>NC_068935.1:64899520-66367480 GCF_023091745.1 Budorcas taxicolor | reverse complement strand
AGGAACCTGGGAGAACTGCTCTGCCATGTGGCTTGCAGTCTTGGATTTTATGGTAATTGGATTGATTTCCAGGTTGTCTCTGGCCAATCACGCTGACTCATGGTCCTTGCACTCTGATTGTGTGCCTGTCTCAGCCAAGGTGAATTCCAGCAAGAAGGATTCTGGGAAGTTGGTAGGGTATATTAACTGCAGTCTCCTCTCTCCTTTTGACCTTTCCCAAATTCTTTTGGTTGGTGGTCGCTAGTAAGTTCTGCATTTCTTATCAGAGTCTCCTGTTGAAGGTAACTCATGCAAGTGGCTGGGCTTTCCTGGTGGCTCAGCGATAAGAACCTGCCTGCAATGCAAAAGATGCAGGTTTGATGCCTGGGTCAAGAAGATCCCCTGGAGGAAGGCGTGACAACCTTCCATGTAGCCAACCATGGCTACAGTTCATAGGGTTGCAAAGATTTGGACAAGACTGAAGCAACTGAGCATGCATGCACACGTGCACGTGGCTACTACCTTGCCTGGCCAGGGTAGGTGGTTTCAATCAGTGTTTCCCCTAACAGTTTTAGGTCAATATCAACAATGCATGAGATTTTCATTTGCTCCACATCCTTGCCAGCAATTGCAGGAATTCTTATTTGAGTAATTCTTATCAGTGTGCAGTGATACAGTTGCTTCCAAAATTCACAGAATTTCTTCATCTGATTCATATTAAAATTTTAAATTTTATTTTTAATAGGATAATTACTTACAATATTATGATGGTTTCTGACATACATCAACCATACATATACATATGTCCCCTCCCTCTAAAACCTTCCTCCCATCTCCCTCCCCATCCCATCCCTCTAGGTTATCACAGAGCACCAACTTTGGGTTCCCTGTGTCACACAGCAAATTCTCACTGGGTCTCTACTTTGCATGTGGTAGTGTATATGTTTCAGTGCTACTCTCTCAAACCATCCTACCTTCTCTCTCACCCACTGGGTCCAAAAATCTGTTCTTTATGTCTGTATCTCTGGTGCTGCCATGCAGATAAGTTTATCATTACCATCTTTCTTGATTCCATATATATGTGTTTCTATACAGTATTTGTCTTTCTCTTCTGGACTTACCTCGCTTTGTATAATAGGCTCTAGGTTCATCCACTTCATCAGAACTGACTCAAATGCATTCCTTTTAAGCTGAGTAATATTCCTTTGTGTATATGTACAACAATTTCTTTATCCATTCATCTCTTGTTGGATATCTATGTTGCTTCCACTTCCTAGCTATTGTAAATAGTGCTGCAATGAACATTGGGGTACATGTGTATTTTTCAGTTATGGTTTCCTCAGGGTATATGCCCAGTAGGGGGATTACTGGGTTACATGGCAGTTTTATTCCTAGGTTTTTAAGGAATCTCCATTCTGTTCTCCATAGTCATTGTATCAATTTGCATTCCCACCAAAAGTGCAAAAGGGTTCTCTTTTCTCCACACCCTATCCAACATTTATTGTTTGCAGATTTAAAAAAATATGTATTTATTTTAATTAGAGGATAATTGCTTTACATATTGTGGTGTCCTCTGCCATACAACAACATGAATCGGCCATAGGTATACATGTGTCCCCTCCCTCCTGAATCCCCCTCCCTCCTCATCCCATCTCTCCAGGAGTCACAGAAAACTGGCTTTGGGTTCCTTGTGTCATACGTTAAACTCCAACTGGCTATGTATTTTACCTATGGTAATGTATATGTTTCAATGCTATTCTTTCAAATCATTCCACCCTCTCCTTCTCCCACTGTGTCCAAAAGTCTTTTCTCTATGACTGTGTCTCCTTTGCCTCCCTGGACATAGGCTCATCAGTACCATTTTTATAGATTCCACATACATATGGATTAATATACAGTATTTGTCTTTTTTTTCTGACTTACTTCACTCTATATAATAGGCTCCAGGTTCATCCAGCTCATTAAAACTGACTCAAATGTGATCTGTTTTATAGCTGAGTAATATTCCATTGTGTATATGTACCACAACTTCTTTATCCATTCATGTACCAGTGGACATCTAGGTTGCTTCCACGTCCTAGCTACAAATATTGCTGCAATGAACATTGGGATGCATGTATCTTTTTCAGTTCTATATATGCATAGAACTGGATATATATGCATATATCTCAGGATATATGCTCAGTAGTGGAATTGCTGGGTCATATGGAAGCTTTATTCCTAGATCTTTAATGAATCTCCATACTGTTCTCCATAGTGGTTTTATCAGTTTGCATTCACACCAACAATGCAAGAGTGTTCCCTTTTCTCCACATCCTGTCCAGTGTTTATTGTTTGCAGATTTTTTGATGATGACAATTTGATGATGGCCATTTAGTGTGAGATGGTACCTCATTGTGGCCTTGATTTGCATTTCTCTAATAATGAGTGATTTTGAGCATCTTTTCATGTTTATTGGCCATCCATATGTCTTTTTTGGAGAAGAAGGTCTTCTTCTTTAGGTCTTCTGACCACTTTTTGATTGGGTCATTTATTTTTCTGATATTGAGCTGCATGAGCTTCTTGTATATTTTTGAGATTAATTCTTTGTCAGTTACTTCATTTGCTATTATTTTCTCCCATTATGAAGGTTGTCTTTTCACCTTGCTTATATCCTTCATCATGCAAAAGCTTTTGCATTTAATGAGGTCCTATTTGTTTATTTTTGTTTTTATTTCCATTTCTCTAGAAGGTGGGTTGTAGAGGATCTTGCTGTGATTTATGTCAGAGAGTGTTCTGCCTATGTTTTCCTCTGATAGTTTTATAGTATATGGCCTTTCATTTAGATTTTTATTCTGTTTTGAGTTTATTTTTGTGTATGGTGCTAGGAAGTGTGCTAATTTCATTCCTTTACATGTAGCTGCCCAGTTTTCCCAGCTCCACTTACTGAAGAGACTGTCTTGTCTCCATTGTATATTTTTGCCTCCTTTGTCAAAGATAAGGTGCCCATAGTTGTGTGGATTTATCTCTGGGCTTCCTACCTTGTTGCATTGGTTTATATTTCTATTTTGTGCCAATGCCATACTGTCTTGATGACTATAGCTTTGTAGAAAAGTCTGAAGTAAGAAAGGTTGGATTTCTCTAGCTTCATTCTTCTTTCTCAAGATTTCTTGGGCTAGTCAGGGTCTTTTGTGTCTCCATAAAAATTGTGAATTTTTTATTCTAGTTCTGTGAAAAATACTATTGGTAGTTTGATAGGAATTGCATTTATCTATAGATTCCTTTGGATAATATAGTCATTTTCACAATATTGATTCTTCCAGTCAAAGAACATGGTGTATCTCTCCATCTGTTTGTGTTGTCTTTAATTTCTTTCATCAGTGTTTTATGGTTTTCTGCATACAGGTAGGTCTTTTGTCTCTTTAGGTAAGTTTGTTCCTCAGTATTATTATTACTTTTTGCAATGGTGAATGGGATTGTTTCCTTCACTTCCTGATTTTTCATTGTTAGTGTATAGGTGTGAAAGGGATTTCTGAGAATTAATTTTATATCTTGTGATTTTACAATATTCTTTGATTAGTGCTAATAATTTGCTGGTGGCATTTTATGGGTTTTCTATGTAAAGAACCATGTCCTCTGCAAACAGTGAGTGTTTTACTTCTTCTTTTCCAATCTGGATTCTTTTTATTTCTTTTTCTTCTCTGATTACTGTGGCTAGGACTTCCAAAACTATGTTGAATAATAGTGCTGAGAGTGGGCACCCTTGTCTTGGTTCTGGTTTTAGAAGAAATGCTTTCAGTTTTTCACCACTGAGAATAATGTTTGCTGTGGGTTTGTTGTATATGGCCTTTATTATATTGCAGTAAGTTCTTTCTATGTCTACTTTCTGGAGAATTTTTATCATAAATAGGTGTTGAATATTGTCAAAACTTTCCCTGCATCTATGTGTGTGTTAGTCACTCAGTCATGTCTGACTCTTTGTGACCCCTTGGAGTATAGCCTACCAGGCTCCTCTGTCTGTGGAATCCTTCAAGCAAGGATACTGAGTGAAGTCGCTCAGTAGTGTCTGACTCTTTGTGACACCATGGACTGTAACCTATCAGGCTCCTCCATCCATGGGATTTTCCAGGCAAGAGTGCTGGAGTGGATTGCCATTTCCTTCTCCAGGGGATCTTCCTGACTCAGGAATCGAACCCAGGTCTCCCACATTGCAGGCTGAAGCTACCTTCTGAGCCACCACTGAAGTGGGTTGCCATTCCCTTCTCCAGGGGATCTTCCTGACTCAGGGATCAAACCCATGTCTTCTGCATTGCAGGCAGGTTCTCTACCATTTGAGCCACAGGGAAGCCCACTGATTCTCTGCATCTATTGAGATGATCATATAGATTTGTCTTTCAATTTGTTAATATATACAAATCACATTGATTGATTTGTGTATATTGAAGAGTACTTGCATCCCTGGGGTAAAGCCCACTTAATCATGATGTGTGCTCCTTTTATTATGTTGTTGGGTTCTGTTTGCTAGAATTTGATTAAGGATGTTTGCATCTATGTTCACCAGTGATATTGACCTTTTTTTTTTTTTGGTGGCATCTTTGTCTGGTTTTCGTATCAGGGTAATAGTGGCATCCAGGAACCAGTTTGGGAGTTTTCCTTCCTCTGCAATTTTCTGGAAGAGTTTGAGCAGGATAAATTCTTCTCTAAACTTTTGGTAGAATGTGCCTGAGGAATCATATGACTCTGGGTTTTTGTTTGTTGGAAGGTTGTTTTTATTAGTTTTTCTGTGTTTTTGATTCTGTTCATATTTTCCATTTATTCCTGGTTCAGTTTTTTTTTTTTTTTTAAGAATTTGTTTCTTCCGGTTGTCCATTTTATTGGCATAAAGCTGTTCATAGTAGGCTCTTAGGATATTCTGTATGTCTGTGTGATCTGTTGTTCAGTTCAGTTCAGTCGCTCAGTCGTGTCCGACTCTTTGCAACCCTATGAATTGCAGCACGCCAGGCCTCCGTGTCCATCAGAATCTCCCGGAGTTCACTCAGACTCATGTCCATCAAGTCCGTGATGCCATCCAGCCATCTCATCCTCGGTCGTCCCCTTCTCCTCCTGCCCCCAATCCCTCCAAGCATCAGAGTCTTTTCCAATGAGTCAACTCTTCGCATGAGGTGGCCAAAGTACTGGAGCTTCAGCTTTAGCATCATTCCTTCCAAAGAAATCCCAGGGCTGATCTCCTTCAGAATGGACTGGTTGGATCTCCTTGCAGTCCAAGGGACTCTCAAGAGTCTTCTCCAACACCACAGTTCAAAAGCATCAATTCTTTGGTACTCTGCTTTCTTCACAGTCCAACTCTCACATCCATACATGACCACAGGAAAAACCATAGCCTTGACTAGACAGACCTTAGTCGTCAAAGTAATGTCTCTGCTTTTGAATATACTATCTAGGTTGGTCATAACTTTTCTTTCAAGGAGTAAGTGTCTTTTAATTTCATGGCTGCAGTCACCATCTGCAGTGATTTTGGAGCCCCAAAAGATAAAGTCTGACACAGTTTCCACTGTTTCCCCATCTATTTCCCATGAAGTGATGGGACCAGGTGCCATTATCTTTGTTTTCTGAATGTTGAGCTTTAAGCCAACTTTTTCACTCTCCACCTTCACTTTCATCAAGAGGCTTTTTAGTTCCTCTTCACTTTCTGCCATAAGGGTGATATCATCTGCATATCTGAGGTTATTGATACTTCTCCCAGCAGTCTTGATTCCAGCTTGTGTTTCTTCCAGTCCAGCGTTTCTCATGATGTACTCTGCATATAAGTTAAATAAGCAGGGTGACAATATACAGCCTTGACGTACTCCTTTTCCTATTTGAAACCAGTCTTTTCCATATCCAGTAACTTCTCCTTCTTCATTTCTAATTTTATTAATTTGAGTCTTCTCCCTTTTCTTCTTGATGATTCTGGCTAATGGTTTGTCAACTTCGTTTATCTTAAAGAACCAGCTTTTAGTTTTATTGATCTTTGTTATAGTCGCTTTCATTTTTTTTCATTTATTCTTGCTCTGGTCTTTACAATTTATTTCCTTCTATTAACTTTGGGTTTTTTTTTTGTTGTTGTTCTTTTTTTTTTCTGGTTGCTTTAGGTGTAAGGTTAGTTAGTCACTTAGTCATATCCAACCCTCTCCTATCCCATAGAATGTAGCCTGATGCAAAGAGCTGATTCATTGGAAAAGGCCCTGATGCTGGGAAAGATTGATGGCAGGAGGATAAGCGGGCAACAGAGGATGAGATGGTTGGATGGCATTACTGACTCAATGGACATAAGTTTGAGCAAGCACTGGGAAGAGATGGTGAAGGACAGGGAAGCCTGGTATGCTGCAGTCCTTGGGGTCACAGAAGACCGAAGGACTGAACAACAAGGTACATAAAAATGAGGAAAGACTGTAACACCTCCAAATTCCCCAAATAACAAATCAAATACAAATTTAAAATAAGATCTTAAATCCTTCCTATTGAAAACCTATACCACCCATCATTCTCTCCTCTGTTTCCCCTTTCATAACTTCTTTTGGATTATTTGAATGTTGTTTAGTTTTCCATCTTGTTTTATCTATTGTAATTTTGACTATATTTTTTGTATAACTTTTAAAGTAGTTACTTTAAGGATTACAAAATACAGACTCATCTACTTCACAGTATATCTAGAATTAATATTTTGCTACTTGAAGTGGAATGTGGAAAACTTACCACCATACATGAACTCTATACTCCTCCTTTCATGTTGCTGTTTTCATATATATTGCATCTATTTACATCAACAGTAGCATCACATAATTCTATACTTTTTGCTTTCAACAGTCAAACATATTTTTAAGAACTCAAAAAAAGAACTGTCTATTATATTTTCCCATTGTTATTCAGTCGCTAAATTATTTCTGGCTCTTTGTGTCCCTATGGACTGCAGAATGTCAGGCCTCCCTGCTCTTCACTATATCCTAGAGTTTGCTGAAACTTATGTCCATTTAGTTGGTGATGCCAACTAACCATCTCATCCTCTGTTGCCCTCTTCTCCTCTTGCCCTCAAACTTTCCAAGCCTCAGGAACTTTTCCAATGAGTCAACTCTTCACATCAGGTGGCCAAAATATTGGAGTTTCAGCATCAGTCATTTCAATGAATATTCAGGATGGATTTCCTTTAGGATTGACTGGTTTGATCCCCTTGCTGTCCAAGGGACCTTCAAGAGTCTTCTCCAGCACCACAATCTGAAAGCATTGATTCTTCAGTGCTCAGCCTTCTTTATGGTCTGACTCTCACATCAGTACATGACTACTGGAAAAAACATAGCTTTGACTATATGGACCTTTGTCAGCAAAATGATGTCTCTGCTTTTTAATATGCTGTCTACTTTTGTCATAGCTTTTCTTTCAAGGAACAAGCATCTTTTAATTCTGTGGCTACAGTCACAGATTGCACTGATTTTGGAGGCCAAGAAAATTGTCACTGTTTCCACTTTTCCCCCATCTATTTGCCATGAAGTGATGGAACCATATGCCATGATCTTAGTTTTTTAAAAGTTGATTTAAGCCAGCTTTTTCACTCTCCTCTTTCACCCTCAATCAAGAGACTCTTTAATTGCTCTTTACCTTCTGCCATTAGAGTAGTATCATCTGCATATCTGAGGTTGTTGATATTTCTCCTGGAAATCTTAATTCCCACTCGCAACAGTTAAAACTGGACATGGAACAATGGACTGATTCAGATATTTGCCCATAATTTTGCTCTTTTTGTTGTTCTTTCCTTCTTCATAGTGTTCAAAGTTTCTTCATATCATTTCTTCTCTGTTTCAAGAAATTCCTTTAGTCATACTTTCAGAGAAATCTGCTGGCTGTGAATTCCTTTAGTATTTCATCTGAGAATACCTTTATTTCACCTTTATTTATGAATAATATTCTAGTCAGATATAGAATGCTGAGTTAACAATTCTCTACTTTCTAGCACTTGAAAAAAAAAGTGCCATTTCTTTAGCCCTCAATAGTTTCTAATGAGAAATCTGCAGTTCTTTGAATAAGTTTTGTCCTGTAACCAATATGTCATTTTTCTCTGACTGCTTTCTAGTTCTCAAGTTTGATTATGATGTATCTGGACATAGATTTTTTTGGTTTTATCTTGTTCAAAGTTTTCCCAGTTTCTTGACTCTGCTTGTTAATATCTTTCATCAAACTTAGTAAGCAGTCAACCATATTTCTTCAACTGTTTTCATTACCACACGGTTTTTTCTCCATTTCTGGGACTCCAACAGTATGAGCATTAGCTCCTCTTTCTGTTTTACAGGTTCCTGAGGCTCCATTAATTTTTTCTGTCTTCTTTCTTTCTGTTACTCTCATTGGATACTTTCTATTGATCTATCTTGAAAATCACTAACTCTTTGGTATCTTCATATTATTGAGCCTCTCTGGTGAGTTTTTTAATTTTGGTTATAGCATTTTATGTTTTAAATTTTCCATTTGGCTTTTCTCTGTTTCTTTGCTGATTCTTTCTGTCTTATACTGATTTAAGAATATTTAATTTTTTGTTTGAGCACCATAATAATAGCTGCTTTAAATACCTTGTCAGATAATTCAAAAATCTGTTTTGCCTTGTCATTGGCATTTTATTTTTTATTTCTTTAATATAAACATATTCATTTTAATTGGAGGTTAATTACTTTACAATATTGTATTGGTTTTGCCATACATCAACATGAATCTGCCACAGGTATTTTAAAATTGTTTTTCTTCATATGAGTTGAGATTTTTTTGGTTATTCGTTTGCTGAGTAACTGGTTTTATTATAAGCATTTTTATTAATACATTATGTGATTTTGGCTCTTATGTATATTTTATTTATAATATTTATATATTTTTCTTTTTTTAAAATATAAGTTTATTTATTTTAATTAGAGGTTAATTACTTTACAATATTGTATTGGTTTTGCCATACATCAACATGAATCTACCACAGGTATACACATTTTCCCCATCCTGAACCCCCCTCCTTCCTCCCTCCCCGTACCATCCCTCTGGGTTGTCCCAGTGCACCAGCCCCAAGCATCCAGTATCATGCATCAAACCTGAACTGGCGATTCCTTTCATATATGATATTATGCATGTTTCAATGCCATTCTCCCAAATCATCCCATCCTCTCCCTCTCCCACAGAGTCCAAAAGACTGTTCTATGCATCTGTGTCTCTTTTGCTGTCTCACATACAGGGTTATTGTCATTGTCTTTCTAAATTCCATAGATATGCGTTAGTATACTGTATTGGTGTTTTCCTTTCTGGCTTACTTCACTCTGTATAATAGGCTCCACTTTCATCCACCTCATTAGAATTGATTCAAATGTATTCTTTTTAATGGCTGAGTAATACTCCATTGTGTATATGTACCATAGCTTTCTTATCTATTCATCTGCTGATGGACATCTAGGTTGCTTCCATGTCCTGGCTATTATAAACAGTGTTGCAATGAACATTGGGGTACACATGTCTCTTTCAATTCTAGTTTCCTCGGTGTGTATGCCCAGCAGTGGGATTGCTGGGTCATAAGGCAGTTCTATTTCCAGGTTTTTAAGGAATCTCCACACTGTTCTCCATAGTGGCTGTACTAGTTTGCATTCCCACCAACAGTGTAAGAGGGTTCCCTTCTCTCCACACCCTCTCCAGCAGGCACTTCGTTAAGTCAAGTGAATGAAGGAAAATGGAGAAAAAAATCAAAGGATTTTCCAACAGTGTCTGAATTTTACTTTTTGAGCTAAAACTAATGGGTTTCTCCTGGATCTCTATCCCTATTTGTTTATCTCTCTCAGTACTCACTTTTGTTTCAGGCTTCATTGAATTCAAGCTACAAGATACCAGAGGAAAACAATGGTAAACTCATAATCAGTTCAGAGACATTTCAAATTCAGATGTTCTTTCCTTTTCCTCCTGCTGATATTTACTTTTCAGAGGCCTCAAATATCTGCTTCATGTATTATGCGCAAGTTTTATTGTTGCATCTATAGGAGGAAATGTGTTTATATGTTTAGTCCATCTTACCTGGAACTGGATTCCTTGACAGTTTGTTTTGTATTTATAGGACATGCATGAAGTATTGTGGTATAATGAAAATGTTCCACGATTCAAAATCAGACTACCTGTGTTTTGTCAATTGAGTGACCTTGGTAAAAGTTAAAACCCTTCCCCATGTCTTGTTTTCTCAGCTGTAAAATTGAAATAACAAAAGATATATCTCAAAGTAGTGTTGGGAGGTTAAAGGAAATAAATAACAGAGGCAGAAGCTATATTGAGAAGCATAGAGTACAGATATTGAGAGACAGACAGATGAAAAGGAGACAAACAGAAATAAGTTGTAAGAAATGAGGGAAGACAGAAGCTACAGTTATAAAACATTCCTTTTCCATTTTCTACTAAACACACACATGTGCACACCCAGTGCAATAAAGTGTAGGTAAAAACAAAAAGAGAATAAATGAGTGATATTGGGCCCAGGTGGCTTCCCTTAGAGCTCAGTTGGTAAAGAATCTGCCTGCCATGCAGGAGACCTGGGTTTGATTCCTGGGTCTGAAAGACCCCTTGGAGAAGGAAATGGCAACCCACTCCAGTATTCTTGTCTGGAGAATTCCATGGACAGAGGAGCCTGGTAGGCTACAGTCCATTTAGTCACAAGAGTTGGACATGACTTAGCCACTAAACCGGTACCATGAGGTCCAGAATGAATATTTCTCTAGCACTCTTTTGAAATATAACATCCTATATATATGACTAAATTACTTTGCAATATGGGTATTTAAAAGGTTCCTCTTGCCTTTGGGTTAAGTAAGTCTTTCATCTTCATTCCATTTCTGAGTGTAATTAAAGTTTCATGAACCTTCCATACTAGAATGTAAGTTCCATGAGGACATGAATTTTTTGGTTCTCTATAAGATGCTTATTTTGTTTATTTATTTATTTTTAATTAAAGTATAATTGCTTCACAGAATTTTGTTGTTTTCTGTCAAACATCAACAAGAATCAGCCATAGGTAAACCCATGTCCCCTCCTTCCCTTATTTCCCTTCCACCTCCCTCTCCATCCCAGCATTCTAGATTGTCACAGAGCCCCTGTTTGAGTTCCCTGAGTCATACAGCAAATTCCCATTAGCTATCTATTTTACATTTTGTATTGTGAGTTTCCAGGTTACTCTCTCCATACATCTTGACCTTTCCCTCCTCCTTTCTCCCTCCTCCCCCTCCCTGTGTCCTTAGGTCTGTTTTCTATGTCTGTTTCTCCATTGCTGCCCTGTAAATAAATTAATTGGTACCATCTTTCTAGATTACATATATACATATCAGTATAAGATATTTATATTTCTCTTTCTGACTTATTTCACTTAGGATAATAGGTTCGCCCACCTCTTTAGAACTGACTCAAATGCATTCTTTTTCTCAGTGCCTTTCTTTTTTATTCTTCTTCCTTTGGGATCCCTATAACTCAAATGTTAGTGCATTTAATATTGTCTCAAAGGTCTCTGAAGCTATCCTCAATTCTTTTCATTCTTTATCCTTTATTCTGCTCTTCAGCAGTTATTTCCACCATTTTATCTTCCACCTCATTTATCCATTCTTCCACCTCAATTATCCTGTTATTCATTCCTTCTAGAGTATTTTTAATTTCAGTAATTGTGTTATTTATTTCTGTTTGCTTATTCTTTATCTCTTCAATGTCCTTGGTGTTTCTATTAGCTGTGTTAATTGTTTCTTCCATTTTCTCCCTTCTATTTTCAAGTCTTCAGAGCATCTTTACTGAGGATTTATTCTGAATTTATTCTGAATCCTCTTTCAGGTAGATTGCTTATTTCCTTTTTGTTTATTTGGTCTTGTGAGTTTCTACCTTGTTCTTTCATTTGTGCTATATTTTTCTGTAAGGAAATGTTGGTTCAGTGGTTTATGTTGAGGTGACTTGTGCCTGTCTTCTCATTCCAGGTTGCTTAGCCTGCCTCCCTGCAGGCTTGGTTGTTCTGCTCACCTAGACGTTGCTTTGTAGGAGTTGGCCCATATCTTGATGAGTTTTTGATGTATTTGGTTGAGGCTGGCAGTCTCCCCATTATACTCCTCTACCATCTTCTTCCACTCCAAAATGCTTATTGCATGCATCATTAATTCAGTTTATCTTAATTTAGAAATTTTTGCAATTGGCCTTTGTTTACTTTCTTGATGTTTATGGAGGCTATCTTTTGTTGTCCAAATTAATTATGTAAATACATTTTTTAAATGTTTATGCTACCCTCAGAGACCAAAGTAAGACATAAAAGTCTTAAATATGTTTTAAGGATTTGCTATGCTAATTTTAAATGCTTTATTTAAAAATATATTCACTTAAATAAATCTTATATGAAGTCCATTATAATTTGTAGCTTAGTATACTGGCTATAAAACTACAAGTCATAAAACTGCATTTCTTTTAAAATGATTTTATATATATAGTCTTTATATCTTCAGATTCATGTCTCCAAGTAGTTAAAGAAGAACTTATTTATTATCTATCAAAAGAAAATTATGGAATGAACCTCAGTTATAGCTGTAAAGTATAGCATGGTCTACTGTTTATGTGAATATGCAAATATATTTTTTATTCATTGACAATATGAATTATTTAATATTCCATTTACTCAAAACCAAAGTTCTTAATACTACTTAGAAAATTTAGCTTGTGAAATTTAATTTAACACCTACTTTTATTTTGTTTTGCATAGTTGTTAATCAATTATTTGAGGCTGCATCAATCCTTTCTGCCCAAGCTAATTTTTAAATTTCTTTATAAGATTGATCCAGTCACTGTTTTATCTTGAGTCTTCCATGCACCTCTTTCAAGTCTTGATTCAAAGTAGTTTTTCAATTAAATTTATATTAATTGATCAAGCCCATCAACAAATATTTATTAAGGTCTTCAACTTTGTCATAGTTATTTTTCTCAGTATTATATGAAAATTAGTGATTAGAGTCCTGCAAACATGTTAATAACACACTAATGGATTATCTCACTCTGATTAGAAACCAATTTATAGTTTCCAAAGTGGAATAGCTGATTGTGTTTCCTCTAAATGAGAGGGCCTTTACACAGAAAACACAAACTTATACTATATTAGTGAAATAAAAGCAAATTCTAATTTCACCTAGCTCAAAAGTAAATATGGAATCCTAGTCTTTCATTACTCCAAGAAGGTAAAACATATTCAGACAGCAAAAAAGGAGGGTGGGCATCTTTACAGGAATCTTCAGTTTGGAAGAGAATTTGGCCTGCTTTGTAGAGTTGGTCCAATCAGGGGAGAAACAACAATCCTTCCAGTGGGCCTCAGTAAGCATATCCATAAAAAATAGACTTGGGCCTCCGTAAGCATATCCACAAAACATAGACTTGGACCTCCAAGGAGAAAACAAGCCACAGGATTTTTTTCTTAAGTCTGAGAGTACTCATACTTTTTATATGGACTGCACATGCAAAATTCTTTTAACATTATTGTAAAATTATGTTGCTAAGTCAATCATATTCCTACATTTAAAAAATAGCATTTGCACCTAAGTCCATATCATTCTCTCATAATAAAAGTAAACTCAGCCAGATTTGAAGGACTACGGTCTTAAACTAATTTAGATTAGGTAACAGGCTTCCCTGGTGGCTCACAGGTTAAAGCGTCTGCCTGCAATGTGGGAGACCTGGGTTCGATCCTTGGGTCGAGAAGATCCCCTGGAGAAGGAAAAGGCAACCCACTCCAGTACTCTTGCCTGGAGAATCCCAGGGACGGAGGAGCCTGGTAGGCTGCAGTCCATGGGGTCGCAAAGAGTCGGACATGACTGAGCGACTTCCTCCTTTATAATAACCAAAAGGAGAAGGTAAAACAGTAATAAACGAGGTGCCCAGGTCTTAAAAAGGGATTATTCCAGAGACCAGTACCAATATTTGCTTTAACTTGTTATTTCTCTTTCTTGCTAAACACATTGATGACTATTCCTTCTTTAGCCATAATTATAGAAAGCATCCTATTCTCATGCTCCCCAAGTTAGTCATTCTGTTAAGAGCTGATGTAGAAATTATTTTTCAGTAACTGAAATCTACATCTTAACTTTTTTAACCAGTTTGTTTGATTATTTTTGGAGCCACAGGAATAAAAGAATGCAGGAATTACCCAAATTAAGCAAAACTAACTTTCAAACCCACTAATAAATTAATAAATTAGCAGGTCAATCAACTTTCAATTTGAAATGTGATCAAATATTGAGTATTTTGATGTTTGCTGCTTTAGTTGCCTTTCCACAGTAGCAAGTTTATTAGTTACCAAAACCCCAGCCTACAACAGTGTATTATGATTTGGGGAATCTATAGTCAGACTATATGGGTTCAGAGTTTGGCTTTATAATGGCCTAATTGTATAATATTGGAAACGTTTCTGGAGTTCTCTAAGAACAATTATAAAAAGTTCAGAACAACTTATTCATAGTAAACCCTCAGTGAATGCTAATCATTCTCCCTCTTTTCCTGGCAAACTCTGATTCCTTTTTCAAGATCCACTTAAATGTAATATTTGTAAAGTTTTCTTCAGACTCCCGGGTAGACTTGGTGCTCACATTGCCTTTTGTGAATTTTTACACTTTAGCAATTTCTAGGAATTCCCTGAGTGTCCAGTGGTTAAGACTCTGAGTTCTCCCTGCAAGAAGCATGGGTTTCATCTCTGGTTGGGGAACTAAATAAGATCCCACAAGCTATGTGTTGCAGCAAAAAAAAAAAAAAAAAAAAAATAGTTGGCAGTTCTTATGATACTGTGAAGGGTTGATAGGGTAGCAGAGATGTGCCTGCAAACGGGCCTCTCTGCTAGGGCTGGACGTCCTTGCAAACGAGGCGTTCTGCCAAAGAGTCTGGACACAAACTTGAGTTTAATGGTCCCTTGCAAACGAGGGAGCATTCCCTTCTTGTGATAAAGAAGGAATAGAGGGCTTTGTACAGACTCTGCAGTAGACTAGGATTTTACTCCCCTTTGCTATACGATAACATGTATGCACCTGCGCTGTGCTGAAAAGGCTTATTCATGCAGTCTGGAATTCTGCCTAGGGGGCTTTTATAATAAACAGCAATTAGTTTTTTGCCCAGTTCTGTTCCTCTGGCCGGAGTGTGCATGTCGTCTGTCTCTTGTGTGTCATTTCACTTGTAATCTCCAACAATACTGTACTTGAATTATTTATTTGCATATCTGCTTTATCATTTGACTGTAAGTTGTTAGCAGCATATGTGGACTAGTTAATCATGCCTTCCCTGAACTTAAGAAACTAGCATATACTTCAGATACCCTTTATCACATTATATGGCAGTTTGTTATTTATCTATCTCTGTCTATTCCATTAGAATATGCACTGTATCTTCACTGATCATATAAGAACCCAGCACACAGTAGATGCTTAATAAATCCTGGTAGAATGCATGAATGAACTTTATGTAAGTAGCAAGTGGGGTGAGATGAGGGTGTAATACTAGTGATAGCAGCAGGCATTTTACAAGCCATAAAATTTGCCATCTTTAACCCAGAAGCCATGATTTAAGACAATGGTTCTCAATTCTAGTTGCACATTATAATTACCTGGGAAACTTTTAAAAACTAATGGTGGCCAGAACTTACCCCCAAATGTTCTTATCTAATCAGTTTAAGAGGAGACCAGATATTCATAACTTTTTAAAAAACATTTTTATTGAGGTATAATTTGCATACCATAAAATTCACTCATTCAAAATGTACAACTTCAGTAGTTTTAATAAACTTATGGAGTTGACAGCTATTACCACAATCTAATTTTTGAACATTTCCATCAACCCACCCAAAAATCTCCTATCCATTTGCAGACAATTCCTATCCCTACTCCCAGCCTGGGGAAACACTAATCCAATGTGTCTATATAGATTTTCTTTTTAATATGATATAATTCACATACCATACAATTCATCCATTTAAAATGTGTAATTAAGTAGTTTTTAGTATATTCTTGGGTTGTGCAAGCATCACCACTATCCAATACCAGAACACTTTCATCACCCTGAAAAAGAAACTCATACACATTGGAAGTCATTCTCCATTGTCTTTCCATCCCTTAGAAACTATGAAGCTATTTCTATATTCATGGATTTGCCTATTCTGGACATTCCATATCAATGGAATCTTTCAAGCCTTTTTTGTCTAGCTTCCTTCACTTAGCATATTTTCAAGGTTCATCCATGTTGCAGCATGTATCAGTACTTCATACATTTTTATGGTTGAATAATATTGCTTTGTATGACTATAACACATTTGGTTTATTCATTCATAAGTTGATGAACAATTAATTGTATTGTTAGCACTTTTGAGCTAGCATGGACTTTTGTGTATACATTTTTTGTGTGAATATTCATTTGCGTTCTCATTCTTCCTGAGTAGAGATTTGGGGGTGAAATTCCTGGGTTAAACAGTAATTCTATGCTTAAGTTTTTGTGGAACCATCAAAATGTTTTCCAGGGTGACCATGCCATTTTACATTCCCACCAGCAGTGTAGGTTTAGTCGCTCAGTTGTGTCCAACTCTTGGCATACTGTGGACTGAGCCCACCAGGCTCCCTTGTCCATGGGATTTCCCAGGCAAGAATGCTGGAGTGGGTTGCCATTTCCTTCTCCAGGAGATAGTTCCTGCCCAGGGATCAAAGCCGGGTGTCTTGCATTGCAGCAGACTCTACTGACTGATCCACCAGGGAAGCAGTCTGAGAGTGTTCCAATTTCTCAACATCCATGTCAGCACTTGTCATTTTGTTTGTTTTTTCTTATAGCCATTATAGTGAGTGTGAAGTTGAATTTCATTGTGTACTGATTTTCAATTCCCTAGTGACTAATAATGTTGAGTATCCTTTCTTATATATATTTTTAAGCTTCAGAAATGTGTATTTTCTTCAGCCAGAAGTCAAGAATAACTTACTTAGAAAACGTAGTTTCAAAATTTGAAGGAAAGCATTGTGAGCCACTGTGTCTCTGAACTGGAGTTTTTTGGGATAAAGATCAATAATCTTCATGTGTGATGATAACTGGATGAGCTGCGATACATAATGCCTCCTTAGATTAAAGACATATGTAGTGAAAAAGAATAAGGGTGATCTCTTATACTCTTTCAGAATGTTGACTTAATAATGAAAGCATTGATGTACTTTGAAGAAAATGAGAGTAAGATACTGAAACTTGGTTTAGAAGTCTGGTGGGGGTAGCAGGTGAAGAGGGCTTGTAAGTGAAATAATGTGTGTGCCAGTGAGGTCCATGTGATGGGGATGACTTCTGGTCATGTCCTGGGAAATAGTGACAGATCCTTAGGCAAGATTACATGTAACTGACTCAAGGAGTAAATGAAATGAAAGCTATACCCAAGTTCTTAATGCAGATCAGAAACAACATGAAGTGCCTTTGCTGTGTGGTCCTGTAATTGAGCAAATGATGGGTAAGAGATGAAAGAGGAGTTTTTCTCCCACTTCAGTGTCATGATTGTTAAATAAAATCTTGGCTACCCATCTAAATGAAGCATAAAGAACAGTGGAATGGTATCAATATCCAGGAATGGTGATTTCATGGGCTATTATAGAAATTTCAAGTGACCGAAAAGCCAGAATAAGAATGGCAGACAGAATGGTGAGAACCACTCATAAATGTGGGCACTCATGATTTATGAATGCATGCAAAACACCAAAGTCTCCTTGCAAGACAGATACCAGAAATAAGACACTTCCAAGACTATATTTTTAGTTAATGATCCATAGATTATTTTGTTACAAAGTCGCCCTCTTTTACTACCATGCTGAAACCACTTGAATGATAGCTATGCTGTTTTATTGCAATTCATTTAGTCAAGGCAGATAGCCTACCTTCTAGTCTGTTAATCAGTAAGAACTATTTTCTTTCTCTTTGCTTCTTCCTTCTGTCTTCCTTGAAGTATCTCTATCTTAAACATCTGAGGTTAATTTAAATTTGTCTTTGCCTGTTGGACTTTATCTTCCTGGTGCCTATTAGGTAACTCCCAATCATAAATACCACTCCAGACCACTCGTGTCTCCAAATCCGGGCTTTGATTAAATTTTTTTCTGGTTTTCAGCAGACTTTTTCTGGACCATTCCCCCTAAGTATTCTCTGCTACAATTTTAAAGAATCTATTGATAATATACTTCAGCCACATCATGAATGAAATTGACTGTTGTGTGCTTGCTGGAGAATATAGCTACCATTTCTGTCATTTTTCCTGGTAGAAGGAGTGGCACTATTAATTTTAAAATTTGACTAATAAGGGATTTTTTTAGAACAGTATTGTTGAAGGTTGAGATTTTCCAATATGAAAAATATAAGACCAACAATAAAATAAATAAACTGTAAGTAGTGCTGATTACTATGTGTCAATCCAGGAAAATAAACAATCAGAAAGAAAACTTTCAAATACAAAGGACAACCTTTCAGATAAAGATTTTTCCTTCTCTAGTTGATTGTAGCCCATAAGGATAAAAATCTACCTAAGTTGATCTATCTATTGTTTGAAGTGAGTAGATATATTCTTGTGTAGGTGTGGATTGGCTTAATCATTCTTACTTTGTATTCTTATTCTCTTGACAGAAAATCATCCAAATATGTGAATTGAAGGAAAAGTTTAAATTCATTCTTGCATTCTATCTTATGTTTGATTGTGATTCATTTTCTGAATTCTTTGCTGAATCATATTATTTGAAAATTTTAAAAATACATTTCACTTTCAAGGAGACATACATTTTGCTCATTAAGAGACTGAGAACTTGGGACTATCCGATAGGTGGGGACAATGTGTCTCCCTACTACTAAAGTATTTAATAAATATGGAAGCAGGAGTCCTTGATGAAATTACTTAACTGAGGAGTAAAGAGATCCCAGGTGACTTCCTCAAGGTCATATACCTAGTTAAGCAGCAAAGCTAGTGCTAAGAACTGTGACATTCTTGACCCTTAATTAGAGTTTTCTTCCACAGTACATTGCCTATGTGCCTCCATATTTGTGAAAGATACTTAACTAGGTGGTGGTGCATTATCAGGCCTATGGTGAAAAAGTGAGCAAACTCTTCCAGGTCTGAGCAATTAATCAAGTATGAGTTTCATTGTGGACAAGTAAGAATAAATGAATTTGCAAGAAAATTACCCAAAGTCCAAAATATTAGATATTATCATGACAAAAGATTGTTGTTCAGTCACTAAGTCGTGCCTGACTCTTTGTGACCCCATGAACTACAGCAGGCCAGGCGTCCCTGTCCTTCACTATCTCCCGGAGTTTGCTCAAACTCATGTCCATTGAGTCGATGATGCCATTCAACTATCTCATCCTCTGTTGCCCACTTCTTCTCCTGCCCTCAATCTTTCCCAGCATCAGGGTCTTTCCGATGAGTCGGCTTTTCAAATCAGGTGGCCAAAATATTGGAGCTTCAGATTCAGCATCAGTCTTACCAATGAATATTCGGGGTTGATTTCCTTTAGGATTGACTGCTTTAATCTTCTTGCAGTCTAAGGGACTCTCAAGAGTCTTCTCCAGCACCACAATTCAAAAGCATCAGTTCTTCAGTGTTCAGCCTTCTTTATGGTCCAACTCTCACATCCACACATGACTACAGAAAAAAACCATAGCTTTGACTAGACAGACCTTTGTCAGCAAAGTGATATCTCTTTTTTGTTTGTTTTGTTTTTTGTTTTTTTGTGTGTGTGTGTTTTTTTAAATTAATTTATTTTTTATTGAAAGATAACTGCTTTGCAGAATTTTGCTGTTTTTTTGGTCACACATCAACTTTTTAATACACTGTCTAGGTTGGTCATAGCCTTTCTTCCAAGGTGCAAGCATCTTTTAATTTCATGGCTTCAGTCACCATCCCCAGTGATTTTGGAGCCCAAGAAAATAAAATCTGCCACTGTTTCCACCCTTTCCCCATCTATTTGCTGTGAAGTGATGATGCCATGATCTTAGGTATTTGAATGTTGAGTTTTAAGCCAGCTTTGTCAATCTCCTGTTTCACTCTCAATCAAGAGACTAGCTGCTCTTCACTTTCTGCCTTTAGAATGGTATTATCTGCCTATCTGAGGTGGTTGATATTCCTCCCAGCAATCTTGATTCCAGCTTGTGATTCATTCAGCCTGGCATTTTGCACAATGTACTTTGCATATAAGTTAAATAAGCAGGGTAACAACGCAGTATTGACATACTCTTTTACCAGTTTTTAACCAGTCCTTTGCTCCATGTCTGGTTCTAATTGTTGTTTCTTGATCTGCATACAGGTTTCTCAGGGGATAGGTAAGGTCGTCTGGTACTCCCATCTCTAAGAATTTTCCAGTTTGTTGTGATCTACACAGCCAAAGACTTTTGTGTAGTTGATGAAGTAGATGTTTTTTCTGGAATTCTCTTGCTTTTTCTATGATCCAACGGGTGTTGGCAATTTGATCTCTGGTTCCTCTGCCTTTTCTAAATCCAGACTGTATACCTGGAAGTTCTTGGTTCATGTGCTGGTGAAGGCTAATTTGAAAGATTTTGAACATAATTTTGCTAGCATGTGAAATGCATGCAAATGTGTGGTACTTTGAACACTTTTTGGCATAGCCTTTCTTTGGGATTAGAATGAAAACTGACCTTTTAAAGTCCTGTGGCCACTACCAAGTTTTCAAGATTTGCTGATATATTGAGTGCAGCACTTTAACAGCATCATCTTAACAAATACAATATTGTAAAGTAATTAACCTCCAATTAAAATAAATAAATTTATATTTATATTTAAAGATTTAAAATAGCTCAGCTGGAATTTCAACATCTCCACTAGCTTTGTTTGTAGTAATGCTTCCTAAGGCTCACTTGACTTCACATCCAGGATATCTGGTTCTAGATGAGTGACCACATCATCATGGTTATCCGGGTCATTAAGAACTTTTCTGTGTAGCTCTTCTGTGTATTCTTGCCACCTCTTCTTAATTTCTTCTGCTTCTGTTAGGTCCTTGCTGTTTCTGTCCTTTATTATTCCCATCTTTCCATGAAATGTTCCCTTGGTATCTCCAATTTTCTTGAAGAGATCTCTATTCTAGGGAATCATTATAGAGATTTAGACATTATTAAGAAATGTTGGGGCTTCCCTAGTAGCTCAGTCAGTAAAGAATCTACCTGCAATGCAGGAGACCTGTGTTCAATTCCTGGGTCAGGAAGATCCCCTAGAGAAGGAATCCACTCTAGTATCTTTGCCTGGAAAATCCCAAGGACACAGGAGCCTGGCGGGCTACAGTCTACAGGGTTGCAAGAGTCAGACATGACTTAGCGACTAAACCACCACCAAGAAATGTGTGTCAGAAACCAACACAATATTATAAAACAATTATCTTTCAAATAAAAATAAATTTTTAAAAAAGAGTTGAAGAAAAAATAGAAATGTATTAGTTGGAAAATAAGTGTCCATCAATGGAAGAATGCATAAAGAAAAGAAAATGTTGTATACATACATATACCACAATCAAATATAAGTCAGCCATAAAAGAGGAAGTTTTGTTATTTGTGACAACATAGATGAGCTTTGAGGGCATTGCACTAAGTTAAATAAGTCAGGCAGAGAAAGACAAATACTCTATGGTCTCACTTATATGTGAAGTCTAAAACAAGAACAACAATACAAGCAAAACAAACAAACAAACAAACAAAACCAATCTCATAGATACAGAGAACAGCATTATTGTTAGTTACCAGAGGCGGGAGGTGGGGGTGGAGGTGAGTGAAATGAGTGAAAGAGATCAAAAATTACAAACTTTCAGTTATAAGATAATTCATGAGAATGTAATGTACAGTATTATGACTATCATTAACAATACTGATATGTATGTTTGAAAGTTGAGAGTAGATCTTAAAAGTTCTCATCATAAGATAAAAATGTATATCTATATGTATTGATGGATGTTAATTAGACTTATTGCAGTGATCATTTTGCAAAATACACAAATATTGAGTCATTATGTTGTACACTTGAAACTAATAATAATAATGTTTTGTGTTAATTATACCTCAACAAAAAAACTGAGAATAGATTGCTTTAAAAACATAATAAATACATTGGAAAAAACTGCAAAGAATTAACATCATCTAATACAAAACCATAATGTATATACCTGGAACACTGTGTCTTACTTTAGTTACTCTATGTCAAGGAAAATAGAATAGAAACTTCCAGGAAAAGTTAGAGGGTAGATAAAAGAAAATTATTTAAGGAATAGAGACTACCATAAAAATATTTCCAGGATAGAAATATACATTATGGGTAGAAATAAGACAAGTATTTATTAAATTTTATGAGTTTATAGTTTAGGTGAACATATTCTATTAGAACTGGAAACTTGAAGATGTAGTTTTAGGATTCCTTTTTTTAAAACCAGATATTTAATATGTTGAATGAACTATTTCCTGGCCCTATATTCCCTGTCCTTGCTCCAGTCCCCTCAGGGGCACATTCATTGAGGACTTAAAAAGTAGGCAGCTTTAAAGAGCCACCATAGTAATGAGGTATAACATGAGTGCAAACATACCATTTGGAGGATCAGAGAGTAACAGACCGTCCCCGACTTTCACACCCAACTTCCTCCGAAAGTTAGTATGACACATGATATATGAATATGGGTTTTATGGTATGATGACACATGTGTGACTTAGCTAAAACGGATAGACTGATTCCACAGATGTAATAGTGCTCATATTTTATGCTCTATCTATTGAAAATGAGAATTTCACACTGTAACAGTATAAATAGAAATGTGATTCACATTAAGTACCTGATTTCAGGTACTTTTGGTAAATCCATCACATTTACAACAGTTACAAAATTTTTGCCCTCTGGAAAATGGGAGGAGTGGGATGTGGTGTGGCCACCTCTCATCTCCATATTTATGGTAAGAGCAGTAAAATAATTATAAAAATATTTATCCTTCTACATTATTTGTTCTCTTAGTGATAGTACAGGGAAAGGCTAATTTGGTGGCTAGGGGCATGGGGGGTGGGGGTGGTTATTCTGTCTCCTAAGTGACTAATTCCCAGAGAGGGGAGGGAAGATCTAAGAAGAAAAGTGAGGCTTTCGTGTTAGAGTTCTCCTTAAGCTCTAGAGGCTTCAGGAAGGACAGTAGAGGGAATTTTATTGACCAGCTCTGTTAAACGGAGCAGAAAAACAGACATAGTTTAAGACCAGGATCCCTATCCAGGAATAGATAGAGCAAAGGTGGAGAGGTGGAGAGGTGGAGCCAGTGAGGCATTTCTCAGAAGCCTGATTTGAATGAGGGAATAAGAGACTTAGGGTATCAACACTCCAGTAGCTTTAACCCACTTCCTCTCCCCCAGTCCACCTAATGCTCCTCTGCACCTTTCATAATACAGAGGAAGGGAGGCTGAGGAATCATAAAGCTGGAGGAATAACTTTTCCAGGCATCTTCCATGCACATGCTTTTACTGGTAAAGGGGACCAAATGCTATATTTCCCCATTTAATTTATAAAATAATAGGTCCTTATTAAAGAAAACTGGGACAACACAGGAAAAAACATAGACAAATCATCCATAATTCCTCTGCCTAAAGACAAATGTCACTTCAGTCATTTTTCATCCACATGCATAGGTATTTAAAATCATATAGTAATCTGAACATGCTATCTTGTTCTTTGCTTTTTCAATTAACAATAGTTCATAAATATTTCAATGCCAATACATATTACATTTCAAGATTTTAATAGCCATGTAATAAAACTATATCAGACTTTAGTCAATAGATTTCCTATTGTTAAACATTTACTAAGATATTATAAACATAGCTTTTATAAATATTCCTATAAAGAAGTCTTTGTGCCTTTCATAATTAAGCCCTTAGAATAAATTAACTGATGTGAATAAAATGGTATATATTATTTTGTTAAAAAGATTTTTAGTTTATCCTTTGGAATTACACAAAATTAAAATGGTATATACTATTTTGTTAAAAAGATTTTTGTTTTACCCTTTGGAAATGAACAAAATTGCACATCTACTATTAGTGTATGAGTGTGCCTACCTCACTGTACCTTTCCCAAAAATACAGATTTTGTTCTTTGAGGAGAACATACAGATTTACTGAATTGGACACTACCCCATTAGATGTTAGTACTACTAACAATAGCTACCATTTGTTGAATGTGTTTTCTAAAGAGCATATTTTTCTCCTAATTTTAGAAATCATCTTAAAGAAGAAGACAGATTAATGAGATACTAATATACACAGATGTATCGTGGTAAACATATATCACAATGTATACTAATTATATATGTTCACTAGGAGAAATGGCCCAAGATGGAAGCTGAATTTGAAGGTTAAAGTTACTTCAGGGAAAGCTTCCTCCATAAGGAATAGTCATTGTTATAATCACTTTTACTAAATAGTCACCAGGCACATTCTGTTGAATTAAGTGCTTCATATGCTTTATTTAATGAGAAAGGAAATAAATGGCTATCTATTAGTTTTTCTACACCATGGAAATTGCTGTTTTTAGGAACTGCTGAAAGAACTCAATTCTAAAGACAGTATTTATCTAGTCTCTCCTTTTTCCTAGTGCTTTATTTCTAGCATAATTTAATTAACTTCTTAAAATCACTGCAAAGGCAATTACTTTGAAAGAGGTCAAGGCCTATTTGATTCATTTCAGCACTGACAGTTTTAAACACATATGTAAATATAATATAATATAATATATATACACACAATACGCACAAATATAATCAAATGTTGGGCTTAGTCAGAAAAAGCTTGAAAGAAATCTATTCTAAAAACTAAAACTCAACCTCACAAATGGGTGAAAGGTATTTTTATTACCATCTCTATTTGGTTTGTAAAAGCTATTTGAGAATGATTCTTATCTGTTACCATAACATGGATTGAGTAGAATGGTTGCCCATAAGGATACTGAAAATTGAGCATTAAGAAATTATATTTTCAAGTGAAAAACTTATCTTTGACTCAGTTACTATTAAAGTTAACACCACAGGTCATTCACAGGTACTTCTATATATCTAGATATTTTCTCATTTCTCTAAATTTTGAACTAAAACATTATATCTCTTCAATGTTCAGAATAACTCCTGAAACAGCTCACTAAATTTTGAGAAACTGACATATTCTCTTACTGGCTAAAAGATGAACACATAATCTGTGTAAAAGTTAGCAAATAAATTTTTTATTAAGGAACTAGGCAGGGCACTATTCTTTAGGGTGAGTTTCTAAATTTAAAATTTGCCTTTGTTCTATCAAATAAGTCATTAAAATCTTGTTTATAGTTGGAACACTCTACCACATTAAGGGAGATTTCCAGACAAAATGTTAGTAATTAGCTGATGGTGTACCACACCCAAGCACGTTATCAGCCACTTTTTTCTAGGTTTCTGCTAGCAGTCACACAGAGACATTTATCTCAGATAGGTACAATCATAGTCATGTATTTTATGAAAAGTCAGGCCGAGTCTCTCTTTTTTTAAGATTACTTGATCTCAAGACTTAGCAAAGACCTTTTTAAAGTACACCCTTAGATGAAAGGAGACAAACCTGGATTATCAGTTGAATAATGAAGTCAGTTCTCAAATACTCCTGTTCATGGGAAAAAAAAATTATGATGCAGATTCAAAAAAAAAAACAAAAACAAAACAGAAGATAGTTAGAGAGGTTCTCTAGATAAGTGTGAATAACTTAGGGTAAGACAATTTTAAGAAACTGAGGGTAAACTTCAGTCAATTGGATGTGGGATCCTATAACTGAGACCAAAAGATGATGGGGTCCCTGGAAGTCAGGGAAGAATTAGAAATGTATGCATTTGTGCATTTTTTATTAGAAGGATTAAGATACCATGATTTCAGTTTTCACTGGTGGCCTGGGACCAAATGGAATAGAATAGCCTGCTACCTAGGTTTGGGACCATATTTTCATTATATATTTCTTCATGTCCCTGGCATTCATCCTTATGACACACTCAGTCTTAACACATTCTTGTTTGATTGAGACTCATTTACAGATGAATTAAGTTCAAGATAAATAAAATCATTTTCAGATACAAGACATTATACATCACTCTAGAAACTGGAGAAGAGAATTACAGGGAGAAGAAATAATATTACTGCACTATGGAAATTGTATTGCCAAGAAGAAACTTTAGGTTTTCCTTTAATTTCTATAAAAACTTGCCTTCGTTATTCTAAAGTCCATCATTTTTATTTATGAAATATCTAAGACTTCAATTATTTTTTACTTTTATTTCATAACAGAATTGGTCTTTCCAGTGTCCATTCATCATCAACTATAGTATCTTTGTCTCCATTATGTCTCACAGTTTTTTCTTGATTATTTTGATACTTTTTTGTTATTTATTGCATATTTTTCACATAGTTTTGGTGTCTCACTTTTTACTTTGGTAACTTCCCCCATTCCAATGTTTTCCTCTCCTAAACCTTAGATTTTGATTTATAATGTTTCACAGAATCAAATTTGTTTAATGTGCTTATGTGATTGAATAATATTAGATTTATTTTATCTTTTTAAATTACCTCACAACCCATATTCTATCTTGATTGTAAATAAAAGTGAGAGGATGACACTGTGCAAATATATTTTAAAAATTGCTCTTATCTTGGGAACATGCTCAAAAAGATCTTCATGACCCAGATAACTACAATGGTGTGATCACTCATCTAGAGCCAGACATCTTGGAATGTGAAGTCAAGTGGGCCTTAGAAAGCATCACTATGAAGAAAGCTAGTGGAGGTGATGGAATTCCAGTTGAACTATTTCAAATTCTAAAAGATCATGCTGTTAAAGTGCTGCACTCAGTATGCCAGCAAATTTGGAAAACTCAGCAGTGGCCACAGGACTGGAAAAGGTCAGTTTTCATTCCAATTTCAAAGAAAGGCAATGCCAAAGAATGCTCAAACTACCGCACAATTGCACTAATCTCACACGCTAGTAAAGTAATGCTTAAAATTCTCCAAGCCAGGTTCAGCAATGTGTGAACCGTGAAATTCCAGATGTTCAAGCTGGTTTTAGAAAAGGCAGAGGAACCAGAGATCAAATTGCCAACATCCACTGCAAAAAAGCAAGAGAGTTCCAGAAAAACATCTACTTCTGCTTTATTGACTGCACCAAAGCCTTTGACTGTGTGGATCACAATAAACTGTGGAAAATTCTGAAAGAGATGGGAATACCAGACCACTTTACCTGCCTCCTGAGAAATCTGTATGCAGGTCAAGTAGCAACAGAACTGGACATGGAGCAGCAAAATGGTTCCAAATTGGGAAAGGAGTACATCAAGGCTGTATATTGCCACCCTGCTTATTTAACTGATATGCAGAGTACATCAAGCAAAATGCCAGGCTGGATGAAGCACAAGCTGGAATCAAGGTTGAAATATCAATAACCTCAGACATGCAGATGACACCACCCTTATGGCAGAAAGTGAAGAGGAACTAAAAAGCCTTTTGATGAAAGTGAAAAAGGAGAGTGAAAATGTTGGCTTAAAGCTCAACATTCAGAAAATGAAGATCACTGCATCTCGTCCTATCATTTCATGGGAAATAGATGGGGAAACAATGGAAATGGTGAGAGACTTTATTTTGGGTGGCTCCAAAATCACTGCAGATGGTGACTTCAGCCATGAAATTAAAAGACACTTGCTCCTTGGAAGAAAAGCTATGACTAACCTAGACAGCACATTAAAAAGCACAGACATTACTTTGCAGACAAAGGTCTGTCTATTCAAAGCTATGGTTTCTCCAGTAGTCATGTATGATGTGAGTTGGACTATAGAGAAAGCTGAGTGCTGAAGAATTGATGCTTTTGAACTGCGGTGTTGGAGAAGACTCTTGTAAGTCCCTTGGAGTGCACGATCGAACCAGTCAATCTTAAAGGAAATCAGTCCTGAATATTCATTGGAAAGACTGATGGTGAAGCTAAAGCTCCAATACTTTGGCCACCTGATGTGAAGAACTGACTCAACTGAAAAGCCCCTGATGCTGGGAAAGATTGAAGGCAGGAAGAGAAGGCGACAACAGAGGATGAGATGATTGGATGACATCACTGACTCAGTGGACATGATCTTGAGTAAGCTCTGGGAGTTGGTGATGGACAGGGAATCCTGGCGTGCTGCAGTCCAGGGGGTCACAAAGAGTCGGACATGACTGAGCTACTTAACTGAACTGAACTGAGAACATTCTCATTTAGAAGCCATTTTTGCTTAGGTAATTGCCAACAACATATTTATTCGTCTTGACCACTGAAAAACAAGACAGGACAAAAAGAGAGCTAGGAAGGCAATGCCAAAAAGCAGCTTATATCTTTGAAGTAGCAAAGGGAGTGAAGCCTAAGACAGAGAAGACAATAGCAAGATATCACAGACTCCCCTTTTGTAACTCAACTAATATTAGTGAGCCCCATTTTAACTCAACTCACACAAATTAAGTACAAAAAAACTTACTAATTGGACTGCTGAACCACTGTCAGTAATCTTGAGGAAATCATGAAAATAGGTAAAGATGCCTAAAACCTGGAAAGTTTCATTCTGGAAATCATTTGACAGGTATATCTTGCCTTTATCCTTAAAAATGTCAACAGTATAATATTGTAAATGACTTATGCATACTTAGAAGAGCTCTAGGAGACAGAAAAAGTCTGTTGGTTACAAGTCATACCAAATGAGTCTCATTTTCTTTCTTGATAGTGTGACAAGATAGATAAAAAAGAGAATACCCTAGATATAGTATATAATATTCTCTACAAGTCATTTGACAAAGAGTCTTATAATGTCCTAGTCAATAAGATGAGAAAATGAAAGTTGGAGTGAACAACTGAACATAAACAGGGTTAATTTTTGCTATTCTGAAAAGACCATTAAAAAGTTGTGCTACAGAACTCTGTTCATGACCTTGTTCTCTTAAGCATTTTTAGTATTATTTGGATGAAAATGCAGAAGGCAAGTTTATCATGTATGTAAAAGTAACAAGGGCTTCCAGGATGGCTTAGTGGTAAAGAATCCACATGCAATACAGGAGACACAGGAGACATGGGTTCAGTCCCTGGGTCTGAAAGATCGCCTGGAGGAAGAAATAGCCACTGACTCCAGTATTCTTGCCTGAAATATTTCATTGACAGAAGGAGTCTGGTGGGCTACAGTCCATAGGTTTGCAAAGAGTCAGGCATGACCGAGCGACTGAGCACGCAAAAGTTACAAATCTGGTAATGATAGTTAACATTTTGAATGACAATATTGTAAAAGATGTTGAATATTTATTTAGATCAAAATGGAACTTTATGGAAATTCTAGAAAAATGCATCTACCCCAGAAAAAAGAGAGAAAGAAAAACAGTATGAAATTAATAAAAAGTAATGTAATATGCACAAATGTAAAGTTCTGCGTTCAATTTAGAAAATCAGAGAACTGAAAGAAAATCCTGAGAGCAATTAATGGGGAAAAAGATAAAGAATTGTATTGAACACAAGCACCCTTTGAACCAGCTAATACAACAAAATGAAGCAAAACAAAATAGTGAATAGAATCTTGGGTGGCACTAGTAAGAGCCTAAAGTCCAGGTCTATAAAATCAGTGTAATAACAATGATGATGATGATTATACCTTACCTATGAGGCTCTTGCAAGAATTTAATGAGAAAATCCATGTAAAACACTTGGCACTAGGTTAAATATAAACATTCAATACACTATTATTAGTTATTAACAAGAAATAAAATAGTCCTACTTTACTTGTGTCAAATTACATCTGGAAGAGTATGCCCATATGAAAGGTACTGAGGAGGATAAAAATACTGGAACCAAAAGGAGGACTGGAGAAAACTTGCAGTGTGAAAGATGAAATACGATAGTCTTTCAAAACACTAAGGATTGAAACTAAAATTGAACATCGCTCAGTCGTGTCCAACTCTTTGCGACCCCATGGACTATACAGTTAATGTTATTTCCTCCAGGCCAGAATACTGGAGTGGGTAATCTTTCCCTTCTCCAAGGGATCTTCCTAACCCAGGGATCAAACCCAGGTCTCCTTCATTGCAGGTGGATTCTTTACCAGCTGAGCCACCAAGGAAGCCCACTAAGGGTTAGTAAAGAAGAATTAAATTTACTCTTCATGACTCCAGGTATTACCAATAAGAGAAAGAAACTGGTATTACCATAAGGAGGCTCATTTTTTGTTCTACAAGGACAAAATTTTTAATAATCAGAGTTATTCCAAGTTGGAATGAATTACTCAGGTGGCGATAAGTTTGTTGTCACTTGACATAGTCAGGCAAATGCTAGATGACCACCTGGCAGGGAACTCTGTAGAAGGGATTCTTGCCTGTATTATATTTATGTAGTCATCCATTTATTAATTCCATCATGAAGCAGATATTTAAGGAGCCCCTACAGTAGGTCAGCATTCTGATAAGTTCTAGTGGACATCAAAGGTTCTTTTCAAGTAAATGATTACATGATTATGAAGAAACTGGTTATCTTAAGCTTTCACACAGAAACATCTAAGCTCAATATACAGGCTATTAGAACTTACTTCTGCTCCCCACCCCCAACAGCCCCTAACATTACTTACTGCAAGAGTAAATATCTACTATCTTATTCCATGGTCTGCACTGGAAACCAATGCCTTATGAATCACATTAAGTTGAAGGCTTTGCCATTTCATCAGCTTGACTGTTTTTTCCCAAATCAGCTGTGCCAGAAGTACCACCCATAGTTTTCAACTCAAGTTTTGATGCCTCATGTTGAAATGGCATTTTCTTTCCAATGTAAACATTTTAAGAAACACTGTGAGGAGATTTCATTGAATCAAATGTACCAGAATAGCTATGCTTAGCCTGCTAGGTGAGATCCTTTGCTGAAACAATATTAAAGCAAAAACACTCACTCTTTGTAAAAGGAGAGCGATAAACAATATTCACACACTGTGTTCCAGATGAAGTAGTCTCCCTGCTGCAGTCAGCAATATTTCCTGCCAAATTCACTGACTGCCTTAGCCTGACCATGAGTGGATAAACAATATAATCCTCCATGCCACACCTCACCAACCTCTGCTAGTCAGAAAGGCATGCTTCTTTCCTAATTACATCACAAATGCAGCTTATTGTACTAAAACAGCAAAGCATTTGAATTAAAAATCACTTGTCCAAGACTTCGTAGCTAACATAGCAAAACAACCCCCCTCAAAGTCTCAAACACACAAGGGAAGAACACAGCATGGGGTCATTAGTAAGAGCAGCTTGAACACATACAAAATGCCCTAGGAGGAACAGGATGATAGCACAGAGGTGAGAAGACTGTGACAAAAATACTCAGTGGAATGGGAGCATAATAAACAGCTTGGGCAGACATTCCTAAGAAGAGAGATTGGAAGTAGTTTGAACATTGGCGAATGTTCTTTTTCCAAAGGAGGCAAGTAAGAAATTTAAAAAATTTTAATATAAGTATAAAACATTAAAATAAATATAAAATAGTATGAACAGTTCACACCTTCCCTCCCCACCACACTCCCAGACTGTTTTCTATGCAGGACACACATAAGTAGTAAAATAATGGCAATTGTCATTCTTCTCTACTTGCTTGGAATAAGTTGTTCCTTGCCCTGGTGGAGTGCAAGTCTATTCTAAAATACTTGCAAGTCTATTCTAATACATTTTTTAAAACCGGGTATACATTTGTATCCACTCAGAAACATCTGTATCCACTCAGAAACATCTATATTGTCATCATTTCCAAGAGAAGTGGGAATGTTAAAAGGGTATCAACTTAGAAATATTAAAATACATCAACAAAGTAGAACTTTCTAGCATAAAATGAAGTGACTTAAACACTGCCCCTTATTCTGTCCCTTGTACCAAAGGCTGAATGATGCCATCATTCTGTTCCAGAAGGAATATTAGGATGATATAATAGAGCTGTCCTTGGTGGGAAGGTAGCATGCCTGGCATAACTTTGCCTCCTTGAGTGGACAGTAAACAAACTGAAGGAAGTATAATCAATCACAGCTACATAGAGCTTCATGGCCAACAGAGATGAGAAAGGTTAATGGTTAAAAAGTTGCAAAATTCATATAACATGAAAATCAGCAGTGTGTATCCTTCTCTCAAAGACTAAAGAAATAGATTATGAGTTTTGAAATGTTAGTTGTTGAGGGCTTTTAAAAGGGCCTTGATTCAAAACATCAAATAACATGGTAATACTTAAAAATGGGTAAAATGCTTGAACAAATAATTTACAAAAGTACAAATAACTAGTGAATATATGGAAAAAAATCATCCTCACTGGAAATCAAGGGTAACAATTACTATTTCCACACAATGACTATAGAGAAAGTATGACACGTGACAGAAAAGGTAGAGAATTGAAGGAGAAATTCTTTGGAGAAACTTGAGGGGTGCGATATGTGGTGGACTTTGGGTCCTAAAAAAATAGGAAACAATAATATAAAGAGCACAGGCAAAGGGATTATTTAGATTGGAACAGGAAAGAGACAACAGGAAGATGTAAAACAGGGGAAAATGTGTATGAATATAGATAAGTGCAAGTATGGAGTGATTTAGTTTTCCCTGGTGGCTCAAACAGTAAAGAATCTGCCTGAAATGCAGGAGACCTGAGTTCGAGCCCTGTGTCTGGAAGATCCCTTGGAGAAGGGAATGGCAACCCATCCCAGTATTCCTGCCTGGAAAATTCTATGGACAGATGAACCTGGCAGGCTACAGTCCATGGGGTCACAAAGAATCAGACATGACTGAATGACTACATACACACACACACACACACACAATGATTTGCTTAGAGAGTATAGCTTAATGGCTTATGAAGGAGGTGAGATAGTTTGCTGAGACTGGAGGCATGGGGGTTTGCAGGTGACTTGAAAGGAGGGATAGATAGAAGTCAGTATCTTGTGGATGGATGTCAGATAATAGATGAGATGGTGGATGTTGCAGTATGGAATGAAGGATGAGGGAAGGAAAGACCAAAGGAGTCTGGCAACCTGATAGAAAAACAATGGGGATTCAAAAGACTACAGACGTTCATAAGGTAGAATATAAGTGTTGCAGAAGGGAGGAAAGGAGAGAATGGAATGGTTAGAGGTTATTATAGTCATAGAGTAGGATAATGAAGTATAAAATTTTAGGAGTCAAGCACTCCCAGGCAAAGGTGAGTCCATGGTTTGACCAGCAGATATGGAGGTAATCAGGAGAGTTGGGAAATAAATAGTGAAAAAATAAAGGGTAAATTTTAAGAGTAGATACGGGATAACTTCAAAATATATCTCAAATCAGACCATTTCTCACCAATTCCACTACAACTACTAGGTCCTAGCTACCATTAGCACTAACCTCTTTAAAAAAAAAAAAGTTGATCTCTTAGATTTCTTTTATGCCCACACCTCATCCCCCACCCTAGTCAGCTCCTCACACATTGGCCAGAATATTAATATTATATGAGCTCATGCTCCTTCCCTCCTTTTCTCAAAATCCAACTTTCTACTGCCTTTCCATTATAGTTACTTGCCTATAACTCTTACATGATTGGACACTCCACTTTTCCAACCTTATCACCTAGCACTTTTCCTGTCCTGGTCGTGCTTCAACTACTTTGGGTTCCTTGCTGTTCTAAGAGCATAATATGCATGCCTTAGAGGCCAAGGGCCTTTGGGCCTTTGGACTTGTTCTCTCTGCCTATAATGCAACCTCGCAACCATCTGCAGATCTTCTCATGATTCTTCCTCTTTATTTAAAATCTAAGTTTATTTATTTTTGTGGGAGGGAGGTTCATGTTTGGGATCGCATGTACACCCGTGGTGGATTCATGTCAATGTATGGCAAAACCAATACAGTATTGTAAAGTAAAATAAAGTAAAAATAAAAATTAAAAAAATCTAAATTTATTTATTTTAATCAGAGGCTAATTACTTTACAATGCTGTATTGATTTTGCCATACATCAACATGAATCCTCCACGGGTTCTTCCTCTTACTTCATTCAAGTTTATGTTAAAATCTCCAAGGGAGAGGGTGGGATGATTTGGGAGAATGGCACTGAAACATGTATACTATCATGTAAGAAATGAATCACCAGTCTATGTTTGATACAGGATACAGGATGCTTGGGGCTGGTGCATGGGGATGATCCAGAGAGATGATATGGGGTGGGAGGTGGGAGGGGGATTCAGGATTGGGAACTCATGTACACCCGTGGCGGATTCATGTCAATGTATGGCAAAACCAATACAGTATTTTACAGTAAAACAAAGTAAAAATAAAAACTTAAAAAAAAACTCCTCACAGAGAAACCTTTCCTTAACTATCCTACTTAAAATGATAAGCCTCCGTCTTTCCCTACCTCAATACATTGCATTATTTTTCTCATAATGCTTATCACTCACCGAGATATTTTATGTTTATTCGGTTGTTCATTCCCCTGCTCCACCCTCCATCTGGAATTTATGCTCTTCGGGGATAATGACTTCATATATCTTGTTCCTTGTTTGTAACACAGAAAAAAAAAAAATTGGAGGCACAAAGTAGGAGTCAAAACAAGCACTGGAACACTTGCTCGACGAAGAGCTTTGTTCTAAGTGCTGGAGCTACAAAGATGAATACGATGTAGTCCTTACTATAAGCAACAGCAAGAAACCAAGAGGATAACAGAGTTGAGTACAACGCCTGGAGAGTGGCAGAAAACAAAGCAGTTGTTAAGATAGTAACTAAAGACTGAGGCATGGCTACTGATTTATCAGTTCAGTTCAGCTCAGTTCAGTCGCTCAGGTGTGTCTGACTCTTTGCGACCCCATGAATGGCAGCACACCAGGCTTCCCTGTCCATCAGAATCTCCCAGAGTTCACTCAAATTCACGTCTGTCGAGTCAGTGATGTCATCCAGCCATCTCATCCTCTGTCGTCCTCTTTGCCTCCAGCCCCCAATCCCTCCCAGCATCAGGGTCTTTTCCAACGAGTCAACACTTCGCATGAGGTGGCCTAAGTACTGGACTTTCAGCTTTAGCATCATTCTCTCCAAAGAACACCCAGGTATGATCTCCTTTAGAAAGGACTGGTTGGATTTCCTTGCAGTCCAAGGGACTCTCAAGAGTCTTCTCCAACACCACAGTTCAAAAGCATCAATTCTTTGGCGCTAGGCTTTCTTCACAGTCCAACTCTCGCATCCATACATGATCACTGGAAAAGCCATAGCCTTGACTAGATGGACCTAGTTGGCAAAGTAATGTCTCTGCTTTTCAATATGCTATCTAGTTGGTCATATCTTTTCTTCCAAGGAGTAGGCGTCTTTTAATTTCATGGCTGCAGTCACCATCTGCAGTGATTTTGGAGCCCCCCCCAAAATAAAGTCTGACACTGTTTCCACTATTTCCCCATCTATTTCCCATGAAGTGATGGGACCAGATGCCATGATCTTTGTTTTCTGAATGTTGAGCTTTAAGCCAACTTTTTTGCTCTCCTCTTTCACTTTCATCAAGAGGCTTTTTAGTTCTTCTTCACTTTCTGCCATAAGGATGATGTCATCTGCATATCTGAGGTTATTGATATTTCTCCCAGCAATCTTGATTCCAGTTTGTGCTTCAGTGAGCCCAGCATTTTGCATGATGTACTCTGCTATGAGTTAAATAATCAGGGTGACAATATACAGCCTTGATGCGCTCCTTTCCCAATTTGGAACCAGTCTGTTGTTCCATGTCCAGTTCTAACTGTTGCTAGTTGACCTGCATATAGATTTCTCAAGAGGCAGGTCAGTTGGCCTGTTATTCCCATTTCTTTAGAATTTCCCACAGTTTGTTGTGATCCATACAGTCAAAGGCTTTGGCATACTCAATAAAGTAGAAATAGATGTTTTTCTGGAACTCTCTTGCTTTTTTGATGATCCAACAGATGTTGGCAATTTGATCTCTGGTTCCTCTGCCTTTTCTAAATCCAGCTTGAACATCTGAAATTTCTTGGTTCATGTACTATTGAAGCCTGACTGGAGAATTTTGAGCATTACTTTACTAGTGTGTGAGATGAGTGCAATTGTGTGGTAGTTTGAGCATCCTTTGGCATTGCCTTTCTTTGGAATTGGAATGAAAACTGACCTTTTCCAGTCCTGTGGCCACTGCTGAGTTTTCCCAATTTGCTGGCATATTGAGTGCAGCACTTTCACAGCATCATCTTTTAGGATTAGTAATAGCTCAACTGGAATTCAATCACCTCCACTAGCTTTGCTCATACTGATGCTTCCTAAGGCCCACTTGACTTCACATTCCAAGATGTCTGGCTCTAGGTGAGATATCGTACCATTGTGATTATCTGGGTCGTGAAGATCTTTTTTGTACAGTTCTTTTGTGTATTCTTGCCACCTCTTCTTAATATCTTCTGCTTCCGTTAGGTACATACCACTTTTGTCCTTTATTGTGCCCATATTTGCATGAAAATTTCCCATGGTATCTCCAATTTTCTTGAGGAGATCTCTAATCTTTCCCATTCTGTTCTTTTCCCCTATTTCTTTGCATTGATTGATGAGGAAGGCTTTCTTATCTCTCCTTGCTATTCTTTGGCACTCTGCATTCAGAGGCTTATATCTTTCCTTTTCTCCTTTGCTTTTCACTTCTCTTCTTTTCACAGCTATTTGTAAGGCCTCCTCAGACAGCCATGTTGCTTTTTTTTTGCATTTCTTCTCCATGGGGATGGTCTTGATCCTTGTCTCCTGTACAATGTCACGAACCTCTGTCCATAGTTCTTCAGGCACTCTGTCTAGCAGATCTAGTCCCTTAAATCTATTTCTCACTTCCACTGTATAGTCGTTAGGGATTTGATTTGGGTCATACCTGAATGGTCTAGTAGTTTTTCCTTCTTTTTCAATTTATGTCTGAATTTGGCAATAAGGAGTTCATGATCTGAGCCACAGTCAGCTTCCAGTCTTGTTTTTGCTGACTGTATAAAAATTCTCCATCTTTGGCTGCAAATAATGTAATCAGTCTGATTTCAGTATTGACCATCTGGTTATGTCCATGTGTAGAGTTGTCTCTTGTGTTGTTGGAAGAGGATGTTTGCTATGACCAGTGCATTCTCTTGGCAGAAGTCTGTTAGCCTTTTCCTTGCTTCATTCTGTACTCCAAGGCCAAATTTGCCTGTTACTCCAGGTGTTTCTTGAATTCCTACTTTTGCATTCTAGTCCCCTATAATGAAATGGACACCTTTTTTTTTGTGTTAGTTCTAGAACGTCTTGTAGGTCTTCATGGAACCATTCAACTTCAGTTTCTTCAGCATTACTTGTTGGGACATAGACTTGGTTTACTGTGGTATTGAATAGTTTGCCTTGAAAATGAACAGAGATTATTCTGTCATTTTTGAGGTTGCATCCAAGTACTGCATTTTGGACTCTTTTGTTGATTGTGATGTCTACTCCATTTCTTCTAAGGGATTCTTGCCCACAGTAGTAAATATAATGCTCCTCTGAGTTAAATTCACCCATTCCAGTCCATTTTATTTACCTGATTCCTAAAATGTTGGTGTTCACTTTTGCCATCCCCTGTTTGACCATTACCAATTTGCCTTGGTTCACAGACCTAACATTCCAGGTTCCTATGCAATATTGCCCTGTACAGCATCTGACTTTGCTACCATCACCAGTCACATCCACAACTGGGTGTTGTTTTTTTTTAGCTCCATCTCTTCATTCTTTCTGAAGTTATTTCTCCACTCTTCTCCAGTAGCATATTGGGCACCTACCAACCTGGGGGTCTTTCAGTGTTCTATTTTTTCGCCTTTTCATACTGTTCATGGGGTTCTCAAGGCAAGAATATTGAAGTGGTTTTCCATTCCCTTCTCCAGTGGACCACATTTTGTCAGAACTCTCCACCATGTCCTGTCTGTCTTGGGTGGCCCTACACGGCATGGCTAATAGTTTCATTGAGTTAGACAAGGCTGTGGTCCATGTGATCAGATTGGTTAGTTTTCTGTGATTATGGTTTTCAGTCTATCTTCCCTCTGATGGGGAAGGATAAGAGGCTTATGGAAACTTCCTGATGGGAAAGTCTGACTGAAGGGGAAACTGGGTCTTGTTCTGTTGGGCGGGGCCATGCTCAGTAAATCTTTAATCCAAAAATAATGATATCACTTATATGTGGAATCTAATAAATGGGTTCAAATAAACTTGTCTGAAAAACAGCAGTATACTGACCAATATAGAAAACAAACTTATGGTTTCCTGGGGGTAAGAGGTGTAGGGACAGTTGGGAAATTGGGATTGACATATACACACTACTATATATAAAATAGATAACTAATAAAGACCTACTGTATAGCACAGGGAACTCTACTCAATACTGTTTAATGACTTATACCAGAAAAGAATCTAAAAAAAGAGTGGATATATGTGTGTGTTTAACCAATTCACTTTGATGTACACCAGTAACATTCACAACATTGTAAATCAACTACACTCCAATAAAAATTAAAACAAAATCATGTACTATGAGGGAAGTTTTCCAAAAGGAAAACACTATGAATTTTAACTGTATGTTATGCATGTCATAATTTTGTCCAGATAGACTTCAACTTTCCTCAACAACCAACCAATGGACTTCCACATGCAGAGCTTCCTGCCTAGACCTCATTAGGAAATGAGATGCAATGGAGAAACCAAGGACCTTAAGGGTGTGTCTGCATCAAGCATTGTGAAATAATTAATTACTGCTGCTTCTGTGATCATGAGAATTCTAGGTGACATTTATGCCAGCCCAGTAAAGCTCATACTGTGACATTAAAAATACCTGGGCTATTACCCCTTATCCAATATAATTTTTCTCTTCTCTCTCTCTCTCCAAAATACCAAAAAATGAATTACAAAAGGCCCTAACACATTTTCTTAGAGCTTTGGAGTCCTTAAGTCTCTAAGATGCTCCCTTGGTCACCAAGGATTTTCATGTTGAATGATAAACCCGGTCCAATTGCCAAGACACTTCATGATGGGAATACCTGAAAATATTGAATGTAGGTAACAGTGGAAAATAGGGAATGTGTCACAATTTTAAGACTTGAGTATAAACCCAGATACAGGAATCAGAAAGCATCAAACCAATTAAATCATCTGCTGCTTCATTTTCTATGTTGAGTTGCTCGATTTTAGAGCTTAAATCTTGTAGTCTCTTAACTTCGTTTTAGATGGAGTCTCTGTTTTGTAGATACATTGAGTTGACCCCAAAGTTTGTAAGATAGTACAGAAAAACCTGAATGAAATTATCAGCTAAACCAATAGAAAAAAACTACTGATTGAAGCTGTGCTAACTTTTTGAAATTTTTTTGCCCCCTGAAAAGAGAAATGACCGAAATCACAGAAGATGATATAAAAGCTTACATGAATAGAGTACTTACCACATTCTAAGTTCTTGTACTATGCATAACCTTGATACTCTATGTCTCATTTAATCCTCAAGACAATTATGTAAGGTAGATAATGTAATTATTTGCATTTTACAAATAAAGAAACCAAGAGTAAGTAAGGTTAAACTGATTTTCCAAAGCTACACAACTTTAAGTGTCAGAGCTAGAATTCAAACCAAGACCTATTTGAGACTTAGGACAATACACTGAAAAAGCATGTCTCATAAGACAGAATAATTCAATTAAAATTTAGTGCTTATATATGGTGTTATTATAAATGAACCTCAAAGAAGTCACCTTCTTAGCATAATAGCCATACCAAACTATTAAATTATAGAGTAATGCAAAACCTAACCCAGACTACCCACTCAGATATGAGGTATTGTTGACAGTCATTTAAAAAAATTATTTTTAATTAGTAGATAATTGCTTTACAATGTGTGTTGGTTTCTGCCATACAACAGTGTGAATCAACTATAAGTATACATATATCCCCTCCCTCTTGAGCCTCCCTCACACCCCCTCATCCCATCCTTCTTGGTCATCACAGGGCGCAGAGCTGAGTTCCCTGGGCTATACAGCTGCTTCCCACTAGCTACCTATTTTACACATGGTAGTGCATATATGTCAGTGCTACTTTCTCATTTCACCCCCTCCCTCCTTCCCTAACTGCATCAACAAGTCCATTCTCTACATCTGCATCTCTATTCCTGCCTTGCAAATAGGTTCATCAGTACCATTTTTCTAGATTATATGCATTAATATACAATATGGGCCAGTTCTTCAGAGCACTGCTGCTGCTGCTGCTAAGTCACGTCAGTTGTGTCCGACTCTGTGCGACCCCATAGATGGCAGCCCACCAGGCTCCCCTGTCCCTGGGATTCTCCAGGCAAGGGTACTGGAGTGGGGTGCCATTGCCTTCTCTGCTTCAGAGCACTAAATACAGTCATATCCCACTCCAGAAACTTTCTTCCTCCCCTTTTAAGAATCCAGTTTCAATTTTTATAGAGACCACATTGTAACACTTTGCTTATTGTATATGCTTCCCTCCTCTTTTCAAATAAAATCTGTCAATGAAATGATGAAGGAAGAAAATAATTCCAACATTCTTACACTAAAGTGTTGAAATCAACAACGTGTTCCTTTCATCAAAGTTAAGGCCTTGTTGATAATTTTTTTTTTTTTTTTGGTTGCACTTGGTCTTCATCGTAGCACACAGGTTCTTAGTTGCAGTATGTGGGCTTTCTCTAGTTGTGGTATGCCAGCTTAGTTACCCGGGTGCATGTGTGATTTTAGTTCCCCAACCAGGGATTGAATCCATTCTCAACCACTGGCCCACCAGGGAAATCCTTTGATATTTCTTTTTAAAGTGTTATGTAGAGTAATTTGTTTATTTTTCTATTACCAATTCTAATGATTAAATTGAATTAAGTTCTCCTTTGATTACCCTGAAATCACTAATATTTATCAGAAAAAAAGACCATGTTTGTTAATTTGTATGCACAGCTAGCTTTTATTATTATTATTTTTTAATTTCTTACATATTTCATGATGGAACACTTCTTATACTTAAGGTTCAATTCAATATTTGTGTTCATAAATGACTACCCAGCACAACAGATGTAAAAATAATAATCCATGTACAAAATATTGCTAACAATACTTCAGTCATCTTTTTGTTTTTTAACTTGAACAATATCCTAACTAATAAAAAAGGCAAAATTCTATAAACAAAGTTTGTCTCAATATGAAGAGTTTTAGTCCTGATTAGTATAGTGATTCTGAGTCATCAATTGCAAGCTAAATTATCATTATCATCATCACTGTGCGGGATGGTTCCAGGAAACTCCTTGAGGAATAGTGCCTAATCAATGCAGATAAGTTCTTCAAACACCCTCTTAATGGTGACCTGAAGGATGCAATGAGTGGAGTTATAAGCAATCTGATTCAATGGCACAAATAAGCTATGTTTCATTTTCTCTACCTTGTGATATAAGACCTGAGTCAAATATTGTTTTTTATAAAGAATTTTACCATGACTTATTTCTTAAGGCCAACAAGTCAAAAAGTCATATGTTGATGCAATTTGAGCAAAAGTTGAGGCAATCACACACTAAACAAAATGTGGCTAATATTAAAAATGACTTATTTTTCCTCCAGGGAGAAAAAATGGTGAAGACCTGAGAGGTGAAGGACATCATTAATGGTGTGGTTGCCAGATGGGAATAGATGGGTTGAGGAGAAAAAAAAAAAATCACTGCACATTGATGAGGAGAGGAAAAGTAAGTTCCAAACTTATTCTGTGCCAAGGAAGTAAAATTTTTCATTTTTGTACAATTCTCTCTAACTAGTAGGGTACAAATGTAATATATATTAGGTAACAAAACTGAGATAAGTTTCAAAACCACTAAGTACTTTTCTGATGAATCAAATACTTGTAAAAATTCATACACATACAAGCTATATTCTCACAATCATGCAACACGTCTATTTCATTAAAGAATACTTAAAGGAAGCTCTCCAATGGATAATTTCCTTATCCATTCATCCATTGACAGACACTTAGGTCAGCCACTTTTTGGTTATTGCAAATAACCCTGCAATGAATATAGTGGTGCATGTATCTTTTCTAGTTAATGTTTTGTTTTGTTTTCTTCACATAAACACCCAGAAGTGGAACTGCTTGATCACACAGTAGCTCTTTTTTCTGTTTTTTTTTTGAAATCTCTGTAATATTTTCCACAGTGGCTTCACCAATTTATCAACAGGGCACAAGGTTTCCCTTTTCTCCACATCTTCACCAACAACTTTTATTTCTTGCCTTTTTGGTAAGAGCTATTTGGCTTTCATTTCCCTGATGATTAGTGATACTGAGCAGCTTTTTGTATACCTGTTAGTTATCTATATGTCTTCTTTGGAAAAATGTCTAAATAGATCTTCTGCCTTTTTTTGCCTGGAGAATCCCAGGGACAGCAGAGCCTGGTGGGCTGCCGTCTACGGGGTCACACAGAGTCGGACACGACTGAAGCGACTTAGCAGCAGCAGCAGCCTATTTTTAATTAGACTGTTTTTTTTTTTTTAACAAAGCATAATATTAGTATCTATAATTGGTGTTGGTTGCAATTAATACATTAATTAATTGTACAATGACTATGGCTGGGTCAACATCCTAACACTGCTTTAAGTTGTCATTTTGTCCGTATAACAATAGTTAACATTATGTGCTAAAGATGGAAAGCCCTGAGATGATTTGATAAACAGATTTTGTAATTCCAGAAAAGGTCTCTCTAGCATTTCGCTGCTTACATTTTTTTTTTCCTTTACGTTGACAAATATTTAACTTGAATTTAATTAAGGTTATAGTAAAAAGAAAGCCAAGACACAAGAAAGTGATAAAACAAATTCAGAAGGTGGAACATTCTATGTAACAAATGACAGGATCTTTTCAGCAAGTCAACTTATTGAAAATTAAAAGAAATGAAACAAATACAAGAAAATCATATTGGATTGGATCTTAATTCACACTGTTCTAAAGAATTCACATTAATTCACATGTTCTAAAGAACATATTCTTGACAACTGCAGGTGAATATGATTATTAAAATTGTTTTTATAGCTAAACTCAACACATTATTCAGATTTTCTCAGTTTATTCCTAATGTCTTATTTTGCTCCAGGAAACTACATATAATATATGTTTTTCAGGCCCTGCTTTGAGATTCTCTAACTTCAGGGGAGTGGTTTGTTGCATAATGTATTCTAATCAAATACAGTACTAGGAAAAAAAAAAGAATTTTACCATGAAATCTCTATATTCTACTGAAGGCAATGTGATTGAAACCATTTTTGTGTTTTCATTTTTTTCATTAATTTTGATAAAATAATTTGCAACATTTGATTTTCTTTTTAAAATGATTATTTGAACCATTTGTCAAGCACTTTTCTCAAAGGCAAATGGGTGCCTTCATGATACCCCTTGGTTTTATTTTCTCAGTACCCATGAGTTCTGTCATGGTGACAGCACATGTATTTTTTTATACTTTATGTATGGCCCATAGTATGTACTTGATAAACACTTGTTGAATGAATAGATAAATAATCTATTAAGTATTCAGATGAAAATATACATTATGGTAGATGTGTCACTCTGTGCAAATTGGCTAGTCTATTAGTTGTCTACATGTTAGTATCTTGAATCTTTTTCTTACTCTGTGCATTCTCCATAGATTATCTTACATATTCTCATAATTGGAGCAGTTACCTCAGTTTATGACCCTCAACTCTCTATCACTTACCCCAGATATTTCTCCTAGGTTCGAGATCAACTATCCAATTGCTTACTGAACATTTCCACTTGGATATTTATCAAACATTTCATATGCAACACATCCATATTTGAACTTATCTCTATCCCCACATTTCAAATTTGTTTTTCTGTGTTCCCTGTCCCAATAAATGCCACCACTGTCTATCTAATTCTACAATTCATAATTTGGGTGTCATCTTTGATTCCTCCTTCATTCTGATCTCCTACATTATCAGGTTGATCCTATAGGTCTAATGAGTCTTCAATTTGTCAATTTCTTTCATTTTTCCCAGTGTGGAATGGAATGGCCTGTTTTTATTATTAAACTTTTTATTATTTTGTATTGAAGTATAGCCAATTAACAATGCTGCAATAGTTTCAGGTGGACAGCAAAATGACTCAGCCATACCTATATGCATATCAATTCTCCCTCAAACTCCCCTCCCATCCGGGCTGCCACATAACATGGAGCAGAGTTCCCTGTTCTATACAGCAGGTCCTTGTGGATTCTCCATTTTAAATAGAGCAGTGTGTGCATGTTCATCCCAAACTCCCTAACTATCCCATGTAACCCTTGTAATCTTTAATGTAATCTTTGATTCTTCTTTCTCCCTAATCTGCTGTATTTAATCAACTACTGAATCAGGTTGATTCTATCTTCTTTTATAGATAAATCTTCAATTTATCAATGTCTTTTAATATTCATTGTCACCACTTTAAATCAAATTACCATCATTTCTTACATGGACTGCTGCAACAATCTCTTAACAGGTCGCCTTTCATACAGGCCATCCTTACTGTAACTTCGCTTCTCCCTAAATTCATTTTCCACACTGTAGCTAAACAGAAATATTCAGCTAATAAATTCAAAAAGCATTTTACTATACAATAACTTATATACCAGTTCATGTGTATCCAACAAGTTTCAGTTTTATTTTCTTCTATTTTGACTTTGTATAAGTACAATTTTCATGCTTACAAAGTATCTCAGACTTCACTTACCCTGGTACTTATATTATATCATAATTGTTGATTTACTGGAACAATGAACTGGTTCCAGACTGGGAAAGGAGTATGTCAAGTCTGTATGTTGTCACCCTGCTTATTTATCTTATATACAGAGTACATCATGAGAAATGCCAGGCTGGATGAAGCACAAGCTGGAATCAAGATTGCCAGGAGAAATATCAATAACCTCAGATATGCAGATGATACCACCCTTATGGCAGAAAACAAAGAGGAACTAAAGAGCCTCTTGATGAAAGTGAAAGAGGAGAGTGAAAAAGTTGGCTTAAAACTCAACATTTAAAATCTAAGATCATGGCAACTGGTCCCATCACTTCATGACAAATAGATGGGGGAAACAATGGAAACAGTGAGAGACTTTATTTTCTTGTGCTCCAAAATCACTTCAGATGGTGACTGTGGCCATAAAATTAAAAGACACTTGCTCCTTGGAAGAAAAACTATGACTAACCTAGACAGCATATTAAAAGCACAGACATTGCCGACAAAGGTCCATCTAGTCAAAGCCATGGTTTTTCCAGTAGTCATGTATGGATATGAGAGTTGGACCATAAAGAAAGCTGAGTGCTGAAAAATTGATGTTTTTAACTGTGGTGTTGGAGAAGACTCTTGAGAATCCCTTGGACTGCAAGGAGATCAAATAAGTCAATCCTAAAGGAAATCAGTCCTGAATATTCATTGGAAGGGCTGATGGTGAAGCTGAAGCTCCAATACTTTGGCTGCCTGATGCGGAAAACTGACTCATTGGAAAAGACTCTGATGCTGGGAAAGATTGAAGGCAGGAGAAGAAGAGGATGACAGAGGATGAGATAGTCAGATGGCATCACCAACTCAATGAACATGAGTTTTAAGCAAGCTCCAGGAGTTGGTGATGGACTGGGAAGTGTGGTGTGCTGCAGTAATGGGGTTGCAAACAGTAGGACATAATTGAGCAACTGAACTGAACTGATCGATTTACTAATCTGCATACCTTCATAGACTGTGAGCTCCTGGAAGGCAGAGGCTTATTTCATATACCTGTCACCTAGCCAGTGCTTGACACATAGTAAGTGCTTAATAATTATTTGCTTTGTGAATAAAAGAAGGAAGAAAGTTTGAAAAATGGAAAGGAAGGAGGGAGGGAGAAGGAATGAAAGAGAAAGAAAGAGAGAAAGAAAGAGCAAAATTAAATCCATCTAATTATTCTGAAAAACGTCATAGGAGGCTGAAAGGCAAAGTAATGGATTATTTAGAAGTCATGGATATCCAGAGTGTATACTTTATTAGAATCAATCAGTTGGAGCAGAAACAAGGAAACTGGCAATGCCTTCAAAAGAGTCTTTTCACGTTAAATTTATGAATAGGACTGGGATTAAAGATGGGTAAGTATTCAGAAGAAAAGGACTTTTTTTTGCTGGGGGCATAGGTTTTATTTATCGTGTTTTTCTTATTGTGTTTTGTTTTTAACTCCAAGTCAAGGCAATAGATGCAAGGTCTTATGATATAGCAAGCAAAGGTGTGTCATATGAGCTGTATCATGATAGTCATCCTTTTGGTCTGGAGACATGAGTCTGCCTGCTTTTTGTCTCCATCCAGAAAGGACTAGTCCTAGCTAGGTTCCTAACAATCTAAGATGTCATAAAGCTGATTGATTTTGAAATCTGTTGAATGATTCATGCGGGCTATAATGGCTTTTATTTGTTCTATCATTTTACATGGTTATTCTGTGATTGGCATTTATGTAAATTGTATATTTAAAGTATGTTTTCTAAGCAAGGACCCCTGATGATTTTAGTAAACATGTTTAAAGATCGTATCTTAAAGTCTGACAGACAAAGCCAGTAATATGTCATGATATCCGTTAGGGGCATGTCAGAGACAAGTGGGAATGAAGGAGGAAGAGAATGACAGATTTAACTCTCTTTTCTCAGTGGAAGCACAGATTCTCAACTGCAGGACTTCCAGGGGGGAAAAAAAAAAAAAAAAAAAAAAATCCCTGTTTTAACTCTTTCACTTCCAGAAAGCAAATAAGGCAGTTACTTGTTTATTTTACTTGGGGCAAGGGGATTTAAAATTATGTAGTTTTATTATCATAAGGATAGCCTTGTTTCCTTCCTTTTTGTTACTCCTGGTCACACTGCATTCTTTGGAAAGAATATCTGAAAATATTAAACTTGGAGCCTCAAGATGGCTTTGTTCCACCAACAAAATATGTCTGCAGTGAGCACTCCTTACAAAACCACAGAAAAAGTATTCACCAGGCACTAGAAAATGGAAGTTTCTACCTATCCATAAAAATAATTCAATCAGAGAAGACCAATGAATATGAACAAATAAATTTAAAAAAGCGAAAACAATAGGAACTTGGCATCTGGATTATTCTGATCATACAGATTCTCTACACTTTTAATATCAAGAAACAAAACTAGAAAGTCTCTTTCTTAAACTTTTATTTGAAAACATTTCTGATTTATTTTCTGACTGCAAATATTTAAGCACCATTTTCAAACTCAAAAATACATAAACAGTAAAACAATACTCACTGTTAAAGTTTTGGTTCAACTGAAAAGTTCAGGCATTTAACCAGTAAGTCTTTGTCTTGCAAAATGTTTCAATTCCTTTTTCCCAAAGTGTGGTTAATCTGACAGGAGGGACTGAGAAGTGGGAAGGATGTTTAATGAGTAAAGTGAAAGAGAAAGAGAGAGATTGAGAGAGAGTTTGCTGAAGAAGCTGGGTTTCCCTTCATGTTTTCTTAGCATTACTTTCTGCTTACTATTTTTCATCAAAATCCATCACCATTTAAAGTAACAATCTATAAAGCTATAAAGTTTCTTTTTTATTTTAAAGTACTTTTTTTAGCATAACACAAATACTGTGAGAACATATTCATTTTTTTATATTTAAATTTATTTATTTTAATTGGAGGCTAATTACTTTACAATATTGTATTAGTTTTGCCATACATCAAAATGAATCTGCCACGGGTGTACACGTGTTCCCCATCCTGAACCCCCCTCCCACCTCCCTCCCCGTAGCATCCCTCTGGGTCATCCCAGTGCACCAGCCCCAAGCATCCTATATCCTGCATCGAACCTGGACTGGTGATTTGTTTCTTATTTGATATTATACATGTTTCAAAGCCATTCTTCCAAACCATCCCACCCTCTCCCTCTCCCACAGAGTCCAAAAGCCTGTTCTATACATCTGTGTCTCTTTTGCTGTCTTGCATACGGGGTTATCTTTATGATCTTTCTAAATTCCATATATATGTGTTAGTATACAGAATTGGTGTTTTTCTTTCAGGCTTACTTCGCTCTGTAAAATAGGCTCCAGTTTCATCCACCTCATTAGAACTGATTCAAATGTATTCTTTTTAATAGCTGAGTAATACTCTATTGTGTATATGCACCACAGCTTTCTTATCCATTTGTCTGCTGATAGGCATCTAGGTTGCTTCCATGTGCTGGCTATTATAAACAATGCTGTGATGAACATTGGGGTACATGTGTCTCTTTCAATTCTGGTTTCCTCAGTGTGTATGCCCAGCAGTGGGATTGCTGGGTCATAAGGCAGTTTGTTTTTTTTTTTTTTTTTCCAGTTTTTTAAAGGAATCTCCAGAGTGTTCTCCATAGTGGCTATACTAGTTTGCATTCCCACCAACAGTGTAAGAGGGTTCCCTTTTCTCCACACCCTCTCCAGCATTTATTGCTTGTAGACTTTTGGATCACAGCCATTCTGACTGGCATGAAATGGTACCTCATTTCACATGGTTTTGATTTGCATTTCTCTGATAATGAGTGATGTTGAGCATCTTTTCGTGTGTTTGTTAGCCATCTGTAAGTCTTCTTTGGAGAAATGTTTATTTAGTTATTTGGCCCATTTTTTGATCGGGTCGTTTATTTTTCTGGAATTGAGCTACAGGTGTTGCTTGTATATTCTTGAGATTAGTTGTTTGTCAGTTCCTTCATTTGCTATTATTTTCTGCCATTCTGAAGGCTGTCTTTTCACCTTGCTTATAGTTTCATTTGTTGTGCAGAAGGTTTTAAGTTTAATTAGGTCCCATTTGTTTATTTTTGCTTTTATTTCCAGTATTCTGGGAGATGGGTCATAGAGGATCCTGATGTGATTTATGTTGGAGAGTGTTTTTCCTATGTTCTCCTCTAGGAGTTTTATAGTTTCTGGTCTTACATTTAGATCTTTAATCAATTTTGAGTTTATTTTTGTGTATGGTGTTAGAAAGTGTTCTAGTGTCATTCTTTTACAAGTGGTTGACCAGTTTTCCCAGCACCACTTGTTGAAGAGATTGTCTTTCCACCATTGTATATTCTTGCCTTCTTTGTCAAAGATCAGGTGTCCATAGGTATGTGGATTTATCTCTGAGCTTTCTATGTTGTTCCATTGATCTATATTTCTGTCTTTGTGCCAGTACCATACTGTCTTGATGACTGTGGCTTTGTAGTAGAGCCTGAAGTCAGGCAGGTTTATTCCTCCAGTTCCATTCTTCTTTCTCAAGATTGCTTTGGCTATTCGAGGTTTTTTGTATTTCCATACAAATTGTGAAATTATTTGTTCTAGCTCTGTGAAAAATACTGTTGGTAGCTTGATAGGGATTGCATTGAATCTATAGATTGCTTTGGGTAGTGTACTCATTTTCACTATATTGATTTTTCTGACCCATGAACATGGTATATTTCTCAATTTTCTGTTTAGTTGATCTATCCATAGGTGTGAGTGGGGTATTAAAGTCTCCCACTGTTATTGTGTAATTGTTAATTTCCCTTTTCATACTTGTTAGCATTTGTCTTACATATTGTGGTGCTTCTATGTTGGGTGCATATATATTTATAATTGTTATATCTTCTTCTTGGATTGATCCTTTGATCATTATGTAGTGTCATTCTTTGTCTCTTTTCACAGCCTTTGTTTTAAAGTCTACTTTTTTCTGATATGACTATTGATACTCCTGCTTTCTTTTGCTCTCTGTTTGCATGGAATATCACTTTCAGTCTGTATGTGTCCCCTGTTTTGAGGTGGGTCTCTTGTAGACAACATATATAGGGGTCTTGTTTTTGTATCCATTCAGCCAGTCTTTGTCTTTTCGTTGGGGCATTCAACCCATTTACGTTTAAGGTCATTATTGATAAATATGATCCCACTGCCATTTACTTTATTGTTTTGAGTTCGAGTTTATACACCCTTTTTTTGTTTCTTGTCTAGAGAATATCCTTTAACATTTTTTTGAGAGCTGGTTTGGTGGTGCTGAATTCCCTCAGCTGTTGCTTGTTTGTAAAGCTTTTGATTTCTCCTTCATATTTGAATGAGATCCTTGCTGGATACAGTAATCTGGGCTGTAGGTTAATTTCTTTTATCACTTTAAGTATGTCGTGCCATTCCCTCTTGGCCTGAAGAGTTTCTACTGAAAGATCAGCTGTTATCCTTATGGGAATCCACTTGTGTGTTATTTGTTGTTTTTCCCTTGCTGCTTTTAATATTTGTTCTTTGTGTTTGATCTTTGTTAATTTGATTAATATGTGTCTTGGGGAGTTTCATCTTGGGTTTATCCTGTTTTGGCCTCTCTGGGCTTTTTGGACTTGGGTGACTATTTCCTTTCTCATTTTAGGGAAGTTTTCAACTATTATCTCCTCAGGTATTTTCTCATGTTCTTTCTCTTTTGTCTTCTTCTTCTGGGACTCCTATGATTCGAATGTTGGAGCATTTAATATTGTCCTGGAGGTCTCTGAGATTGTCCTCATTTATTTTAATTCATATTTCTTTTTTCCTCTCTGATTCATTTATTTCTACCATTCCATCTTCTACTTCACTAATCCTATCTTCTGCCTCTCTTATTCTACAATTTGTTCCCTCCAGAGTGTTTTTTATCTCATTTATTGTATTATTCATTATATATTGACTCTTTTTTATTTCTTCTAGGTCCTTGTTAAACCTTTCCTGCATCATCTCAATCCTTGTCTCCAGGCTATTTATCTGTGCTTCCATTTTGATTTCACAACTTTGGATCATTTTCACGATCATTATTTGGAATTCTTTATCAGGTAGATTCCCTATCTCTTCCTCTTTTGTTTGGTTTGGTGGGCATTTATCCTGTTCCTTTCCACTCAGTCATGTCCGACTCTTTGCGACCCCATGAATCACAGCACACAAGGCCTACCTGTCCATCACCAACTCCCAGAGTTCACTCAGACTCACGTCCATTGAGTCAGTGATGCCATCCAGCCATCTCATCCTCTGTTGTCCCCTTCTCCTCCTGCCCCCAATCCCTCCCAGCATCGGAGTCTTTTCCAATGAGTCAACTCTTTGCATGAGGTGGCCAAAGTACTGGAGATTCAGCTTTAGCATCATTCCTTCCAAAGAAATCCCAGGGCTGATCTCCTTCAGAATGGACTGGTTGGATCTCCTTGCAGTCCAAGGGACTCTCAAGAGTCTTCTTCAACACCACAGTTCAAACGCATCAATTCTTCGGCAGTCAGCCTTCTTCACAGTCCAATTCTCACATCCATACATGACCATAGGAAAAACCATAGCCTTGACTAGATGGACCTTAGTCAGCAAAGTAATGTCTCTGTTTTTGAATATGCTGTCTAGGTTGGTCATAACTTTTCTTCCAAGGAATAAGGGTCTTTTAATTTCATGGCTGCAGTCACCATCTGCAGTGATTTCGGAGCCCCCCAAAATAAAGTCTGACACTGTTTCCACTGTTTCCCCATCTATTTCCCATGAAGTGATGCTGGGTATTCCTCTGTCTCTTCATCTTGTTTATATTGCTGAGTTTCCCGTGGCCTTTCTGTATTCTCACAGTTTGAGGAGTTCTCTTTATTGTGGAGTTTCCTCGCTGAGGGTGGGGTTATATCAGTGACTTGTCAAGGTTCCTTGGTTAGGGAAGCTTGTGTCGATGTTCTGATGGGTGGAGCTGGATTTTTTCTCTCCAGAGTGCAATGAGGTGTCCAGTAATGAGTTATGAGATGTCAATGGTTTTGGAGTAACTTTTTACAGCCTGTATATTGAAGCTCAGGGCTGTGTTCCTGTGTTGGTGGAGAATTTACATGGTATGTCTTGCTCTGGAACTTGTTGGCCCTTGGGTGGTGCTTGGTTTCAGTGTAGGTATGGAGGCGTTTGTTGAGCTCCTGTTGATTAGTGTTCCTTGGAGTCAGGAGTTCTCTGGTGTTCTCAGGATTTGGACTTAAGCCTCCTGCTTCTGGTTTTCAGTCTTATTTTTGCAGTAGTCTCAAGACTTCTCCTTCTATACAGCACCGTTGATAAAATATCTAGGTTAAACATGAAAAGTTTCTCCACAGTGAGGGACACCCAGAGAGGCTCACAGAGTTACATGGAAAAGAGAAGAGGGAGGAGGGAGTTAGAGGTGACCCGAATGAGATGAGGTGGAATCAAAAGAGGAGAGAGCAAGCTAGCCAGTAATCACTTTCTTATCTGTGCTCCACAGTCTGACCGTTCATAGATGTTCACGGAGTTATACAGAGAAGAGAAGAGGAAGGAAGGAGACAGAGGTGGCCAGGAGGATAAAAAGGGGGAAATCAAAAGAAGAGAGACAGATCCAGCCAGTAATCAGTTCCCTAAGTGTTCTCCACCATCCGGAACACGCTGTTGATTGACAGAGTTGGGTAGAGAAGAGAAGGGGGAGGGAGGAAACAGAGGCGACCTGGTGGAGAAAAAGGGGAGTCCAAGGGGGAGAGAGCACTGAAGCCAGTAATCTTGCTCCCAAGTGAAAGTGGGTACTGAAGATTGCATTCTTAAAGGTACAAAATTGATAACAAATATCAAAAAGCAAACATTGAAAATCTAGAGTAGAGGTTGTATTTTCAAAAATACAATATTAAAGAAAAGAAAAGAAAAAAAAAACAGGACAAAGTCACAAAAAGTATTATATATATATATATATATGAAGTTTGCTAAAAAATAGGGTCTTTGTTTTTGCAAAGTAATAGTAGGTTATAAAAATGAAAATTAAAGGAGTAATAGAGTATTTAAAAATTGAAAAAAAAAGATCATAAAAATAGTAAAAATATATCTAGGACTCTCTCTTGTGTTGTTGTGGGCAGTGTGGGGTCAGTTCATTTTCGGATAGTTCCTTGGTCTGGCTTATATTTCTCAAGATCTATAGGCTCCTTCCTATGTAGTTGGTACTAACAACAGGCTTTTAAACTATTGCACCTGTCACTTCCAAGGCAGTTCCCTCTGTTTTAGCTTCTTCTGTTTGTTCATCTCTTCAGTGCCTGATTTCCACCCTGACACAAAAGGGGTGGTGGTGGACACTTTTTTAGGCTCACTTGTTCAGTTGTGCTGTGGGGAGGGAGGGACGCTGCAAACAAATAACACTGGTGTGTGCTCACAGTGTCTCAGTCACATTGGGCCAGTCCCCGCTCACAGTGTGTGTGCTTTCCTTGCCCACACTGCTCAGGCTCTAGGTTGCTGTGCCGAGAACTGTCTGAGGCTGGCCCTGGGCTGCATGCACCTCTCAGGTCTAAGCGGCTCAGGTTCAGGCAATCAGGTAGTCCCCAGAGGTGCAGACTCCATTGGGCCTGCGTTTTGTGCCCTTCCCAGGTCCGAGCAGCTCAGGTGATGAGGTGTTTGGCGAGCACGGTCACTGTGACTTATTGTCTCCCCTGTCCGTGCGACTGGATTTTCTGGGTGTACAACCAGAGCACCGTCTCAGGTGGATGTTGACCATCCAGAACTCCAAAAAGTCATAGTTAGCAAAGAAGCCTGCTTGCAGTTTGATAGATAATGTCTCTCTAAGGCTGCAATTGCTCCCTTCTGGCTCTGGCTGCCTGTCACCTGAGGGGGATGGTCTGCAGCCGGCTATCTCTGTTCACTCTTTTGTTCTGTGTGTGGACCTGACAGTGTCTTCAGTTCAGTTCAGTGGCTCAGTCGTGTCCGACTCTTTGCAACCCCATGAATGGCAGCACGCCAGGCCTCCCTGTCCATTACCATCTCCCGGAGTTCAATCAGACTCACGTCCATCAAATCGGTGATGTCATCCAGCCATCTCATCCTTGGTCGTCCATTTCTCCTCCTGCCCTCAATTCCTCCCAGCATCAGAGTCTTTTCCAATGAGTCAACTCTTCGCATGAGGTGGCCAAAGTACTGGAGCTTCAGCTTTAGCATCATTTCTTCCAAAGAAATCCCAGGGTTGATCTCCTTCAGAATGGACTGGTTGGATCTCCTTGCAGTCCAAGGAACCCTCAAGAGTCTCCTCCAACACCACAGCTCAAACGCATCAATTCTTTGGCGCTCAGCCTTCTTCACAGTCCAACTCTCACATCCATACATAACCACAGGAAAAAACATAGCCTTGACTAGATGGACCTTAGTCGGCAAAGTAATGTCTCTGCTTTTGAATATACTATCTCGGTTGGTCATAACTTTTCTTCCAAGGAGTAAGTGTCTTTTAATTTCATGGCTGCAGTCACCATCTGCAGTGATTTTGGAGCCTACAAAAAATAAAGTCTGACACTGTTTCTACTGTTTCCCTATCTATTTCCCATGAAGTGATGGGACCGGATGTCATGATCTTCGTTTCCTGAATGTTGAGCTTGAAGCCAACCTTTTCCCTCTCCTCTTTCACTTTCATCCAGAGGCTTTCTAACTCCTCTTCACTTTCTGCCATAAGGGTGGTGTCATCTGCATATCTGAGGTGATTGATATTTCTCCCGGCAATCTTGATTCCAGCTTGTGTTTCTTCCAGTCCAGCGTTTTTCATGATGTACTCTGCATAGAAGTTAAATAAGCAGGGTGACAATATACAGCCTTGACGTACTCCTTTTCCTATTTGGAACCAGTCTGTTGTTCCATGTCCAGTTTTAACTGTTGCTTCCTGACCTGCATACAGATTTCTCAAGAGGCAAGTTAGGTGGTCTTGAATTCCCATCTCTCTCAGAATTTTCCACAGTTTATTGTGATCCACACAGTCAAAGGCTTTGGCATAGTCAATAAAGCAGAAATAGATGTTTTTCTGGAACTCTCTTGCTTTTTCCATGATCCAGCAGATGTTGGCAATTTGATTTCTGCTTCCTCTGCCTTTTCTAAAACCAGCTTGAACATCAGGGAGTTCATGGTTCACATATTGCTGAAGCCTGGCTTGGAGAATTTTGAGCATTACTTTACTAGCATGTGAGATGAGTGAAAGTGTGTGGTAGTTTGAGCATTCTTTGGCATTGCCTTTCTTTGGAATTGGAATGAAAACTGACCTTTTCCAGTCCTGTGACCACTGCTGAGTTTTCCAAACGTGCTGGCATATTGAGTGCAGCACTTTCACAGCATCATCTTTCAGGATTTGAAACAGCTCAACTGGAATTCCATCACCTCCACTAGCTTTGTTCGTAGTGATGCTTTCTAAGGCCCACTTGACTTCACATTCCAAGATGTCTGGCTCTAGATTAGTGATCACATCATCATGATTATCTGGGTCGTGAAGATCTTTTTTGTACAGTTCTTCCATGTATTCTTGCCACCTCTTCTTAATATCTTCTGCTCCTGTTAGATCCAGACCATTTCTCTCCTTTATCAAGCCCATCTTTGCATGAAATGTTCCCTTGGTATCTCTAATTTTCTTGAAGAGATCTCTAGTCTTTCCCATTCTGTTGTTTTCCTCTATTTCTTTGCATTGATTGCTGAAGAAGGCTTTCTTGTCTCTCCTTGATATTCTTTGGAACTCTGCATTCAGATGCTTATATCTTTCCTTTTCTCCTTTGCTTTTCATTTCTCTTCTTTTCACAGCAATTTTAAGGCCTCCCCAGATAGCCATTTTGCATTTTTTTGCATTTCTTTTCCATGGGGATGGTCTTGATCCCTGTCTCCTGTACAATGTTATGAACCTCATTCCACAGTTCATCAGGCACTCTATCTATCAGATCTAGGCCCTTAAATCTATTTCTCACTTCCACTGTATAATCATAAGGGATATGATTTAGGTCATACCTGAATGGTCTAGCGGTTTTCCCTACTTTCTTCAATTTAAATCTGAATTTGGTAATAAGGAGTTCATGATCTGAGCCACAGTCAGCTCCTGGTCTTGCTTTTGCTGACTGTATAGAGCTTCTCCATCTTTGGCTGCAAAGAATATAATCAGTCTGGTTTCGGTGTTGACCATCTGGTGATGTCCATGTGTAGAGTCTTCTCTTGTGTTGTTGGAAGAGGGAGTTTGCTATGACCAGTGCATTCTCTTGGCAAAACTCTATTAGTCTTTGCCCTGCTTCATTCTACATTCCAAGGCCAAATTTGCCTGTTACTCCAGGTGTTTCCTGACTTCCTACTTTTGCATTCCAGTCCCCTATAATGAAAAGGACATCTTTTTTGGGTGTTAGTTCTAAAAGGTCTTGTAGGTCTTCATAAAACCGTTCAACTTCAGTTTCCTCAGTGTTACTGGTTGGGGTATAGACTTGGATAACTGTGATATTGAATGGTTTGCCTTGGAGATGAACAGAGATCATTCTGTCATTTTTGAGATTGCATCCAAGTACTGCATTTCAAATTCTTTTGTTGACCATGATGGCTACTCCATTTCTTCTGAGGGATTCCTGCCCACAGTAGTAGATATAATGGTCATCTGAGTTAAATTAACCCATTCCAGTCCATTTTAGTTCGCTGATTCCTAGAATGTTGACGTTCACTCTTGGCATCTCTTGTTTGACCACTTCCAATTTGCCTTGATTCATGGACCTGACATTCCAGGTTCCTATGCAATATTGCTCTTTACAGCATCGGATCTTGCTTCTATCACCAGTCACATCCACAACTGGGTATTGTTTTTGGTTGGCTCCATCCCTTCATTCTTTCTGGAGTTATTTCTCCACTCTTCTGCAGTAGCATATTGGGCACCTAATGACCTGGGTGGTTTCTCTTTAGGTATCCTATCATTTTGCCTTTTCATACTGTACATGGGGTTCTCAAGGCAAGAATACTGAAGTGGCTTGCCATTCCCTTCTCCAATGGACCACATTCTGTCAGGCCTCTCCACCATGACCCACCCATCTTGGGTTGCCCCGTAGGCATGGCTTGGTTTCATTGAGTTAGACAAGGTTGTGGCCCTAGTGTGATAAGTTTGACTAGTTTTCTGTGAGTATGGTTTCAGTCTGTCTGCCCTCTGATGCCCTCTTGCAACACCTACAGTCTTACTTTGGTTTCTCTTACCTTGGCGTTGGGCATCTCTTCACGGCTGTTCCAGCAAAGCACAGCAGCTGCTCCTTACCTTGGACGAGGGGTATCTCCTTACCGCCACTGTTCCTGACCTTCAACGTGGGATAGCTCCTCTAGGCCCTCCTGTGCCTGTCCAGCCACCACTCCTAGGGTTGCTCCTCCAAGCCGCTGGCCCTGGCCTCGGCCGTGGGTGGCTCCTCCCAGCTGCCGCCCCTGGCGTCGGGCTCAGGGTGGCTCCTCAGGGTCACTGTCCCTGGCTTCAGGTACGAGGTGGCTTCTCCTGGCCGGCCCTGATCTCGGACATGGGGTGTCTCGTCCCGGCCGCCACTGGCCTCGGATGCAGGGTGTCTCCTCCCGGCCACCGCTGACCTCGGACATGGGGTAGCTCCTCTCAGCCACCACCCCTTACCTCAGATGCAGGGTAGCTCCTCTCAGCCATTCCTGCACCATTGCAGCCTGGCACTCTAGGCTGCTGCCCCTGACCCGGACGTGGGGTAGCTCCTCTTGGCCGTGCTTTGTGAGCCGGCTCAGAGCTGCCTGCACTTAGTGTCTTAGGTTAGGGCTTTTCACGTGGTAGCTATCCAACAGTCTGGTTTGCGAGCCTAAGTTAGTTCACTCAGATTGCCCTTGGGGCATTCAGACCCAGTCCTTACTCTAATCAATGCAGCCTGCACCTCCCTGCCCAGCTCCTGCTTGCTAGTGGTAGGTGCAGGCATCCGTGCTGCTTCTCCGCTGGGGAGTTGCCATTAGGCACGTAATCTGTGGGTCTTAATTATTTATTTATTTTTCCTCCCAATTATGATGCCTGCTGAGGTTCCAAGGCTTGCCACAAACTCAGCAGTGAGAGTGTTTCCTGGTATTTGGAAACTTCTCTCTTTTTAAGACTCCCTTCCAGGGAAAGAGCTCCATCCCAACCTCTTTTGTCTTTTTTTTTTTTTTTTTTTTTTTTGTCTTTTATATTTTTTCCTACCTCCTTTCAAAGACAATGGGCTGCTTTTCTGGGTGCTGATGTCCCCTGTCAGCATTCAGAAGTTGTTTTGTGGAATTTACTCAGCGTTTAAATGTTCTTTTGATGAATTTGTGCAGAAGAAAATGGTCTCCCCATCCTATTCCTCCGCCATCTTAGGACCACTCCCCTGAACATATTCTTATTGTAGAAAATTTAAACACTACAGACATATATCCTGTAAAAAGTGGCAGGTCTGTTAGACATGCTCACCCCATCCGAATCCACTCTCCAGTAGGAGTTATTGCCAGCAGTTTGGTGTTTATTGTTCCTATCCATTTTAGAAAGCATTTTTGTATCTTAAAAAGTAGTATACTTCCAAAAAGCAAGGATCATGTTTATGTGTTCTTTTATTTTTAGCCAGAACTTCATACACTGCAATCCCACTGTAAAGCTTTTTGTTTCATTTTGCAGAGAAATTTTGTTTGAGACACATTTACATTAGTTTCTCAGGCAATGAAGTACCAAGAAGACCTCCACAGAAGGCTGTTTCAATTATCAAACCATTTTGTTTGGATCCAGAAGAACAATGGGCTATTATATGCCTCAATATAAATGTTATGAATTAAGTGTGCACAACACATATTTTTGATTGATACCAGAAATAAATTCTTCTCAGTATGTCTACTCAGGCAGAGCATAGAAGAGCAATTACATAATGACTTTCATCAATTCTCTATGAATGCTGGTTCTTAAATTAAATGACTTAATCCCTCATTTAATGAGCTGCTGGCAGGAGGAATTTACAAAAAGAGACTTGCCTCAAGTCTCTTCTTTACTGTAGCTGATCAGTTCAGTTCAGTTCAGTCATTCAGTCATATCCAACTCTTTGCAATGCCATGAACTGCAGCATGCCAGGCCTCCCTGTAAATCACCAACTCCCAAAGTATACCCAAACCCATGTCCATTGGATCAGTGATGCCATCCAGCCATCTCATCCTCTGTCGTCCCATTCTCCTCCAGCCCTCAATCTTCCCCAAAATCTTTTCCAAAGAGTCAGCTCTTTACATCAGGTGGCCAAAGTATTGGACTTTCAGCTTCAACATCAGTCCTTCCAATGAATACCCAGGACTGATCTCCTTTAGGATGGACCGGTTGAATCTCCTTGCAGTCCAAGGGACTCTCAAGAGTCTTCACCAATGCCACAGTTCAAAAGCATCAATTCTTCTGTGCTCAGCTATTTTATAGTCCAACTCTAACATCCATACATGACTAAAGGAAAAACCATAGCCTTGACTAGACGGACCTCTGTTGACAAAGTAATGTCTCTGCTTTTTAATATACTATCTAGGTTGGTCATAACTTTCTTTCCAAGCAGTAAGTGTCTTTTAATTTCATGGCTGCAGTCACCATCTGCAGTGATTTTGGAGCCCCCAAAAATAAGTTAGCCACTGTATCCACAGTTTCCTCATCTATTTGCCATGAAGTGGTGGGACCAGATGTCATGATCTTAGTTTTCTGAATGTTGAGTCTTAAGAAAGCTTTATCACTCTCCTCTTTCACTTTCATCATGAGGCTCTTTATTTCATGGTGGTGTCATCTGCATTTCTGAGGTTATTGATATTTCTCCTGGCAATCTTGATTCCAGCTTGTGCTTCCTGCAGCCCAGCTTTTCTCATGATGTACTCTGCATATAAGTTAAATAAGCGCAGGTGGCAGCGGCGAGCGGGCGCACTAAGCACGGCCGAAAGGAGCTACCCCACGTCCGAGGTCAGGGGCAGCAGCCTAGAGTGCCAGGCTGCGATGGCGCAGGAATGGCTGAGAGGAGCTCCCCTGTGTCCGAGGTCAGGGACGGCGGCCGAGAGGAGCTACCCTGGGCCCGAGGTCAGTGGCGAGGAGCTACCCTGCATCTGAAGTCAAGGGCGGCAGCCAGGAGGAGACACCCCGCGTTCGAGGTCAGGGGCGGCGGCCGAGAGGAGCTATCCCACGTCCAAGGTCAGTGGCGGCTGGGAGGAGACACCCTGTGTCCGAGGTCAGGGCGGCAGCCGGGAGGAGCTACCCCGCATCCGAGGCCAGTGGTGGCTGGCAGGAGACACCCTGCATCCGAGGTCAGGGGCGGCCGGGAGAAGTTACCTCGTGCCCGAGGCCAGGGGCTGTGACCGTGAGGAGCCACCCACGCCCGAGGCCAGGGCCGGTGGCCTGCAGTAGCAACCCTAGGAGTGGTGGCTGGACAGTCACAGGAGGGCCTCGAGGAGCTATCCCACGTTGAAGGACAGGAACTGCGGCGGTAAGGAGATACCCCTCATCCAAGGTAAGGAGCAGCTGCTGTGCTTTGCTGGAGCAGCCGTGAAGAGATACCCCACACACAAGGTAAAAGAAACCCAAGTAAGATGGTAGGTGTTGCAAGAGGGCATCAGAGGGCAGACACACTGAAACCATATTCACAGAAAACTAGTCAATTTTATCACACTAAGACCACAGCCTTGTGTAACTCAATGAAACTAAGCCATGCCTGAGGGGCAACCCAAGATGGGCAGGTCATGGTGGAGAGGCCTGACAGAATGTGGTCCACTGGAGAAGGGAATGGCAAGCCATTTCAGGATTCTTGCATTGAGAACCCCATGAACAGTATGAAAAGGCAAAATGATAGGATACCTAAAGAGAAACTCCCCATGTCATTAGGTGCCCAATATGCTACTGGAGAAGAGTGGAGAAATAACTACAAAAAGAATGAAGGGATGGAGCCAACCAAAAACAATACCCAGCTGTGGATATGACTGGTGATAGAAGCAAGATCTGATGCTGTAAAGAGCAATATTGCATAGGAACCTGGAATGTCAGGTCCATGAATCAAGGCAAATTGGAAGTGGTCAAACAAGAGATGCCAAGAGTGAACGTCAACATTCTAGGAATCAGCGAACTAAAATGGACTGGAATGGGTTAATTTAACTCAGATGACCATTATATCTACTACTGTGGGCAGGAATCCCTCAGAAGAAATGGAGTAGCCATCATGGTCAACAAAAGAATTTGAAATGCAGTACTTGGATGCAATCTCAAAAATGACAGAATGATCTCTGTTCATCTCCAAGGCAAACCATTCAATATCACAGTTATCCAAGTCTATACCCCAACCAGTAACACTGAGGAAACTGAAGTTGAACGGTTTTATGAAGACATACAAGACCTTTTAGAACTAACACCCAAAAAAGATGTCCTTTTCATTATAGGGGACTGGAATGCAAAAGTAGGAAGTCAGGAAACACCTGGAGTAACAGGCAAATTTGGCCTTGGAGTACAGAATGAAGCAAGGAAAAGGCTAACAGACTTCTGCCAAGAGAATGCACTGGTCATAGCAAACACCCTCTTCCAACAACACAAGAGAAGACTCTACACATGGACATCACCAGATTGTCAACACCGAAATCAGATTGATTATATTCTTTGCAGCCAAAGATGGAGAAGCTCTATACAGTCAGCAAAAGCAAGACCAGGAGCTGACTGTGGCTCAGATCATGAACTCCTTATTACCAAATTCAGATTTAAATTGAAGAAAGTAGGGAAAACCGCTAGACCATTCAGGTATGACCTAAATCATATCCCTTATGATTATACAGTGGAAGTGAGAAATAGATTTAAGGACTTAGATCTGATAGATAGAGTACCTGAGGAACTGTGGAATGAGGTTGGTGACATTGTACAGGAGACAGGGATCAAGACCATCCCCATGGAAAAGAAATGCAAAAAAACAAAATGGCTGTCTGGGGAGGCCTTACAAATAGCTGTGAAAAGAAGAGAAGTGAAAAGCCAAGGAGGAAAGGAAAGATATAAGCATCTGAATGCAGAGTTCCAAAGAATATCAAGGAGAGACAAGAAAGCCTTCTTCAGCAATCAATGCAAAGAAATAGAGGAAAACAACAGAATGGGAAAGACTAGAGATCTCTTCAAGAAAATTAGAGATACCAAGGGAACATTTCATGCAAAGATGGACTCGATAAAGGAGAGAAATGGTCTGGATCTAACAGGAGCAGAAGATATTAAGAAGAGGTGGCAAGAACACACGGAAGAACTGTACAAAAAAGATCTTCACGACCCAGATAATCATGATGATGTGATCACTAATCTAGAGCCAGACATCTTGGAATGTGAAGTCAAGTGGGCCTTAGAAAGCATCACTACGAACAAAGCTAGTGGAGGTGATGGAATTCCAGTTGAGCTGTTTCAAATCCTGAAAGATGACGCTGTGAAAGTGCTGCACTCAATATGCCAGCAAATTTGGAAAATTCAGCAGTGGTCACAGGACTGGAAAAGGTCAGTTTTCATTCCAATTCCAAAGAAAGGCAATGCCAAAGAATGCTCAAACTACCGCACACTTTCACTCATCTCACATGCTAGTAAAGTAATGCTCAAAATTCTCCAAGCCAGGCTTCAGCAATACGTGAATCGTGAACTCCCTGATGTTCAAGCTGGTTTTAGAAAAGGCAGAGGAACCAGAGATCAAATTGCCAACATCCGCTGGATCATGGAAAAAGCAAGAGAGTTCCAGAAAAACATCTATTTCTGCTTTATTGACTATGCCAAAGCCTTTGACTGTGTGGATCACAATGAACTTTGGAAAATTCTGAAAGTGATGGGAATACCAGACCACCTAACCTGCCTCTTGAGAAATCTGTATGCAGGTCAGGAAGCAACAGTTAGAACTGGACATGGAACAACAGACTGGTTCCAAATAGGAAAAGGAGTACGTCAAGGCTGTATATTGTCACCCTACTTATTTAACTTATATGCAGAGTACATCATGAGAAACGCTGGACTGGAAGAAACACAAGCTGGAATCAAGATTGCTGGGAGAAATATCAATCACCTCAGATATGCAGATGACACCACCCTTATGGCAGAAAGTGAAGAGGAACTAAAAAGCCTCTTGATGAAAGTGAAAGAGGAGAGCGAAAAAGTTGGCTTAAAGCTCAACATTCAGGAAACGAAGATCATGGCATCCGGTCCCATCACTTCATGGGAAATAGATGGGGAAATATTGGAAACAGTGTCAGACTTTATTTTTTTGGGGCTCCAAAATCACTGCAGATGGTGACTGCAGGCATGAAATTAAAAGACGCTTACTCCTTGGAAGGAAAGTTATGACCAACCTAGACAGCATATTCAAAAGGAGAGACATTACTTTGCCGACTAAGGTCCATCTAGTCAAGGCTATGGTTTTTCCTGTGGTCATGTATGGATGTGAGAGTTGGACTGTGAAGAAGGCAGAGCACCGAAGAATTGATGCACTTGAACTGTGGTGTTGGAGAAGACTCTTGAGAGTCCCTTGGACTGCAAGGAGATCCAACCAGTCCATTCTGAAGGAGATCAGCCCTGGGATTTCTTTGGAAGAAATGATGCTAAAGCTGAAGCTCCAGTACTTTGGCCACCTCATGCGAAGAGTTGACTCATTGGAAAAGACTCTGATGCTTGGAGGGATTGGGGGCAGGAGGAGAAGGGGACGACAGAGGATGAAATGGCTGGATGGCCTCACGGACTCGATGGACGTGAGTCTGAGTGAACTCTGTGAGATGGTGATGGACAGGGAGGCCTGGCGTGCTGCGATACATGGGGTCGCAAGAAGTCGCACACGACTGAGCCACTGAACTGAACTGAAGCAGAGTGACAATATACAGCCTTGACGTACTCCTTTTCCTATTTCGAACCAGTCTGTTGTTCCATGTCCAGTTCTAACTGTTGCTTCCTGACCTGCATATAGGTTTCTCAAAACACAGGTCACGTGGTCTGGCATTCCCATCTCTTTCAGAATTTCCACCTTTTATTGTGATCCATATAGTCAGAGGCTTTGGCATAGTCAATAAAGCAGAAATAGATGTTTTTGTGGAACTATTGCTTTTTTGATGATCCAGCAGACGTTGCCAATTTTATCTCTGGTTCCTCTGACTTTTCTAAAACCAGCCTGAACATCTGGAAGTTCTTGGTTCACGTATTGCTGAAGCCTGGCTTGGAGAATTTTGAGCATTACTTTACTAGCATGTGAGATGAGTGCAATTGTGCGGTAGTTTGAGCATTCTTTGGCATTGCCTTTCTTTGAGATTGGAATGAAAACTGACCTTTTCCAGTCCTTTGGCCACTGCTGAGTTTTCCAATTTGCTGGCATATTGAGTGCAGCAGTTTCTCAGCATCATCTTCCAGGATTTGAAATAGCTCAACTGGAATTCCATCGCCTCCACTAACGTTGTTCATAGTGATGCTTCCTAAGGCCCACTTGCCTTCACATTCTAGCATATCTGGCTCTAGGTGAGAAATTATACCCATTGTGATTATCTGGGTCATGAAGAAATATTTTGTACAGTTCTTCTGTGTATTCTTGCCACCTCTTCTTACTATCTTCTGCTTGTTATGTCCATACCATTTCTGTCCTTTATCGATCCCATCTTTGCATGAAATATTCCCTTGGTATCTCTGATTTTCTTGAAGAGATTTCTAGTCTTTCCCATTCTATTATTTTCCTCTATTTCTGTGCACTGATCGCCTAGGAAGGCTTTCTTATCTCTCCTTGCTATTCTTTGGAACTCTGTATTCAAAGGGGTATATCTTTGCTTTTCTCCCTTCTTTTCACTTTTCTTCTTTTCACAGCTATTTGTAATGCCTCCTCAGACAGCCATTTTACTTTTCTGCATTTCTTTTTCTTGGGAATGGTCTTGATCCCTGCCTCCTGTTCAATGTGTAGGAGATTTTTGGAGATTACGAGTGAAATGACATAAAACATACAAGACATACAAAAGACAGACAGGACACCACTCTGGCCAGAGGAACAACTGGGCAAACTAATTGCCATTTATTATTATAAAGACCTCCTTAGGCAGAATTCCAGACTGTAAGACTAAGCCTTTTTAGTACAGTGCAGGTGCATACATGTTATCGTATAGCAAATGGGAGTGAAATCTCTGTCTACTGAAGAGTCTGCCCAAAGCCCTCATCTCCTTCTTATCTCAAGCAGGAAATGCTCCCTCATTTGCAAGGGACCATTAAACTCAAGGCTGTGTCCAGACTCTTTGGCAGAACGCCTCGTATGCAAGGACGCTCAGTCTGAGCAGAGAGACCCATTTGCAGGCACATCTCTGCTACCCTATTAACCCTTCACAATGTCACAGACCTCTGTCCATAGTTCATCCGGCACTCTGTTTATCAGATCTAGTTCTTTAAATCTATTTCTCACTCCCACTATATAATCATAAGGGATTTGATTTCTTTAAATCTATTTCTCACTCCCACTATATAATCATAAGGGATTTGATTTGGATCATACCTGAGTGGTCTAGTGGTTTTCCCCACTTTCTTCAGTTTAAGTCTTAATTGGCAATAATGAGTTCATGATCTGAGCCACAGTCAGCTCCTAGTCTTTTTTTTTTTTTTTTTTCATTGTTGTTGACCCCATAGAGCTTCTCCATCTTTGGCTGTAAAGAATATAATCAATCTGATTTCAGTGTTGACCATCTAATGATGTCCATATGTAGAGTCTTCTCTTATGTTGTTGGAAGAGGGTGTTTTCTATGAGCAGTGCGTTCTTTTGGCAGAACTCTATTAGCCTTTGCTGTGCTTCATTCCATACTCCAAGGCCAAATTTGCTTGTTACTCCAGGTGTTGCTTGACTTCTTACTTTTGCATTCCAGTCCCATATAATGAAAAAGAAATCTTTTTTGGGTGTTAGTTTTTAAAGGTCTTGTAGGTCTTCATAGAACCATTCAACTTCAGCTTCTTCATAGACTTGGATTATCATGATAGTGAATGGTTTGCCTTGGAAATGAACAGAGATCATTCTGTCGTTTTTGAGATTGCATCCAAGTACTGCATTTTGGACACTTTTGTTGATTACTCCATTTATTCTAAGGGATTCCTGCCCACAGTAGTATATATAATGGTCATCTGAGTTAAATTCACCCATCCCAGTCCATCTTAGTTTGATGATTCCTAGAATGTTGACGTTCACTCTTGCCTCTCCTGTTTGACCACTTCTAATTTGCCTTGATTCATGGACTTAACATTCCAGGTTCCTATGCAATATTGCTGTTTATTGTTGTTGGTCAATGGATCATATATTAATAATAGTAAATTTTCCCAAAGTGTCAATTAATATACCTGTGTTTTCTAGGCATGTCCTATGCTTATTTTGAGCCAGACAATGTGGAGGATGCAAAATGGTCACTTTTCACATTCTCTTTGTCCTCAATGACTCTAGCTAGTAAGATAAAGCATATACACATTTAAAGATCTAAAAACAAAACTGTGTGGTATTGAGTGTCAATGCAAAATTGGTACCTGGAGATTGCTTCACAGATGCTGTGGCACATGGGCCAAGTCTTAAGATTAGGTAGGAGGAAGTAGGTGGGAGGGGGATTGAGGAGGGAGGGGACACGTGTATGCCTATGGCCGATTCATGTTGATGTGTGGCAAAACCCATTCCAATATTGTAATTACTCTCCAAATAAAATTTAAAAGAATGGATGGAAATGAAAGATTAGGTAGATAGAATTGAATTAGCTTATAACAAATGTTAAGAGCAAGGTTTCCAGAATCCAGCCACCTGCATTGCATACTCTGGCTTCAAAATTTGCCGAGCATGTGCTCTTGGGAAAGTACTTATTAATCTTTTTCCTTCAGTCACCCAATTTGTAAAATATAGATGTTAATAATACTACTTAACTCATAAGATTGTGGTGAGTATAAACTGAGATAATACTTGTAAAACATTTAGAACAGTACTAGATATGTAGTACATATTTGGTAACTCTTAGCTATTTCTATATAGATTATTACTGTGATGAAAGAAATTCTGATTTGCCAAATCTCTGTGTAGCACAGCATTATAGAGTTAATTTTTTTCGTTCTTTTTAAAGCTCCCATTTGCTATGTTGTTGTTGTTTAGTTGCTGAGTTGTGTCCGACTCTTTTGTGACCCCATGGGGTTAGCCCACCAGGCTTCTCTTCTCTGTCCATGGGATTTCCCAGGTAAGAATACTGGAGTGGGTTGCCATTTCCTTCACCAGGGGATCTTCCTGACCCAGGGATTGAACCCACATCTCTTGTGTTTCCTCCACTGCAGGTAGATTCTTTACCACTGAGCCACTAGCGAATCCCTCTCATTTATGTGTGTGTGTGTGTGTGTGTGTGTGTGTATTAAGTCAGTTCAGTCATGTTCGACTCAATGAGACTCTATGGATTGCAACCTGCCAGGCTCCTCTGTCTATGGTATTATCCAGGAATGAATACTGAAGCATATACTTATTAAGTAATCTTAAAATTGTACCTTTTACTTTTCACTCCGTACTCTTATGTGTAATTTGAGTTTTTTACGTTCAGTTCTTGTTGATATAGTTTTATTGGGATATAATTTACATGCCATAAATTTGCTCATGTTAAGTGTATGATCTAGTGAGTTTTATTACATTTACAGAGTTGTAAAATCATCACCACAATCTAACTCTAGAACATTTTCATCACCGCTAAAAAAAACCCTCATATAAATTTGCTATAGCAAACTATTATATTTCTTGTGCATGTTTTATTTGGTATTATTATTTTTTTAAGATCAATAAAGCAAAAATAAAGGGAGAACTGATGGTAAACCTAGAAGTCAATTAATAAACTATGACTGCATCTTTCCAAAACAATGCCAGCATGCAAAATTATACTTTCAAGACTTGACTCACTGTGTCAGATTATACTATTTCAGTAGTAAATTTGCCCCCCATTAAAAAAAAAAAAAAAAAAACACTTTCAGAACTTAACGTGACCCTTTTATGTAGTTTAAAAAAACACCTTGGGAAGTTGTTCTAAAATATTTTCAGTCAGTTGGCACGTTTGATGGGGCAAAGGAACCACTCCCTCCATTTGCTCCTGCTTTTCTGCAGAAAATGCAACCAAATCTACAGAATTAGGGAAATCTCTACTTTTGATGAGATGTAGTGATATTATATATGCATTTTTATTAAAATAAGAAATTCTAAATGCATAATGCATAACATTAACTTAATATGAATAATTATATCATTTTTTATTAATGGTATAAAGTAGCCTGTAGGGTCATATGGACCATGAATTGCAAAACAAAGTCCTTTGTCAGAGTGATCTCTGAAGTGTGACACACTGGGAATGATCACATGGGCATGGAGTCATGCAAACCTAGAGTTGAATTCTGAGCCACTCAGTGACTGCAAAACCTTAGGTGAATCACTTAACCTTTCACAGCCTGTTTCCTTTTTTCAAAATAAAGGTGTAATACCTACCTTGTTGGGTTATTGTGAGCATTAAGTGAGAACATGTATGGAAACAATGAAGTGTTTAGCATTAAATAAATATTTCTTTTTTCCCTCTGCTTCCTTTCTTTTCTTCCCTCACTCCTTTTCTTGTTTATCACTCCTTACTTCTCTACTTTGTTTCTTCTTTCCCTTCTTTTTTCTTTTGTCATGGCATTTGTTTTCTTTCTAGCTGGCTCTGAAGAAATTGTATAAAATTTTCCTTTTAAAGAATCTACACACAATAATTTGTGTTGGAGAAGACTCTTGAGAGTCCCTTGGACTGCAAGGAGATCAAATCAGTCAATCCTAAAGGAAACAATCCTGAATATTCATGGGAAAGACTGATGCTGAAGCTGAAGCTCCAATATTTTGGCCACCTGATGCAAAGAACTGATTCATTAGAAAAGACCCTGATGCTGGGGAAGATTGAAGGCAGGAGGAGAAGGGGACAACAGAGAATGAGATGATTGGATGGCATCACAGACTTGATGGACATGAGTTAGAGCAAGCTCCGGGAGTTGGTGATGGACAGGGAAGACTGGCATACTGCAGTTGATGGGGTGGCGAAGGGTCAGACACGACTGAGCGACTTAACTGAACTGAACACCCGATGACTCCATTTCTGAACACAGAAATTCACAAGAATGTGATCACAACATTCAAACTGGCTCATTTTGTATCCAAAACTTTTTTCATCATCTTCTGCCACCACTTTCCCTCCCTTAAGTATAGCTGAGCTTTGATAATTCAAATCAAGTCTCATGTAAAAACAGGTTATTCAAAGTTGCATCATTACAAATATTGGGTTTCCCAAACACTCCTTCTCAATTCTTGCTTTTTTATGTTAAATTATATTTTGATGATTAGTTTTTGGAAGACAAAGCATTATTTGCAGAATTATACCTGATTTGATATTTGAATGCTCAACAGTTCTCTGGGGGTAAGAGTTGTGAACCTGGAAAATGTCTGCAATTTCTACTTTATTTGCACGTGATGGTAGCAAAATGTTAATGGAAAAAATGTTAGCTTCAGTGTTTCTCACATTCACTGTGTTGTGGTAAATATGATTTAGCATGAACTCACATTGTTACTGGAGCTGTGCCTACAGAAACTGCCCTGGTAATGTGTTTGCATGGTACTTAATTAAGTGTATGTTGCAACTTGTTCCTATTATGCATTCCAGTTTGAACAATGTGCAATAGCCAAACATAAAATTAAGACCTACATTTTCCATTATGTATGTCAAATCTCCCTGATTTTAAGAGTAGTCGTGACTCGCAAATTATAAAACAATAAAAAAGTCAACATAAAACACAAAAGTCAAAGGCGCCTGGGAAGTACTAGATAAAATGAACAGGTGAGATTTGTTAGTTACTTTGAGTACTACTAGGTTACCTGGGAAATCAGAGTCTCTTCTAGCCAAGCCATAGCAAAGAGAGCTTTCTTATCAAAGAGTTAATGCCATGCCCTGAGATATGAGCTGTGGCAGTTAGAAAGTGCTCTCACTTGTCCAGACCACTCTAATTTAATACGAAGAAGCTATAGAGAACAAACAGCACCAAGTAACATCTACCTCCTGGAAACTAAAGTTCCAGAAATGGAGCTAAGCACAGACGAAATGTAAGGACCAAGTGGGGCAAAATAGTAATAAACAGAGTGGTAGAAAATAAGGAGAAAATCATAAGGGCATTTGACTATTTGGATGACTTGTATTTTTACTTTGAAAGTTATATCATTTGAGAGTTGTGAGAAGGGGACCACATGCTCTGATTCCTGTTTTGAATAAATTATTCTGGCTTGTTTGTTGAGAATACACTATAGTGAAGACAAGGGCAGAAGAAAGGAAATCAATTTGTAAGGTGTAATTTTATAGGCAAGAGATTATGATAGCTTGGATAAGAAGAGGTGGTGAGAATATGTCACATGCTTCCCTGGTGGCTCAGCTGGTAAAGAATCTGCCTGCAATGCAGGAGTTTCAATCCCTAGTAGGAGAACTAAAATCCCATATGTTGCATGGTGTGGCCCAAAAACCAAATCAAAACAAAAGTCTGCAAATAACACATGCTGGACAGGGTATGGAGAAAAGGGAACCCTACTACACTGCTGGTGGGAATGTAAATTGGTTGAGCCACTATGGAGAACAGTACAGAGGTTCCTTAAGAACTAAAAATAAACTTGCCAAGTGTGTGTGTGTGTGTGTGTGTGTGTGTGTGTGTGTGTGTGTTAGTTGCTTATTTGTGTCTGACTCTTTCAACCTCATGGACTGTAGCCCATCAGACTCCTCTGTCCAGCAATCACACTTCTGGACATATATTTGAATGAAAGTATAATATGGAAAGATACCTGCACCCTTCTATGTTCATCATAGTGCTGTTTACAATAGCCAAGACATGGAAGCAACCTAAATATTTATCACCTAATGAATAGAGAAAGAAATGTGGGCATATATATATGGACTTTAGTATCAAAGACAGTGGTTATAGGGAATTCCCTAAAACGCAGTATTGGGGCACTTCTATCTAAAAATAATTTAAGGTAGAAGCAACTTCAAGTAGGTTCTTTGCCTGTGATGATATCATGGCATGATATTGTATCAGTAGTCATTGCTACTAATTAGAATATATAAGCCAAATATGGAAAAGGGCATGGAAACCCACTCCAGTATTCTTGAGAGAAAAATCCCATGGACTGAGCAGCCTGGTGAGCTACAATCCATGGGGTTGCAAGGAGTCAGATACAACTGAAGCCGCTGAGCACGGCATGAGCCAAATCACCTTTGCGTCTTCCTAAAGTGAATTTAAAATAATATTTCCATAATTAATAGCAAACAATATGAAATCTAGACATTTTGTTTTAGTCATACTCTCAAATCACACATGTCACATATTCCAGGCTACTACACTAGACAGTGCAGAAATTTTGAATATGTGAATATGAAATTTAACAAAGGTCCGTGTAACCAAAGCTATGGCCTTTCCAGTAGTCATGTATTACTGGATGTGAGAGTTGGACCATAAAGAAACTAATGCTTTTGAATTGTGATACTGGAGAAGACTCTTGAGAGTCCCTTGCATAGCAAGGAGATCAAAGCAGTCAATCCTAAAGGAAATCAGCCCTGAATATTCATTGGAAGGACTGATGCTGAAGCTGAAGCTCCAGTACTTTGGCCACCTGATGCAATAAGTGAACTCATTGGAAAAGACCCTGATGCTGAGAAAGATTTAGGGCAGGAGAAGGTGGTGACAGAGGATGAGATGGTTGGATGGCATCATTGACTCAATGGACATGAGGTTGAGCAAACTCTGGGAGATAGTGAAGGATAGGGAGGCCTGGCGTGCTGCAGTTGATGGGGTCACAAAGGTCGGACATGACTGAGCAACTCAACAAAAACAATGACTTCCTGGTAAATGTGTATATTGGAAATAGGTAAAGTGGGAAATAATGTCCAAATCATTTAAAATGATTCCCTAGGAATGTATACAGCCTGTGATGCACACACTTATGAATGACTTTGTAGCAGATGAATTGAATCATTAGATGTCATCATACCAGACAAAAGCTATTCTCTAGATTTTGGATAAGAATTTTGAAGCTTGAGCAGGAGCGGGTAGGGAGAAGTTTTGGAGAACACGGTGAGTCAGTACTACTGGCTTCCTAAGGAAGTTATATAACACAATTTTTTTGGTTGTTCATAGCTTGACTGCTTCTACAACTTCCTTCTTAGTCAAAGATGAAGACTGTACAGGTTCTTTTCAGATTTTAACTAAATTGAAGTTATTGCGTATGAAGAACCAAATTCTTTGGATTATGTGTTCCTAAGAGAAAGGAATCTTGCCCCAAGCATGCCTCAACATTAACTATTAAACATTTAACCCTTTGATGTCCATTTCATATTTTCCACACAATTGTATACTTGAAAGTAAGAAGATACCTTGGGCTACTGTAGAGAGAGAGAGAGAATATTTATAGCAATTTTCCCCAAAATTAATCTCAACAACAGTGGGTAATTCTAATGTGATGTGATTTTTTTATCTTTCCGTATTTCCTGATAACTACTGCAAAGTACCCATAGTATATAGTGTTGAAAATGTCATTGGTAGAGTGCCATTTTTTTAAAAGTTTATTCTCTTTAAAATGTAAATTCCATGTGAGGAGGTAGCATTTTAAATTGTTAATTGTCATTTATACTTTGATATTTTAGTCTCTGGAGCCTGGGGGTGATGTTGCTATCAAGAATCAAAAATGCAAAACCTTGTCAAAGATAGAGATCTTCCTTCACAATTTTACTTTGTAATACGTCACAATTTTGAATATTTTCTCTTTGCATGGTGTTATAGACCCATAATTAAATATCCACCTCACAAGACTATCATGGGAATAAGAGATTATCCATGTAAAGCACCAAGCATAGTATTTGGCAAAGAGTAAATTCTCAGTTAGCAATAAAAATTCCTTAGCCATTTAACAACCAATAGCAACTGGGAATCAATAGAGTGTGCCTAATGGAGTTAAGAGAAAGGAGAAAATAATATCGTATGCATTCATAGCATATTTTCCCCAAAGATCTTTAAAACACTTTCATTTTAATTAGTGAGGCATCAATGTGAGGTAAGAGGAGTTTCACTTTCAAGGTATGAAAAGTAACTAGGCAATTCATTCAAGGTTATAGAATAAATCACTGGCAAAGTCTGAAGGTCTTATAACTCTTATTCATATATCCTATTATCTATGCTAAACTGCTTTACAGAGGCCCAAATTCTGGAGGTATATGGGCTCCTATATATTTTTAATTTTATGAAAATAAACTAGGCCTTATGATGCAATCAGGCAAGTGATTTCATTCACTGTAAGTATAAAACTGATAGCAGCAATAAATATAATGATTTAATAGTTAAATCTAAGAAACTGAATTTTAAAAGGTAAAAATAAACATAACACATTAACACTATCTCTAATTTGATGCAATCAAATGCTGAGGCAGAAGATGTTGTGTAGGAAAGGAAAATGGGTGTCAGTGTATTGGTTACCTGTGGCTGTCAATATAAATGAATAATTTTCTAGAAATAGTTATTTTATTTTTTCAAACAGTTGAGTTGACTCATTGGAAAAGACTCTGATGCTGGGAGGGATTGGGAGCAGGAGGAAAAGGGGATGACAGAGGATGAGATGGCTGGATGGCATCACCGACATGAGTCTGAGTGAACTCTGGGAGTTGGTGATGGACAGGGAGGCCTGGCGTGCTGTGATTCATGGGGTCACAGAGTCGGACACGACTGAGTGACTGAACTGAACTGAACTGAACTTATGCTTAAACAACTGTGGACTGATTGAGCGGAATAACCTCAGAAACATGACTTATCATTTCCCACCCACAATTTGCTTTTAACCACTAACTAATTGGACATCATGGTGATCACAGAGTTGGAAAGGTCACAAAGACTAGTCACGAGCTGGAGATGGGGCTTTTCAGAGCTATTTGCTTATGTTGAAAAGTTTGTTCTTTCATTTTTAGTTAGAGGAACACACAACATTAGAGTGGACATTTTTATTAATAGTAATGCTTTCAAAAGGTCAACTGTTCTTCATAAAGCCTCTAGTATTCACATATGAACCTTGCACAGATCAGTTTTTACTAGGGCTGGAATTATAGTATCAAATCAGGTAGTTGATTAATGGTCACATGCCAAGTACCACTTCTGCTAAAAGTGTATTTACTAAAAAAAAAAAAAGGGCCACTCCCTGTACTAGAGTCCTTCCTACACAAGAAAGCCAAATGTATCAATGTATTGATTCATATCTGTTGCCATTTCTCCAAATTACTGATACATTGAGATCTATTTTAAGCTCAGTGTTTACCAACTGATGCATTTCCCAAACACATTCAAAATAAATTATAAACTGTTATACTTTTAAATTTCAGTTTACCATTGTCTTCTTTCTCTAAGACACCTTTTTTTGAGATAACAAAACAATAATTCTAGTCAAGAGTAGATGACTAAAAGATTATGTGTTTTTGTTGTATTTTTGCTTATTCAATGAAGGTTACATCACTTAAAAATAAGTATATGGATTATACATAAAAAGAGATACTGTGCATACATGTATTTCAAAATAGGAGGCACAATTAAACTTATGCTTCAAATCAATCCTGCTGCTGCTGCTGCTAAGTTGCTTCAGTCGTGTCCTACTCTATGTGACCCCATAGATGGCGGCCCACCAGGCTCCCCCGTCCCTGGGATTCTCCAGGCAAGAACACTGGAGTGGGTTGCCATTTCCTTCTCCAATGCATGAAAGTGACAAGGCAAAGTGAATTCGCTCAGTCGTGTCCAACTCTTAGCGACCCCATGGACTGTAGCCTACCAGGCACCACTGTCCATGGGATTTTCCAGGCAAGAGTACTGGAGTGGGGTGCCATTGCCTTCTCCACAAATCAGTCCTAGGTTTCAGCTATTTTCAACTGGGTATTATGCAGATATTTAGACAAAGAACCTGCTTTGACAAATTGCTTAAAGCTTGTTACTACAGTGAAAAGCTAGTTCAAGGGGAAAAAAAAAACCTCTTTCAATTAGTTATATTATTTTCCATATGCCTATTGCATATTCACATCATTCTGTCACTATTTTGTTTTCAGGAGGAGTTTAAGGCAAGATAATAATAAAATAGAATTATTCCATCAAGTTCCAGGTTCCAAAATACAATAAAGCCATACATTACTTTATACACCTCAAATTTGAGGTATGCACTGATTCATGTAGAGGTTGAAATGAACCTTATTTATAAAGAAAGTATCTGCTTGGGAGAATAGAAAAACATAAATGATCAAATTGATTATGTCAATTTTCAAGAAATCATCTGCTTATTTACAACTTAAAATATTGTCTCTCCCTCCCCTATTTCTCCAGCACTTTATATTTATTTCAACCATCACTTTATATTTGGTTATTTTATGATGACTGTTCTCATAGATGTCTCCCTAGTAGATTATAAACTCTTTGTCATAGGGAATAGTGTCTTATTTTTCACTATTTTATATTTTTAGTTAAAATAACTATTTACAATGTGCTAGGCATTGTTCTAAATGTTTTCACATTTACCATCTCATTTTTAAGCTTCACAAGAATCTATCCAGTAGATATTATCAAGAGCTCTATTCTTGAGATAGGGAAAATGAAGCTTGAAAAAGTTAAATGAAGAGCTGGTTTGAAGCCTCAGCAGTCTGACCCGAGTGCCTCACCAGGCTTTGTAGCCACTTTTAATTGTTTGGGTCCCACTTGGGAGGCAAGGGTGAAGCGGAAGAAAGGACCACCTATTAGGTCTAAATAAGAGCAATGCAAGAATACCATATGGGTCTTGTGTAGACAGAAAGTAGTTTATTCCCATTTAACAGGTATTTAGTAACCTTAATTCACTTGAAAACCCCTCAGGTAGAGGTAACAAGAATAAGTCATTTTCGGGGATAGACCAAGCCTTAAGATTAAAGTGGCTGCGATAGCGCACAAGCGAGGCCAATAAGAGCTACCACATGTCCAAGGTCAGGGGCAGCAGCTGAGAGTGCCAGGATGCGATGGCGCAGGAATGGCCAAGAGGAGCTACCCCACGTCCAGGGTCAGGGGCGATGGCCAAGAGTGCAAGGCTGTGACAGTGCAGGAGCAACCGAGGGGAACTACCACACATCTGAGGTCAGGGTCGGTGCCTGAGAGGAGCTATCCCATGTCCAAGGAGTACTGATTGCGCAGGTGCAGGAGGGCCTAGAGGAGCTACTCCATGTTCAAGGTCAGGAGGTGGCGGTGGTAAGGAGATACCCCTCGTCCAAGGTAAGCAGCAGTGGCTGTGCTTTGCTGGAGCAGAAGTGAAGTGATACCCCACGTCCAAGGTAAGAGAAACCCAAGTAAGATGGTAGGCGTTACAAGAGGGCATCAGAGGGCAGACACACTGAAACCATACTCACAGAAAACTAGTCAATCAAATCACATGGGCCACAGCATTGTCTAACTCAATGAAACTAAGCCATGCCCTGTGGGGCCACCCAAGATGGGCGGGACATGGTGGAGATGTCTGACAGAATGTGGTCCACTGGAGAACGGAATAAATGGCAAACCACTTCAGTATTCTTGCATTGAGAAGCCCATGAACAGTATGAAAAGGCAAAATATAGGATACTGAAAGAGGAACTCCCCAGGTTGGTAGGTGCCCAATATGCTACTGGAAATCAGTGGAGAAATAACCCCAGAAAGAAGGAAGGGATGGAGTCAAAGCAAAAACAATACCCAGTTGTGGACATGACCGGTGATAGAAGCAAGGTCCCATGCTGTAAACAGCAATATTGCATAGGAACCTGGAATGTCAGGTCCATGAATCAAGGCAAATTGGTAGTGGTCAAACAGGAGATGGCAAGAGTGAATGTCAACATTCTAGGAATCAGCAAATTAAAATGGACTGGAATGGGTGAATTTAACTCAAATGACCATTATATCTACTACTGTGGGTAGGAATCCCTTAGAAGAAATGGAGTAGCCATCATGGTCAACAAAAGAGTTTAAAATGCAGGACATGGATGCAATCTCAAAAATGACAGAATGACCTCTGTTCGTTTCCAAGGAAAACCATTCAATATCACGGTAATCCAAGCCTATGCCCCAACCAGTAACACTGAAGAAGCTGAAGTTGAACGGTTCTATGAAGACCTACAAGACCTTTTAGAACTAACACCCAAAAAGTTGTCCTTTTCATTACAGGGGACTGGAATGCAGAAGTATGAAGTCAAGAAACACCTGGAGTAACAGGCAAATTTGGCCTTGGATTATGGAATGAAGCAGGGAAAAGGCTAATATAGTTTTGCCAAGAGAACGCACTGGTCATAGCAAATACCCACTTCCAACATCACAAGAGAAGATTCTACACATGGACATCACCAGATGGTCAACACCGAAATCAGATTGATTATATTCTTTGCAGCCAAAGATGGAGAGGATCTATACAGTCAGCAAAAACAAGACCAGGAGCTGACTGTGGCTCAGATCATGAACTTCTTATTGCCAAATTCAGACTAAAATTGAAGAAAGTGGGGAAAACCACTAGACCATTCAGGTATGACCTAAATCAAATCCCTTATGATTATACAGTGGAAGTGAGAAATAGATTTAAGTGACTAGATCTGATAGATAGAGGGTGTAATGAACTACGGACTGAGGTTCCTGACATTGTCCAAGAGACAGGGATCAAGACCATCCCCATGGAAAAGAAATGCAAAAAGGCAAAATGCCTGTCTGGGAGGCATTAAAAATATCTGTGAAAAGAAGAGAAGTGAAAAGCAAAGGAGAAAGGGAAAGATATAAGACTCTGAATGCAGAGTTCCAAAGAATAGCAAGAAGAGATAAGAAAGCGTTCCTAAGTGTTCAATGCAAAGAAATAGAGTAAAACAACATAATGAGAAAGAATAGAGATCTCTTCAAGAAAATTAGAGATACCAAGGGAACATTTCACCCAAAGGTGGGCTTGATAAAGGACAGAAATGGTATGGACCTAACAGAAGCAGAAGATATTAAGAGAAGGGAGCAAGATACACAGAAGAATGGTACAAAAAAGATCTTCACGACCAAGATAATCACTATGGTATGATCACTCATCTAGAGCCAGGCATCCTGGAAAGTGAAGTCAAGTGGGCCTCAGAAAGTATCACTACGGACAAAGCTAGTGGAGGTGATGGAATTCCAGATGAGATATTTCAAGATCAGAAAGATGATGCTGTGAAAGTGTTGCACTCAATATGCCAGCAAATTTGGAAAACTCAGCAGTGGTCACAGGACTGGAAAAGGGCAGTTTTCATTCCAATCCCAAAGAAAGGCAATTCCAAAGTACCACACAATTGCACTCATCTCACACGCTATTGAAGCAATGCTCAAAATTCTCCAAGCCAGGCTTCAGCAATACATGAACCATGAACTTCCAGATGTTCAAGCCAGTTTTAGAAAAGGCAGAGGAAGCAAATATCAAATTGCCAACATCTGCTGAATCATTGAAAAAGCAAGAGAGTTCTAGAAAAACATGTATTTCTGCTTTACTGACTATGCCAAAGCCTTTGACTGTGTGGATCACAATAAACTGTGGAAAATTCTGAAATAGATGGGAATACCAGACCACCTGACCTGTGTTTTGAGAAACCTATATGCAGGTCAGGAAGCAACAGTCAGAACTGGACATGGAAGAACAGACTGGTTCCAAATAGGAAAAGGAGTATGTCAAGGCTGTATATTGTCATACTGCTTATTTAACTTACATGCAGAGTACATCATGAGAAATGCTGGGCTGGAAGAAACACAAGCTGGAATCAAGATTGCCAGGAGAAATATCAATAACCTCAGATATGCAGATGTCACCACTGTTATGGTAGAAAGTGAAGAAGAACTAAAAAGCCTCTTGATGAAAGTGAAAGAGGAGAGTGAAAAAGTTGGCTTAAAGCTCAGCATTCACAAAAAGAAGATCATGGCATCTGGTCCCATCACTTCATGGGAAATAGATGGGGAAACAGGGGAAACCATGTCATACTTATTTTTCTGGGCTCCTAAGTCACTACAGATAGTGACTGCAGCCATGAAATGAAAAGACGCTTACTCTTTGGAAGGAAAGTTATGACCAACCTAGATAGCATATTCAAAAGCAGAGACATTACATTGCCAACAAATTTCTGTCTAGTCAAGGCTATAGTTTTTCCAGTGGTCATGTATGGATGTGAGAATTGGACTGTGAAGAAAGCTGAGCGTCAAAGAATTGATGCTTTTGAACTGTGGTGTTGGAGAAGACTCTTGAGAGTCCCTTGAATTGCAGAGAGATCTAACCAGTCCATCCTAAAGGAGATCAGTCCTGGGTGTTCTTTGGAAGGAATGATGCTAATGCTGAAACTCCAGTACTTACGCCACCTCATGTAAAGAGTTGACACATTGGAAAAGACTCTGATGCTGGGAGGGATTGGGGGCAGGAGGAGAAGGGGATGACAGAGGATGAGATGGCTGGATGGCATCACCAACTCAATGGAAGTGAGTTTTAGTGAACTCCGGGAATTGTTGATGGACAGCGAGCCTGGCGTGCAGCGATTCATTGGGTTGCAAATAGTCGGACACAACTGAGCGACTGAACTGAACTGAACTGAACTAAGATTAAAGTGCTTCAGAAGGGCAACAGAAATGTAGAGTCTCTGAATTTGGAAGATCACAAGGACTTCAATATAACTTTTAACCTCAAGCATGGAGCAGACACGTTTTTAAGAAAGTTACTAGAAAGAGGTTCTCCAGAATTCAGTTTTCTTTTTAAAATCTTATATTTTGTAATGTATTTATATTCAGTTCAGTCCAGTCGCTCAGTCGTGTACGACTATTTGTGACCCCATCAAATGCGTTATGCCAGGCCTCCCTGTCCATCACCAACACCCAGAGTTCACTCAAACTCATGTCCATTAAGTTGGTGATGCCATCCAGCCATCTCATCCTCTGTCATCCCCTTCTCCTCCTGCCCCCAATAACTCCCAGCTTCAGGGTCTTTTCCAAAGAGTCAACTCTTTACATGAGGTGGCCAAAGTATTGGAGTTTCAGCTTTAGCATCAGTCCTTCCAATGAACACCTAGGACTGATTTCCTTTAGGATGGACTGGTTGGATCACCTTGCAGTCCAAGGGACTCTCAAGAGTCTTCTCCAATACCACAGTTCAAAAGCATCAATTCTCCAGCACTCAGCTTTCTTCACAGTCCAACTCTCACATCCATACCAGACCACTGGAAAAACCATAGCCTTGACTAGACGGACCTTTGTTGGCAAAGTATGGTCTGCTTTTGAAATGCTCTCTAAGTTGGTCATAACTTTCTTTCCAAGGAGTAAGCACCTTTAATTTCATGGCTGCAATCACCATCTGCAGTGATTTTGGAGCCAAAAAAAAAATACAGTCTGACACTATTTCCACTGTTTCCCCATCTATTTCTCATGAAGTGATGGGACCAGATGCCATGATCTTCATTTTCTGAATGTTGAGCTTTAAGCCAACTTTTTCAGTCTCCTTTTTCACTTTCATCAAGAGGGTTTTTAGCTCCTCTTCACTTTCTGCCATAAGGGTGCTGTCATCTGCATATCTGGGGATATTGATATTTCTCCTGGCAATCTTGATTCCAGCTTGTGCTTCTTCCAGCCCAATGTTTCTCATGATGTATTCTGCACAAAGGTTAAATAAGCAGTATGACAATATACAGCCTTGACGTACTCCTTTTCCTATTTGGAACCAGTCTGATCTTCCATGTCCAGTTCTAACTGTTGCTTCCTGACCTGCATGCAGGTTTCTCAAGAAGCAGGTCAGGTGGTCTGGTATTCCCATCTATTTCAGAATTGTCCACAGTTTATTGTGATATACATAATCAAAGGCTTTGGCATAGTCAATAAAGCAGAAATAGATGTTTTTCTGGAACTCCCTTGCTTTTTCAATGATCCAGCGGATGTTGACAATTTGATCTCTGGTTCCTCTGCCTTTTCCAAAACTGGCTTGAACATCTGGAAGTTCACGGTTCACGTATTGCTGAAGCCTGGCTTGGAGAAGTTTGAGCATTACTTTACTAGCATGTGAGATGAGTGCAATTGTGCGGTAGTTTGAGCATTCTTTGGCATTGCCTTTCTTTGGGATTGGAATGAATACTGACCTTTTCCAGTCCTGTGGCCACTGCTGAGTTTTCCCAATTTGCTGGCATATTGAGTGTAGCACTTTCTCAGCATCATCTTTCAGAATTTGAAATAGCTCAACTGAAATTCCATCACCTCCACTGGCTTTGTTCATAGTGATGCTTCCTAAGGTCCATGTGGCTTCACATTTCAAGATGTTTGGCTTTAGGTTAGTGTCAATGACCACACCATTGTGATTATTGGGTCGTGAAGATCGTTTTTGTACAGTTCTTTTGTGTATTGTTGCCACCTCTTCTTAATATCTTCTTCTTCTGTTAGGTCCGTACCATTTCTGTCCTTTATCGATCCCATCTTTGCATGAAATATTCCCTTGGTATTTCTGATTTTCTTGAAGAGATTTCTAGTCTTTCCCATTCTGTTGTTTTCCTCTATTTCTTTGCAGTGATCACTGAGAAAGGCTTTCTTATCTCTCCTTGATATTCTTTGGAACTCTGCATTGAGATACTTATATCTTTCCTTTTCTCCTTTGCTTTTTGCTTCTCTTGTTTGCTTTGTGCTTTATCATGAATTTTCCTGTTAGGTAGTTATAATAGAAAAAGGAGTCCAGAATGGCAGTGGCTAAAAGACAAGGGAAAAGTCCAAGTAAATAGAACAACAAACAGCCTTCCTGGCTAGCCCAATTTACATATGGCAGGCCCAGAGGGAGGAAAAAACATATAAAAAGCGGAGCCAAGGGGCTGTGGGCCTCTCTCTCCCTCACTTATGTGCTCTCTGTCTCTCTCTGTCTCTGTCTCTCTCTCTCCCTCCCACACGTACACATGCTCACTCTCTCTCTTCTCTTCGCTTCTTTTGGGTCGGCTTGCCCTCATGCCTCGAGGTGTATTTTCCTTTATTTTCTAAATAAAACTGATCTATCCAAGAACTACAACACAGACTGTCTGAGAGCTGTGACATGCTGATGGCTTTAACGTCGCTTCAAATCTTTGCTGTGATGAGACAGAACGGAGGTGATTACACTCCCCTGACATCTATGGTGCCTTGACTCGGATTTAACCTGGCTGAAACAACCTCTCGTAGCCCTGCAAGAGGAGGCCAAGCACAGCAGGAGCCCAACTCGGTGAACACTCCCACAGTAGAAAAGGAACACAAAGAAAACCCATTGCAGGGGAAGTGACAAGAAGCCCATCATACTGGAAACCAAAAACAAACTCTGCAGAAAGCTTACACAGCTCAGTCTCAGATTTGAGAAGACCTCCAGTTAAGGCAGGAGGTCCTCACTCCGATGGCTGGAGGGACGTATGCCTAACAAAATCTTAATTCCTTTACAATCTCCTGTTTCTTATTTCCTCAAACCCCCTGTGAACAGGCATGCAGCAGTGGGCACAATTAAGGGACTCTGGAGAGGCTACTCCTCAGTATGTCCCAAAGGCACTATCTGCTGAGCCCCACTAGCTGTTATCCAAGCCAGTGGGGGTTCTTCTGTCCTTAATCTTCTTTGTGCCAAGGATCAGGCCAATGAAAACTGTGAGCATAGGTCAGGTATTTAGCAGATTTTCCAGAGGGCTATGATGGGTATTCCTTGGCACATTTTTTCCACTGCTTTCATCTCCAGTCCTTCAGCTCCTTTCTCCCGGAACTCAAGCCTGGCCAAAACACAGGATGCTTGGCTTCAGGACCTAATGAAGCTCAGGTTTTGATGTCTCATTGCAAAAATTTCATTGAGAGACACAGCAAAGGTAAGAGGTGGATTTGTTAGGATTCAGAGAGAAGCACACTCTACAGGGTGTGGGCCATTGGAGAGGGCAAGGGTTTAGGCCATGGAATGTGGCCTGGCTAGGTTTTGCGAGCTGGGTGAATTCATATGCAAATGAGTGGGAGGATCATCCCAACCATTGGGGAACCGCCCTCTCCTCTGTCTTTTGACTGTGCCTTGGAGCTGTCCTGCAACCTCTGGGTGTGTCATTTAGCTTACAGATCTGGGATTAAGTTACTTGAATTTGACTTGTCATTTTGGATCCAATTGATTTTAATTGGTTTATGTTATGCCCTTATGCTATGTCATTCTTTCAAAAGTTGTGCCCTGACCCCTTCCCTCCTGTTTCATGTTCTTTTCCTGAGCCCTGTCCAGGCCCACAATGTTGCCTCTACAATCTTCTGGAGGGACAACCAGATAATAGCTGGCCCTTGGGAGGGAAACACTGTATAATATCCAATCCCTCTAGATATTCAGGCCTTCATCTTCCATGTTTCCTACAACATGTGCAACATCAGCATCTCTCAGTGAACCCACTAGGGCGGGTGACAGGCACACAATACCTACTAGAAGTCCATCAGTTGGCATCCCTTCAAAGGCAATTGGGCTTCTAGGGATGTTTGCCACTTTGGGAGTTGGCCCTGCAGGCCATGTGGGCCCAAACCCCTACCACCCATCTCTTAAATTTACAATTATACCCCTGGATCAAATCTCCACTCCACTTTTATGGAATACCTGATATGTTGTTTATTAACAAATTTGTTCTTAAGCCAATTACTAACTTCTACAACCAGGACTCTGACCCTTTGTAGGCAACATTGGTCCACCCAGGCTATTATTAAAACACTTTAATGACCCTAACAGGACCAGATAACCCACCCATTTGTCATTACTTCTGTTATTACCTAAAGTGGGTCTATGACAATGTTTATCAGTGGAGACACCCTAACTTGCTCTTATGGAGGACTAGGGGAAGAAATCAGTGACTTACAATCCTTTAGAGCAATAAGAGGATGACTTATGACTGTTTCACTGTTTCTCAGTCTCAGGGCACAGGCTTGAATTGCTTTACACCAGGGTATCTATTCCCATCTGCGGTGAACAAACTGGCAATGAGTTAAAATTACAACCCCTTAATCCTACCCAGCACTGGTCACCTTGAAGACATTGGGGACACCTAACTCCAGTCTGGGGGTCCCAGGAGGTCAACCTGCCTTGACCTACCTAGGGATCTGATCCTCAAAAGGTTGTCATGCCTCAATCTGCTCAGGGACCCAATTCCCAGGAAGCCATCATGCCTCAACCTGCCCGGGGGTTCGATCTCCAGGAGGCTGTCACACCTCAGCCTGCCTGGGGGTCTGCACCCTGACCTGGCGATACCTGGCTCTCAGGTTGCAACAGTACTGGGTAGGATAAGCTTCAGAGAGACTCATCCCAAAGGAAGTCCACCCATGGAAATAGAAGGAAGCCTATTACTTGTGGGACTGTGCCCAGTCTCAGCAATAACTGAGGAGCCCAACGAGACCCCATTGCCTTTCTGGAAAGGCTAAAAGAGGTGCTCTAAAAGTTTACCAATCTGGACTTAGACTTACGAGGGACAGGTGATTTTAAAGGACAAATTCCTGTCCCAATGTGCATCAGATATCAGAATAACGTTACAACAGCTATAGCAGCAGGACCCTGCTTCCTCTTTAGATGAGATGATCCAGACATCTACCAATACTTTTCATAACAGAGAACAGGAGAAAGAGGCCAAGGCCAAGAAAAGGGAGAAAAGGAAAGAGACAAGTTATGCCCAGATGCTGGCCTCCCTCCTGGGAAGTCCTATGGCAAACCCCAAGTCCTTGAAGGGCAAGGCATGAGGTAAATGCTTAATCTGTAGACAGGCGGGGCATTGGGCCAAAGAATGTCCAAACCGTGATAAGTCTCCCAAATGCCATCAACTGGGACATTGGGCAGCACTGTGCCCTCAGGACCCAGAGCCTCAAGGTCAAGCACCAAGCCTTCCCTCATGATGGTTCAATAGGACTGAAGCAGCCCACTCCAGCCAGCCCACCTGTCACAAATAACCATCTTGGGGCTGGAGCCAAGGGTGCAACTGGATGTGGCGGGTAGGCCTGAGAATTTCTTGGTTGACACGGGGGCTACCTACTCTGTCTTGACCTCCTACTCCGGAGCCTTCTCCTCCCTAAACTGTACCATTTTGGGTGCTACAGGAAAAACAGTTACAAAAAGATTCACCTGAGCACTTTGTTACTGGGATGGACAAATATTTTCCCACAAGTTTCTGGTGGTCCCTGAGTGTCCTATTCACTTATTGGGAAGAGATATACTCCCTAAACTGGGGAACATGCTTGTGATGGGAAGTTTTTCAGCCCTTAGTGCCCTACAGCTTCTGGTTACTACTGAAGAACCCATTACACCCTCTCCAATAGAGAGGGACCAAAATCTATGGGAGGACAAAATTAACCCCCAAGTGTGGGACCAGGAGACTCCTGGACGAGCCCACCAAGCTGAACTGGTCATCATTATCTGAGATCCCACTCTGCTCCCTAACCAGAAACAATATCCCCTTAGAAGAGAGGCTCGGGAGGGATTACAGCCTCTAATAAAGAAATTCCTTGCTTGTGGGATATTGGTCCCCACCAGTTTGCCCTGTAACACCCTAATCCTCTCAGTAAAGAAAAAGGATAGAACCTGGTGAATGGTTCAAGATCTTTGGATCATAAATGAAACCGTAGTTCCCCTCCATCCCACAGTACCCAATCCCTATGTAATCTTGGGAGAAATCCCACCCAGTGCCAAGTGGTTTTTTTGCATACCACTGACTAAAGAATCCCTATATCTTTTTGCCTCTGAATGGGAGGCTCCAGAAGAAAAACACAAACAGATGACTTGGACAGTATTACCCCAGGGGTTCAGAGATAGCACCCACCCGTTTGGACAGGCCCTTAGCCAGGATCTCCTAGATCTGGACCTGGGACCTAAGGGAAAAATATTACAATACATAGATGACCTACTAATTTGCTCTCCAGGTGAGTAAAATGTCCAACAACATTCAGGTTCTAAACTTTTTGGCAGAGAGGGGATAAAAAGTCTCCCGTACTAAGGCACAGATGATTGAGACAAAGGTCACTTACATTGGAGTTCAGATTACACATGGGTCCAAGAGGCTGTCCTCTGATAGGGTACAAGGAATCTCCCAGTTGCCCTCCTCCACAACTCGAAAACAATTGCAAGCTTTCCTGGGGATAAGATCTACAACTGGATATTGTAGAATCTGGATACCCAACTATTGTCTAATTGCCCAGCCCTTATACGAAAGCTTAAAGGGAAAGGATGATTCAATCCCACTTATGTGGGAAACTCCTCAAAAGAAGGCAGAGGCTACACTAAAACAAGCCTTAAATCAGGCACCTGCCTTGAGGTTGCCAGACCCAGAAAAACCATTCCAACTTTATGTCCGCAAAAGAGAGGGAATAGCCTTGGGAGTGTTAACTCAAAGATTGAGATCTAAACCTCAGCCTGTAGCTTACTTATCCAAGAGGCTCGACTCAACCACACGAGGTTGGCCTCTCTGCTTTCAAAATCTTGCAGCTATTGCCATCCTGATAGAAGATGTTTTAAAACTCTCCTTTGGGGACAAACTAACTATTTTTACCAGCCACCAAGTAAAACAGCTCCTAAATGGGAGAGGTCATTTATGGATGTCTGATCAAAGAATCCTCTGATATCAAGTAGTGCTGATAGAAAATCCAGGCCTTACTATCCGCTTGTGAGGTTCTTAACCCAGCCACCCTCCTGCCTACCCCCAAAGGCTCTCTCCCCTTTCACTCTTGCCTAGAAACCTTGGTTGGACCACTGGGCAAAACCCCAAGAGGAATTGTCTAAAGATCTTCTGACCAATACTTAGGAAATCTGGTATGCTGATGGAAGCAGCTTTGTCTTGGATGGAAAAAAAAAAGGCAGGATATGTAGTTGTCTCCAGTTTTGAGACCATAGAGGCTAAGCCTTCGGCACCAGGTACTTCAGCCCAATTATCTGAGCTCACAGCCCTGACTCGAGCTTTAGAGCTGGGAAAAGGAAAAAGAATAGCCATTTACACTGACTCCAAGTATGCCTTTCTGGTGCTACACACATGCTGCTATTTTGAAAGAAAGGGGCCACTTGACCACCCGAGGGTCCCCGATCAAATATGGTGATCAAATTCTTAGACTCTTGGACTCTGTCCATCTGCCCACTGAGGCTTCAGTCTCCCACTGTAAAGGACACCAAAAAGGGAGCACGGAAGTGGCACAAGGGAACCAAGCAGCCAATCAGGCAGCAGCTGCTGCTGCTGGTAAGTCGCTTCAGTCATGTCTGACTCTGTGCAACCCCATAGATGGCAGCCCACTAGGCTCTCCCATCCCTGGGATTCTCCAGGCAAGAACACTGGATTGGGTTGGCATTTCCTTTTCCAATGCATGAAAGTGAAAAGTGAAAGTGAAGTCGCTCAGTCCTGTCCGACTCTTAGCAACCCCATGGACTGCAGCCTACCAGGCTCCTCCACCCATGGGATTTTCCAGGCAAGAATACTGGAGTGGATTGCCATTGCCTTCTCTGGATCAGGCAGTGAAGAGAGCAGTATTACAGAACAGTGACCTTAATAGGGGTTGCCACCATAGTTCCACAGACTAATTTGCCAGAAACTCCTTCATATACTGAAGGTGAGACTCTTAAAGCTAAGAGTGAGGGCTTTCAAGAAGATCATATGGGGTGCTTCCAAAAGGAAGGACTCCTTTTTCTGCCTGGTAACCTCCAATGGAAGTTGGTTAACTCCTTACATGCCACCACTCATTTAGGGGAAAAGGCCCTCCAAAGATTACTAGAAAGGTCCTTCAGAGGAACAGGCCTCCGAATTACTATAAGGCAAGTAGTCGCCTCTTGTCCCACTTGTCAGTTAAACAACTCCCAAGGAGCTTGAAGACCCCAGCTGGCCCAGCCCGTCCAATGACGTGGGGCCTACCCAGGAGAGGACTGGCAGATGGACTTCACTCAGATGCCAGTTTTTCAAGGGTATAAATACCTACTAGTCATGATAGATACATTCACAGAATGGATTGAAGGCTTTCCCACCCGGACTGAGAAGGCTGAGGAGGTGGTAAAAAAAAAAAACTGTTCCATGAAATCATTATGAGATTTGGTCTGCCCAGGTCATTACAAAGTGACAATGGGACATCATTTACTTCTAAGGTCACCCAAGGGGTCTCTAAAGCATTGGGCATTACTTATTATCTCCATTGTGCCTGGAGGCCTCAGTCTTCAGGAAAAGTAGAAAGAGCCAACCAATTTTTAAAATCAGCAATAAAAAGATAACCCAGGAGACCTCCCTGGGATGGAAGGAGGCTTTACCCATATTGCCCCTAAGGAACAGGTTGGTCTTAGTCCTTATAAGATGCTATATGGGGAACTTTTTGTGTATGTCAATGACATCTTCCTAGATCCAGAGGCTCAGAACCTCCAGTCTTATACCATGGCCATTGGGCATTTCCTACAGGATATACGTTCATGGGGATGTGAACCAGGACCTAACAGATTCTAAGGAGTCACCACTATATGCTCCAGGGACTCAAGTCCTAATTAAAGTCTGGAAAGCTGGGTCCCCAAAGGCTCAACTCCAGTCCACATGGAAGGGCCCCTACCCTGTAATACTTTCTACCCCCACAGCAGTCAAGGTACCAGGACATGACTCCTGGATTCAATACTCACGAGTCAAGCGATGGAAGAAAACAGAAGAGGACATTCAGTACACCTGTGAGCCCCTGGGAGATCTCAGATACCTATTCAGAACTACAAATGAGTGCCATTCTAATGAACACCCCCAAAATCTACTTTCTGGGGATAAGATTTCACAGGACAGCTCTAAAGAGCCAACACAGCTTGGCAAGTGTTGTACTCCAAAACAGACAGGAGATAGATCTTCTGATCCCTGAACAAGAAGGGATGTGAGTCTTCCTGGAGATGGGAATTTGGAGTTGGCTAATGCCCCTACCAGTCCTTGTTATGCCACATTGATGTTGTTTATTATTGCTCCATGTATTATCAATTGTCTAACCTGTTCTGTCTCTGCCCAGATCAACAAGCTACAACACGCATTGCCAATTCAACAAGGATATGTAAAATTACAGCCAACCACGGAAAATATCACTCACACTTAGATGAACACCACTGTAAGGACTCAGGCCTGAGACTAGCAAGAGGGGGAAGCCCAATACCCCTAACCATCCCAGTTCAGCAGGAAGTAACCGGAAAGACCTTGACACACCTATTCCCAAAAGAATTGGGCCTCCCATCTCTTGAGGGGGGAATATTAAGTAGTTAGAATAGGAAAAAGTAGTCAGAATGGTGGTGTCTAAAAGATGAGGGAAAAGCCTGTGAAAATAGAAGAAAGGAAGGTCTGAGGACTGGAGTGAGGACCTTGGATAGAACAAACAGCATTCCTGACTAGCCCAATTTACATAGGGAAGGCCCAGGGGAAGGAAAAAAAAAATATATATATATATATATATATATATATATATATATATATATATATATATATATGAAGAGGAGCCAAAGGGTTGGGGATCTCTCTCTCACCCGCTTGTGCACTCTCTGTCTCTGTCTCTCTTCTCTTCACGTCTTTTGGGTCGGCATGCCCTCATGCTTCGAGGATGTATTTTCCTTTATTTTCTAAATAAAACTGATCTATTCAAGAATAATAACATGTGCCAAAGGCTTTAACGTCCGTCCCTTCAAATCTTTGTTGTAATGAGACAGAACCAAGGAGAGTATACTCCCCTGACACTTCATTTAACTTAATTTCTTTGCATTGATCACTGAGGAAGCCTTTCTTATCTCTCCTTGCTATTGTTTGGAATTCTGCATTCAGATGTTTTTATCTTTCCTTTTCTCCTCTGCTTTTCACTTCTCTTCCTTTCACAGCTATTTGTAATGCCTCCTCAGACAGCCATTTTGCTTTTTTTGCATTTCTTTTCCATGGGGATGGTCTTGATCCCTGTCTCCTGGACAATGTCACAAACCTCCGTCCATATTTCATCAGCCACTCTATCTATCAGATCTAGGCCCTTAAATCTATTTCTCACTTCCACTGTATAATCATAAAGGATTTGATTTAGGTCATAATGGTCTAGTGGTTTTCCCCACTTTCTTCAATTTAACTCTGAATTTGTCTATAAGGAGTTCATGATCTGAGCCACAGTCAGCTCCTGGTCTTGTTTTTGCTGACTGTATAGAGCTTTTCCATCTTTGGGTGCAAAGCATAGAATCAATCTGATTTCTGTGTTGACCATCTGGTGATGTCCATGTGTAGAGTCTTCTCTTGTGTTGTTGGAAGAGGGTGTTTGCTATGACCAGTGCATTCTCTTGGCAGAAGTCTGTTAGCCTTTTCCTTGCTTCATTCTGTACTCCAAGGCCAAATTTGCCTGACTCCAGGTGTTTCTTGACTTCCTACTTTTGCATTCCAGTCCCCTATAATGAAAAGGACCTCTTTTTGGGTGTGTTAGTTCTAAAAGGTCTTGTAGGTCTTCATAGAACCGTTCAACATCAGCTTCTTCAGTGTTACTGGTTGAGGCATAGGCTTGGATTACTGTGATATCAAATGGTTTGCCTTGGAAACGGACAGAGATTATTCTGTCATTTTTGAGATTGCATCCAAGTCCTGCATTTTAGACTCTTTTGTTGACCATGATGGCTACTCCATTTCTTCTAAGGGATTCCTACCCACAGTAGTAGATATAATGGTCATCTGAGTTAAATTCACCCTTTCCAGTCCATTTTAGTTCGCTGATTCCTAGAATGTTGACGTTCACTCTTGCCATCTCCTGTTTGACCACTACCAATTTGCCTTGATTCATGGACCTGACATTCCAGGTTCCTATGCAATATTGCTGTTTACAGCATGGGACCTTGCTTCTATCACCGGTCACATCCGCAGCTGGGTATTGTTTTTGCTTTGGCTCCATCCCTTCCTTCTTTCTGGGGTTATTTCTCCACTGATTTCCAGTAGCATATTGGGCACCTACCAACCTGGGGAGTTCCTCTTTCAGTATCCTATATTTTGCCTTTTCATACTGTTCATGGGCTTCTCAATGCAAGAATACTGAAGTGATTTGCCATTCCCTCCTCCAGTGGACCACGCTCTGTCAGACCTCTCCACCATGACCCACCCATCTTGGGTGGCCCCACAGGGCATGGCTTAGTTTCATTGAGTTAGACAAGGCTGTGGTCCTAGTGTGATCAGATTGGCTGGTTTTCTGTGATTATGCTTTCAGTGTGTCTGCCCTCTGATGCCGTCTTGCAACACCTACCTCTTACTTGGGTTTCTCTTACCTTGGACGTGGGGTATCTCTTCACAGCTGCTTCAGCAAAGCACAGCCACTGCTCCTTACCTTGGACGAGTCACCCCTCCTGACCTTTAACGTGGAGTAGCTCCTCTCGGCCCTCCTGCACTGTTGCAGCCTGGCACTCTCGGTCGCCTCCCCTGAACTTGGGCGTGGTGTAGCTCCCCTCGGCCGTGCTTCTGCACGGTCCATTGCAGCCACTGTGTGTGTCCAACTCTGCGACCCCATGGACTGTAGCCTACCATGCTTCTCTGTCCATGGGATTTTCCAGGCAAGATTACTGAAGTAGGTTGCCATTTCCTTCTCCAGAGGATCTTCCCAACCCAGGGATCAAACCCAAGTCTCCCACATTGAAGGCAGACACTTTACCATCTGAGCCACCAGGGAAGTCCTGGTAATAGTAGTACCAAATGTCATAAAACTGATGTGAGAATTAGCCAAGGTATACATGTAGAACAGTGTCTGACACACAGTAAACACTTGAAAAATTTTAGCTGTTTTCATTTTACGCAGGTGGACATATGCACCTTGTGGAGGTGGATAGATGGTGGAATAAATTAAGATAATTAGTAATAAAACTTGACCTCAGAATCAAAGGTCAGGTGACCACTAAGTTTTTCAGATCTTTTCTCCCCACCTTTTCTGGGGAATCACAACTTTATTGATTTAAATTTGAATTACTTAATCAAAGTGAAGTTTTTATAATAGTTAATGGAGAAATATCTGAATTATACAGCTTAATTTTATAGTTTCCATGTCTAGTTTGAGAAATATTTTGTTCAGAATATACATTGCTGACCATAAGTGCACATCACTGTCTATCTCTCTTTAAGAAATTATCACTAGAAAGCACATATCCCAGTATTGATATAATTGCATTAGTGGATTCTTTTGTAGTGAGGTTCTTCATAACTTTCCATAGTTACAACATGTATCTATTAATTATATTATTATTTTTTAGAAGCAATACTGATAGAATACTGTCTTTGATATCTTTCACATAAGAAATTCAATACATGAAATTATTCATAGCTAACTGAATCTTATCAAGTCATTTTACTTTTCTGGATCGCAGTTTCTCCATTTGTAAAATGAAGAAATTTAAACTAGACTAGACTCTATTTTTTCAACTTACAAACTTCTAAATTCAATTCATACATTCACTAATATGTATTTCAGAGCCTACTGCATGAAAAGCATTGGTCTGGCTGCTATAGGTATATTTTTTCACAATTTCATGTCAATATTTTATTTACAACAGTGGGAATCAGGCATCTTTAGCAAATCTCAGTATAAAAGCCATCACTAAATTTTGTCAAAACATTTTCTGAAATTAAACTAAAAAATTTTACTCTTTCCCCCTCCTCACCAAGCATTCAGCACAAGTTTATATTTATACAAAGGGAAACATTTACCAACTCCTATTTTCTGAGATCATGCTGTTATTCTTTTGAAGTATTCTAAATAAGACTCTTGAGAGTCCCTTGGACTGCAAGGAGATCCAACCAGTCCATTCTCAAGGAGATCAGCCCTGGGATTTCTTTGGAAGGAATGATGCTAAAGCTGAAACTCCAGTACTTTGGCCACCTCATGCGAAGAGTTGACTCATTGGAAAAGACTCTGATGCTGGGAGGGATTGGGGGCAGGAGGAGAAGGGGACAACAGAGGATGAAATGGCTGGATGGCATCACTGACTCGATGGACGTGAGTCTGAGTCAACTCCGGGAGTTGGTGACGAACAGGGAGGCCTGGCATGCTGCGATTCATGGGGTCACAAAGAGTCGGACACGACTGAGCGACTGAACTGAACCGAAAGATAACTGATCACTTCTCAACTCGTGCTATTTTGCTCCTTTTTGAAGAACCAAATTCTTCACTCTGTTTTCCATCATTTACCACTTGTTTCTAAAGACTGAATTTTTTGTTTCTGGGAATGCTTCTACTGTCAAGTTCTAATTGTTAATGGTGCCCTCAAATCAGATAGCTGAAGGGCTACTTTGAGGGCATTGCTCCCCTGTTACTCCATCAGTTAACTGCTGGCTTAAGCTTTTCCTTACCCTCACCAAACCCTCGGTTGGAGAAAGATGGGGAGGAAAGAGAGAGAGGGAGTAAAGAGGAGGGAGAAAGAGAAATCTTACATTCAGATTAAAGTGTCAAAGTGCTTGTGGTATGTTTGTGTGTGTGTGTGTGTGTGTGTGTGTGTGTGTGTTAATAGGGCATAAATCTGAAGTGATACTGAGAGGGTAACAGGCAGGAAGGCCAGGGGTCTCCAAATGGAGGAAATAGGCTGCAAGTGTCAGACATTTTTTATTTCTCTATTAAGCAGCAGGAGGAGACAAACTAGTTTTATATTTTTTCCCCTTCTCTATACAAATATAAAAAGAGGTTTCTAAAGTAATCACCTGATTCCACCTGAACTTGACTTTTCTCAAACCTTGAGTTAACCAATGCATTTTTCTCATGGAAATGTTTGCTTGTGAGGGGCCTGGTGCCATTCTCTGAGTTTTGAGACATTTCCTTTCTTTAATTAGCAGACTGCTAGTAGCTATATAACATTAGGCTAAAGACTAGCAGGGGGGTATTCTTTCTGCTCCCTTTGGATGTCTACGTCAGAAGCTTTCTCTATCTCTTTTATACTTTAATAAAACTTTATTACACAAAAGCTGTCAGTGATCAAGCCTCATCACTGGCCCTGGATTGAAATCTTCTCCTCCGGAGGCCAAGAATCCTGGCGTCTTTCCTGGTTCAGCAACAACCTTTCAATACAAGCCGAGTGGTTGCTGGAAGAAGAGGTTAGACATGGTTTCTGGCAACAAACTAAAAAATAGGCTTGCCTTCATATCCATATCTAGAATGCCAAAGGATTTAAGTCAAAATTGCATGGAAATTTTATTGCAAAAAAAAAAAAAAAAAGAATTATATTGCAATGCTGTATTTTATATGATAAATAAAGCAACATCTCTTAAACTATCCTTTGTCTCACTACTCATTCTCAGAACAGAAACCCTCGCTAATGCTTTATAAAACATGGTGGTAAATAAAGCCCTATTCATTTGATTTTTCAAGAAGAATTAGAGCAATTCAATCTCTTAAAAAATAGGTAATAGATAGATCAGAGCATATCAAATCCAGAAGGGACCTTGGAGATCATCTATTTCAATCCTGTCATTTTATAGATGGAGACCAACAGAAATTAAGTGAGTTGCCTAAATTCACACAGCTGATTAGTGGCAATGACAGGACTTGAACCCATAATTCATGGCTCCTTTTTAGTGTTCTTCATTCCACAATTCATTATTTCATAGTCATTCAACTTTAAAATTTGAAGTTTCTCCCCAAATTTATTTTCCTGGATTTTTATTTTCAATTCCCCTCTCTATGTCCATCTTTATGAAAGCTGCACAAAGAGTTATTTGACATTAACTCCTAAGTGCTCTCTGTGTCAGTGGAGTTTTCAGATTTTAAATTAGTTGATGTCAGTACAGTTTGAGTGTCTAGGGAAATGTCTTTGTGTAACTATGGTAAAAGATGTTATAATAATTTGTGGAAAGGCAGCAACTTGATTACGTTTCATACTATTAAACTCTTCATTAAAGTCCTCATAATGAAAAAAACTGTTCTTGTCTGATTTAGAGATAAGACTGTTTCCAACTAAAATCATTCTATTCTAACAACTCCTCCAAACAACCACTCTAAAACATAAACTATATCTTATTTTTTTCAAACTTGCCAAAGTATTTAACTTTATTTTAAAATTACTTGAAGGATGTAAAGGCCAAGTTAACTGCGTTCACCCATAATATAAAGGTAAATTATGACCTAAAATGTAAAATAACTCATATGAAAACTTGTGTCTCCTAAAATGTCCTCACAATAATCACAGGCCCTTCCAAGAGGGTACCATTTTATGGCAAAAGGAATTCCACTGATAGCATCTAATTCCCTCCTTGGAGATTTCAAACAGTTCAGAACATGATTTTCTAAAGGTAAGTAAATGAAGTAGCAGCTGTTTTATTACTGAACAAGGAGGTGTTTTGTGAGGACAAAGGATTATCTTGTGACAACAAATGACTATCTTGTGAAATTCATGCAGCTTTGACTCCAGGCACTCAGAGTTACAGGAACTCTGTAGCAGAAAGATTCAAGCTTTAGGGGGGAGGCCAGGGCACGCAGAGCAGTCTGATGCTCATTTCTGGCCACTGCTGGCAGCTGCACTACTGCCTCTTGTGTGTTATCACTGGGAAGGTGGGTTTTGAGAACCTCCAGGGAGCTGGGGCTGGAGACCTGGAGGATGAAGCTGGCTGATGCTGACATTTAATGAGTATCATTCATGTAAAAATATAGCACATTTTTTTTTTAAATCAGGGAGATAGTACATGGAACAATATTTTATTTTCCAATAAAAGCATCCATAGATACTTTATTAGATACATCCTGTAGAATAACTCATATTCAAAGACTGAATGCATTTGTGTCAGATGCTTCCCCTGTTCTCTCTCCTCCCTGACTCTTCCCTAAAGCAATTCTGAAGCTATTTGACAATCAACATGGCTGAAAATAGAAATGCTTAGGTGACCTAGACAAATGAGAGAGGCTATCTTATCAGCCACTTAAAAATTTGTTTCATGGAGTGCTAGACAATGGCATCCAGAATATTAAAAATGATCTGGTTAATATCTAATAAATCAGCTTCTCTAATTTAATCAACTTTTCTCACACTCTGGCTGTTGTGTATTCCACATACTGGGTTGGGGGAACCCTATAAAGGAATACATATTGCATGAATGCTGGTCCTCTCTCTTGAAACACTTTCTTTGTATTCTGTATTCACAGACATTTTGTTGCAATAGCATTTTCATGTTAAGGTTAAAAAAAAAAATACAATACCCCAACTGAGCTCTGCCACAAGAAGAAAAGAGTAGGAAGCCTTTTGCATTAGTAGAGACTAAAAGTAAATGTAGAAAATTCAGTGAATAATGAATTCTAGATTTCAAAGAATTTCTTACGGTCCTGTGTACACACTGCTTGCTTCCTCCACCTGAAACACCCAACTCATTTTATTTTCCCCGGATTTACATTTAATCTTAGATGTCACTTCCTTTAAAACGCTTTTATTGACCTCTCAAGACTGGGTTAAATTTTTCCCTTGTATGTGTCAACAACGCCTTATACTTAAACCCATCATAACATTTATCACACTGCATTGTGACATGTCAATGTATGGCAAAACTGTTGGGCTTTTCTTATCAAGATTTCTCAAAACCTAGAACAGGGAATCATATAGAAGTGGGTGATTCCACAATATGTTGGCTGCATAAATAAAGAAATGAATGAACAGATGAATGAATGAATGGGGTGTACCCAGACCTCTGAGGAGGCTTATCCCATTATCTTGTACTATCTTTTTTGTTCTTAGTAAAATCAATGGATAATCATTTCACTAATGTGCTTCAATTCACTTTCATTTGCAAAACAACTTGGTGAACAAAAGCTTGTGAAGTGTTAACAATTTTTCAAATCATCTTGCTTGCTTCTGTGTAGTTATTCTGTATTCACCAAGCTTTTTGGAATTAACCCAAACTCAGTGGCTTAGAAGATTTGGTAGTCAAAATTGGCTACTTAGTTTAACTGCATAATGAAAACATTTTAGAGAGGCTTAAGGGTGACACCTAAGTGTCTACTGTTGAAACCAATTCTTTAGTGGTAAAATCATTTGGTGCTGTTGCAGATAGAAAGCCTTTTATTTCTTATAGGCCAGTATATTTGAATTAATGTAACTGATGATAAAGATGGGATATAATTTTAAGTGATCTGATTTTTGAATAAATCAATGACACTTCTTTTCTAATTATCATCTGTGCTGACAAAGTGGATTTCTAGAAGTCTTTTTCAAAAATTTAATGACTCACGGATGTACCAGAGACTAGAGCATGCTGCAACTTGTCAATCTGAGCAACACAAGTGTGTACAAATTCAAAACTGGTTTAGTTGGGTGTATCTGACATTCATGAAAATTTAATTTTACTCACATGCTGAGTAATGAAATTAAGATCTTTACTCCAAATATTTTATGATGGGAATTGATACTGGGAACTGGGTTTTAGCAAAATATCTTCATTGTAACCAAGAAGCTTCTTCTTTTACCAATAATTTAAATTTCATTATAAGAAGAAACCTGTGGGTGTGACTTCTTATGTAATATTCCAGGATTTATGAAACCTTTAGTTCATCATCTAGTCCAAAAATAATATGCAAAATCCACTATAATATTTTAGAGAATTCATGATCTTCTACTTATGACACCAGTAAATAAGAATACCAGACAGGGATTTGGTCAGGGAACTATAAACTAAATTATCAAGCTAAAATTTGTATTTTAACACCCAAATCCAAGTATATAGATTCAAAATCTTAATTTATAAATAATATGCAATATGTCACAGAAATAAAACGAGTAATGAGCCAAAATTTAAAAACTTTCAATACATAATATATTGGAATAGTCTACAATTCTCCTGTAAGATTTAATTGGAGGCATCAAATTGTTATAAGGAAATGTAAATCCTTTCAAAGAATTAAGAGGTCTTCATCAAAGAGATTAAATAATGATTTCTAAAACTTTGCAATTTGTATTTAACTTTAGGCTTTATATGCCTAGAGAATAATCCATGGAGAAAATTCAGGAAACAGTGAATAAATGCACTAGTAAATTATATATGTACACACATATCTATATATCTGTGTCTATAACTATGGAGAAAGATAGAGAGAACCCTGAAACAATATAGTTCTTTTAAATCTGACTATTCCTAACATAATAGATATGTACATACACACTACAAAAGCATCTTGCCATTTCTAATAAGCCAGACATGAAAAATATGATACCTCAGTCTTTATTCTTCAATACTAAACAAGGCCATGTTGACTCACAAAAATGTCAATCTTTTGATGAACAATTCTGAAGTGTTTTCATGGGTGGGGGGTTCCTCAATTTTCTGGTAACAGTCAAGGTTAGTTTATGGTTTACAATATTTTGTTTACTGATTCAGTATTTTATTTATAACCTTTTTAGTTTGACTTTGAGTAGAAGAGACTACTCTGGCCTTAAGTAACTTATTCATCTATGTTAATGTCAGAAAAGCCTGATGGATCATGGATGGCTTCATATACAAGGCTATAATATTTTATATTTCTCTAAATTGTTGTCCATACCAAGTACCATCTAAAAGCAATTGACTGAAGCATTAGTATAAGTGAATATTGGTCAAAATCTGGTTGTCATCTGACAAAAATTTTGCAATCTAGCAGCTTCCAAAATAGATACCTCTGTTTCCTTCTGGTAGGCCAAATGAATAAATGAATAAACAGCTAAATGAAAGAGTAAATGAAGGAACAAAGATAAATGTTGGGACAGCCATTAGATTTGTGTTGGAAGGTCTTGTCATATATTTCATTTGAGTATTAAGGGTGCATAGTAAATACCTATGAAGTTCAAGAAGACTCTGAGATCTGTAGAAAATTGGGCTGCTGTATATCTGTATAAAACATGAAATTCTACTGTAAAAATTTCCACCTACCCTCTGACTATTTCCTCCAACTAATACTTCAAGAACTGGAAGAAAGAGACTTGGTTTTTATGTGCAAAGCTATTAATATAAAATACCATGTAGATATTGCATGGCACAATAAAAATAATTATCAGCAATAATAACAACAACGTAATGGCAGAGCCAGCTCCACCTCAGTTGAAACCAACCCTAACCAGTTGGGGAGGCTCAAGAGAATGATATCTGTTGCAAAATGTTTATTTCAGTGTTATTTCTACTGCTACATAATTCCTGCTATGATTAGAGGAACCTCCCAGTTCCTCTCAATTTTCACTCTGGTAATAGCCATGCAATTCAGTTGCAAATTCCCTTGTCTTTGTTAATCCTTTATAATAGGCATGTTAATCCTTTTTAAGCATCAGGATAAAGGGATAGAAAGATCATTACCAATTATAAGGAAAATATAAAGGCTGAAAACTAAAGACATCCAAATCAAGCATTGTAAAATATGTTTCTACAGTAGCGTATTTGTTGTGTAATCTTTATATCCAGTCATAAGCATAGTAACTCACAGAACCTTAGATGTTGCAAATTTTCAAATAGTCCGTGTAGTATGAGAGCCATAAAAATATTCCAGGTGGTATGGAAAAACATTTTTAAAGTCTGAAAGGACACTTCTTTGTAAAATCATATTCGAAGATTTGATTTACCCTTATTTGTTCATTTAAGTGTTTAAAATTCACAGCTCTAGATTGAGGGGTCTAGGTGACAGTCAATAGTTATATTCAGATAAGCCACAAATTCTTGGAATGGGGTACATGTTGTTGAGTACTCATATAACCATCCCCACATATCATTACAAAAAGATTTGTAATTGTTTTAGTGAGGAATTAGTTTCATGTGTCCTGTGATTTCTGTTGGGAAAACTATAGCTTTGGGATTCAGATTCTCACTGAATGAAAGGATGGTTTTGAAGTTCTTCAGAATCCCTCTTAGGTTTTAGGAGATGGCAGTGAAATAACTGGTGGATCTGGGGCAAAAGTTGATTCATTAAGAAAAATCCAATAAGCTAGGAATCAGCGAACTAAACTGGACTGGAATGGGTGAATTTGACTCAGATGACCATTATATCTACTACTGCGGGCAGGAATCCCTTAGCAGAAATGGAGTAGCCACGAGGGTCAAAAAAAGAGTCCAAAATGCAGTACTTGGATGCAATCTCAAAAACGACAAAATGATCTTTGTTCGTTTCAAAGGCAAACCATTCAATATCACAGTTATCCAAGTCTATGTCCCAACCAGTAATGCTGAAGAAGCTGAAGTTGAACGGGTCCATGAAGACCTACAAGACCTTTTAGAACTAACACCCCAAAAAAGATGTCCTTTTCATTATAGGGGACTGGAATGCAAAAGTAGGAAGTCAAGAAACACCTAGAGTCACAGGCAAATATGGCCTTTGTATACGGAATGAAGCAGGGCAAAGACTAATAGAGCTTTGCCAAGAGAATGTCCTGGTCATAGCAAACACCCTCTACCAACAATACAAGAGAAGACTATACACATAGACCTCACCAGATGGTCAACACCGAAATCAGATTGATTCTATTCTTTGCAGCCAAAGATGGAGAAGCTCTATACAGTCAGCAAAAACAAGACCAGGAGCTGACTGTGGCTCAGATCATGAACTCCTTATTGCCAAATTCAGACTTAAATTTAAGAAAGTAGGGAAAACTACTAGACCATTCAGGTATGACCTAAATAAAATCCCTTATGATTATACAGTGGAAGTGAGAAATAGATTTAAGGGACTATATCTAATAGAGTGGCTGATGAACTATGGACTGAGGTTCGTGGCATTGTCCAGGAAACAGGGATAAAGACCGTCCCCATGGAAAAGAAATGCAGAAAAGCAAAACAGCTGTCTGAGGAGGACTTACAAATAGCTGTGAAAAGAAGAGACGGGAAAAGCAAAGGAGAAAAGGATATAAGCATCTGAATGCAGAATTCCAAAGAAGAGCAAGAAGAGATAAGAAAGCCTTCCTCAGCAATCAATGAAAAGAAATAGAGGAAAACACCAGTTAGGAAGCTGTTCTACTAGTTTTAGAACCAGGCCCTGAGGACCTGGACTAAGGTAGTGGCAGTGATGAAAAGTAAGAGATATGTGTAACAGACATTATTAGTAAGAAAGAATTAACAGGTTATGGATACTGATTTGACATTAGTTTTGCTGGAGACAGAAAGTCAGAGATCAGTCTGAGATTTCAAAACTGAATAAAGGGCTGATGAATGCCAAGTCTGTGAGAGACTGAGGAGAAACTGCTAGAGAAATATGACAACTGGGGATTGCAATATCATGTGAACCAGTAGAGGAGATATTGACAAGTTGTAGGGGCTGCTCAACAGTGTAAGTAAGTGTCTCTGGAAGAAAAAGTTCTAGAAATAAGAAAAGAAGTTCTCATCATTCTTCAATTTAGCTGACGTCTCAGAAGAAAAAGAGTTTTAATTTTTGACTGGAAAAAGAACCCATTTTATGTAGCATTATTTGTGACCCTCTAGAGCAGTGTTTCCTAACCTTTGTTTGTTCCATGGATCTTTTGGCAATCTAGTAAGGCCTAGAGATCCTTTCTCAGAGTAACACATTTAAATGCATTAAATAAAATATGTAGTTTCTAAACGGAAATCAATTATATAGAAATGTTGTTTTAAAAATATTTTAAAATTTGGTGATATAGTAACATATGTCTGATTTATCACTGAGTAACAAGATGATACACTTCAAATACAGGCAATTTAAAATTAGATTTTCTCACATACAGGGTTATCATTACCATCTTTCTAAATTCCATATATATGTATTTAGATAGCAAAAGAGACACAGATGTATAGAACAGTCTTTTGGACTCTGTGGGAAAGGGAGAGGGTGGGATGATTTGGGAGAATGGCATTGAAACATGTGTAATACCATATAGGAAATGAATCGCCAGTCCAGGTTTGATGCAGGATACAGGATGCTTGGGGCTGGTGCACTGGGATGACCCAGAGGGATGGTACGGGGAGGGAGGTGGGAGGGGTGTTCAGGATGGGGAATACGTGTACACCCGTGGTGGATTCATGTTGACGTATGGCAAATCCAATGCAATATTGTAATTAGCCTCCAATTAAAATAAATATATTTAAATAAAAAAATAAAACTTTAGGTTTTATTTTCCAAAAGACATAGTGTGAAGATTGTTGTTGCTTAGCTTGAATAAAAACAATAAACTTTGAAGTGATCTTTGGCTCATTTTCTTCTGTGTTGATCAATTATCAGTTATAGGTAGGGAATATCAGAAGGTGATTATATGCTTGGTTAGGGTTAGGAATTAGGTTACCTTAATTCCAAAGTAGTGATGAATATAAATAGCATTTTAAGATATATGCAATGACAGATATGTGGTAAGAAAATATCTGTGGCTCCTATTGGTTACAGATTCACAGATACTGCTAATTCTACTGTGATTTTCTGCCTATATTCATAATAGAGGGACATGTCAATTTTCAGTTAGTGGTTAGTGAAAATAAAAATTTATTTTTTTCTGATGCAAGTTCTGAGAACTCTGAATTCTTGTGAATGAGTGCCAGCTTAGGAGCCCCTGCTTCGAATGTAATTTCAATTACAAGAAAGGAATGGAAACAAAATGAAGTGGGAGGATAGCGAAACTGCAAAACGGTTGAGTGTAGATTATTGAGAACGGTAAGTGTAGGCTATTGAGAAGTTTAATAATGGGACAGAGGAAGAGAAATAGAACTCAAAGAAGTCAGAGATCACAGACTTCCTTGGCAGTCCAGTGGTTAACACTCCATGCTTCCACTGCACAAGGCACAGGTTTGATCTGTGGTTGGGGAGCTAAGATCCCACATGCTGCACTGTTTGGAGGAAAAAAAAAAAAAGCAGATCAAGAAAAGAGCATAATTTCTAATTTATTTATTTACTTATTTGCTGCACTCGGTCTTTGTTGCTGTGTGGGTTTTCTCTAGTTGTGCCAAATAGGGGCTACTCTCTAGTTGCAGTGCTTGGTCTTCTCATTACGGTGGCTTCTGTTGTGGCAGAGCATGGGCTCTAGGGCATGTGGGTTAAGTAGTTGCGACTTGCAGGCTCAGTAGTTGGGTTTGTGGGCTCAGTTGCCCTGTGGCATGTGGAATCTTCCCAGATCAAGGATCAAAGTGTGTATTTGTTTGCTTGTTTTAATTTGAGGATAAAGAAACCAGATGAGCGTGCATGTGGGTTAAAAGAAAGGAAGAGGTAGAAAAGATGAAATCAAAGATCACATGCAGAGAGAAGGGGCAATTGATGGAGCAAGGCTTCAGAGATTTGAGATGAAATGGGATCCAGGGCATAAGTGGAAAAACGAGTGAGAAAAGGAAAAACACTACTTCCTCAGAGATAGAGAAAGAATAGAATTTGGTTTTCTATAGATTTTGAAGAATGAAATTTCCCTGCAATTTCCTTTGCACAGTTGACTCAATTTATGAGATTTTCCCTAAAATTAGCTTTAGAAAAAAGGTGTGTAACTGATTATTTCATAGTATACTAGCACTTTAGAATATTATTTTTTCTGTGACAATAGCTTAAAAAAATCTCTACTACTTCAGTATAAACAAAGATTATACTTATCCTTAATCACACAATTGTTATTCCCAGAATGCTCCAATGCAGCAAGACTTCTACCCAGGTCCTACTTACTTTCCAAGTAATGCATTCTCTCTTGGAGCTGTTTTTGTGTCCCATCTACATCAAAGTTTGGTCCAATGAGCTTTCCTTGATTTCTAAGTGCTTTTTTTATATTTTTCTATTAAAGCAGACTCTGATTATTCTCTTACGTAATTTTAAAACCACATAATAAAACAACATAATCTCTTAACATTTCATACAATCCTTAGGGTAGATATCTTTATAATGGGAATTGGCCAACTTCAAAAAGATTTGAAGTCTTGGAAAACTTGGATTCAATTTGGATTTTTCTTTAAAAAAAAAAAAAAAAAACTATTTATTTGGTCAACTTCCCAGCTTATGGGATTTTTGTACCTCGACCAGGGGTCGAACCTGGGCCCTCAGCAGTGAGAGCATGGAGTCCTAACCACTGAATCACCAGGAATTTCCCAATTTGGCTTTTTCTAATGAGACTTCTCTGGGAAATTACTGCAGTTCCTCTGCTCAATGGCCAGACATGAACTGGATTTATATCATTGATGATTAGATGTTTGGGGAGGGGAAATAGAACCCACTGTCTTGTCTTTTGTTCCACTTATCTGTATTTGATCTCACTGTGCAGCATGAAGAGTAGTTTCTGGAACATTATTATTGCTTGGATATTTATTATTTATTAAAAATAAATACAATATTGATATTTCCTTTATTAAACAGGTAGAATATATAGAATTCTGTTTCCCTTAAATCTTTTTAAGAATTCCTCTTGCTCTAAAAATTCACTTCAAATTTTTTAAACCTTACACATTGGCTAATAAGAGATAATCTGTTTAAGGTATTGGAATAAATCTCTTGTTGGATTTGTATAATGTGTATTGTTTTTCGAGCAGGCTGACTCCTAGAGAGCAGCAATCTTAAATGATACCTAGCACTTAAATATTTCAATAGTCAGTCAGTTGACTCAGTAAAGAGGTTACTTCTCATTCTCTCAAAGTTTGTGATCATCCATCTGCTTCTCATTGTGTTGCAGATCATCTTAACCCTTCAAAGACAATATTATCATCATCAACATATGTTTATCACACTATACTTGCTGCAGACTACTGTGTTAGGCAGTGGTGGGTTATAGAAGATGGATTAAGAACAGGAATGGCCTTTGCTCTTGAACAGCTTACAGCCCACAGAATCCTGAAATGACATCTGCCAGTTGGTATTGGCCTCCCATTTCCCTCCCACGTTCTGGAGCACCTCAGTGCTGCCCTTCCTACTACAGGGCAGAGCCAAGAATTCACATAAATAAGAGGGTGTTCTAAATGTTGATTTTGTAATCAACACTTTTTTTTTTTTTTTGTCCAAAGCACCTGGTATTACTCTTTTCTTTAAGGTCTATGATCAACACATTCTGGGCCAGCCCTGGATTTTCTAGTAAAACTTCTGTCAGTCACGATCATTATATTCTTCATTTGTTACTTTAACTTCATATTGAGAGGCCCAACCCAGTGTCGGGTTTAGTCCAATAAACAGTGCCCATAGGACTTACTGATTGTCATGTATGGATGTGAGAGTTGGACTGTGAAGAAGGCTGAGCACCGAAGAATTGATGCTTTTGAACTGTGATGTTGGAGAAGACTCTTGAGAGTCCCTTGGAGTGCAAGGAGATCCAATCAGTTCATCCTAAAGGAAATCAGTCCTGAATATTCATTGGAAGGACTGATGCTGGAGCTGAAACTCCAATACTCTGGCCACCTGATGTGAAGAACTGACTCACTGGAAAAGACCTTGTTGCTGGGAAATATTGAAGGCGAGAAGAGAAGGAGACAACAGAGGATGAGATGGCTGGATGGTATCACTGACCTGATGGACATGAGTTTGAGCAAGCTCCGGGAGTTGGTGATGGACAGGGAAGCCTGGTGTGCTGCAGTCCATGGGGTCACAAAGAGTTGGACACTACTGAGTGACTGAAAACTGAACTGATACATAATTTCATAATTAAAGTGGCATTTAAATGATGACTCTTATACATGAGAATGTTGTTCCTTGTTAGGTCCACCTATGTTTAACTATAAGCCCACGTGTGCATAATAACATCAAGATTAAAATGACATTTTATCTTTGTTAATTTTTTGGTACACTTTTGACTGAACTGGCTTAAAGTGATGACCTACATTAAAATGGCCCTTCCATATATGTCCCCTTTAGATCAAAAAGAAAATAATATTATTTGTCTGTTTCTCCTTCACTTATTAAATCCATATCAACAACAGTTGCACTAAAGGAAATGTGACATAGTTTTATTTGACACCATTTGCTTTGTTTAAACTCAATTTTGTGTTCTATTAATCAGAGATAGAAATGTACACTGTAATGTTGTCATAAGTTTTATAATATTGGTTGATACAAACATTTATTTTTGTAGAAAATAGTTACTTACATGTAAATGGTTAATATCCAAGAATGTATCCCATCTGAATTCAGTATGCCTACCTCTTCAGAGTCCTGAGCAGGTAGAAGATTTACCTTTCAGATTTGACACATATAAAGCATATTATTCACCAAGGGAATTATTTTTCTGATCTTAAATTATAGCTATTTTAAACTCCAGGTTAGATATTTTGATACTCTAGTTTCAATGTAAATGCTAAGAGTCTAGGCTCATACTGCTTGAGTCATGAGAGGCCAATGAATTGAGAGACAAGTTGTTGGGACAAGAAATAGCAACTTTATTCAGAAAGCCAGCGCACTGAGAGGGTAGATTATTGTACCAAAGAACTATTACCTGAGTTAGAATTCAAGTTTATATTAAAAAGTGAAGGGGTGTGGTTGGTTGCTGCAAGCTTTTTGGTGCCAGAATCCTTTGTTCTAGCAGCTGTTCACATAAGTCCAGTCACAATGTTCTGATAACCTCCAACAAGACAAATGTTAATCTCTGTTCTGCCACTTTTTATCTCTGTAGGAATGGAAAATGATTATACCTTCAAAGGTCAAAGCCTTGAGAATAAGCTATCCTGTATATTCCATGCTCTAGGCAACATTCTTAACCTGTAGCAACAACAGTTGAATACAAAGGTTAAAGAAAAAGAAACAGGCCCAATATGGAGTCAGATTTGTTCTTCCCTATTACATGAATTCCATTTATCCTATATCCTACTCTATTATCTGAGGTTCTTTTTTAAATCAGAAACATAAAAATCAGTTATCTCAAACCCTTTCAAGGTACTCTTTTCCAGTAATAGCAACTGTTGCTGTTGTTGTTCAGTCACTAAGTCATGTCTGACTCTTTGTAACCCCATGGACTGCAGCAAGCCAGGCTTCCCCATCCTTCACTATCTCCCGAAGTTTGCTCACATTCATGTCCATTGAGTGAGTGATGCTATCTAGCCAGCTCATCATTTACCGCCCTCTTCTCCTTTTGCCTTCAATCTTTCCCAGTATCAGTGTCTTTTTCAATGAGTCAGCTCTTCGCATCAGATGGCCAAAGTATTGGAGCTTCAGCTTCAACATCGGTCCTTCCAAAGACTGTAGATACCTATAAATGAGATAATATTTATAAGGCACCCAACAAAGAAACTGGTACACAGTAAGTCTTGAAAAATATCCATCCCCTCCATCCCATTCTTTATGCGGGGCCATTTCCCCTTTTAAACCATGATTATCTATATACATACTTTAAATTAAATATATACATTTAAAGTGCTGTGTTAAATGGAATAGCTTACCAAAATGAGTCCAAGTAAAAATATGCTTTTTCCTAAATCATTCTCTCCTCTTTTGAAATATGTTCTCATATTCACATTGTGATGATAGTACAGAATGAGGATGTGCTTCCTGGGTGCTGCTGCTGCTAAGTCGCTTCAGTCATGTCCGACTCTGTGCAATCCCATAGACGGCAGCCCATCAAGCTCCCCAGTCCCTGGGATTCTCCAGGCAAGAACACTGGAGTGGTTTGCCATTTCCTTCTCCAATGCATCAAAGTGAAAAGTGAAAGTGAAGTCGCTCAGTCATGTCCGACCCTCAGCAAACCCATGGACTTCAGCCTTCCAGGCTCCTCCATCCATGGGATTCTCCAGGCAAGAGTACTGGAGTGGGGTGCCATTGCCTTCTCCCGCTTTCTGGGTGACAGCTATATTAAAACAACAGCATGACATTTGGCTATTTTGTTCCTGTTTAAAACTCAAAGGGTTAGAAATGTAAATTCTTACTATTATTTCCAACATTTTAAGTCATTTTATATATTGAAGTCTTAAAATTTTCATAGTCATACCACTTGACAGCAATGGTAGTGTTTGCACAGAATTCCATATTTCAGCAATTGAGCTAATTCTTATTCATTCTGGGTTATATTTCCAGTGTGGACTTTCAGAGAATAAACTGATAATAATCTGAAATAAATGAGGCTTTACTGCTTTGAAGACAGTAAGTTTTGTAAATTAGAAAAAAATCAACCTTTAATTCTTATAGAATTCTCATATAAAACGCTATACATTTTCTAGTAATAGGAGGAATTATACACTTAATTCACTCCATTTCATACTACATTTCAGGACAATTTCAAGAATTATTATGGAACCAAGCATTTCAAGGAAAGCAATTAGAGGAACACAAGACTAAAAACAAACAAACGATAAAGCACAAACACCCAAAACCTATATTCTAATTAAATTATCATAGTGGCTTCTGTAATGGTGAAATAAATTATATGCAACACCTCCAAATGCATGGTGCTTTCCATATGGGCTCGGTGGATTATTCGCAAAAGTGTCTTGAGAATAGAGCTTTCATTTTGCAAAAGTCCAAAATACTTAGGAAGAAAATATGGCATTCTCCTGAGTTTTATAAATTTGAATGTTTCATTTTGCCAGTGTAAAATGTTTTAAGGTCCCAAGGGTACTGACAAATTCTGTCTTAATGGCTCAATTTATTATGTGGAAGATACTTTAAGTGATTTTTCACATATCAAGATATAGAATCCAGACTTCTTTCACTGTTTAAATTTGATTGCTTAAAAAAAATTCAGTGAAACAATTGATTTTTGGCAGAGAATTAACGAGTTCATTTTTAAAAACTTGTGTAAATATATTTCTTCATTTTTTTTCTTCTCAAAATGAGTATATTTGTAGACAGGCAAGAATCAGCTTATAGCAGTTTTGATAAGTATACCCTATTGAGACATGGATGAGATTTTGATGGACTATGATCGTTTTAAAGGTTTAAATGTTTAAAATATTTTTAAAACTTTGTTTTTTAAAAACTTCACTAGGTAGTTTTGACATAATTTTCATTCTACTACTTCCATGGAGGCACATTAGTTTAGTCCTCCCTAAGGGACTCATTGGAAAAGACTCTGATGATGGGAGGGATTGGGGGCAGGAGGAGAAGGGGACGACAGAGGATGAGATGGCTGGATGGCATCACAGACTCGATGGACGTGAGTCTGAGTGAACTCCGGGAGATGGTGATGGAAAGGGAGGCCTGGCGTACTGCAATTCATGGGACTGCAAAGAGTCGGACACGACTGAGCGACTGAACTGAACTGAACTGAAGGGGGACAAAAACAGTTTAACATCAAAATGCTGAAAAACGCTGGAAGAAAATAATGAGCCATTTCATGTCTCTCCATCCCATCCTCCTCCTAGCCTAGACCAGCTCAAACTTCCCGGGACCATATGTGCTTAATTTTAGAAATGCATTGGGAAATCCAGTTTCCAAGAATGTAAATAAAATTGAAATGAGAAGAATGAGATTTGCTGTAAATTATGACTCTATTATAGTATATCTCAGCTAAAAATATTTTCAGAAGCACAATAACCAAATGGTAACTCCACTGCCATTATCGTATTATCACACAAATTAAATGTATTGTGAGTCCCAAAGGAGTTTTTTTTTTTTTTTAATATGTTGTATTTCCATGGAAATTTCACAATTTTAAAACAAGTTATTCCTGAGGATAGCAATAAACAAAAAATACATTTTTATTAGCCATTTTCACATAAAAATGTAGCTTGCTTATTTCTCAGTGGCCGCATTAAGCTGCAAATGTTTGTATTATTTCTTCTATCAGAGCTTGCTAATGATTTGAATGAACACTTTCCAACAGCCACAAAGGCCCTATCGAAATTTACCTTAGCAATAGTTTAAGAGCTCTCTTCTCTATTAAAAAAAAGTCAGGAATTTACATTTAGATTCATGTTTTATCTCAAGAGTATTTTCATGACATTTTCAGGTATAAAATGGCATTAAAACCAGAGAAAATAGATTTGATATAGTATCTTATTGTACCCCAAGTAACACGTGTTGGTCTTTTAACCAATTTAGTATATTAAAGTGAATGGCAAATTCATGTTGATGTAAGGCAAAACCAATACAATATTGTAAAGTAATTAACCTCCAATTGAAATAAATAATTTTTTTAAGTATTTTTAAAATCCTAAAACTTTGGACATTTGTTGAAGTTGACTCATCCAATTTCCCCCTATTCTGTAGTAAATTTAAGGGTGAAACTATTTTGTCAGAAACTCACTAGCACCACCTACCGTTCGTATTTTGAACTATCTTGAAATATTTAAATTTGGAATTTAAATATCTCAAAATAATTCCAAATACTAATTGTACAAAGATGGCAAGAAATTTGGAATTTTCAATGATTGAAAAGGATTTGGAGTTTTTACTAAATATCACAGAGAATTTTAAATAAAAAGTGGAACATAAAAGTGAGAGTCTAGGTGGGTCAAAAACTATAAAAAAAATTTATCTGTATATAAATCACTAATAAACATGTAATTATCTCCAGAGATCCAAAGGGAAAGAAAAAAACACTCTCAAAAACCATGTGAATGTAATTTTCCAAAATGGTTCTGAGATTCTGGGATTTAATGGACCAGTAAATCCACGTCCCTCTACCCAATCTGTAATGACCAACATAAGGTTGTCAACTTTTAATTTTGCTTATTAAGATAATTACAATCTTAATTCACTTTTATTTCCATTTCATACATATGAAAATGACATAATTTTACTATTAAATACAGCCCACTAAATAATGTAATATAATTCAGTTCAGTTCAGTTCAGTCACTCAGTCATGTCTGACTCTTTGCAACCCTATGAATCCCAGCACGCCAAGCGTCCCTGTCCATCACCAACTGCTGGAGATCATTCAAACTCGTGTTCATCGAGTCGGTGATGCCATCCAGCCATCTCATCCTCTCTCGTCCCCTTCTCCTCTTGCCCCCAATCCCTCCCAGGATCAGGGTCTTTTCTAACAGGCAACTCTTCGCATGAAGTGGCCAAAATATTGGAGTTTAAGTTTCAGCTTCAGTCCTTCCAATGAACACCCAGGACTGATCTCCTTTAGGATGGACTGGTTGGATCTCCTTGCAGTTCAAGGAACTCTCAAAAGTTTTCTCCAACACCACAGTTCAAAAGCATCAGTTCTCTGGCGTTCAGGCTTCTTCACAGTCCAACAGTCACATCCATACATGACAACTGGAAAAACCATAGCCTTGACTAGATGGACCTTTGTTGGCAAAGTAATATCTCTGCTTTTCAATATGCTATCTAGGTTGGTCATAACTTTCCTTCCAAGGAGTAAGCGTCTTTTAATTTCATGGCTGCAATCACTATCTGTAGTGATTTTGTAGCCCATAAAAATAAAGTCTGGCACTGTTTCCACTGTTTCTCCATCTATTTGCCATGAAGTGATGGGACCAGATGCCATGATTTTCGTTTTATGAATGTTTAGCTTTAAGCCAACTTTTCCACTCTCCTCTTTCACTTTCATCAAGAGGCATTTTAGTTCCTCTTCACTTTCTGCCATAAGGCTAGTGTCATCTGCATATCTGAAGTTAGTGATATTTCTGCCAGCAATCTTGATTCCAGCTTGTGCTGCTTCCAGTCCAGCGTTTCTCATGATGTACTCTGCATATCAGTTAAATAAGCAGGGTGATAATATACAGCCTTGATGTACTCCTTTTCCTATTTGGAACCAGTCTGTTGTTCCCTGTCCAGTTCTAACTGTTGCTTCCTGACCTGCATATAGGTTTCTCAAGAGACAGGTCAGGTGGTCTGCTATTCCCATCTCTTTCACAATTTTCCACAGTTTATTGTGATCCAGAAAATCAAAGGCTTTGGCATAGTCAATAAAGCAGAAATAGATGTTTTTCTGAAATTCCCTTTTTTGATGATCCAGCAGATGTTGGCAATTTGATCTCTGGTTTCTCTGCCTTTTCTAAAACCAGCTAGAACAACTGGAAGTTCTTAGTTAATGTATTGCTGAAGCCTGGCTTGGAGAATTTTGAGCATTACTTTACTAGCATGTGAGATGAGTGCAATTGTGTGGTAGTTTGAGCATTCTTTGGCATTGCCTTTCTTTGGAATTGGAATGAAAACTGACCTTTTCCAGTCCTGTGGCCACTGCTGAGTTTTCCCAATTTGCTGGCATTTTGAGTGCAGCACTTTCACAGCATAATCTTTCAGGATTTGAAATAGCTCAACTGGAATTCCATCACCTCCACTAGCTTTGTTCATAGTGTTGCTTTCTAAGGCCCACTTAACTTCACATTCCAGGATGTCTGGTTCTAGGTGAGTGATCACACCATCATGGTTATCTGGGTCATGAAGCTCTTTTTTGTACAGTTCTTCTGTGTATTCTTGCCACCTCTTCTTAATATCTTCTGCTTCTGTTAGGTCCATACCATTCCTGTCCTTTCTCGAGCCCATCTTTGCATGAAATGTTCCCTTGGTATCTCTAACTTTCTTGAAGAGATCTCTAGTCTTTCCCATTCTGTTCTTTGCCTCTATTTCTTTGCGTTGATCGCTGAAGAAGGCTTTCTTATCTCTCCTTGCTATTCTTTGGAACTCTGCATTCAGATACTTATGTCTTTCCTTTTCTCCTTTGCTTTTCACTTCTCTTCTTTTCACAGCTATTTGTAATGCCTCCTCAGACAGCTGTTTTGCTTTTTTGCATTTCTTTTCGATGTGGATGGTCTTGATCCCTGTCTCCTGGACAATGGCATGAACCTCCGTCCATATTTCATCAGCCACTCTATCAGTTCTAGTCCCTTAAATCTGTTTCTCACCTCCACTGTATAATCATAAGTGATTTAATTTAGGTCATACCTGAATGGTCTAGTGGTTTTCTCTGCTTTCTTCAGTTTAAGTCTGAATTTGGCAATAAGGAGTTCATGATCTGAGCCACAGTCAGCTCCTGGTCTTGTTTTTGCTGACTGTATAGAGCTTCTCCATCTTTGGCTGCAAAGAATATAATCAATCTAATTTCTGTGTTGACCATCTGGTGATGTCCATGTGTCGAGTCTTCTCCTGTGTTGTTGAAAGAGGGTGTTTGCTATGATCAGTGCATCCTCTTGGCAAAACTCTATTAGCCTTTGCCCTGCTTCATTCCATACTGCAAGGCCAAATTTGCCTGTGACTCCAGGTGTCCTTGACTTCCTACTTTTGCATTCCAGTCCCCTATAATGAAAAGGACATCTTTTGGGTGTGTTAGTTCTAAAAGGTCTCGTAGGTCTTCATAGAACCGTTCATCTTCATCTTCTTCAGAGTTACTGGTTGGGACGTAGACCTGGATTACTGTGATATTGAATGGTTTGGAAACGGACTGAGATCATTCTGTCATTTTTGAGATTGCATCCAATTACTGCATTTCAGACTCTTTTGTTGACCATGATGGCTACTCCATTTCTTCTGAGGGATTCCTGTCCACAGTAGTAGATATAGTGATCATCTGAGTTAAATTCACCCATTCCAGTCCATTTTAGTTTGCTGATTCCTAGAATGTCGATGTTCACTGTTGCCATCTGTCCAGGTTCCTATGCAATATTGCTCTTTACAGCATCGGACCTTGCTCCTATCGCCAGTCGCATCCACAACTGGGTATTGTTTTTGTTTTGGCTCCATCCCTTCATTCTTTCTGGAGTTATTTCTCCTGTGATCTCCAGTAGCATATTGGGCACCTACTGACCTGGAGAGTTCCTCTTTCAGTAACCTATCATTTTGCCTTTTCATACTGTTCATGGGGTTCTCAAGGCAAGAATACTGAAGTGGTTTGCCATTCCCTTCTCCAGTGGACCACATTCTGTTGGACCTCTCCACCATGACCCACCCATCTCGGGTGGCTCCACAGGGCATGGCTTAGTTTCATTGAGTTAGACAAGGCTGTGGTCCTAGTGTGATTAGATTGACTAGTTTTTTGTGATTATGGGTTCAGTGTGTCTGCCCTCTGATGCCCTCTTGCAACAGCTACTGTCTTTCTTGGTTTTCTCTTACCTTGGACAAGGGGTTTTTCCTCACCGCTGCCTCTTTGACCTTGAACATGGAGTAGCTCCTCTAGGCCCTCCTGTGCCCACACAGCCACTGCTCCTTAGACATGGGGTAGCAATAATATAGTGGTACACAAAGTTTTGATAAGACTCAAAGACTCCTTAATTAGTCCATCCATCTGCCTCTTTGCTACCTTGAAAAAGGATAGAATGTTCCCTTCCTAGGAGATGAGATTAAAAAATAAGTGAGAGAAGAGATAAAAACATGTTTCTTTTCTCCTTTTAGCTAAGCAATAAGAGGAGTTTTGGATGTCTTTTTTTTTTTTTTTTTTTAAGGCAGGGGGCAATAAAGACTTCTACTCAGCAGAACATGTAAGAAGTTGATTAGGGGATTACTCATCTTAGATGAGTGTGAGATAAGTATACTTGTGGTTAAATAAAGTGATCGTGGGGCCATGTTATGTTTAGGCTGCTTGGTGTGACTTTAGAAATACTGGAAAAATATTTCTCAACTCTTAACTCTCTCCCTTCCTAGTGATTTCTTGGAGTACCTAAAATTCATCAATTAGTAAATAAATTTTTTAATTAATTAAAATGTTCAGAGAGTCCTCTTTTCAAATATTAGTTTTATTTTTTAATTTGTTTTATGATTTATTCAATTTTTTACTTGGTATGCAGGATCTTACTTCTCTGACCAGGATTGAACCCTGGCCCAGAGCAGAGGAAGGGCAGAGTCCTAATCACTTGACCATCAGGGAATTCCCCCTAATGTTAGTTTTATATATTCTTCCTGAGTATCTGGTAACATGAAATAGTTTTGCCACTTGTGAAGACATAATATTCTAAACAGTAGGTTCTAATGAAGCATGTGGGGTTGGGAGACTCAAAAGGAGGAAAGAAGAAAATGAGAGGGGCAAAAAATAAAATTGCATGTATGATTACATTACAGTTTTGCCTAGGAGTAGCTCTTGGTGCTAAAGGTAAATTCGTTAATGAATTATTTAAATTAGAATGCTCTAGGCAGTGATTAGAAAAAGACAAATTTTGTCTTCACATTGTTTTATCTTGTATCAGGTTTTTGTCAATCTATTTGATGTAAAATTTGCTGATTAGAGGAAAAACTTATGTAAAATTTATGTAAGCTAACAGTGATTTGAAAAGGAGGGTATTTAACTTTATTGAAAGTGAAAGTGAAGTCGCTCAGTCATGTCCGACTCTTTGCGACCTCATGGACTGTAGCCTATCAGGCTCCTCCATCCATGGGATTTTCCAGGCAAGAGTTCTGGAGTGGATTGCTGTTTCCTTTTCCAGGGCATCTTCCTGACCCAAGAATTGAACCCGGGTCTCCCACATTGCAGGCAGATGCTTTACCATCTGAGCCACTTTGCAATTGGCAGAGAAATCACCACTTGGCTTTCAAAGTGCTCAGTAGACAATTTTGGATACAAGCCATACACTACCATTTCAGAGAATGCTTCAGGGCAGAACCAGGGTCTATAGAGTTGGAAGTAGCAAATAGCTTTCATTGAGAAACCCAGGATGATATCTTTCAGATCTGACTAGTGCTACAGTATATGAAATGTCACTTTCATTCCAGCTGAGATGGCCTTCTCACCCATGACTTTTAGTACACCAGATGGCTCTAAGCGGAAGGCATTCATTTGAGTGTTTGGTGGCAAAAGGTCTTTCACATTTCCCTACTAACCCTCTTCTGCCACTCTGCAGGATCGTCCACTTGGCACTTAAGTTTCTGAGGGGAGAGGACTTTAGAGGGGTAACTTTACAGCAGTGATTTCTAAACATCTGGTGGTTTCAGAATCATCCTAGGAATTTGTTTGTTTACCATTTCAAAATGTATGGCAAAAACCAATACAATATTGTAAAGTAATTAACCTTCAATTAAAATAAATAAAAAAAGAAAAAAGTCATTTTAAATGTATAGTTTAGTAGCATTAAATATATTCACACTGTTGTGTAACCATCACCACAATCCATTTCCAGAAGTTTTCTCATCACCCTAGACTGAAAATTCTCTACCTGTTAAATGATAACCCCGCATTTTCTTCTTTTTCCACCCCCTGGAAACTACCATTGTATTCTCTGTTTCTGAATTTGACTACTCTACCTCATACAACTGAAATAACACTTCATTTGCCTTTTTGTAACTGGTTTATTTCATGATGTAGAATGTCAGAATTTCCTTCGTTCTCAAGGCTGAGCAATATTCCCTTGTATGTGTATATAGCATTTTGTTTATCCATGCATGCATTAGCTGACATTTGCAGCTGGTCCTGCTACTTCCTCTATCTTTTACAATCTTGAGATTTGAGTTAGGTTACACAGAGAACAATCTTTTAGGCGGCCCACAGACAGGTTAGAAATTTTCAAAAGCCAGTCTACTCTGCATTCTCCAGTTCTGGTAAAGGTATTTAGGGCCATTTCCAGGGAGGGAGTGGACAAGGGCAAGTAAAAATGTCACAAAAAATCTTACTATTTTGAATGTGGCTTTTTCTTGATTGGACTTTCACTTGGTTACTACAAATGCTTGAATAACGTTTAGAGCTTCTATAAGGTTATTTTAGTCAGTATCCAATTGTGTTTTTTTTTTTTTTAATATTTCAACTATTGTGAAGGCTGTCTCACTTACATAGCAGAGTAAGTGACAGTGGCACAAAGAATGGTAATGATAACTTTGTTCGACAACACTGTTGTGGAACGAGAAATTGCCTACCAGGCAAAAGAGGAAGTTTGTGTTTTTCCTCCTGAATTCAAGCCAAGCAGGCATCCCCTCCCTTAAAAGGATGGAGAAGTCTTGAGGCTACTGTAAGAATAAGACTGAAAACCGGAGGCAGGAGGCTTAAGTCCAAAACCTGAGAACACCAGAGAACTCCTGACTCGAGGGAACATTAATCAATAAGAGCTCATCAAACACCTCCATACCTACACTGAAACCAAGTACCACCCAAGGGCCAACAAGTTCCAGAGCAAGACATACCATGCAAATTCTCCAGCAACACAGGAACATAGCCTTGATCTTCAATATACAGGTTGCCCAAAGTCACACCAAACCCACTGAAAACTCATAACTCACTACTGGACACTTCATTGCACTCCAGAGAGAAGAAATCTAACTCCACCCACCAGAACAACGACACAAGCTTCCTTAACCAGGAAAGCTTGACAAGCCACCTGTCCAAACCCACCCACAGGAAGGAAACTCCACAGTAAAGAAGAACCACAAACTGCCAGAATATGGAAAAACCACCCCAAACACAGCAATATAAACAAGATGAAAATGCAGAGAAATACCCAGCAGGTAAAGGAACAAGACAAAGGCTCACTAAATCAAACAAAAGAGGAAGAGATAGGGAATCTACCTGATAAAGAATTCCGAATAATAATAGTGAAAATGATCCAAAATCTTAAAAACAAAATGGAGCTACAGATAAATAGCCTGGAGGCAAGGATTGAGAAGATGCAAGAAATGTTTTACAAGGACCCAGAAGAAATAAAAAAACTGTCAATCAATAATGAATAATGCAATAAATGAGATCAAAAACATTCTGGAGGAAACCAACAGTAGAATAACAGAGACAGAAGATACAATAAGTGAGGTAGAGGATAGAATGGTAGAAATAAATGAAACAGAGAGGAGAAAAAAGAAAAAAAAAAGAATTAAAAGAAATGAGGACAACCTCAGAGACCTCTGGGACAATGTTAAATGCCCCAACATTCAAATCATTGGAGTCCCAGAAGAAAAAGACAGAAAGAAAGATCATGAGAAAATACTTGAGGAGATAATAGTTGAAAACTTCCCTAAAATGGGGAAGGAAATAGTCACCCAAGTCCAAGAAACCCAGAGAGTCCCAAATGGGATAAACCCAAGGCAAAACATCCCAAGACACATATTAATCAAATTAACAAAGATCAAACACAAAGAACAAATATTAAAAGCAGCAAGGGAAAAATAACAAATAACACACAAGAGGATTCCCATAAGGATAACAGCTGATCTTTCAATAGAAACAGTGCAGGCCAGAAGGGAATGGCAGGCCATACTTAAAGGGATGAAAGAGAAAAACTTACAACCCAGATTACTGTATCCAGCAAGGATCTCATTCAAATATGAAGGATAAATCAAAAGCTTTCCAGACAAGGAAAAGCTGAGAGAATTCAGCACCACCAAACCAGCTCTCCAAAAAATGCTAAAGGATCTTTTCTGGACAGGAAACACATAAAGGGTGTATAAACTTGAACACAAACCAACAAAGCAAATGGCAATGGGCTCATACTTATGAATAGTCTCCTTAAATGTAAATGGGTTGAATGTCCCAACCAAAAGACAAAGATTGGCTGAATGGATACAAAAACAAGACCTCTATATATGTGGTCTACAAGAGACCCACCTCGAAACAAGGAACACATATAGACTGAAAGTGAAGGGATGGAAAAAAATGTTCCAAACAAATAGAGACCAAAAGAAAGCAGGAGTAGCAATACTCATATCAGATAAAATAGACTTTAAAATAAAGACTATGGAAAGAAACAAAGAATAACACTACATAATAATCAAAGGATCAATCCAAGAAAAAGATATAACAATTATAAATTTATATGCACCCAACATAGGAGCACTGCAATATGTAAGGCAAATGCTAACAAGTATGAAAGAGGAAATTAACAGTAACACAATAATAGTGGGGGACTTTAATACCCCACTCATACTTATGGATAGATCAACTAAACAGAAAATTAACAAGGAAACACAAACTTTAAATGATACAATAGACCAGTTAGATCTAATTGTTATCTATAGGACATTTCACCCCAAAACGATGAATTTCACCTTTTTCTCAAGTGCTCACAGAGCCTTCTTCAGGATAGAGCACATCCTGGGCCATAAATTTAGCCTTAGTAAATTAAAAAAAAGAAATCATTCCAAGCATATTTTCTGACCACATGCAGTAAGATTAGATGTCAATTACAGGTGAAAAACTATTAAAAATTCCAACATATGGGGGCTGAACAACATGCTGCTGAATAACCAACAAATCACAGGAGAAATAAAAAAAGAAATCAAAATATGCATAGAAATGAATGAAAATTAAAACACAACAACCCAAAAATTATGGGACACTATAAAAGCTGTGTTAAGGGGAAGGTTCATAGCAATACAGGCATACCTCAAGAAACAAGAAAAAAGTCAAATAAATAACCTAACTCTACACCTAAAGCAACTAGAAAAGGAAGAAATGAAGAACCCCAGGGTTAGTAGAAGGAAAGAAATGTTAAAAATTAGGGCAGAAATAAGTGCAAAAGAAACAAAAGGGACTATAGCAGATATCAACAAAGCTAAAACCAGGTTATTTGAGAAGATAAATAAAATTGGCAAACCATTAGCCAGACTCATCAAGAAACAAAGGGAGAAGAATCAAATCAACAAAATTAGAGATGAAAATGGAGAAATCACAACAGACAACACAGAAATATAATCATAAGAGACTACTATGAGCAACTATATGCCAATAAAATGGACAACATGGAAGAAATGGACAAATTCTTAGAAACATAAAACTTTCCAAAACTGAACCAGGAAGAAATAGAAAATCTTAACAGACCGATCACAAGCATGGAAATTGAAACTGTAATCAGAAATCTTCCAGCAAACAACAACAACAAAAAAACAGGTCCGGACAGCTTCACAGCTGAATTCTACCAAAAATGTAGGGAAGAGCTAACACCAATCCTACTCAAACTCTTCCAGAAAATTACAGAGGAACATAAATTTCCAAACTCATTCTATGAGGCTACCATCACCCTAATACCAAAACCAGACAAAGATGCCACAAACCTCTTGATGAAAGTGAAAGTGGAGAGTGAAAAAGTTGGCTTCAAGCTCAATATTCAGAAAACGAAGATCATGGCATCTGGTCCCATCACTTCATCGGACATAGATGGGGAAACAGTGAAAGCAGTGTCAGACTTTATTTTTTGGGCTCCAAAATCACTGCAGATGGTGACTGCAGCCATGAAATTAAAAGATGCTTACTCCTTGGAAGAAAAGTTATGACCAACCTAGATAGCATATTGAAAAGCAGAGACATTACTTTTCCAACAAAGGTCCTTCTAGTCAAGGCTATGGTTTTTCCAATGGTCATGTATGGATGTGAGAGTTGGACTGTGAAGAAAGCTGAGTGCCGAAGAATTGATGCTTTTCAACTGTGGTGTTGAAGAAGACTCTTGAGAATCCCTTGGACTGCAAGGAGATCCAACCAGTCCATTCTCAAGGAGATCAGCCCTGGGATTTTATTGGTAGGAATGATGCTGAAGGTGAAACTCCCGTACTTTGGCCACCTGATGCGAAGAGTTGACTTATTGGAAAAGACTCTGATGCTGGGAGGGATTGGGGGCAGGAGGAGACGGGGACGACAGAGGATGAGATGGCTGGATGCATCACTGACTCGGTGAATGTGAGTCTGAGTGAACTCTGGGAGTTGGTGATGGACAGGGAGGTCTGGCATGCTGCGATTCATGGGGCCGCAAAGAGTCGGACACAACTGAGTGACTGAACTGAACTGAACTGAAAGGCCAATATCACTGATGAACATAGATGCAATATTCCTTAATAAAATTCTAGCAAACAGAATCCAACAACGTATTAAAAAGATCATACATCATGGCAAAGTGGTCTTTATTCCAGGGATGCAAGGATTCTTAAATATCTTCAAATCAATCAATGTAAGACACCAAATTAACAAATTGAAAGATTAAAACCATATGATTATCTCAGTAGATGCAGAGAAAGCCTTTGACAAAATTCAACATCCATTTATGACAAAAACCCTCCAGAAAGCAGGCATAGAAGGAACATCAGTTCAGTCACTCAGTCGTATCCTACTCTTTGCAACCCCATGAATTGCAGCATGCCAGGCCTCCCTGTCCATCACCAACTCCCAGAGTTCACTCAGACTCACGTCCATTGAGTCAGTGATGCCATCCAGCCATCTCATCCTCTGTCGTCCCCTTCTCCTCCTGCCCCCAATCCCTACCAGCATCAGAGTCTTTTTCAATGAGTCAACTCTTTGCATCAGGTGGCCAAAGTACTGGAGTTTCACCTTCAGCATCATTCCCTCCAAAGAAATCCCAGGGCTGATCTCCTTGAGAATGGACTGGTTGGATCTCCTTGCAGTCCAAGGGACTCTCAAGAGTCTTCTCCTACACCACAGTTCAAAAGCATCAATTCTTCATCACTCAGCCTTCTTCACAGTCCAACTCTCACATCCATACATGACCATTGGAAAAACCATAGCCTTGACTAGACGAACCTTTGTTGGCAAAGTAATATCTCTGCTTTTCAACATGCTGTCTAGGCTGGTCATAACTTTTCTTCCAAGGAGTAAGCGTCTTTTAATTTCATGGCTGCAGTCACCATCTGTAGCGATTTTGGAGCCCCCCCCCCCCCAAAATAAATTCTGACACTGTTTCCACCGTTTCCCCATCTATGTCCGATGAAGTGATGGTACCGGATGCCCTGATCTTCGTTTTCTGAATGTTGAGCTTTAAGCCAACTTTTTCACTCTCCTCTTTCACTTTCATCAAGAGGCTTTTTAGTTCCTCTTCGCTTTCTGCCTTTTTCTGTACCTGTTAGCTATCTGTATGTCTTCTTAGGAAAAAAGTTTATTCGGGTCTCCTGCGCCTTTTTTGACTAGGTTTTTGGTTTTTATGATATCGAGTTGTATGAGGTCCTTGTATATTTTGGATATTAACCCCTTGTTTGTCACATCATTTGCAAATATTTTCTCCCATTCAGTAAGTTGTCTTTTAATTTTGTTGATGGTTTCCATTGCTGTACAAATGCTTTCAAGTTCAATCAGGTCCCATTTGTCTAAATTGCTTTTACTTTTTTTGCCTTAGAAGACCTCTCCAAAAAATATTTCTACTATGTTTATGTCAAAGAGTGTTATGCAACTCTGACATAAATCACAGCAAGATCCTCTATGACCCACCTCCCAGAGTAATGGAAATAAAAGCAAAAATAAGCAAATGGGACCTAACTAAACTTAAAAGCTTTTGCACAATGAAAGAAACTATAAGCAAAGTGAAAAGGCAGTCTTCAGAATCGGAGAAAATAATAGCAAATGAAGCAACTGACAAACAACTTATCTCAAAAATATATAAGCAGCTCATGAGGCTCAATACCAGAAAAATAAATGACCCAATCAAAAATGGACCAAAGAATTAAACAGACATTTCTCCAAGGAAGACATACAGATGGCTAACAAACACATGAAAAGATGCTCAACATCACTCATTATCAGAGAAATGCAAATCAAAACCACAATGAGGTACCAACTCATGCTGGTCAAAATGGCTATCAAAAAGTCTACAAAGAATAAATGCTGGAGAGAGCGTGGAGAAAAGGGAACCCTTTTACACTGCTGGTTGGAATGCAAACTAGTACAGCCACTAGGGAGAACAGTGTGGAGATTCCTTACAAAACTGGAAATAGAACTGCCATACTACCCTGCAATCCCACTGCTTGGAATATACACCAAGGAAACCAGAATTGAAAGAGACACATGTACCCCAATGTTCATTGCAGCACTGTTTACAATAGCTAGGACATGGAAGCAACCTAGATGTCCATCAGCAGATGAATGGATAAGAAACTTGTGGTACATATGCACAATGGAATATTACTCAGCTATTAAAAAAGAACACATTTGAATCAGTTCTAATGAGGTGGATGAAACTGGAGCCTATTATACAGAGTGAAGTAAGTCAGAAAGAAAAACACCAATACAGTATATTAATGTGTGTGTGTGTATATATATGTATATACATATGTGTGTGTGTGTATCTATCTATCTATCTATATATATATATATATATATATATATATATATATATATGGAATTTAGAAAGATGGTAACGATGACCCTATACTTGAGACAGCAAAAGAGACACAAAGAACAGACTTTTGGACTCTGAAGGGGAAGGCGAGGGTAGGATGATTTGAGAGAATAGCATTGAAACATGTATGAAATATGTGAAATAGATGACCAGTCCAAGTTTGATGCATGAAGCAGGGTACTCAAATCTGGTGCACTGGGACAACCCAGAAGGATGGGATGGGGATGGACGTGGAAGGAGGATTTGGGATGGGGGGGCACATGTATACCTATAGATGATTCATCTCAATGTATGGCAAAAACCACCACGATATTGTAAAGTAATTATCCTCCAATTAAAATAAACAAATTAATATTAAAAAGAGAGTTCTGCATGTTTTTTCCTAGGTGTTTTATGCTTTCAGGTCTTACATATAGGTATAGATCTTTAAACCATTTTCTGTTTATTTTTGTATATGGTGGGAAGGAATATTGTGATCTCACTCTTTGTGTAGCTGTCCAGTTTTTTCAGCACAACTTTTAGAAGAGACTGTCTTTTACCATTGCATATTCTTGCCTCCTTTGTTGAAGATTGACTACAGATGTATGGGTTTATTTCTGGGCTCTGTATTCTGTCACATTGATCTGTGTGTCTGTTTTGGTCTCAGTACCATACTGTTTTGATTATTGTAGCTTCGTAGTATAGTCTGAAGTCTGGATGGGTTATACCTCCAGGTTTGTTCTTTCTCCTCAAGATTGTTTTGACAATTCAGGATCTTTTGTTGCTATATATGAATTTTAGGATTATATGTTCTAGTTCTGTGAAAAATGTCATGGGAGTGTTGATAACGGTTACGTTAAATCTGTCAATTATTTTGACAAGTATGGCCATCTTAACAATATTAATTCTTCCAATCAAAGAGCATGGGGTATCTTTTCATTTTTGTATCATCTTCAATTTCTTTCATCAATGTTTTACAGTTTTTGCAATATAGATCTTTCACCTCCTTGGTTAAGTTTATTTCAAGGTATTTTTTGATGCAATTTTAAATTTGGAATTTTCTTTTTTACTTTCTCTTTATTATATTTCATTACAGGTGTATAGAAGTGCAATATATTTCTCTATATTAATCTTATATCTTGTCACCTTGTTGAATTCATTTATTAGTTCTAGTAGTTTTTAGATAAAGACTTTAGGATTTCCTATAAAAAAGTATCATATCATCTGTGAATACTGACATTTTAACCTATTACCTTCTAATTATTTCTTTCTCTTGTCTGATTGCTATGGCTAAGACTACCAGTACTATATTAAATAGAAGTTGAAAGAATGGGCATCCTTTTCTTGGTCCTGATTTAGCAGGAAGGCAACCAGGTTTTCACCATTGGGTATAATATTGGTTGTGGATTTGTCATAAGTGGCCCTTTTTAAGTCAAGATATGTTCATTTGGAGTGGTGAATGGCAGCTGCATGGCATTGGACTGGTGAACACCTGAGAGGAGATACCTTACGTCCAAAGTTAGGAGCAGCGACCCTGAGAAGATACCCCATGTCCAAGGTCAGGAGTGGCACCTGCACTTTGCTGGAATAGCCGTGAAGAGATACCCTACCTCCAAGGTCAGAAAAATCCCAGTAAGACAGTAAGCCCTGGAGCAGCTGTGAGGAGATACACTATATCTGAGGGGAAAGGAGAAGCCCCAGCAAGATGGTAGGAGGGGCGAACTCACTTTTAGAATCAAACTCTGTTCCTGCCAGAGACGCTCAGAGGGCTCAAACAAACCTTGTGCACACCAAGACCCAGGGACCCTACAGAGACTGAGACAGAAATGTATTTGAGCATCTCCTGTGGAGGTATGGGTCTGCAATGGTCTACCACAGGGACAGGGGCTCTGGGTGTGGGTATGGCATAAGTCTTCTTGGAGGAGGACACCATCACCCCTACTATGGGGCTTCCCTGGTGGCTCAGATGGTAAAGCATCTGCCTGCAGTGTGGGAGACTGGGTTTGATCCCTGGATTGGGAAGATCCCCTGGAGAAAGAAATGGCAACACACTCCAGTACTCTTGCCTGGAAAATTCCATGGACTGAGGAACCCAGTAGGCTACAATCCATAGACTCTTGGAAGGCACAACAGAACTTTGTTCACCAGGACCCAGGAGAAAAGAACAGTAACCCCACAGGAGACTTGCTTCTGGGTGTCCGGGAGTCTGGGGTGAAGGCATGGGTCGGCGGTGGCCTGTTGCAGGGTTGGGGGCATGGACTGTTGGCAGTACATGCCTGGGATCTTTTGAGGGAGGTTAGCGCAGGTGGCTGCAACTGGCACACTAAGCACAGGCGGCTGCAACCGGCACACTAAGCACAGCCGAGAGGAGCTAACCCATGTCAAAGGTCAGGGGCAGAAGCTGGGAGGACCCCATGCCCAAAGGGCAGCAGCCAAGAGGAGTTACCCCACGTCCGAGGTCAGGAGCAGCGGCTGAGAGTGCCAGGCTGTGACGGCACAGGAATGGCTGAGAGGAGCTACCCCATGTCCAAGATAAGGGGTGGCGGCCGGGAGGAGCCACCCTGCGTCCAAGGCCAGGGACGTTGGCCGGGAGGAGCCACACCATGTCCGAGGCCAGGGACGGCGGCTGAAGGAGCCACCCCGCATCCGAGGACAGAGACAGCGGCTGGGAGGAGCCACCCCGTGTCCCAGGCCAGGGGCAGCTGCCCAGAGGAACAACCCCACTCCCTAGGACAGAGGCATCAGCCGGGAAGAGCAACACAACCTCCAAGGAGCAGTGGCGGCACAGGGGCAGGAGGGCCTAGAGGAGCTATCCCACTTTGAAGGTTAGGAAGGGCAGCGGTGAGGAGATGCCCCTCATCCAAGGTAAGGAGCAGTGGCTGCACTTTGCTGGAGCAGCTGTGAAGAGATATCCCACGCCCAAGGTAAGAGAAACCCAAGTAAGATGGTAGGTGCTGCAAGAGGGCCTCAGAGGGCAGACACACTGAAACCACACTCACAGAAAACTAGTCAATCTAATCACACTAGGACCACAGTCTTTTCTAACTCAATGAACTAAGCCATGCCAACGGGGCAACCCAAGATGGGCGGGTCATGGTGGAGAAGTCTGACAGAATGTGGTCCACTGGAGAAGGGAATGGCAAACCATTTTAGCATTCTTGCCTTGAGAACCCCATGAACAGTATGAAAAGGCAAAATGATAGGATACTGAAAACGGAACTCCACAGGTCAGTAGGTGACCAATATGCTACTGGAGATCAGTGGAGAAATAACTTCAGAAAGAATGAAGGGATGGAGCCAAAGCAAAAGCAATACCCAGCTGTGGATGTGACTGGTGATAGAAGCAAGGTCCAATGCTGTAAAGGGCAATCTTGCATGGGAACCTGGAATGTCAGGTCCATGGATCAAGGCAAATTGGAAGTGGTCAAATGGGAGATGGCAAGAGTGAACGTCGAGATTCTAGGAATCAGCGAACTAAAATGGACTGGAAAGGGTGAATTTAACTCAGATGACCATTATATCACCTGCTGTGGGCAGGAATCCCTCAGAAGAAATGGAGTAGCCATCATGGTCAACAAAAGAGTCCGAAATGAAGTACTTGGATGCAATCTCAAAAACGACAGAATGATCTCAGTTCAAGTCCAAGGCAAACCATTCAATATCACAGTTACCCAAGTCTATGCCCCAACCAGTAACGCTGAAGAAGCTAAAGTTGAATGATTCTATGAAGACCAGGAAGACCTTTTAGAACTAACTCCCCAAAAAGATGTCCTTTTCATTCTAGGGGACTGGAATGCAAAAGTAGGAAGTCAAGAAACACCTGGAGTAACAGGCAAATTAACCCTTGGATTGGGGAATGAAGCAGGGCAAAGACTAATAGAGTTTTGCCGAGAAAATGCACTGGTCATAGCAAACACCCTCTTCCAAGAACACAAGAGAAGACTCTACACATGGACATCACCAGATGGTCAACACTGAAATCAGATTGATTATATTCTTTGCAGCCAAAGTTGGAGAAGCTCTACACAGTCAACAAAAAAAAAGACCAGGAGCTGTTTGTGGCTCAGATCGTGAACTCCTTATTACCAAATTCAGATTTAAATAGAAGAAAGTAGGGAAAACCGCTAGACCATTCAGATATGACCTAAATCAAATCCTTTATGATTATACAGTGGAAGTGAGAAATAGATTTAAGGGCCTAGATCTGATAGATAGAGTGCCTGATGAACTATGGAATGAGGTTCGTGACATTGTATAGGAGACAGGGATGAAGAACATCTCCATGGAAAAGAAATGCAAAAAAGCAAAATAGCTGTCTGGGGAGGCCTTGCAAATAGCTGTGAAAAGAAGAGAGGCGAAAAGCAAAGGAGAAAAGGAAAGATATAAGCATCTGAATGCAGAGTGCCAAAGAATAGCAAGAAGAGATAAGAAAGCCTTCTTCAGTGATCAATGCAAAGAAATAGAGGAAAACAACAGAATGGGAAAGACTAGAGATCTCTTCAAGAAAATTAGAGATACCAAGGGAACATTTCATGCAAAGATGGGCTCGAGAAAGGACAGGAATGGTATGGACCTAACAGAAGCAGAAGATATTAAGAAGAGGTGACAAGAACACACGGAAGAACTGTACAAAAAAGATCTTCACGACCCAGATAATCATGATGATGTGATCACTAATCTAGAGCCAGACATCTTGGAAAGTGAAGTCAAGTGGGCCTTAGAAAGCATCACTATGAACAAAGCAAGTGGAGGTGATGGAATTCCAGTTGAGCTATTTCAAATCCTGAAAGATGATGCTGTGAAAGTGCTGCACTCAATATGCCAGCAAATTTGGAAAACTCAGCAGTGGCCACAGGACAGGAAAAGGTCAGTTTTCATTCCAATTCCAAAGAAAGGCAATGCCAAAGAATGCTCAAACTACCACACAATTGCATTCATCTCACATGCTAGTAAAGTAATGCTCAGAGTTCTCCAAGCCAGGCTTCAGCAATATGTGAACCGTGAACTCCCTGATGTTCAAGTTGGTTTTAGAAAAGGCAGAGGAAGCAGAGATCAAATTGCCAACATCCACTGGATCATGGGAAAAGCAAGAGAGTTCCAGAAAAACATCTATTTCTGCTTTATTGACTATGCCAAAGCCTTTGACTGTGTGGATCCCAATAAACTGGAAAATTCTTCAAGAGATGGGAATACCAGACCATCTGACCTGCCTCTTGAGAAACCTATATGCAGGTCAGGAAGCAATAGTTAGAACTGGACATGGACCAACAGACTGGTTCCAAATAGAAAAAGGCACACGTCAGGAATGTATATTGTCACCCCGCCTATTTAACTTATATTGGGTTTATAGTGGCATGTTATTTTTCAAGTGTTTTCCATTGTTCTTTCTATAGTTGAATTCTAGTTTTATAAAGTTGTGTTCAAAAATGATTTATATAATATCTATCTTCTTATACTTTTTAGGCTTCTTTTGTGGCCTAGTATGTGATCCATCCTGCAGACCATTCCATGTGCACTTGATAGAAATGTGTATCCTGCTGTTTTTTAACATAATGTCCCATTGATATCAATTAAAGCCAACTAGTCAATTGTATCATTTAAGACCACTGTTGCCTGTTGATTTTCTGTCTGGATGCTTTGTCTATTGATATCAGTGGAGTGTTAAAGTCTACTATTATTATTCTATTATTGTCAATTTCTATATTTATGTCTATTAGTATTTGCTTTATGTTATTAGATGCTCCTGTATTGGGTGCATATATGTTAATGATTATAATAGCCTCTTCTTGTATTGATCCATTTATCATTACATAATACCTTTCTTTGTTTTATTCACCTTTTTTTTTTTCATTTTTTTATTAAAGGATAACCGCTTTACAGAATTTTGTTGTTTTCTGTCAAACCTCAACATGAATCAGCCATAGGTATACATATATCACCTCCCTTTTGAAATTCCCTCCCATCTCCCTTCCCATCCCACCTTTCTAGGTTGATACAGAGTCCCTGTTTGTGTTTCCTGAGCCATACAGCAAATTTCTGTTGGCTATCTATTTTACATATGGTAATGTAAGTTTCCATGTTACTCTTTCCATATGTTTCACCCTCTCCTCCCTTCTCCCCATGTCCATAACCCTATTCTCTATTTGGAAGGAATGATACTGAAGCTGAAACTCCAGTACTTTGGCCACCTGATGCTAAGAGTTGGCTCATTGGAAAAGACTGATGCTGGGAGGGATTGGGGGCAGGAGGAGTAGAGGATGGCAGAGGATGAGACGGCTGGCTGGCATCACTGACTCGATGGATGAGTCTGAGTGAACTCCAGGAGTTGGTGATGGACAGGGAGGCCTGGTGTGCTGCGATTCATGGGGTCGCAAAGAGTCGGACATGACTGAGTGACTGAACTGAACTGAACTGATGTCTGTTTCTCCACTGTTGCCCTGTAAATAAATTCTTCAGTACCATTTTTCTAGATTCCATATATGTGTGTTAGAATACAATATTTATCTTTCTCCTTCTGACTCACTTCACTCTGTAAAATAGGTTCTAGGTTCATCCACCTCATCAGAACTGACACAAATGCATTTCCTTTTATGGTTGAGTAATATTCCGTGGTGTATATGTACCACAGCTCCTTTATCCATTCATCTGTCAGTGGGTGTCTAGGTTGCTTCCTTGTTCTAGCTATTGTAAATAGTGTTGCAACGAACAATGAGAACATGTTTTTTTTTTTTTTTCTCCCAATTTTGGTTTCTTCTGGGTATATGTCTAGGAGTGGGATTTCTGGGTCATATGGTGATTTTATTCCTAGCTTCTTAAGGAATCTACATACCATCTTCCATAGTGGCTATATCATTTTACATTCCCACCAACAGTGTAAGAGGGTTCCCTTTTCTCCACACCCTCTCCAGAATTTATTGTTCATAGACTTTCTGATGATGGCCATTCTGACCAGTGAGAGGTGATATCTCATTGTGGTTTTGATTTGCATTACTCTAATAATGAGTGATGTTGAGTATCTTTTTATGTGTTTTTTAGCCATCTGTATGTCTTCTTTGGAGAAATGTCTGTTTAGGTCTTTGTCCCAGTTTTTGATTCAGTTGTTTGTTTCTCCATCATTGAGTTGTATGAGCTGCTTGTACATTTTGGAAATTAATGCTTTGTCAGTTTTTTCACTTGTTATTTTCTCGCATTCTGAGGGTTGTCTTTTAACCTTGCTTATAGTTCCCTTTATTCTGCAAAAGCTTTTAAGTTTAATCAGGTCCCACTTGTTTACTTTTGTTTATATTTCTGTTACTCTAGGAGGTGGGTCATAGAGGATCTTGCTTTGATTTATGTCATTGAGTATTCTGCCTATGCTTCCCTCTAGTAGTTTTATAGTTTCTGGTCTTATATTTAAGTCTTTAATCCATTTTGAGTTCATCTTTGTGTATGGTGTTAGGAAGTGTTCTGACTTCATGCTTTTACTTGCAGCTGTCCAGTTTTGCCAACACCACTTATTAAAGAGTATGTCTTTGCACCATTGTATATTCTTACCTCCTTTGTCAAAAATAATGTACTCATTCATGCATGGATTTATTTTTGGGTTGTCTATCTTGTTCCATTGTTCTATATTTCTGTTTTTGTGCCAGTACCATACTGTCTTGATAACTGTATAATCTGAAGACAGGAAGGTTGATTCCTTCAGCTCTATTCATCTTTATCAAGACTGCTTTGGCTATTCAGTGTCTTTTGTGTTCCCATATGAATTGTGAAAATTTTGTTCTAGTACTGTCAAAAAAATGCCATTGGTAATTTGATAGGGATTGCATTGAATTTGTAGATTGCATTTGGTAGTATAGTCATTTTCACAATATTGATTCTTCCTACCCAAGAATATGGAGTATCTGTCCATCTGTTTATGTCATCTTTGATTTCTTTTATCAGTGTCTTATAATTTTCTCTGTACAGTTCTTTTGTCTCCTTAGGTAAGTTTATTCTTAGATACTTAATTCTTTTTGTTGCAATGGTGAATGGGATTGATTCCTTAGATTCTCTTTCTGATTTTTCATTCTTATTATATAGAAATGCAAGTGATTTCTGTGTATTGATTGTCTATCCTGAAGTTTTGCTAAATACACTGATTAGATCTAGTAATTTTCTGATAATATCTTTTGGGTTTTCTATGTACTGTATTATGTCATCTGCAAACAGTGAGAGCTTTACTTCTTTTCCAATCTGGATTTCTTTTATTTCTTTTTCTTCTCTAATTGCTGTAGCTAGGACTTCCAGAACTATTTTGAATAATAGTGGTGAAAGGGGAAACCCTTGTCTTGTTACTAATGTTAGGGGGAATGCTTTCAGCTTTTCACCATTGAGAATAATGTTTGCTGTAGTCTTATCATATATGGCCTTTACTATGTTGAGGTAGGTTCCTCCTATGCCCATTTTTTGAAGAGTTTTACTCATAAATGGGTGCTGAATCTTGTCAAATGCTTTTTCTGCATCTATTGAGAATATTAAATGGTTTTGATCTTGCAATTTGTTAATATCATGTATCACATTGATTAATTTGCATTTATTGAAGAGCCCTTGCACTCCTGGAATAAACCTAACTGGATCATGGTGTATGAGCTTTTTGATGCGTTGCTGAATTCTGTTTGCTAAAATTTTGTTGAAGATTTTTGCATCTATGTTCATCAGTGATATTGGCCTGTAGTTTTCTTTTATTTTGTTGTCTTTGGTTTTGGTATCAGGGTGTTGGTGGCCTTGTAGAATGAGTTTGGAAATGTTCCTTCCTCTTGCCATTTTTTCAAAGAGTTTTAGAAGGATAGGCATTAGCTGTTCTCTAAATGTTTGATAGAATTCTCCTGTGAAGCCATCTGGTCCTGGGCTTTTGTTTTTTGGAAGATTTTTGATCACAGCTTCAATTTCAGTGCTTGCTATTGAGTTGTTCATAATTTCTATTTCTTCCTGGTTCAGTCTTGGAAGATTGAACTTTTCTAAGAATTTTTATTTTTCTTCCAGGTTATCCGTTTTATCACCATATAGTTGTTCATAATAGTCTCTTAGAATCCTTTCCATTTCTGCATTGTCTGTTGTAACCTCTCCTTTTTCATTTCCAGTTTTGTTGATTTGATTCTTCTCTCATTTTTCTTGAGTCTGGCTAAAGGTTTATCAACTTTGTTTATCTTCCCAAGAACCAGCTTTTGGTTTTATTAATCTTTACTACTGTTTCTTTCATTTCTGTTTCATTTATTTCTTCTAGAATCTTTATGATTTCTTTCTTTCTACAAATTTTGGAGTTTTTTGTTGTTTTTTTCTTTTCCCAGTTGTTTTAGGTGTAAAATTAGGTTGTCTATTCGATGTTTTTCTTCTTTCTTGAAGTAGGATTGTATTGCTATAACTGTCACTCTTAGAACTGCTTTTGCTGCATCCCATAGGCCTTGAGTTATTGTGTTTTTATTGTCATTTGTTTCTAGAAATTTTTTGATTTCCCCTTTTAGTTCTTTAGTAACCTGTTGGTTATTTAGAAAAATACTGTTTAAACAGTACATTTAAACATACTGTTTAATGTGTTTCTGTTTCTTATAGTTTTTCCTTGTAATTGTTATCTAGTCTCATAGCATTTGGTTAGAGGAGATACTTGATGCAATTTCAATTTCTTAAATTTACTGAATTTTGATTTGTGACCCAAGATGTGGTCTATCCTGGAGAATGTTCCATGTGCACTTGAGAAGAAGGTGTATTCTGCATTTGGATGGAATGTCCTGAAGATATCAATAAGATTCATCTCATTTAATGTATCATTTAAGACTTATATTTCCTTATTAATTTTCTGTTTTGATCATCTGTCCATTGGTGTGAGTAAGGTATTAAAGTGTCCTAATATTATTGTGTTAGTGTTAACTTCTCTTTTTATGTCTGTTAGTTTTTGCCTTATGTATTAAGGTGAGTAAGGTGTTAAAGTGTCCTAATATTATTGTGTTAGTGTTAACTTCTTTTTTTATGTCTGTTAGTTTTTGCCTTATGTATTAAGGTGCTCCTATGTTGGGTGCATAGATATGTCTTCCTCTTGGATTCATCCCTTGATCATTATGTAATGTCCTTCCTTATCTCTTGTAATGTTCTTTATTTTAAGGCATATTTATTTTAAAGTATATTTTGTCTGATATGAGGATTGCTACTCCAGCTTTATTTTGCTTCTCATTTGCATAATATATTTTTCGATCCTGTCACTTTCAGCCTATATGTGTCTTTAGTCTATATGTGTCTTTATTCTATATGTGTCTTTAGATCTAAAGTGGGTTTCTTGTAGACAGCATATATATGGGTCTTATTTTTGTATCTATTCAGCCAGTCTATGTCTTTTGATTTAAACATTAATCCATTTACATTTAAAGCAATTATTGATATACATGTTCCTATTGTCATTTTCATAATTATTTGGGGTTGATTTTTGTCTATCCTTTTTCTTCTCTTGTATTTCATGACTATATAAATCCCTTTAACATTTGTTGTAAAACTGGTTTGGTGGTACTGAATTCTAACTTGCTTGTCTGAAAAGCTTTTCATTTCTCCATCAGTTTTGAATAAGATCCTTGCTGGAAACAGTAATTTTGGTTGTAGATTTTTCCCTTTCAGTACTTTAAAATAAATATATCCTGCCATTCCTTTCTGGCCTGCAAAGTTTCTGCTGAAAGATCAGCTTTTAAACGTGTGGGGTTTCCCTTGTATGTAACTTGTTGCTTTTCCCTTGCTGCTTTTAATATTCTTTCTTTGTGTTTAGTCTTTGTTAGTTTGATTAGTATGTGACTTGGCATGTTCTTCCTTGGGTTTTACCTGTATGGGACTCTTTGTGCCTCTTGGACTTGATTGACTATCTCCTTTTCCATGTTGGGAAAATTTTATACTCACTTAAATTTTTTTTTTCCTTTTGTTTCCCTCTTCTTCTTCTGGGAACCCTATAATTCAAATGTTAGTGCCTTTGATATGATCCCAAAGGCCTTTGAGAATATCCTCAGTTCTTTTAATTCTTATTCTGCTTTTCAGAAGTTATTTCCACCTTTTTATATTCCTGTTCACTGATTCGTTCTACATTTTGTTTTTGAGGTTTTTGATCATCTTTACTATCATTATTCTGAATTCTTTTTCAGGTATTTTGACTACTTCTTTTTCATTTATTTGGACTTCTGTGTTTCTAGTTTGTTCCTTCATTTGTGTAGTTTTCCTCTGACTTTTCATTAGTATTTTTTTAACTTCTTGTGTTTGAGGTCTCATTTTCCCAGGCTTCAAAGCTGAGTTATTTCTTCTTTTTCATTTCTGCCCTCCTAAGTCTGGTCCAGTGGTTTGTGTAAGCTTTGTATAGGGTGAGATTTGTGCTGAGTTTTTTGTTTGTGTGTTTGTTTTTTCTCTGATGGGCAAGGCTGAGTGAGGTGGTAATTCTGTCTGCTGATGATTTGGTTTTTATTTTTGAATTTTTGGTGTTTACTTGAGGTGGCCTGCACAAGGTGCTACTTTTGATTGGGTGATACTGGGTCTTGTATTCAAGTGGTTTCCTTTGTGTGAGTTCTCACTCTTTCTTACTCCCTAGGACTAGTTCTCTGGTAGTCTGGGGTCTTGGAGTTTGTGCTCCTACTCCAAAGGCTCGGGGCTTGATCTCTGGTCAGGAATGAAGACTCCACAAGTGTGTTTTTTTTTTTAATGGCATTAAGTGAGATTAAAACAAATAGCCAAAAATGGGAAAACAAGGATGAACCCCAGAGAAATGACAGTTACAAAATCAGGCAAATAATATTTAAAATAATGGAATATATACATCCATGAGCAAAGTCAAAACAGTCCAACAAAAATAAAGTACAATAAATTGGCCTGGCAAACAAGGAAATCAAAAATTATATCTACCAGTTAAGAACAAAACTTACTAAAGCACAAAGTGGAAAACAAAACTAAAGCAAGGTTCCAAGTGGTGAATAAAGCAATGAAAACAAAACTAACAAATATGTTGAGAATAAAGGAAAGAAAAAAAAGAAAGCATAGATATGCAAAGTTAAATAGAGGTAGATGAGGATTATATACATTAAAGATTAACTATAAGGGGAAAGAACAATGGAAAGGCAAACAAAGGAATAAACGTATAAAAAATATAATAGGTTTAAAAATTAAAATTATAAAAAGGAGAAAAGAACAAAATGGAAGAATAAAGAAGAAAGGAAAGAAAAGGACAACTCCACAGAACTGCAAAAGCTCAACCTGAAGGCAGAAATTTATAACAATAAAAAGTGTGACTGAATATGCATATACAGATATACACCCATAAGCAAAATCAAAACAGTCCAAAGAGAAAAATAAAGTACAATAAATTGACCCATGGAACAAAGAAAACCAAAAATTATGTCTACCAGAACAAAACTAACTAAAGCACAAACTGGAAAACAAAACTAATTCAAGGTGCCAATTGGGGAATAAAGCAATGAAAATAAAACTAACAAATATGTTGAGAGGAAACGAAAGAAAGAAAAGAAAGAATAGATATGTGAAGTTAAATAGAGGTAGATAAAGAAGATTTATATACATTAAAGATTAACTGCAAGGGGAAAAGAACAGAAGGAAAAGCAAACAAAGGAATAAATGTAGAAAAAAAAATAATAGGTTTAATGGAGACAGTGAGCAAGACGATCCCCAAGAAAAAGAAATGCAAAAAAGCAAAATGCCTGTCTGAGGGGGCCTTAAAAATTGCTGTGAAAAGAAGAGAAGTGAAAAGCAAAGGAGAAAAAGAAAGATATACCCATTTGAATGCAGAGTTTCAAAGAATAGCAAGGAGAGATAGAAAGCCTGCCTCAGCGATCAGTGCAAAGAAATAGAGGAAAACAATAGAATGGAAAAGACTGGAGTTCTCTTCAAGAAAATTAGAGATGCCAAGGGAACATTTCATGCAAAGATGGGCTCAATAAACGACAGAAATGGTATGGACCTAACAGAAGCAGAAGATATTAAGAAGAGGTGGTGATAATACACAGAAGAACTGTACAAAAAAGATCTTCACGACCCAGATAATCACAATGGTGTGATCACTTACACTCACCTAGAGCTGAACATCCTGAAATGTGAACTCACATGGACCTTAGTAAGCATCACTATGAACAAAGCTAGTGGAGGTGATGGAATTCCAGTTGAGCTATTTCAAATCCTAAAAGATGACGCTTGAAAGTGTTATAGTCAATATGTCAGCAAATTTGGAAAATTCAGCAGTGGCCACAGGATGGGAAAAGGTCAGTTTTCATTCCAATCCCAAAGAAAGATAATGCCAAAGAATGCTTAAACTACCACACAATTGCACTCATCTCACAGGCTAGTAAAATAAAGCTCAAAATTCTCCAAACCAAGCTTCAGCAATATGTGAACTGTGAACTTCCAGATGTTCAAGTTGGTTTTAGAAAAGGCAGAGGAACCAGAGATCAAATTGCCAACATCTGCCAGATCATGGAAAAAGCAAGAGACTTCCAGAAAAACATCTATTTCTGCTTCATTTACTATGCCAAAGCCTTTGACTGTGTGGATCACAATAAACTGTGGAAAGTTCTTCAAGAGATGGGAATACCAGACCACCTGACCTGCCTCTTGAGAAACCTATATGCAGGTCAGGAAACAACAGTTAGAACTGGACAAGGAACAGCAGACTGGTTCCAAAAAGGAAAAGGAGTATGTCAGGGCTGTATATTGTCACCCTGCTTATTTAACTTATGTGTAGATTGTATCATGAAAAACGCTGGGCTGGATGAAGTACATGCTGGAATCAAGATTGCTGGGAAAAATATTAATAACCTCAGGTATGCAGATGACACCACCCTTATGGCAGAAAGCAAAGAAGGACTAAAGAGTCTCTTGATGAAAGTGAAAGAGGAGAGTGAAAATGTTGGCTTAAAGCTCAACATTCAGAAAACTAAGATCATGGCATCCGGTCCTATCACTTCATGGGAAATAGATGGGGAAACAGTGGAAACAGTGTCAGACTTTATTTTCTTAGGCTCCAAAATCACTGATGATGATGATTGCAGCCATGAAATTAAAAGACATTTGGTCCTTGGAAGGAAAGTTATGACCAACCTAGATAGCATATTAAAAAGCAGAGAGATTACTTTTCCAACAAAGGTCTGTCTAGTCAAGCTATGGTGTTTCCAGTAATCAAGTATGGATGTGAGAGCTGGACTATAAAGAAAGCTGAGCACTGAAGAACTGATGCTTTTGAACTGTGGTGTTGGAGAAGACTCTTGAGAGTCCTTTGGACTGCAAGGAGATCTAGCCAGTCCATCCTAAACGATATTAGTCCTGGGTGTTCATTGGAAGGACTGATGTTGAAGCTGAAACTCCAATACTTTAACCACCTGATGCGAAGAGCTGACTCATTTGAAAAGACCCTGGTGCTGGGAAAGATTGAGGGCAGGAACAGAAGGGCACGACAGAGGATGAAACACTTTGATTGCATCACTGATATAATGGACATGGGTTTGGGTGGACTCTGGGAGTTGGTGATGGACAGGGAGGCCTAGCATGCTACAGTTCATAGGGTCACAAAGAGTCTGACACGACTGATCAACTAAACTGAACTGAAATTTAAAATTAAAATTAAAAAAAAGAAAAAAGAAAACTCCCCAGAACTGCAAAAGCCCAACATAGAGGCAGAGCTTTATAAGAAAAATTAAAAATATGACTGAGAAAAGAAAAGCTCAGAAACCTAACTAGATTTCATAGTGCCAATAAAATGGACAACTACAACAGAGGGGGAAAAAGGGGAGGGGAGAAAAAAATCCAAAATAATCTACAGAACAAGTCAAAACATCTGAATATTAAATTATTTTCTTGAGTCACTGCTGTCAGAATCCTTTCCCTCACTGGGAATCATAGTGCACCTCACCTCGCTAGTATGCCCTCCAACACTGTGCTGATCTCTGAACCTGTTGTGGGCCAGCTCACATTCTTATCTGGTCCTATGTCTGTGTGTTCTTGCCCCCAATGTCCAATATTCTACAGACACAGAATCTGCCTAGTTGATTGTGTGGATTTAATCTGGAACTTGTACAGCTGGTGGGAAGGTTTTGGGTCTTCTTCCTTAACCACACTGCCCCTGGGTTTCAGTTGTGGTTTTATTTCCACCTCTGCTTGTGGGTTGTCCACTGGGGTTTGCCCCTGAGTCTGTCTTAGAGGACTTGTGTTTGCCCCTGTGGGGGCTGGGTGAAGGAGGTGGTGCAGCTGCTTGGGTCACAGGGATTCTGGCAACACCGTGTACTCAGGTGAGTTGGCGGCTAGGGCAACAGGAAATATAGCCCTCTAGAAAGGTATGGCAACCAGTAATGCGAAATATGCTCCAGTGTTCTTGCCTGGAGAAGCCCCCTACCTGACAGAGAAGCCTGGAAGGGCACAGTCTACAGGGGCACAAAGAGTCGGACACAACCGACGTGACCCTGCATGCATAGATGCAAGACATTTTTTGCCTGTGGCAGCTCTCCCCCAGTGAGAGTTGGGCATGAAGGTGAAGCAGATGCTTGCTTGTGGGAACCCTGGTGGCAACAAGTGTGCAGGGACATGGACTGCCTCCACCCCAGGAGTTATGGCCCTGTCAGAGTCTTTTTTTCAAGCCTCTTGTAGTTGGTGATCAGAAGGCCTCTTTGGCCAGTCTCTCTCTGTAGCTCCGCCCATTTGGACACTTAGAGGGCTCACTTGCCTGGGTCCTTCTCTATTGTTTGGTGTGTCAGGCACATAGTGTGGCTCCCCTAGCTGGGGTTCTACTCTGTAGTTCAGTGTGTCAGGTGTTTGATGGGCCAGCCTCTCTATTGTTCAGCTACCAATGCTGGCCTGTGGCAGGAAGGAAGCTATGTTGGTGGCTCCACCTCCTATGCATGACTTGCTTCCATGGCTGCCTGGCTTTCCTCCAGAGGCATTTCCCACCACACTCTGCTCCCTCACATCCCCTCTCTCTGTCTCTCTGCAGTCAACAGTAGTCCTCGCCCTGGGGTTGCTCCATAATCCCTAAACTCCAGCTCCCAGCTGCTGAAGCTTCCAGGGGATCTACATCCTTATCAGGGTGTGTATGGCTACAGCAAGGACTGTCTGATTCCCATTCCATTTAGGCTGCCCCAGATCAACTGTTTCACTCTGAGCCTCTAATGTTTCTCCTCTGACTTAGACAATTTCTCTGATGTGAGGATTGGACCTCTGTTTCAGTTCCCCCACCCACCAAGGGCAGGTCCAGTCCTACTAATACTCCTGTTTCCCACCCCCCCCCCCCCCCAGTTCCTTCATCCTACCGAGTTTTGTGTGGGTCTATATATTCTTTTCTGCTGGTCAGGTACTCCTGTCTGCCCTCAGCTGGTGTTCTGCATGCACTTCTGTGTCTGAAAGTGTATTCCTGATGTATCTGTGGAGAGAGATGTACTCCACATCCACCTATTCCCCCACCATCTTGTTCTCCTTGGCTTCTGTTTTAAAGTCTATTTTGTCTGATATGAGTATTGCTACACCTCTTTCTTGTTATTTCTGTTTATGTAAAATATCTTATTCCATCCCCTCATGTTCAGTCTTTGTGTGCCCTTAACCCTGAAGTGAGTCTCATAATATTTAAAGTAGTTATGATAGCTATGTCCTTAGTGCCATTTTATCACTTCTTTTCTGATAGTTTTTGTAGTTTTTCTCTGTTCATTTCTTATTTTTATTTCTTTCTTGTAGCTCAATGATTTTGTTTTGCAGTGTGCTTGGTTTCCTTGTGTGTATGTGTGTGTATGTATCTATTTTAAGTTTTTGTTTTATGGTTACCATGAGGTTCATATGTGTTGACCTATAATTATATCTACTTGTTTTAAACTGGTAGTCATTTAAGAAGACATTTTGAAAGGTCTAAATTTTTTACTCCACCCCCACATTTTGTGCTTTTGATGTCATAGTTTGCATTTTAATGTTTTCCCTTTAACGGTTTATTATAGTTACAGCTGCCTTTACAGGATTTTTGTCTTTTATCCTTATACTAGCTTATTTATGCAACTTTCAGTCTTTACTATATATTTGTCTTTCCTAGTAGACTTTTCTCTATCCTATCTGCCTATGCATTTCCCTATCCCTTTCTGCCAACGCAGGAAACACAGGAGACACGGGATCAATCCCTGGGTCTGGAAGATCCCCTGTGGGAGGAAATGGCAACCTATTCCAGTATTCTTGCCTAGAAAATTCCATGGACCAAGGAGCCTGGTGGGCTACTGTCCATGGGGTTGCAAAGATTTGGACATGACTTAGCAACTATGCATGCACATAGATTCTTACTTCTTTTCCATTTAGAGATGACCCTTCAAATTTTCTTTTTCTTTTCTTTCTCTTTTTGTCTGTGCCATGCAGCATGTGGGATCTTAGTTTCCTATCCAGGAATAGAACCCATGCTTCCTGCATTGAATGGTGAAGTCTTAACCACTGAACTGCCAGGGAAGTCGCCTTCAACATTTCTTTTGGGGTAGGTTTACTAACACTGAATTCTTTTGGTTTTTGCCTATCTGAGAAATTATTTCTCTCTCCCTCTATTCTAAGTTATAATCTTGCTGGGTAGACTATCCTAGGTTGTAGGTTTTCTCTTTTCAGCACTTTCAATAATCTTGTCACTCTTCTAGCTTGTAAAGTTTCTGCAGTAAAATCATCTGAAAGCCTTATGGGGAGTCCCTTGTATATGACTGTTTTTCTTCTGCTTCCTTTAGAATCCTTTCTTTATCTTTAATTTTTGCTATTTTAGTTATGTATTAGTATGATTCTGCTTGAGTTAATCTTGTTTGGGACCCTCTGTGTTTCCTGTACCTGGGTATCTATTTCCTCCTACAAGTTTATGAAGTTTTCAGCCAAAATTTCTTCAAATACTTTTTAAATTCCCTTTTCTCTTTTATCCTTCTGAAACTACTATAATGTGACTGTTTGCACTTTTTATGTTATATCAGATATATTGTGTATTGCTTTTTTATCTGTCTTTCTGTCTGCTCTTATGATTGGATGGTATCCATTTTGTCTCCTAGATCATTTATGCATTCTTCTGCACCACTTAGTCTCCTATTCATTTCTTCTAGTGTCTTTTTTATTTCAGTTATTGAATTATATATTTTTGATTGGTTCTTTTTTGTATTTTCTAGTTCCTAGTCAAAATGATCAGTATTTTTTCATATTGTTAATTATTTTTCCTTTTATAGTTACATGTTTAATGGATCTGGAATTTATTTTTATGTAAACTATGAAGTAGATGTTTCTATTACTCAGCTTTGCTGCAGTGACAAAACAAAATGATCAATATTTAGATCAATTATTTTCCCTAATTCAGTTAACACACTTATTACAAATGTTTTGAAATATTTATCTAATAAATTAGTTCTACTTCACTATTTATTTTTTAAGTGTTTACTATTGCAAATGAGTATTTCCTTTGCCTTTTCATTTCACTTAACTTTCTATGCATCTGTGAAGTTAGGTGAAACAGTTACCTGTTGTCATATTGAAGGAGTGTTCTTCTGTGAGAAACAGTATCCATATTCAGACTGCATGTGCCCAGTGTGCTTGGTGGTAGGACTGAAATTGATAGGGACAAAAGTCATATCTTTCTTTGGAATGTGTGACTGTTATCACTCTAGTAGGGAATGTGGCTGGAAATAGAATAGCTAGAGCTTGCACAGGGTATGAGATAAACTTCCTCTCTGCTCAGTGACTGTTGCGGTCCTGTCAGGGATGGGTTCTCATTCCAACTTGCTGGAGTGGAAGCCCTGATGGTCAGGCTTGAATGGGCTCTGTTTCTTTTAAGTGTGTGTTTTTCCTTACCTCCACTTGCACTGAACCTTCCCCAAAAGTGGAGTGCTAAAGCAAGCAGGGCCCATGTGCCTGCAAAAGTCTAATCATCTGCCTGTGTTTGCATCTGTGGCTCCATTCAGACAGCCCAGAGTTGCATCTCTTCCCTAGTCATGTCTGCCCCAGAATTAGTGCCAAACTGTGGCATGCAGTTTGCAGGGCTAAGGTGTTCATGGGGCGCAGGCTAAGGAGTGCAGTGAGTAGTCATGGAAAATTTGGCAACAGCTAGGACCAACATGTCCACCCTACTTGGAGGCAAGCCAACACCCGCACACTCTTCACAAGTGGGGTCCAGGTTTCTTTAGCCTTTTTATTTGTCCCAGCAATTCTCCAAGCCACCAAGGGGACTTGTGTCCTCTGTGTAGCACTCCAGGAGTGGAACACCCTGTTCCACAAGCCTGTGGCTTGACCTGCTCACTCCCCAGGGCAAGAGTCTGCCCATGTGATCTCTCTTTAACTCTTAGTCCCCTCCCAGGAGCAGAGGTCCTGACTTGTTTGATTCTTCCCATTCTACTCAATTACATGTGTGTTTGTCTTACAGTCTTGGTTTTATGGGAGTCCTTTTGAAAGTTTTCAGTTAGTTTTCCATGAAAGTTTTTCCACATGTAGCTGTATTTTTGGTGTGTCTGTTGGAGGGAGGTGAGTTCCATATGTTTTTACACCACCATCTTGATTTTTGAATCCAAAAGTCACTTTTTAAACTGTAATAACTGAAACTTTGTCCACACCATCTTCCTATCCATAAATCAGGTATCTTTGATTGTTAGGTGTTTATGTTGTTTTATCTAATGATGACAAGCAAAGGCTGGGTTAAACAGAGGAGAAATAGACTTTGAACAAACAGTACTTTAGTAGAGCAAAAGCTGTGGTAGGTTAAACATATCTTAAGTCACTCTAAAACAACTAAGGAGCCTAAGGAAGAATGGGATTGGAGGAGAGTGTGAAATTAGACTCCTAGATAGCATATTAAAAAGTAGAGACATTACTTTGCCAACAAAGGTCCATCTAGTCAAAGCTATGGTTTTTCCAGTGGTCATGCATGGATGTGAGAGTTGGACTGTGAAGAGAGTATGATACTGTATTATTATCTATAGACATCATGCTGTACATTAATTGGCTTCTCATAAACTATTCTTTCTATAACTGAAATTTTGAGTCCATTAACTTAAACTTCTCTATGTCCCCCTTTCCGCAGTCTGAGCAATAACCATTCTATTATTTGTTTCTATAAAATCAGTTTTTTTTGCCCAGATTCCACCAACTGAAAGCACAATGCGTTTGTCTCTCTGTGTTTGCTTATTTCACTTGAAATAATGTCCTCCAGGTTGATCTGTGTTGTTGCATATGGGAAAATCTCCATCATTTTACGGCTGCATAACATTCCCTTATAGTTTTGTCAGTTCAGTTCAGTCGCTCAGTCATGTCCGACTCTTTGCGACCCCATGAATCACAGCACGCCAGGCATCCCTGTCCATCACCATCTCCTGGAGTTCACTCAGACTCACGTCCATCAAGTTCCTTATGCCATCCAGCCATCTCATCCTCTGTCGTCCCCTTCTCCTCCTGCCCACAATCCCTCCCAGTATCAGAGTCTTTTCCAATGAGTCAACTCTTCTCATGAGGTGGCCAAATACTGGAGTTTCAGTTTTAGCATTATTCCTTCCAAAGAAATCCCAGGGTTGATCTCCTTCAGACTGGATTGGTTGGATCTCCTTGCAGTCCAAGGGACTCTCAAGAGTCTTCTCAAACACACAGTCAAAAGCATCAATTCTTCAGCACTCAGCCTTCTTCACAGTCCAACTCACACATCCATACATGACCACAGGAAAAACCATAGCCTTGACTAGATGGACCTTAGTCTGCAAAGTAATGTCTCTGCTTTTGAATATACTATCTAGGTTGGTCATAACTTTTCTTCCAAGGAGTAAACGTCTTTTAATTTTATGGCTGCAGTCACCATCTGCAGTGATTTTGGAGCCCAAAAAAATAAAGTCTGACACTATTTCCACTGTTTCCTCATCTATTTCCCATGAAGTGATGGGACCGGATGCCATGATCTTCGTTTTCTGAATGTTGAACTTTAAGCCAACTTTTTCGCTCTTCTCTTTCACTTTCATCAAGAGGCTTTTTAGCTCCTCTTCACTTTCTGCCATAAGGGTGCTGTCATCTGCATATCGGAGGTTATTGATATTTCTCCTGGAAATCTTGATTCCAGCTTGTGCTTCTTCCAGTCTAGTGTTTCTCATGATGTACTCTGCATAGAAGTTAAATAAGCAGGGTGACAATATACAGTCTTGACATACTCCTTTTCCTATTTGGAACCAGTCGGGTGTTCCATGTCCAGTTCTAACTGTTGCTTCCTGACCTGCATACAGATTTCTCAAGAGGCAGGTTAGGTGGTCTGGTATTCCCATGTCTTTCAGAATTTTCCACAGTTTACTGTGATTCAAACAGTCAAAAGCTTTGGCATAGTCAATAAAGCAGAAATAGATGTTTTTCTGGAACTCTCTTGGTTTTTCCATGATCCAGCGAATGTTGGCAAATTGATTTCTGCTTCCTCTGCCTTTTCTAAAAGCAGCTTGAACATCAGGGAGTTCACGGTTCACGTATTGCTGAAGCCTGGCTTGGAGAATTCTGAGCGTTACTTTACTAGCATGTGAGATGAGTGCAATTGTGCGGTAGTTTGAGCATTCTTTGGCATTGCCTTTCTTTGGAATTGGAATGAAAACTGACCTTTTCCTGTCCTGTGGCCACTGCTGAGTTTTCCAAATTTGCTGGCATATTGAGTGCAGCACTTTCACAGCATCGTCTTTCAGGATTTGAAATAGCTCAACTGGAATTCCATCACCTCCATTAGCTTTGTTCATAGTGATGCTTCCTAAGGCCCACTTGACTTCACTTTCCAAGATGTCTGGCTCTAGATTAGTGATCACATCATCATGATTATCTGGGTCGTGAAGATCTTTTTTGTACAGTTCTTCCGTGTGTTCTTGTCACCTCTTCTTAATATCTTCTGCTTCTATTAGGTCCATACAACTTCTGTCCTTTCTCGAGCCCATCTTTGCATGAAATGTTCCCTTGGTATCTCTAATTTTCTTGAAGAGATCTCTAGTCTTTCCCATTCTGTTCTTTTCCTCTATTTCTTTGCATTGATCACTGAAGAAGGCTTTCTTATCTCTTCTTGCTATTCTTTGGCACTCTGCATTCAGATGCTTATATCTTTCCTTTTCTTCTTTGCTTTTCGCCTCTCTTCTTTTCACAGCTATTTGTAAGGCCTCCCCAGACAGCCATTTTTCTTTTTTGCATTTCTTTTCCATGGGGATGGTCTTGATCCCTGTCTCCTGTACAATGTCACGAACCTCATTCCATAGTTCATCAGGCACTCTATCTATCAGATCTAGGCCCTTAAATCTATTTCTCACTTCCACTGTATAATCATAAGGGTTTGATTTAGGTCATACCTGAATGGTCTAGCGGTTTTCCCTACTTTCTTCAATTTCAGTCTGAATTTGGTAATAAGGAGTTCATGATCTGAGCCACAGTCAGCTCCTGCTCTTGTTTTTATTGACTGTACAGAGCTTTTCCATTTTAGCTGCATAGAATATAATCAATCTGATTTTGGTGTTGACCATCTGGTGATGTCCATGTGTAGTCTTCTCTTGTGTTGTTGGAAGAGTGTGTTTGCTATGACCAGTGCATTTTCTTGGCAAAACTCTATTAGTTTTTGTCCTGCTTCATTCCACATTCCAAGGCCAAATTTGCCTGTTACTCCAGGTGTTTCTTGACTTCCTACTTTTGCATTCCAGTCCCCTAGAATGAAAAGGACATCTTTTTTGGGAGTTAGTTCTAAAAGGTCTTGTAGGTCTTCATAAAACTGTTCAACTTCAGCTTCTTCAGCATTACTGGTTGGGGCATAGACTTTCATAACTGTGATATTGAATGGTTTGCCTTGGAGACGAACAGAAATCATTCTGTCATTTTTGAGATTGCATCCAAGTACTGAATTTTGGACTCTTTTGTTGATCATGATGGCTACTCCATTTCTTCTGAGGGATTCCTGCCCTCAGTAGGAGATATAATGGTCATCTGAGTTAAATTCACCCATTCCAGTTCATTTTAGTTCGCTGATTCCTAGAATGTTGACGTTCACCCTTGCCATCTCTTGTTTGACCACTTCCAATTTGCCTTGATCATGGACCTGACATTCCAGGTTCCTATGCAATATTGCTCTTTACAGTATCGGACCTTGCTCCTATCACCATTCACATCCACAACTAGGTATTGTTTTTGCTTTGGCTCCATCCCTTCATTCTTTCTGGAGTTATTTCTCCTGTGATCTCCAGTAGCATATTGGGCACCTAATGACCTGGGGAGTTTCTCTTTCGGTATCCTATCATTTTGCCTTTTCATACTGTTCATGGGGTTCTCAAGGTAAGAATACTGAAGTGGCTTGCCATTCCCTTCTCCAGTGGACCACATTCTGTCAGGCCCCTCCCCCATGACCCGCCTGTCTTGGGTTGCCCTGCAGGCATGGCTTGGTTTCATTGAGTTAGACAAGGCTGTGGTCCTACTGTGATTAGTTTGACTAGTTTTCTGTGAGTATGGTTTCAGTGTGTCTGCCCTCCGATGCCCTCTTGCAACACCTACCATCTTACTTGGGTTTCTCTTACCTTGTGTGTGGGGTATCTCTTCAAGGCTTCTCCAGCAAAGCACAGCCACTGCCCCTTACCTTGGATGAGGGGTATCTCCTTACCACCGCTGTTCCTGACCTTCAATGTGGGATAGCTCCTCTAGGCCCTCCTGCGCCTGTGCAGCCAATGCTCCTCGGGATGCTCCTCCCAGCCACCGACCCTGGCCTCGGGCGTGGATGTCTCCTCCCAGCTGCCACCCCTGACCTCGGGCGTGGATGTCTCCTCCCAGCTGCCACCCCTGACCTCGGACACGGGGTAGCTCCTCTCGGCTGTTCCTGCGCCACCGCAGCCTGGCACTCTAGGCCACTGCCCCTGACCTCGGACGTGGGATAGCTCCTCTCAGCTGCTGCCCATGACCTCAGACACAGGGTAGCTCCTCTCAGCCGTTCCTGCGCCATTGCAGCCTGGCACTCTAGGCCTCTGCCCCTTACCTCGGACGTGGGGTAGCTCCACTCAGCAGCACTTAGTGCACTGGCTCTCGCAGCCTCCTGCGCTTAGTGCGCCAGCTCTTTTTATGTATACATATATATCAGTTAAGTCGCTCAGAAGTATCCAATTCTTTGTGACTCAATGGACTGAAGCATGCCAGGCTTTTCTGTCGATCATCAACTCCCAGAGCTTGCTCAAACTCATGCCCATTGAGTTGGTGATGCCATCCACCATCTCATTCTCTGTCATCCCCTTCTCCTCCTGCTTTCAATCTTTCCCAGCATCAGGCTCTTTTCCAAAGAGCCAGTCGTTTGCATCAGGTGGACAAAGTATTGGAGTTTGAGCTTCAGCATCAGTCCTTCCAATGAATATTCAGGACTGATTTCCTTGGGAATTGCCCAGTTTGACCTCCTTGCAGTCCAAGGGACTCTCAAGAGTCTTCTCCAACACCATAAATCAAAAGCATCAATTCTTAAGCACTCAGCTTTCTTTATAGTCCCAACTCTCACATCCATACATGACTACTGAAAAACCATAGCTATGACTAGATGGACCTTTGTTGGCAAAGTAATGTCTCTGTTTTTTTAATATGCTATCTAGGTTGGTTATAACTTTTCTTCAAAGGAGCAAGCATCTTTTATTTTCATGATGCAGTCACCATCTGCAGTGGTTTTGGAGCCCAAGAAAATGAAGTCTTTCTGTTTCCATTGTTTCCTCATCTATTCGCCATGAAGTGATGGGGCCAGAGGCCCTGATCTTAGTTTTTGGAATGTTGAATTTTAGGCCAGCTTTTTCACTCTCCTCTTTCACATTCATCAAGAGGCGCTTTAGTTCCTCTTTGATTTCTGCCATAAGGGTGGTGTCATCTGTGTATTTGTGGTTATTGATATTTCTCCCAGCAATCTTGATTCCAGCTTGTGCTTCATCCATCTTGGCATTTCACATGATGTACTCTGTATATAAGCAGGGTGACAATATACAGCCTTGATGTATTCCTTTTCCAATTTAGAATGAGTCCATTGTTCCATGTCCTATTCTAACTGTTGCTTCTTGACCTACATACAGATTTCTCAGGAAGCAGGTAAGGTAGTCTAATATTCCTATCTCTTGAAAAATTTTCTACAGAATTTTGTGATCCCCCCAGTCAAAGGCTTTGGCATAGTTAATAAAGCAGAAGTAGATTTTTTTTTTCCTGGGGCTCTCTTGCTTTTTTGATCATCCAACGGATGTTGGCAATTTGATCTCTGGTTTCTTTGCCCTTTCTAAATCCAGCTTGAACATCTGGAAGTTCTTAGTTCATGTACTGTTGAAGCCTGGCTTGGAGAATTTTGTGCATCAATTTGCTAGTGTGTGAGATAAGTCCAATCATGCCATAGTCTGGTCGTTTTTTGGCATTGTCTTTCTTTGGGATTAGAATGAAAACTGACCTTTTCCAGTCCTGTGGCCACTGCTGAGTTTTCCAAATTTGCTGGCATATTGAGTGCAGCACTTTCACAGCATCATCTTTCAGGATTAGAAATAGCTCAACTGGAATTCCATTACTTCCATTAGCTTTGTTCATGTGATTCTTCCTAAGGCCCACTTGACTTCACACTCCAGGATGTCTGGTTCTAGGTGAGTCATCACACCATTGTGGTTATCTGGGTCATGAAGATCTTTTTTGTACAGTTCTTCTGTGTCTTCTTGCCACCTCTTCTTAATATCTTCTGCTTCTGTTAGGTACATACCACTTCTGTCCTTTACTGTGTCCATCTTTACATAAAATTTTCCCGTGGTATCTCTAATTTTCTTGAAGATCTCTAGTCTTTCCCATTCTATTGTTTTCCTCTGTTTCTTTGCATTGATCACTGAGGAAATCTTTCTTATATCTCCTTGCTATTCTTTGGAACTCTGCATTCAGATGGTTATATCTTTCCTTTTCTCTTTTGCCTTTAGCTTCTGTTCTTTTCTCAGCTCTTTGTAAGACCTGGTCAGACAACCATTTTGCATTTTTACATTTCTTTTTCTTGGGGAAGGTTTTGATCACTCCCTCCTATACAATGTCATGAACCTCTACCCATAGTTCTTCAGGCACTCTGTTGCTACTGGAGAAGAGTGGAGAAATAACTCCAGAAAGAATGAAGAGACAGAGGCAGAATGAAGAAAACATCTAGTTGTGGATGTGACTGATGATGGAAGTAAATTCCGATGCTGTAAAGGACAATTTTGCATAGAAACCTGGAATGTTAGGTCCTTGAATCAAGGTAAATTAGAAGTGGTCAAGCAGGAGATGGCAAGAGTGAACATCGACATTTTAGGCATCAGTGAACTAAAATGAACTGGAATGGACAAATTTAATTCAGATGACCATTATATCTAATACAAGATTTGGGAAGAATCCCTTAGAAGAAATGGAGTAACCTTCATAGTCAACAAAAGTGTCTGAAATGCAGTACTTGAGTGCAATCTCAAAAAAGGTAGAATGATCTCTGTTCATTTCCAAGGCAGACCATTCAATATTACAATAATGAAAGTCAATGCCCCAATCACTAATGCCAAAAAAGCTGAAGTTTAATGGTTCTATGAAGACCTATAGGGTCTTCTAGAACTAACATCCCCAAAAGATGTCCTTTTCATCATAGGGGACTGAATTGCAAAAGTAGGAATTCAAGAGGTACCTGGAGTAATGGACAAGTTTGTCCTTGGAATTCAAAATGAAACAGGGCAAAGGCTAACAGAGTTTTGCCAAGAGAACACACTGGTCATAGCAAACACCCTCTTCCAACAACACAAGAGAAGACTCTACACATGGACATCACCAAATCAGTACCAAATTAGATTGATTATATTCTCTGCAGCCAAAGATGAAGAAGCTCTATACTGTCAGTAAAAACAAGACTGGGAGCTCATTGTGGCTCAGATCATGAACTCCTTACTGCAAAATTCAGACTAAAATTGTTAAATTGAAGAAAGTATATATATATATACTGTGTATACATATACATCTTGTATATGTATGTGTATGTGTATACATATACATATACATCTTTTAAGTGTGATATAGATGTATATATACACACACACATCTTTCAACTGATGAATGGCTAAAGAGTTTCTTTAGACATTCATCACTTGATGGCCATTTAGGTTGTTAGCCCCTCTCCACCCTGAACATTGGAGTGCAGATATCTCTTTAAGACATATATACATAAGTGGGATTGCTGGACCGTATGATGATTCTACTTTCATTGGTTTTCATAATAGCCATACCAATTTACATTTTCAGCAACAGTTTTTAAGGGTTCTCTTATCTCCACACCATCACTAACATTTGTTATCTCTCTTATCTTTTTGTTTTGTTTTGTTTTGGCCCATCTTGATCCTTGTCCAGAGATTGAACCCAGACCATAGCAGGGAAAGTGTCACATCCTAACCAGTAGGCAAGCAGGGAACTCCCTCTCTTGTCTTTTTGATAGCAATTATTCTAACAGGTGTGTGACAATAGCTCAGTATGGTTTTGGTTTACATTAGTAATGTTGAGTACTTTCTCATGTACCTATTGACCATTAGTATGTCTTTTTCAGAAAAATGTCTTTGTCAGGTCCTTGACCATTTTTAATTAGATTATTTTCTTTTTCCCATTGACTTATATGATTTATTCATATATTTTACATAGTAACTCCGTATTAGACACATGGTTTGCAAAATATCATTTTATATGTTATATTTTTTATTGATTGATTGTTTTCTTTGCTATTAAGAAGCTCTTTAATTTGATGTAATCTCACTTGTTTATTTTAGTTTTTGTTGCCTGTGCTTTTTGAGTTTTATTCAAGAAATCCTTGCCAAGATCAATGTAAAGGAGCTTCTTTTCTATGCTTTCTTCTAGGATTTTTATGGGTTGGGGGGTCTTACAGTTAAGTCTTTAACACATTTTGAGTTGACCTTTGTAAATGGTGTAAAATAGGTGTCCAGTTTTGCCCAGTTTCATTCTTTTGCATATAAATATCTAATTTTCCCAAGAAGATTTGTTGAAGAGATTATTTTTCCCCAATGTGTGTTCTTGATGACTTTGTTAAAAATTAGCTGACCATATATGTATGGGCTTGTTTCTGGGCTCCCTATTCTTTTCTACTGGTCTGTGTGCTTGTTTTTCAACCTACCATTCTGTTCTGATTACTATAGCTCTGTAATATAGTTTGCAATCTGGACATGTGATACCTCCTGTTCATCTTTCTCAAGTTTGCTTGGTTATTTGAGAATGTTCATGGCTCTATATAAATTTTAAGATAGTTTTTTATATTTCTGTGAAAAGTGTCATCGGAGTTTTGATAGGAATTGCATTGAATTTGTACATTCCTTTGGATAGTATAGACTTAAAAAATTAATTCATCCTTTCATAATCATGGGCTATCTTTCCATTTATTTGTGTCCTTGTCAATTTCTTTCATCAATTTAATTTTTAGTGTACAGATTTTTCACCTTCTTGTCTAAATTTATTTCTGATTATTTTATTGTTTTTTGATGCTATCACAAATGGAATTGTTTTCTTATTTTATTTTAGATAGCCCATTTATAGTGTATAGAAGCACAATGTTTTTTGTACATTGAATTTGTATCCAACAAATTTTCTGATTCATTCATTATTTTGGTAGAGTCTTACAATTTTCTACACATAAGATCATGTCATCTGCCCACATTTATTACTATTATGGCATTATTGTCTATGTCTCCCTGTCAATCTATTAATAATTGTTTACTATATTTACATGCTTCCATACTAGATGTGTAAATTTTATGATTGGTATATTCTCTTGATGAATTGATCCATTTATCATTATATGATGATCTCTTTGTCTCTTGTTACAGCTGTGGAGGTAGAGTCTATTTTGTCTGTTATAAGTACCTATTTTGTCTGATATAAGAACCCTGTTCTTTTTTGGTTTCCATTTTCATAGAATATATTTTGCAAACTTTTTACCTTCAGTTTGTGTGTGTCCTTAAAGTTTATGTGAGGGACTTTCCAGCAGTGGCCACAGGACTGGAAAAAGTCAGTTTTCATTCCAATACCAAAGAGTGCACAAATTACTTCACAATTGCACTCATCTCACATGCTAACAAAGTAATGCTCAAAATTCTCCAAACCAGACTTCAACAGTAAATGAACCATGAACTTCCAGATGTTCAAGCTGGATTTAGTAAAGGCACAGGAATCAGAGATCAAATTATCAAAATCTGTTAGATCATTGAAAAAGCAAGAGAGTTCTAGGAAAACACCTACTTCTGCTTTATTGACTATACCAAAGCCTTTGACTAAGTAGATCACAACAAACTGTGGAAAATACTTAAAGAGATGGGAATACCAGACTACCTGACCTGCTTCCTGAGAAATCTGTATGCAGGTCAGGAAGAAACAGTTAAAACTGGACATGGAACAACAGACTAGACCCAAATCAGAAAAGGAGTATGTCAAGGCCATATATTGTCACCGTGCTTATTTAACTTATTTAACTCTCATGTAGCATACATTATGAGAAACACTGGGCTGGATGAAGCACAAGCTGAAATCAAGATTACAGGGAAAATATCAGTAACCTCAGATATGCAGATGGCACCACCCTTATGGCAGAAAGCAAAGAAGAACTAAAGAGCCTCTTGATGAAAGTGAATGAGGAGAGTGAAAATTTGGCTTAAAACTCAGCATTCAGAAAACTAAGATCAGGGCATCTGGTCCCATCATTTCATGGCAAATAGATGGGGAAGGAATGGAAACAGTGATAGACTTTTTGGGGGGGCTCCAAAATCACTGCAGATAGTGACTGCATCATGAAATTAAAAGATACTTGCTCCTTTGAAGAAAAGCTATTACCAACATAGACACTATATTAAAAAGCAGAGACATTATTTTGCCAACCAAGTTCCATCTAGTTAAAGCTCTGGTTTTTCCAATAGTCATGTATGGATGCCAGAGTTGGACTGTAAAAAAAGGTAAGAGCTGAAGAATTGATGCTTTTGAACTGTGGTATTGGAGAAGACTCTTGAGAGTCCCTTGGACTGCAAGGCGATCCAACCAGTCCACCCTGAAAGAAATTAGTCCTGAATATTCATTTGATGGACTGATGCTGAAACTGAAACTTCAATACTTTGGCCATCTGATGCAAAGAACTGACTCATTTGAAAATACCCCAATGTTGAGAAAGATTGAAGGCAGAAGGGGATGACAGAGGATGAGATGGTTGGATGGCATCACTGACACAATGGACATGAGTTTGAGTAAACTCTGGGAGGGAGTTCGTGATGGACAGGGAGTCCTGGCATACTGCAGTCTATGGGGTCGCAAAGAGTTGGACACAACTGAGCGCCTGAACTGAGCTGAACTGAGAGACTTCCCTGGTAGTCCAATGGTTAAGACTCTGTGCTCTCAAAGTAGGGAGCCTGGATTTGATCCCTGGTCAGGAACTAGATCCTACATATGAAACTAAGAGTTTGCGTGCCACAACCAAGACCCAACACAGCCAAATAAATAAATAAATAAAAAGTATTTTTAAAATAAAAGCTTATGTGAGTCTCCCTGAGGCAGCATAAAGTTCTTGTTGTTCAGCTACAGTATGTCATTTAATTGGAAAATTTAAATCATTTACATTTAGGGTAATTATCACCATTTTGTTAACTTTTCTTTTATTGTTTTGCAGTTCCTTTCTTCCTCTCTTGTTATCTTTCTTGATGAATTGATGAATTCTTTGTCAACTGATGGGGTTTTTTGATAGCGATATGCTTTGATTCTTTTTCTCATTATTTATGTACATATTATAATTTTGCTTTGTAATTACTTTGTTTCATAATATATCTTATAATTATAAGAATCCTTTAAAAACTGCAACTATTTAACTTAAATTGCATACAAAGCTCTATACTTTTACTTGTTTTCCCTGGTGTTTTATGTTATTGATACCAACATTGCATGTTTTTATATTGTGTATCTATTAACAAAATATTAGTGCTAAAATTATTTTTAATACTTCTGTCTTTAAAGCTAGATGATAAGAGTTTAAAGTGATTTATACACTATCATTGCAGAATTAGAGTATTTTAAATTTGACTATATGCTTAACTTTACCAGTGAATCTTATGTTTCCATGTTGCTAATAAGCATCCTCTTTTTTTAACTTGAAGAACTTATTTTAACATTTCTTATAAGACAGGTTACAACCTCATGGAGTGTAACCTGACAGGCTCCAGGCAAGAATACTGGAGTGGGTTGCCATTTCCTTCCCCAAGACAGGTCTGAAAGTGAAAGTGAAGTTGTTCAGTCGTGTCCGACTCTTTGCGACCCTGTGGACTGTAGCCCACCAAGCTCCTCTATCCATGGGATTCTCCAGGCAAGAGTACTGGAGTGGTTTGCCATTTCCTTCTCCAGGGGATCTTCTCGACCCAGGGATTGAACCCAGGTCTCCCGCATTGCAGGCAGACGCTTTAACCTCTGAGCCACCAGGGAAGCCTGGTCTAGGGATGATAAATTTCTTACGCTTTTATTTGTCTGGGGAAGCCTTTTCCCTTCCTTCATTTCTGAGGGACAGCTTTGCTAGATAAAGTATTCTTGGTTGGTACTTTTTTTTCCCCCCTTGGGGCATTTCAAGTGTATCATTCTATTCTTTCCTGGCCTGCAAGGTTTCTGCTGAGAAATCTGCCTATAATCTTATTAGGACTACCTTGTACATGATAAGTCTTTTTTTTCCTTTCTGCTTTCAGAATTCTGTCTTTGGTTTTTGAATTTTATTATACTGTATCTTGTTAAAGATCTTTTTGAGTTGAATTTGTTTGAGGATCTTTGTGCTTCTTGTATGTAGTTGGCCATATTTCCCCAGACTTGGGAGGTTTTCAGTCATTATTTCCTTACATATGCTTTCTGTCCTCTTCTCACTGTTATCCTTCTGATACTTCCATAATGTGAATTTTCTTTCAGTTGATAGTGTCCCATAATTTATGCAGACTTTCTTCACTCTTTTAATGTTTTTTTTATTTATTTTCTCCTCTGAGTGGATAATATCAAGAGATCTGTCTTCAGGTTTGCAGATTCTTTTTCTACTTGGTTTTATTATTATTGAAGGTCTTTGTTTCATTTTCCTGTCATTCATTTTATTCTTCAGTTCCAGAATGTCTGTTTGGTTCATTCTTATTATTTCTCTCACTTTGCTGAACTTCTCATTTTATTTATGCAATGCTTTCCTGAGTTGTCTATGTTCTCTTGACTCTTGCCGAGCTTCCTTAAAATAATTATTTTGTATTATTTTTCAGTTAACTCTCATATTTATGTTTTTTTGGGGTCAGTTTGGGAAGTTATTGTGTCTCTAGTGGTGTTATGTTTCTTTGCTTTTTCATGTCCCTAATGGCTTTATGTTGATGTCTGTGCATTTGAGGGGACAGTAACTTCTTCCAATCTTTTCAAACTTGCTGCAGTGGGTAAAGACTTTAACCTGATGGTGGCTGAAGGACACTGACTGAGTTCCTAGGAGGGCACCTGGAGGGCTCTAGCTCCTGGCAGGGCACAGTGGCATGGTCTTTGTACATCTCCATCACCTGAGGTCAACGTTGGTAAAGATTTCAGAGACCTTGAAGGTGGCGATGGTGGTTATGGTTCTTGGGGTCATCAGAGGCAAAGATTGCTTGGATTCTGTTATTTATTTATTTATTTATTTATTTATTTATTTATTTATTTTAGTCTATGGAAGGAAGTTCCAGTTGAGGTGATATCTCTTGACCAGATTTTGTGTGCTTGCATTCTGAGTGGCATCAGAACTGGGGTCTTGGAATTATAGAACTACCACAGCCCCTGGGTCCTTGAGAACAGTTGTTCTTGGGATATCAATGGTACTAGTTTTATGAGGTACAGACATGTACAGATCTCCCATGGAACTGTGTCTCAGCTCCCTAGGTCTTGAAGCAGTAACTTGGTTCTGAGGGATGTGGATGTAGCAGTGGTGAGACTCGAAGATGACATGGTGCAGCAGTGGCTTGGTTCAAGGGGACAAGGTACACTAGCATCACATCCTGGGGAGGTAGGTCAAGTCAAACTCTGGCCCCAGGGGAGCAGCTGTAGAAGAGCAGCAGCTTGGTTCTGGTGGTAGCAGCTCAAGCCTGTGACTTAGAATCCCAAGGACAGGGCACAGAACAGCTGTAGTGCATTTCAATGATGATAGGTCCAAGCCATGATTTATAACTCCAGGGAAAGTTGCAGAACAGCAGCAGCTGGGCCTGATGATGGCCCATTAAAACCACATGTTGGGAACATCCAGGTGATGAGGTGTAAAGCAGCAGCAGTATGGTTAGGGCTACAGTCCTGACTTACTACCTGGAGACAGGGCGCAGAGCAACAGCAGTGCAACTCTGTTTGTCATGGGTCAAAGTCACAACTTAAGGACCTAGAGGTAGAGTGCAGAACAGCAGTAGCTCTAGTCCTAGAGATTGCAAGGCACTGCAGTGCTCTGATCCTGGAGGGTTAGGCACAGTAGTTACTGGGGCCCTTGGGAGCAAGTCTCACTACAACAACAAATCTAGCCCCAGGGAGGAGACACAACAGTAGGGACTCCAGCCAGCAACAGTAGGGTCTCCATCTACATCATCTAGATGTAGCATTTGTTTTGATGTTTTGAGTCCTCAATAGTAAAGAATTCAAATATCTATAGTATAAAGTTTGTTGGTGTCTTCCTGCTCTTCTTAACCTATGGGGTGAAATTCTAAGGAGGCTCCTCCTGGTGCCAAGCTTCTCTGGGATGGTGGCTGGGGTGACACAGGTAAAATACTTCCTATGGTTTTCTATTTAGTCATCTTTACTTTTTGAACTCCTCAGAGTTTCTAAGGCTTCTTCGTTATAGTCCAGAGATTACTAGGAGTATTTTTGTTACTTTGCATTTTATTTATTGTTTATATAGTTTTTGGGTAAAAGGCAAGTGTGAAGAATTCCTAGGCCTCCATCTTGCAGTTGTCATCTCCCTATTTTATTTAAAAATTTTGTTATATTTAAATTTTATACTTTATTTTGTTCTTTCTCATTTTATTTTATTTATCAAATCACTTAACCTCTCTAAGCCACAATTCCTAACCTGGAATATAAGAAAAACTGTACCTACTTCAAAAGAATTTTTTTAAGGATAAAACATGTAAATTAGTACTATATTATAGAATTTATAGTATTAATTTACATGCTTTATCAAAATTATTTTCTCATTTTTTTATTTGGCTATATCTAGAGAGGAGCTTCCCAGGTGGTGCTACTGGTAAAGAACCTGCCTGCCAATGCAGGAGATGTAAGAGACAAGCTTTCAATCTCTGGATTGGGAAGGTCTCCTGGAGAAGGGCATGTCAACCCACTCCAGTATTCTTGCCTGGAGAATCACAGTTTTCTCAAATCTAGAGACCTTAGTGTACAATTTACACACTGTTGTTTGTCCTTCTCATGCAATTCTTCAAATACATTTAGATCAACTCTTTTCTTTGCTTCTCTTTTTTTATAGCAATATCCTGTGTGTGCATTTCTTCAGCTGAAAAATGGGAATGATTTAATTAGACTATCTCACAGGGCAGAGTGAGATAGGCACCCCAAATTTATCCCTAGAGTTGTTGGAAATGAAATCCAACGCTTCTTGCTCCCCCTCTGGTGCTCCCTTAGCACAGTAAGAAAGGCCTAGTGTAAGGACTCAATTCCTAATCTGGAAAATAAGAACAATTGCGTTTACATCAAAAGCATTGTCTTGTAGACTATATGAAATAAAACTTCTTAATACATGCTTAATCAATGTTAGTTATCAGTATTCAGACATTATTCCATGCTGAAAATAGTGGAATTCCAAAATAGTGAAATTCCATAATTCCAGACACATTCCATTCTTCTCCGTGAGATCAATGCCTCTCCTTTGCTTCAAAACTCTAATCAAAATCTTTCATTTAGATACTGGAGCAATAACTCTCAAAGCAGCTGGTGCACTGACCTATCCTACTGAGCAAAGGAAATGTCCATTTTTTAAAAATCCTATGTTTAAGGAAATGAGGGTAAAGAAAATTTGTCTGTTTCTTGGACCAGGACAGTAGAGGTCTTCAGTGAATATTTTTCAGCTGGCCAACCAATTTTTTTTTTTAAGGTGGCTAAAGGAGCCAAGAGTTTGACAAATGTGGTTCTCTATGGAAAAGATATGCAAATTATGTAGAACATTCATCAGATTTGTAGGAAAACCTGGAGCTTGAAATGAGAAGTGGATTTGAACACCTGAATTTCTTTTTTTATTTAAAATGATATTGCTATTATATTATTATATGTATAATCCATGCTCACTATTGAAAATATAGAAAAAAACAAATAAGTAGGAAAAAATCCCTAATAATTATTTAACTAAGAGATCACACTTTTCAAAGATTTGTTATATGGATATTCAGATGTTTTCAGGTGTGTAGGTATGTGTATGCATGTGTAAAATGCTAAATAATGAATTAATAAAAATTTTAACAAAAATGAGATTATGTTATTCATGATTCTTTGTGTTTTTTCATCTATATCTTGAATATTTTTCCATGAACAAAGTTCTAAATATCTTAAAAGCTTATGAAATTGTTTTTTTCATGCAATGCTTCAGGTTGGAGGAATCCTTTCATAATGACTACTGAAAAGTTCATTTTTGTGTCAGCTGCAATATCTGCTGTCAGCTAATTATTCTATTTAACTAGGGGGACACTATAGAACTGATTTTGGTCAAATGAGAAATCTAAGCATTGAGGAGGTATGAGATTCCCAAGTACAAGTGGTCTTCTTTCTGCTGCCCTCAGCAGTCCTGAAATATTTTTTTGAAAGTAAGCATAAAGAAATAGAATTTCCCCATCCCTTCAGCGGGTAATGACTCAGTTAAGAAACATCTCTCTCATCGGTGGTTATGTTGGAGATGCTCATCATAATTTTCTGTTCTGTAATAAAACTTCACTTAGAAATAGCTGGAAGGATTTCCACTTCTGTGGGAATGGGGATGGGGAGAAGGCAGAACCTTTGAAATACTAGAAGTGCTGAATGACTCCCATGTAACTGCCCATGAGGACAGAGGCTCTTGTAGAGAACTTAACTACCTACCCATACTAACATTTCTTGGGATTCTGGGCCTGCTGGCTGTGATTCCCCAAAGCCTTGCTACAGTGACATTTCTCAAATCCTGGACTGTCAGTCTTCATATGAGATACTGCATATGTCTTCCCATTCAAAAGAATTCTAGAGGAGATCTGAGACTTTTGGAATCTGTTCTTCACATCCACAATTTGTAAGTTTGTGAAGCTTTCATGGCTGTTAGATCCCAAATAGTGTAATTAAGTATGATTGCTTCATATCATTTTTTGAAGATGCTTCATGTTCTGCCAAATTAAGAAAACAAACAAACCACATTTCTACTTCTTCCCTGTGGTATGGTGCTGTGTTATTGAAAACAGAGAAAGCCTGAAGAACTCTCCAGTGGCAGGCCTTCATTTTATGATTCTTCAGTGATTTCAAAATTTGAGGTTCTTTATTTCCATGCCAAAAAAGAAAAGTATTCTTTTTGTTCTGTTAGTTTCCCTAAAATCTGAAACATATCCAGACAGTTATTTTGGGGTCCCTGTTCTCACAATTTTTACAAATAGTGTCCCTTTTTCTTTCCAAACATGAGTGTAAGAGACTCTGCCATAAATTATACTGAATATTAGCCCACCCATAACTTACTGAAAAGTTTGTCATTTCAACTCTTAGACACACCTCAAGACACACCTTAAGACACACTTAAACACCTGCTCTTAGACACACCTAATCAGTAGTAAAAAGAAGTAGAAAAAATAAACCATCATTTTCTGGGTGATTATTAAACATCAGACACTGTACTGAGCAACTTGCATATGCTATCCAGATGTCCGTTGATATAATCTTGTGCTTTGAGATTTCTATAATTTTGGCACAAGTCCTCCAACATACATTGGTAGGTCTAGCGCTGCCCCTGTATTTTCTGTGAATCCTCATGGAATTATGGTCTTATAATCACATCTGGTTTTGAGTTCCTGCTTCCACTAATCTGCCAGATAGTTTTTCTATCTGACATCTAGCCAGTTAGAGAACTCTGTTCCTATCCCTTAATTTCTTCCCAAATTGCTCTCACAAGCAATGTGTAGCAAAGGGCACACTAGCAATTTGGAATCAGAGTTTCCACTGATGCAAAATGAGCAACTTGGGACTTAATTTTAGACATGCATCTTCTTGCAAGTCTTTTGGCCATACTGCTACAAGGAATTTCCCACTGGTCATCTTATTCCACAAGCTCCAGAGCATATTTCCATGTTGCTCAGTGCTCTCTCTCTCTCAAGGCTTCCCTTATATCTTCTGCTGCTCTGTTTGCCAAGTTCCTCTAGAATCACTCTCCTCAAACTTAATTCTCTTGTTTTATTGCATAAAATAATGATTTTCTATCCATTTACTTATTGTATTAGTATGCTACTGCTGCTGTAACAAAATACCACAGACTGGTTTAAATAACAGAAACTTATTTTCCCACAGTTCTGGGTGCTGGTAGTCCAAAAAAACAAAGTACCAGCAAGGTTAGTCTCCCTTCTTGGCTTGCAGATGTCACCTTCTTTTTGGATCTTCATATGGCCTTTTTTCTGTGGTCACATTTTACTGGTTATCTCTTCTTCCTCTTATAGACACTGTCTCTCAGTCATGTCCGACTCTTGTGACCCCATGAACTGTAGCCCACCAGGCTCCTCTGTCCGTGGGATTTTCCAGGCAAGAATACCATTTCCGTCTCCATTTTAGACAGTAGTCCTGTTGTATTAAGTACCACCCTCATGACCTCATTTGCCTTAATCATCTCCTTAAAGACCCTATCTCCTAATACAGTCCCACTTGAAGTTAGAGTTTCAACATGAATTTTGCAGGACATAATTCAGTCCACAACACTCATCTTAAGGTCTATCGTTTTGTATCCAAAGACAAACTAACATAATATGAGAAATATAAGCCCACACATACTGGGGACTCACCTTCAGAAATACCTACAGAATAGTAGATGCTTTGAGATTTCAATCTCTCCATTCTCTTCTCTCCTCTTCTTTCTTTTCTTTCTTTTTCCTTTTCCTCTTCTTCATCTTCTCCTTATCCTCCTCCTTTTTTTTTCTCTCTCTCTCTCCCTCTCTCTCCAGTCTAGCAATAGATGATGTAGTAGACTAAATAATGGGCACCCTTAATACCAGGTTCTAATTCCTGGGACTTGTAAATATTACTTAAAAAAAAAAAAAAACATACTTTGCAGATGCCATTAAGTTTACGATTTTGAGATGAGGAAATTATCCTGGATTATCTATGTGGGCCCTAAATGCAATTGCAGGTATCCTAATAAGAAGGAGATTTGACACATAGAGGAAGAGGTTATATGAAGAAGAAAGATATTAGAAGATTGAAGTGATATGGCCACAAGCCAAAGAATACCAGCAACTATCAAAAACTCAAAGAGGCAAGAAACTGATTCCATTCTAGAGCTTCCAGGAGTGAGGCCCTGCTGACACGTTGATTTTAGCCTACTGATACTGATTTTTTACTTTTGATCTCCAGAACTGTGAAATAATAAATGTGTATTGTTTTAAGACATGAAGTTCATAGTCATTTGTTACAGCAGTCACAGGAAACTAATACAGATGGGAAGAAAATAAACACCAGTTTTCTGACTGATGGAAATTTATGCCACCGCCAACTACACTCATCCAACATGCACACCTTAGAAGGCAAGAGAAGCTATTTAGGGTGGGGTTTCAGTAATCTTTTCACCTTTATATATATATATTTCACTCATTTTTACAAAAATCTTTTGAGGCAAGAATTCTTATTCTTCTTTCTTCTTTTTATTTTCTAAATTATGGAAGTATGATAACACATTCATAAGAGACTTAGAAAATACAGAATAAAGTTATATATATTTCCACTATATATTACAATTATTTTAAGTAGATAAATCAATATGTTTAGTTGGAGTTTTAATGCCAAACTCTCAATAATTAATAGAATGAACAGAAAAGTAGAAGGATATAATAGACCTGAAAAGCACTATGAACGGATCTGATATTCTTAAGATTTATACAATTTGCACACAACAGCAGGATACAAATTCTGTTTAAGTTCCCATAGGCTATAAACCAGGAGACACTGGAACATATCCACGGACATAAAACAAGGAACAAAATTTTCATAATCTAAAGATATTGAAATCATATACAGTCTGTTCTCTTATCACTGTGGAATTAGGCTGGAAATCAATATCAAAAGATATTTGAAAATAACCCACATATTGTCAAGTGCAATATAACATTTACCAAAAGGGATCTTTGACTTAGCAATTGAAAGCCTTAATAAAGTTAAAAGACTGAAAAAACAGAGAGGGTGATTGCAGAGAAGAAAGTATTTAAATGAGAATTTAATATCAAAATAAGAAATTAATATCAAGGATAATTTAAAACCATATGCATTTGGAAATTAAATTTCCACTTTTAAATGATGGGTGTATCTAAGAAACCATAACAAGGAAATTAGAAAATATTTCTAACAGAATAAAAATGAAAAGAGAATTTATCAGAATTTGTTTCAGGCAGCTGAAGCAGCTCAGTGCAACTAAATACAATGTGGAATCTTGAATAAAGTATGAGAACAAATAATGGACCCTAACATAAAATTTTTATGTCACATGTTAATTTCCTAATTTTTTTAACATCAAAGGACTTCTTTATATTCTCAGAATTGGATTAGAAATTTTAAGCCTCATTCAAATATTTGTTTAAAATATCACTAAAATAATAAGCTTTATAGACTTTTAGCAGTAATACTACATGCCAGAGTAAATGAAACTATATAAAAGTTTTAAGTGTAAATAAATTAGAAATCAGCATTCTATTCATGTGCAATAAGTCCTTCAGCTGTGTATGACTCTTTGTGATTCTATGGAATATAGAACGCCAGGCTCCTTTGTCCATGACAATTTCCCAGGCAATAATACTGGAGTGGGTTGCATGCCCTCCTCCAGGGGATCTTCCCAAACCAGGAATAGAACCCGCTTCTCTTATGTCTCCTGCATTGACAGGAGTGTTCTTTACCATTAGTGCCTCCTATTCATACTTAGTCAAACAAGTGGGAAAAAATGTCGTTAAGTTTCTTAGCAAAGCAAAAATTCATGTTTTCTAAAATATATGTATTTTATTATACATACACACACACACACACACACACAGTTCAGTTCAGTTTAGTTGCTCAGTTGTGTCCGACTCTTTGCGACCCCATGAATCGCAGCACGCCAGGCCTCCCTGTCCATCACCATCTCACAGAGTTCACTCAGACTCATGTCCATTCAGTCCGTAATGCCATCCAGCCATCTCATCCTCGGTCGTCCCCTTCTCCTCCTGCCCCCAATCCCTCCCAGCATCAGAGTCTTTTCCAATGAGTCAACTCTTCACATGAGGTGGCCAAAGTACTGGAGATTCAGCTTTAGCATCATTCCTTCCAAAGAAATCCCAGGGCTGATCTCCTTCAGAATGGACTGGTTGGATCTCCTTGCAGTCCAAGGGACTCTCAAGAGTCTTCTCAAACACCACAGTTCAAACGCATCAATTCTTTGGCGCTCAGCTTTCTTCACAGTCCAACTCTCACATCCATACATGACCACAGGAAAAGCCATAGCCTTGACTAGACGGACCTTAGTCGGCAAAGTAATGTCTCTGCTTTTGAATATATTATCTAGGTTGGTCGTAACTTGTCTTCCAAGGAGTAAGCATCTTTTAATTTTGTGGCTGCAGTCACCATCTGCAGTGATTTTGGAGCCCCTCAAAAAATAAAGTCTGACACTGTTTCTACTGTTTCCCCATTTATTTCCCATGAAGTGATGGGACCGGATGCCCTGATCTTCGTTTTCTGAATGTTGAGCTTGAAGCCAACCTTTTTGCTCTCCTCTTTCACGTTCATCAAGAAGCTTTTTAGTTCCTCTTCACTTTCTGCCATAAGGGTGCTGTCATCTGCATATCTGAGGTTATTGATATTTCTCCCGGCAATCTTGATTCTAGCTTGTGTTTCTTCCAGCCCAGCGTTTCTCATGATGTACTATGCATAGAAGTTAAATAAGCAGGGTGACAATATACAGCCTTGACGTACTCTTTTTCCTATTTGGAACCAGTCTGTTGCTCCATGTCCAATTCTAACTGTTGCTTCCTGACCTGCATACAGATTTCTCAAGAGGCAGGTTAGGTGGTCTGGTATTGCCACCTCTTTCAGAATTTTCCACAGTTTATTGTGATCCACACAGTCAAAGGCTTTGGCATAGTCAATAAAGCAGAAATAGATGTTTTTCTGGAACTCTCTTGCTTTTCTCATGATCCAGCGGATGTTGGCAATTTGATCTCTGCTTCCTCTGCCTTTTCTAAAACCAACTTGAACATCAGGGAGTTCATGGTTCACGTATTACTGAAGCCTGGCTTGGAGAATTTTGAGCATTACTTTACTAGCATGTGAGATGAGTGCAATTGTGTGGTAGTTTGAGCATTCTTTGGCATTGCTTTTCTTTGGGGTTGGAATGAAAACTGACATTTTCCTGTCCTGTGGCCACTGCTGAGTTTTCCAAATTTGTTGGCATATTGAGTGCAGCACTTTCACAGCATCATCTTTCAGGATTTGAAACAGCTCAACTGGAATTCCATCACCTCCACTAGCTTTGTTCATAGTGATGGTTTCTAAGGCCCACTTGACTTCACATTCCAAGATGTCTGGCTCTAGATTAGTGATCACATCATGATTATCTGGGTCGTGAAGATCTTTTTTGTACAGTTCTTCTGTGTATTCTTGCCACCTCTTCTTAATATCTTCTGCTTCTGTTAGGTCCATATCATTTCTGTCCTTTCTCAAGCCCATCTTTGCATGAAATGTTCCCTTGGTATCTCTAATTTTCTTGAAGAGATCTCTAGTCTTTCCCATTCTGTTGTTTTCCTCTATTTCTTTGCATTGATCGCTGAAGAAGGCTTTCATATCTCTTCTTGCTATTCTTTGGAACTCTGCATTCAGATGCTTATATCTTTCCTTTTCTCCTTTGCTTTTCCCTTCTCTTCTTTTCACAGCTATTTGTAAGGCCTCCCCAGACAGCCATTTTTCTTTTTTGCATTTCTTTTCCATGGGGATGATCTTGATCCCTGTCTCCTGTACACACACAAACACACACACACACATACACACACACATGAAAGCTTTTCTACCACATGGGATAAAGGCTTGAAAAAAAAAACAACAAAAAAAGAGATGGAGAGATTGGAAAATGTAAATGAAATTGGAGCACTGAATATGAAATAGAAAAAGTGAAACAAACTAGATAAAAGTAAAAGATCATCATATAGTTCAGTTGTTTTTAAATATGCCTGATCATTAGGATCATACTGGAACTTTGGTGATAAAAACAATACCTGGACGTTTGTGTTTTTCAAAAACTTCCAAGATAATTCTAATGTGCATCTGGATTTTAAAAAGTGATTACAGATTTTTCTATTAAATGACAGTTTTAGTGATATAGAATTCCATTATTTTCTGTTGACCAATCATGATACAATGGTATTAAAATGAATAACAGTTACATAATCATAATAGCAAAAGATATTTATCAATTTTCACAATCAATAGCCAAACAAAAGACAAAAGATAATTGCAAGCCATAATGGAAACATGACTAACCTAACAATACAAAATAATTACATACAATTTGGGGGTTAAGTAGAATGATGTGGTAGGTGGAAGTGCATACACACATGTCTTCATCCACCCTGCTAGTTTAAGTCTTTTGGTATGTGCATTTAATCTATTTACATCTGAGGTAATTTAATTATCAATATGGAAGGCATAGCAACTCACTCCAGTATTCTTGCCTAGAGAACCCCATGGACAGAGGAACCTGACAAGTTGCAGTCCCTAGGGTCTCACAGAGTCAGACACGACTAATGCAACTAACACATGATCCTGTTACCATTTTCTTAATTGTTTTGAGTTTATGTTTTGTAGGTCTTTTCCTTCTCTAGTGTTTCATGCCTAGGAAATTTCCTTTAGCATTTGCTGTAAAGCTGGTATGGTGGTGCTGAATTCTCTTAAATTTTGCTTCTCTGCAAACCTTTTGACTTCTCCATCAAAGCTGAATGAGCGTCTTGCTGGGCAGAGTATTCTTGTTTATAGGTTCTTCTCTTTTATCACTTTAAATATATTGTACCATTCCCTTCTGGCTTGTAGGGTTTCTGATGAGAAATCAGCTGATAACTTTATGGTAGTTCCCTGTACATTATATGTTGCTTTTCCCTTGTTGCTTTTAATATTTCATCTTTGTCTTTTATTTCTTCCAGTTTGATTACTATATATTTCAGTATATTCCTCCTTGGGTTTATCCTGTCTGGGACTCTGTGCTTCCTGGACTTGGTTGACTAGCTCTTTTCCCACATTAAGGAAGTCTTCAGTTATTATCTCTTCAAATATTTTCTTGGGTCCTTTCTCTCTTCTCATCCTGGGACCTGTATAATGCAAATGTTGGTGTGTTTAATGTTATACTAATGGCCTTTTAGGCTGTCTTCATTTTTTCATTCTTTTTTCTATATTCTGTTTTGTGGCAGTGATTTACACCATTCTGTTTTCCAGGTCACTTATCCATTCTTCTGCCTCAGTTATTCTGCTATTGATTCCTTCTAATGTATTATTCATCTCTGTGTGTTCTTTAGTTCTTTTAGGTCTCTGGTAAACATTTTATGCATCTTTAATCTTTTTCAGAGACCTTGGGCTATCTTCACTATCATTATTCTGAATTCTTTTCCTGGAAGTTTCCCTATCTCCACTTAATTCCATTGTTTTTTCTGAGGTTTTTATCTTGTCCCTTCATCTGAGACATAATCCTCTGCCTTTTTCATTTTGATTAACTTTGGGATTAAAGTTCTTGCTTCTTCTGTCTGCTCTCTGGTGGAAGAGGCTAAGAGGTTTCTGTAAGTTTCTTGATGGGAGGGACTGGTGGTGGGGAAAACTGAATTTTGCTCTGATGGGCAGGGCTGTGCTCAGTAAAACTTTAATCCAATTGTCTGCTGATGGGTGGGGCTGTACTTCCTCCCTGTTAGTTGTTTAGCCTGAGGCAATCCAGCCGGGGAGACTACAAGCTTTATGGTAGGGCTAATGGTGACCTCCAAGAGGGCTCATGCCAAAGTTCACCTCCCAGGACTTCTGCTAACAGTGCCCATGTCCCTACAGTGAGAGCCTGCCAACCCACACCTCCACAGGAGATCCTCCAACATTAGAAGGTAGGTCTGGTTCAATCTTCTGTGGGGTCACTGCTCCTTTATCCTGGGTCTTAGTGTTCACAAGATTTTGTTTGTGCCCTCCAATAGTGGAGTCTCTGTTTCCTCCAGTCTTGTGGAAGTCCTTTAATCAAATTCCACTGGCCTTCAAAGTCAGATTCCCTGGAGATTCTTAGTCGTTTTGCAAGATCCCTACACTATGAAGCCTGATGTGAGGCTCAGAACCTTCACAACAATGAGGGAAATTCTTTGTTATTATTGTTATCCAGTTTGTGGATCTTCCACTCAAAGATTATGAGATTTGATTATATCATTATTGCACCCCTCCTATTGTCTCATTGCAGTTTTTCCTTTGTCTTTGGATGGGGGATACCTTTTTTGGAGCTGGTCTGGCATCTTCCTGTTGATCGTTGTTCAATAGATAGTTACAATTTCAGTGCTCTTACAGTAGGAGATGAGCACACATCCTTCTGCTCTGCCATCTTGAACCAACTCTTCTGGTCCCTCTTTTATTTATAAGGAAACTGAGACTTAGAGACCTTAAGCAATTTGTCAGAAGGCACACAGTTAATAAGTGGTAGAATCTTGATTGGGCTTTCTAGGTGATGCTAGTGGTAAAGAATCTGCTTAACAATGCAGGAGACACCAGAGATGTAGGTTCAATCCCTGGGTCAGGAAGATCCGCTGGAATAGAAAATGGCAACTTGCTCCAGTATTCATGCCTGGAACATCCTATGGACAGTACAGCCTGGTGGAATACAGTCCATGGAGCTGCAAAGAGTTAGATATGACTGTGCAACTGAGCACACAATAACCAATATTTAAACTTAGAGGAAGAAAGTTGCATGTATTAATGTGTAAGGGTATATGAAGGTAGCACTAACAAGTAGAAACTGAAGTAGGAACTAAAACTTAAAAGAAACCTGACCATTTATTTAATGGTTTGATTAGATGATTGTAGACATTGCCACTGATATAGAAAACACAGTAGTAGTGAATATTACAAACGGAAAACTTTCATCAGTTTATACATTATATAAATACATGCTTCAATAATTATTTAGAAATTAGGCTCTTTTGGAAACATGCTCAGGAATGAAAGAATTTAATTCCACAAGAATGATTATGACACAGTCCTAGAACTCAAGCAGTGCATGTTCTAGTGCATGCAGGATGGTGGGATGCGGAATTAGCATAAGGATATCTTACTATTATGTAATGTAGCTTCTAAGATATAATGTTACTGTCCATGAGATAGATTTGGATCTCTCTTTTTTGCCTCTCAGAATTCATTTGTAGATATCTTCTGTGGGTATATATGGGAGTAAGGTTAGAATTATAAGTATGTTCTCTCCTAATATATTTAATGTAGATCACATCTAACACATCAAAGTGGATCTCCCTAAGCCACATATGCACTATATGACAAATTTAAATATTTTAAGCATATTTTATATGAACTATTAATTTTGATTATGTTATACTAACAGATTGCTGTTCTACTCCCTGCTCTGTAATTGACTGTGAAGGACACCAGGATTGCTGCCCTCACATTGCTCATTTTCTTCCCAGGCTACAGAAAAATGTCAGAGACTATCTCATTTCACCTCATTATAAAAGATGAAATGAGGGATGGGATTCTTAGAGGGGTTCTTGGAAGAAGTTGAATTTTAACTGGATTTTGAATAATAATGTAAACAAGTAGAGAAGGGAAGATATTTTCAAGCAGAATTGTGTGAGAAAAGGCATGCATATGAGACATTGCTGGGAAAACATAATATTCCTTGTATTTAGAAATGGAAGAGAAGGATGAATTAGGGATGGACTCTGAAGAGGAAAGTAGGCTTTAGTAAGAGTGGCCAATTTAGAGGTCAGTTTAGCCTCATTTCCTTTTCTATAGTGTCATTAGACAGATGGTAGTAATGCTGCTGCTGCTGCTAAGTCGCTTCAGTCATGTCCGACTCTGTGCGACCCCATAGATGGCAGCCCTCCAGGCTCCCCCGTCCCTGGGATTCTCCAGGCAAGAATACTGGAGTGGGTTGCCATTTCCTTCTCCAATGCATGAAAGTGAAAAGTGAAAGTGAAGTCACTGAGTCGTGTCCAACTCTCAGCTACCCCATGGACTGCAGCCCACCAGGCTCCTCCATCCATGGGATTTTCCAAGCAAGAGTATTGGAGTGGGGTGCCATTGCCTTCTCCTGTAGTAATGCTACAGGTTAAAAAAAATGGATTTCAGCAAGATGTTTGTTAAGGTTCTGGAACCTTATCTGGGTAATAGCATTGCTCAGAGGCCATAGCTGGAAGTATTTTACCAACAAGTGCTGATTAATGAATGAATGGTAAACCTAGAAGATAATATCTATTAGAGTCACACTACTAAAAGGCATGCAGATCAGATTTGCAGGTTATACAAGATGTGGAAATAAAGCTGAAATGCAGAATGAAAGAATCAGGGTTCATAATGCTTTCTACAGGTAAAAGTTTAATGAGATAAAAAAAAAGTTTGCTGCATTTTCCTTCATTCACATTTTCAAACATTTATCTTGAGCACCTACTATATATATAAAGCATTAGGCTAGGTGGTGGGGATTCAAAGATAAAGAAGACATAATTTCTCAAGGAATTCAAAGTCTCACTGGAGGAGGCAGATAAATCAAATTTGTTAGTACAGTGTGGTAAGTGCTATGATAGAGATAAGCACAGAGTGCTATGAGAAGACAGAGAAAGAGCATTTAAATGAGTACATGAGAAAGGTATTCATGGGATTGTGAAGTTTGAGCTGAATTTTAGAGAATTAGCTAGAATCTGATGAAACAAAAAAGGTATTTTAGGTAGAAGAAAACAAATGGCTTTAAAGCAGTAAGACATATATCAGGAAGGTCTGAATCTCTAAGGTCTGACTGTAAGTAATGGTACTAAAGAGTGATACAGAAATAAAATTGGACTGTGAGCTCACTGAAATTGAGATCACAATGTATCTACTTGGTGTTACCTGCAACTATCATAGATCTTGTATTGGATGCAGATCAGCCCCTTAACATAGAGCACACAGCTTCTCAATGTTGCCTTCTGGTTGCTCTGGTTCTCAGTTAGATGATGTTACACAGATTTATTGGTCTCTGGCCCATGTTACCTTGTGGGATTGGATAGCTGCAGGGTTTGATGACTCTCAAAAAATGGGGCATTGTTTATTGTATCTGAAAACTTGGATTCTCTCTCCCTTCACAATCAAGTTTCATGAAATGACAATTGCCTGTACTCACAGTCGTGACTCCTCTAACTTCTGCAATTAGCCGATTCAGTCCCTCAGTCATGTCTGACCCTTTGCAACCCCATGGTCTGCAGCATGCCAGGCTTCCCTGTCCATCATCAACTCCTGGAGCTTGCTCAAACTCATGCCCATTAGGTTGATGATGCCATCCAACCATCTCATCCTCTGTCATCCTCTTCTTCTCCTGCCTTCAGTCTTTCCCAGCATCAGGGTCTTTTCCAATGAGGCAGCTCTTTGCATCAGGTGGCCAAAGTATTGGAGTTTCAGCTTCAGCATCAGTCCTTCCAACGAATATTCAGAATTTATTTCCTTCAGGATTGACTTGTTTGATCTCCTTGCAGTTCAAGGGACTCTCAAGAGTCTTCTCCAACACTACAGTTCAAAAGCATCAATTCTTCAGCACTCAGCTTTCTTTATAGTCCAACTCTCACATCCATACATGACCACTGGAAAAACCATAGCTTTCACTAGATGGACCTTTGTTGGCAAAGTAATGTCTCTGCTTTTTAATATGCTGTCTAAGTTGGTCAGAGCTTTTCTTCCAAAGAGCAAGCATCTTTTAATTTCATGGCCGCAGTCACCATCTGCAGTGATTTTGGAGCCCAAGAAAATAGTCTTTTACTGTTTCCATTGTTTCCCCATCTATTTGCCATGAAATGATGGGACCAAATGTCATGATCTTTGTTTTTTGAATGTTGAGTTTTAAACCAGCTTTTTCACTCTCCTTGTTCATTTTCATCAAGAGGCTCTTCAGTTCCTCTTCTCTTTCTGCCATAAAGATGGTGTCATCTGCAAATCTGAGGTTACTGACATTTCTCCCAGCAATCTTGATTCCAGCTTGTGCTTCTTCCAGCCCAGCGTTTCTCATGATGTACTCTGCATAGAAGTTAAATAAGCAGAGTGACAATATACAGCCTTGACGTATTCCTTTTCCTATTTGGAACCAGTCAGTTGTTCCATGTCCAGTTCTGTTGCTTCTTGACCTGCATACAGATTCCTCAGGAGGCAGATGAGGTAGTCTGGTATTCTCATCTCTTGAAGAATTTTCCACAGTTTGTTGTGACCCACACAGTCAAAGGCTTCGGCATACTCAATAAAGCAGAAGTAGTTGTTTTTCTGGAACTCTCTTGCTTTTTCTATGCTCCAGTGAATGTTAGCTGATTGTAGTTATTGGTTTTTCCTCCATGGCAGTGTACCTTGAACAACTCTTGTTCTTCTGCTAGCTCTCAAACCTCATAGTCCAAGGTCCCAGTTCCAATAGGACCCTGCTCTGTTAGAGAAATTATAAATGATCTCAAAATGAAGCTTAAATTTCTGATAAACTCTTCATACCCATGTTATCAAGCATGTTTTGTCAGAGCCCAACAGAGTTTCAATGCACAGGTCTCTTAGATCTGTGACCTCCAAATCTTGCCTCTTAGCTGGCTATCAGTTTATAAGCTGACCTATGTTCAGATAGTAGCATTTGGGGCTCCTGATACAAGAATGCAATAAAAATGGCAGTAATATCTAAAGAGAACCAGAAAACTTTATTTGGAATAAGGTATTCAGTTCAGTTCATTTCAGTCGCTCAGTTGTGTCCGACTCTTTGCAACCCCATGAATTGCAGCACACCAGGCCTCTCTGTCCATAACCAACCCCCGGAGTTCACTCAGACTCACGTCCATCGAGTCAGTGATACCATCCTGCCATCTCATCCTTTCTCGTCCTCTTCTCCTCCCTCCCAGCATCAGAGTCTTTTCCAATGAGTCAACTCTTCGCATGAGATGGCCAAAGTACTGGAGCTTCAGCTTTAGCATCATTCCTTCCAAAGAAATCCCAGGGCTGATCTCCTTCAGAATGGACTGGTTGGATCTCTTTGCAGTCTAAGGGACTCTCAAGAGTCTTCTCCAACACCACTGTTCAAAAGCATCAATTCTTTGCCGCTCAGCTTTCTTCACAGTTCATCTCTCACATCCATACATGGCCACTAGAAAAACCATAGCCTTGACTAGACAGACCTTTGTTGACAAAGTAATGTCTCTGCTTTTCAATATGCTATCTAGGTTGGTCATAACTTTTCTTCCAAGGAGTAAGTGTCTTTTAATTTCATGGCTGCAGTCACCATCTGCAGTGATTTTGGAATAAGGTATAATCACAGTCAAATTTAATATATACACCCATTATTATCAATATCTTTTCTTTCAATAGCAATTATGGGCAAACCTATATGTGTTATTTACTCCATTTCAGTATGACTCAGTAACACCGTTTCAATAAATCCGTCTATTTTTGTTAGATATGAAGTCATCTTGATGATATGATGACATCACAATGTCATTTGGCCTTTCAGAAAACCACAGAATATGAACTCCTATAATGAACTTATAGATCACTTAGTTCCACTCCCTTGTTTTACAATGTATAGAAACTGAGGCCAGAAAGAGGAATTAGCTTGTATTGGGTTACACAGCTATTAAAATAAAATCTAGAATCGCAGTCTCTTGACTCAAAGTCTTGATATTCTTCTACTTTGCCATACTGCTATGGATCATCATCTGAAAACAATCCTAATGGGATGAATATTTAGTTTCCCGTTTTCATTGTCCTCTCCATATGATCCTCTAAGGAAATTTTCTAGCATATCACAACTTGATAATATATGAAATTACATTTATCTCATTCAGTCTTATAACCAACTGAAATTGCTGTAGAAAAAAAGCTCAATCTTTATTGGAAATTTTCATTTAGCAATGTCTTTGTTAATCCTACTGCCGTAGGATTAAGTCATGAATTGCCCTAGAAAACTTGCATGTTTATTGTCTAGTGATTACTCAGAGTGTCATATAAAACAAGGGATATTGGGAGGATCAAAACTAACATGTAGATACTGATCTCTGATAGCAAGTCGTGCATGTGTGCTAAGTTATTTCAGTTATGTTCGACTCTTTGTGGATAGCAAAGCCACTAACCAGCAAAATGTTATAATACTAAATAAATCAAAAAGTTGTTCAAGACCAGACACTTCCAGGAGATGGCAGTATAAGGCAGGTCTGGATTCAAAGGGAATTGAAAATTATAAAAGGCGAGGGGTGGGGAGGGGAGGCAACTTTTTATTTCACAGTAATGGTTTTAAGATGGGATTGTGCCAGTAACCAAAACTTGTATACAAACAACAAGCACTGATGTGACAAGGTCAGTGTGAGATTTTCAGGCAGTGGCCACAGAACATTTCAAAGAAAATACTGAGATTAAATACATTTTGCAAACTTTGTTTTAAATATTTCTAAGAAGTAAACACTGTGTATGGTTAACAGTGAGATAACTTTTTCAAAGTAAGATTCTAATCATATTATGTGTGGGAACACTTAATCAAAGTTTATGATATTTACTTTTTATTGATTGTCTGACATGTCAGGCGCTATGTATTGGATATTTATATACACACATCGTAGCATCTAATCTTCATTCTGTGAAGTAACTTCCACTATCAAAATTTTATACCTTAGGAGACTAAGTTTAGAGAGTTTAATAGCTTTCCTTATAGAAAATATTTACACGTGAGATACAAAAATCTCATCTAACCTTTCATTATTTTTCTTTACAATTTTTGACCTTTTTCTTTGGTACTTTTGTGCTTAATTCCTGATTACTTGAAAGTATGTTCACTTAAAATGTAATAGACAGCATAGGCTTTTGCAGCATTGCCAAAAGAAAGATATCCTCTTCATTATCAGATGAAAACAATTCCGAGCTATCCAACTTTCCAGATAACAATGGCAATTTTCCCCTAAGTTTCAATTGTTTGTGATTTACCTTTCTCTGACCTAGGATCCTGGCCTTTCAATCTGATTGGAGGTCTGATTGACAGATATAAAAAAGAAAATGCAAACTACATGTGTAAATATACTGGATTTGCTCTTTGTGAGCACACAGTGGGTTGTAAATACAGTATTTCTCGTATCAACCTGAACCAAACAATTTGCTCTATTTACTGAACTGAAGCCTGGGTTCCTCCTTTGTGTAGATCCTGGTGAGCAGGATCACTGCATTCAACAGTTTGGGCATATAGAAAGTTGCACCTATATCTCATTACTTTGCCTTTTATTTATTTATTTATTCTCCTGCTTTTGTAGTTTGAAGTGCAAAAGAAAATTATGTTAGGCTTTACTAGAAGTCTTTCGGCTACCCAGAGACCTCAATAGGTAGCTTTTTTTTTTTTTTTTTCCGTGAGAGTTATCACAGTGTAGGATCTGGCCAAATATTCAATTTTGTCTCTATTCTAAAGCTGATTAGTCTCCAAAGACCTGACTTACAATCACCAGCTTCACCAAAGACTGACATTTAAACCGGAGAATTTGTCCATTATTTTATAATGATAGTTATAATTGTCAAAGGGATCATAATCATTCATTCTCTGATCAGCCCATTTTCTCCCAGTAACTTACAGGGGAAGTCAAACATAACCAGAAGCTTGTTTGTGGATCACAGATACAGAACAAGAGGCGTGAGCTGAATGATTTGACTCGTCTGTAACATCCAGCTCTGGCTCTTCTACTTCCTAGTTATGGGGGCTTTGGGTGACCTACTTTGTACCTCAGTTTCCTCCTGTGTAAGGTGGGAGTAACAATAATGTTTATTACTTTGTGGGATTGCTGTTAGGATTAAATTAATAAATGCAAAGTGCTTAGAACAATACCTGGCACATATTAAGTGCTCAAAACATGTTAGTTATTATTATTTTTATTACTTAATATATTGTTTGCACAACAGAAATACCCTGAATTCACTCCACTGGACCTCTCTTACCAGTCATTTATGGACTCTATCTTGTGTATGACTTTACTTTATCTACTTTGCTGGCTTTAACTAGTATCTTTGTGTGAATGATGCCCAAATCTATATCTCCATCCCTGTTAGCTCTTCTGAGTTTCACACTTACATATTCAGTAGCCAATGGGGCATCATCAACTCAGCTGATGCTTCCCAGATTTTTCATGATATGGTAAAAACATAGAAAATGGAAATAATTATAATAACACATTGGACTTAATGCATAAGGTAGTTCATGCCTGAGGTTTGTAACCTGATAAGCTGGGGACTTTAGCTGCCCCAGAAAACCCAGCCATGCTGAGGGTGGAGGAGTCCGTGTTTCCATATATAATACCCCATTTGGGTCAAAGTTCTGATCTAGATATCTCACCAAGCACCCCACACTCACTATGTCCAACATGAAGTAATTATCTCTTCCTTAAGGACAGATCTTCTACTCATTATAACCTACCTACTCAGATATATTAAAGGCAGAAACTGGAATATTTTCTAGATTTCTTCTCTTCCCAACTTCTGATATCTAGTCAATAAATTTTGCCAATTTTCTCTATCAAATCTTTCTGATATCTGTCACTTCTCTCCATCCTCCATGGTCCTAGTTTAACCCCTGATCTCTACTCAGACGCTCAGTTGTGTCCAACTCTTTGCAATCCCATGGACTATAACCTACCAGGCTCCTCTGTCCATGGTATTCTCCAGGCAAGAATACTGGAGTGGGTTGCCAAACCCTCTTCCAGAAGACATTCCTGACCCAGGTGTCAAACCCCCATCTCTACGTCTCCAGCTTTGGCACAAGGATTCTTTACCACTAGCTAGGAAGCCCCTAACCTTTGATCAGCACTGTTGTAATAGCTTCCTAAGCTATTGTCCTGCCATGCTCCATCCTCCCTTCCATCCTTCACACAGTTGCTATGGTAATCTAAAACCAAACCTCACCTTATCATTCTTCAGCTTAAAATCCTTCAATGACTGCCCATAATTTAGAACTATGGTTCTAAAACTTCTTCTGAAGTGTCATGCAAGCAAGATGACCTCTCACAAGAACTCTAAAAGCAAGGAAGGGCAGAGGGTGGTGGTGACAAGGACTACAAATTTGAAAATTCTTTGAAGCCTTATATTTTATCCTAAACTTATTCACTGGCAATTTTGAATTCTAAATGATAATACATGTTTCCTTTAATATAGAAATATTGTTTCAAATTACATACCATCAAGTTAAAATTGATGCCTCATAAGCTTTGTCCCCTGCCTTGGCATACTTCTTAACACAACTTGGAAAACCCCAGTGTAAGAAATTGGCAAAGGAGAAAGTCCAAGTTGGCTTCCATGGCCTTCATGATCTGGCCTCTGATTATCTTCATTCTACCTCCTGTTGCTCTGGTAGCACTGAACCAGGTGTACTTCTGTGCCCACATCATGCTGTTTCTGAACCTTCTACCAAGAAGCCTTCCATCTGCTCCTATTCCCACCCTTTTTGTTCAATCATCTGAATTATTCTAACTCTTCCTTTAAGATCCAGTACATGTGTCTCAGCTGTCATATTCTTCAAGACTCCTCTCCTGCCATATGCTTGGCTGGATTAGGTGCTTTTCCTCTGTTACTCCCCCAGTGCTGTGGGTTTATATTGGTTGTAACATTTAACCCACTGCATTGATATTCTCTCTCTTTTACCTTTCTTTCACTCCCTATTAAAATATAGGCTCCTACAAAACAGATTCTGTACATAACTCACTTTCTAGATACTCAACAAAAATCTTAAAATTTGACTGAATTCTGAATAATTTAAACTTCTATTGTAGACCAATCCTCTGTTTTATTTTTTCTTTTTATTTTTTAAATATAAATTTATTTATTTTAACTAGAGGCTAATTACTTTACAATATTGTATTGGTTTTGCCATACATCAACATGAATCTGCCATGGGTGTACATGTGTTCCCCATCCTGAACCACCTCCCTCCCCATATCATCCTGTATCATGCATCAAACCTGGACTAGCGATGCATTTCATATATGATATTATAAATGTTTCAATGCCATTCTCCCAAATCATCTCACCCTCTCCCTCTCCCACAGAGTCCAAAAGACTGTTCTATACATCTGTGTCTCTTTTGCTGTCTCGCATACAGGGTTATCGTTACCATCTTTCTAAATTCCATATATATGCGTTCAGTTCAGTTGCTCAGTCGTGTCAGACTCTTTGTGATCCTATGAACTGCAGCACGCCAGGCCTCCCTGTCCATCACCAACTCCCAGAGTTCACTCAAATTCACGTCCATCGAGTTGGTGATGCCATCCAGCCATCTCATCCTCTGTTGTCCCCTTCTCCTCCTGCCCCCAAGCCTTCCCAGCATTAGAGTCTTTTCCAATGAGTCAACTCTTCGCATGAAGTGGCCAAAATACTGGAGTTTCAGCTTTAGCATCATTCCTTCCAAAGAACACCCCAAACTGATCTCCTTGAGAATGGACTGGTTGGATCTCCTTGCAGTCTAAGGGACTCTCAAGAGTCTTCTCCAACATCACAGTTCAAAAGCATCAATTCTTGGTACTCAGCTTTCTTCACAGTCCAACTCTCACATCCATACATGGCTACTGGAAAAACCATAGCCTTGACTAGATGGACCTTTGTTGGCAAAGTAATGTCTCTGCTTCTTAATATGCTATCTAGGTTGGCCATAACTTTCCTTCCAAGGAGTAAGTGTTTTTTAATTTTATGGCTGCAATCACCATCTGCATTAGTATACTATATTGGTGTTTCTCTTTCTGGCTTACTTCATTCTGTATAATAGGCTCCAGTTCCATGCACCTCATTAGAACTGATTCAAATGTATTCTTTTTAATGGCTGAGAAATACTCCATTGTGTATATGTACCACAGCTTTCTTACCCATTCATCTGCTGATGGACATCTTGGTCGCTTCTGTGTCCTGGCTACTTTAAACAGTGCTGCAATGAACATTGGGGTACACGTGCCTCTTTCAATTCCAGTTTCCTCTGTGTGTATTCCCAGTAGTGAGATTGCTGGGTTGTATGGCAGTTCTATTTCCATTTTTTTTTTAAGAAATCTCCACACTGTTCTCCATAGTGGCTGTACTAGTTTGCATTCCCACCAACAGTGTAAGAGGGTTCCCTTTTCTCCACACCCGCTTCAGCATTTATTGCTTGTAGACTTTTGAATAGCAGCCATTCTGACTCCCAGAATATTGGAAATAAAAGCAAAAATAAACAAATGGACCTAATTAAACTCAAAAGCTTTTGCACAATGAAAGAAACTATAACCAAGGTGAAAAGACAGCCTTCTGAATGGGAGAAAATAGTAGCAAATGAAGCAACTGACAAAGAACTAATCTCAAAAATATACAAGCAACTCCTGCAGCTCAATTCCAGAAAAATAAACGACCCAATCAAAAAATGGGCCAAAGGATGAAACAGACATTTCTTCAAAGAAGACATACAGATGGCTAACAAACACATGAAAAGCTGCTCAACATCACTCATTATCAGAGAAATACAAATCAAAACCACAATGAGGTACCATTTCACACCAATCCTCTCTTTGATTGGCAAATCCTTTCCTTAGATATGGTAATACCATCATCACTTTATAACCAAGACTAAACACAGTTGCATCTCTCTGCCCCTTTATGTGTTTATTTCATACTGCACCTCTTGGAGGAAAAAACTCAATTATTTGGAGACATTTTATGTAGTCTACAAATATCCCTTTTTCTGTTATATACTGATTATTTTTAAAATCAAAACCATTTATTCTTTGGTCTGGGAGGAAATACAAAGAAATAGAAATATCATAAACAACTAAGAGAAATACTAAATAAAGATGCATCAAACAATGGCAGAGGAGAAAAGTAACACTAGAAGTTTAAGATTATTGAATGAAAACTAGTTCTATCAGTGAAAGGTCTCATTTCTTATACACTAGATATCTTCCATTGTTGATCTGTTTTGTTTGAATGTCATTTCAGAAAAAAGATACTTTCTATCATTTCAGAAAGAGATACATGTCAAAGTGTACAGAGATTTCTATACAAACAATAGATTTTTGTAATGTGTTTGTTCATATAGTATTCTGTTAAGACTGAATTTGCCTAAGCTCCATATATAAATAAAATGATGTTAGTGATGATGTTTATATATTAGGAACTCTAGAACTGTCTATTTGTTATTTTAAATTTCTCTCCAATATTTCTTTTATCTTACCTTTTAGATTTTTGAAACATTTTGTGCTATAGAATGGATTAAAACCATAGGATATCCAGTCTTTTACACCTTCAAAAACTATCACTCAAAAATAATATATAATGAAAGATACTTTGAAAACAAATCTGAATTTTGTTTTGCAGTGAAATATTAATCTGCTAATTTTAGGCTATTTCAAGCTAGACTAAATAAAAATTTAGAGAATTTTTTTCCTATTGGTAGTGGCATGATGCAGAATGTCATTAAATCTATTCTCTTGCTCCTGTAGCCAATAGTTGGGAATAATGATTCCAAATCAGCAGTGCTCCTCAGTTTCTGAGGTATGTTACAAGCTACATTTTCAAAGCTGACTGGGTAAGATTATTGGCACATTCATTGAATTGTAAATGCAAATCTGTATAGTATGTAATTAACATATTCTTGAAACAATAAATTATCTCTGTGATGTGAAAATGGAAACATTAGGCAAATCGTGTGAAAGTAAGTGAAAATGTTAGTCGATCAGTTGTGTCTGACTCTTTGAGACCACATGAACTGTAGCCTAGCAGGCTCCTTTCTCAATGCAATTCTCCAAGCAAGAATACTGGAGTGGTAGGCTATTCTCTTTTCCAGGGGATCTTCCCAATCCAGGGATCTAACCTGGGTCTCCTGCATTGCAGGCAGATTCTTTACTGTCTAAGCCTCCAGGGAAGCCCCTGGTAAATCATAAATATTTTTATTTGTGAAAGAATTTAGAGAGTATTTTGAGGGCCACATTTCAATTAAATGCTATTTAATTGCCAATACTTTCATTGTTTTCCAACATAGTCCATACTTACCTAATTATATAGACCTGTTCATGTTTTCAAATAGAACAGGTTAACATAATGCCTTTCCAAACTCCCTTAGAAAATGCATAATGAATATCCATAGCTACCCTGCAAGAACCCCAGAACATCATTTTCTCCCAAGATAATTTGAATGTCCTGTAGAAGATGAGGAGTGAGTGGGTGGGGGGTATATCACATGCTCCACAAAGTAGAACTTTTGGCCACTCAGTGGCAACTGCGATTAGCTTCAATATTATAATCAAATGCAAGTTACATACAAAAAATTGAGTCTCAAGCAAATAATCGCTTACTTTTTCACATAAAAGCAAGTGTAGGAGTTTATCATTGGTGGTGTTGATTTAGTTGTTCAATAATGCCATCTGGACCCAAGGAAGTTCTATTTTTTTTCTAACTTGTTTTTATTTTTTTTTTAATGTATGAAAAGATTTTTAATCTCACATATAATTAATAAAATACAAATTAAATCATCAAAATCTTTTTAAAATAAGAAATACAATAATTAAAATCACAGATGCTATTTTCACCTATAAATAGCAAAGTTAACTGTTGGCAAGGAGATAGAATCAGGTACTTCTTTATGCTGTTAGCAAAGATGTAAATTGCAGTCTGTTTGGAGGGCAATTTGACGATATTCAAAACTAAAGTACACATTCCTGAGTTTTAAATCAACTGCTTACAAGGTTCCCATGGAAGATGGCAGAGGAATAGGATGGAGAGACCACTTTCTCCTGCACAAATTCATCAAAAGAACATTTAAACGCTGAGTAAATTCCACAAAACAACTTCTGAATGCTGGCAGAGGACATCAGGCACCCAGAAAAGCAGCCCATTGTCTGCAAAAGGAGGTAGGAAAAAATATAAAAGACAAAAAAAAGGGACAAAAGAGGTAGGGACGGAGCTCCATCCCAGGAAGGGAGTCTTTTTTAAGAAGTTACCAAACATCAGGAAACACTCTCACTGCTGTGTCTGTGGTGAGCCTTGGAAGCACAGAGGGCAATGTAACAGGGAGGAAAATAAATAAATAATTAAACCCCACAGATTATGAGCCCTACAGTAACTCCCCTAGTGGAGAAGCAGCACAGATGCCTACACCTGGCACTAACAAGTGGGGGCTGGGCAGGGAGGCGTGGGCTGCATTGCTTAGAGTAAGGACTGAGGCTGAATGCCCCAAGGGCAATCTGAGTGAACTAACTTGGGCTAGCAAACCAGACTGTGGGATAGCTACCACGTGAAAAGCCCTAACCTAAGACACCACCAAGCCCCTCGCACAGAAAAAAGGACTGAACCGAGATAGCCGGCTGCAGACCATCCCCCTTCGGTGACAGGCAGCCAGAGCCAGAAGGGGGCAATTGCAGCCCCAGAGAGACATCATCTACAAAACTGTAAGCAGGTTTCTTTGCTAACTAAGTCTTCTTGGGTTTCTGGACGGTCAACATCCGCCTGAGAAGGTGCGCTGGTTGTATACCCAGAAAACCGAGCAGCAGGGACGAGGGAGGTGATAAGTCACAGCGACCATGCTCGCCAAACACCTCATCACCTGAGCTGCTCGGACCTGGGAAGGGCACAAAATGCAGGCCCAATGGAGTCTGCCCCTCTGCGGACTACCTGAGTGCCTGAACCTGAGCAGCTTAGACCTGGGAGGTGCAGGCAGCCCAGGACCGGCCTCAGACGGTTCCCGGTGGAGCAACCTAGAGCCTAAGCAGTGTGGGCAGGGAGGGCACACACGCCGTGAGCAGGGGCAGGCCCAGTGTGGCTGAGACACTGCGAGCACACACCAGTGTTATTTGATTGCAGCATCCATCCCTTTCCACAGTGCGACTGAACAAGTGAGCCTAAAAAGTGTCCATCACTGCCCCCCTTGTGTTAGGGCGGAAATCAGACACTGAAGAGACCAGCAAACAGAAGAAGGTAAAACAGAGGGAACCACCTTGGAAGTGACAGGTGCAATAGATTAAAACCCTGTAGTTAGTACCAACTACATAGGAAGGGGCCTGTAGATCTTGAGAAATATAAGCCGGACCAAGGAACTATCCGAAAATGAACTGACCCCACACTGCCCACAACAACACAAGAGAGAGTCCTAGATATATTTTTACTATTTTTATGATCATTCTTTTTTTTATTTTTAAGTCCTCTATTACTCCTTTAATTTTCATTATTATAACCTACTATTACTTTGCAAAAAAAAAAAAAGACTTTTTAAAGCAAACTTCATATATATATATATTTTATAATTTTTGTGACTTTTTTTTTCTTCTTTTCTTTAATATTGTATTTTTGAAAATCCAACCACTACTCTAGATTTTTAATCTTTGCTTTTTGGTATTTGTTATCAATTTTGTACCTTTAAGAACCCAATCTTCAGTACCCATTTTTACTTGGGAGTGAGATTACTGGCTTGACTGCTCTCTCCCCTGCTTTTTGGTATTTGTTATCAATTTTGTACCTTTAAGAACCCAATCTTCAGTACCCATTTTACTTGGGAGCGAGATTACTGGCTTGACTGCTCTCTCCCCCTTTGGACTCTCCTTTTTCTCCACTAGGTCGCCTCTGTCTCCTCCCTCCCCCTTCTCTTCTCTACCCAACTCTGTGAATCTCTGTGTCTTCCAGACGGTGGAGAACACTTAGGGAACTGATTACTGACTGGATCTGTCTCTCTCCTTTTGATTCCTCCCTTTTATCCCCCTGGCCACTTCTGTCTCCTTCCTCCCTGTTCTCTTCTCTGTATAACTCCAAGAACATCTCTGAGCAGTCCAGACTGTAGAGAGCACATAAGGAACTGATTACTGGCTAGCTTACTCTCTCCTCTTTTGATTCCACCTCATCTCATTCGGGTCATCTCTAACACCCTCCTCCTCCTTCTCTTCTCCATGTAACTCAGTGAACCTCTCTGGGTGTCCCTCACCATGGAGAAACTTTTCATGTTTAACCTAGATGTTTTATCCAATGGTGCTATATAGAAGGAGAAGTCTTGAGACTACTGTAAAAATAAGATTGAAAACCAGAAGCAGGGGGCTTAAGTCCAAATCCTGACAACACCAGAGAACTCCTGACTCCAGGGAACATTAATCAACAGGAGCTCATCATACGCCTCCATACCTACACTGAAACCAAGCACCACCCAAAGGCCAACAAGTTCCAGAGCAAGACATACCACGCAAAATCTCAAGCAACACAGGAACACAGCCCTGAGCTCCAATACACAGGCTGCCGAAAGTTACTCCAAAACCATTGACATCTCATAACTCATTACTGGACACTTCGTTGCACTCCAGAGAGAAGAAATCCAGTTCCACCCACCAGAACACTGACACAAGCTTCCCTAACCAGGAAACCTTGACAAGCCACCTCTATGACCACACCCACAGTGAGGAAACTCCACAATAAAGAGAACTCCACAAACTGCCAGAATACAGAAAGGCCACCCCGAACTCAGCAATATAAACAAGATGATGAGAAAGAGGAATACCCAACATGCTGGGAGCCAGCATGGGGAATCCCACCCATGACAAAGGTCATGAAGAAGAGGCCTGACAGGCAAAGGCGAGATTAGGCCTCGAGGGAACCCCCCTGGACCTTCTCAAGCATCCACCCCAAAAATAGAGTCTGTCCGCCTTATTGCATTATGACTTTCACCAACTCTTCTGACATTAACAGGGGGCTATCCCCCACCACCTTTCTTTGAAAAGAGTTAACTTAGAGCTCCACTTAATAAGTCTCCTGGGCATAACAAGAGTGTTTTAGTCCAAAAACTCCTCTGATGGCTCTCTAGCCTGCCTGACAAGTTTATCCGGCCTCTTACAACCACACATGTGATTGTTAACAGCCTCCCAACCGTGAGAGGCACGAGACACTCTAAACTTTCTAAATAGAGTCTTTTGAGAAGTTAGAAATTATTAGTGTAGTATTAGTGGATTGTTAGAAATATACCGGTGGAGGGTTTCATTGTTGAGCCAATATTTGCTGCTAAGTCTCCATATCCCTTGTCCTTTATATACATTAATTGATATAACTGGCATAAGGGAAAAATAAGTAATAACCTTTGATATTAATCACGTTAGACCTCAGGCTAGTAAATTCTTTTCTTGATTATAGCCCACTGCACCTTTGCCCTGTAGGAATGCAACTTTATCTGGTGCCTTCTGAGGGTGGCGCCTAGTTTAAGAAAAATCACCCTTGGAAAAAATAAGTTTTCTGGTTGACTGACCATTATCAGATAGAAAGGGTCATAAAATGTTAACAGGCCCCCTGGCCAGAAGATGATGTAAAACCACCTAAGAACTTTGTATGCATGCATAAAGAAGTGCCTGGTATTGATAAGGGTCAGGACTGCTGACCCCACATGACTTTGTATTTCCCATTTATCTCTATGTACAACTTAAAGTATAAAAGCTTTCCTGAAAAATAAAGAGATGGACTAGTTCCTGGAAAGACTGGTTTCCCCCGTGTCTTCTTTTGTTTCTCTCCTTTTAAGGCTAATTCCGGTCTAAAGCACAGAGGCTCGCCGTGTCTACTTATTTGCCTGGGTTTCTAAGACCCACGCAAGAGGGAGCCCAAGGCAGGGCACGCTCTGCCATTCAAGTGGGCGCCTGTGGCCTATGGAGACGGTGCAAGTCCCTTGTCTCGGGGCTTTATTGGCTTCCTGTGTAAACTAAGAAATTTCAGCCTCTTTTCTCCTCTATTTTCTCTACTACACTATTCTTTCCTAATCTCTCTTTATATCTCTAAATAAATAAATCTCTCCTTGCCGATGCCATCCCTGCTTCAAATTCCCTGGATCCACTGGGGCTGGACCCCAGCAAGTGGTGCCTGGAACAGGCTATTCGAAGGTAGGTCTCCCCCAGTGCTCAATTTTCGGGATGGATAGGACCCCACTCAGGGTGCCTAGGACCCCCCTGCATAAGATAAGTAGGGTGAGTAGGAGTGGGAAGTGTTCTAAGGGTTGAAAGAAACCTGCTTTCTAAGGGTTGAAAAGAAACCCCCTCTTTGCAAATGTTGAAATGAAACCTTCTTAAATGAAATCTCCTTTACAAAACTTAATTTTCTGACATGGGTAACAGTGAGTCAAAAGAAAGACAGCTTTTTATAGGAGTAATCTTGCAATTGTTAAGTAAAAGAGAAATTAAAGTTAAGAAAACCAATATTCATTCCTTTTTTTCATTAGTACAAGAACAATGTCCTTGGTTTCCAGAAGAGGGCAGTGTTAACTTAGATACTTGGAAAAGAGTAGGAAAACAGCTAAAAAGTTACTATACTGAACATGGTCCAGAAAAGGTGCCTGTTGATGCCTTTTCCTTATGGAATATGATTAGGGATGCCTTAGACCCTGCTCCTGAATCTGGAAAGGTACATGTTAGAGAGGAAAGTGAAGAAAAAAAGGTACCTGTAAAAGAGGAAAGTGAAGAAAAAGGCTATATCTACTTACTGGTAGTTAAATGAAATGCTAGCTGCTATGACTGCCAATGAGCATGTAAAAGACAGAGATGAAAAGAAAGATCAGCTTTCCCCTGAGGATGAGGAAGATTTAGAGGAAATAGCAGCTCGATACCATTCTGATGAAGACTGGCCTCTCTTAGATAAAGATGCTCCCAGGAGTTTAAGAGAAACCTCCCCAATCAGACGATCTGCTCCCAGGAGTTCAAGAGAAAGTTCCCCAATTAGGCCATCTGCTCCCAGGAGCTTAAGAGACACATCCCCAATTAGACCATCTGTAACATTTAAACATCAAACAGTTAAAAGATCTCCAGAGTATGAAAAGAAAGACATGGGACACTCCAGCCCTCCCCTGCCCCCGCCCCCTTATGGGGTGAGGGGCCTCCACTAGAAACTCCCCAGAGAAGGGTTCTTTCTAGCCCCAAAGATGAATTTGATCCCCACCTTGAAGCTTGTTTTCCTGTAATATTTGACGAAAGTGGTGGGGGAAGGATTCCCCACTGGGAACCCATTCCAATGAAAATGGTTAAAGAACTCAAACAGGCTTGTGCTTTGTATGGGCCTAAAGCCCCGTACACTATACAATTGGTAGAGACCTTAGCAGGCAGATGGGTGTCACCCTATGACTGGAAGACAATTGCTAGGGCTTGTCTATCTGTAGGGCAATATGTACTTTGGAGAGCTGAATATGATGATCTTGCCTCAAAACAAGCCGATAATAACCAAAAATATGGCCCAACATATATTGTAAAAAGTATGTTGACAGGGACTAATGAATTTGGAACACTTAGAGATCAGATGAGATTAGACAAAATTATTCTAAACCAATTAACTGCCTGAGCCCTTGCAGCATGGCGATTGTTGCCTGAAGGGAAAGAATCAACTTCTTCCTTTTCAAACATTAAACAGAAACCAGAAGAGCCGTATGAGGACTTTATATCACGACTTACAGAGGCAGTTCACAGAGTAATTTCCAATTTTGAGGCAGCTGGAATACTAATAAGGCAACTGGCATTTGAGTATGTTAACTCTACCTGCCGAGTTATTTTCCGTCCTATAAAAAAATCTGGACAAATAGTAGATTACATCAGGCAATGTGCAGATGTAGGACCAGCAATGCTGCAGGGAGTTGCCATAGCCACAGCAATAAAAGGGAACTCATCAACAGACAGTTCAATCCTTTTTTACAAACAAAAACAACCCAGCGCAGAGTTACCCCAGTAACCAAGGCCGAAATACTAGCTTGTCTAAAACTTGTTTTTCCTGTGGCCAAGAGGGACACATTACCCACCCCTGCTCTCAAAAAACAGTTGGTTCTTATCCACCAAATTCTGGCTCCCCGGCTGTGTCTGCTCTGCAAAATTCTCCCTCCCTGCCCTTACTTGCTAATCTCCCTAGATCTCTTTGCCCTCATTGTCAAAAAGGATATCATTGGCAAAAGACTGCAAGTCGAGATTCCATAGAAACGGAACCTTTTTGGGCCCTGACCAACAGTCAGGAAATGGATTGAGGGGCCAGCCCCAGGCCCCGACAATGATTGGGGCAATGACACTGAACCCATTCATACCCTTCGTCCCATCACAGAACTCATCAGAGCAACCCCAGGCAGCACAGGACTAGACCTCAGTTCCACCACCTCAACAATATTAACATCAGATAGTCCTACTATAAAAATCCCTACAGGGGTCAAATGTCCATTACCGACAGGTTTGGTGGGAATTATATTAGGCAGAAGTTCCTTAGCTATGCAGGGTCTCACAATTATCCCTGGAGTAATTGATTCAGATTATACAGAAGAAATTCAAATAATGATTTCACCCCCAACTAAAACTATACAAATTCATCAGGGACAAACAATAGCTCAACTTTTACTTTTGCCTTACCACACTGCAATTGGGCACACAGCTACACAGAATGAAAGGCAGGATAAAGGATATGGGTCAAGTGATATGGCTTTTTGGATAACAGAAATTACTCAGAAACACCCTATGAAAATTATTCTGGTCAGTGGCAAGTCTATTGTGGGGTTATTAGACACAGGAGCAGATGTTTCTTGCATTTCAGGAAAAGACTGTCCCAGCTCTTGGCCCACACATACTACTGAAAATGAGTTGGTGGGGTTAGGGAGATCCCCTGCAGTAGCTAAGAGTGCAAAAATATTAGACTGGCAGTTTGAGGATACCTGTGAAACTTTCCAAGCTTACATAGTTCCTTCACTCCCCTTTACTCTGTGGGGGAGGGACGTGCTGTTTCCAATAGAAGTGTTACTTTTTAGCCCTGATGATAAAGTGACCTCTCAAATGATGCAAATGGGCTATGATCCATCAAAAGGATTAGGTAAACAACAAACAAGAATAATTGAGCCAATCTGCCCAACTCCTCGACAGCTACATACTGGATTGAGGTATCCAAGTTTATAATGGAGGCCATTGTTTTTGCTGCCGACCCCATTACGTGGAAATCTCAAGACCCAGTGTGGGTGGAACAATGGCCTCTGCCTAAAGAAAAGTTACTGGCAGCTAAAATGTTAATTTTTGAACAACTAGAATTGGGACATATTGAGCCCTCCAATAGCCCCTAGAACACTCCTATTTTTGTTATTAAGAAAAACTCTGGCAATTGGCGACTTTTACAGGATTTGAGAGCAATTAATGCCACCATGGAGGACATGGGGACCTTACAACCTGGGCTCCCTTCCCCCGTAGCCGTTCCAGAGGGATATAATATAATTGTAATTGATTTACAAGATTTTTTTTTTCACCATTCCCTTAAATGCTGAGGATAAAAAGCGATTTGCTTTTAGTCTGCCATCAGAAAATCTTAAACAGCCTTGTTTGAGGTTTCAGTGGAAAGTACTACCTCAGGGAATGAAAACTAGCCCCACCTTATGTCAAAAATTTGTCAATGCCGCTTTAGAAAATATTAGAGCTAAATATGAACAAGTATATATGACTCATTACATGGATGATATTTTAATAGCTCATCCAGATAAAGCTCATTTGCAAATTGTCCTCCAAAATTTAACCCAGGCATTGTCAGCTAGAGGCTTAAAAATTGCCCTGGAGAAAATTCAAATCAATCCACCGATAACCTACTTAGGAAGGGTTATAAATTCAGAAACAGTGACTCATGCCCTGCTACAATTAAGAAAAGACCATCTTGTCACTTTAAATGATTATCAAAAACTTTTAGGTGATATTAATTGGATTAGGCCCTATTTAAAATTAACCACTGCCAAATTAAAGCCTCTTTTTAACATTTTCGCGGGGATCCCGATCCAGCTTCAAAAAGACAATTGACTGCTGAGGCTCAGGAGGCCCTAGGGAAAGTAGAAAAAGCTTTATCTGATAGCTATGCAAAAAGAAATGATTTAACAGCAAACTGGCAATTCCTTTGCCTAGCCACCCCCACTGCACCTATGGGAGTTTTATGGCAAAGTGACCCCCGAAAGTGGGTCCATCTTCCCGCTCAAGCTAAAAAAGTAGGGGCTTCTTATCCAGGCTTGATAGCTACATTGATATTAAAAGGAAGAAAGTGGAACATTGAATTGTTTGGTAAAGAGCCATTAGAAATTGCAATTCCATATAATAAGGAACAGCTTGATGCTCTTCTGTTTGATGAAGATTGGCAGATTGCTATAGGAAACTATTATGGTCAAATTTTGCATCATTTACCATAGCATGTTTTGTTAAATTTTATATCTAGACACCCAGTTATTTTCCCTATTAGATGCAAACAGTTCCCTATTCCAGATGCTCAGATAGCTTACACTGATGGGTCAACAAACAGCAGAGCTTCTATAGTTACAACAAATCATCATACGGTTTTAGAAACACAAGAAACTTCAGCTCAAAGAACTGAACTCACAGCTGTTGTAGAGGCTTTTGTTATGTTTGCACATGAGGAATTTAACCTTTACTCTGACTCTCAGCATGAGAAACGCTGGACTGGAAGAAACACAAGCTGGAATCAAGATTGCCGGGAGAAATATCAATAACCTCAGATATGCAGATGACACCACCCTTATGGCAGAAAGTGAAGAGGAACTAAAAAGCCTCTTGAGGAACGTGAAAGAGGAGAAGGAAAAATTTGGCTTAATGCTCAATATTTAGAAAACTCAGATCATGGCATCTGGTGCCATCAGTTTGTGGGAAATAGATGGGGAAACAGTGTCAGACTTTATTTTGGGGGGCTCCAAAATCACTGCAGATGGTGATTGCAGCCATGAAATTAAAAGACATTTACTCCTTGGAAGGAAAGTTATGACCAACCTAGATAGCATATTGAAAAGCAGAGACATTACTTTGCCAACAAAGGTCCGTCTAGTCAAGGTTACAGTATTTCCAGTGGTGATGTATGGATGTGAGAGATGGACTGTGAATAAAGCTAAGCACCAAAGAATAGATGCTTTTGAACTGTGGTGTTGGAAAAGACTCTTGAGAGTCTCTTGGACTGCAAGAAGAGCCAAACAGTCCATCCTAAAGGAGATCAGTCCTGTGTTTTCATTGTAAGGACTGCTGCTGAAGCTGAAACTCCAATACTTTGGCCACCTCATGTGAAGAGTTGGCTCATTGGGACAGACCCTGATGCTGAAGGGATTGGGGGCAGGAGGAGAAGGGGACGACAGAAGATGAGATGGCTGGATGGCATCACTGACTCGAGGGACATGAGTTTGAGTGAGCTCCGGGAGTTGGTGATGGACAGGGAGGCCTGGTGTGCTGTGATACATGGGGTCTCAAAGAGTCAGACAGGACTGAATGACTGAACTGACTGAACTGAACTGATTCTGACTGGCGTGAAATCGTACTTAATTGTGGTTTTGATTTGCATTCCTCTGATAATGAGTGATATTGAGCATCTTTTCATGTATTTGTTAGCCATCTGTATATTTTCTTTGGAGAAATATCTGTTTGGTTAATTGGCCTATTTTTTTATTGTGTCGTTTATTTTTCTGGAATTGAGCTGCAGGAGTTGTTTGTATATTTTTGGGATTAATTCTTTGTCAGTTGCTTGGTTGCTGTTATTTTCTCCCATTCTGAAGGCTGTCTTTTTACCTTGCTTATAGTTCCCAAAGCTGTGAAAAGCTTTTGAGTTTAATTAGGTCCCATTTGTTTATTTTTGCTTTTATTTCCAAATTTCTGGGAGGTGGGTCATAAAGGATCCTGCTGTGATTTATGTTCGAGAGTGTTTTGCCTATGTTCTCCTCTAGGAGTTTTATAGTTTCTGGTCTTACATTTAGATCTTTAATCCATTTTGAGTTTATTTTTGTGTATGGTGTTAGAAAGTGATCTAATTTAATTCTTTTACAAGTGGTTGACCAGTTTTCCCAGCACTACTTGTTAAAGAGATTGTCTTTTCTGCATTGTATATTCTTGCCTTCTTTGCCAAAGATAAGGAGTCCATAGGTGGATGGTAATTTTGTTCATTTGATATTTCTCTCTTTGTTTCTTGATGAGTCTGTCTAATGGTTTGTTAATTTTATTTAACTTCTTAAAGAATCAGCTTTTAGCTTGTTGATTCTTGCTATGGTCTTGTTTATTTCTTTTGCCTTTATTTCTGCCATAATTTTTAAGATTTCTATCCTTCTACTAATCCTGGGGTTCTTCACTTCTTCCTTTTGTAGTTGCGAGCTAAAAAGCCACTTGATGAAAGTGAAAGAGGAGAGTGAAAAAGTTGGCTTAAAGCTCAACATTCAGAAAACGAAGATCATGGCATCTGGTCCCATCACACCATGGGAAATAGATGGGGAAACAGTGGAAACAGTGTCAGACTTTATTTTGGGGGGGGCTCCAAAATCACTGCAGATGGTGATTGCAGCCAGGAAATTAAAAGACGCTTACTCTTTGGAAGAAAAGTTATGACCAACCTAGATAGCATATTCAAAAGTAGAGACATTACTTTGCCAACTAAGGTCCGTCGAGTAAAGGTTTTTCCTGTGGTCATGTATGGATGTGAGAGTTGGCCTGTGAAGAAGGCTGAGCACGGAAGAATTGATGCCTTTGAACTGTGGTGTTGGAGAAGACTCTTGAGAGTCCCTTGGACTGCAAGGAGATCCAACCTGTCCATTCTGAAGGAGATAAACCCTGGGATTTCTTTGGAAAGAATGATGTTAAAGCTGATACTCCAGTACTTTGGCCACCTCATGCGAAGAGTTGACTCACTGGAAAAGACTGTGATGCTGGGAGGGATTGGGGGCAGGAGGAGAAGGGAACGACCAAGGATGAGATGGCTGGATGGCATCACCGACTCAATGGACATGAGTCTGAGTGAATTCCGGGAGATGGTGATGAACAGGCCTGGCGTGCTGCGATTCATGGGGTCACAAAGAGTCGGACACGACTTAGCGACTGAATTGAACTGAACTAGGTGTACAGTTAGGTTATTTATTTGACTTTTTTCTTGTTTCTTGAGGTAAGCCAGTATTGCTATGCATCTTCCCTTTACCATTTCTTTTACAGTGTCCCACACAGTCAAAGGCTTTGGCATAGTCAATAAAGCAGAAATTGATGTTTTTTCTGGAACTCTCTTGCTTTTTCCATGATCCAACAGATGTTGGCAATTTGATCTCTGGTTCCTCTGCCTTTTCTAAAACCAGCTTGAACATCTGGAATTTCACGGTTCACGTATTGCTGAAGCCTGGCTTGGAGAAGTTTGAGCATTACTTTACTAGCATGTGAGATGAGTACAATTGTGTGGTAGTTTGAGCATTCTTTGGCATTGCCTTTCTTTGGGATTGGAATGAAAACTGACCTGTTCCAGTCCTGTGGCCACTGCTGAGTTTTCCAAATTTGTTGGCATATTGAGTGCAGCACTTTCACAGCATCATCTTTCAGGATTTGAAACAACAAAACTGGAATTCCATCACCTCCACTAGCTTTGTTCATAGTGATGCTTTCTAAGGCCACTTGACTTCACATTCCAGGATGTCTGGCTCTAGATGAGTGATCACACCATCATGATTATCTTGGTCGTGAAGATCTTTTTTGTACAGTTCTTCTGTGTATTCTTGCCACCTCTTCTTAATACCTTCTGCTTCTGTTAGATCCAGACCATGTCTGTCCTTTATCGAGCCCATCTTTCCATGAAATGTTCCCTTGGTATCTCTAATTTTCTTGAAAAGATCTCTAGTATTTCCCATTCTGTTCTTTTCCTCTATTTCTTTGCATTGATCACTGAGGAAGGCTTTCTTATCTCTTTTTGCTATTCTCTTGAACTCTGCATTAGGATGCTTATATCTTTCCTTTTCTCCTTTGCTTTTCGTTTCTCTTCTTTTCACAGCTATTTGTAAGGCCTCCCCAGGCAGCCATTTTGCTGTTTTGCATTTCTTTTCCATGGGGATGGTCTTGATCCCTGTCTCCTGGACAATGTCACGAAACTCATTCCATAGTTCATCAGGCACTCCATCTATCAGATCTAGGCCCTTAAATCTATTTCTCACTTCCACTGTATAATTATAAGGGTTTTGATTTAAGTTATACCTAAATGGTCTAGAGGTTTTCCCTACTTTCTTCAATTTAAGTCTGAATATGGCAATAAGGAGTTCATGATCTGAGCCACAGTCAGCTCCTGGTCTTGTTTTTGTTGACTGTATAGAGCTTCTCCATCTTTGGTTGCAAAGAATATAATCAATCTGATTTCGGTGTTGACCATCTGGTGATGTCCATGTGTAGAGTCTTCTCTTGTGTTGTTGGAAGAGGGTGTTTGCTATTACCAGTGCATTTTCATGGCAAAACTCTATTAGTCTTTGCCCTGCTTCATTCTGCATTCCAAGGGCAAATTTGCCTGTTACTCCAGGTGTTTCTTGACTTCCTACTTTTGCATTCCAGTCCCCTAGAATGAAAAGGACATCTGTTTTGGGTGTTAGTTCTAAAAGGTCTTGTAGGTCTTCATAGAACCGTTCAGCTTCAGCTTCCTCAGAGTTAGTGGTTGGGGCATAGACTTGGATAACTGTGATATTGAATGGTTTGCCTTGGAGACAAACAGAGATCATTCTGTCGTTTTTGAGATTGCATCCAAGTACTGCATTTTGGACTCTTTTGTTGACCATGATGGCTACTCCATTTCTTCTGAGGGATTCCTGCCCACAGTAGTAGATATAATGGTCATCTGAGTTAAATTCACGCATTCCAGTCCATTTTATTTCGCTATTCCTAGAATGTTGTTGTTCACTCTTGCCATCTTTTGTTTGACCACATCCAAGTTGCCTTGATTCATGGACCTGACATTCCAGGTTCCTATGCAATATTGCTCTTTACAGCATTGGACCTTGCTTTTATCACCAGTCACATCCACAGCTGGGTATTGTTTTTGCTTTGGCTTCATCCCTTCATTCTTTTTGGAGTTATTTCTCCACTGATCTCCAGTAGCATATTGGGCACCTATTGACCTGGGGAGTTCCTCTTTCATTATCCTATCATTTTGCCTTTTCATACTGTTCATGGGGTTTTCAAGGCAAGAATACTGAAGTAGTTTGCCATTCTCTTCTCCAATGTGGATCACAATAAACTGTGGAAATTTCTGAAAGAGATGGGAATACCAGACCACCTGACTTACCTCTTGAGTAATCTGTATGCAGGTCAGGAAGCAACAGTTAGAACTGGACATGGAACAACAGACTGGTTCCAAATTGGGAAAGGAGTGTGTCAAGGCTGTATATTGTCACCCTGCTTATTTAACTTATATGCAGAGTACATCATGAGAAATGCTGGACTGGAAGAAGCACAAGCTGGAATCACGATTACCAGGAGAAATATCATAAACCTCAGATATGCAGATGACACCACCCTTATGTCAGAATGTGAAGAGGAACTAAAAATCTTCCTGATGAAAGTGAAAGTGGAGACTGAAAAATTTGGCCTAAAGCTGAACATTCAGAAAATGAAGATCATGGCATCCGGTCCCATCACTCCATGGGAAATAGAAGGGGAAACAGTGGAAACAGTGTCAGACTTTATTTTGGGGGGCTCCAAAATCATTGCAGATGGTGATTGCAGCCATGGAATTAAAAGACGCTTACACCTTGGAAGAAAAGTCATGACCAACCTAGATAGTATATTCAAAAGCAGAGACATTATTACCAACTAATGTCCGTCTAGTCAAGGCTATGGTTTTTCCAGTAGTCATGTATGGATGTGAGAGATGGACTGTGAAGATGGCTGAGCACTGAAGAATTGATGCTTTTGAGCTGTGGTGTTTGGAGAAGACTCTTGAGAGTCCCTTGGACTGCAAGGAGATCCAACCCATGCATTCTGAAGGAGATCAGCCCTGGGATTTCTTTGAAAGGAATGATGCTAAAACTGAAACTCCAGTACTTTGGACATCTTATGCGAAGTGTTGACTCATTGGAAAAGACTCTGATGCTGGGAGGGATTGGGGGCAGGAGGAGAAGGAGAAGACAGATGATGAGATGGCTGGATGGCATCACTGACTCGATGGTCGTGAGTCTGAGTGGTCTCTGGGAGTTGGTGATGAACAGGGAGGCCTGACATGCTGTGATTCATGGGGTCGCAAAGAGTCAGACACTACTGCGCGACTGAACTGAACTGAACTTATAGTGTCCCATAGGTTTTGGGTTGTTGTGTTTTCATTTTCATTCATTGCTATGCGTATTTTGATTTCTTCTGTGATTTGTTGGTTGTTCAGCCTCCATAAGTTGGAAGTTTTAATAGTTTTTCTCCTGTAATTGAAATCTAATCTTACTACATTGTGGTCAGAAAAGATGCTTGGAATGACTTCAATTTTTGTTTTTAGTTTACCAGTATTTATGGCCCAGGATGTGATCTATCCTGGAGAAGGTTCCATGTGCACTTGATAAAAAGGTGAATTCATTGTTTCAGGGTGAAATGTCCTATAGATAACAATTAGGTCTAACTGGGCTATTGTATCATTTAAAGTTTGTGTTTCCTTGTTAATTTTTCGTTTAGTTGATCTATCCATAGGTGTGAGTGGCGTATTAAAGTCTCCCAGTATTATTGTTATTGTTAATTTCCCCTTTCATACTTGTTAGCATTTATCTTACATATTGCAGTGCTCCTATGTTGAGTGCATATATATTTATATTTGTTATATCTTCTTGGATTGATCTTTGATCATTATGTAGTGTCCTTCTTTGTCTCTTTGCACCACCTTTGTTTTAAAGACTATTTGATCTGATATGAGTATTGCTACTCCTGCTTTGTTTTGGTCTCTATTTGCATGGAATATCTTTTTCCAGACCTTCAATTTCAGTCTGTATGTGTCCCCTGTTTTGAGGTGGGTCTCTTGTAGACAACATATATAGGAGTCTTGTTTTTGTATCCATTCAGCCAGTCTTTGTCTTTTCGTTGAGGCAGTCAACCAATTTTCGTTTAAGGTAATTACTGATAAGTATGATCCCGTTGCCATTTACTTTATTGTTTTGAGTTCAAGTTTATACACGCTTTCTTGTTTCCTGTTTAGAGAAGATCCTTTAGCATTTGTGGGAGAGCTGGTTTGGTGGTGCTGAATTCTCTCAGCTTTTGCTTGTGTGTAAAGCTTTTGATTTCTCCTTCATATTTTAATGAGATCCTTGCTGGGTACAGTAATCTGGGCTGTAGGTTATTTTCTTTCATCATACTTCTTTCAGAAGTATGTCTTGCCATTCCCTTCTGGCCTGAAGAGTCTCTATTGAAAGATCAGCTGTTACCCTTATGGGAACCCCCTTGTGTGTTATTTGTCGTTTTTCCTTTGCTGCTTTTAATATGTGTTCTTTGTGTTTTATCTTTGTTAATTTGATTAATATGTGTCTTGAGGTGTTTTGCCTTGGGTTTATCCTGTTTCTTGGACTTGGGTGACTATTTCCTTCCCCATTTTAGGGAAGTTTTCAACTATTACTTCCTAAATATTTTCTCATGGCCTTTCTTTTTGTCTTCTTCTTCTGGGACTCCAGTGATTCAAATGTTGGGGCATTAACATTGTCCCAGAGGTCTCTGAGGTTGTCCTCATTTCTTTAAATTATTTTTTCCTCTCTGTTTCATTTATTTCTACCATTCTGTCTTCTACCTCACTAATCCTATCGTCTGCCTCCGTTAATCTACTATTGGTTCCCTCCAGAGTGTTTTTGATCTCATTTATTGCATTATTCTGGAGAAGGTGATGGCACCCCACTGCAGTACTCTTGCCTGGAAAATCCCATGGATGGAGGAGCCTGGTGGGCTGCAGTCCATGGGGTCGCAAAGAGTCAGACACGACTGAGCAACTTCACTTTCACTTTTGACTTTCATGCATTGGAGAAAGAAATGGCAACCCACTCCAGTGTTCTTACCTTGAGAATCCCAGGGATGGTGGAGCCTGTTGGGCTGCCGTCTATGGGGTCACACAGAGTCGGATACAACTGAAGCGACTTAGCAGCAGTGTTGCATTGCATTGCATTATTCATTATATATTGACTCTTTTTTTATTTCTTCTAGGTCCTTGTTAAACCTTTCTTGCATCTTCTCAGTCTTTGTCTCCAGGCTATTTGTCTGTATATCTTCATTTTGTTTTCAAGATTTTGGATCATTTTAACTATCATTACTTTGAATTTTTTATCATGTAAGTTCTCTATCTCTTCCTCTTTGGTTTGGTTTGGTGGGCATTTATCCTGTTCCTTTACCTGCTGGGTATTGCTGTGCCTTTTCATCTTGTTTATATTGGTGTGTTTGGGGTGGCCTTTCCGTATTTTGGCAGTTTGTGGTTCCTCTTTTTTTTGGAGGTTCCTCACTGTGGGTGGGGTTGGATGTGTGGCTTGTCAAGGTTTCCTGGTTAGGGAAGCTTGTGTCGGTGTTCTGGTGGGTGGAGCTGGATTTCTTCTCCCTGCAGTGCACTGAAGTGTCCAGCAATGAGTTTTGATATGTCAATGGGTTTGGTGTGACTTTGGGCAGCCAGTCTATTGAAGCTCAGGGCTATGTTCCTGTGTTGGTGGAGAATTTGCATGGTATGTCTTGCTCTGGAACTTTTTAGCCCTTGGGTGGTATTTGGTTTCAGTATAGGTATGGAGGCATTTGATGAGTTCCTATTGATTAATGTTCCCTAGACTCAGGAGTTCTCTGGTGTTCTCAGGATTTGGACTTAAGCCTCCTGCCTCTGGTTTTCAGTCTTATCCTTACAGTAGCCTCAAGACTTCTCCATCTCCTTTCAAAGGCAATGGGCTGACTTTCTGGGTGCCTGATGTCCTCTCCCAGCATTCAGAAGTTGTTTTGTGGAATTTGTTCAGCATTCAAATGTTGTTTCAATGAATTTGTGTGGGAGAAAGTGGTCTCCCTGTCCTTTTCCTCTGCCATCTTAGGACTGCCACTTGCTTTTCTTACTATGTTGAGTTTCATCTTCATGTCTGTTGTCATACTGTTGTAAGATAGCTGGTGAAGCTCCAGACATCACGTTTAAATTCAAAGCAGAGAGAAGAAGGAAGAGTAAGGTGTCAGTGCCAGCAGACTTCTGCTTAATGTCACACTCCCAGAACTGAATTACATTGTTACCCTTATCTTCAAATGAGTATAACAAATAGAGCTTTTGGCTTTCTAAGTTATATAATGGAAAGCAGTAAGAAAGAAATGCATTGAGGGTAGCTAATTAATGAGATGTCTCCCTTCTTAGGTCTGTTGTGATAATGTCTCTTGTCATCACTAATGACAGTAATAGTAGTTTCATCAAATAGATTGGTTTCAAGATTATGCAATAAGATGGTGGAGGAGTAGGTGGACATGGAGTACATCTCTCTCAATGGATACATCAGGAATATACCTTCAGACACAGAAAATCTTGCAGAACACCTGCTGAGAGTGCACAGAAGTACCTAACTACCAGAAAAGAATATATAGACCCACACAAATCTTGGTAGCATGAAGGAAGGGGGGTGGGGAGAGGAGAGTGAGCAGGACTTTACCTGTTCTGAGGAAGTGGGAGAACTGAAGCAAGGATCAGATCCCCACATTGGGGCAGTAGTTTGGGACAGAAGTGAAGAATTTGAGGCCCTTGGAGAGTGAAGCAGCTGATCTGTGACAATTTGAATAAAATTAGAATCACACAGACAATCTCTGCTTCAGCCCTACATACCCTGGACAAGGATGCAAGTCTTCTAGAAAGTGAAGCAGCTGGGAGCTGGAGCATAGGAACTGGAAAGCAATCCCAGGGTGAGGTCTGCTGTGGACTGTGGGGGGACAACCTGAGGGGACATGAAGGAAGAGATTGAGGTGGGAAATGCCTGAGAGGAAAGCCAGACAGCCATGGAGGCTGGGAGATTCTGCTGAATCACAAGCTGGGGGTGGAGCCATCAGTGTAGTCTTTCTCCTCACATATCAGCTTTTGAGAATGTCTTTAAAAGATTACACTTCTTATTCGCTTTACAGATTTCTGCCTCTACATTGGCCTTTTGTGATTCTGTGGGATTTTTTCTTTTCCTTTAAAAAAATTTAAATGTATTAATAATATCATTTTATATTTATTCCTTTGTTTGCTTTTCTTGTTCTTCTTTTCTTGCTATAGTTATTCTTTAATATATATGTAAACTCTCTTTATCTAGCTCTATTCAACTTTGCTTTTCTATACTTTCTATTTTTTTCTTCCTTTTCTTTCTTTTCTTCACCATGTTTGTTAGTTTGTTTTGTTTCTGTTGCTTTATTCCTCAGTTGGCACCTTGCTTTGGTTTCCATTTTTTGCTTTGCTTTTAACTGGTTGATATCATTTTTGGTTTCCATCACTTGTTGGGCCACTCTCATATTTTCTTTTTTGGACTATTTTGGTTTTGTTTATGTGTGTATATGTATGTGTGTATTCCATTATTTCTGCTATTATTTGCCTGATTTTGTATTTACCATATGTCTGGGGTTTACCTTTTGTTTTATTTGTGTGTGTTTATTTAACTCCTTTTAATGACATAACAAACCACTTGTGGAATTTCAGTTCCCCAGCCAGAGATCAGGCCATGAGCTTTTGGAGTGGGAGCATTGATTCCAAGAACCTAGGCTGCCAAAGAGCTCCTAACCCCAGGGACTATTGATTAGTGATAACTTCTACAAAGGCCTCCACTTGTATGCAAGACCCAGCAAAACCCAACTTCCAGCAGCACCCAGTGAAAGACTTCTCACCCAAACAACAAACAAGACAAAAACACAAACTCAATCATCAGCAGACAGGATTACCAACTCACACAGCCATGTCCATCAGAGGGAAAAAAATCAGCTCTTCCTACCAGAACACAAGCACAAGAAGTATTTAAAATGAAGCCTGTGCAAACCACAGGACAAATCATAACCACTAGGGCAGAAACCAAAAAGAATATGGAATCTTACATTTAAGCTTGGGAAAAAGAGATCTCAAATTCAATAAGTTAAAAATATGAAAAGGCAGAGAAATAGTGATCAAATGAAAGAACATGTTAAAAACACACAAGACCAAATAAATGAAGAGGAAACAGGCAAATTACCGGGAAAAGAATTCAGAGTAGTGATAGTAAAGATGCTCCAAAACATTGAAAATAGAATGGAGAAAATGTAATTATCAGTAAACACCTTTAAAAAGGATCTAGAAGAAATAAATAATACACAGAGATGAAAAACATGACTACTGAAATTAAAAATTCTGTGGAAGGTAACAATAGCAGAACAATTGAGGCAGAAGAATGGATAAGTGTTCTGGAAAATAAAATGGTGGAAATAACTGCCAAAGAGCAGAATAAAGGGAAAAGAACAAAAAGAGCTGAGGATAGTCTCAGAGGCCTCTGGGACAATGTTAAATGCACCAACATTTGATTTATAGGGGTCCCAGTAGATAAAAAGAAAAAAAAGAAAGGATCTGAGAAAAATTTTGAAGAGATTATAGTTGAAAATATATGCAACATGGGAAAGAAAATAGTCAATCAAGTCCAGGAGCACAGAGAGTCCCATACAAGATAAACCCAAGGAAAAACATGCCAAGACACATACTAATCAAATAAAGACTAAAACAAAGAAAGAATATTAAATGCAGCAAAAGTAAAGGAACAAGTAACATATGAGGGAAATCCCATACGATTAACAAATGATTGTTCAGAAGAAACTCCAAGCAAGAAGAGAATGGCAGGATATATTTAAATTACTTCAAGGGAAAAATCAACAACCAAGATTACTCTAACCAGCAAGGATCTCATTCAAAATTGATGGATAAATAAAAATCTTTATAGATGAGCAGAAGTTAAGAGAATTTAACACCACCAAATTTGTTTACAACAAATATTAAATGGACTTATATAGACAGAAAATACAAAAGAAGGAAAGGCTTACAAAAACAAATCTCAAGCAATTACGAAAATGGCAATAGGAACATATATGTCAATAATTAAATGTAAATAGATTAAATGCTCCAACCAAAGGACACAGACTAGCTGAATGGATACAAAAACATAAACTTTAAATGACAATTTAAACCAGATGGCCTAATCGATATGTTCAGGACATTCCATCCAAATGCAGAAGAATACACATTCTTCTCAAGTGCACACGGAACACTCTCCAGGATAGACCACATCTTGGGTCACAAATTAAATCTCAGTAAATTTAAGGAAATTGAAATCATATCAAGCATCTTCTCTGGCCACAACACAATGACACTAGATATTGATTACAGGGAGAAAACGTAAAAAACACAGACACATAGAGATTAAACAATACATTTCTAAAAACCGAACAGGTTACTGAAGAAATAAAAAGGGAAATTTTTTAAAAAAATCCTAGAAAGAAATGACAATGAAAACATGACAGCTCAAAAGTGAGAGAATCAGCAAAAGCAGTTCTAAGAGGACAGTTTATAGCAATACAATCAAACCTCAAGAAAAAAAGAAAAACATTGAATAAACAACCTAACTTTACACCTAAAACAACTGGAAAAAGAAGACCAAAAAAAAAAAAATGCCATAGTAGAAGGAAATAAATCATAACAATCATAGCAGAAATAAATGAAAAGGAAATGAAGGAAACAGTAGTAAAGATTTATAAAACTAAAAGACGGTTCTTTGAGAAGATAACAAATATTGACAAATCACTAGCCAGAGTCATCAAGAAAAAAGGGGAAAAGATTCAAATTAAAAATATTAGAAATGAAAAAGGAGAGGTTACAACAGACAATGCAGAAATAAAAAGGATCATTATAGACTATTATGACCAACTATAAGTCAATAAAATGGACAACCTGGTAGAAATGGACAGATTCTTAGAAAAATTCAATCTTCCAAGACTGACCCAAGAAGAAATAGAAATTATGAACAAGCCAAAAAGAAGCACTGAGATTGAAACTGGTTAAAAATCTCCCAAGACACAAAAGCCCAGGGCCAGATGACTTCAGGTGAATTCTATCAAACATTTAGAGAAGAGCTAATGCTTATCCTTTTAAAATTCTTTTTAAAAAAATTGCAGAGGAAGGTACACTTTCAAACTCATTCTACAAAGTCACCATTACCTTGGTACCTAAACCAGACAAAGAAAACACAAGAAATAAAATTAAAGGCCAATATCACCGGTGAACATAGATGCAAAAATCCTCAACAAAACTCTAGCAAACAGAATTCAACAATGCATTAAAAAGATCATACACCATGAACAAGTCAAGTTTATTCCAGGCATGCAAGAATTCTTCAACATATGTAAATCAATAAATGTGATATATTATACTAACAAATTAAAAGATAAAAATCATATGAATATCTCAGTAGATGCAACAAAGGCTTCTGACAAAATTCAGCACTATTTATGATAACCACTTTTCAGAAATAAGCATAGAAGGAGCCTACCTCAACATAATAAAGGCCAAAGGCCATATGGGTTAAACACACAGGAAACATTATTTTTTTTTCTTTTTTTTTTAAATTTTTATTTTTACTTTATTTTACTTTACAATACTGCATTGGTTCTGCCATACATTGACATGAATCCACCACGGGTGTACATGCATTCCCAAACATGAACCCCCCTCCCACCTCCCTCCCCACAACATCCCTCTGGGTCATCCCCGTGCACCAGCCCCAAGCATGCTGTATCCTGCATCGGACATAGACTGGTGATTTGATTCTTACATGACAGTATACATGTTTCAATGCCATTCTCCCAAATCATCCCACCCTCTCCCTCTCCCTCTGAGTCCAAAAGTCCACTATACACATCTGTGTCTTTTTTGCTGTCTTGCATACAGGGTCATCATTGCCATCTTTCTAAATTCCATATATATGTGTTAGTATACTGTATTGGTGTTTTTCTTTCTGGCGTACTTCGCTCTGTATAATCGGCTCCAGTTTCATCCATCTCATCAGAACTGATTCAAATGTATTCTTTTTAACGGCTGAGTAATACTCCATTGTGTATATGGACCACAGCTTTCTTATCCATTCATCTGCTGATGGACATCTAGGTTGTTTCCATGTCCTGGCTATTATAAACAGTGCTGTGATGAACATTGGGGTACATGTGTCTCTTTCAATTCTGGTTTACTCTGTGTGTATGCCCAGCAGTGGGATTGCTGGGTCATATGGCAGTTCTATTTGCAATTTTTTAAGGAATCTCCACACTGTTTTCCATAGTGGTTGTACTAATTTCAAAAATATACAAGCAACTTATGCAGCTCAATTCCAGAAAAATAAACGACCCAATCAAAAAATGGACCAAAGAACTAAATAGACATTTCTCCAAAGAAGACATACGGATGGCTAACAAACACATGAAAAGATGCTCAACATCACTTATTATTAGAGAAATGCAAATCAAAACCACAATGAGGTACCACTTCACACCAGTCAGAAGGTCTGCGATCCAAAAATCTGCAAGCAATAAATGCTGGAGAGGGTAGTGGAGAAAAGGGAACCCTCCTACACTGTTGGTGGGAATGCAAACTAGTACAACCACTATGGAAAACAGTGTGGAAATATTGTTTTCAATGGTGAAAAGCATTTCCTCTAAGATCAGGAACAAGACAAGCGTGTCCACTCTCACCACAATTATTCAACATAGTTTTGGGAGTCCTAGCTATAGCAATAAGAGATGTTCAATAAATAAAAGAAATCCAGATGGGAAAACAAGAAGTAAAACTCACTGTTTGCAGATGACATGATGCTATATAAATAAAACCCTAAAGACACTATCAGAAAATTACTTGAGCTAATCAATGAATTTAGCAAAGTCACAAGCTACAAAATCAATGCTCACTAATCACTTGCACTCTTATACATTAACAATGAAAAATCAGAAAGAGAAATTAAGCAACCAATTCCATTCACCATTGCAACAAATAATAAAACACTTAGGAATAAATATACTTAAGGAGACAAAAGACTTGTATATAGAAAACTATAAGCACTGATGAAAGAAATAAAAGACAACATAAACAGATGGGGAGATATTCTATGTTCCTGGGTTGGAGGAATCAATATTGTGAAAATTACTATGCTACTAAATGAAACCTACATATTCAATGTGATCCCAATCAGATTACCAAAGGCATTTTTCACAGAACTAGAAAAGAAAAAGTCTCACAATTCATATGGAAACAAAAAAGACCTCAGATAGCCAAAGCAATCTTGAGAAAGAAGAATGGAGTTGGAGGAATCAATGTACCTAACTTTAGACTAGGAAAACCCTATAGACATCAAATCAGATTGATTATATTCTTTGCAGCTGAAGATGGAGAAACTCTATACATCAGCAAAAACAAGGCTGGGAGCTGACTGTGGCTCAGATCATGAACTCCTTATTGCAAAATTCAGACTTAAATTGAAAACTTATGGAACACCACTAGGCCATTCAGGTATGACCCAAATCAAATCCCTTATGAATACACAGTGGAAGTGACAAATAGATTCAGGGATTAGATCTGACAGATGGGTGCCTGAAGAACTATGGACAGAGGTTCATAACATTGTACAGGAGACTGTGGTCAAAATCATCCCCAAGAAAAAGAAATACAAAAAGGCAAAATGGTTGTCTGAGCAAACCTTACAAATAGCTGAGAAAAGAAAAGAAGCTAAAGGTGAAGGAGAAAAGTAAATATATACCATCTGAATGCAGAGTTCCGAAGACTAGCAAGGAGAGATAAGAAAGTCTTCCTCAGTTATCAATACAAAGAAATGGAGGAAAACAACAGAATGGGAAAGACTAGAGATTTCTTCAAGAAAATTAGAGATACCAAGGGAACATTTCATGCAAAGATGGGCACAGTAAAGGACAGAAATGGTATGAACCTAACAGAAGCAGAAGAAATTTTAAAAAGGTTGCACGAATAAACAGAAGAACTATACAAAAAAGATCTTCATGACCCAGATAACCACCATGGTGTGATCATTTACCTAGAGCCAGACATCATGGAGTCTGAAGTCAAGTGGGCCATAGGAATCATCACTTCAAACAAAGGTAGTGGATGTGATGGAATTCAGCTGAGCTATTTCAAATCCTGAAATATGATGCTGCTAAAGTGCTGTGCTCAATATGCCAACAAATTTGGAAATTTCACCAGCAGCTACAGGACTAGAAAGGGTCAGTTTTCATTCCAATACTCAGGGAAAGCAATGTCAAAGAATGTTCAAACTACCAGACTATTGCACTCATTTCACATGCTAGCAAAGTAATGCTCAAAATTCTCCAAGTGAGGTTTCAAGAGTAGGTGAATTGAGAACTTCTAGATATTCAAGTTGGATTTAGAAAAGGCAGAGGAACCAGAGATCAAGTGGACAACATCCGTTGAATCATAGAAAAAGCAAGAGAATTCCAGAAAAACATCTATTTCTGCTTCATTGACTGTCCTAAAGCCTTTGAATGTCCAGTTCTAACTGTTGCTTCTTGACCTATGTACAATTTTCTCAGTAGGCAGGTAAGGTGGTCTGGTATTCCCATCTCTTGAAGAATTTTCCAAAGTTTGTTTTGATACACACAGCCAAAGGCTTTGGCATAGTCAATAAAGCAGAAATAGATGTTTTTCTGGAACTCTCTTGCTTTTCTATGATACAGTGGATGTTGGCAATTTGATCTCTGGTTCCTCTGCCTTTTCTAAATGCAGCTTGAACATCTAGAATTTATCAGTTTGCATTCTGTTGAAACCTCACTTGGAGAATTTTGAGCATTATTTTGCTAGTGTGTAAGATGAATGCAATTGTGTGGTAGTTTGAGCATTCTTTGGCATTGCCTTTCTTTGGGATTAGAATGAAAACTGACATTTTCCAGTCCCGTGGCCACTGCTGCATTCTCCAAATTTGCTGGCATGTTGAGTGCAGCACTTTCACAGCATCATGTTTTAGGATTTGAAATAGCTCAATTGGAATTCCATCACCTGCACTAGCTTTGATCATTGTGATGCTTCCTAAGGCCCACTTGACTTTACAGTCCAGGATGTCTGGCTCTAGGTGAGTGATCACACACACCATAGTGATTATCTGGATCATGAAGATATTTTTTGTATAATTCTTCTGTGTATTCTTGCCACCTTTTCTTAATGTCTTCTGCTTCTGTTAGGTCCGTACCATTTCTGACCATTATTGTGCCCATCTTTGCACTAAATGTTCCCTTGGTACCTCTAATTTTCTTGAAGAGATCTCTAGTCTTTCCATTCTATTATTTTTTGCTGTTTCTTTGCATTGATCATTAAGGAAGGCTTTCTTGTCTCTCCTTGCTAATTTTTGGATCTCTGCATTCAGATGGGTATATATTTCCTTTTCTCCTTGGCCTTTAGCTTCTCTTGTTTTCTCAGCTATTTGTAAGGCCTCCTCAGACAACCATTTTGCTTTTGCATTTCTTTTTTCTTGGGGATGGTCTTGATCACTGCTTCCTATACAATGTCACGAACGTCTATCCATAGTTCTTCAAGCACCCTGTCTATCAGATCTAATCCCTTGAATCTATTTGTCACTTCCACTGTATAATTTGTAAGGGATTTGATTTAGGTCATACCTGAATGGTCTAGTGGTTTTCCCTACTTTCTTCAATTTAAGTCTGAATTTTGCAATAAGCAGTTCACAGTCTGAGCCACAGTCAGCTCCTGGTCTTGTTTTTGCTGACTGTATAGAGCTTCTCCATCTTTAGCTACAAAGAATATAATCAATCTGATTTTGGTATTGACCATCTGGTGATGTCCATGTGTAGAGTATTCTCCTGTGTTGTTGGGAGAGGGTGTTTTCTATGACCAGTGGGTTCCCTTGGCAAAACTCCATTAGCTTTTGCCATGCCTCTTTTTGTACTCCGTGGCCAAACTTGTCTGTTATTCCAGGTATCTCTTGACCTCCTGCTTTTGCATTCCAGTGCCCTGTGATGAAAAGGACATCTTTGTTTTTGGTGTTAGGTCTAGAAGGTCTTGTAAGTCTTCATAAAACCTTTCAGCTTCTTTGGCACTAGTGGTTGGGGCATAGATTTAGATTACTGTGTTATTGAATGGTTTGCCTTGGAAACGAACAAATGTCATTCTGTCATTTTTGAGATTGCACCCAAATACTGCATTTCAGACTCTTTTTTTATTTAGACTGTGAGATGTACTACATTTCTTCTAAGGAATTCTTGCCCACAGTAGTAGATATAATGGTCATCTGAATTAAATTTACCTGTTCCAGTCCATTTTAGTTCACGGATGCTGAAAATGTCGATATTCACTCTTGCCACCTCCTCTTTGATCATTTTCAATTTACCTTGATTCATGGAACTAACATTCCAGGTTCCTATGCAGTGTTGTTCTTACAGCATCAGACTTTACTTCCATCACCAGTCACATCCACAACTGGGCATTGGTCTTGCTTTGGCTCCATCTCTTCCTTCTTTCTGGATTTATTTATCCACTCTTCTCTAGTTGCATATTGGGCAGCTACCAACCTGGGGAGTTTATATTTCAGTGTCCTATCTTTTTGCCTTTTCATACTGTTCATGGGGTTCTCAAGGCAAGAATGCTGAAGTGTTTTACCATTCCCTTTTCCAATGGACCATTTTTTGTCAGAACTCTCCACCATGTCCAGTCTGTCTTGGGTGGTCCTACACAGCATGACTCATAGTTTCATTGAGTTAGACAAGGCTGTGGTCCATGTGATCACTTTGATTAGTTTTCTGTGATTGTGGTTTTCATTCTGTCTACTTTCTGATGAAAAAGCTTAAGAGGCTTATGGAAGCTTCCTTATGGGATTTCTTATATAAATATAAGATTCCTTTAGTTATTTTTGATACTGAAGTACAGAAAAGTCTTTAATTACCTTCTTTAATAATATCTTGGTGACACTGCACTAAACCTTAATGCAAGTAAGTGATTATAACACATTTATTTGGTAATCATGTAGAAGTAATTTCTTTCATAATATTAATAAATCCATTATAATGGTATAAACCACTAGTGAATTATTATACTAGCTTTTGGGTGTGTAAATAAATTAGAATTTATTTATTATGGACAAAGTTGCCTGTGAATCTATCTGGAATAATTGTATGCCATAGTTGATTACTTTTATGGAGTAGAATATCATTGTCATTATGAACCAGATATGACTGTCTTAATAGCTTTGGTTAGCATTGTTCTTATTAATGACATTTGTGTAATATATTCTTTGGAAGATAATCTTAAACACACAAGAAAAGACAAGATCATTTAATATAAAAGAGAAAATATACACGTAAATATGCTGATATTTGTTCTGTTTTTTTTTTTCTCTTTTACCTACTCACTATGTTAATTTTGTATTGATCCTGCAAAAACTTGTCACAAACATAGTGACTTAAACCAATACAAAATAATTGTCTTCAGTTCAGTTCAGTTCAATCACTCAGTCGTGTCCGACTCTTTGCGACCCCATGAATCGCAGCACGCCAGGCCTCCCTGTCCATCATTAACTCCCAGAGTTCACTCAGATTCACGTCCATTGAGTCAGTGATGCCATCCAGCCATCTCATCCTCTGTCGTCCCCTTCTCCTCCTGCCCCCAATCCATCCCTGCATCAGAGTCTTTTCTGATGAGTCAACTCTTCGCATGAGGTGGCCAAAGTTTCAGCTTTAACATCATTCCTTCCAAAGAACACCCAGGGCTGATCTCCTTTAGAATGGACTGGTTGGATCTCCTTGCAGTCCAGGGGACTCTCAAGAGTCTTCTCCAATAGCTCAAAAGCATCAATTCTTCAGCACTCAACTTTCTTCACAGTGTAACTCTCACATCCATACATGACTACTGGAAAAATCATAGCCTGGACTAGACGGACTTTGTTGACAAAGTTTAATCACCTATAAAAACAGCATTATAAAATATATTGTCTCTTCATAATACAGAGTTTAAAATGGTTCATATTTCAACCTTCTTCTGATCAGATATCAAATACTTACTCTTGAATAAAGGACTCAATAAAATGTAAAATTCCTTAGTTTCAATCTTGCTCCAAACCATTAGAAAATAAGACTAGATTGGAAGCAAAGGTGAATGCCATTAAAAATGATCTTCTAATGATAAATCCCAAAGGATCTTGAGCTTTATTTTTGATAACCCATCAATTCTATGCTACCCGTGAATAACAAAACTAAAATAATAGTTCACCAAGATTAAAGTTTTACCATCCTTCTCTACCCCAAAGACCAGCCCACCCCAATATAACTTATGCAATCTGTCAATAAAGTCTGGGCTCCTGGGGAGGTGTCAATATCCCCTATACTTCCATAGTGACTCTTCATAGATCAATATAAGCTATTTTAATCTTTTTTTTTAATTGTTTTAAAGTGGAACATAAAATTTACCATCTTAACCATTTTTAAGTGTACAGTTCAGTAGCATTAAGTATGTTGTTATGAAATAAAGTATCCATACCTTTTTCATCTTGCAAAACTGAAACTCAATACACATTAAAAACAACTCCTTCTTTCCTCTTCTCCCAGACCCTAGAAATCACCAGGGGCTTTCTGTTTACTTTCAATCTCTATGAATTTGACTACCTTAATTATCCCATATAAGTTCAACCATACAGTATTTGTCTTTTTTGTGACTAAATTAATTCATATAGCATTAAATTCTCAAGATTCATCCATATTATATATGTGACAAGATTTCCTCCTTTGTAAGGCTGAATAATAATCCATTGCATATATAAATACATTTTATTTATATATTCATCTGTCAATAGACATTTGGCTTGCTTCCACCTCCTGGCTATTGTGAACAATGCTGCAATGAAAATGAGTGTGCAACTGTCTTTTTAAAATCCTGCTATCAATTCTTTTGATGAAATATCCTTACATGGGATTGCTGAATCATATGGTAGGTTTAGTTTTAATTTTTTGAGGAATATTTACACTATTTTCATAGCAGATGCACCATTTCATATTCCCATTAACAGTGCACTAGGGTCCCAATTTTTCCACATTCTTGTCAACACTTGTTATTTTCTATTTGTTTGTCTTTGATAATGACTATCCTAACAAGATAATATCTCACTGTGTTTTTTATTTGCATATCTCCAATGGTTAGTAATGTTGTATATCTTTGCATATGCTTGTTATTGGCCATTTCTATATCTTGTTTGTAGTCCATATATTAATGAGGTTATTTGTTGTCGAGTCACATGAGTTCTTTATATATTCTAGTTATTAACCCTTTATCAGATATATGACTTGCAAATATTTTCTCACATTTCATAATTTGCCTTTTCATTTTGTTTTTTTCTTTGTAAAGCAGTTTTTTTTTGTTTTTTTTTTTTGTTTTTTTTTTTTTGCTAAGTTTGATGTGGTTCTATTTGTCTGTTTTTTTGTTGTCACGGTTTCTTAGGCTTTGGTGTCATATCCAAAAAAATAATTCCCAAATTCAATGTCTTAAAGTTTTCCTCTTATGTTTTCTTTTAGGAGTTTTATACTTTTAGGTCTTATGTTTATATCTTTAAGATATTTTGAGTTAATTTTTGCATATGATGTAAGGAAAATGTTTAACTTGTTTCTTTTAGATGTAGATATCCATTTTTTAACACAATTTATGGAGACCCTGTTGTATATTGGCATCTTTGTGAAAGACCATTTGCCCACATACATGAATGTTAGTTTCTAGGCTCTTTACTCTGTATCATTGGTGTATATCTCAGACTTTATGCCAATACAATGCTGTTTTGGTTACTGTAGCTTTGTAGTGAATTTTGAAATCAAGAATTGGAAGTCCTCAAACTGTCTTCTTCAAGAAATTTTGGCTGTATGGAGTCCTTTGAGATTCCATATGATCTGTAGAATTTTTTCTATTTCTGCAGAAAGTGACACTGGAATTTTTATAGAGACTGCATTGAATGGAGATTGCATTCAGTAATATGAGTGTTAATTTTATGTGTCAACTTTACTGCACCATGGGGTGCCCAGATATTTTGTCAAACATTATTCTGAGTATACTTTGTGAGGATATTTATGGATGAGAATAACATTTGAACTATTAGACTGAGTAGAGTAGATTGCCTTCCCCCTAATATAAGTGGGCTTCACTCAATCAGTTGAAGGTTTGAATAGAACAAAGAGGCTGAGAAAGAAAGAACTCCTCCTGCCTGATTCCTTTTGATCTGGGACAGTATTATTTTTCCTGCCTTCAAACTCAAACTAAAGTATTGGCTCTTAGAAAACTGACCAAAACAGTAGAGTGGGAAGACCCTGAACTCATCTCCTCCCACAAACACACCAAAATTGCAACTATTTACAGAGCAACTACCCATGACAGTGACCTGAAGACTAGTAGAAAAGATCTATAGCTAAAGATAAAGAAGGAACCACAATGAGACAGGTAGGAGAGGTGGAAACATATCATATCCCTAGTTAGATGACCCACAATTACAATTGCGGAAATTTTCCCAAAGAATGAGGGCTACATCTAGCTCTCCAGCCTGGGAGTCCTGCACTGGAAAGACAACCCCCCACAGAGTATTTGGTTTTAAAGGCCAGTGGAGCTTATTTTTGGAACAGCCAGAGAGCTGTGAGAAGTAGACTCCATTCTTAAAGGGTGCACACAAAATCTCACACACTCTGAGATCCAGGATAGAAACAATAATTTACCTGAATCTGACCCACTTGCTGATCTTTGAGAGCCTCCTGGAGAAGTAGGAGACAACTGAAACTCACCCTGCTGGCATAGACACTGGCAGCAGTCATTTGGGAGCTCATCTCACCACAAGGACACTGGCACTGGTAAGAACAATTTTGGAATTCTCGCTCTAGTTTATTACTGTTAGGACCCCGTCCCACCCACCAACAAGTCAGCACCAGTCCTTGGATGCCCCAAGTGAAACAGCTAGTTGGGTGGGACATGGCCCGCCCCCACGAGCAGGCCATCTGTTTTTTAGCCCACGGTCACCCCCAATAGTAGGGCTTCCCTGATAACTCAGTTGGTAAAGAATCCACCTGCAATGCAGGAGGCACTGGTTTGATTCCTGGGTCGGGAAGATCCCCTGGAGAAGGGATAGGCTACCCACTCGAGTGTTCTCGGGCTTTCCTTGTGGCTCAGCTGGTAAAGAATCTGCCGGCAATGCGGGAGACCTAGGTTCAATCCCTGGGTTGAGAAGATCCCCTGGATAAAGGAAAGGCTACCCACTCCAGTATTCTGGCCTGGAGAATTCCATGGACAGTCCATAGGGTCACAAAGAGTCAGACATGACTGAACGACTTTCACTTTCACTTTCTTTCACCCCGGGAACCCATCCCCAAATACCAGAGGGCAAAGGACTTTACCCCACTCATCAATGGGCAGGCAATAACCCCAGTACTTGACCTCACTCACCAGTGAGTGGGCATCAGCTCCAGGATCACCTGTGCTGCAACCCTATCCACTTTCATATTTTAGCCTCCTGTGAGTTTGGTGGGAGATAAAGACAGGGAGTATTAGCTCAAGAGGAGGAGTATCAACTCAAGAGGAAAAGTATGAGCTTCCTCTTAGGACACAAGAGGATATGGTTATGAAATATACATTTGTAAACAGCATTTATTCATAGGGGCTTTCTTGGTGGCTCAGATGGTAAAAAATCCACCTGCAATGCAGAAGACCCAGATTCGATCCCTGGGTTGGAAAGATCCCCTGGAGAAAGAAATGGAGTGTTTATTTACAGAGGAATGGTAATGCCTGAGCCAAGTTGATGGCAACGAAGACTGAAAACAGGAGTTGAGTGTTAGAGACACTGTAAAAGAATACCCATAAAGTGTGCACTCAGTTTGAGATTTAAAGAAGAATCAGCATGACAAAGATATTGAAGCTTACAAGCCCAGGAGGAAGTCAGAAGGATAATTAAGCTTTGTCTACAAGGAAAACTAGCTCATTTTTAAACTTACTGAATGTGAAATATATGTTGTTGCTGTTGTTCAGTCACTCAGTGGTATCTGAATCTTTGCAACTTCATAGACTGCAGCATGCTAGACTTCCCTGTCTTACACCATCTCCTGGAGTTTGCTTAAACTCATGTCCGTTGAGTCAGTAGTGCTATCTAACCATCTCATCCTCTGCCGCCCCCTTCTCCTTTTGCCTTCAATCTTTCCCAGCATCAGAGTTTTTCCAATGAGTTGGCTTCTTACATAAGGTGGCCAAAGCATTGGAGCTTCAGTCCTTCCAATTCCATTTTTTGAATGTTGAGTTTTAAGCTAGATTTTCCACATTCTTCTTTCACCCTTGTCAAGGGACTCTTTAGTTCCTCTTCTCTTTCTGCCGTAAGAGTGGTGTCATCTGCATATCTGAGGTTATTGATATTTCCCCCAGCAATCTTGATTCCAGCTTGTGATTCACCCAACCACATGCTTTGCATGATGTACTCTGCATATAAGTTAAATAAGCAGAGTGACAATATACAGCCTTCCCAACTTTGAACCAGACTTTATGTTAAAACTTATTTTCATTGGTGAAAAACTAAAATCATCTTTCTCTAAGATCAGGAACAAGACAAATGTGCCCACTCTCACCACTATTATTCAACGTAATTTTGGAATTCCTAGCCACAGCAATCAGAGAAGAAAAAGAAATAAAAGGAATCCAGATTGAAAAAGAAGTAAAACTCTGTTTGCAGATGACATATTTGTTGTTATTGTTGTTGTACAAAGTAGCTAAGTCGTGTCTGACCCTTTGTGGCCCCGTGGACTGTAGCATGCCAGGCTTCCCTCTCCTTCACTATCTCCTGGAGTTTGCTCAAACTCATGTCCATTGAATAGATGATGCCATCCAACCAACTCATCCTCTGATGCCCCCTTCTCTTCCTGCATCCAATCTTTCCCAGCATCAGGGTCTTTTCCAATGAGTTGACTCTTTGTATCAGGTTGCTAAAGTGTTGAGGAAATATATGAGGAACGTCCAAATGGAAGTGTTCAGCAAGTAGTTGGAAATACCATATATAGGGCCAAGAAGCACAGTCTGTAGTTATGAAATGTCAGTTCATATGATAGGTGTCCATAAATCCTACTATGAGGGACTTGCTTTCTACTAAGTCAGTTTTTAAAGCAAATCCTAGATAGGACATGGTTGCTTAATTAATGCTGAGAGGAAGACAATGTTAAGGGTGAAGATTTGTTGTCCAGAACAAAAAGATTCATTCTGGAAGTTAACAGAGAACACGCTTCTCATGTAGAACTGCAAGAGAACCAGCTACTACATTTCCATGATTGCAAAGCCACAATGTGATCTAGCAAATGCTAAAGTTATTTCTTAGATTTGGCTTGCACAAGGTATAATTTCTTGGGTTTGAAATTGTTTTGAGAGATATTACTGTCTCTAATAGGTCAAAGGCAGTTGCTGGGACCAGAAGAAATAACACTATCAAATGTTGCATGTTCCCCCCGCCCCCCGTGGATATAATCTTGAATTGTTTTACCAAAAAAAGTCCTTTTCCAAAAAGCAAGAGAAAGGAGGGGGTGGGATGAATTAATAATGAAGATATTCTTAGCCAGATAGCAATTTTCTTTTGATCGAAGCACATTCTCTACTACATAGCTAAATTCATCCTTTGATATTTTAATTTCCTCTGAATGACACTGCACTCCTCCCAGAGATTAGAGAGGGCTGGCTGCAGCCAGAACACAAGTCAATGTGCACGCAATTTTCAAACCTCTTGTTTTCCATTGCTTTCTGAGTAGCCTGGCTATTCTCTTCCAAGACAGAGAAAAATGATTCCCTGGAAATGGAACTTCCTCATCCCGATGCCTCAAAGAGCTCATATTCATTTTCTCAGCTTTAGAAAAGATAGCTTCAGAAAAGATAGCTATAGTTAGCATGGACTATTCTTGGAGCCAGAAATGCTATGGTTAGGGCACTTCATCAACCAAATCACAGTTGTTCTGCCTTTCCATAAGTGATATGCAGCGGTCCTCACCTGTTAGATTGCTTCAGGAAAGAGTTTGCTATAACTAAATCACTTCATACAGAATTTTTATTTGTCTAGACCTTTGGCTTGTAGCTAGTCTTTCTCTTCCAGTATGGTGATTCACAACACATCTGGAGCCACAGTAAACACCACAAAAAATCTAGCTTTTCCTTTATCTCTTTATGTAAGATTGCACCAAAAAAGATTTTGAACATTGAAAATTACACTCTTTCACTTGTCTTTGCCTTGTCTTTTCTCCTAAGGATTTAAATAAAACTCATCCCTCACAATTTGGAGAAAACAGGAAATAGCCTAATTTAGCTTCTGTATTCTTTAATTATATGTTGGTGAATATATGTGTGCTTAAACATACTCAGTAGGCATGCATATGCAAAACTTTACAGGCACTCAAATTTTAAAATGAAATAGATACTTTGTCTCTTTTGACACACACAACCTTGTCCCCACAGATTAGAGGTGGTGTTGATTCAGGTTTATGTAAGATAGCAAGACAAGTTCTTAGCAGGGAATTTCCAAGTTAGAGCAACTCATTCTTCTTGAAATGTCATTAAAATGTTAAAAGATGGGAGAAAACAGATTGACAATATAATTACTAAATCCTGAGACCTTAACTTTCTCAAAACATGTAACACAATAACTACAGCAACAACAACAACAACAAACTTTCTCAGAGATATTTGGAGACATACCTAATCCCAGGGCTATGAGAAGGTAGACACAAGACAAACCTGTAACATCTCATTATACCAAAAATGTAATAATGTTTTCATTTTATTGGAGTATATCACAAGGATGCTTGAAAAGGCTTCCCCTGGCCAAATCTGAGACAATATGGGCACCAAAATAGTTAAGTAAACCATTGATAAAAATAAAAATTCATAAGTCCACATTGATAATAATAAATAAATATATAAATTAAAGTGAAATAAAAGCTCTTTAGTAATGCAGAAGTCTGACGGTTAGCTGGTAACTGTAAGAGGGAGTAGTGGAGTTGAAAAATCATTTTACAACAATCATAGTTAAATTTGGCTAATGCAAGAATCATCAACGGAAGCTGGATCTTGAGAGGAATTATAATAAGGAGCAGGATATTTGCATGGTCTTAAAGTGACTCTTTGGGCTTCCCTGGTAATTCAGCTGGTAAAGAATCTGCCTGCAATGTAGGAGACCCCAGTTTGATTCCTGGGTTTGGAAGATCCCCTGGAGAAAGGATAGCTTACCCAGTCCAGTATTCTTGGCCTTCCCTGGTGTCTCAGACCATAAAGAATATGTCTGAAATGTGGGAGACCTGTTTTGATCCCTGGGTAGGGAAGATCCCCTGGAGGAGGGCATAACAACCCACTCCAGTATTCTTGCCTGGAGAATCCTCATGGATAGAGGAGCCTGGTGGGCTACAGTCTGTGGGGTCACAAAGAGTCAGACACGAGTGAGCAACTAAGCACAGTACAGCACAAAGTAACTCTTCATAGACTGCTCAGTAGTTGAAAAGGAGAGAAAAAAAAAAAAAAAAACAGTAATTATACCAGGGGAAAATCAGGCAACACCTTACTTGATTCAATGAGTAAAGAGCAAAGAAAGGTTATGAAACTGTTCTAGATTAAAGAAACCTAACAAGATATGACAACAGTATGTGAAATCACATACTAATCTAGATCCTCCTCAGTTAGAGGAGAGCAATGGCTTCTAAAGGATACTTTTGCACCAACTGACAGAAGTGGAATATGAAAGATACACTAGATAAAAGTATGTATCATATTTTAGGATGAAGATGAATATAACTTGCCCTTCATAGTTTAAAAAATATTATGAAATTATCTGTGTGTATATCAATATCTATCAATTCTCTCTCTCCCTCCCTATTGGGAGACTACACAAATACAAACCAAAAGGGATAAAATACTAACAACAGATACATCTGATTAAAGTATGTCCAGGTTTCTTTGTTTTATTTTCTGCTTACCTTTAAGTATGAATTAATTTTAAATAAATTTTTAAAAATTGGTTCTTATTATGAAAATCCAGTATGCTAATTGAATTTTGCCTCCCAACTTGATTATTGGTTTGCCAATAAGGTATAGGTGGTAGAGGCCAATCAAGTCTGTAGTGACTTGGAACTGTGGCCTAAAGTTAAGTTGAAGACAATGTCAAACCCAAAGTTGCAAAGGATTGGTAAGTTTCATAAGACCTTAGAAGGAGACAGATCAAGCCTAAAGCATATGGATGGACTTTGTATTATCAGAAAATTCAAACCTATTGTTATTTGTGACAAAACATTGCTTAGAAATCATTGCATTATATGACTTTCTTTGGTGACCTAATGACTAGGATTCCGTGCTTTTACTGCCACAGCCCAGGTTCAATTCCTGGTCAGGGAGAACTTTGGGGGGATTTCCAGGTGGCTCATTGGTAAAGAATCTGCCTGCCAAGGCAGGAGACACAGAAGATGTGGGTTCAACCCCTGGGTCAGGAAGATTCCCTGAAGGAGAAAATGGCAATCCACTCCAGTATTTTTGCTTGGAAAAGCCCATGTACAGAGGAGCCTAGCAGGCTATAGCTCATGGGGTTGAAAAGAGTCAGACACGACTGAGCAACTGAACACTCACATGCACATAAATTATTTATATATGTATATATGTATACACATAAAAATATAAACTGCAAGTCATAAATGTCTTTGTAATGTCAGGTATATTCATCTGGTAGTGCCTGACAGCCTTAAAAACTGAAGTGCAACACTGAAATTGCTGATAACATCCTAGATGGAAGCAAAACTGAGAGAAAACATTTTTAATAGCATGTTCAAATTGTGTTATCCTCTTGACAAAAGTGATCAATTATTGCCACTGTATATTCATGTGGCATGTATTTCAGTTGCTTGTGAAGCCCATTACTTTTCACCTTTGTGTTGAGGAGACTATTCTTGCTGATGCTAGTACTATTACTAGTAACAGAACTAATCTACTAGTTCATGATTTTCAACCATATATTCAGGTGTGTGTATTCTTGCCACCTCTTCTTAATATCTTCTGCTTCTGTTAGGTCCATACCATTTCTGTCCTTTATCGAGCCCATCTTTGCATGGAATATTCCCTTGATATCTCTATTTTTTTAAGAGATCTCTAGTCTTTCCTATTCTATTGTTTTCCTCTATTTCTTTGCAACAATATGAGGAAGGCATTCTTATCTTTCCTTGCTATTCTTTGGAACTCTGCATTCAAATGGGTATATGTTTCCTTTTCTCCTTTGCCTTTTGCTTCTCTTCTTTTCATAGCTATTTGTAAGGCCTTCTCAGACAATCATTTTACCTTTTTGCATTTCTTTTTCTTGAGGATGGTCTTGATTACTGCCTCCTATACAATGCCACGAACCTCCACCCATAGTTTATTAGACACTCTGTCTATCAGATCTAACCCCTTGAATCTGTAACTTCCACTGTATAATCATAAAGGAATTTGATTTGGGTCATACCTGAATGGTCTAGAATACACAGACTTCTTTTTTTTTTTTTTTTTGGCTCCAAAATCACTGCAGATGGTGACTGCAGTCATGAAATTAAAAGACTCTTGCTCCTTGGAAGAAAAGCTATGACCAACCTAGACAGCATATTAAAAGGCAGAGACATTACTTTGCAGACAAAGGTCTGTCTAGTCAAAGCTCTGTTTTTTTCCAGTAGTCATGTATAGATGTGAGAGTTGGACTTACAGTCCAACTATAGAAAACTGAGCACCGAAGAACTGATGCTTTTGAACTGTGGTGTTGGAGAAGATGCTTGAGAGTCCCTTGGACGGCAAGGAGATCAAACCTGTCAGTCCTAAAGGAAATCAATCCTGAATATTCATTGGAAGGACTGATGCTGAAGCTGAAACTCTAATACTTTGGCCACCTGATACAAAGAACTGACTCGCTGGAAAAGATGCTGGGAAAGATTGAAGGCAGGAGGAAAAGGGGATGACAGAGGATGAGGTGGTTGGATGGCATCACCAACTAAATGGACATGAGTTTGAGCAAGCTTCGGGAGTTTATGATGGACAGGGAATCCTGGCATGCTGTGTGGTCCATTGGGTCGCAAAGAGTTGGACACAACTGAGTGACTTAACTAATTGTTATGGACTAATATTTGTGTCCCCATTCCCAGTTCATATGTTGCAGCTCCAACCCTTGATGTGATTTTATTTGAAGATGGAGCTTTTATGTAGATAATTAAGGTTAAATGAAAGCATGATGTTGAGGCCCTGATCCAAAAGAATTAGTATCACCATAAGAAGAGATACTAGAGAGTTCACATTTTCCCCTCTCTTGCAACTAGAGGGAAGACCATGTGAGAACAGCACAGCTGTCTACAAACCCGGCAGATGGTCCCCATCAGAAACCAAACCTTGCTGGAACCTTGATTTTACACTTTCCAGCTTCTAGAATTATGAAAAAATGAATGTCTCTTGTTTAAGCCACACAGTCTGTGATATTTTATTATAGCATCCCAATTCTCTCTTTGCTCCTTGCAGTTGGCTTTGTTTTTTTTTTTTTTTTTTAAGTTAGAAAACTAGTTATAACTTCATCTTGGATGCTTTCCCAATCTGTGTTATTACTATATGCCAGTGTATCTCAAACTTGAGCATGCATAGAAATCACTTGGAGAGCTTTTTAAAACACAGTGCTGGGCCTCATCACAGAGTGTCTGATTCAGTTGGTGTGAGTTGAGGCCCAAGGTTTTGTACTCCTAACAAGCCCCCAAGCGATGTTGATACCTTGTCCAGGGACCATACTGTGAGAACCATAGCTATATACTTTAGTATATTATTGTATAAACACATACTTTAGAATAAACTTTTGCAATAGTTCTTTAGGATGCAAAAACTCTTAGATTCTAGACTCAAAATTAAGCTTTTGAGACTAAATAAATAAATAAATAAATAAGTGACTCTTCCTTCTTAGAAAGCTTAACTTTTGTGATTCAAAAGTGCCTTGACTTTCAAAGCTATTATCTCTCCAAAGAATTTTTTTTTTAATGTCTATTTAGAAACTGAAATGACTTTTTCTCTTGGAGTTATTTTGTGTTCTCATTCTTTTAGGTGAAAAATGTCTCCAGATGCTTTAAAAACCAACAATTCAGTAGGTAAAGGGTCTCATGAAAGCAGAAAAATGCAGTAAAGAAAAAACCTTAGTTATCTCAGAATTTGATCCTATCACAGAAAAACTACCATTTATTTCATCTTTATGCTAGACACTATACTGATAATGACTTCTATTTTTTGTTTAATTATCCTAATGAATATATTCAAAATATGTAACATGTCCATCATTGTTGTAGTTGTTGTTCCCACTTACAACTGAACAAAATGAGCCTTAGAAAAGTTAAAGTACTTGCCCAAGGTTTCACAACTGATAAGTGGCAGAGCTGAGATTCTAATCCAGGCCTTCTTGTTTGCAGCTCTTACCTGCTGCTATCCAGTTTTTCTTATATAACATTCTTTAAAATTTATTTGTTTTTAAGTGGAAGACATTGATGAACCTATTTGCAGGGCAGCAGTGGTGACACAGACATAGAGAACAGATTTGTAGACACAGTAGGGGAAGGAGAAGGTGGGATGAATTCAGTGAGCATCATTGAAACATATACATTATGTGTCTGGGAACATTTAACAAGAGGATTTCTACATGATGTTTTCTATTTCTCAAGGATTCTCTGTTCCTTATCAGTTCCTGTTCTGAGAACGAGTAGAGCTGCATGCAGTTCTCAGGACTGAGGTCATAGGATGAGACATGCAGTGACTCTTTTCAGCGTCAGTGACCTTGTATGCATTAGACTATCCATATTGTGGCTATTGATAAAAATTCATCCTGTGTAATAACTGAGCAATCATCTTACTAAAGATATATAAAGCCTGCATTTCTGCTAATAAAGCACCCTTGCTCCACAGAGTTTGGGTCCCCCTGTCTTTCTGTCTTTCTTTCTTTTTTCTCTCTCTCTTACTCTCTTTTCTTTCTTTTCATCAACTCCAGGCCGCCAGGTTCTGGTCCATTAAAGTACCGCAAAAAGTGGCGCCCAGAACAGGAATCTGGTATACGTGGCATTTTGGATGGGATGACACAGGGCTTATTGAGGTTGGAACCTATCAAGGTTGGTAGAATAAAGACATGGGTCAAATGGCTGGAGTTCAGTTCAGTTCAGTCGCTCAGTCGTGTCTGACACTTTGGGACCCCATGAATCGCATCACACCAGGCCTCCCTGTCCATCACCAACTCCCAGAGATCACTCAGATTCACGTCCATTGAGTCAGAGATGCCATCCAGCCATCTCATCCTCAGTCGTCCCCTTCTCCTCCTGCCCCCAATCCCTCCCAGCATCAGAGTCTTTTCCAATGAGTCAACTCTTCACATGAGGTGGCTAAAGTACTGGAGTTTCAGCTTTAGCATCATTTCTTCCAAAGAAATCCCAGGGCTGATCTTCAGAATGGACTGGTTGGATCTCCTTGTAGTCCAAGGGTCTCTCAAGAGTCTTCTCCAATACCACATTTCAAAATCATCAGTTCTTCAGTGCTCAGCCTTCTGCACAGTCCAACTCACACATCCATACATGACCACAGGAAAAACCATAGCCTAGACGGACCTTAGTCGGCAAAGTAATGTCTCTGCTTTTGAATATGCTATCTAGGTTGGTCATAACTTTTCTTCCAAGGAATAAGCGTCTTTTAATTTCATGGCTGCAGTCACCATCTGCAGTGATTTTGGAGCCCCAAAAATAAAGTCTGACACTGTTTCCACTGTTTCCCCATCTATTTCCCATGGAGTGATGGGACCAGATGCCATGATCTTCGTTTTCTGAATGTTGAGGTTTAGGCCAACTTTTTCAGTCTCCTCTTTCACTTTCATCAAGAGGCTTTTTAATTCCTCTTCACTTTCTGCCATAAGGGTGGTGTATTTGCATATCTGAGGTTATTGCGGTTTCTCCCAGCAATCTTGATTCCAGCTTGTGTTTCTTCCAGTCCAGCGTTTCTCATGATGTACTCTGCATAGAAGTTAAAAAAGCAGGGTGACAATATACAGCCTTGACGCACTCCTTTTCCTATATGGAACCAGTCTGTTGTTCCATGTCCAGTTCTAACTGTTGCTTCCTGACCTGCATTCAGATTTCTCAAGAGGCAGGTCAGGTGGTCTGGTATTCCCATCTCTTTCAGAATTTTCCACAGTTTATTGTGATCCACACAGTCAAAGGCTTTGGCATAGTCAATAAAGCAGAAATAGATGTTTTTTTTCTGGAACTCTCTTGCTTTTTCCATGATCCAACAGATGTTGGCAATTTGATCTCTGGTTCCTCTGCCTTTTCTAAAACCATCTTGAACATCAGGAAGCTCACGGTTCACGTATTGCTGAAGCCTGGCTTGGAGAAGTTTGAGCATTACTTTACTAGCATGTGAGATGAGTGCAATTGTTTGGTAGTTTGAGCATTCTTTGGCATTGCCCCTCTTTGGGATTGGAATGAAAACTGACCTTTTCCAGTTCTGTGGCCACTGCTGAGTTTTCCAAATTTGCTGGCATATTGAGTGCAACACTTTCACAGCATCATCTTTCAGGATTTGAAACAGCTCAACTGGAATTCCATCACCTCCACTAGCTTTGTTCGTAGTGATGCTTTCTAAGGCCCACTTCACTTCACATCCAGGATGTCTGGCTCTAGGTGAGTGATCACACCATCGTGATTATCTGGGTCGTGAAGATCTTTTTTGTACAGTTCTTCCGTGTGTTCTTGCCTCCTCTTCTTAGTATCTTCTGCTTCTGCTAGGTCCATACCATTTCTGTCCTTTATCAAGCCCATCATTGCATGAAATGTTCCCTTGGGATCTCTAATTTTCTTGAAGATATCTCTAGTCTTTCCCATTCTGTTCTTTTCCTCTATTTCTTTGCATTGATCACTGAAGAAGGCTTTCTTATCTCTTCTTGCTATTCTTTGGCACTCTGCATTCAGATGCTTATATCTTTCCTTTTCTCCTTGGCTTTTCACCTCTCTTCTTTTCACAGCTATTTGTAAGGCCTCCCCAGACAGCCATTTTGCTTTTTTGCATTTCTTTTCCATGGGGATGTTCTTCATCCCTGTCTCCTGTACAATGTCACAAACCTCATTTCATAGTTAATCAGGCACTCTATCTATCAGATCTAGGCCCTTAAATCTATGTCTCACTTCCACTGTATAATCATAAGGGATTTGATTTAGGTCATACCTGAATGGTCTACTGGTTTTCCCTACTTTCTTCAATTTAAGTCTGAATTTTGCAATAAGGAGTTCATGATCCGAGCCACAGTCAGCTCCTGGTCTTGTTTTTGTTGACTATATAGAGCTTCTCCATCTTTGGCTGCAAAGAATATAATCAGTCTGATTTTGTGTTGACCATCTGGTGATGTCCATGTGTAGAGTCTTCTCTTGTGTTGTTGGTAGAGGGTGTTTGCTATGACCATTGCATTTTCTCGGCAAAACTCTATTAGTCTTTGCCCTGCTTCATTCTGCATTCCAAGGGCAAATTTGCCTGTTACTCCAGGTGTTTCTTGACTTCCTACTTTTGCATTCCAGTCCCCTAGAATGAAAAGGACATCTTTTTTGGGTGTTAGTTCTAAAAGCTCTTGTAGGTCTTCATAGAACCATTCAACTTCAGCTTCTTCAGCATTACTGGTTGGGGCATAGACTTGGATAACTGTGATGTTGAATGGTCTGCCTTGGAAACGAACAGAGATCATTCTGTCGTTTTTGAGATTGCATCCAAGTACTGCATTTTGGACTCTTTTGTTGACCATGATGGCTACTCCATTTCTTCTGAGGGATTCCTGCCTGCAGTAGTAGATATAATGGTCATCTGAGATAAATTCACCCATTCCAGTCCATTTTAGTTCCCTGATTTCTAGAATGTCAATGTTCACTCTTGCCATCTCTTGTTTGACCATTTCCAATTGCCTTGATTCATGGACCTGACATTCCAGGTTCCTATGCAATATTGCTCTTTACAGCATCGGACTTTGTTTCTATCACCAGTCACATCCACAGCTGGGTATTGTTTTTGCTTTGGCTCCATCCCTTCATTCTTTCTGGAGTTATTTCTCCACTGATCTCCAGTAGCGTGTTGTGCACCTACAGACCTGGGGAGTTCCTCTTTCATTATCCTATCATTTTGCCTTTTCATACTGTTCATGGGGTTCTGAAGGCAAGAATACTGAAGTGGTTTGCCATTCCCTTCTCCAGTGGACCACATTCTGTGAGACCTCTCCACCATGACCCACCCATCTTGGGTGCCCCATGGGCATGACTTAGTTCCATTGAGTTAGACAAGGCTGTGGTCCTAGTGTGACTAGATTGACTAGCTTTCTGTGAGTATGGTTTCAGTGTGTCTGCCCTCTGATGCCCTCTTGCAACACCTACCATCTTACTTGGGTTTCTCTTACATTGTGTGTGGGGTATCTCTTCACAGCTGCTCCAGCAATGTGCAGCTGCTGCTCCTTACCTTGGATGAAGGGTATCTCCTCATCACCGCTGTTCCTGACCTTCAACGTGGAATAGCTCCTCTATGCCCTCCTGTGCCAGTGCAGCCACCACTCCTTGGATGTAGGTTGATCTTCCCAGCAGCCGCCCCTGGCCTCGGGCATGGGGTGGCTCCTCCTGGCCGCTGTCTCTGGCCTCGTACGCTGGGTGGCTCCTCCCGACTGTTGCCCCTGACCTCAGATGCGGGGTGGCTCTTCTCGGCCGTTCCTGTGCCATTGCAGCCTGGCACTCTCGGCCGCTGCACCTAACTTCGGACGTGGGGTAGCTCCAGCCCCATCATTTCTCTACTTTACTTCACCGTTTGTTGAAAGCTCAGGGACTTTTGGTTATGTGCCAAAGAATAGAGGCTTGCCTTCAAACAGTGGTTGACTGTAATCCTTGGTTCCTTGATAAAGGCAATTTTGATTTAGAAATTTGGCACTGGGTCAAATAAAATGTTGAACGAGCCGCCAGACAAAGAGAGAATATTTCAATTTATTTCTGGCCCCTATGATCTCTCATTAAAGCTGTAATTCTGCCATTTCAAGGTAATTCCAGCCTTCACAATATTTGACAACAGACAGAACACTTGTTACATGAATATAAATTAAATAATGAAACTTTACAAAAGGCCCAATTAGAACAACATAAAATATTTCAGAACTTTCTTATTTATCCTACACCGGCTGCTCCAAATGCTCCTCCTCTGCCAGCAGGCACAAATCCAAAATTCTCTCCTTTGCTAGACTTGCTCACTCTCCTTGGAATTCTCCTATTTTAAAATCTTAAAGCAGAGAGCTATGAGATCTCTGTCTGTCTGGATATATATGTATATCTCAATGTACATCTTTGTCTCTGGATAATATTGCTGATGTTAATTTATAAATGAGCTAAACAACAGTTCATGGTTTCTGAAAGAAAGTAAGATGCATGTTTCCAGTAAAAAGGGTATAAGAAATGTAATTACATCTTATTAAGGAAAAAAAGAACTATGGATTATAGATGGCTATTCTATGAATGGACAAATAAAATTATGAATACAGAAAGTATAAAAAAAGGTTTATAAAAAATGAGACCCAAGAAGAAAGTTCTATGTGTGGTATATTTTATTAAGAGAGAAAGAAAGAAATATGGCTTATAGATGGCTATTTTATGAATGGACAAATAAAGTGATAAATACAAAAAGTGTAAAAATGGTTTGTGGCAAGTAGAAAAGAGTTTTATTCATGATACAAGTTTCTTAAGACTTATGCTAGCTATAGCTATATTATTTTCTATGTCACTTGTTTCAGAAAAACTTCTTACATTAACAAATGGTGACTGAGCCTGTGATATAATGTTGATATGCAGTTCATTTTGAGATCAATGATTGTAATAATGTAACTCTAGACATGGGAAGAAGCAACAAGAGGGAATATTTTCCTGGACGAAGAAGCTAGTAAGACAGTGATCCAGAGACTTTCTACTTGCAAGGCCTAGTGCAATAACAGCACACTGAGTGGCTTATCAATGGAATCTTCCCTAGACCTGGGAATGAGCCTTCCCAGCACCGTTGGATACAATGGTCATGAAATGGCCCCCAAACATGGTCAAATATGTGGCTATGAAGGGACCTTGCTGACTGGAAGTTGGTACTTGCCAGTTGCCTCTACAAAGATTACATCATGACCGCTGCAAGCTGCTGACCTTCAACACCCCCTGAAAGGAGTTCAGGGTGGAAATCAGAAATAAGGCACTCTATGCTCTGGGAAAAACCCAGAAGGACTGGCCTTCAGACAGTCAGATGTTTTCATGTAAAGATTTTATGAGTCCAAATTCTTGCATCATCTCATACCTAGAAAAACACTAATGTCATGAACCAATGTCTGGTCCTGGTTCTCCTGGTAACCCCTGAACAGCTTTTCTACTTCTATTAATCTTTGGGCCATATACCTTTAACTTTCTTGTTAAGTTTGTTTCTTCCAGAATACAACAAATCTCCAAATGGTAATATGACAAGAATATTTCCTGACCAACACCTAGACAGTACTGAAACAAGTCACCTTATCATTGCATGGACTCTCATCTCCCTCTGTTAGTGCACCCTGACAGAAAGCAGGCAAAGGGAACCAAGAACCCCACGACACCCCTGTACACCCTGAAGAAGCCAGAGGGGCCATTGGTCCTTTCCCCTGAGATTGGGTTCCCAAATGCCTGAGAAGGGAAATACGGAAACTTGCTGTGAGCACCAAAGAACTTGGGACTTGGACCGGACATCTCACATCTCATAGTCATAGCAACTACTTCTTTCATTATAATCAATTATATCTCATACAAGCTTGTGTTCCCTTTCCTTTTGTTACAATTATATTTGTTGTTTAACATTGCCTTTATGCAAAAATTTTTAAAACTAAACAAACTCAATTAGTCAAGACCCTTTTTACAAATATAATAAATAAGGGGGAATTGTCAGGGAACATTTAACAGGAGGACTCCTACATGCTGTTTTCTATTTCTCAAGGATTCTCTGTCCATTATCAGTTCCTAATCCGAGAACAAGTAGAGCTGCATGCAGTTCTCAGGACTGAGATCATAGGATGAGACATGCAGTGACTCTTTTCAGCGTCAGTGACCTTGTATGTATTAGACTACCCATATTGTGGCTATTGATAAAATTTCATCCTGTGTAATAGCTAAGTAATCATCTTACTAAAGATATATAAAGCCTGCATTTCTGCTAATAAAGCACCCTTGCTCCATCAGAGCTTGGGTCCCAGTGTCTGTCTGTCTGTCTTTCTTTCTTTCTCTCTCTCTCTTTTGCTTTCTTATCATTGACTCTGGACCGCAGGTTCTGGTCCATTAAAGGACCACAATATTTATGATATGTAAAATTAAATAGCCAGTAAGAGTTTCCTGTACGATGCAGGAAGTTCAAATCAGGTGCTCTGTGACAATCTAAATTTAACATTTTAAAACAAATTCATTATGGCTAAAAATGAAATAGCTAAATTTATTCAAAATTACCATGTCTTTTTCTCCTGTAAGACACATTTTGAATGAATATTAAGAATAATGCCCCAGTCAGGAGATCTATTAAACTCTTGTTAGAAGTGGTAGCAACTTCATGCCTTTGGTCATTTAAAGTGGACAATAGAGAGCACTGGAATATGTGTCATTTGAAAAAACCTTCACATCAGCAAAGAATTGAAAGTTTTAAAATTTGTAATAGAATAGCTTGCAATCTGGTCCACAAGCTTTTGAATCAAGTTTCTCATTTGTTTGGTCATTGCCCAGTATTTCTTCCAAGGGGAACAAATGTTTGCTTCAGTCTGACCAATTATTCATGGGAGATTCACACTAGAAAATGTGGTTATCTGAGCTCCACTCAAATGCCAATATTACATAGCTGTTTATATATGTTCCTCATTCTCCTTGATGAACACTATGCAAACCACACAGCCATCTGGCAGTGGGGATAGAAATAGTGTAAAAATGAGATATGCATGTGTAAATAAAATATTGATGAATGAAGCTCTGAGAGCTGAGATGGAAGTGAAGCAGAACAGACAGGTAAATCTTTCTGATATTTGTGTTAGTACTAAAATTATGTTCCTCACTTTCTTGGTTTTTTTTTTTTCTTCTGACAGCAGTGCATGTGACAAAAAATACTTTCAATTTTGCTGCTGACATAGTGTTGAAGTGTAAGAAGTAGTTTCCATTTTGCTGCTGAGAACACAATCTGCCTTCAAAGGAAAGGGAATGATACAAGGATATTGACCTATTTATGGTATGTAGTACATACTATGGTACATACTGTGGTATGTAGTTAATGCACAAACTAAGGTAAGGTGATCTGGCAAACAATTGAATGAAATCCAATTAGTGAAATGTGGGTAATGTGAACTTTATTCCATTGCTTTGTTGAATTTTCTCTCCCTTTACATTGATTTTAATCTCTAAATTGAGTGTAAAGACGGGAGAAGAAAATGCTTGAAATTCTGGTTACTAACTTTTATTAATATATAGAATAGCTAATAAAGTGTATTAGGGCTTTTTTAACTACATAATGAAACACCATGCTATGTGTTTTCTCATTAACTTTCTTGTAACTACTCTGTGAAATAGATACAATTATTGTCTCTACTTTTACATATGAAGACATGGGCACAAAGAAATTTAGTGACTTGCCTAAGGTCACATAGCCAAGATGTGGTGAAACTAAGATTTAAGCAGACATACCATATGATTTCAGAGTCTGTACTTTTTATAGTATCAGTCCCCTTCTTCAGCTTTACTGAGGTTTAATTGAATATATTTAATGTGTATAACTTGATGATTTGATATATGTATACATTGTGAAATAACCACCATAGTCAAGCTAATTAACATACCCATCACTTTACATAATTACTATTGTGTGTGTGTAATGAAAACACTTGAGGTCTACCCTCTTGGAAAATTACAAATATACAACAGTATTGTTAACTATAGCCACAGTGCTTTAGTCTAGATGTCTACAATTTATTTATCTTACATAATTGAAACTTTGTACCCCTTGACTAACATTTCCCCATTTTCTCTACTTCCTGCTGTTGCTGCTGCTAAGTCACTTCCATCATGTCCGACTCTGTGCGACCCCATAGACAGCAGCCCACCAGGCTCCCCCCTCCCTGGGATTCTCCATGCAATTACACTGGAGTGGGTTGCCATTTCCTTCTCCAATGCATGAAAATGAAAAGTGAAAGTGAAGTTGCTCAGTCATGTCTGACTCAGCGACCTCATGGACTGCAGCTTACGAGGCTCCTTCGTCTATGGGATTTTCCAGGCAAGAGTACTGGAGTGGGGTGCCATCACCTTCTCCATCTCTACCTCCTAGCCCCTGGCAACTACCATTCTATTCTCTGCTTCTATGAGTTGGACTATTTTAGATTCCACATATAAGAGATAATATAATATTTGTCTTTATCTTCGAACTTGCATCTCCTACTACTTCTACATTGTCAGGCAGATTCTTTTGCACTGAGCCACTTGGGAAGTCCATTGTGTGTGTAATATATATATATGTGTGTGTGTGTGTGTGTGTGTGTGTATATATATATATATATATATATATATATATATATATATATATATGGAGAAGGAAATAGAAACCCAATCCAGTATTCTTGTCTGGGACATCCCATTGACAGAGAAGCCTGGTGGGCTTCATGAGGTTGTGAAGACTCAGACACGACTGAGTGACTAAGCTCAGCATGTGTGCGTGTGTGTGTGCATGTGTGTGTGTGTGTGTGTGTGTATATATATATCTTTGTCCATCCATCCACTGATGGTCAATTAGATTATTGTTTCCATGTTCCAGCTACTATGAATAATGCAGCAATAAAGACAGGAGAATAGATATCCCTTTAAAAGAACTCTGATTTAGACAATTGCTCATGGGTAAAAGAGCTTTTGTGGAAGTTCAAGAATCCAGTAGAGAAGTGAAAACACACCATAGGTGCATAAAAATAGAGATAAGGTACATTGGAGAGGAAAAGAGAAATGGTTTGACTATATTACCTCTCCCCCTAGGCAATACAGCTCAGTGCCAAGAGCACTAATTTTAGCCTATTATTTCTCCTGTAGGAAAATGTGAGAGAATATGAGTGGGTACCTGGTTTCCTCAGCTCTGTGGAAGCTCTGTTTTCTGTCAGAGAAGTCCATTTCTCTCATGCCCCATCTAAACTAAGTCATGGACTGCATGACTAGGGGATATTGAGTAGTTGGGAGAAGAGCAGTCAGGGTTCAGAATGGAACATTTCAAAGGGACACTGATTTCTACTAAACACATCATGGACTGTGTTGGACGATCTCCCACTGAGCGACTGGGGAGTGCCTCACTTGCGGATTCTGATAACTGTTCCATGGATACCACGAGAGCTACATGTGTCTCACCCACACACATTACAATCTACGGAAAACTCCTTGGACAGGTCCTTCAGCAGTGAGAGTGAGCTTTTGCAAATGGGCAATGAATACATGCAGAAATTCTGCCCAAATCTGTGATCCTGGGAGAGAGCAAAAATTTGAGTATTTAGCACCATCCTCAGCAGAGCTAAAAGGAGGCTATCAGGGGCATCATCTTGTCTGATACGCTCTTCTGTGAGTGCTAGGCAGGACCATCCACCTGCAGGAAACCGGTGAGACTCGTCTGGCAGCGTTAGGTGGTAACCAGCTTCAATAATGACTGTATTAATGCATCATCCACTGATGTTGAGTGTCAGGTGCTGGGCACTGGACTAGTACCTAGCAGTACCTTGGGGACTGAGGCGTGACTTGCCCAGAAAGAGCCCGGCTAGCATTCAGTAAATGTTGCATTCTCGAATGGAAATGCTTTGATGGAGGAGCTGAGTGGCCTTCGGCCTGCCCTTCCTCGCAGGATTTGCCATATGAGAATATTTACCTCTCATTCACTGGGCTTCTCAAAGAGAACCTGTTAGAACTTCCAAATTATGGGACCAAAAGAAACCCAAACTATGAGTCACAGCAGAGGCTGTGGCTCCAGCCCTAGCATGGCTCCAGTAGCCTCAGAAGTAGCAGCTCCCATGGTGGATCAGTCTGGCAGTGTTATTCACTCCAAGATATCTAGCCTAGAAGTGCTTCTCCAGGCCTCCCAATGATTTGATCATGGTCTTCCTGCCTGCCCTGTGCTGTAAGATGGGGTTCCCTATTTCATAATCAAGGAGAAGACCAGGATAAAGCGTCTGGTCCATGGGAAGACCTATACACACTGTGACCTTCACGCAAGTCAACTCAGAAGACAAGGGCACACTGGCTAAACTGGTGGAAGTCATCAGGACCAATTACAATGACAGATATGGTGAGATCTACCATCAGTGGGGAGGCAGTGTGCTGGGTTCAAAATCAGGAGCTTATATTGACAAGCCAGAGAAGGTAAAGATGAAAGAACTAGCCACCAAACTTGGTCAAGTGCACATTGTTGAGTTTTCTGTACATAAACGTAATTAAAAATTCTTCTTCTAAAAAGAAGAAGAAACCACAGAAGGATTTTCAGAGTAATACAAGAAAGGTGTAGGTCTCAGTATAATGTAACTAAATGTAGTAAGTAGTAAAACAAAAGTTTGGTAAACATTGACCAATTAGAAATGGGAAAAGTCTGCATGACCAATAAAACTAAAACAATCAAAGGGAAAAAAGAGCAAAGCAAGTAAAAAAGCATAAGAGAACTCAAAACACATGTCAAACTGAGGACAAGTTTTGACATTCATTTCTAAGAAAGGAACTATTTTTATGATTATATGAAGTATTTCTATATACAGTAGAAAAGTAGACAAAATACATAAATAATTTGTAGAAAAAAAAATAAAATAAAAGAGGCTGTCAGAACTTTGATTGGCTTTGCATGGTGGAAATGAGGCATAAAAGCTTAAGAATTATACTGCAGGAAGAAGCAAGCTGTGTGGAGAAGATGTATCCAGAGAAAAGATCTGAGAAAACCTGAGAATCCTGAGAAGAGCTGATGAAAGGTATTTCTTTCTTGGAAGTCAGTCAGTAAAGACTGGAGGAGGTGACTGCTACTTCAGGTGCAAAGGTAGCAGGGCAAGAACTCAAGGAACATTTTTAAAATAAAGGAAACCAGATACCACCAAAAGAACACAATAATTTTCTGTTAACCAGACCCCAAAATATAGAGATTTATGATTTACTCAATGAAAAAAAATAGCTATTCTAAGCAAGTTCAATGACCTAAAGGAAATAATGAAAGATAATTCAACAAAATCAGAAGAACTATACATGAAGAAAATAAGAAGCTTCATAAATAGATATAAATCATTATAAAAACTGAAATATTGGAGATACAGAATGCAATGAATGATGCGAAAAACACAATAGCAAGCATCAACATTGAGAATGTATCAAGCTGAAGAATCTATGAAGGAGAAGACAGGACTTTTGAACTTACCCAGGAGAGAACAAAGAGAAAAGAATGAGAAGGAATGAAGAAAGCCTATGGGAATTATGGCATACCATAAAAAGAAACAATCTACAGATTAATTGTATCCCAGAAGGAGAAGAGAGAGAGGATGAAGGAGGCAGAAAGTTCATTTAAAGAAATAATGTCTGAGAACTTCCCAAATCTGGGAAAGTTTTTCAACAATATTTTACTTTTGAAAAGAATATGCAGAGTTGGGACTTCACAAATGATGGCATGAGAAGCTTGAGGAAAACTATGTTCTGGAGAGACACATCTTAAGTCAGTAAAAATTAGTAAAGAAAATCATTTATAATCTCTGAAGAATGACAAAAGACTTACAAAAAAATTGAGGAACATGTATTTAACAAAATCTATATTTCTCTTCTTTGAATACCAGAGGTAGATTTGTTGAGATGTAGGATAAATATAGGAGAAGGCAATGGCAACCCACTCCAGTATTCTTGCCTGGAGAGTCCCAGGGACGGAGGAGCCTGGCAGGCTGCTGTCTATGGGGTCACACAGAGTCGGACACGACTGAAGCGACTTAGCAGCTTAGCAGCATGGAATATTTCAGGAATAGTTGGAGGTTGTGGCATTTGAGAGACTTCACTTTTTCCTCCACAACTTTACCCCATAGAAGAATTATTTGAGAGAACTTGGCAACAGAATATAAATTCCTATCTCTCACAGATATCTGGAATGGAAGACAGATTCTGAGTAGTTTCCAAAGTTGGTGAACAATAGAAGATTCCATTTTTTACAGCTTTGGAGTATAGAAGGTCAACATCCAACAGATGGTAGCATCCTCACAATGCCCATCCTCTCATCTTCAAATTCCACTATATAGGGAGGCTCCCAATGGAATAACTGGTGTAGAATGTGTTCCCTTTTACCTCTGTGTCATAGGACAGCTGCTACACTGAGCTTATCAGGTGAGTGACACCTACTATCTCCTCTAGACTTTGCAGAGTTAGTTCATCCAAGTCACTAAACAAATAAGCAAACAATCAAGTGACAACAACCCTTGTGGGGGATCCCTATACAGAATCAATGCAATATATTATCTGAAAGCTTCAGACAAGGTTGATCACTCTTGCCACTTTTAGTCAAAATAGTTTTGGAAGTCATAGCCATAACAGCCAGAGAAGAAAAAGAAATAATATGAATCCAAATTGGAAAAGAAGAAGGAAAACTGTCACTATTTGCAGATGGCATGATACTGTACATAGAAAATCCTAAGGATGCTACCAGAAAACTATTAGACCTCATCAATGAATTCAGTAAAGTCACAGGATTCAAAATTAACATACAGACATCTGTTGCATTTCTAAAACTAACAGTGAACTATCACAAAGAGAAATCAAGATAACAATATGATTTATAATAGCATAAAAAAGAATAAAATACCAAGAAATAAGTCTAACTAAGGAGGAAAAGACATGTACAAAGAAAACGATAAGACATTAATGAACAAAACTGAAGGTGACACAAACAAATGGAAAGATAATATTGTGTTAGAATCAATATTGTTAAAATGACCATACCATCCAAAAACACCTTTAGATTCAGTGCAATCCCTGTCAAATTACCAATGGTATTTATTCACAGAACTAGAACCAAAAAAATCACAATTTGTATGGGAATACAAGCGACTTCAAAGAGCATCAGCAATCTTAAGAAAAATGATGCTGAGGAAATCTAGCTCCCTGACTTTGGACTATACTACAAAGCTACAGTCATCAAACCAGAATAGTATTGGCACAAAAACAGATATATAGATCAGTGGAACAGACTAGAAAGCCTAGAAATAAAGCCACATACTTATAGTTAATTGCTGTTTTTATTTTTCAGTGACTAAGTCATGTCTAACTCTTCGTGATCCCATGGACTGCAGCATGCCAGGCTTCCTTATTCTTCACTATCTCCCACAGTTTGCTCAGATTCATGTCTATTCAGTTGGTGATGCTATCTAACCATCTAATCTAATGACAAAGGAGACAAGACTATACAATGGAAAAAAGACAGTCTCTTTAACAAATGGTTCTGGAAAAAACTGGACAGTTGCATGTAAAAGAATGAAATATGTGATAAACCCACAACAAACATTATCCACAATGGTGAAAAATGAAAGCATTTCCCCTAAAGTCAGGGAAAAAAACAAGGGTGCCCTCTTTTACCACTACTATAGAACAAACTTTTGGAAGTTTTGGCCACAGCAATCAGAGCAGAAAAAGAAATAAAAGGAATCCAAATTGGAAAAGAAGTAAAACTCTCACTGTTTGCAGATGACATGATCCTCTACATAGAAAACCCTAAAGATGCCACCAGAAAATTACTAGAGCTAATTAATGAATATAGCAAAGTTGCAGGATATAAAACCAACACGCAGAAATCCCTTGCATTCCTATACAATAATAATGAGAAAATAGAAAGAGAAATTAAAGAAACAATTTCATTCACCATTGCAAAGAAAATAATAAAATACTTAGGAATATATCTACCTAAAGAAACAAAAGACCTACAGGTAGAAAACTATAAAACACTGGTGAAAGAAATCAAAGAGGACACTAATGGATGGAGAAATATACCATGTTCATGGATCAGAAGAATAAATATAGTGAAAATAAGTATACTACCCAAAGCACTCTACAGATTCAATGCAATCCCTATCAAGCTACCAGCGGTATTTTTCACAGAGCTAAAACAAATAATTTCACAATTTGTATGGAAATTAAAAAAAAAAAAAAAAAAAACTCGAACAGACAAAGCAATCTTGAAAAAGAAGAATGCAACTGGAGGAATCAACCTGCCTGACTTCAGGCTCTGCTACAAAGCCACAGTCATCAAGACAGTATGGTACTGGCACAAAGACAGAAATATAGATCAATGGAACAAAATAGAAAGCCCAGAGATAACTCCACGCACCTATGGACCCCTTATCTTTGACAAAGGAGGCAAGAATATACAATGGAGGAAAGACAATCTCTTTAACAAGTGGTGCTGGAAAAACTGGTCAACCACTTGTAAAAGAATGAAACTAGAACACTTTCTAACACCATACACAAAAATAAACTCAAAATGGATTAAAGATCTAAATGCAAGACCAGAAACTATAAAACTCCTAGAAGAAAACATAGGCAAAACACTCTCGAACATAAATCACAGCAGGATCCTCTATGACCCACCTCCCAGAGTAATGGAAATAAAAGCAAAAATAAACAAATGGGACCTAGTTAAACTTAAAAGCTTCCGCACAACAAAGGAAACTATAAGTAAGGTGAAAAGACAGCCTTCTGAATGGGAGAAAATAATAGCGAATGAAGCAACTGACAAACTAATCTCAGAAATATACAAGCAACTCCTGCAGCTCAATTCCAGAAAAATAAACGACCCAATCAAAAAATAGGCCAAAGAACTAAACAGACATTTCTCCAAAGAAGACATATGGATGGCTAACAAACACATGAAAAGATGCTCAACATCACTCATTATCAGAGAAATGCAAATCAAAACCACAATGAGGTACCACTTCATGCCAGTCAGAATGGCTGCGATCCAAATGTCTACAAGCAATAAATGCGGGAAAAGGTGTGGAGAAAAGGGAACCCTCTTACACTGTTGGTGGGAATGCAAACTAGTACAGACACTATGGAGAACAGTGTGGAGACTCCTTACAAAACTGGAAATAGAACTGCCTTATGGCCCAGCAATCCCACTTTTAGGCATTCACACCGAGGAAACCAGAATTGAAAGAGACACATGTACCCCAATGTTCATCACAGCACTGTTTATGATAGCCAGGACATGGAAGCAACCTAGATGTCCATCAGCAGATGAATTGATAAGAAAGCTGTGGTACATATACACAATGGAGTATTCCTCAGCCATTAAAAAAAATACATTTGAATCAGTTCTAATGAGGTGGATGAAACTGGAGCCTATTATACAGAGTGAAGTAAGCCAGAAATGAAAACACCAATACAATATACTAACACACATATATGGAATTCAGAAAGATGATAATGATAATCCTGTATGCAAGACAGCATAAAAGACACAGATGTATACAACAGTCCTGGACTCTGTGGGAGAGGGAGAGGGTGGGATGATTTGGGAGAATGGCATTGAAACATGTATAATGTCATATAAGAAATGAATCGCCAGTCCAGGTTCAATACAGGATGCAAGGTGCTTGGGGCTGGTGCACTGGGATGACCCAGAGGGATGGTATGGGGAGGGAGGTGGGAGGGTGGTTCAGGATGGGGAACACATGTACACCCATGGCGAATTCATGTTGTTTTATGGCAAAACTAATATAATGTTGTAAAGTAAATAGCCTCCAATTAAAATGAACAAATTTAAATCTTAAAAAAGAGAGAATTTTCTAACACCATGCACAAAAAAAAAACCTAAAATGGATCAAAGGCTTAAAGGCCAGGCAGAACACTCTTTGATATAAGTTGCAGCAATACCTTTTTTGTATCTATCTCCTAAGGTCATGGAAATAAAAACAGAAATAAACAAATGGCACTAATTAAATCTAAAAGCTAAAGTAAGCCATGGTTGTATAATTAAAGGAATGTATGATGACAGTGATAAAGAATATCATTGGAAAAGTATAAAAACAACTAAGTGGAAATTTGAAATTGATGCAAAAAATTATCAAAATAAAAAATTCACTAAAGGACCTTGGCAGTAAGTAGATTTGAGCTGACAAAAGAAAGAATCAGTGACCTTGAAAATAAATCAATAAAGATTATGAAATCTGAAGAACAGGAATTAAAAAAATTAAAAATGAACAGAGACATAGGGATGTGTGGGACTTCATTAAGTATATATGTCTTTAAAAGAAGCAATGGTGGAAAACCTCCTAAATTGATGAAAACATTAATATACATATCTTAAAACTTCTATGAACTGAAGTAGAATAAATTCAAGATTTTCAACTGGAGACACAATTATTAAATTTTTGATAAACAAAGTAAAATATTGAAAAGAATAAAAGGAAAATGACATTTCTTACAAGAGAACTCCAATAAGATTAACAGCTGACTCAACAGAAACAGATGGAGGCAGTAGGATATTTTTATTTGCAAAGACATGAGACATATAGAAACAAAAAAAATGGTAGAAATGAATCCAGTCATATTAATAATGACTTTAAACATGAATGGATTAGACATTCCAATCAAAATACATGGATTAAAAAACAACAATCATGACCCTACTGTACATTGTCTATAGGAAACACACAGTATACTCAAAGACATAAGTAGATTCAAAACAAAAAGATAGAAAAGTAAAAGATAGAAAAAAACAACCATAAGGGAGCTGATGTGGCTGTAATAATGTCAAACCAAATAGACATTAAAGAAACAACTATTACTAGAGACAATGAGTGGCCTTTAAAATGATTTAACAGTCATAAACATATGCATGTAATTAAATATAGTTCTAAAATGCATGAAGCAAAAACTGACAGAATTAAAGAGAGAACTGAATAAACCAATAGTAATACTTTGGACTTCAGCATCCATTTTATTAGTTTCCTAGAACTTCTGTAATAAAATACTACAGACTTGGTGTCTTAGAACAATGAAAATGTATTATCTCATAGTTTTATAGCCTAGGAGTTAGAAATCAAGGTGTTGACAAGTTTGGTTCCTTCTGGAGGCTCTGAAAGATAATCTCTTCCTTGCCTCTCTCCTAGCTTCTGGTGGTTTCCAGCAATCCTTGACATTCTTTGGCTTTAGTGTATCAGCCCAATTTTGCCTCCATCTTCACATGAATTTCTCCTCTGTGTCTGTGTCTCTGTTTAAATATCTGTCTTCTTAGAAGGACATCAGTCAAAAACTGGGTTTACAACCCACATTAATCCAGTATGATCTCATCTTTACATGATTATATTTACAAAGATGCTCTTTCCAATAAGATCATATTCACAGGTTTTGGACAGGTATGAATTTTGGAGGAACACTATTCAACTCAGTATATCCATTTTCAATAATGTATAGAAAACCTAAGCAGAAGATCAACAAGGTTATAGAAGATATAAGCAATACTACTAACAAACTTGACCTAATATATTTGTAGAACACTCCACTCAACAACAGCAGAATGTACATTTTTTTGTGAAGTTCACATGACATTCTCCAGGATAGACAACATTGTCTGATAGGAAATAAAATGAGTCTTAATAAAATTGAAAAATATTTAATGTAAAGTATGTTCTCTGGCTACAAATAAAGTAGAAATCAATAACAGATGGAAATTTGGGGAGTTGACAAATAAGTGAAAATTAACCATCCTAAATAATCAATGTCAAGGAGGAAATCATAAAGTAAATTAGAAAATAATTTAGCATTAATGAAAGCAAAATGCTAATGCTAAGTCGCTTCAGTCATGTCCGACTCTGTGCGACCCCATAGATGGCAAACCAACAGGCTCCCCTGTACCTGGGATTCTCCAGGCAAGAACACTGCCATTTCCTTCTCCAATGCATGAAAATGAAAGGTGAAAGTGAAGTCACTCAATCATGTCTGACTCTTAGTGACCCCATGTACTGCAGCCTACCAGGTTCCTCCATCCATGAGATTTTTCAGGCAAGAGTACTGGAGTAGGGTGCCATTGCCTTCTCTGGAAAGCAAAATACAATATACTAAACTCATGAAACAACTAAAGGAGAGCTTAGAGTAAAATGTGTGCTAAGTCGCTTCAGTCATGTCCAGCTCTTTGCAACTCCATGAACTGTAGTCTGCCAGGCTCCTCTGTTCATGGAATTTCCCAGGCAAGAATACTGGAGTGAGTTGCCATTTCAAATCCAGGGGATCTTCCCAACCCAGGGATCGAAAATGTATCCTGCATTACACATGGATTATTTACTTCTGAGCCACCAGGAAGGCCCTTATACATAGATAAATCCAAGCAATCCACTGAAAAATCTGTAACATACTAATATAATAATATTATTAAGAACTAATATTTTAGAAGGAATGATGCTGAACCTGAAACCCCAGTACTTTGGCCACCTCATGCGAATAGTTGACTCATTGGAAAAGACTTTGATGCTGGGAGGGATTGGGGGCAGGAGGAAAGGGGGACGACAGAGGATGAGATGGCTGGATGGCATCACTGACTCGATGGATGTAAGTTTGAGTGAACTCCGGGAGATGGTGATGGACAGGGAGGCCTGGTGTGCTGCAATTCATGGGGTTGCAAAGAGTCGGACGCCACTGAGCGACTGAACTGAACTGAATATATGAGTTCAGAAAGTTTGCAAGATTCAAGATCAATATACAAAAGTCAACTGTATTTTCATATACTTGCAATGAATAGTCTGAAAATGAAATTAAATAAACACATAATAACATCAAAAAGAATAAGATACTTAGGAATACATTTAGCAAATGAACTACGTTATTTGTATAATGGAAACTAGAAAATACTGCAAAATTTTAAAAAGATATAAATAAATTAAGACATAGTGCAATCCCATTCAGGATCCTGGCTGGCTTCTTTGTAAAAATTGATAACCTGATCTGAAAATTTATCTGAATTCTCAAGAATATGCTAGAATAGGCAACTGAATCATGCCAAAGAAAAAGAGTTAGGGAAATCATGTTTCCTAATTTCAAAACTTGCTATGAAGAAATCAAGAAAGTATGGTATTGGAATAAGGATATACATATAGGTCAGTGGACTGTACGGAGAAGGCGATGGCACCCCACTCCAGTACTCTTGCCTGGAAAATCCCATGGACAGAGGAGCCTGGTGGGCTGCAGTCCATGGAATCGCTAAGAGTCAGACAAGACTGAGCTACTTCACTTTCACTTTTCACTTTCATGCATTGGAGAAGGAAATGGCAACCCACTCCAGTGTTCTTGTCTGGAGAATCCCAAGGACGGGGGAGCCTGGTGGGCTGCCATCTATGGGGTCGCACAGAGTCAGACACGACTTAAGTCACACAAAGTGACTTAGCAGCAGCAGCAGCAGTGGACTATAACTGAGAATCCAGAAATAAACCCACATATCAATTGTTAGCTGATTTCAATAAAAATGTCAAGACCATACAATAGGGAAATAACACTGTTTTCAAAGATGTTGCTAGGAAAAGTGGATATCCACATGCAAAATACTGAAGTTGGACCCCTATGTTAACCTATATGCAAGCAAAAAATAACTCGAAATATATTATAAAACTAAATATAAGAATGAACTGTCAGAACAAGTAAAACTAAAACTGTCACTGCTTGCAGATCACATGATGCTATACATAGAAGATCCTAAAGATTCTATCAGAAAACTACTGAAGCTCATCAGTGAATTTGGTAGAGTTTCAGGTTACAAAATTAACAGGCAGAAATATATTTCATTTCTCTACACTAACAACAAAAAATCAGAACAATAAAAGCAAGGAACAATTTCATCTGCCATCACATCAAAAAGAATAAAATATCTGGGAATAAACCTACCTAAGGAGTAAAAGACCAGTACTTCAAAAAACTATAAGATGCTGATAAGAGAAATCAATAAAGACATAGATGGAAAGATATACCATGTTCCTGGATTGGAGAAGACAATATTGCCAGAATGATTATACTATTCAATGCAATCTACAGATACAATGCAATCTCTGTCAAATTACCAATGGCACTCTTCACAGAACTAGAACAAAAAAATTATTAAAATGTTTTGGAGACACAAAAGACCCCAAATAGCCAAAGTAATCTTGAGAAAAGAAAATGGAACTGGAGGAATCTGTATCCCTGACTTTAGACTATATACACTACAAAATTACAGTCCTCAAAAGAGTATGGAACTGACAGAAATAGAAACATAGATCAGTGGAACAGGATAGAAAACCCAGAAATAAACCCATGCACCTATGGTCAATTAATCTATGACAAAGGAGGCAAGACTACACAATGTTGGAAAGACAGTCTCTTCAACAAGCGGTGCTGGGAAAACTGGACAACTACATGTAAAAAATGAAATTAGACAATTCTTTAAAACCATACACAAAAACATCCTCAGAATGGATTAAAGACCTAAATGTGAGACTGGACACCATAAAACTCCTAGAGGAAAATATAGGCAGAACAATATCTAACTAAAGCACAGCAATATCTTTTTCAATCCATCTCTCAGAATAACGGAAATAAAAACAGAAATAAACATCTAGGTTGTTTCCATGTCCTGGCTATTATAAACTGTGCTGTGATGATCATTGGGGTACATGTGTCTCTTTCTATTCTGGTTTCCTCGGTGTGTATGCCCAGCAGTGGGATTGCTGAGTCATAAGGCAGTTCTATTTGCAATTTTTTAAGGAATCTCCACACGGTTCTCCATAGTGGCTGTATTAGCTTGCATTCCCACCAACAGTGCAAGAATGTTCCCTTTTCTCCACACCCTCTCCAGCATTTATTGCTTGCAGACTTTTGGATCACAGCCATTCTGACTGGTGTGAAGTGGTACCTCATTGTGGTCTTGATTTGCATTTCTCTGATAATGAGTGATGTTGAGCATCTTTTCATGTGTTTGTTAGCCATCCGTATGTCTTCTTTGGAGAAATGTCTATTTAGTTCTTTGGCCCATTTTTTGATTGGGTCGTTTATTTTTCTGGACTTGAGCTTCATAAGTTGCTTGTATAATTTTGAGATTAGTTGTTTGTCAGTTGCTTCATTTGCTATTATTTTCTCCCATTCAGAAGGCTGTCTTTTCACATTGCTTACAGTTTCCTTTGTTGTGCAGAAGCTTTTAATTTTAATTAGATCCAATTGGTTTACTTTTGCTTTTATTTCCAATATTCTGGGAGGTGGGTCATAGAGGATCCTGCTGTGATTTACGTCAGAGAGTGTTTTGCCTATGTTCTCCTATAGGAGTTTTATAGTTTCTGGTCTTATGTTTAGATCTAATCAATTTTGAGTTTATTTTTGTGTGTGGTGTTAGAAAGTGATCTAGTTTCATTCTTTTACAACTGGTTGACCAGTTTTCCCAGTACCACTTGTTAAAGAGGTTGTCTCTCTCCCATTGTATATTCTTGCCTCCTTTATCAAAGATAAGGTTTCCATATGTGTGTGGATTTATCTCTGGGCTTTCTATTTTGTTCCATTGATCTATATTTCTGTCTTTGTGCCAGTACCATACTGTCTTGATGACTGTGGCTTTGTAGTGGAGCCTGAACTCAGGCAGCTTGCTTCCTCCAGTTCCATTCTCCTTTCTCAAGATTGCTTTGGCTATTCGAGGTTTTTTGTATTTCCACACAAATCTTGAAATTATTTGTTCTAGCTCTGTGAAAAATACTGCTGGTAGCTTGATAGGGATTGCATTGAATCTGTAGAGTGCTTTGGGTCATATACTCATTTTCACTATATTGATTCTTCCAATCCATGAACATGGTATATTTCTCCATCTATTAGTGTCCTCTTTGATTTCTTTCATCAGTGTTTTATAGTTTTCTATGTATAGGTTTTTAGTTTCTTTAGGTAGATATCTGTGGTACATATACACAATGGAGTATTACTCAGCCATTAAAAAGAATACATTTGAATCAGTTCTAATGAGATGGATGAAACTGGAGCTGATTATACAGAGTGAAGTAAGCCAGAAAGAAAAACACCAATACAGTATACTAACACATATATATGGAATTTAGAAAGATGGTAATGATAACCCTGTATGCGAGACAGCAAAAAAGACATAGATGTGTAGAGCGGACTTTTGAACTCTGAGGGAGAGGGTGGGATGATTTGAGAGAATGGCATTGAAACATGTATACTATCATGTAAAAAACTAATTGCCAGTCTATGTTTGATGCAAAATACAGGATGCTTGGGGCTTGTGCATGGGAATGATCCAGAGAGATGATATGGGGTGGGAGGTGGGAGAGGGGTTCATGTTTGGGAACTCATGTACACCCGTGGTGGATTCAAGTCAATGTATGGCAAAACCAATACAGTATTGTAAAGTAAAATAAAGTAAAAATTAAAATTAAAAAAAAAAAGCCAGACACTTAACATTAAAATAAAAAACAGAAATAAACAAATGAGACATATTTAAACTCAAAACCAAAGGAAGCAATTTTTGAAAAATGAAAAGACAACCCACAGATAGGGAGAAAATATTTGCAAATGATGTGACTTTCAAGGGATTAGTCTCCAAATTTTAGAATAGTTTTAGATTTACAGAAAAATATACAAAGATAATAGTTTCCCTATAGTCTAGACCCAATTCCCCTATTACCAACAGTTGACATTTCATGATATATTACAATAAAAGAGCTGATAATGAATACACTATTAGTAACTGAATTTCATATTTTATTCAGATTTCACTAATTTTTGCCTAGGACTCATTTTCTTTTTAAGGATCCCATCCTGGAATCACATTACATTTGGTTGTTATATCTTTGACTCAGTTTGGCTGTGATGGTTTTTCAGAATTTCCTTGTTTTTGACAACTTTAACAGTTCTAAGGAGTACAGGTAAGGTATCTCATATAATGTCCCTCTACTGGGAGTTGTGAAATATTTTTCTCATGTTTGGACTGTGGCTATGAGTTTGGAAGAAAAAGACCACATTGATAATGTGTCATTTTGATTACATCAGATCAAGAGTTCACAAATCAACATGACTTATTGTTGTTGATTCTGACTTTGAACACTTGGCTGAGGTACAGTTTCTTAGGTTTCTCTACTGTAAAGCTAACTCGTTTTCTCTCCTTTCCATAATGTACTGTTTGGAAGGAAGTTATTATGTGGAGTCCACATGCAAAGAGTGGGGAGTTGTGCTCAACTCTGTGAGGGCAAATTATCTAAATAAATAATTCAGAATTCTTCTGCATGAGGAATTTTTCTCTCCTTTATCATTTATTTATTTCTTCAATCAATCACTTATTTATTTCCAAATAAACTCATATTATTTTATACTTTGGGTTATAATTCAACACCATTTTACTTATATTACTACTCAAATTGTTCCAGCTTTGGCTCAATTTTTAAAAGCTCTATGACTCACTAATTTTTCATAATAAAGATAATGTCAAGGAAACAAGATGGAAGAGGAGTAGCTGGACGTGGAGTACATCTCTCTCCATGAATGCATCAGGAATACACTTTCAGTTGCAGAAGATCTTGCAGAATGTCAGCTGAGAGCAGGCTGGAGTCCCTGACCACCAGAAGGAAATATGTAGATCCATGCAAAACTCAGTAAGATAAAGGAAGAAAGTGAAAAAGAGGAGAGTGAGCCGTGACTGGACCCTCACCTAGGGTGTAGGGGAACTGAAGCAAGGGTCAGATCCTCACATTGGGGCAATTATTTGGGACAGAGGGGAAGCATCTGAGGCTGTGGGAGAGTGCAGCAGGTGATCTGTGATAGTCTGAATGGAGTGATTACCACACAGATAGTCTTGGCTGCAGCCCTACATACCCCAGGCAGGGATGCAAGTCCCCTGGAATGTGCTATGGCTGGGAGTTGGAGTGTAAGGATTGGAGAGCAATCCTAGGATGAGGTGTGCTGTTGACTGTGGGGAGATGACCTGAGGGGATGTGAAGGAGGAGATCACAGTGGGGAATGCCTTTGGAGGAAAGCTGGGCAGCTATGGAGGCAAGGTGACACTGCTGAGTCACATATAAGAGGTGGAGCCATCACTGTAGCCTCTCTCGCTCCACATGCCAGCACTGGAAGCCTACCAATAGAAAAAAACCCTAGAGAGGGTGGCCCTTTAAGTGCCTGATTCATCAAGCAATAGGGAAGAACTTCAGCCAAGGGGGACCTCTGAGCATCTGCCACGCCAAGCAACAGAGAAGGACCAGCCAGGGAGGCCCTTTGAACACCAGCTGTCAGAGATTAGAACAAAACTAATAGTGCCACAACTCCTGCGCCTGAGGCCACCAGATCCCTGAACACTTGGCAACACAAGGATCCATGCAATCCAAGCAGCTGCATTACCTCCTTTCTCAGTCCTCACTGGGGCAGAGGATAGACAGTAAGAAAATAGTAGTAGGGGACTTTAACACCCCACTTGCACCAATGGACAGATGATCAAAACGGAATTAATAAGGAGGAGGCAGTCCTAAGATGATGGAGAAATAGGAAGGGGAGACCACTTTCTCCCCAAAAATTCATCAAAAGATCATTTGAATGTTGAGCAACTTTCACAAAACAACTTCTAAATGCTGGTGGAGGACACTAGGCACCCAGAAAGGTAGCTCAATCTCTTTGAAAGGAGGTAGGACAAAATATAAAACACAAAAACAGAGGCAAAAGATTTAGTGATGGAGACCCATCCTGGGGAGGGAGTCCTGAAGAAGGAGAAGTTTCCACACAGAAAGAAACCCTCTCACAGGTGTATCTGTGAGAATTTTTGGAATCTCAGAGGGCAGCATAACTAAGAGAAAAACAAAACCCACAGAAAATGCACCTAACTGCAACTACAAGCAAAGACAGAGAAGTGGCCCAGAGGCTCTCATCTGCTACGAGTGAGTGGGGGCTGGGAAAAGAGGCATGGGCTGCATCAATTCGTAGGGTAAGGACCAGGCCTGAATGCCCTGAAGAAAATCTGAGGGAGCTAATTTGAGATAGCAACCCAAACCGTGGGATCAACAGAGAGACAAAAGAAAAAAAAAAAAACCTTTCCCGCAAAAGGCTCTAACACCACACAGTGAGCACTGACACACTCACAGAACAAAGGCTTGAGCAAATACCAAAGAAGAGCAAGTCAGCTGCTGTATAGGGCCCTCCCTCCCTGGAGGCAGAGAGGCAGGTGTGCAACAGCCAGAGCCAGAAGGCAAGGGGCTGCTGCAATCTCGGCTCCAGAGACTGCATCTTCCACCAAACTGTGAGCAGGCTCCCAGATGCTAACCACGTCTTACAAGGATCCTGTATGGATCACATCTGCCAGGAATGTCACAGCGGGAGGTGCATAAGATGCATGACCTACCTGGGACAGTGCACTCGCCAAACACTTGGTCACCTGAGTGGCTCGGACCTGGAAAGGGCACAAAACGCACAGCTTATCTGGGTGTGTGCCCCTATGGAGCACCTGAGAACGTGAGCGGCTTAGATCTGGGAAGTGCATGAAACACAGGGCTCACCTGGGACAGTGCACTTGCAGAACACACTGGAGCCTGAGCTGTGTGGACGCAGGAAGTATATGCCTCCTTGGGCTGTGGCAAACTCAGTGTGGTCCATCCATTGCGAGCACTCCTCACACATGCCAGCAGTACTTGTTTGCATTGTCCCTCCTTCCCCACAACACAACTGAACAAGTGAGCTTAAATAAGTGGCCACATTTGCTCCCTTGATTCAGGGAAGAAATTAGTCACTGAAGAGACTTGAAAACAGAGGAAGCCAAAATAAACAAAGGGAGAACCGCTCTGGAAGTAACAGTTGCAACTATTAAAACCCAGAAGTTAATGCTGAAACTGCATTTGAAGGGAAGCTATAGATCTTGAGAACAAGTACGGCCAGAACAAGGGATTATCTGACACTGAACTGACCCTACTCTGCCCACAACAGCTCCAGAGAAATTCCTAGATATATTTTTACTATTATCATTTCTTAATTTAAAAAAAAAATAGTTATTACTCCTTTAACTTTCATTTTTATAGCCTAGTATTACCTTTCAAAATATCCCTATTTTTAAAAGACAAATTTCATATATATAGATTTTTTTATTTTTGTGAATGATTTTGTTTTGTACCTCTATTCTAGGTTATTAATCTTTGTTTTTTGATATCTTTTATCAATTTTGTACCTCTAAGAATCTAATCTTCAGTATCAATTTTCACTTAAGGAACTGATGAATGGCTTGATTGCTTGATTGGGCTATCCCCTTTTGATGCCCCTTTTCCCCTCCTGGTTACATCTATCTCCCTCCTCCCTCTTCTTTTCTCTATATAACTCTGTGAATCTCTCTGGGTTCTCCTGGCTGTGGAGAATTGTTTCACCATTAAACTAAGAGTTTAATCTTCTGTGTTGTATGGATGAAGTCTTTAGGCTATCATAAGAGAAGAACAAAAAGCCAGAGGCAGTAGGCTTAACTCCAGAACTTTAGAATATCAAAGAACTCCTGACTCCAAGCAACATTAATAGACTAGAGTTCACCTAAAAGTCTCCATATCTACACTGAAACCAAGATCCACCCAAGAGCCAAAAGTTCCAGTAAAAGACATACCATGCTAATTCTCCAGCTAAACAGGAACACAACTTTGAACATTAAAAGACAGGCTGTGCAAAGCCATGTAAAACCCATAGACACCCCTAAACTGACTACTGGACACTTGATTGCACTCGAGAGAGAAGAAAGAACACAGACACAAGCTCCTCCAACCAGGAAAACTTGACAAGCCACTGGTCCAACTACACCCACAGGGAGAAGACTCCACAATTAAGAGGAACCAGAAATTTCCAGCCTGCAGAAAAGGCACCCCAAACACAGCAATCTAAGCAAAATTAAAATGCAGAGAAATATCCAGCAGCTGAAGAAACATGATAAAAGCCCACTAAACCAAACAAAAGAGGAGAAGATAGGGAGTCTACCTGAAAAATAATTCAGAATAATGATAGTAAAGATGATCCAAAATCTTGAAAGCAAAATGGAGTTACAGATAAACAGATTAGAGACAAGGATTGAGAAGATGCAAGAAATGTTTAACAAGGACCTAGAGGAAATAAAGAAGAGTCAATCAGTAATGAAAAATGCAGTAACTGAGATTAAAAGCATTCTGGAGGGAACCAACAATAGAATAACTGAGGCAGAAGAGAGGATAAGTAAGGTAGAAGATAGAACGATGGAAATAAATGAAGCAGACAGGAAAAAAGAATCAAAAGAAATAAGGACAAGCTCAGACACCACTGGGACAATGTTAAATGCCCAACATTCTAATGATAGGTGTCTCAAAAGAAGAAGACAAAAGGAAAGGGCATGAGAAAATAATTGAGGAGATAATAGTTGAAAGCTTCCTTAAATTGGGGAAGGAAATAACCACCAAGTCCAAGAAACACAGAGTCCCAAACAGGAAAAACCCAAAGCGAAACACCCCAAGACACTTATTAATCAAACTAAAAAAGAAAAAACGCAAAGAGCAAATATTTAAAACAGCAAGGGCAAAGCAACAAATAACACATAAGGGGATCCCAATAAGGACAACAGTTGATCTTCCATAGAAACTCTTCAGACCAGAAGGGAATGGCAGGGCATACTTAGAGTGATGTAAAAGAAAAACCCACAACCAAAGATTACTCTACCAAGCAAGGATCTCATTCAGATATGAAGGAGAAATCAAAAGCTTTACAAACAAGAAAAAAAAAAAAAGAGAGAGAGAGAGAATTCAGCACCACCAATACAGCTGTTCAACAAGAGCTAAAAGATCTTCTCTAGACAGGAAACACAGAAAAGGTATATAAACTAAACTGAAAACACAAAGTAAATGGTAACAGGATCATCCTTACTTTAAATGTAAATGGGTTAAATGCCCCAACCAGAAAACAAAAACTGGTTGAATGGATACAAAACAAGACCTCTATATATGCTGTCTACAAGAGACCCAAACCTAGAGACACATGCAGACTGAAAGTGAGAGGCTGGAAAAGATATTTAATGCAAATGGAGACCAAAAGAAAGCAAGAAAAACAATACTCATATCAGATAAAATAGACTTTGAAATAAAGACAATGATAAGAGTCAGACAAGAACGCTATATAATGATCAGATGATCAATCCAAGAAAAATATATAAATATGTATGCACCCAACATAGGAGCACCTCAATATGTAAGGCAAATGCTAACAAGTATGAAAGGGGAAAATAACAGTAACACAGTAGTAGCGTGGGACATTTATAATCCACTCACACCTATGATCAACCAAACAGAAAATTAGCAAGGAAACACAAGTTCTAAATGATATAATGGATCAGTTAGACATAATAGATATCTATGGGGCATCTCGCCCCAAAACAATGAATTTCACCTTTTTTTCTAAAGTCAAAATGTACATTCTCCAGGATAGATCACATCCTGGGCCATAAATCTAGCCTTGGTAATTTTAAAAGCATGAAATTATTTCAAGCACATTTTCGGATCAAAATACAGTAGATGTCAACTACAGAAAAAAATCTATTAAAATACAAGCATGTAGAGGCCCAACAACACACTTCTGTATAATCAAGAGATTATGGAAGAAATCAAAAAGGAAATCAAAATATGCATATAAACAAATGGAAATGAAAACAGGACAACCCAAAAGCTATGGGATTCAGTAAAGGCAGTGTTAAGAGGAAGATTCATAGCAATACAAGCCTACCTCAAGAAACAAGCAAAGCACCAAATAAACAACCTAACTTTATGCCTAAAGCAACTAGAAAGAGAAGAAAAGAAGAACCCCAAAGTTAGTAAAAGGAAAGAAATAATACAAATCAGAGCAGAAATAAATGAAAAAGAAACGAAGGAGATGATACCAAAGAACAACAAAATTAAAAATTGGTTCTTTGAGAAGATAAATAAAATAGACAAACCATTAGCCAGACTCATCAAGAAAAGAAGAGAGAAGAATCAAATCAATAAAATTAGCAATGAAAATGAAGAAATCACAACAGACAACACAAATACAAAAGATCATAAGAGACTACTATGAGCAACTAACTATATGCCAATATAATGAACAACTTGGAAGAAATGGCAAATGGTTAGAAAAGCATAACCTTCCAAAACTGAACCAAGGAGAAATAGAACATTTTAACAGACCCATCACAAGCATGGAAATCAAAACTGTAATGAAAAATCTTCCAACAAACAAAAGCCAGGTGGCTTCACAGGTGAATTCTACCAAAAAATTAGAGAAGAGCTAACACATATCCTACTCAAATTCTTCCAGAATATTGCAGAGAAAGGTAAACTGCCAAACTCATTCTATGAGGCCACCATCACCTTAATACCAAAACCAGAAAAAAATGCCACAAAAAAAGAAAACGGGCCAATATCACTGATGAACATAGATGCAAAAAACTTCAACAAAATTCTAGCAAACAGAATCCAACAACATATTAAAAAGACCATACATCATGACTAAGTGGGCTTTATCCAGAGATGCAAGGATTCTTCAATATTTGCAAATAAATCAATGGGACATATCACATCAACAAATTGAAAGATAAAAACCATATGATTATCTCAATAGATGCAGAAAAAAATCTTTGACAAAATTCAACAGACATCTGATCAAAACTCTCCAAAAAGCAGGCACAGAAGGAACATACCTCAACATAAAAAAGTCATATACAACAAACCCATAGCAAATAGTATCCCAATGGCAAAAACTTGAAAGCATTTCTTTTATTTCTTTTTTAAATTTTTTACTTTTTTAATTTTAGTTTTCCTTTTTTACTTTACAATACTGTATTGGTTTTGCCATACATTGACATGAATCCGCCATGGGTGTATACGAGCTCCCAATCCTGAATCCCCCTCCCACCTCCCACCCCATATCAGCAGATGAATGGATAAGAAAGCTGTGGTACATATACACAATGGAGTATTACTCAGGAATTAAAAAGAATACATTTGAATCAGTTCTAATGAGATGGATGAAACTGGAGCCGATTATACAGAGTGAAGCAAGCCAGAAAGAAAAACACCAATACAGCATACTGACACATATATATGGAATTTAGAAAGATGGTAATGATGACCCTGTATGCGAGACAGCAAAAGAGACACAGATGGATAGAATGGACTTTTGGACTCAGAGGGAGAGGGAGAGGGTGGGATGATTTGGGAGAATGGCATTGAAACATGTATACTGTCATGTAAGAAAAGAAGCACCAGTCTATGTTCGATAAAAGATACAGGATGCTTGGGGCTGGTGCACAGGGATGATCCATAAAGCATTTCTTTTAAAACCAGGAACAAGACAAGGGTTCCCAACTCTCACCACTACTATTCAACATAGTTTTGGAAGTCCTAACCACAGAAATCAGAGAACAAAAAGAAAGAAAATGTATCCAAATTGGAAGAGAAGAAGTAAAACTCTCACTGTTTGCAGATGACATAATTCTCTACAGAGAAAATCCTAATGACACCAGCAGAAAATTACTAGAGCTAATCAATGAATATAGTAAAGTTGCAGGATATAAAATTAATACACAGAAATCCCTTGCATTCTTATACACTAACAATGAGAAAACAAAAAGAGAAATTAAGAAAACAATTCCATTCACCATGGCAATGTAAAGAATAAAATACTTAGGAATAAATTTACCATGTTCATGGACTGGAGGAATCAAGAGAATGAAAATGAATATACTAAGGAAAGCAATCTATAGATTCAATGCAATCCCTATCAAGCTACCAATAGTATTTTTCACAGAACTAGAACAACTAATTTCACAATTTGCATGGAAATACAAAAAACCTTGAATAGCCAAAGCAATCTGGAGGAAGAAGAATGGAAGCGGAGGAATCAACCTGCCTGACTTCAGAGTATACTACAAAGCTATAGTCATCAAGACAGTATGGTACTGGCACAAAGACAGACATATAGATCAATGGAACAAAATAGAAAGCCCCGAGATAAACCCAGGCAGCTATGGACACCTTATCTGTGAGAAAGGAAGCAAGAATATACAATGGAGAAGAGACAATCTCTTTAACAAGTGGTACTGGGGAAACTGGTCAACCACTTGTAAAAGAATGAAACTAGAACACTTTCAAACACTATACACACACACACACACACACACACACGCAAAAAAAAAAAAAAAAAACCTCAAAATGGATTAAAGATCTAAATGTAAGACCAGAAACTATAAAACCATTAGTGGAAAACATAGGCAGAACACTTTCTGATATAAATCACAGCAAGATCCTCTATGACCCACCTCCCAGAGTAATGGAGATAAAAACAAAAGTAGACAAATGGCTCCTAATTAACTTAAAAGCTTTTGCACAATGAAGAAAACTATAAGCAAAGTGAAAAGGCAGCCTTCAGAATGGGAGAAAATAACAGCAAATGAAGCAAGTGACAAAGAATTAATACCCAAAATATACAAGCAGCTCATGCAGCTCAATACTAGAAAAATAAATGACATAATCAAAAACTGGGCCAAAGAACTAAACAGACATTTCTCCAAAGAAGACATACAGATGGCTAACAAACACATGAAAAGATGCTCAACATCACTCATTATCAGTGAAACGTAAATCAAAATCACAATGAAGTACCATCTCACTCATGTCTGTCAGAATGGCTGTTATCAATGTCTACAAACAATAAATGCTGGAGAGGGTGTGGAGAAAAGGGAACCCTCTTACACTGTTGGTGGGATTGCAAACTGATACAGCCACTATGGGGAACAGTGTGGAGATTCCTTAAAAAATCTGGAAATAGAACTGCCATATGACCCAACAATCCCACTGCTGGGCATACACACCAAGGAAACCAGAATTGAAAGAGACACATGTACCCCGATGTTCATTGCAGCACTGTTTACAATATCTAGGACATGGAAGCAACCTAGATGTCAATCAGCAGACACATGGATAAGGAAGTTGTGGTACATAAACACAATGGAATATTACTCAGCTATACGAAAGAACACATTTGAGTCAGTTGTGATGAGGTGGATGAAACTGGATGGAGCCTATTATACAGAGTGAATTAGGTCAGAAAGAGAAACACCAATACATATATTAATGCATATACATGGAATTTAGAAAGATGGTAATGATGACCCTATATGCAAGACAGCAAAAGAGACAGAGTTATAAAGAACAAACTTATGGACTATGTGGGAGAAAGCAAGGCAAAACAGATGACCAGTGAAAGTTCAATGCATGAAGCAGGGCACTCAAAGCTTGTGCTCTGGGACAACTCAGAGTTGTGGGGAAGGAATTGGGAGGGAGGTTCAGAATAGGAGGACACATGTGCACCTGTGGCTGATTCATGTTGATACATGGCAAAAACCACCATCACAATATTGTAACATACTTAGCCTCCAATTAATGTAAACCAATTAATTTTTAAAATGAAGTGCATATATAAGTTTTTTTAAAAAGAAAATTAATAAGGAAACACAAACGTTATATGATCAAATTAGATCAGATGTATCTGCTCAGATGTATGTAATCCATATCTTTGAAACATTCCATCCAAATGCAGAAGAACACACTTTCTTCTCAAGTGTACATGGAACATTCCCGAGGTTAGGCCACATCTTGGACCACAAATCAAGCCTCAGCAAATTTAAGAAAATTTAAATAGTATCTTTTTTGCCCTCAACACTATGAGAGGAGATATCAATTACAGGTTGGAAAAAAGGTAAAAAATTTAAAAACACGGGGAGATTAAACAATGCATTTCTAAATAACAAACAGGTTACTGAAGAAATAAAAAGGGAAATAAAATTTTAAATAAACAAATGACAATGAAAACATTTTGATACAAACCCTAGGAGATGCAGCAAAAACAGCTCTAAGAGGGAAGTTTATAGCAATATTATCCTACCTCAAGAAAAAAGGAAAATATCAAATAAACAACCTAACTTTACACCTAAAACAACTGGAGAAAAAGGAACGAAAATCCCAAAGTTAACAGAAGGAAAGAAATCATAAAGATCAAAGCAGAAATAAATGAAAAAGAAATGAAGGAAACAATGAATAAACATTAACAAAACTAAAAGCTGGTTCTTTGAGAAGATAAACAAAATTCACAAAACATTAGCCAGACTCACCAAGAAAACAAGGGAGAAGAATCATCAACAAAATTAGAAGTGAAAAAGGAGTGGTTACAACAGATAATGCAGAAATACAAAGGATCATAAGAGACTAGTAAAGAAACTATATGCTAATAAAGTGGATAACCTAGAAGAAATGGACAGATTCTTAGAAAATTTTAACCTTCCAAGACTGAACCAGGAAGAAATAAAAATTATGAACAAGACCATCATAAGTACTGAAATTGAAACTGTGATCAAAAATTTTTCAAAATACTAAAGCCCAGGGCCAGATAGCTTCACAGGTGAATTCTATGAGACATTTAGTGAAGAGCTAATGTGTATATTTCTGAAACTCTTCCAAAACACTGTAGAAGAAGGAACACTTCTGAACTCATTCTGCAGGTCCACTGATACCAAAAGCAGATAAGGACATAAAAAAAAAGAAAATCATAGGCCAATATCACTGATGAACATAGATTCAAAAATGCTCAACAAAACTCTAGCAAACAGAATTCAACAACACATTAAAAAGATCATACACCATAATCAAGTCAGGTTTTTCCCAGGGATGCAAAGATTTTTCAGTATGTGCAAAACAATCAATACTATACACAATATTTAAAAATTGAAAGAGAAAGGCCCATATGATAAACTCAATAGATGCAGAAAAAGCTTTTGACAAAATTCAGCACCATTTTCTGTATGGCTCATGAAACTCAAACAGGGGCTCTTTATCAACCTAGAGGGGTAGGATGCAGAGGGAGATGGGAGGGAGTTTCAAAAGGGAGGGGATATATGTATACTTATGGCTGATTCATGTTGAGGTTTGGCAGCAAACAACAAAATTCTGTAAAGCAATTATCCTTCAAGAAAAAAATAAAGAAAAATTCAGCACCCATTTATGATAAAAATTCTTCAAACAATGGGCATAAAAGGAATCTACATCAACATAATAAAGGTCATATATGATAGACTGCCCTGTAGCCCCAAAGGCAAAGAATCTGCCTACGATGCAGGAGACCAGGATTTGATCCTTGAGTCGTGAAGATCCTCTGGAGAAAGGAATGGCAAGCCACTCCAGTATTCTTGTCTGGAGAACCCCATGGACATAAAAGCCTGGCAGGCTACAGTCTGTGAGGTCACAAAGACTCAGACATGACTGAGCAATAGAAGGAGTCTACCTCAACATAATAAAGGCCATATATGATAAATCCACTTCAAACATCATCCTCAATGGTGAAAAACTGACAGCATTCCCTCTAACACCAGGAACAAGACAAGGGTGTCCACTCTCTATACTATTATTCAATATAGTTTTGGAAGTTCTGGCTATGGCAATCAGAGAAGAAAAATAGAAAGAATCCAGATTGAAAAACAAGAAGCAAACTCTCACTGTTTGCAGACAACATAATACTATACATACAAAACCCTAAAGATACTATCAGGAAATTACTAGAGCTAATCAGTGAATTTAGCAAAGTCACAGAATACAAAATCAATACACAGAAATCAGTTGCATTCTTATACACTAACAATGAAAATTCAGAAATAGAAATTAAGGAATCAACCCCATCTACCATTGCAAGAAAAAGAATAGTACAAGGAGGGATCTGAGAAAGTCATGGAAGAGTGAACCTGCAAATATACACTTAAATGAGCCAGAAAGCAATAGTAATGTGTTCCTCCAGTTCACTACTTGTGCCGTATTACCTAAATGTGTGATATTTTAACAATAAATTATGTTCAGTTTTTATCTGTAAAAAACAGAAAAAGAATAAAATACCTAGAAGTAAACCTACCTAAAGAAACAAAAGACCTCTACACAGAAAACTATAAGACACTAACAACAACAAAAAAAAAAAAAAATCAAAGATGACATACATAGATGGAGAGCTGTTCCATATTCCTTGGCTGGAAGAATCAATATTGTGAAAATTTCTATATTACCAAATGCAATCTACAGATTCAATGCAATCACTATGAAATTACCAATAGCATCTTTCAGTGAACTAGAACAAAAAATTTCACAATTTGTATGGAAACACAAAAGACTCTGAATAGCCAAAGCCATCTTGAGAAAGAAGAATGCGGCCAAAGGTGTCAACCTAAACCTTCCTGACTTCAGACTATAACACAAAGAAAGTTACAGTCATCAAGACAATATGTTATTGGCACAAAAACAGAAATATAAACCAATGGAACAAGATACAAGGCCCAGAGATAAACCAACACACCTATGGGCATCTTATTTTTGACATGGGGCAAGAATATACAATGGGGCAAAGACAGTCTCATCAATAAGTCGTGCTGGGAAAACTGGATAGCTACTTGTAAAAGAATGAATCTAGAACACTTCCTAACATCATACACAAATATAAACTCAAAACGGATTAAAGACCTAAATGTAAGACCAGAAACTCTAAAAGCCTTAGAGGAAAACATAGGAAGAACACTCTTTGACATAAATTGCAGCAAGATCCTCTAGATCTTGCTCCTAGACCCAACCTCCTAGAGTAATGGAAATAAAAACAAAAATAATCAAGTGGGACCTAATTAAAAGATTTTGCACAACAAAGGAAACTATAAACAAGGTGAAAAGACAGCACTCAGAATGGGAGAAAATAATAGTGAATGAAACAACCGACAGAGGATTAATTTCCAAAATATACAAATAGCTCATGCAAGTTAATACCAGAAAAACAAACAACTCTATATAAAGTCAGCAGAAGACTGAAACAGACATTTTTCTGAAGAAGACATACCGATGGCTAATAAACACAAGAAAAGATGTTGAACATTGCTCAATATTCGATAAATGCAAATCAAAGCTACAATGAGATATCATCTCACACAATAGGATAGGATTACACCAGATGGGTGTTTCTTCAGGAGAAGCAAGGGTGGATGCTCCACATCAGGAACCCCAGCCCCTGAAATCTATATCAGAGAGAGGACCCTCACAAAAGTCTTGCTTAAAAAACTAATAGGGCTTACATTCAAGGGTCCCAAAGTGCTACAGGAAATTGATATTCCCTTCTTAAAGGATGTGTGGTCATTCACCCCAAGACCCAGTGAAATAACAGCAATTTGGAAAGTGCTGAGACTTTGTGTGAAGAAGAGTCATTTGTGGACCTAAAAGCATGAGCTGGAGGGCTTAGACATGGAGGCAAACAATTGTGGCACCATCCTACTGCAGTGCTGAAGCTGAAGAGCTCTGGCAAATTCAGCATTCCCTCAGTCCCTGGCTGGGACTGACAAGTATAAGCTGTCATATCTGTTTCCCAGCCTAAAACCAACTCAGCACTGCCCTTTCCTGTCACTGAGATTGGTAGCAGGTGCAGTCTCAGCAGTCTCCCACTGCAGGCCTAAAGCTGATGCATGTTCATGGATGGATAAGTCATCTCTCATGTCGTACTGCTGAGCTCAGACATACATGTTCAAGTCACTTTCCTGCTCCCTTCCTTAAACAAGAGAACAAGCCCTACTCCAACACTCTCCAACTGCCTACCTAAAGACAATTAGGGTGTGCAATCTACACAGGACACCCCTTGATTACCTGGCACTGGTGACCAAGGGGCTAGAATTCCAGGGCTCCATGGAACTGTAACAGTGAAAGTCAATTTTTGGCAAGCCACCCCCTGCCCCCACCCAATGCACTGCATAGACAGCAGACTGAAATACAAGTCAGTCTTCTTGTGAAAAAAAGGCCTAATTTAATTAGGCTGGTGCTTCACGTTTGGGGACAGGCTTCACACTTCCCACACATCTAGCAGCTAAGAAAGCAAGCCAGGAGACACCATCCTTGCACACTCCCTTGGCCTCAGTATAGCTCAACAGGACTCCCCATAAAAGGTCTGTCACACTCGGTAGGAGGCTCAGTGATTTGTAACTATCACCCAGGGGATACCTCTAGGTGTCCTGGTTTGGAAGCCAGCAGGCATACAATTGAAATCCTGTTGCAGTCCTTTAATGGATTGGAATCTGGTGTCAACGAGAAGAAAGGGAAAGAGAGAAAGAAGTTAGTATTCCCTGGTTTATGCAGAGAACCAATTAAACCCTAGAAGAGGGCTTGCACCGCTTATGAAGGCACAGGGCGTCCTCTCGATGAGGTCTTGAAAGCCTGGGCAGGAGAGTGAGCTCGGTGGCTTTCCATGCTCCAGAGAATTAGCCAGAGGGAGAGAGAGAAAGACATGCATGGGTACCCAAGTCTCTAGTGGAGCAAGGGTGCTTTAATGATCTTTTTGTGAGTATATGTAGGCTGTTATACAAGGAATTTCTTTCGACAATGATAAAGATCAGAAAACCAAACATACAGCAACCGTTATCAAGGATACAAGGAATTAGCAATGGTCATAAGGTCAGAAGACAATCCATATCTCAAGAAAGAGGGTCGTGACTAAGCAGTTTTGTCATAAGGAGAATGTTTACTGAAGGAAATCCATGCCCGCATTTCATCCCATGACCTGTCCTGGGAGCAGTGTGCCGCTCCACTCATTCCCGATACCAGGAAGTGATAAGGAACAGAGGATTTATGAGAGACAGAAAACAGCACACAGGAATCCTCCTGTTAAATGTTCTCTGGCAGGGACAGTTATAAAACATAACATTACTGTAGCAATAGTTTGTAACTCTACTCTTTGTTTTCTACATAATTGAAGAGAAAATATATTTTTAAAAAACAGAATGCAACTGTAGCATTTACATTAGTGAGGCAAATCTGTGAAAAAAAATATTTTGATGAGTGGTATTCCAAGCAGCATGAGATTAAAGAAGCTGTTAAATTAGATATGGTGTCATGGCTGATAATAGGAAATGGGCCTGGGAGCTTCTGGGTATAAGAAGCAAGGTTTTTGTGGTACTGGATCTTATTTGTGTCTCTGATTGTCTTGTACTTTTGCTCCCAGGCTAACCCCCTTTAAGGTAAAAAGGCTTTCCCTTTATATGCTGTGCTATTCAGAAATGCTCTAGAAATCACAGTAACTAAAAGAGAAACAGAGTTGGTTCAGTCTATTTGCCAGTTATAAAAACTTAATTTTCAACCAGATGGGACAGCAATCTGAGGTGAAGAGCAGTCAAATATATTCTTCTTTGGATTTAAGCACTATATTGCCCCATATATTAAATTGACCTTCAGGACTCAAAGGTTGTACTTTTATCAGAGAAGTTCTGGGACTATGAAAGAGTCTCAGCCTGACTCAAACATACAGAGCGGAATATCTTCCCTCATTTATTATATTCTGAACAAGATAATTTAACATTGTAGACATTTTAACGACAGGGAGTCCAGAAAAATTTAAAGACATCTTCAGTTTAGTTCAGTTCATTTCAGTCGCTCAGTCGTGTATGACTCTATGCGGCACCATGAATCGCATCACGCCAGGGCTCGCTGTCCATCACCAACTCCCGGAGTTCACTCAGACTCACGTCCATCGAGTCAGGGATGCCATCCAGCCATCTCATTCTCTGTCATCCCCTTCTCCTCCTGCTCCCAATCCCTCCCAGCATCAGAGTCTTTTCCAATGAGTCAACTCTTCACATGAGGTGGCCAAAGTACTGGAGTTTCAGCTTTAGCATCATTCCTTCCAAAGAAATCCCAGGGCTGATCTCCTTCAGAATGGACTGGTTGGATCTCCTTACAGTCCAAGGGTCTCTCAAGAGTCTTCTCCAACACCACAGTTCAAACGCATCAATTCTAAGGCACTCAGCCTTCTTCACAGTCCAACTCTCACATCCATACATGACCACTGGGAAAACCATAGCCTTGACTAGATGGACCTTAGTTGGCAAAGTAATGACTCTGCTTTTGAATATGCTGTCTAGGTTGGTCATAACTTTTCTTCCAAGGAGGAAGCCTCTTTTAATTTCATGGCTGCAGTCAACATCTGCAGGGATTTTGGAGCCCCAAAAATAAAGTCTGACACTGTTCCCACTGTTTCCCCATCTATTTCCCATGAAGTGATGGGACCGGATGCCATGATCTTAGTTTTCTGAATGTTGAGCTTTAAGCCAACTTTTTCACTCTTCAGGTTCACTTTCATCAAGAAGACTTTTAGTTCCTCTTCACTTTCTGCCATAAGGGTGGTGTCATCTGCATATCTGAGGTGATTGATATTTCTCCCGGCAATCTTTATTCCAGCTTGTGTTTCTTCTAGTCCAGCGTTTCTCATGATGTACTCTGCATATAAGTTAAATAAGCAGGGTGACAACATACAGCCTTGACGTATTCCTTTTCCTATTTGGAACCAGTCTGTTGTTCCATGTCCAGTTCTAACTGTTGCTTCCTGACCTGCATACAGATTTCTCAGGAGGCAGGTCAGGTGGTCTGGTATTCCAATCTCTCTGAGAATTTTCCATAGTTTATAGTGATCCACACAGTCAAAGTCTTTGGCATAGTCAATAAAGCAGAAATAGATGATTTTCTGGCACTCTCTTGCTTTCTCCATGATCCAGTAAATGTTGGCAATTTGATCTCTGGTTCCTCTGCCTTTTATAAAACCAGCTTGAACATCTAGAAGTGCACGGTGCACGTATTGCTGAAGCCTGGCTTGGAGAATTTTGATCATTACTTTACTAGCGTGTGAGATGAGTACAATTGTGCAGTAGGTTGAGCATTCTTTGGCATTGCCCCTCTTTGGGATTGGAATGAGAACTGACCTGTTCCAGTCCTGTGGCCACTGCTGAGTTTTCCAAATTTGCTGGCATATTGAGTGCAGCACTTTCAGAGCATCATCTTTCAGGATTTGAAATAGCTCAATAGGAATTCCATCACCTCCACTAGCTTTGTTCCTAGTGATGCTTTCTAAGGTCCACTTGACATCACATTCCAACATGTCTGGCTCTAGATGAGTGATCACACCATCGTGATTATCGGGTCGTGAAGTTCTTTTTTGTACAGTTCTTCTGTGTATTCTTGCCACTTCTTCTTAATATCTTCTGCTTCTGTTAGGTCCAGACCATTTCTGTCCTTTATCGAGCCTATCTTTGTGTGAAATATTCCCTTGATATCTCTAATTTTCTTGAAGAGATCTCTAGTCTTTCCCATTCTGTTGATTTCCTCTATTTGCATTGACCACTGAAGAAGTCTTTCTTATCTCTTCTTGCTATTCTTTGAAACTCTGCATTCAGATGCTTATACTTTTCCTTTTCTCCTTGGCTTTTAACTTCTCTTCTTCCACAGCTATTTGTAAGGCCTCCTCAGATAGCCATTTTGCTTTTTTGCATTTCTTTTCCATGGGGATGGTCTTGATCCCTGTCTCCTGTACAATGTCACGAACCTCATTCCATAGTTCATCAGGCACTCTATCTATCAGATAAATCTATTTCTCACTTCCACTGTATAATCATAAGGGATTTGATTTAGGTCATACCTGAATGGTCTAGTGGTTTTCCCTATTTTCTTCAATTTGAGTGTGAATTTGGTAATAAGGAGTTCATGATCTGAGCCACAGTCAGCTCCTGGTCTTGTTTTTGTTGACTGTATAGAGCTTCTCCATCTTTGGCTGCAAAGAATATAATCCATCTGATTTTGGTGTTGACCATCTGGTGATGTCCATGTGTAGAGTCTTCTCTTGTGTTCTTGGAAGAGGGTGTTTGCTATGACCAGTGCATTTTCTTGGCAAAACTCTATTAGTCTTTGCCCTGCTTCATTCCCCATTCCAAGGGCTAATTTGCCTGTTAGTCCAGGTGTTTCTTGACTTCCTACTTTTGCATTCCAGTCCCCTAGAATGAAAAGGACATCTTTTTTGGGTGTTAGTTCTAAAAGGTCTTGTCGGTCTTCATAAAACCATTCAACTTCAGCTTCTTCATTGTTACTGGTTGGGGCATAGACTTGGATTACTGTGATATTGAATAGTTTGCCTTGGAAACGAACAGAGATCATTCTGTCATTTTTTAAGATTGCATCCAAGTACTGCATTTCAGACTCTTTTGTTGACCATGATGGCTACTCCATTTCTTCTGAGGGATTCCTGCCCGCAGTAGTAGATATAATGGTCATCTGAGTTAAATTCACCCATTCCAGTCCACTTTAGTTCACCGATTCCTAGGATGTTGACATTCACCCCTGCCATCTCTTGTTTGACCACTTCCAATTTGCCCTGATTCATGGACCTGACATTCCAGGTTCCTATGCAATATTGCTCTTTACAGCATTGGACCTTGCTTCTATCACCAGTCACATCCACAGCTGGGTATTGTTTTTGCTTTGGCTCCATCCCTTCATTCTTTCTGGAGTTATTTCTCCACTGATCTCCAGTAGCGTGTTGTGCACCTACAGACTTGGGGAGTTCCTCTTTCATTATCCTATCATTTTGCCTTTTCATACTGTTCATGGGGTTCTCAAGTCAAGAATACTGAAGTGGTTTGCCATTCCATTCTCCAGTGGACCACATTCTGTGAGACCTCTCCACCATGACCCGCCCATCATGGGTTGCCCCCTGGGCATGACTTAGTTCCATTGAGTTAGACAAGGCTGTGATCCTAGTGTGATTAGATTGTCTAGTTTTCTGTGAGTATGGTTTTAGTGTGTCTGCCCTCTGATGCCCTCTTTCAACACCTACCATCTTACTTGGGTTTCTCTTACCTTGGGAGTGGGGTATCTCTTCACAGCTGCTCCAGCAAAGCACAGCTGCTGCTCCTTACCTTGGATAAAGGGTATCTCCTCATCACCACCCTTCCTGACCTTCAACGTGGGATAGCTCCTCTAGGCCCTCCTGCGCCTGCACAGCCACCACTCCTTGGACGTGGGGTTACTCCTCCCAGCCGCCACCCCTGGCTTCAGATGTGGGGTGGCTCCTCCCAGCCGCCCCTGACCTCGGACGCAGGGTAGCTCCTCTTGGCCGCTGCCCCTGACCTTGAACATGGGGTAATTCCTCTTGGCCACCACCCTTCAGGCATGGGGTCCTTCGGCTTCTGCCCCTGATCTCCGACATGGGGTAGCTCCTCTCGGCCGTACTTAGTGTGCCAGTAGCAGCCACCCACGCTTAATGTGCCAGTCGCAGCCACACCTCAAATATGATTTGTGAGTTTATTTATAGCCTTTCACAAAGGAAACTGAGGCAGTATATCCATCCATGTAACTGAATACTTGAATAAGGAAAATTATCATATTTTTGACTGAACCTGAGCTTATTGTAATTCTTGAAGATTCCAAGTGTCATGATGGTCTATAGGTTAGGAGGCAGATTTTAAAATGGAGTCGAAAATGCAAAAGGTCTTTTGGATAGAGATAATAATAAAGATTCCTTTTCTATTTATTCTCATACTTTTAGTGATCTAATGGTATTTGAAGTTCTTCCCTGGTGGCTCAGTGGTAAAGAATCCACCCGCCACTGCAGGAGACACAGGTTTGATCCCTGGGTCGGGAGGATCCCCTGGAGAAGGAAATTGCAACCCATTTTTGTATTCTTGCCTGGGAAATCCCATAGACAGAGAAGCCTGGGAGGCTAATCCATGAGGTTGCAAAAGAGCTGAATTCAATTTAACAGCTTAACAACTGTGGTACTTGGCTGTCTATGAAGCACAGAATCTCAAACCTTTTTCAGGTGTAGTGGAGTCTTAGCCAACATAAAGGGGAAATAAGGAGCAAAGATTTCCTATTAGAAGAGTTACATATTAGGCAGAAATGGCCAGGCCCTGGTATTTCTGCCATCCTCAGTCACTATTTGTGGCTACTCAGAAGAGGAGGGCCTCAGCTCAAAAATTGAAGTAGATCCTGAAGGTGCTAATAGTTGGAAGCTGTCAGCTAACTTTACTTAGAGATAAACAAGTTCTCTCTGGAAGAAAGATCTGAGTGGTGCATTTCCATGCCTGTACCAGAGGGTAAGAGGCTTGATATTTTTACCTTATTTTAATTTCAGTGGGTCCCCAAATTCTTTCTGTATTAATCAACTCAGTTCCTGAAGGAGTACATGAAGATATCTTTGGTAACTTGTAGAACCTTCTGTTGAGTTATTTGTCTGATGGGTTAAGGGGTCATAGGAAAAACTAAGTGAAAACAGTGGCATACCACTTTTTTATCAACAGGCTAAATCAATGATGATAGTATCACCTCTCTAGAAGAATTCCAGATACTAGAGTCACTATCAAAGATTTGTGTGACATCTCCCATTCATTTTCTTAGTTCAATCATTGCAAAAGACCAGTGTTGGGGTCCTTTAATGGACTGGAACCTAGTGGTCTGGAGTTGACAATAAGAAAATGAAAGAGAGAGCCAGAGGAAGAGAGAGAGAGAGAGAAAGAAAGAAAGACAGACACAGGGACCCGAGCTCTGATGGAGCAAAGGTGCTTTAATGATCTTTCTGTGAGTATATATAGGCTGTTGTACAAGAAATTTCTTTCGACAATGATAAAGATCAGAAAACCAAATGAACAGCAACTGTTACCAAGGGAACAAGGGATTAATAATGGTCACAAGGTCAGGAGACAATCCATATCTCAAGAAAGAGGATCGAGACTAAGAAGTTTTGTCTTAAGAAAAATGTTTACTGAAAGAGATTCAAGCCTGTCTCATCCTATGACCTCAGTCCTGGGAGAGGCTTGCCATTCCACTGGTTTCTGACAACAGAAACTGATAAGGAACAGAGGATTTATGAGAAACAGCACGTAGGAATCCTCCTGTTAAACATTCCCTGACAATTCCCCCTTATTTATTTATAATATTTGTAAAAAGGGTTCGGACCTTTTGAGTTTGTTTAGTTTTAACAATTTTTGCATGAAGGCAATGGTAAACGACAAATATAATTGTCAAGACAATCATCAAAATTAGAGTTCCAGACCCGATGCTGTGAGTAATGCTTTGAAACCATCCGTGTGGGTATAGCCCAGCTAGTTGTCCAGCTGAAGTTTCCAAATTAGTGGAAGAGGACAGATTTTTAGAAAAGGTTTCAAAGATTTCTTTTTGTAATAATTGTACATTCAGAGAAGCGTTATCATGTATATTTTGTTCTATTAAATATTTTTAGTTTTTAATTTTATTTTATTATTATTGCTATTTTACTTTACAATACTGTATTGGTTTTGCCATACATTGACATGAATCCGCCACGGGTGTATATGAGTTCCCAATCCTGAACCACCCTCCCACCTCCCTCCCCATATCATCTCTCTGGGTCATACCTGTGTACCAGCCCGAAGCATCCTGTATCCTGCATCAACCCTAGACTGGTGATTCGTTTTTTATATGATAGTATACATGTTTCAATGCCATTCTCACAAATCATCCCACCCTCTCCCTCTCCGATAGAGTCCAAAAGACTGTTCTATACATCTGTGCCTCTTTTGCTGTCTCACATACAGCATTATCATCACCATCTATCTAAATTCCATATATGTGTGTTAGTATACTGTATTGGTGTTTTTCTTTCTGGCTTACTTCACTCTGTATAATCAGCTCCAGTTTCATCCACCTCATTAGAACTGATTCAAATGTATTCTTTTTGATGGCTGAGTAATACTCCATTGTGTATATTTACCACAGCTTTCTTATCCATTCATCTGCTGATGGACATCTAGGTTGCTTCCATGTCCTGGCTATCATAAACAGTGCAGCAATGAACATTGGGGTACACGTGTCTCTTTCAATTCTGTTTTCCTTGCTGTGTATGCCCAGTAGTGGGATTGCTGGGTCATAAGGCAGTTCTATTTCCAGTTTTTTAAGGAATCTCCACACTGTTCTCCATAGTGGCTGGACTAGTTTGCATTCCCACCAACAGTGTAAGAGGATTCCCTTTTCTCCACACCCTCTCCAGCATTTATTGTTTGTAGACTTTTGGATCACAGCCATTCTGACTGGTGTGAAATGGTACCTCATTGTGGTCTTGATTTGCATTTCTCTAATAATGAGTGATGTTGAGCATCTTTTTGTGTGTTTGTTAGCCATCTGTATGTCTTCTTTGAAGAAATGTCTATTTAGTTCTTTGGCCCATTTTTTGATTGGGTCGTTTATTTTTCTGGAGTTGAGCTGCATAAGTTGCTTGTATATTTTTGAGATTAGTTGTTTGTGAGTTGCTTCATTGCTATTATTTTCTCCCATTCCGAAGGCTGCCTTTTCACCTTACTTATAGTTTCTTTTGTTGTGCAGAAGCTTTTAATTTTAATTAGATCCCATTGGCTTAATTTTGCTTTTATTTCCAGTATTCTGGGAGGTGTATCATAGAGGATCCTGCTGTGATTTATGTCAGAGAGTGTTTTGCCTATGTTCTCCTCTAGGAGTTTAATAGTTTCTGGTCTTATGTTTAGATCTTTAATCCATTTTGAGTTTATTTTTTTTTTGTATGGTGTTAGAAAGTGTTCTAGTTTCATTCTTTGACAAAATTCAACATCCATTTATGATAAAAACTCTCCAGAAAGCAGGAATAGCAGGAACATACCTCAACATAATAAAATCTATGTATGACGAACCCACAGCAAGCATTATCCTCAATGGTGAAAAATTGAAAGCATTTCCCCTAAAATCAGAGACAAGACAAGGGTGCCCACTTTCACCACTACTATTCAACATAGTTCTGAATGTTTTGGCCCCAGCAATCAGAGCAGAAAAAGAAATAAAAGGAAATCAGATTGGAAAAGAAGAAGTAAAACTCTTACTGTTTGCAGATGACATGATCCTCTACAAAACTCCACTAGAAAATTACTAGAGCTAATCAATGAAATAGTAAAGTTGCAGGATATAAAATCAACACACAGAAATCCCTTGCATTCCTATATACTAATAATGAGAAAGTAGAAAAAGAAATTAAGAAAACAATTCCATTCACCATTGCAACGAAAAGAATAAAATACTTAGGAATATATCTACCTAAAGAAACTAAAGACCTATATATAGAAAACTATAAAACACTGGTGAAAGAAATCAAAGAGAACACTAATAGATGGAGAAATATACCATGTTCATGGATCAGAAGAATCAATATAGTGAAAATGATTATACTACCCAAAGCAATCTACAGATTCAATGCAATCCCTATCAAGCTACCAGCCATATTTTTCACAGAGCTAGAACAAATAATTTCACAATTTGTATGGAAATACAAGAAACCTCAAATAGCCAAAGCAATCTTGAGAAAGAAGAATGGAAGTGGAGGAATCAACCTGCTTGACTTCAGGCTCTACTACAAAGCCACAGTCATCAAGACAGTATGGTACCGGCACAAAGACAGAAATATAGATCAATGGAACAAAATAGAAAGCCCAGAGATAAATCCACACACCTATGGACACCTTATCTTCTACAAAGGAGGCAAGAATATACAATGGGAGAAAGACAATCTCTTTAACAAGTGGTGCTGGAAAAACTGGTCAACCACTTGTAAAAGAATGAAACTAGAATACTTTCTAACATCATGTATGTTTTGTAAATGAAATTTGATTTGTTCCCAGTTGTAGGCACTATGATTGAATTGAACAGGAGTAACGCAAAATTGAGAATTCCAATCACATTTAGTATCACTTGTTTTTGTACATCTATTAATTGATCTCCAATCCATCTGTTGTCTGTTTGTAGCTCCTGTATTTCATCTTGAATATCCTCATCTATCTGAGTCTGAGTGGCCCACATAGTATGAGCATCTTTAGTCAAATTTTGGATAAAATAATGTGTTTGAATTGAGGCTTGTAAAGCAACGCCAGTGATGGCAACAGTGGTGCAAAGAGCTATTAATCGGAAATGCCAAGAATCAGCCGTCCAATGAATTGTTTAGATCACTGGAGCAGTTTAGTAAGTAACTGGGAAACAAGTCTAGCCATGGGACCTTCTTCCAGGGCCGCTGGAGATTTATTGATAACCACAGACTACATCAAGATCGAAGAATCAAAAGGGATTCATTTCTTAAGGAAACAGAAGAGTTAAGACAAGTATATAATTTGCAATTTATTCAAGTTAGAGAACTTAAAGTCTTATTGAATTGCAAGTTTCCTATAGCTATAACAAAAGGAAGGGGAACACAAGCTTGAATGAAATATGATTCATTATAACGAAAGAGTTACTATGACTATGACTGGTCCCTGTGAAATGTCCAGTCCAAGTTCGAAGTTCTTCAGTGCTTGCAGCAAGTTTCCACAGATCCCATTGTTCAAGCCCAATCTGTTTATCAAGGATGATTCAAGGGCGAGGGGGTGCATTTCCATCGTCAAGCCAGCCAAGAAATCCTTTGTCATGGTAATATTCCATCGTAGTATTAGTAACTTTCCATGCTACTTCAGTAGCATAGTCACACATAGTACTATTAATATTATCTGAGCAATTAGACAACCACATACCATGGGGTCCCCAGTCGACAATGGTGTGATCAGCCATGAACATTAATTTTCCTGATTTGGCTTGATATTTGTCCCAACAAACAGGAATATATTTAAAGGTATTATAAGTAAATCATTCACATAATGTTCTTTGTCCTTTCCGTAGAGTTTCAGTAGTATTGACATGATTTTCAGTAAAAGAAAGGGCAGTAAATAATCCAAGCAATGTCCGCAAGTCCTCTTTTGGAGACAGGATGAAAGCCCAAGTTTGTCAGCTAACGTTAATGCATAGTTCTGTCGGCCCCATGCACAAGGGAGAGAAGAGACTTCATAACCTAGAGAAATATTAATTAGTTTTCCCTCCTCCTCAGGGTGTGAGGGCCCTTTCATGCTCCAGGGAGAAGGCATATGTATGGAATCATTGGTTGATATGATCGGTCCCTTTTCTGTCCATTCTACAACCTGTAACAAAGGGGGGTTGGGTATGTAATCCCAGTAAGTATGATTAGTTAGTTCAGCTTGAGTGGGGGAAGCTAAAGCAAGCAAAGCAAGCATAGCAACAAAAATGTTTTCAGGACTCTGAGGCATTCCCTGTTGAGGAACCAGATTTTCAGCTTGATTAGTAAGGGTTTTTATTTGTCCCCAAGAGAGGAGATTATAAAGTTGATGCCACCGAGGGTGGTGCTTTCTGGAGATCTTTAGAGCCGCCATGGCCTGTATTGGAATTTCTTCCTCCTGGGGGTTTTGTTGTTTCATCTCTATTTTTTTATTTTAATTTGTTTATTATAATTGGAGGCTAATTACTTTACTGGAGAAGGTGCTGGCACCCCACTTCAGTACTCTTGCCTGGACAATCTCATGGACGGAAGAGCCTGGTAGGCCGCAGTCCATGGGGTCACGAAGAGTCGGACATGACTAAGCGGCTTCACTTTCACTTTTCACTTTCATGCATTGGAGAAGGAAATGGCAACCCACTCCAGTGTTCTTGCCTGGATAATCCCAGGGACGGGGGAGTCTGGTGGGCTGCCATCTCTGGGGTCACACAGAGTTGGACACGACTGAAGCGACTTAGCAGCAGCAATTACTTTACAATATTGTATTGGTTTTGCCATACATCAACATGAATCTGCCACGGGTATACACGTGTTCCCAATCCTGAATCCCCCTCCCACCTCCTTCCCCTCTGGGTCATCCCAGTGCACCAGCCCCAAGCATCCTGTATCCTGCATCAAACCTGAACTGGTGATTCCTTTCTTATATGATATTATACATGTTTCAATGCCATTCTCCCAAATCATCCCACCCTCTCCCTCTCCCACAGAGTCCAAAGGACTGTTCTACACATCTGTGTCTCTTTTGCTGTCTCGCATACAGAGTTATCGTTACCATCTTTCTAAATTCCATATATTGGGTCAAATCTTCCTAAGAAGAAGCCATGTGAGTTCGTTGGATACATCTGGAGAAATACAAGCATATCTCTTTCCCTGTAAGATTAATTTCCCAGATTTCCACTGTTTAGTTACCTATGTTAGTACCAAATAGGCAGGAGAAGAGTCCTTCAATTCCTTGAAATGCTATTCTGCTCTTGTCAAAATATCTCCTTACAGTAAGTTTAAAAAATTTAAAACAAATAAAGCTGTATTTACAATAGTTATAGATTTAGAGAATATCTTACGTTGGAATTTAGTAAAGTCTGCTTTAGATAATAGTGCTCCTGTGTATCTCCCCTTTTTAAATTTTTTTATTTGTAATTTTAGTGTGTGATGTGCTCATTCAACTATGCCTTGTGCCTGTGGATTATAAGGAATACCCGTGATATGTTTAATAGAAAATGATTATAAAAATTGTTTGAAATATCTTGAAGTGTAGGCAGAACCATTGTCTATTTTAATAGAACTAGCAGCCTACCAGGCTCCTCCATCCATGAGATTTTCCAGTACTCTTGCCTGGAAAATCCCATGGACAGAGGAGCCTGGTAGGCTGCAGTCCATGGGATTGCGAACAGTTGGACACGACTGAGCGACTTCACTTTGACTTTTCACTTTCATGCATTGGAGAAGGAAATGGCAACCTACTCCAGTATTCTTGCCTAGAGAATTCCATGGATGGGGAGCCTGGTGGGCTGCCATCTATGCGGTCGCACAGAGTCGGACACGACTTAAGTGACTTAGCAGCAGCAGAAGAAGTAGCAGGAGTTCCCATTATAGCAAAGCAAGCTAGTAGGTGAGTTATAACGTGTTGTGTAGCTTCACCACGAAGAGGTGTGGCCCATATAAAAGAAAAATTGGTGTCGATACAGACATGTAAGAAGGAAGATGAGAAAGTTCAGGGCAATAACTTACATCCTTCTGCCATAGTTCATTAGGTTGCAATTCCCGAAGATTAATACCTTGTGCAATGGGTCGAAGATGTAGGGGTCTACAAGTAGAGCAATTATTAATAATTTCTTTAGCCTGGTGGTATGGAATTTTCCATAACTGGTGTAGAGAGCCAGCATTATTGTGCAACAGAGCATGCTGTTCCTCTGGAGTAGCAAAAGAAACTAGTTTATCAGCCTGTTTATAACCATGAGTCATAGGACTGGGAAGGCAGGAATGTGCCCAAATATGGATAATATAAGTGGGAGAAGTGTGGTTTCTAATAATGGATTGTAGCTCGAAAAAAAGTTGTTGAATAATAGGTTTATTGGAGTTTCTGCTGGGAGTTTCTATATTTTTTAATATAAAAACTGAATATAAGGAATCAAAAACTATATTAATGGGGTAAGAATTTAGGCAAATAACTTTAATAAGAGCACATAATTCGTTTTGATGAGCAGAATGAAATTTAATGTAAAAGACTTTATATTTTTTGAGAGACCAGAATGATGTTTTGGCATTTTTAGTCTCATCTATACAGAAAATTTCAGCTTGAGGGATAGGCTGTGAGCTGATGATGTGGGAAATAATAAATTCAGTATTTTTGAAGAAATTCCATAACTTGTTAGAGGGTTAGTGAAATGAAATTTCTCCAAAATATTCCATAAAAGCTATTTGGAAATTGGTGGAAGTTTGAATTGAGATTTATTAATAGATATTACAATTTTATGAGGATCAGAGCCAATTAGAGTTTTAGTTCTATTTCTTCCATTGATAATGATTAAAGCAATTAAACCAAGGTAGGGTGAAAATGACTTCATTCCTCTAAAATGGGAGTCAGTTCAGTTCAGTTCAGTTGCTAAGTCATGTCCGACTCTTTGCGACACCATGGATCACAGCACGCCAGGCCTCCCTGTCCATCACCAACTCCCGGAGTTCACTTAGATTCACATCCATCGAGTCAGGGATGCCATCAGCCATCTCATCCTCTGTCGTCCCCTTCTCCTCCTGCCCCCAATCCCTCCCAGCATCAAAGTCTTTTCCAATGAGTCATCTCTTCACATCAGATGGCCAAAGTACTGGAGTTTCAGATTTAGCATCATTCCTTCCAAAGAAATCCCAGGGCTGATCTCCTTCAGAATGGACTGGTTGGATCTCCTTGCAGTCCAAGGGACTCTCAAGAGTCTTCTCCAACACCACAGTTCAAAAGCATCAATTCTACGGCACTCAGCCTTCTTCACAGTCCAACTCTCACATCCATACATGACTACTGGTAAAACCATAGCCTTGACTAGACGGACCTTAGTTGGCAAAGTAACCATTCTATTGGGTGTTCTTGTTGGGCAACAAGTTCTGTTGGAGAATGAAGAGAGGGGAGTATAAATAATTCTAGAGGTAAATCAAGTCTGATGCGAATAAGAAACTGTTTTTGTAATTTATTTTGCACTAAATAAAGTTCCTCTCGTGCCTCTTGAGAAAGTGAACGAAGGCTATTTAAATCAGGATCTCCTTTTAAAGTATCAGATTAGTCAGTTGATAATTAGCAATGCCTAGCGGTGGCAGCAGGCCGGCACACTAAGCGTGGCCGAGAGCTACCCCACGTCCAAAGTCAGGGACAGCAGCCCAGAGTACCAGGCTGCAATGGCACAGGAATGGCTGGGAGGAGCCACTCCGCATCCGAGTTCAGGGGCAGCCGGAAGGAGCTACCCAGTGTCCGAGGCCAGTGGCAGCTGGGAGGAGACACCCCATGTCCGAGGTCAGGGGCATCCGGGAGAAGCCACCTCGCACCCGAGGCCAGGGGTGGTGACCCTGAGGAGCCACCCCGAGCCCGAGGCCAGGGCCAGCGGCCAGGAGGAGCATCCTGAGGAGTGGTGGCTGTGCAGGCATAGGAGGGCTTAGAGGAGATATTCCACGTTAAAGGTCAGGAACTGAGACGGTAAGGAGATGCCCCTTGTCCAAGGTAACAAGCAGTGGCTGTGCTTTGCTGGAGCAGCCGTGAAGAGATACCCCAGCCCAAAGTAAGAGAAACCCAAGTAAGATGGTAGGTGCTGCAAGAGGGCATCAGAGGGCAGACACACTGAAACAATACTCACAGAAAACTAGTCAATCTAATCACACTAGGACCACAGCCTTGTCTACCTCAGTGAAACCAAGCCATACCCGTCGGGCAACCCAAGATGGGTGGATCATGGTGGAGAAGTCTGACAGAATGTGGTCCACTGCAGAAGGGAATGGCAAACCACTTCAGTATTCTTGCCTTGAGAACCCCACGAATAGTATGAACAGGTAAAATGATAGGATACCAAAAGAGGAACTCCCCAGGTCATTAGGTGCCCAAAATGCTACTGGAGATCAGTAGAGAAATAACTCCAGAAATAATGAAGGGATGGAGCCAAAGCAAAAACAATACCCAGCTGTGGATGTGACTGGTGATAGAAGCAAGATCCGATGCTGTAAAGAACAATATTGCATAGGAACCTGGAATGTCAGATCCATGAATCAAGGCAGATTGGAAGTGGTCAAACAAGAGATAGCAGGGGTGAACATTGACATCCTAGGAATCAGCGAACTAAAATGGACTGGAATGGGTGAATTCAACTCAGATGACCATTATATCTACTACTGTGGGCAGGAATCCCTTAGAAGAAATGGAGTAGCCATCATGGTCAACAAAAGAGTCCAAAATGCAGTACTTGGATGCAATCTCAAAAACGACAGAATGATCTCTGTTCGTCTCCAAGGCAAACTATTTAATCCAAGTCTATGCCCCAACCAGTAACGATGAAGAAGCTGAAGTTGAACGGTTTTATGAAGACCGACAAGACCTTTTAGAACTAACATCCAAAAAAAGATGTCCTTTTCATTATAGGGGAGTGGAATGCAAAAGTAGGAAGTCAAGAAACACCTGGACTAACAGGCAAATTAGCCCTTGGAATGGGGAATGAAGCAGGGCAAAGACTAATAGAGTTTTGCCAAGAAAATGCACTGGTCATAGCAAACACCCTCTTCCAAGAACACAAGAGAAGACTCTACACATGGATATCACCAGATGGTCAACACCAAAATCAGACGGATTATATTCTTTGCAGCCAAAGATGGAGAAGCTCTATACAGTCAACAAAAACAAGACCAGGAGCTGACTGTGGCTCAGATCATGAACTCCTTATTACCAAATTCACACTCAAATTGAAGAAAATAGGGAAAACCACTAGATCATTCAGGTATGACCTAAATCAAATCCCTTATGATTATACAGTGGAAGTGAGAAATAGATTTAAGGGCCTAGATCTGATAGATAGAGTGCCTGATGAACTATGGAATGAGGTTCGTGACACTGTACAGGAGACAGGGATCAAGACCATCCCCATGGAAAAGAAATGCAAAAAAGAAAAATGGCTGTCTGGGGAGGCCTTACAAATAGCTGTGAAAAGAAGAGAGGCGAAAAGCAAAGGAGAAAAGTAAAGATATAAGCATCTGAATGCAGAGTTCCAAAGAATAGCAAGAAGAGATAAGAAAGCCTTCCTCAGTGATCAATGCAAAGAAATAGAGGAAAACAACAGAATGGGAAAGACTAGAGATCTCTTCAAGAAAATTAGAGATACCAAGGGAACATTTCATGCAAAGATGGGCTTGATAAAGGACAGAAATGGTCTGGACCTAACAGAAGCAGAAGATATCAAGAAGAGGTGGCAAGAATACACGGAAGAACTATACAAAAAAGAGCTTCACAACCCAGATAATCATGATGATGTGATCACTAATCTAGAGCCAGACATCTTGGAATGTGATGTCAAGTGGGCCTTAGAAAGCATCACTACGAACAAAGCTAGTGGAGGTGATGGAATTCCAGTTGAGCTGTTTCAAATCCTGAAAGATGATGCTCTGAAAGTGCTGCACTCAATATGCCAGCAAATTGGGAAAACTCTGCAGTGGCCACAGGACTGGAAAAGGTCAGTTTTCATTCCAGTCCCAAAGAAAGGCAATGCAAAAGAATGCTCAAACAACCGCACAGTTGCACTCTTCTCACATGCTAGTAAAGTAATGCTCAAACTTCTCCAAGCCAGGCTTCAGCAATACATGAACCGTGAACTCCCTGATGTTCAAGCTGGTTTTAGAAAAGGCAGAGGAACCAGAGATCAAATTGCCAACATTCACTGGATCATGGAGAAAGCAAGAGAGTGCCAGAAAAACATCTATTTCTGCTTTATTGATGATGCCAAAGCCTTTTGACTGTGTGGATCACAATAAACTGTGGAAAATTCTGAAAGAGATGGGAATACCAGACCACCTGACCTGCCTCTTGAGAAATCTGTATGCAGGTCAGGAAGCAATAGTTAGAACTGGACACGGAGCAGACTGGTTCCAAATAGGAAAAGGTGTACATCAAGGCTGTATATTGCCACCCTGCTTATTTAACTTATATGCAGAGTACATCATGAGAAATGCTGGACTGGAAGAAACACAAGCTGGAATCAAGATTGCCGGGAGAAATATCAGTCACCTCAGATATGCAGATGACACCACCCTTATGGCAGAAAGTGAAGAGGAGCTAAAAAGCCTCTTGCTGAAAGTGAAAGAGGAGAGCGAAAAAGTTGGCTTAAAGCTCAACATTTAGAAAATGAAGATCATGGCATCCGGTCCCATCACTTCATGGGAAATAGATGTGGAAACAGTGTCAGACTTTATTTGGGAGGGGGCTCCAAAATCAGTGCAGATGGTGACTGCAGCCATGAAATTAAAAGACACTTCTTGGAAGAAAAGTTATGACCAACCTAGATAGTATATTCAAAAGCAGAGACATTACTTTGCTGACTAAGGTTCGTCTAGTCAAGGCTATGGTTTTTCCTGTGGTCATGTATGAACGTGAGAGTTGGACTGTGTAGGAAAGGTCCATCGAGTCAAGGCTATGGTTTTTCCAGTGGTCATGTATGAACGTGAGAGTTGGACTGTGAAGGATGCTGAGCGCTAAAGAATTGATGCTTTTGAACTGTGTTGTTGGAGAAGACTCTTGAGAGTCCCTTGGACTGCAAGGAGATCAGCCCTGGAATTTCTTTGGAAGGAATGATGCTAAAGCTGAAACTCCAGGACTTTGGCCACCTCATGCAAAGAGTTGACTCATTGGAGAAGACTCTGATGCTGGGAGGGATTGGGGGCAGCAGGAGACGGGGACGACAGAGGATGAGATGGCTGGATGGCATCTCGGACTCGATGGATGTGAGTCTGAGTGAACTCCGGGAGATGGTGATGGACAGGGAGGGCTGGCGTGCTGTGATTCATGGTGTCACAAAGAGCTGGACACGACTGAGCGACTGAACTGAACTCAATGAGGGTTTAATCCAATTTATACCACCTAAGAGTTTTTGAAAATCATTTAAAGTTGATAATTTGTCAGTACGAATCTGTGTTATTTTGGGGAGTAATATATTTTCTATTAACAACAAATCCTAAGTAAAGGTAAGGTGTAGAGGTTTGAAATTTTTCAGGGGAAATGATTAACCCAGAGTTTTCTAAGCATTGTTGAGCTATATCAAACATGTGTTGAGCTTCTAAAACAGATGGAGCTGAAAACAATATATCATCCATATAATGAATAACAAGGAAGTCAGGAAATTGTTTTCTCACAGGCTCAAGGGCTTTAGCTAGGTAGTATTAACACATGGTGGAAGAATTCATCATTCCTTGAGGTAGCACTGTCCATTGATATCGTTTATAAGGCCCGATGTGATTAGGAAAAGGGAGAGAGAAAGCAAATCTCTCTCAGTCTAAAGGATATAAAGGTATATTAAAAAAGCAATCTTGTAGATCAATAATAATAATTTGTCAATTTTGAGGAATAGTAGTAGGTGATAGGATCCCTGGTTGCAATGCACGCATAAGTTTCATAGATACATTAACTTTTCTTATGTCTGTTAGAGATGCCATTTGTTAGATTTCTTTTTATAACAAAAATAGGAGAGATCCAAGAAGATCAAGATTCCTCAATATGTTTCAATTCTAATTGTGTGTCTATAAGTTGTTTATCACCCTGTAGTTTCTCTTTCTTAAGGGGCTACTGCTCTGTCCAAACAGGCTCGTCATTCTTCCAAGTTATTTTAATAATTGCATTGTTCATTAAATGAGCAGTGGCCCCCAGGAAAAATGTGGAATGTGTATCTGAGTTTGCCATTGCATGAGTAAGTCCCTTCCTATTAGATTAAAGGGTGCATCTATCACATAAGGTCTTAATGTTGCAGGTTGGCCTTCTAGCCCCTCACATGGATAGATTTGAGTGCTCTGATAAACCTCTTGTATTTTGGTTTGAATAATTCCTGCAATTTGGCAAGAGATTTTTTGTATAGGCCAAGATTTGGGCCATAAATGTTTGGATGTAATAGTAATATCAGATCCAGTGTTGAGGAGACCAGAAATTTTTTACCATTAATTTTGATATTTATATTTGGTCAGGCATATTCAGATACCAATGATGCCCGTAAGGATTGTTTTTGATCTGTACTGCTGAATCTGCCTGTCCGTACATTATTAGAGGAATTAATAGAGATGTGAGGTTAAAGAAGTAATCGAGCAATTTTGTCCCCTTTTTTGAACTGCCATAGAATGTGAGATGAAATCATAATTTGAATCTCTCCTTTATAATCTAAATAAATTACTCCAGGGTGAACAGTAATTCCTTTAGAAGTCAGACTAGATCAGCCAAGTAAAAGACCAAAAGTTTGTGGGGGCAGGGGTCCAAAAAGTCTGGTAGGTATTCTAGAAGGGACTGCTTGAGGGTAAAGGAGAAAATCATTTAGGGCGGGTATATCAATGGCAGCACTGCTGAATGTTGAGGGTTTGAGGGAAAAGATGGAATTTGCCCCTGGTTTTTGTTGAAGGGGACCTGGTTGTGGGGGGGTGGGGGGGGGTCCCTGCTTGGAGTTTCCAGGAATAGGTGTTCCTTCAATATCAACTCTAGATTTACAATCTTTGGCCCAATGCATTCCTCTATGGCAGTGAGGGCAGATTTTTGGAGGTTTTTTATTAGCCTTCTTAGGGCAGTCCCTTTTTAAATGGTTCTTATCCCCACATATAAAACATCTTTTATTTCCCTTTTTAAAGGCAGCAGCCATTGTTTCAGCTAGCATTTGCATCTTTTGAGTTTCTGATCCTAGATTGCAATAAGCCTTCAAATAATCAATAATAGTCCCAGTATCAAGAATTGGAGCTATAGCCTTTCGATATTCCTGATTTGCATTCTCAATAGCCAGTAATTTCTCTAGTTGTTTTTTGGCTTTTTCTGTGGTTACAGTATAAGAAATAGCAGTTTCCAATCTAGCTAAAAAAATCAGCATAATTTTCATTAGGTCCTTGTAATATTTTAGTGTAGCTACCTGCAGGCTCTCCTTGAGGAGTAATTCGATCCCAAGTTTCAAGGGCCACTGTTTTTAATTGTTCATGCAACAAGGGAGGGCTTTGTATTTGAGCTTCTATGGCATCAAACTGTCTGGTGTCAGTTAACATTTCAAAAGTAATTTGGTTTGGGGGAGCTCCAATCCGAGCATTCTTGCTAGTGTGATCTCTGGCTATATCATGAAACCACATTGTCCATTGAAGATATTATCCTGATTTAAGGAGAGCTTTTTTTAAAATTCACCAATCATAGGGAATAAAGTTTTCAATAGAAGATGCCACAATATTTAGAAGCTCTTTAGTAAAACGCAAATGTGGGCCATACATAGTTACAGCCTTTTTCATTTGTTGCATGTGAAAAAAGTTAATACCTTCATATTGAAGTGTTATGTGCTCTTGAGTGTCAGGATTTCTTAAAACTGGAAAAGTGGAAAAACCATCAGCTTCAGAGACTTGTGATTGCAAAGCCAGCAATTCAGAGAGCCTGTCATGGAGGAGAGTGAGTAGGTACCGATTTTTTGCAAGTATGAGTCTGTGCTAAAGGCTTATCATTATTATCCAGAAAAGTATTGCCAGTTTTGGTGATAAAAAGTGTCTCAGGAAAGTCGTTGTCAGAATCATTAGGTTCTAGCAAAGGAGAGATTTTTGGATTTGTGTCTGCTGGCAGAGGAGGAGCATTTGGAGCAGCCAGGCAAGGCTTGTAGGAAAATTCAGAAATATTTTATGTTGTTCTAATTGGACCCTTTGTAAAGTTTCATCATCTAATTCATATTCATGTAACAAGTGTTCTGTCTGTTGTCAAATATCATGAGGGCTAGAATTACCTTGAAATGGCAGGATTACAGCTTTAATGAGACCCCATAGGGGCCAGAAATCAATTGGAATGTTCTCTCCCTGCCTGGTGGCTCGTTCAACATTTTATTTGACCCAGTGCCAAATTTCTAAATCAAAACTGCCTTCATCAGGGAACCAGGGATTATGCTTGACTACTGTTTGAAAACAAGCTTCTATTCATTGGTGTGAAACCAAAAGTCCATGAACTTTAAACAAATGGTGAAGTAAAGTAGAAAAATGATGGGCTTTCCAGCCGTTTTACCCATGTCTTAGTACTTACTGACCTCAATAGGTCCCAAATCACTCCATCTGAAATGCCACGTATACCAGGTTCCTGTTTCATACACCACTTGTTGTGGTCCTTTAATGGATTGGAATCTGGTGGTCTGGAGTTGATGATAAGAAAGTGAAAGAGAAGGAAGCTAGTATTCCCTGGTTTACGCAGAGAACCAATAAAAACCTAGAAGAGGGTTTGCACCACTTACGAAGGCACAGGGCGTCCTCTCGAGGAGGTCTTGAAAGCTGGGGCATGAGAGTGAGCTCGGTGGGTTTCCACACTCCAGAGAATTAGCCAGAAGGAGAGAGAGAAAGAGAAAGACACGGGGATCCAAGTCTCTGGTGGAGCAAGGGTGATTTAATGATCTTTCTGTGAGTATATATAGGCTGTTATACAAGGAATTTATTTTGACAATGATAAAGATCAGAAAACCAAATGTACAGCAACCGTTATCAAGGAAACAAGGAATTAGTAATGGTCATAAGGTCAGAAGACAATCCGTATCTCAAGAAAGAGGGTCATGACTAAGCAGTTTTGGCACAAGGGAAATGTTTACTGAAGGAAATCCATGCATGCGTTTCATCCCATGACCTCAGTCTTGGGAGCAGCATACCACTAGACTCGCTCCCATTACCATGAACTGATAAGGAACAGAGGATTTATGAGAGACAGAAAACAGAACACAGGAATCCTTCTATTAAACGTTCCCTGACAAAACTCCATAGGACTATATATGTCTACATACTTTAAAGGCTGCTGCCTGAGAGACTGGCATCCAATCAACCTAAAACTAAATGCTAAATGATATTCCTCCTCTTGGAAACCTGACAGGTCTTAGCACATCCTCAACAAGAGCATATCAAGAATAAGTCAGGCAATCTTGAAAATTACATCAGTGTCATAGTGATATGAAAGTCTCCTTTTGTCTCTTTCCTTCAATCTATAACCAGTAAAACATCCATAACTCAATAAAGGTGGTTCAGCCCAACACATCAGGGTGCTGAAGAATTCCACTCATCTGTAAATCTAAAGTTGGGTGGACACAAGAGGCAGGACTAGGGGAACAGAGGAGAGAGTGCCAGCATTTCTGGACCCTTGGCCACGGTCCACAGCCCCAGATAACCTTTGAGCATCATGGGAGGTAGTGCAGATAACCATGGCCTCCAGATTACAACAGTCTATGACCACAGGAAACCAGACAGCAGTAGCAGGGTCTGCAATCCTGTCCCTTCAGCCACAGAGACACATGTAACTCTGGCCAGAACCACCCTCATCACTGCCTGCAGTAGTGGTACTTAGGGTACTGACAATCCTGGTCATGGCAGAGACACTGTGACCTGGCTTCCCCTCTCCCTTCTCTTGCAGCAGCAGAGCCAGAAGACCCCAGATGTGGTCCCGCCATTGGCTCCAAGCTGTGATGTCACCAACACCAGCAACAGAAAGGCACCAACCCAAGAGGCACAAGCACTGGCAACAATGTCATAAGGTGACATCTTTAACAGAGGTGAGGGGTGGATGTGAAAGGTGAAGGATGGAAAATGCCCATTCTCAAATGTAATCAGAGGCTGAACAAGAAAGAGAAACCAAAACTTGTTCTATAATGCCACCTACTGGAAAACAAAAGAAAGATCTCTAATTACTAATCAGTTGAATTGGTAGAATGAAAAAAAAAAAATTTTACCTAAAGAAGAAAGGCAGTTGTTACAAATGCAATGGCAGAGGAACTCATCAAGTACCATGAGTATCACCAAAGAAAATGACAATTCCCCAAGAAACAAACTTAAAATTATAGAATATTGCTATTTCAGTCAGTTCAGTAAAGTCGCTCAGTCATGTCCAACTCTTTGCAACCCCATGAACCACAGCACACCAGGCCTCCCTGTCTATCACCAACTCCTGGGGTCTACCCAAACCCATGTCCATTGAGTCGGTGATGCCATCCAACTATATTATCCTCTGTTGTCCCCTTCTCCTCCTGCCCTCAATCTTTCCCAGCATCAGGGTCTTTTCAAATGAGTCAGCTCTTCGCATCAGGTGGCCAAAGTATTGGAGTTTCAGCTTCAGCATCAGTCCTTCCAATGAACACCCAGGACTGATCTCCTTTAGGATGGACTGGTTGGATCTCCTTGCAGTCCAAGGGACTCTAAAGAGTCTTCTCCAACACCACAGTTCAAAAGCATCAATTCTTTGGTGCTCAGCTTTCTTTATAGTCCAACACTCAAATATATACATGACTGCTGGAAAAACCATAGCCTTGACTAGACGGACTTTTGTTGACAAAGTAATGTCTCTGCTTTTTAATATGCTGTCTATGCTTGGGGCTGGTGCATGGGGATGACCCACAGAGATGTTATGGGGAGGGAGGTGGGAGGGGGGGTTCATGTTTGGGAACACATGTAAGAATTAAAGATTTTAAAATTAAAAAAATAAAAAACTAAAAAAAAAAATATGCTGTCTAGGTTGGTCATAACTTTCCTTCCAAGGAGTAAGCATCTTTTAATTTCATGGCTGCAATCATCATCTGCAGGATTTCTGAGCCCAGAAAAATAAATATTGCTATTCAATGATACAGAATTCAAAATAGCTGTTATGAAGAAACTCAATGAACTACAAGAAAATTCAGAAAGGTAGTTCAATGAATCCAGAAATAAAAACAATGAACAGAATGGATACTTTACTAAGGAGATTGAAACTCTTAAAAGGAACCAAACAGAAATTCTCAATAAATGCAATAAAGAATGCATTATAAAGCAATGGAAATAGAACAGACAATATGGAAGAGAGAATTGGTGAGCTCAAAGACAGAAATCTAGAAATGATACAAGTAGAAGAGGAAAGAGGAATAAGATATTTTAAAAATGAGGAAAAAATTTCTCTGACTCTTTTACAAAGGGCAACATTAGTGTAATTGGTATTCTTAAACAAAAGAGAGAGAACAGAGCAGAGAGCTTATATAAAGAAAATAATAGCTGAAAATTCCCCAAGCCTAGGGAAGACACTGAATATACAAGTCCATGAGGCTAAGAAAACACCTAATTACATCAATGCAAAATGATCTTCTTCAAGGCACATTAAAACTGTCAAAAGTCAATGACAAAGAAACAATTTTAAAGGCAGCTAGAGAGAAAAAAAAAATTGGTAACCTACAAAGGAACTCCTACCAGACTATTAACAGATTTCTCAGCAGAAACTCTATCCAGCAAAGTTATCAATCAAATATGAAGAACAAATAAAACTTTTACAAACAAGCAAAAGCTGAGGGAGTTCATCAAAACTAGACTTACAGTAAATGTTGAAAGGAGTGCTCTTACTTGCATCACAAGGCAAGATTGGCCACTAATGAATGAATGAATAAAGAAGTTGCAGGATAGATAGATAGATTGACTGATTGATAGGTAATGGAATATTAGTTAGCCATAAAAGGTAATGAAACTTGCCATTTACAACAACATGGATGGACCTAGTGATGTTATGCTAAGTGAAATAAGACAGATGGAGAAACACTATTTATTAACTCATGATTTCACTTATGTGACATTTAAAAAACAAGACAAAAAGAAACAGATTCATGATACAGAAAACAAGCTGGTGGTTGTCAGAGGGGAGGGAGTTTGGTGAGTGAAACAGGTGAAGAGGATTAAGAGGTACAAACTTCCAGATATAAAACAAATAAGCCATGAGAATGTAATGTACAGCATATGGAATATAGTCAATAATATTTTAATAATTTTTATGGTAACAGAGAACTAGACTTATTGAGGTGATCACTTCAAAATTATATAAGTAAATCACTATGATGTACACCTCAAACTAATATGATATCGTATATCAGTTATACTGCATAAAACAGATGTTTCAGTGTAAGTTTTAAAATGTCAACAGTCTAATGTCTCATCTCTCATCAACCACAGTTTAATCTAATTCCTATATAACTTACAGTTATTTATTATAATATTCCTCAATGATTCACATAGATTTTTAGTGTGTCCTTAGAATTGAAATTTCTCATGGTCATTCATGCTTGGTCACAGTCAACAGCACAGTCCAGTAGAAATGCAATATAAACAACAAAGGTAATTGAAAATTTCCCAGTAGTCATACTAAAAAAAAAAAAATCTTTTTAAAATCACTTAAAAGTATTTAATAGTATATTCTATTTAGCCCAATATATCAAAAATGTTGTCATTTCAACATATAATCAATATAAAGAAGTTCAGCCGCTCAGTCGTGTCCGACTCTTTGGGACCCCATGAATCGCAGCATGCCAGGCCTCCCTGTCCATCACCATCTCCTGGAGTTCACTCAGACTCACGTCCATCGAGTCCGTGATGCCATCCAGCCATGTCATCCTTGGTCGTCACCTTCTCCTCCTGCCCCCAATCCCTCCCAGTATCATACTCTTTTCCAATGAGTCAACTCTTCGCATGAGGTGGCCAAAGTACTGGAGCTTCAGCTTTAGCATCATTCCTTCCAAAGAAATCCCAGGGCTGACCTCCTTCAGAATGGACTGGTTGGATCTCCTTGCAGTCCAAGGGACTCTCAAGAGTCTTCTCCAACACCATAGTTCAAAGCATCAATTCTTTGGCGGTCAGCCTTCTTCACAGTCCAACTCTCACATCCATACATGACCACAGGAAAAACCATAGCCTTGACTAGACGGACCTTAGTTGGCAAAGTAATGTCTCTGCTTTTGAATATGCTGTCTAGGTTGGTCATAACTTATCTTCCAAGGAGTAAGCGTCTTTTAATTTCATGGCTGCAGTCAACATCTTCAGTGATTTTGGAGCCCAAAAAAATAAAGCCTGACACTGTTTCTACCGTTTCCCCATCTATTTCCCATGAAGTGATGGGACCAGATGCCATGATCTTAGTTTTCTGAATGTTGAGCTTTAAGCCAACTTTTTCGATATCCTCTTTCAATTTCATCAAGAGGCTTTTTAGCTACTTTTCACTTTCTGCCATAAGGGTGGTGTCATCTGCATATCTGAGGTGACTGATATTTCTCCCGGCAATCTTGATTCCAGCTTGTGTATCTTCCAGTCCAGCATTTCTCATGATGTACTCTGCATATAAGTTAAATAAGCAGGGTGACAATATACAGCCTCAACGTACTCCTTTTCCTATTTAGAACCAGTCTGTTGTTCCATGTCCAGTTCTAACTGTTGCTTCCTGACTGCATACAGATTTCTCAGGAGGCAGGTCAGGTGGTCTGGTATTCCCATCTCTTGAAGAATTTTCCACAGTTTATTGGGATCCACACAGTCAAAGGCTTTGGCATAGTCAATAAAGCAGAAATAGATGTTTTTCTGGAACTCTCTTGCTTTTTCCATGATCCAGTGGATGTTGGCAATTTGATCTCTGGTTCCTCTGCCTTTTCTAAAACCAGCTTGAATGTCAGGGAGTTCACGGTTCTCGTATTGCTGAAGCCTGACTTGGAGAACTTTGAGCATTACTTTACTAGCATGTGAGATGAGTGCAATTGTGCAGCAATTTGAGCATTCTTTTGCATTGCCTTTCTTTTGGATTGGAATGAGAACTGACCTTTTCCAGTCCTGTGGCCACTGCAGAGTTTTCCCAATTTGCTGGCATAATGAGTGTGGCACTTTCAGAGCATCATCTTTCAGGATTTGAAACAGCTCAACTGGAATTCCATCACCTCCACTAGCTTTGTTCGTAGTGATGCTTTCTAAGGCCCACTTGACATCACATTCCAAGATGTCTGGCTCTAGATTAGTGATCACATCATCATGATTATCTGGGTCATGAAGATCTTTTATGTACAGTTCTTCCATGTATTCTTGCCACCTCTTCTTAATATCTTCTGCTTCTGTTAGGTCCATACCATTTCTGTCCTTTATCAAGCCCATCTTTGCGTGAAATGTTCCCTTGGTATCTCTAATTTTTTTTTTCTTTTTTTTTTTACTTTATAGGTTTTATTTTTTTTAATTTTTTTTAATTTAAAATCTTTAATTCTTACATGCGGTCCCAAACATGAACCCCCTCCCACCTCCCTCCCCATAACATCTCTCTGGGTCATCCCCATAGACCAGCCCCAAGCATGCTGCATCCTGCGTCAGACATAGACTGGCAATTCGATTCTTACATGATAGTATACACGTTAGAATGCCATTCTCCCAAATCATCCCACCCTCTCCCTCTCCCTCTGAGTCCAAAAGTCCGTTATACACATCTGTGTCTTTTTTGCTGTCTTGCATACAGGGTCGTCATTGCCATCTTTCTAAATTCCATATATATATGTTAGTATACTGTATTGGTGTTTTTCTTTCTGGCTTACTTCACTCTGTATAATCGGCTCCAGTTTCATCCATCTCATCAGAACTGATTCAAATGAATTCTTTTTAACGGCTGAGTAATACTCCATTGTGTATATGTACCACAGCTTTCTTATCCATTCATCTGCTGATGGACATCTAGGTTGCTTCCATGTCCTGGCTATTATAAACAGTGCTGCGATGAACATTGGGGTACATGTGTCTCTTTTAATTCTGGTTTCCTTGGTGTGTATGCCCAGCAGTGGGATTGCTGGGTCATATAGCAGTTCTATTTGCAATTTTTTAAGGACTCTCCACACTGTTCTCCATAGTGGCTGTACTAGTTTGCATTCCCACCAACAGTGTAGGAGGGTTCCCTTTTCTCCACACCCTCTCCAGCATTTATTGCTTGCAGATTTTTGGATTGCAGCCATTCTGACTGGTGTGAAGTGGTACCTCATTGTGGTTTTGATTTGCATTTCTCTGATAATGAGTGATGTTGAGCATCTTTTCATGTGTTTGTTAGCCATCCATATGTCTTCTTTGGAGAAATGTCTATTTAGTTCTTTGGCCCATTTTTTGATTGGGTCGTTTATTTTTCTGGAATTGAGCTGCATAAGTTGCTTGTATATTTTTGAGATTAGTTGTTTGTCAGTTGCTTCATTTGCTATTATTTTCTCCCATTCAGTAGGCTGTCTTTTCACCTTGCTGATATTTTCCTTTGTTGTGCAGAAGCTTTTAATTTTAATTAGATCCCATTTGTTTATTTTTGCTTTTATTTCCAGGATTCTGGGAGGTGGATCATAGAGGATCCTGCTGTGATTTATGTCGGAGAGTGTTTTGCCTATGTTCTCCTCTAGGAGTTTTATAGTTTCTGGTCTTACATTTAGATCTTTAATCCATTTTGAGTTTATTACCGTGTGCGGTGTTAGAAAGTGATCTAGTTTCATTCTTTTACAAGTGGTTGACCAGTTTTCCCAGCACCACTTGTTAAAGAGATTGTCTTTACTCCATTGTATATTCTTGCCTCCTTTGTCAAAGATAAGGTGTCCATATGTGTGTGGATTTATCTCTGGGCTTTCTATTTTGTTCCATTGATCTATATGTCTGTCTTTGTGCCAGTACCATACTGTCTTGATGACTGTGGCTTTGTAGTAGAGCCTGAAGTCAGGCAAGTTGATTCCTCCACTTCCATTCTTCTTTCTCAAGATTGCTTTGGCTATTCGAGGTTTTTTGTATTTCCATACAAATCTTGAAATTATTTGTTCTAGTTCTGTGAAAAATATGGCTGGTAGCTTGATAGGGATTGCATTGAATTTGTAAATTGCTTTGGGTAGTATACTCATTTTCACTATATTGATTCTTCCGATCCATGAACATGGTATATTTCTCCATCTATTAGTGTCCTCTTTTATTTCTTTCATCAGTGTTTTATAGTTTTCTATATATAGGTCTTTAGTTTCTTTGGGTAGATATATTCCTAAGTATTTTATTCTATTCGTTGCAATGGTGAATGGAATTGTTTCCTTAATTTCTTTTTCTACTTTCTCATTATTGGTGTATAGGAATGCAAGGGATTTCTGTGTGTTGATTTTATATCCTGCAACTTTACTATATTCATTGATGAGCTCTAGTAATTTTCTGGTGGAGTCTTTAGGGTTTTCCATGTAGAGGATCATGTCATCTGCAAACAGTGAGAGTTTTACTTCTTCTTTTCCAATTTGGATTCCGTTTATTTCTTTTTCTGCTCTGATTGCTGTGGCCAAAACTTCCAGAACTATGTTGAATAGTAGCGGTGAAAGTGGACACCCTTGTCTTGTTCCTGACTTTAGGGGAAATGCTTTCAATTTTTCACCATTGAGGATAATGTTTGCTGTGGGTTTGTCATATATAGCTTTTATTATGTTGAGGTATGTTCCTTCTATTCCTGCTTTCTGGAGAGTTTTTATCATAAATGGATGTTGAATTTTGTCAAAGGTCTTCTCTGCATCTATTGAGATAATCATATGGTTTTTATTTTTCAATTTGTTAATGTGGTGAATTACATTGATTGATTCGCGGATATTGAAGAATCCTTGCATCCCTGGGATAAAGCCCACTTGGTCATGGTGTATGATCTTTTTAATGTGTTGTTGGATTCTGATTGCTAGAATTTTGTTGAGGATTTCTGCATCTATGTTCATCAGTGATATTGGCCTGTAGTTTTCTTTTTTTGTGACATCTTTGTCAGGTTTTGGTATTAGGGTGATGGTGGCCTCATAGAATGAGTTTGGAAGTTTACCTTCCTCTGCAATGTTCTGGAAGAGTTTGAGTAGGATAGGTGTTAGCTCTTCTCGAAATTTTTGGTAGAATTCAGCTGTGAAGCCGTCTGGACCTGGGCTTTTGTTTCCTGGAAGATTTCTGATTACAGTTTCAATTTCCGTGCTTGTGATGGGTCTGTTAAGATTTTCTATTTCTTCCTGGTTCAGTTTTGGAAAGTTGTACTTTTCTAAGAATTTGTCCATTTCTTCCACGTTGTCCATTTTATTGGCATACAACTGCTGATAGTAGTCTCTTATGATCCTTTGTATTTCTGTGTTGTCTGTTGTGATCTCTCCATTTTCATTTCTAATTTTATGGATTTGATTTTTCTCTCTTTGCTTCTTGATGAGTCTGGCTAGTGGTTTGTCAATTTTATTTATCCTTTCAAAGAACCAGCTTTTGGCTTTGTTGATTTTTGCTATGGTCTCTTTTGTTTCTTTTGCATTTATTTCTGCCCTAATTTTTAAGATTTCTTTCCTTCTACTAACTCTGGGGTTCTCCAATTCTTCCTTTTCTAGTTGCTTTAGTTGTAGAGTTAGGTTATTTATTTGACTTTTTTCTTGTTTCTTGAGGTATGCCTGTATTTCTGTGAACTTTCCTCTTAGCACTGCTTTTATAGTGTCCCACAGGTTTTGGGTTGTTGTGTTTTCATTTTCATTCATTTCTATGCATATTTTGATTTCTTTTTTGATTTCTTCTGTGATTTGTTGGTTATTCAGAAGTGTGTTGTTCAACCTCCATATGTTGGAATTTTTAGTAGTTTTTCTCCTGTAATTGAGATCTAATCTTAATGCATTATGGTCAGAAAAGATGCTTGGAATGATTTAGATTTTTTTGAATTTATCAAGTTTAGATTTATGGCCCAGGATGTGATCTATCCTGGAGAAGGTTCCATGAGCACTTGAAAAAAAGGTGAAATTCATTGTTTTGGGGTGAAATGTCCTATAGATATCAATTAGGTCTAATTGATCTAATGTATCATTTAAAGTTTGCATTTCTTTGTTAATTTTCTGTTTAGTTGATCTGTCCATAGGTGTGAGTGGGGTATTAAAGTCTCCCACTATTATTGTGTTATTGTTGATTTCCCCTTTCATACTTGTTAGCATTTGTCTTACATATTGCGGTGCTCCTATGTTGGGTGCATATATATTTATAATTGTTATATCTTCTTCTTGGATTGATCCTTTGATCATTATGTAGTGGCCTTCTTTGTCTCTTTTCACAGCCTTTGTTTTATAGTCTATTTTATAGGATATGAGTATTGCCACGCCTGCTTTCTTTTGGTCTCTATTTGCATGGAATATCTTTTTCCAGCCCTTCACTTTCAGTCTGTATGTGTCCCTTGTTTTGAGGTGGGTCTCTTGTAAGCAGCATACAGAGGGGTCTTGTTTTTGTATCCATTCGGCCAGTCTTTGCCTTTTGGTTGGGGCATTCAACCCATTTACGTGTAAGGTAATTACTGATAAGTATGATCCCGTAACCATTTACTTTATTGTTTTGGGTTCGGGTTTATACACCCTTTTTGTGTTTCCTGTCTAGAGAATATCCTTTAGAATTTGTTGGAGAGTTGGTTTGGTGGTGCTGAATTCTCTCAGCTTTTGCTTGTCTGTAAAGCTTTTGATTTCTCCTTCGTATTTGAATGAGATCCTTGCTGGGTACAGTAATCTGGGCTGTAGGTTATTTTCTTTCATCACTTTAAGTATGTCTTGCCATTCCCTCCTGGCCTGAAGAGTTTCTATTGAAAGATCAGCTGTTATCCTTATGGGAATCCCCTTGTGTGTTATTTGTTGTTTTTCCCTTGCTGTTTTTAATATTTGTTCTTTGTGTTTGATATTTGTTAATTTGATTAATATGTGTCTTGCGGTGTTTCACCTTGGGTTTATCCTATTTGGAACTCTCTGTGTTTCTTGGACTTGGGTGATTATTTCCTTCCCCAGTTTAGGGAAGTTTTCAACTATTATCTCCTCAAGGATTTTCTCATGATCTTTCTTTTTGTCTTCTTCTGGGAGTCCTATAATTCGAATGTTGGAGTGTTTCATATTGTCCTGGAGGTCTCTGAGATTGTCCTCATTTCTTTTAATTCGTTTTTCTTGTTTCCTCTCTGATTCTTTTATTTCTACCATTCTATCTTCTATTTCACTAATCCTATCTTCTGCCTCCGTTAATCTACTATTGGTTGCCTCCAGAGTGTTTCTGATCTCATTTATTGCATTATTCATTATATTTTGACTCTTTTTTATTTCTTCTAGGTCCTTGTTAAACCTTTCTTGCATCTTCTCAATCCTTGTCTCTAGGCTATTTATCTGTGATTCCATTTTGATTTCAAGATTTTGGATCATTTTCACTATCAATATTCGGAATTCTTTCTCAGGTAGATTCCCTACTTCTTCCTCTTTTGTTTGGTTTGGTGGGCAACTCTCCTGTTCCTTTACCTGCTGGGTATTCCTCTGTCTCTTCATCTTGGTTATACTGCTGCGTTTGGGGTGGCCTTTTTATATTCTGGTAATTTGTGGAGTTCTCTTTATTATGGAGCTTCCTCACTGTAGGTGGGGTTCTATCAGTGGCTTGTCAAGGTTTCCTGGTTAGGGAGGCTTGTGTTGGAGTTCTGGTGGGTGGAGCTGGGTTTCTTCTCTCTGGAGTGCAGTGGAGTGACCAGTAATGGGTTATGAGACATCAAAGGTTTTGGAATAATTTTGAGCTGCCTGTATATTGAAGCTCAGGGGTGTGTTCCTGTGTTGCTGGAGAATTTGCATGGTATGTCTTGTTTTGGAACTTGTTGGCCGTTGGGTGGAGCTTGGTTTCGGTGTAGGTATGAAGGCATTTGATGAGCTCCTATTGCTTAATGTTCCCTGAATTCAAGAGTTCTCTAATGTTTTCAGGCTTTGGATTTAAGCCTCCTGCTTCTGGTTTTCAGTTTTATTTTTACAGTAGCCTCTAGACTTCTCCATCTATACAGCACCGATGATAAAACATCTAGGTTAAAGCTGAAAAGTTTCTCCACATTGAGGGACACTCAGAGAGGTTCACTGAGCTGGTGTGGGAAGGCACCGGGTGTGGTCTCAGGCCTCCTCTCTAATTTTCTTAAAGAGATCTCTAGTCTTTCCCATTCTGTTGTTTTCCTCTATTTCTTTGCACTGATTGCTGAAGAAGGCTTTCTTATCTCTTCTTGCTATTCTTTGTAACTCTGCATTCAGATGCTTATATCTTTCCTTTTCTCCTTGGCTTTTCACTTCTCTTCTTTTCACAGCTATTTGCAAGGCCTCCCCAGACAGCCATTTTGCTGTTTTGCATTTCTTTTCCATGGGGATGGTCTTGATCCCTGTCTCCTGTACAATGTCATGAACCTCATTCCATAGATTTAAGTCATACCTGAATGGTCTCGTGGTTTTCCCTACTTTCTTCAATTTAAGTCTGAATTTGGTAATAAGGAGTTCATGATCTGAGCCACAGTCAGCTCCTGGTCTTGTTTTTGTTGACTGTATAGAGCTTCTCCTTCTTTGGCTGCAAAGAATATAATCAATCTGATTTCAGTGTTGACCATCTGGTGATGTCCATGTGTAAAGTCTTCTCTTGTGTTGTTGGAAGAGGATGTTTGCTATGACCAGTGCATTTTCTTGGCAAAACTCTATTAGTCTTTGCCCTGCTTCATTCCATATTCCAAGGCCAAATTTGCCTGGAATATTTTATTTCTACTTTTTGCAATAAGTTTTCAAAATCTGTTATGTGTTTTACACTTAGACACAACTATACATTTCAAGAGTACAGTAGACACAAGTGGCAACAATACTGGACTGTATAGTATAGAACATCATGATAATGTCCTATTTATGACCTCATTTAATCCCTGCAAATCTATTAAAGCAAGTTGTTGTTGTTTAGTGGCTAAGTTGTGTCCAACTCTTTGTGACTGTATGAACTGTGTAGCCTGCCAGACTCTTCTGTCCATGGCATCTCCCAGGCAAGAATACTGGAGTGGTTTGCCATGCCCTCCTCCAGGGGATCTTCCCAACCCAGGGACTGAACCCATATTTCCTGCATTGGCAGAAGATTCTTCACTGCTGAGCCGCCAGGGAAGCAGCCCATTAAAACAAGTAGGGCAGATATTACCTTTCACATTTTACCAAAAGTAAAACTGAGGACCAGAAAATTTTTATGGTTTTTAGAATATGAAATGATAAACCATTGTTTACAACATCTGTCAATGATGCAATACTAAGTATTATTACTGAGTTGAATGTGGAAGAATTGATGCTTTTGAACTCTGGTTTTCGAGAAGACTCTTGAAAGTCACTTGGACTGCAAGGAGAGCAAATCAGTCAATCCTAAAGGAAGTTGGTCCTGAACATTCATTGGAAGGACTGATGCTGAAGCTGAAACTCCAATACTTTGGCCACCTGATGTGAAGAACTGACTCACTGGAAAAACCCTGATGCTGGGAAAGATTAAAGGCAGGAGGAGAAGGGGATGACAGAGGATGAGATAGTTGGATGGCATCACTGACTCAATGGGCATGAGTCTGAGCAAGAGCTCCAGAAGTTGGTGATGGGCAGGGAAGCCTGGCATGCTGCAGTCCACGGGGTTGCAAGGAGTCAGACACAACTGAGCAATAGAACTGACTCATATTATTAAGGTGTGGTATCCATGTAAATATGCCACTCAGATCTCATGCTACAAGGAGCATAATTGATTGATGGCTCCAACTGTGATCCCTCTGGGTTCACCAGTCCATTTATGATGAGGCAGTGCTTTTCCTGTGAGCTGCTTTCAACCAGTGACTAAGTACTATGGGCATACTAAAAGTAAGATTCTTGAGAGGCACATGGCTTCTTCAATGGAGACATTGGCTTTGTTACTGCTGTAACAGCTATGCTACAGCTGAAGACTCTTCTCACCCAATTTCCTTTCCTTATTTCTATTCTTTCACAAGTGTCAGACATGGATTGTATTCTGAAGCCTCTCCCCTCCTCCTGTTCCCAGTAAATTTCTTGTCCATCTAATCCTATTATGGTATCAGCTTTTGAACATATCTGAACTAACACATGAGGCAAATAGTGGTACCAGCATACTTCACATAGCTTGAAGGATTTATCTGGTGAGTTTTTTGAAAAGAATTCAAAGAATTAACAGGATGACTAAAAACTAATACAAAATCATATAGCCAAATAGCCAAATATATACACATAAACACATATCTATGATGATTTTGGAGGAAAAATTATAACTGCATCAGATTTTAAGTAGTCTTTGGAATGTTTAACTAAAGACAATGTTTCTTTTCTGCTTTATATGATATTACTTTAAGACAATCTTATAACTGATGAGTATTAACATTTACATAATTAGATGGTATTTGAGATACACTCTTTAACCACCCTCTATGTAAAGTGTGCAAGTTGTGCATTGGGCCTTTTCCCCTCCTCTGGAGTGAAAGTGAAAGTCGCTCAGTCGTGTCTGACTCTTTGCAACCCCGTGGACCTATTGCATGGAATTCTCCAGGCCAGAATATTGGAGTGGGTAGCTTTTCACTTATCCAGGCGTTCTTCCCAACCCAGGGATCGAACCCAGGTCTCCCACATTGCAACCAGATTCTTTACCAGCTGAGCCACAATGGAAGCCCAAGAATACTCGAGTGAGTAGCCTACCCCTTCTCCAGCAGATCTTCCAACTGAGGAATCAGAATAGGATCTCCTGCATCACAGGTGGATTCTTTACCAGCTGAGCTATGATGGAGGGAGGTGTCTTATTCACACCCATAGTTTAAATGACGGTCTACCATGTTGACAAATTGTAGTTCTAGCTCAGACCTTTCTCTGTTGAACTCTAAATCAATATGTATATCTCCAACAGTAGGGTGAACATCTCTAGATAAATGTTCCATAGCATCTCAAATTCACTCAAAACTGACATCATCATTTTCTCCCAAATGGCTTCTCTGCTACTTTCCCTTGTCTTAGAACATGACACCACTAACAGCCCAGTCACTAAAGCCAGAAAGTAAGTAGATTGGCATTCCCATCCCTTTTACTCCCTATATCCAGTCCAACATAGGTTTTGCTTCGGAAATATTTCTTGAAGGTGTCCATTTTCCTTTAGCCTGCTTTCAAAGTCCTGGTTGACAGCATTTCTCATTAGACTACTTCAAAAATCTAAATTGTTTTCCTGATTCAGTTTTCTCAGATCTTTGTCTAATTGTCTCTTTCTCATCTATCATTTAGTGAGTGTTTTGCTTGACTTGACATGTCTTGCCAATCACTTTCTCTTTTATTTCATCATAGCACTTTTGGCCACTTTATACATTGTTGCTCATTTACATATTTGTTTATTTCAGTGTTCAGTGTAAGTTCCACAAGAGTAGGGACATCATCTATTTTTTTAAAACATTTTCCCTCAACACATAAAAGTTCTGGCATGTATAATATACTTAATTTGCATTGTTGATAAAAAGATAGACTGAACACCAAGTAAATGTATGAATAAATACTGAATATAGCAAAAATTGTTTTTGTTGACAGAGTAATCTTATACTTACATTACCAGATTTCCTCACCTACATACTTCTGAGCATATTTTCAAATTCTGGAAAACATCCATTTAGATATAGTAGAGGTGCTCTTGAAAAGATTCATATGTTTGATACTGTGTTGATATATGTTAGGGCCTTGAGGGAAGAGCTAGAAAAAAACAAAACACTTTTCCACAGGTATCCTGAACCTGTTGAAACATAAGAGTTAGAAGTTGAGTGTTTAAAATATTGAAATATTGCTTGTACCACTGATAAAGCTGAAATTGGGACATGTGACTTATATCTGTGGGCAATTGGCTTTCTAATACTCATCTTTGAAATAAAATTAGCAATCCAGTCACCAATAGCAACAGACTGAAGCAAACTTCCTCCAGCAGAGACAGAGCCTGCACCTATAAATTTTAGAGCATGAAGTTGTAGAGAACACTTAGGCATTTGCCATTTGGACAGTGGTTCTCAAAGTGTGCATCCTGAACAGTACATATGAGCACAAGCATCCTTGGTATCATCAGAATTTGTAGAAATACTAAAATTCAGACTCCACCTTAGAATTAATCAAAAACTGATCTGGGGTCCAGAAATTTGTTTCATAGCATCGTTCAGTGATCCTGATGCACACATAGCTTGAGAATCACAAACCTAAAACTTAGGCGAAAGGAAGGTCTCCTTTTATTTCTTAAAACTAAGCTTACCTCTCGGCCAAGACCAGTTTGTTACTTGGGTGAGTCAAGCATGGGCAGAAAATTTAAACAAGCAGTTATTCTAATCGTGTTCACGTATTGCAGTACTTCTGTTGTTAAGCAGAGAGACTGTTGAGGACACTCCATTGTCTCATTTGGCAGAGTGCTAATTTTAATTCAATTAATCAATAATATATTGATAATATAGAACTTTGATATATTTTAAAGATAGTTTTATTGAAATATGTTTAAATTGTTAAAAAAACTGGCAAAAATCAAACAACTAGAATTGCAATTACCTTAACCCTTTATGTTAAAATCTTGTTTATGAATGTGGTTTTCTGTAATTAAATTAGGAATCAGAGAATGTTAAAACTGTGTGATACCTTAGAGATCATCTAAAGAAGAGCCAGACTTTGAAGGAAAAGTGTTACCAATAAATAGAATAATATCTAGCCTAATGACATTTAGGATATGCTGAGAAGGTGACCCCGAGGATAGGTGTGCTTATTCCACATTGCTTGATTTACTTATGTAAATTTGCCATTTAAATACTTGGAGATTCATCTCTGATTCTTTTAAGTCTTCTTTTAAAATGTAACACATCTAGATGGACTCTAAGAAGATGTATTATTGATTCTTGACATATTTGTATGATTTGGTTAATCAGATTATTTTTCTTCTAGAACATATTAATTATTATATCCAATCTGAGGAAATAAATCTAATATTTATGGAGCATATTGTGAAAGATGCTATGCTATGAATAGTAATTGTAAAATCAGGAGAGGAAAGATGTTTCCATTGATGATGGACCTATTTGGGAAAGCAAATAGAACATCCAGAGAGCAACAAGAAGGTACTAAATACCTCTGGGGCAAGGAAGAGGGAGGTAGGAAAAGAAGTTCTCAGTGGTGCAACATGACTGCTTTGAATGAAATTTAGATATCCATTATCAGAGGGACTGGTTTAAATGAATTGTGATATATCCACACAAGGGACTATCATGTAGCCATCAAAAAATTGATACAGCTCTCTGCTTATATTAATAACCCTTATGCTGGTTTTAAGTAAAGAAGTAATGCATTATACTATCTTGAAATTCATTTAAAAAAACATATAACTATGTATAGAAAATGCCAATAAATGTTTTCAAGAAACGTTAGCAACAGTTACCTCTGAAGAAAGAAACTGGATGTCTGGATAAAAGGGAGTCTTAATTTTCACTATATATCCATTTGCTGGTTTTGGATTTTGTACCTTGTATATGTATTACCTATTTTGAAAAATTCATCACCTTTAGTTTTTAGAAATGCATTTCATGTAATTGTGTACTTGAAATTGTTGAGAGTATATCTTAAGCATTCTCACCAAAACAGAGAAACAAGAAAGGTAACTATGTGAGGTGATGAAAGTATAAATTAACTCGAATTTGAGAATCCTTTTGCAATTTATACATATATCACATTATACTCTTTAAATATACTACAGATTTATTTTTCATTTATAACTCAGTAAAGCTTTAAAAAGGTATACCAGGGATGGGCCCAGTTGTTTTGAATAGGAAGAAGATATTATTGACTCTCTGTGAGTAGGTCTATATCTCTATTTTTTCCATTGATGACATTATACTTGAATAGAAGGATAAGTTTGTTTTCACATTTTTCATCCCATTGATCAATATGATCAATTTAACAAACTCATCTCCATCAGCCCTGTCTGCTCCCAAAGTTGCTTTCAGCCAAAGAGTATGATTTTTCCAGAGAAAATAACTATCAAAGATATCAGAATAGCTGTACTCTTGTGCTGGAACTTTCAAATAAGTCCAGTTGGTCCATAGGAGAGGCTGGTACTTACTCTTCTTTATCTCAATATAAAGGCACTTAGATAATGTACAATAGTGAAAGGTCAAAATGAAATACAAGGGAGGACAGAAAGTATGGTACAGGGTGAAAGAATTACCAGAGTGTCATACAAAGGTCACCAAAGCCATCATGTATTATATGAAAAACAGGAATGTTTTCAATGATCTGGGGCAATATTGAAGGTCAACAGAGAGTACCCTATTCTTGCCTGTGCTACATCCAGCCTCTCAGATGCTATACACTGTCATTTTCCAGGATAAAATGGCTCTTGTTTAGAAAGATTCTGGAATTACAGACCTAACAAGAAAGTATTACTACAACAAAACTGGAGGGCAGAAAGACAACCATTGGCTTTCATGTTTTAATATAGACTTTTGAAACTTAGGGCAATTACAAATAGCTTGAGATAAAAAGTTTAAGGTTTTGTAAGCCTAGAACTTAGAGCACAGGGTTTTGTCATACAAAATAATTTCAGAAGACTGCATGATGAGCTAGAACCATTTTGTTGTAGTTTAGACTGGTGAAGAAGTCCACTGACTAGGGGAAGAAGAGATTCAGAGAGACGAAGAAGAGATTCAGAGAGACAAAGAAGAGAGTTAGAAACTGACGGGTCTCTGAGAAGAAGCCCTGTGCTCTGAACCCGGGTTCAAGTCCCAGGAGACAGGGATAATAAGATGTCTATATAGGTTTGGTTGATTTAATCCCTGTGCCATTTTTCAAGGGAGAATTCTCTTATGGATGACATGGGAGGCATAAAGCAAAACTAACTACCTAGCCCGTCTTGACACAGATGAGATAATGGACTGGCAGAGTTATCCTGTACTCAACATGGTACAGGAAGAGTAGAGTGAAAATGGATGTGATGTACTTTGTCAGAGAGGCCATAGAGAGTCTCACAGCCTAACCTGCACCATACCATGACACAGAAGCAGAAAACAATTTCTGGCACATTCCAGAGGGCTGCAGATGTTGTCTGAGGGAAAGTCAGACCCAAAGAGACATTTTTATAAGAAGCAAGGGAAAGAGCAGCATGACCAGTGAGAATGGACTACCAAGGATGAGAGACAATTATATGCATCCCAGTGGGATTGAACATAGATGGGTGATAATAATCTAAACCATATTACTTCCCACTCTACCTTGGCCTAACAAGATTTAGAAATGATTTGGGGCAAAAGGGTAGAAAAAAGATGCCAGTATTAATATGTAATTTAATGATTTTACTCACTCCAGGTTTGCAAGGCCAGAAACACAGTAGTGATTCTGCCTAGAAGATAACTAGGATCTTTGAGAATAGCTTATATTTCCCAAATTCACAAAAATGCCCCAAATCTGTGACACAAAACAGAAAAACAATTTAAAATTTTACTTTTAAAATATAATTGCTACATGGGCTAGAATATTCAGGTTCAGTCAGTACATTCTCTTCTCTATTGTAAAGTTTACATGGGATGATAATCAGATTATAACCAGGTGATTTGAGAATAATGACACAAAACAGAATAACAATTTAAAATTTTACTTTTAAAATATAACTGCTACATGGGCTAGAATACTCAGGTTCAGTCAGCACATTCTCTTCTCTATTGTAAAGTTTACATGGGATGATAATCAGATTATAACCAGGTGATTTAATACACCTGGAGAGTGAGCTGGTTGGTTTTCATGGCTACTATCAACCAGCTGGGAGAATAATGTACTACCCATCTTCACAGAAGGGGTCACATCGCTGAGGAAATGTTGATGTCCGTTCACCAAGACTTCTCCTGGATTGTGCCTCTATAATAATTTTTCCCAATAAAGCTATTTCAAAATCAACCACTCTCTATCATCAGAATCTTTAGATTAGTCAATACCATTGATTAGGCTGCAAGCTAGTGCTTGCTTCTATATTTTGGCCTGAAAGACACGTTTCTCTCATGATATTTGCATATAACAGCTCACCCATTGTGTGTTGCCTTTATTTAGTGTAATTTACAACTGCCTCTTGAGAAACCTACATGCAGGTCAAGAAGCAACAGTTAGACCAAGACACTGGTTCCAAATAGAAAAAGGAGTACATCAAGGTTGTATATTGTCACCCTGCTTATTTAACTTATGCAGAGTGCAGCATGCGAAATGCCAGGCTCGATGAAGCACAAGCTGGAATCAAGATTGTCAAGAGAATTGTCAATAACCTCAGATATGCAAATGACACCACCCATATAGCACAAAGCAAAGAATTAAAAAGCCTCTTGATGAAAGTGAAAGAGGAAAGTGAAAAAGTTGGCTTGAAACTCAATATTCAGAAAACTAAGATAATGGCATCTGGTCCCATCACTTCATGACAAATAGATGGGCAAACAATGGAAACAGTGATGGAACTTATTTCCTTGGGCTCCAAAATCACTGCAGATGGTGACTGCAGCCATGAAATTTAAAAAACGCTTACTCCTTGGAAGAAAACCTATGACCAACCTAGACAACATATTCAAAAGCAGAGACATTACTTTGCCAACAAAGGTCCATCTGGTCAAAGCTATGGTTTTTCCAGTAGTCACGTATGGATGTGAGTTGGACTATAAAGAAAGCTGAGCACCGAAGAATTGATGCTTTTGAACTGTGGTATTGGAGAAAACTCTTGAGAGTCCCTTGGACTGAAAAGAAATCTAACTTGTCAATCCTAAAGGAAATCAGCCCCAAATATTCACTTCAAGACTGATGCTGAAGCTGAAACTCCAATACTTTGGCCACGTGATGCAAAGAACTGACTACTCATTGGAAAAGACTCTGATGCTGGGAAAGATTGAAGGTGGGAAGATGAGATGGTTGGATGGCATCACCGACTCGATGGACATGACTTTGAGTAAGCTCCAGGAGTCTGTGATGGACGGGGAAGCCTGGCGTGCAGCAGTCCATGGGGTCACAAAGAGTCGGACATGACTGAGCAACTGAACTAAACTGAGCTGAAGTACATGCATATTTGTTGTATAACCATCATCATAAAATCACCATCACCCATCTCCATAATTTTCATCTTCCTAACTAAAATTCTGTATCCAGTAAACAGTATGTCCCCTTTTGCCCTTCCCTAGTCCCTGGTGATGGACAGGGAGGCCTGGTGTGCTGCAATTCATGGGGTCGCAAAGAGTTGGACACGACTGAGCGACTGAACTGAACTGAACTGAGTACCTGGTAACCTGTAATATACAATGTGTCTCTGTGAATTTGATTATTCTAAATATTCCATATGACTGGACACATACTATTTGACCTTTTGTGTATAGCTTATTTAATTTACAAGGTTTTCAAGATTTATTCTTGTTATAATAGCTGTCAGAATTTTCTTCCATTTTATGTATATATCACACTTTGTTTATCCATTCATCTGTTATGTACATTTAGGCTATCAACACGTTTTGGCTATTGTGACTAATGCTGCTATGAACAATGGTGTGCAATGCCTACTCAAGACCTTGTTTTCAAATCTTTTGACTATATACCTAGAAGCAGAATTACTGGATCATATGCTAATCCTAAATCTAATTTTTGAGGGAAACTTCGTGCTATTTTCCACAGTGGTGTATCATTTTACATTCCCTTAGCAATGCACAGTGTTCCAACTTCTCCATATCTTTAAAAACATTTTTAAAAAATAAAAACATTTACATTATGTTCTGGGTTTTGTTTTTGTACTAGTTATCCTAATGGATGTGAGGTTAATCTCAATATGGATTGGTTTGTATTTCCCTAATGATTAGTGAGAGAGACAGGGAGGCCTGGCATGCTGCAGTCCATGGGGTCACAAAGAGTCAAACAAGACTGGGCGACTGAACAACGACAACAAATGGTTAGTGAATGGGCTTCCTTGGTGACTCAGTGAACCTGCCTGCCAATGCAGGAGACCTGGGTTTGATCCCAATCTGGGTTTGATCCCAACCTGGGTTCAATGCCTGAGTTGTGAAGATTCCCTGGAGAAGGAAATGGCATCCACTCCAGTTTTCTTGTCTGGGAATTCCCATGGATAGAGGAGCCTGTTGGGCTATAGTCCATGAGGTCACAGAGTTAAGCTCGACTTAGTAACTGAGAACACACACAGTGATTAGTGATATTGAGCTTCTTTTTATGTGCTTATTGGCTATTTGTATATTTTCTTTGGGGCTTTCCAGGTGGTGCTAGCAGTAAAGAACCCACTTGTCAATGCACGTAGACGTAAGAGATGTGGGTTTGATCTGGGTCAGGAAGGTCCCCTGGAGGAAGGCATGGAAACCCACTCCAGTATTCTTTCCTGGGGAATCCCATGGACAAAGGAACCTGGCAGGAAATATCTATTAAAGTATTCTATCTATTTTTAAATCGGTTGTTTGATTTTTTATTGTTGAGTTGTAGGCGTTATTTAATATATTTTGGATATTAATCCTTTATCAATATGTGATTTACAAATATCAATGCTAAAACATTCGCCTTGCCTCATTTATTTCAGTCTTTAGCATCTTATCATTGTTTTACCCCTTCTCTATCACTCCCCAAGTCTATTCATCCTTACTCATCCAACTTAGTTACATTCACTGCCATCTCTATAGTCTAGCCTTTGTAAACATTTTTAACATCGATGTAGCACCTGGGTAAAATAAGAGGTGAAATCAACCCTGAATATTCATTGGAAAGGCTGATGCTGAAGCTCCAATACTTTGGCTACCTGATAAAAAGAACTGATTCATTGGAAAAGACCTCAATGCTGGGAAAGACTGAGGGCTTGAGGATAAGGGGGCGACAGAGGATGAGATGGTGGATGGCATCATTGACTCAACGGACATGAGTTTGAGCAGATTCCAGGAGACAGTGAAGGACAGGGAAACCTGCCATACTGTAGTCCATGGGGATGTAAAGAGTTAGACACGACTGAGTGACTAAACGACATCACAAATAGGAAAGATCTCATTCAGACAACCCGTAAATCATAGACTGAGATTGCTCATACTGTATCAAAGCAACTGGTTTTATCTCAGACAATTAGCATTATAAATTAGGGATTTTATGTTGTCTTTTTTACCTTGAAGCTTGGTTTGTAAAGATCACATATGAAATCACCTAAAATACAGGATTTAAAAAGTGAGGAAGTCTTACATTTTCTTTTGGGGGAAAGAAGCAAGGATATTAAAGCAACATAGCAAGTGATTTAGAAGTCTTTCACCCCTAACAAAACCTATTGGTGTAATGAGACTGCAAGAACCTTACTAGGTTTTGTGAATACATATTCTGTTATCTGCAAAAGTGGGAAAGTTTGGCTTCTGTTTCCTTTACCTTGATTCCTTTAGTTATTATTGCCTCATTATACAGTCATTTGTACAACGTTTTGGCAGACATTTACTGTTGCATAAATTAATCTCATGGAGTCTCATTTGGCCTACATGTCCTTATGAAAATACTAGCAACACTTTTATTTGAGTATCAAAGTTTGTCATCCATTAAACTGATTGATTTTTCAATATTGATACAATTGATAAAATTCAAAAGAAGAGGCAATCTTCAGTCTGTATGCAACATTATTCTGAGAAAAAGACTCATCGTTGAAAAATCCTTCCTGCTTATACTTTAAAAATGATATTCTTTTCACAGGAGAGCCTCATGTTTGAAAGCTATCTTTATATACATGAATTGCTCCGTTAATATGCTTGGTACAGGTATAGCTTGGTAATTCACCTTACCACAAAGAAAGAGGCTTTCTATTTTGTAGTAGCAACACTAGCTTTTTTATTGTATTTTATTTTAATCTCTCTCAGAAAGAACCTATTGTTCACGCAATGTAGACTATGACCCTGAAGAAAATGATTGAATTAACTCTCTTGGAAAGAGAAGAATCTTTTTGCAGGACTAACAGGTCTCAGCAGCTATGTTGTGTTTCCTACATAAATCTTTTCAAGTGGATCATGAACTTCTTTTGTAAGCACACATGTTGCAGAAATAGTCTAGGCTAAATTGTAGGTTTGTTTATCCTTTGGTTATGCCTCTAAAAATGTCAGCAAAGATACCAATCCATGCCAACTACCGCTGGAGCAGCTGTTAGTTGGTTAGGAATGAGAGAGAAGCGTTTATATTGGCTTGTTTATTTGGAACAAAAAGAAAGATGGAAATTTCCACAGTCACATCCTTGCTTCGTTAAGACAGATATGTATCTGTTGATTGTATGTCACATAATCCCTGAACAATACAAGAATTAAAATTTTCCTTTTTTAAAAACTTCATCACAAATGTCAAAAAGAAATGTCCAGCAGTAGGAAACTAAATGAAGTTGTAAAAAATCTCCTTTCTCTAAATATTAAAGATACGTAACTTCTCAGAAGACAAAAGAATGATCAATGAAAGGGGAAAAAAAAAAGGATGACTATTGAAAACGGAAAAAAAAAGTTAAAAGTTTAGCTTGTAGAATCAATATCACAAAGTGAGAAATCACAAAGTGATGAAAATGAGAAATTGATGCTCATACACTTGCTAGGTTAGTAGCCTTGAACTTCTAAAAATAGTATGAAGAGAACTCAAAGAAACATTGAATTACTTGTAGATCTTGAAAAATCTATGAAGCTAATAGACATGGAATACTGTCAGATATTGTGGGCTGAAGATCAATGGCAAACTCTAGAGTTAAGATCTTGCCACATGCACTGAAGGGAACTTTCTGAAATGACTGTGATAAAAAGTGGAAAGTCTGGGCTTAAGGTGCTCACCCCTGCTTTCAAAGAACACTAGACTTGCTTACAAATGACAGAGACGCAGTTCAGATCATTAAAATAAGATCAACAGTCACATAATTAAGAATATGAAAAGAAAGATTATGATAAAAATTAATATAATTTCAGTTATCCTTCATGTAGAATAAACCAAATCACAAAACTCTAGGTGATATTTATTTTCAGTTACATCCACCTCTCTGCTTCTCCAAGTTTAGTCTGTGACAAGTTGCTCCCAAGATCTATAATTAAATTAGATGCTAATAATATTAATAGTCAATTATTAAAAATATTACTTTAAAATGAGTAAGTGTATTTTAAGATAAAGATGAACATCTTTACAAAATAGTAATTTTAAACTCAAAAGCCAAGTAATGCACCTGGGAAGAATCCTTTGGAGGGAGGAGACAGGACAGTGAAGTAGAATGACTTGAGTTCACTTCCTCTCACAAAAACATCAAAATCAAAAATACCTGCTGAACAACCATCAAAACAGAGATTGAAACCTACAAAAAGATATTCTACATCCAAAGACAAAGCCACAATGAGATGGTAGGAGGGGCACTCTCATGATATAATCAAATTCCATACTCACTTGGTGGGCAACCCCCAAACTGAAAAAAAAAAAAAAGTATATCACAGGGATTCTCCCACATAAGTGAGAGTTCTACGTTCCACATTGGGATTCTCAGCCTGGGGGTCTAGCATCAAGAAGAGAATCCGCAGAATATTTGACTTTGAAGACCAGTGGACCGCAAAGTGCAGGAGATCCACAAGACTGGGGGAAACAGAGACTCCACTCTTGGAGGGTGCACACCAGGTTTCCTACGTACTGGAACCCAGGGCAAAGCAGCAACTTCAGAGAAGCCTGGGCCAGGCCTACCTGCACATCTTGAGGTAGGGTCTCTTAGAGCCTAAGGGTCTCTTAGAGAAGCAGGGATCAGATGTGGGTCACTCTGGGGGCAAGGTCACTGGTGGCAGAGACTCCAGGGAATATTCACTGCTGTGAGACCTCCCAGAGGTCCCCATTTTGGCACTGAGATCTAGCCCCACCCAAGAGCTTTCAGGCTCCACTGCTGTGATATCTTAGAAATGAAAAAGAGAAAGTTACCGTGAACTCTACAGAAATGCAAAGGATCAAAAGAGACTATATGCCAATAAGATGGACAACCTAGAAGAAATGTACAAATTATTAGAAAGGTAAAATCTTCTAAGACTGAACCCGGAAGAAATAGAAAATATGAACATGTCGATATATTGCATAGGAACCTATAATGTTAGGTCTGTGAATCAAGGTAAATTGGAAGTCAAACAGGAGATGGCAAGAGTGAACATCAACATTTTAAGAATCAGTGAACTAAAGATCTCTTTCTTCACATCTCAAAACTGCATCAAGTGTAGGCAGAACAACTTTAATTACACTGAAGTCTGAAGTGACAGGTAATACCCTTTGATCATATATTCATCCTATTCAAAAATCTCTGCTGCAGAAAAGTCTATATGAACAAAATCTCTGCCTTATATATATATAACTCATTATCAAAATGCAGGTGAAGAAAAGTCCTCAGAAAAGAAAAATTTCTAAGAAAATAAATAAAATATGTCTAAATCTACATTTTTAATGAAAATTCATGGGATCAATACCAGTAAAATTAGCTTTCCAAATTTTTAATATTAAAATTGATACACAGACATTAAAAGAATATTTATATTAATTATGCCTATATGTTCACTACCAAAGATAAATTGGTCTAAGTTTAAATGAAAATAAATAAATAAAATGGATGGGAATAGGCAAATTAGTTCAGATGACCATTATATCTACTACTGTGGGCAAGAATCCTTCAGAAGAAATGAAGTAGTCCTCATAGTCAACAAAAGAGTCCAAAATGCAGTACTTGGGTGCGAGCTCAAAAACAAAATGATCTTGGTTCATTTCCAAGACAAACCATTCAATATCATAATAATCCAAGTCTATGCCCCAACAACTAATGCCAGAGAAGATGAAGTTGAATTGTTCTGTGAAAACCTACAAGATCTTCTAGAACTAACACCAAAACAAACAAACAAACAAACAAAAGATGTCCTTTTCATCATAAGGGATTGGAATACAAAAGTAGATCATGAACTCCTTATTGCAAAATTCAGACTTAAACTGAAGAAAGAAGAGAAAATCCCTAGGCCATTCAGTTATGAACTAAATCAAATCCCTTATGATTATACAATGGACGTGTTCTTGAGTGTCCCTTGGACAGCAAGCAGAATAAAACCAGTCAATCCAAAAGGAAATCAATCTTGAATATTTGGGGTTAGAAGGACTAATGCTGAAGCTGAAACTCCAATACTTTGGCCACCTGATGCAAAGAGCTGACTCATTGTAAAAGACCCTGATATGAGGAAACATTAAGAGCATGAGGAGAAACAGGGGACAGAGGATGAGATGGTTGGATGGCATCATTGACTCAATGGATATGAGTTTGACCAAACTCCAAGAGATAGTGAAGAACAGGGAAGCCTGGCATGCTGCACACAAAATCACATGTACTGAACTTGAAACTTTTTGATTTAAAAACTTCCAGCAAACAAAAGTTCAGGACCAGATGGCTTCACAGGTGAATACTATCAAACATTTAGAGAAGAGTTAACACCTATCCTTCTGAAACTATTTCAAGATTGCAAAGTAAGGAACACTCCCCAACTCAATTCTATGGGGCTATCATCACCCCAATACCAAAACTAGACAAAGATATTACACACACACAAAGAAAACCACAGGCCAATATCACTGATGTACATAGACAAAAATATTTTCAACAAAATTCTACCAAACAGAATCCAACAACACATTAAATGATCCTACACCATAATCTCCTGGCAAAACTCTGTTAGCCTTTGCCCTGCTTCATTCTGTATACCAAGGCCAAACTTGCATGTTACTCCAGGTATTTCTTGACTTCCTACATTTGCATTCCAGCCCCCTATGATGAAAAGGACATCTTTTTTGGGTGTTAGCTCTAGAAGGTCTTGTAGGTCTTCATAGAATCATTCACCTTCAGCTTCTTCATCATTACTGGTTGGGGCATAGACTTGGATTGCTGTGATATTGAATGGTTTGCCTTGGAAACGAACAGAAATCATTCTTGTCATTTTTGAGATTGCACCCAAGTACTGCATTTTGGTGTGCCAGCAAACTTGGAAAAATCAGCAGTGGCCACAGGACTGGAAAAAGTCAGTTTTCATTCCAATCCCAAAGAAAAGCAATGCCAAAGAATGTTCAAACTACCATACAATTGCACTTTTCTCACACGCTAGTAAAGTAATACACAAAATTCTCCAAGCCAGGCTTCAACAATACATGAACCATGAAATTCCACATGTTCAAGCTGGTTTTGGAAAAGGCAGAGGAACCAGAGATCAAATTGCCAACATCCTCTGGATCATGGAAAACGCAAGAGAGTTCCAGAAAAAAAACATTTATTTGTGCTTTATTGACTATGTTAAAGCTTTTGATTATTAGGATCACAAAAACTGTGCAAAATTCAGAAAGAGATGGGAACACCAGACGACCTGACCTGCCTCTTGATAAATCTGTATGCAGGTCAGGAAGCAACAGTTAGAACTGGGTATGGAAAAACAGACTGGTTCCAAATAAGAAAAGGAGTACGTCAAGGCTGTATGTTGTCACCCTGCTTATTTAACTTATATGCAGAGTACATCATGAGAAATGCTGGGCTGGATGAAGCACAAGCTGGAATCAAGATTGCCGGGAGAAATATCAGTAACCTCAGATATGCAGATGACACCACCCCTATGGCAGAAAGGGAAGAAAACTAAAAAGCCTCTTGATGAAAGTGATAGAGGAGAGTGAGAAAGTTGGCTTAAAGTTCAACATTCAGAAAACTAAGATCATGGCATCCAGTTCTATCAAACTCATATCGATTGAGTCAGTGATGCCATCCAACCATCTCATCCTCTGTTGTCCCCTTCTCCTTCTGCTCTCAGTCTTTCCCAGCAACAGGGTTTTTCAAATGAGTCACCTCTTTGCATCAGGTGGCCAAAGTGTTGGAGTTTCAGCTTCAACATCAGTCCTTCCAATGAATATTCAGGACTGATTTCCTTTAGGATGGACTGGTTGGATCTCCTTGCACTCCAAGGGACTCTCAAGAGTCTTCTCCAACACCACAGTTCAAAAGCATCGATTCTTTGGTGCTCGGCTTTCTTTATACTCCAACACTCACTTCCTACATGACTACTGGGAAAACCATAGCTTTAATTAGATGGACCTTTGTTGGAAAATTAATGTCTCTATTTTTTAATATGCTGTCTAGGTGGGTCAAAACTTTCCTTCCAAGGAGTAAGTGTCTTTTAATTTCATGGCTGCAGTCACCATCTGCAGTGATTTTGGAGCCCCCCAAAATAAAATCTGCCACTGTTTCCACTGTTTTCCCATCTATTTGCCATGAAGTGATGGGATCAGATGCTTTCTCACTCTCCTCTTTCACTTTCATCAAGAGGATCTTTAGTTCTTCACTTTCTGCCATAAGGGTGGTGTCATCTGCATATCTGAGGTTATTGATATTTCTCCCTGCAATCTTGATTCCAGCTTGTGCTTCAACAGGTCCAGCATTTCTCATAATGTACTCTGCATATAAGTTAAATAAGTAGGGTAACTATATACAGCCTTGACATACTTCTTTCCCAATTTGGAACCAGATTCAAAGGATTAGATCTGATATCGAGTGCCTGAAGAACTATGGATGGAGGAGGCAGTAATCAAGACCATCCCCAAGAAAAAGAAATGCAAAAAGTCAAAATGGTTGTCTGAGGAGGCCTTACAAATAACTGAGAATAGAAGTGAAAGGCCAAGGAGGAAAGGAAAGATATACCCCCTCTGAGTGCAGAGTTCCAAAGAATAGCAAGGAGAGATAAGAAAACCTTCCTAAGTGATCAATGCAAAGAAAAAGAGGAAAAGAATAGAATGGGAAAGACTAGAGATCTCCTCAAGAAAGTTAGAGATACCAAGGGAACATTACATGGAAAGATGAGCACAATAAAGGACAGAAATGGTATGGATCTAACAGAAACTGAAGATATTAAGAAGAGGTGGCAAGAATACACAGAAGAACTATACAAAAAAGACCTCCATGACCCAGATAATCAAGATGGTGTGATCACTCATCAAGAGCCAGACATCTTGGAATATGAAGTCAAGTGGGCTTTAGGAAGCATCACTACAAACAAAGCTAGTGGAGGCGATTGAATTCCAGCTGAGCTATTTCAAATCCTAAGAGTTGATTCCTGAAAGTGCTGCACTCAATATGTCAGCATATTGAGAGGACCTGTATGTGTGCATGCTAAGTCACTTCAGGCAGGCCCAACTCTGTGTGACCCTATGGACTGTAGCGTGCCAGGCTGCTCTATCTATGGTACTCTCCAGGCAAGAGTACTTGAGTGGTTGTTATGCCCTCCTCCAGAGGATCTTCCCAACCCTGGGGTTGAACCCACATGTCCTAGGTCTCCTGCATTGGCAGGCATGTTCTTTACCACCAGAACCTAGTTCAACATAATATATGACAAACCCACAACTAACATACTCAATGATGGAAAAACTGAAAGCATTTCCTTAAGATCGTGGACAAGACAAGGGTGTTCACTCTCATCACTTTTATTCAGCATATATCATTTATACATGAAATTTTAAAAAATGATACAACAGAGCCTATTTATAAGACAGAAAGATACTCAAAGACTTTGACAATAAACTAATGGTTATCAAAGAGGAGAGATAAATTAGGAGTTTCAAATTAACATATACACAATACTATATATAAAATAGATAACCAACAAGGCCCTACTGCATAGCACAGGGAACTCACTCGATATTTTGTAATAATCTATATGGGAAGAAAAGTATGGAAAAGAACAAATATATGTATATGCATAACTGAATCACTTTTCTGTACACCTGAAACCAACACAACATTGTTAATCAACTCTACTCCAGTATAAAATAAAAAGTAAATTGAAAAAAAAAAAGATTCAATAGGACAAACAGGCCTCTTCTCCATTAAAGAAAAGACTATGAGAGCAATATAATAAATTACACAAAAGAGTGTATGACATCCAAACAGTTATGTATCAAACATGGGTATAAATTGCTGTAAGTATGAATGATTGAATTTCCAAGTTCCTTGTTTGAATAATATTCAGATTTATGGTATTCTGATTTATTTCCTATTAAGAAACTAAGGAATGTCTATTCTTCAGGAATGCAATTTATTAAATGCTTATCCAAAATATAAAAGATATTCAAAGTAATCTTTCTAAAAATAACATTCAAAATTCAATGTTGTTCAGTTGCTCAGTCATGTCCAACTCTTTGTAATCCCATGGACTGCAGCACACCAGGCTTCTCTGTCCTTCACCATCTCCTGGAATTTGCTCAAATTCATGTCTCTTGAGTCAATGATGCCATCCAACCATCTCATGCTCTATTGTCTCATTCTCCTCCTGCCTTCAGTCTTTCCCAGCATCAGGGTCTTTTCTAATGAGTCAGCTCTTCACATCAGGTGGCCAAAGAATTGTAGCTTCAGTTTCAGCATCAGTCCTTCCAGTGAATATTCATGGTTGATTTCCTTTAGAATTGACTTGTTTGATCTCCTTGATGTCCGAGGGACTCTCAAGTCTTCTCCAACACCATTTCTTCGGCACTCAGTCTTTTTATTGTCCAGCTGTCACATTCATACATGACTACCAGAAAAACCATAGCTTTGACTTTATGGACCTTTGCAGGCAAAGTAATGTCTCTGCTTTTTAATACACTGTCTAGGTTTGTTATTGCTTTTCTTCCAAGGACTTTTTACTTAGGTGCAAAGTCCAAACTGATTTGAAATATTCATAGAAAAGTAGCCATTCTAGACTTTTCCTAATAGAAAAGTTGTTCACAGCAAAAATGGAATTCAGTTGTTTCTTCTTCAAGTCTACCTCCTACCCTTCCACACTTACCAATAAGCAACTTGCTACATTGACGTTTCCATTATGTTTTAGGGTTAAACATCATTACATTATAAGATTATCACTTGATTTTCAGGAGAACCAACAAAGAGAGGTATAACATAAATTTTCTTCTTTAAAATATATCTGATAAAATCCAACCAAACTGCTCTGGGAAAAAGCTACATACATGTTGCACTCTGGTAAGAAGCTTTTTTTTTTTTTACATAGATGGGAAATAAAATATATTACATTTTTAGCTAAAATTGGATACTAATTTTGAGACCTAGTCAATTAACATAAGATTTATGTTTTCATAAACATAAATGACAAGAATCCTTGTCATTATCAGACTCAGTGGTGCCCAACGTGGGGCAGTTGTACCCTTCTGTGGAGAGGCTCTGGGCACCTCCAGGACCATTAAGCACAGCTTCCTCATGGATGACCACCTCTACCAGCTTCCTCGTGGCCACCTGAACCTCTTGTTTCAGTGTTACTGAATCTGGTGAGTCTGCTTTCCTTACCTCTTGGGGCCTCAAGACCCATATTTAGGCAATGTTTTCACCTCCCTTTTGTCCTTTTCCCTCTCCTAATATCTCTCTACTTCTCCTTTCTTTTTCCTTTCTTATTTCTACCCTCTCCTTCCAAGATAGTGGATGTCAAGCATCAGTCTTCTCAGCTTGTGAGACCATGCTCCCCTTGGTTGGCAATGGCTCACCTTGATGGGCAACAAGCAGAGGTAAAAGAGGCTCTCCTTACACAGTGCAGACCCTGGTCCAGCAGGCTCTCCCTGACAGGAGATTTATGACAGCATTAGAGGTTTAAACCTCATATCATGTAGTACCTGAAAGTATTATTGACCCAGTGAAAAGTGAAAGTCATTCAGTTGTGTCCAACTCTTTATGACCCCATGGACTATACAGTCCATGGAATTCTCCAGGCCAGAATACTGGAGTGGGTAGCCTTTCCCTTTTCCAGGGGATCTTCCCAACCCAGGGATTGAACCCAGGTCTCCCACACTGCACACAGATTCTTTACCAGCTGAGCCACAGGGGAAGCCCAAGAATACTGGAGTGGGTAACCCACCCATTCTCAAGGAGATTGTCCTGACCCAGGAATCAAATTAGGGTATCCCGCATTGCAGGTGGGTTCTTTACCAACTGAGATATTGGGGAAACCCAGTAGTCTTATTTTATTTTACTGCTTTCTCTTTCTCTTTTTCAGTCTTTTTTGTCCCTCTTCTTTGTACCTTTCCCTTGATCCTTATACTTGCACTCATATCCCCTTTATTATGAAAACTTTTTTGTGCCTTTTTTATTTTTATTGGAGGATAATTGTTTTACAATGCTGTGTGGTCTCTGTAGCGCATCAACATGAATCAGTCATAAATACATATATATATCCTCCTTTCCCCATTCCACCCCTCTAGGTCATCAGAGAATGCCAGGCTGGGCTCCCTGTGCTTACAGCAGCTTACAGCTAATTATCCATTTACACATGATAGTGTATACATGTCAATGCTACTTCTCCTTCTCCTGGTCCTACCTTCTCCTTCCCCCACTAAACAGTGTTTGTGTCTAAGTTTTTGTCACTGGTGTCTGTTTTATGTAGTTTTGTCTGTCCAACTGTTCCTGCAAGACTCTGCCAAAATTGTGGGCACAGGGGACCATTTAAAGTTTGAAATACAAATGCAACCTACATTGCCTGAGACTCCAGCTTTGATTTCTTGGTAGGATTTTAAAGAACAAAAAGAAAAGAAAGTTTGCATTTCTGCCTACTATGCCTTTGCAATTTCTGCCTCCTATGCCTACCTGAGCTGGAGGAGCTTACAAAAGCTCTCTTCTACTTTTGAAATGTAACTATTCTGTCTGGGCTCTTGGGAATGGCTTGGTTCATCTGTAGTCCCCTAGACTGAAGGGGGGGGGAAAGGGGGCCATTTTAAATACAACCAGGAAAACTATGAGATCTCTGGTTCTACAGAAATTTGCTTGTCTGGCTTAAGCTTGTGGACTTCATTAACACAGACCTGTCTTTAGAGCCATCAATATTAAGTGTAATACTTTCATTGTAACTAGGGTTATGGAAAGTCAATAAGTGCATATTGTTTTTGTTATGAAATCTGTCAACAGGGAAAATAACCTGATGTGATTAAACTTTTCAGTAAATATAACTGTGATAATGGCTTTTTGGTAAATTCTACAGGAATAATTATGTTTTGAAAACATGCATCTGAAATGGTTCCTCCAAATTTTGGTAACAAAACTAAATTAAGGTGAATGATAAGAATTCATTGAATATACAGACCATTTCAAATAAGAAAAAAAATATTTTGGGAACATGAATTGCTAAGCAGGTTTAAATTTACTTACTTTTGTTTTTCTGTGAGAGAGAAACTAAAGCTGTTTGGTGCCACCTTGAGATGTTCTCTACCAATCTATAGAATGCTAATGTGGAAGACAGTTCCTGGTTGCTTGAGTAAAGTAGGATGTGTGGTTTTAGAAAAAGAGGTATGAGGAATGGAAATATATTTTGTTAAAGGAAAAAAGTTATTCTGTCCTAAAGCTGGTTATTTCTAAATGAAAAGAATAAGAGATAAAGTATGGCTACAGAAAGTGGCAGAAGGTTTGTGGAAGTGGGACACTGAGAAAAGAATTTTTTATGTGGTCAGGATTTTCTAAAGTTGGAATTAGGTAAATGAATTTTATTTAATTTATTTAGGTAAATGAATTTTATTAAGATAGGTTGATGCAGGAGTAGATTTGTTTTCTCTTTCATAAGAGAACAGCGTTTTCCTGGAATGTTCCTTCTGATAACAGATTCTGAGCTTCCCTCATATCTCAGTTGGTAAAGAATCCGCCTGCAATGCAGAAGATCCTGGTTTGATTCCTGGGTTGGGACAATCTCCTGGAGAATGGATAGGCTACCCACTCCAGTATTCTTGGACTTCCCTTGTGGCTTAGGTGGTAAATAATTCGCTTGCAATGTGCGAGACCTGGGTTCAATCTCTGAATTGGGAAGATCCCCTGGAGAAGGGAAAGGCTATCCACTCCAGTATTCTGGCCTGGAGAATTCCATGGACAGTCCATGGGGTCACAAAGAGTCATACACGACTGAGCAACTTTCACTTCACTGTGTGTTTCTATACCTTTAAGGGATCTGTATTTACTTTTGAAATCTTTTTTTCACCTTACCTCAAGGAATAATTGTTTCACAGCAACCTATGTTTCTATTTGACTGGGTATTTTAAAATTTTTTGAAAATTTTGACATACTTCCCAGATATAAAATTCTAATAAAGTTTATTTTGACCTCCAGCTAACTTTTAGTTACTCCAAAGGGCCCCTGGAGCCTCTCAAACAGACATCTTAAATTAATTGGGTTGGTGTTAAATTATATGGGAAGCACTATCCAAACTCGCTGTTGCCTGTGTCAGATTAAATCATCTACTGTCTAGTTTCTCACCTTACTTTATGTCCAAAAAATTTCCTGTGGGAATACTCCCACCTCTAGACCTTCAGGTTCTGACACCCATGGCATTTTCCATTATGCCTAACTCCAATTCCTACAGGAGTTCCTTTTGTATCTGAAATAAAGGACCTCCTTCTATGCCAGGCCTTGACAGCTCGTACCTTTTTACAGACTACCTATTGGATCGGCTGATTCCAAGCAGCCCACATCTTAGGCTTTACAGAAGTTCAATCTTGAGGTCTACAACCCAACTGTGAGAAAATTGTTCTAGGACATAAGCATTATATAGATAACAGATCTCCCTCAAGGAGAGTCCTGGCAAAACACTGACACTGGTTCAAATGTCCCTTATTGAGGACCCCTTGTGCAAGAGATGAGGATGACCAGAAATATCTGGTTAGGTGATGGGAGAGTGGAGAATGCTCAAAACCCCTTTGGGTGAGAAGGGAACTCAGAGGACACTCCAACTCCCTTCTGAAAAAAGCCCCCTGGTAAAATGTCTCCAGGATGATGAATTTCATTTCTAAGACTGCTCTTTCTCTGTACTGTTACTCAACATGGGAGGATCCTCTTCTAAGCCAGATGAAACACCTCTGGAATATATCCTTTAAAACTGGGAAAAAAAATTTTTAAATAACATGACTGAAACGGAAAAACTTTTAACATTATTGCCAGGCCTTCATATAGGTTTGGGGGGATGGAGAAAAATGGCCTGAAAATGGGTCTCTAAACTGCAATACTGTCTTACAATTTGATCTTTACTGTCACAGGATGGGGAATTGGACTGGGGTTCATATTCCAAGCCTTCATGGTCCTTTACCAAAACCCTGCTCTACGAGGCTCTTGTAATCAAAAGACTGGGGAATCAGAAAGCACTCACAACATTTTAGATTATACCCTCCCAATCTTCCTCAATTCTCAGGGGGAACAGGAAACCAAGTTTCCCCTGCTTCTCCAGAGCCACCTACTTCTCTGGAGGCACCTATTTCTCCAGATCCCTCTGACCAATCCGAAATTCCACTCCCTATATCAATTTATACCCTTCATTACCCCAGGAAGGAGAGACTAGTCCCTGAAAAGTAACTTAGTGGAACTTCCTATCATGCAGGATCAGGAAAAATGTGCCCTGGTGAAGCAACAATCAAAGTACATGTGCCTTTCTCTCTAACTGATTTAACCCAATGCAAACAGAGATTGTGTTGATTTTTCTGAAAACCCTAGTAAGTTTGTTGAAATAGCTTCAGTCCCAATTCTGGCATTTGATTTAACTTGAATGTTCTAGTAGTCCTATCTACTTGATGTGCTCTTGGGAAAAAACAGGCTCAAGACAGCAGCCCAGGGGCATGGTGACCAGCTTGCCAGAGACTAACCTGAACATTTTGTTGTGGGTGGAGACACAGTTCCAAATCAGGAGTCCCATTAGAATTATAATTCCTGGGAGGGAACAGAATCCAGGAAGTACATGATCTAATCAATGTGTATTAGAAGGGATTAGAAAGTGTATCAAAAAACCAGTTAACTATGAAGAGGTTAAATGAATGACCCAGGAAGAAAAAGAAAATCCAACCCTCTTTCAGGGATGGCTTGTGGAGCCTTTTAGACATTGATCTTTCCATTCCTGAAGGTTGCTAAGTTGCTTCAGTCATGTCTGACTCTGTGCGACCCCATAGACGGCAGCCCACCAGGGATTCTCCAGGCAAGAACATTGGAGTGGGTTGCCATTTCCTTCTCCAATGTATGAAAGTGAAAAGTGAAAGTGAAGTCGCTCAGTCATGTCCAACTCTTCGCTACCCCATGGACTGCAGCCTACCAGGCTCCTCCGTCCATGGGATTTTCCAGGCAAGAGTACTGGAGTGGGGTGCCATAGCCTTCTGGAGGAAACTCCAAAAACTACAATTAGACCCACAAACCCCAGTGCCCCAGATCCTAGAGGTGGCCTTTGGGATATCTGATAAATGAGATCAAGCCAAGGAAGAAGAGAGAACCTGATGTGAAAGCAGGCAGGTGATGGCTCATGCTAAACTGGTGGCCATAACTGTCAGCCATGCATTGCAACCTCAAGACAACCCAAGGGGACCAAGGAAGTTTAACTATCCACCTTGAGAAAAACCAGCAAGGTGGAATGCTTCAAATATAAGTCAACCAGCCACTGAGCTCCAAACTGACAAAAGGAAACCCTGGTCTATGTCCAGTCTGCAAACAAAATGTTATTAGAAGTGGGACTGCCCCATTCCCAAAGGGGAAGTCAGGGGGTGGCTCCTACTCCCAAGATGGCCATGCTGAATCTTTAACGCAGCTCAGGGATTCTGGTGGCTCCCCCAATGAGATCTCTATCTCCACTGAGGAGCTCTGGTTAGTCCTTGAGATAGTTTGTAGGAAAATCAATTTGTTAATGGATACAGAAGACACTTCCTCTGTCCTGATTTCTCATACTGGGATTTTTATTTCAAAAACTCTACTGTGACTGGTGTTGACAGAAAGCCTCACACCGATTTCTTCACTGGGCCTCTCAGTTGCCAATTTGAAAAGTGTTTGATCTCATATGTCTTCTTAGTTGTGCCTGAGTTTCCTACCCTACTACTGGGAAGAGACTCTCTGGGTTCCCCCTGTAGCCATACTCTGGCTCACTTCAGTCGCTCAGTCGTGTCTGACTCTTTGCGACACCATGAATCGCAGCACGCCAGGCCTTCCTGTCCATCACCATCTCCCGGAGTTCACTCAGACTCACGTCCATCGAGTCCGTGATACCATCCAGCCATCTCATCCTCGGTCATCCCCTTCTCCTCCTGCCCCAAATCCCTCCCAGCATCAGAGTCTTTTCCAATGAGTCAACTCTTCACATGAGGTGGCCAAAGTACTGGGGCTTCAGCTTTAGCGTCATTCCTTCCAAAGAAATCCCAGGGCTGATCTCCTTCAGAATGGACTGGTTGGATCTCCTTGCAGTCCAAGGGACTCTCAAGAGGCTTCTCCAACACCATAGTTCAAACACATCAATTCTTCAGCGCTCAGCCTTCTTCACAGTCCAACTCTCACATCCATACATGACTACTGGAAAAACCATAGCCTTGACTAGATGGACCTTAGTCGGCAAAGTAATGTCTCTGCTTTTGAATACGCTGTCTAGGTTGGTCATAACTTTTCTTCCAAGAAGTAAGCGTCTTTTAATTTCATGGCTGCAGTCACCATCTGCAGTGATTTTGGAGCCCAAAAAAATAAAGTCAGCCACTGTTTCCACTGTTTCCCCATCTATTTCCCATGAAATGATGGGACCAGATGCCATGATCTTCATTTTCTGAATGTTGAGCTTTAAGCCAACTTTTTCGATATCCTCTTTCACTTTCATCAAGAGGCTTTTTAGCTCCTCTTCACTTTCTGCCATAAGGGTGGTGTCATCTGAATATCTGAGGTGACTGATATTTCTCCCGGCAATCTTGATTCCAGCTTGTGATTCTCACAGTCCAGCGTTTCTCATGATGTACACTGCATATAAGTTAAATAAGCAGGGTGACAATATACAGCCTTGACCGACTCCTTTTCCTATTTGGAACCAGTCTGTTGTTCCATGTCCAGTTCTAACTGTTGCTTCCTGACCTGCATATAGATTTCTCAAGAGGCAGGTCAGGTGGTCTGGTATTCCCAACTCTCTCAGAATTTTCCACAGTTTATTGTGATCCACACAGTCAAAGGTTTTGGCATAGCCAATATCCAAGCCAGGCTTCAGCAATACGTGAACCGTGAACTCCGTGATGTTCAAGCTGGCTTTAGAAAAGGCAGAGGAACCAGAGATCAAATTGCCAATATCTGTTGGATCATGGAAAAAGCAAGAGAGTTCCAGAAAAACATCTATTTCTGCTTTACTGACTATGCCAAAGCCTTTGTCTGTATGGATCCCAATAAACTGTGGAAAATTCTGAAAGAGATGGGAATACCAGACCACCTGACCTGCCTCTTGAGAAATCTGTATGCAGGCCAGGAAGCAACAGTTAGAACTGGACATGGAACAACAGACTGGTTCCAAATAGGAAAAGGAGTGTGTCAAGGCTGTTTATTGTCACCCTTCTTATTTAACTTCTATGCAGAGTACATCATGAGAAATGCTGGACTGGAAGAAACAAGAGCTGGAATCAAGATGGCCGGGAGAAATATCAATAACCTCAGATATGCAGATGACACCACCCTTATGGCAGAAAGTGAAGAGGAGCTAAAAAGCCTCTTGATGAAAGTGAAACAGGAGAGCAAAAGAGTTGGCCTAAAGCTCAACATTCAGAAAACGAAGATCATGGCATCCGGTCCCATCACTTCATGAGAAATAGATGGGGAAACAGTGGAAACAGTGGCTGACTTTATTTTGGGGGGCTCCAGAATCACTGAAGATGGTGACTGCAGCCATGAAATTAAAAGACGCTTACTCCTTGGAAGAAAAGTTATGACCAAACTAGACAGTATATTCAAAAGCAGAGACATTACTTTGCCAACTAAGGTCCATCTAGTCAAAGCTATGGTTTTTCCTGTGGTCATGTATGGATGTGAGAGTTGGACTGTGAAGAAGGCTGAGTGCTGAAGAATTGATGCTTTTGAACTGTGGTGTTGGAGAAGCCTCTTGAGAGTCCCTTGGACTGCAAGGAGATCCAACCAGTCCATTCTGAAGGAGATCAACCCTGGGCTTTCTTTGCAAGGAATGATGCTGAAGCTGAAGCCCCAGTACTTTGGCCACCGCATGCGAAGAGTTGACTCATTGGAAAAGACTCTGATGCTGGGAGGGATTGGGGGTAGGAGGAGAAGGGGACGACAGAGGATGAGATGTCTGGATGGCATCACGGATTCAATGCACGTGAGTCTGAGTGAACTCCGGGAGATGGTGATGAACAGGGAGGGCTGGTGTGCTGCGATTCATGGGGTCACAAAGAGTTGGACATGACTGAGCGACTGAACTGAACTGAACTGAGATGTTTTTCTGGAACTCTCTCGCTTTTTCCATGATCCAGCGAATATTGGCAATTTGATCTTTGGTTCCTCTTAGTTTTCTAAAACCAGCTTGAACATCAGGAAGTTCACGGTTCAGGTATTGCTGAAGCCTGGCTTGGAGAAGTTTGAGCATTACTTTACTAGCATGTGAGATGAGTGCAATTGTGTGGTAGTTTGAGCATTCTTTGGCATTGCCTTTCTTTGGAATTGGAATGAAAACTGACCTTGTCCAGTCCTGTGGCCACTGCAGAGTTTTCCCAATTTGTTGGCATATTGAGTGCAGCACTTTCACAGCATCATCTTTCAGGATTTGAAACAGCTCAACTGGAATTCCATCACCTCCACTAGCTTTGTTCATAGTGATGCTTTCTAAGGCCCACTTGACCTCACATTCCAAGATGTCTGGCTCTAGATTAGTGATCACATCATCATGATTATCTGGGTCGTGAAGATCTTTTTTGTACAGTTCTTCCATGTATTCTTGCCAGCTCTTCTTAATATCTTCTGCTTCTGTTAGGTCCATACCATTTCTGTCCTTTATCGAGCCCATCTTTGCATGAAATGTTCCCTTGGTATCTCTCATTTTCTTGAAGAGTCTTTCCCATTCTGTTCTTTTCCTCTATTTCTTTGCATTGATCACTGAGGAAGGCTTTCTTATCTCTTCTTGCTATTCTTTGGCACTCTGCATTCAGATGCTTATATCTTTCCTTTTCTCCTTTGCTTTTCACTTCTCTTCTTTTCACAGCTATTTGTAAGGCCTCCCCAGACAGCTATTTTGCTGTTTTGCATTTCTTTTCCATGGGGATGGTCTTGATCCCTGTCTCCTGGACAATGTCATGAACCTCATTCCATAGTTCATCAGGCACTCTATCTATCAGATCTAGGCCCTTAAATCTATTTCTCACTTCCACTGTATAATCATAAGGGATTTGATTTAGGTCATACCTGAATGGTCTAGCGGTTTTCCCTACTTTCTTCAATTTGAGTCTGAATTTTGCAATAAGGATTTCATGATCTGAGCCACAGTCTGCTCCTGGTCTCGTTTTTGTTGACTGTATAGAGCTTCTCCATCTTTGGCTGCAAAGAATATAATCAATCTGATTTCAGTGTTGACCATCTGGTGATATGCATGTGTAGAGTCTTCTCTTGTGTTGTTGGAAGAGGGTGTTTGCTATGACCAGTGCATTTTCTTGGCAAAACTCTATTAGTCTTTGCCCTGCTTCATTTCGCATTCCAAGGGCTAATTTGCCTGTTACTCCAGGTGTTTCTTGATTTCCTAGTTTTGCATTCCAGTCTCCTATAATGAAAAGGACATCTTTTTTGGGTGTTAGTTCTAAAAGCTCTTGTAGGTCTTCACAGAACCGTTCAACTTCAGCTTCTTCATCGTTACTGGTTGGGGCATAGACTTGGATTACTCTGAGATTGAATGGTTTGCCTTGGAGATGAACAGAGATCATTCTGTAGTTTTTGAGATTGCATCCAAGTACTGCATTTTGGACTCTTTTTTGACCATGATGGCTACTCCATTTCTTCTGAGGGATTCCTGCCTGCATTAGTAGATATAATGGTCATCTGAGTTAAATTCACCCATTCCAGTCCAATTTAGTTTGCTGATTCCTAGAATGTCGACGTTCACCCCTGCCATCTCTTGTTTGACCACTTCCATTTTGCCTTGATTCATGGACCTGACATTCCAGGTTCCTATGCAATATTGTTCTTTATGGCATCGGATCTTGCTTCTATCACCAGTCACATCCACAGCTGGGTATTGTTTTTGCTTTGGCTCCATCCCTTCATTCTTTCTGGAGTTATTTCTCCACTGATTTCCAGCAGCATTTTGGGCACCTAATGTCCTGGGGAGTTCCTCTTTTGGTATCCTATCATTTTGCCTTTTCATACTGTTCATGGGGTTCTCATCAAGAAGGAAATGGCAACCCACTCCAGTGTTATTACTTGGAGAATCCCAGGGATGGTGGAGCCTGGTGGCCTGCCATCTATGGGGTCGCATAGAGTCGGACACGACTGAAGCGACTTAGCAGCAGCAGCAGCATGGGGTTCTCAAGGCAAAAATACTAAAGTGGCTTGCCATTCCCTTCTCCAGTGGACCACATTCTGTCAGACCTCTCCACCATGACCCGCCCGTCTTGGGTTGCCCCACAGTCATGGCTTGGTTTCACTGAGTTAGAAAAAGCTGTGGTCCTAGTGTGATTAGATTGACTAGTTTTCTGTGAGCATGGTTTCAGTGTGTCTGCCCTCTGATGCCCTCTTGCAACACCTACCATCTTACTTGGGTTTCTCTTTCTCTTACTCTGGTTAGGAGGCCCAAACTAGCCCCTCTTCTTGACTCGGACTAAGACAAGTCATCTGTAAGAACAAGGTCCTCTTCCCTGCCATTCTGCATGCAGTTTGGGACAAAGGAATCCCCGGGAAGGCTATTAATGCCCAATCTGTAAAGAAAATAGCCTTTGCCAGTCCAGATTCAATGCATGAGGCAGGGTGCTCAGGGCTGGTGCACTGGGATGACCCTGAAGAATGGGATGGGGAGGGAGGGTCAGGATGGGGAACACATGTACACCCATGGCTGATTCATGTCAATGTATGTCAAAAAATCACCACAATGCTGTAAAGTAATTAGCCTCCAACTAAAATTAAAAAAAAAAAGAAAGAAAATAGCCTTAAGCCAGAACTTGCTTATCCTGACAAGATACAGTACCCCACAAAGTTGGAAGCAAAAAAAAAAAAAAAAAAAAAAGGTTTGCAACCCCTCATAGATAAATTATTAAACATAGGCTCTTAATGCCGTCAGTCTCCAATACCCCTATTCTGCCAATTGTTGAACTAAATGAGGAATATAGGATGATACAAGACCGTGGAACACTAAATGATGCAGTGGTCCCTATACATCCCCTTGTGGCCAATCCTTGCATTAATTCAGTTCCTGGAGATGTCAAATAGTTTACTGTTCTTCATCTCAAGGATGCCGTCTTTTGCATCCCAGTTCATCCCCCATCTCAGTATCTGTTTGCCTTCAAGTGGATTAACCCCCAGTTGGGAAAAACGCAACAATATGCTTGAACAGTATTGCTTCGGGGGTTTCAAGACAGCCCACACTTGTTCACCCAGGCCCTAGGAAAATAACTAAGGGAAATACACTTAAAAGAAGGTGCTATTCTACAGTATGTTGATGACATATTAATATGTAGTCCTACCATGGAGGCCTCAGATCAGAATACCATTGAAGTTCTTAATTCCTTGGGGCCTGAAGCTACAGGATCTCCCGGAGGTGGGGGGGTGGGAAACACAAATCTCAAAAGAACAAGTTAAATATCTATGCGTGCATGCTAAGTTGCTTCAGTCGTGTCTGACTATGCGACCACATGGACTATAGCCTACAAGGTTCCTCTGTCCATAGGATTCTCAAGGCAAGAACACTGGAGTGGATTGCCATGCCTTTTTCCAGGAAATCTTTGACACAGGAATCAAACCCATGTATCTTATGTCTCCTGCATTGGCAGGCAGGTTCTTTATCGCTGGTGCCACCTGGGAAACCCCTTAAATATCTGGGATGTATTATAAACTCTGGAAGTAGACAGCTATCTCCAAGTATAAAACAAGCTATATTAGGCCTAAACACTCCAAAGATGGGGGGGGGGGGGATCTTCATACGTTCTTAGAAGTGGCAGGATTTTGAAAGCTATTGTGAATGTCTACAGTGTGATATAAGCAAAACAGTTGCCACTCAACACTTCAGCCCTGAGGGCTGAGCTAATAGACCTAACTTGAGCCTTAACCTTGGGAAAGGAAAGATTATAAATACATATACAGACACAAAATATGCCCTCATTGTTTAACATGCCCTTATATCTATCTGGAAAGAACGTATTTTTTAATGCAAAACAAATTCCCCTGTAAAATATGGGGCTGAGATTTCATTTCTCATAGAAGTGGCAGTCATTCACTATCATGTACACCAAAAAGAAAATTCTCAAATTACTCAAGGAAACAACAAGGCAGATCAGGAGGCAAAGAAACAGCCCTGATGTCCATACCAGGTAGAAACAAATATTGAGAAAATTCAACAACAAGCTGCTTGGCTTCAATAGATAATTAACCACCAATCCTCACTATCTAATATCGGCAGGAAAACTGAAAACTGGTTTACTAGTCAGTTCTCTTGGGTCCCTGAAGATATAAAAAACTTTCTAGCTAGAGGTTTTCATTTCCTTATAACTCACTTCTTTTCAGTCATACTGACTTATGCCATATTTCATATAGTGCTCTGTTGTCTTCCCTACAGTTGTAAACCTGTGACTAAGATTTTTTTGATCCTAAAGGAGACCTAGGACCAACAGATCTAGATTTACCATTCTTAAAATAGAGAAACATGTTAGACTTTAACCCAGAGATTAACAAAAATATATATCCAAGAAGAATGACTTGTTGGCAGAGGTGCCATCCCTTCCAACAGTTAAGGAAACCCTCCCAAGGTTAACTTGGTTCCTTCCCTTTCTAGGTCCTTTAACAGCTACTGTTGTTCTCATTTTTAGCCCTTGTTTGTCTAACATTTGGTTATGTTTGTGTCTTCTAGGGCCCAGCAGTTTGAAGTGAGGTTCATGATGGTCCAAAGAATTCAACCCATTCCAGCAGAGAGTGGCCCAGGTTCCTACAGGTCCTTAAAACAGTCAGTGAGGGGCTTCTACACCTCTAGGGTGGTCTAAGGTCTGAAGCCCCTGTACAACAGGAAGAAATTTCAGAAGAGACCATCAGCCCCCTTATTCCTTAAGAATAAGGGTGTACATACAGACTGAAAGTGAAGAGCTGGAAAAAGATATTTCATGCAAATAGAGACCAAAAGAAAGAAGGAATAGCAATACTCATGTCAGATAAAATAGACTTTGAAAGAATGAAACTAGATCACCTTCTAACACCATACAAAAAAATAAACTCAAAATGGATTAAAGATCTAAACGTAAGACCAGAAACTATAAAACTCCTAGAGGAGAACATAGGCAAAACACTCTCCGACATGAATCACAGCAGGATCCTCTATGACCCACCTCTCAGAATACTGGAAATAAAAACAAAAATAAACAAATGGGACCTAATTAAAATTAAAAGCTTCTGTACAACAAAGGAAACTATATGCAAGGTGAAAAGACAGCCTTCAGAAGGGGAGAAAATAATAGCAAATGAAGCAACTGACAAAGAATTAATCTCAAAAATATACAAGCAACTCCTATAGCTCAATTCCAGAAAAATAAATGACCCAATCAAAAAATGGGCCAAAGAACTAAACAGACATTTCTCCAAAGAAGACATTACAGATGGCTAACAAACACATGAAAAGATGCTCAACATCACTCATTATCAGAGAAATGCAAATCAAAACCACAATGAGATATCATCTCACCCCAGTCAAAATGGCTGCAATCCAAAAGTCAACAAGCAATAAATGCTGGAGAGGGTGCATTTCCACACTGTTGGTGGGAATGCAAACTAGTACAGACACTATGGAGAAGAGTGTGGGGATTTCTTAAAAAACTGGAAATAGAGCTGCCTTATGACCCAGCAATCACACTTTTAGGCATACACAGCAAGGAAACCAGAATTAAAAGAGACACATGTACCCCAATGTTCATTGCAGCACTGTTTATGATAGCCAGGACATGGAAGCAACCTAGATGTCCATCAGCAGATGAATGGATAAGAAAGCTGTGGTACATATACACAATGGAGTATTACTCAGCCATCAAAAAGAATACATTTGAATCAGTTCTAATGAAGTGGATGAAACTGGAATCAATTATACAGAGTGAAGTAAGCCAGAAAGAAAAACACCAACACAGTATACGAACTCATATATATGGAATTTAGAAAGATGGTAACAATAACTCTGTATATGAGACAGCAAAAGAAACACAGATGTACAGAACAGTCTTTTGGACTCTGTGGGAGAGGGAGAGGGTGGGATGATTTGGGAGAATGGCATTGAAACATGTATAATATCATATGTGAAACGAATCGCCAGTCTAGGTTCGATGCAGGGTGCAAGATGCTTGGGGCTGGTGCACTGGGATGACCCGGAAGGATGGTGTGTGGGGGGAGGTGGAAGGGGGTTTCTGGATTGGGAACACATGTACACCCATGGCAGATTCATGTTGATGTGTGGCAAAACCAATACAATATTGTAAAGTAATAAATAAATAAATAAAAGTGTTTCTAATTTAAAAAATTATGCAAACAAAGAAAAAAAATAGACTTTGAGATAAAGGCCGTGAAAAGAGACAAAGGAAGACACTACATAATGATCAAAGAATCAATTCAAGAAGAATATATAACAACTATAAATATATATGCACCCAACATAAGAGAACCACGATATGTAAGGCAAATGCTAACAAGTATGAAAGGGGAAATTAACAGCAACACAATAATAGTGGGAGACTTTAATACCCCACTCACACCTATGGATAGATCAACTAAACAGAAATTTAACAAGGAAATACAAACTTTAAATGATACAATGGAACAGTTAGACCTAATTGATATTGATAGGACATTTTACCCCCCCCCCCCAAAAAATGAATTTCACCTTTTTCTCACGTGGGCTGCTGTCTATGGGTTCACACAGAGTTGGACACGACTGAAGCAACTTAGCAGCAGCAGCAGCTCAAGTACACACAGAACATTGCACAGGACAGATCACATGCTGGGCCATAAATCTAGCCTTGGTAAATTAAAAAAAAACTGAAGTCATTTCAAGCCTCTTTTCTGACCACAATGTGGTAAGATTAAATGTCAACTATAAGAAAAAAAAAAAACTATGAAAAATACAAACATATGGAGGTTAGACAACACACTTCTGAAAAACCAACAAATCACAGAAGAAATAAAAAAAAATAAAAATATTCATAGAAATGAATGAAAATGAAACCACAAAAACCCAAAACCTATGGGATTCAGTAAGAGCAGTGCTAAGGTTTAGCATTAAGGGTTCATAGCAATACAAGCTTTCCTCAAGAAACAAGAGAAAAAATCAAATAAATAACCCAACTTTACACCTAAAGCAACTAGAAAAAGGAGAAATGAAGAACCCCTGAGTTAGTAGAAGGAAAGAAATTATCAAAATTAGGGCAGAAATAAATGAAAAAGAAACAAAGGAGACCATAGCAAAAATCAACAAAGCTAAAAGCTGGTTCTTTGAAAAGATAAATAAAACAGACAAACCATTAGCCAGACTCATAAAAAAATAAAATAAAAAAGGAAGAAGAATCAAATCGACAGAATTAGAAATGAAAATGAGAAATCACAACAGACAACATAGAAATACAAAGGATCATAATAGACTACTATCAGCAACTATATGCCAATAAAATGGACAACTTGGAAGAAATGGACAAATTCATAGAAAAATACAACTTTCTAAAACTTAATCAGGAAGACATAGGAAATCTTAACAGACCCATCACAAGCACAGAAATCAAAACTGTAATCAGGAATCTTCCAACAAACACAAGCCCAGGAGCAGACGGGTTCACAGCTGAATTCTACCAAAAATTTAGAGAAGAGCTAACACCTATCCTACTCAAACTCTTCCAGAAAATTGCATAGGAAGGTAAACTTCCAAACTCATTCTATGTGGCCACCATCACCCTAATACCAAAACCAGACAAACATGCCACAAAAAAAGAAAACTACAGGTCAATATCACTGATGAACATAAATGCAAAAATCCTTAAAATTCTAGCAAACAGAATCCAACAACGTATTAAGAAGATCATACATCATAATCAAGTGGGCTTTATCCCAGCGATGCAAGCATTCAATATTTGCAAATCAATCAATGTGATACACCACATTAACAAACTGAAAAATAAAAGCCATATGATTATCTCAATAGATGCAGAGAAAGCCTTTGACAAAATTCAACATCCATTTATGATAAAAATCCTCCAGAAAACAGGAATAGAAGGAACATACCTCAACATAATAAAACCCATATATGACAAACCCACAGAAACACTATCCTCAATGGTGAAAAAAATGAAAGCATTTCCCCTAAAGTCAGGGACAAGACAAGGGTGCCCACTCTCACCACTACTATTCAACATAGTTTTGGAAGTGTTAGCCACAGCAATCAGAGAAGAAAAAGAAATAAACGGAATTCAGATTGGAAAAGAAGAAGTAAAACACTCACTGTTTACAGATGACGTGATTCTCTACATAGAAAACCCTAAAGACTCCACCAGAAAATTACTAGAGCTAATCAATGAATATAGTAAAGTTGGAGGATGTAAAATTAACACACAGAAATCCCTTGCATTCTTATACACTAACAGTGAGAAAACAGAAAGTGAAATTAAGGAAACAATCCCATTCACCATTGCAACAAAAAGAATAAAATACTTAGGAATAAATCTACCTAAAGAAACAAAAGACCTGTATATAGAAAACTATAAAACACTGATGAAAGACATCAAAGATGATGCAAATAGATGAAGAAATATACCATGTTCATGGATTGGAAGAAGCAATACAGTGAAAATGTGTATATTACCCAAAGCAATCTATAGATTCAGTGCAATCCCTATCAAGCTACCAATGGTATTTTTCAGAGAGCTAGAACAAATAATTTCACAATTTGTATGTAAATACAAAAAACCTTAAATAGCCAAGGCAATCTTGAGAGAGAAGAATGGAACTGGAGGAATCAACCTGCCTGACTTCAGGCTCTACTACAAAGCTACAGTCATCAAGACAGTTTGGTACTGGCACAAAGACAGAAATATAGATCAATGGAACACAATACAAAGCCCAGAGATAAATCCATGCACCTATGAACACCTTATGTTTGACAAAGGAGGCAAGAATATACAATGAAGAAAAGACAATCTCTTTAAAAAGTGGTGCTGGGAAAACTGGTCAACCACTTGTAAAAGAATGAAACTAGAACACTTTCTACCACCATACACAGAAATAAACTGAAAATGGATTAAAGATCTAAATGTAAGGCCAGAAACTATAAAACTAGAGGAAAACATAGGCAAAACACTGTCTGAAATAAATCACAGCAGAATCCTCTATGACCCACCTCCCAGAGTAATGGAAATAAAAGCAAAAATAAAGAAATGGGACCTAATTAAAATAAAAGCTTTTTCACAACGAAGGAAATTATAAGCAAGGTGAAAGACAGCCTTCAGAATGGGAGAAAATAATAGCAAATGAAGCAACTGACAAATAATTAATCTCAAAAATACACAAGCAGAGCCTGCGCTAAATTCCAGAAAAATAAACGACCCAATCAAAAAATGGGCCAAGCAACTAAACAGAACATTTCTCCAAAGAAGACATAAAGATGGCTAACAAATGCATGAAAAGATGCTCAATATCATTCATTATCAGTTCAGTTCAGTCGCTCAGATGAGTCCGACTCTTTGCGACCCCATGAATCGCAGCACGCCAGGCCTCCCTGTCCATCACCATCTCCCGGAGTTCATTCAGACTCACATCCATCGAGTCAGTGATGCCATTCAGCCATCTCATCCTCTGTCGTCCCCTTCCCCTCCTGCCCCCAATCCCTCCCAACATCAGAGTCTTTTCCAGTGAGTCAACTCTTTGCATGAGGTGGCCAAAGTACTGGAGTTTCAGCTTTAGCATCATTCCTTCCAAAGAAATCCCAGGACTGATCTCCTTCAGAATGGACTGGTTGGATCTCCTTTCAGTCCAAGGGACTCTCAAGAGTCTTCTCCAACACCACAGTTCAAAAGCATCAGTTCTTTGGTGCTCAGCTGCAAATCAAAACCAAAAAGAAGTACCATCTCATGCCAGTCAGAATGGCTGCTATGAAAATGTCTACAAACCATAAATTCTGGAGAGGGTGTGGAGAAAAGGGAACCCTCTTACACTGTTGGTGGGAATGCAAAGTAGTACAGCCACTATGGAGAACAGTGTGGAGATTCCTTAAAAAACTGGAAATATAACTGCCATACGACCCAGCAATCTCACTGCTCGGCATACACACCAAGGAAATTACAAGTAACTCCAAAAGAAAAACAGCAATACAGTATATTATCATATTATATGGAATTTAGAAAGTAATGGTGACCCTATATGCAAGACAGCAAAAGAGACACAGATGTAAAAAACAGACTTTTGGACTCTGGGAGAAGGTGAGGGTGGGATGATTTGAGAGAATAGCACTGAAACATGTATATTATCATCTGTGACATAGATTGTCAGTCCAGGTTTGATCCATGAGACAGGGTGCACAGGGCTGGTGCACTAGGATGACCCTGAGGGATGGGATGGGGAGGGAAGTGAGAGGGGGTTTCAGGATGGGGAGCACATGTATACCCATGGCTGATTCATGTCAATATATGGCAAAAACCACTACAATATTGTAAATTAATTAGCCTCCAATTAAAGTAAATAGATTAATTTTTAATGAAACAGTTATAATAATAATAAAAGAATAAGAGTGTAGAGTCTCTCAGGGGAGATGAGGCAGGCCTGGAACCTGGGACCCTTTGCTGCAGTGCTGCAAAGCTAGCACCTGGACACACCTGTTCTTGAGCTACAAGATACAAAGAAACACTATGTGTAGTTAAAAATAACTGTATACATGCACTTGAGGAAAATTCTGCACCAAAATATACAAAGACAAAAAAAAAAAAAAAAAAAACCTGTCACTTCTGAAGAGCTAGGAGCAAAAAGAGGGTTTGGGGGAGCAAAAGCAAGGTACAACTCATGTACCCCTGCACTCAACTCCACAAAGGGGTGGGAAAACCATCTAAATCCCCTCTCCAGCCTGACCCCTGGACACACTTCTACCCTCACCCCACCTAAGGAACTACATACTCTCCTCTCAGGGAGCAAACAAGGAAATGTGTTACTTGTTTTTTCTCCCTTCTGGAAAAGCCTAAATAAAGCCTTGCATGAATTTCTTATCTGGCCTTTGGTCAATTTCTGTTGTTTGTGGAAGGCCAAGAACCCTGGTCAGTATCAACAATACCTAGTAGAGTCAATTTCACTTATATTATATCCTATTCATTGGCAGCATGAGACTCTTAAAATTGGAGGAGACTATTACTTGGAATACAGAGATGTGACTATTATATCCTGCAAAATACAAATCCACCAAGGAAATTTTTGAAATTTAGCTAAAGGAATATTGGCAGAACCTGACTAGGCTCAAAACAAACAAGAGGCTGCTAACAATAAACTTGACTTGAAAGTGGTTGATGGCTTTCTTGATTTTTTGCCATAGTAAAAGTTTTTAATTATGATGTCAATATTCCTAAAAGGCATGAATATTTATAAGAATTTTTGTCAGACCAGAAGAAGGTCATTCCCACTTTCCTTTTCTCACACATGCAAGACTCCATAACTCCTTTAAAGTCTTCATTGGAACAAAGGCTTTTTATCTCATTTCTAATTAACATTAATATAATGGCATTGGGAAGTTAGATGGAAGGTAGATGTTGGGATCGTACAAGTGAGCTTTATAGCCTCATCTAGGAGAAGAGAACGTCAAAACAAAACACAGTGTAGAGGCAAAAGCATATAATTCAAGCATGGAGGTAAATACTAAAGAACTAGAAACAAAAATGATTATAAGTGTTGGTATCTGGGAGCAAGAGTAGAATTGAGAGGGGCCTATCTGGCAGTTCTTAATTTTCAATATAGTCTTCCCTGTATTTGATTACTTAACTTTGTATTACTTTTTAAAAATACTAAAATGTTCTCAGAGGCAAAAGCAGAAATGACATTTCTTCTTAGCTGTTTTGAGAGACACATACATGCATATATGCTTAGTTACTCAGTCGTGTCTGACTCATTGCAACCCTATGGACTGTAGCCTGCCAGACTCCTCTGTCCATGGGGTTTCTCAGGCAAGAATACTGGAGTGTGTTCCCATTTACTCCTCCATCAAGGGAGATGAGTAACCTTAAAAAAATTCAGCATACAAAATTTCAGCTTTGATGTGCTGTTTACTTACAATGTTTATTACATGTATTTTAAAATAATTCCACATATTTCTGATAAATTTTCGGTAAATATACTAGCAAAAGGGTGCTTCTGCCAAAGCCAGGCTTATATTTTGAACATTCTCAGGAATGATGAGAGGGGGAAGCAAAATATACTTGCATAAGCAATACTCTACAAAGATAATTCCTCAGAAACAAGGGATACAAGCACATATAGGATAGTTATAATAGTATTTGGTAGGTGCTAGGAAATAAAAGGAGTAGCAGTATAGTAACTTCAAATTAGTCATGGGCAGCAAAAGAGACACAGATGTATAGAACGGACTTTTGAGAATGGCACTGAAACATGTATACTATCATGTAAGAAACGAATCGCCAGTCTATGTTCGATACAGGATACAGGATGCTTGGGGCTGGTGCACGGGCATGATCCAGAGAGATGATATGGGGTGGGAGGTGGGAGGGGAGTTCAGGATTGTGAACTCATGTACACCCGTGGAAGATTCATGTCAATGTATGGCAAAACCAATACAGTATTGTAAAGTAAAATAAAGTAAAAAAAAAAATGCAGAACAACATTAAAATGTGTGAAGACTAATTTTAAAAAAAATTAGTCATGGGAACACACAAAGTATTACATGAATAAATAGAAATTTTAATAAATATATAAATAAATAAGAAAACCAATAGAGAAATGCATGTAATGCAATTGAGCAATTCCTAAAGATTATATTTTAAAATATGGGTCATATGCCTAATAATATATTTCCTTTCCTGTATTCATTTTACAAAGAGAAGGGAAATAAATTTCAAAGCTAAAACTGTAAAATTCTTAGAACAATAGGGGAAAATATTCACACCATTGGATTTGGCAGTGAGTTTCTTGACTATGATAACAAAAGCATGGGCAGAAAGAAAACAATTTGACTTCACCAAAATTAAACCATAAAATGGAAGAAAATGTTTGCAAATCATACATCTGATAAGGGATTAATATCCAGAACATAAAATAAAATCTCTTACACCTCAACAACAAGAAGCAAACAACTGAATTTCAAAAACCTTGAAGGGACATATCTCCAAAGAAGATACACAAATGGCTAATAGGGACATGAAGAAATGCAAAGCAAAACTACAGTAAGATATCACTTCAAATTTGCAAAGGATAGACTGTGCCTTCCTCCACAATACAAATATTGAAATATTAACCACAAATGTGGTGGTATTTGGAAGTGGGTTCTCTGGCAAGTGATTAGGTCATGAAGTAGAACCCTCATAAGTGTGATTAGTGCTCTTATAAGAGAGGCCTGCCTCTCTTTTGAAAGAGTTCTCTCACCTTTCTACCAAGTGAGGTTACAGTGAAAAGACAATCATCTATGAATCAGGAAGTGGGCTCTCACCAGACACTGAATGTGTCAGTGCCTTGATCTAGGACTTTTCAACTTGCAGAACAATGAGAAGTAAATTTCTGTTGTTATAAGCCACAAACTTTACTGTTCTTTATTTTTTCCCAGCTTTATTGTGACATATTTGACATATAACATTATTTAAGGTGTACAATGGGATGATGTAATACAAGCATATTTTGTGAAATGACTAGTTAACACTTTCATCACCTGATATAATTACCATTTTATTATTTTAATATTTATTTTTAATTAGAGAATAATTCCTATGCAGTCTTGTGACGGTTTCTACCATACATCAACATGAATCAACCATAGGCATACATATGTCCAATCCCTTTTGAACCTCCCTCCCTCCACATCCCATCCCTCTAGGTTGTCACAAAGCACCAGCTTTGCATTCCCTGCATCATGCAGCAAATTCTCACTGGCTATCTATTTTACATATGGTAATGTATAAGTTTCAAATGTTATTCTCTAAATTTGTCCCACTCTTTCTTCTCCCACTGTGTCCAGAAGTCTTTTCTTTATGTCCAATCTCCTTTGTTGCCTTGCAAGTAGGATCATCAGTACTATCTTTCTAAATTCCATATATATGCATTAATATACCATATTTGTCTTTCTCCTTCTGACTTACTTCACTCTGTATAATAGGCTCTAGGTTCATCCACCTCATTAGAACTGACTGAAATGCATTCCTTTTTATAGCTGAGTAATATTCCACTGTATACCACAACTCCTCTATCCATTCACCTGTCAGTGGACATCTAGATTGCTCCCACATCCTGGCTATTATAAATAGTGCTGTAATGAACATTGGGGTACATGTGTCTTTTGAAGTTGTAGTTTCCTCAAGCTATATAACCAGCAGTGGCATTGCTAAGTCATATGGTAGTTTTAGTCCTAGATTCTAAGAGATCTCCATACTGTTCTCCAGAGTGGCTCCATCAGTTTGCATTCCCACCAACAGTACACCACACCTTTGCATCACACCCTCTCCCGCATTTATTGTTTGTAGATTCTTTGATGATGGCCATTCTGACCAGTGTGAGATGATATCTCATTATAGTTTTGATTTGCATTTCTCTAATAATGAGTGATGCTGAGCATCTTTCATGTGTTTATTAGCCATCTGTATGTCTTCTTTGGAGAAATGTCTGTTTAGGTCTTCTGCCCACTTTTTGATTGGGTTATTTATTCTGGTATTGAGTTGCAAAAGCTGCTTGTATATTTTAGAAATTAATCCTTTGTTCAGTTCAGTCACTCAGTCGTGTCCGACTCTTTGCGACCCCATGAATTGCAGCATGCCAGGCCTCCTTGTCCATCACCAACTCCCAGAGTTCACTCAAACTCACGTCCATCAAGTCGGTGATGCCATCCAGCCATCTCATCCTCTGTCGTCCCCTTCTCCTCCTGCCCACAATCCCTCCCAGCATCAGAGTCTTTTCCAATGAGTCAACTCTTCACATGAAGTGGCCAAAGTACTGAAGTTTCAGCTTTAGCATCATTCCTTCCAAAGGAATCCCAGGACTGATCTCCTTCAGAATGGACTGGTTGGATCTCCTTGCAGTCCAAGGGACTCTCAAGAGTCTTCTCCAATGCTACAGTTCAAAAGCATCAATTCTTCTGTGCTCAGCTTTCTTCACCGTCCAACTCTCACATCCATACATGACTACTGGAAAAACCATAGCCTTGACTAGACAGATCTTTGTTGGCAAAGTAATGTCTCTGTTTTTGAATATGCTATCTAGGTTGGTCATAAGTTTCCTTCCAAGGAGTAAGCGTCTTTTAATTTCATGGCTGCAGTCACCATCTGCAATGATTTTGGAGCCCCCAAAAATAAAGTCAGCCACTGTTTCCACTGTTTCCCCATCTATTTCCCATGAAGTGATGGGACCAGATGCCATGATCTTAGTTTTCTGAATGTTGAGCTTTAAGCCAACTTTTTCACTCTTCTCTTTCACTTTGCTATTATTGAGAGGGTTATCTTTTCACCTTGCTTATAGATTCTTTCATTATATAAAAGCTTTGAGTTTGATTAGGTCCCATTTTTTTTTTTTTAGTTTTTTATTTCAATTACTCTAGGAAGTAGGTCATAGAGGATCTGGCTGTGATTTATGTCAAAGAGTGTTCTGCTTATAATTTCCTCTAAGATTTTTATATTTTCTGGTGCTACATTTGGTCTTTAATACATTTTGAGATTATTTTTGTGTATGGTGTCAGGAAGTGTTCTAATTTCATTCGTTTACACATAGCTGACCAGTTTTTCCAGCATCACTTATTGAAGATTGTCTTTTTTCCATTCTATATTTTTGCCTCTTTTGTCAAAGGTAAGATGCTCATAAGTGCAAAATGCAAAATCTCTGCATTTTCTCTCCTGTTGCACTGTTGTATATTTCTGTTTTTGTGCCAGTACCATACTGTCTTGATGACCATAGCTTTATAGTATAGTCTGAAGTCAGGAAGGTTGATTCCTCCAGCTCCATTTTTCTTTTTTAAAAATGCTTTGGCCATTCAGGGTCTTTTGTGTTTCCATACAAACTGTGAAATTATATGTTCTAGTTCTGTGAAAAATACCATTGGTAGTTTGATAGGGATTGCAGAAATCTATAGACTGCTTTGGGTAGTGTAGTCATTTTCACTCTATGATTCTTCCAATCCAAGAACATCATTTATATCTTCATTTGTTTGTGTAGTCTTTGATATCTTTCATCAGTGTCTTATAGTTTTTTGCATAGAGGTCTTTTGTCTCTAGGTAACTTTATTATTACATATTTTATTATTTTTGCAATGATGAATGGGATCGTTTTCTTAATTTCTCTTTCTGATTTTCATTCTTAGTGTATAGGAACGTAAGGGATTTCTATGTATCAATTTTACATCCTGAAACTTTACTATATTCATTGATTAGCTTTGCTAATTTTCTGGTGACATCTCTAGGGTTTTCTATGTAGAGAATTATGTTATCTGCAAACAGTGAGAACTTTATTTCTTCTTTTCCAATCTGTATTCTTTTTATTTCTTTTTCTTCTCTGTTTGCTGTGGATGGGGCTTCCAAAACTATGCTGCATAATAGTAGTGAGAGTGAGCACACTTATCTTGTTTCTTTTTTCAGAGGCAATGGTTTCAGTGTTTCAACACTGAGAATGATATTTGCTGTGGGTTTATTGTATATGGCCTTTATTATGTTGATGTATGTTCTTTCTATGCCTACTTTCTGGAGTTCGTTTTTTTTTTTTTTTAGTCATAAATGGGTATTGAATTTTGTCAAATGCTTTCTCTGCATCTATTGAAATAATCATACGGTTTTTGTTTTTCAATTTGTTAATATGATGTATCACAGTGATTGATTTGGTAATATTGAAGAATCCTGCATCCATGCAATAAAAGTCCACTTGATCGTGGTGTATGATTTTAAGTGTGTTGTTGGATTTTGTTTGCTAAAATTTTGTTGAAGACTTTTGCATCTAGGTACATCAGTGATATTGGTGATATTGGCTTGTAAGTTTCTTTTTTTGGTAGCATCTTTGTCTAGTTTTGGTATCAGAGGGATGGTAACTTTGTAGAATGAGTTTTTGAGTTTTCCTTCCTCTGCAATTTTCTGGAAGAGTTTGAGCAGGATCAGTGTTTGCTCTTCTCTAAACTTTTGGTAGAATTCTCTTGTGAATACATCTGGCTCTGGATTTTTTTTGTTGTTGGAATATTTTGGTTACAGTTTTCATATCTGTGTTTGTGATTGGTCTATTCATATTTTTTACTTCTTCCTGGTTGAGTTTTGGAAGGTTATATTTTTCTAAGAATTTTTTCATTTCTTTCAGGTTGTCCATTTTATTGGCATATAGTTGCTCATAGTAGTCTCTTATGATCGTTTGTATTTCTGTGTTGTCTGTTGTAATTTCTGCTTTTTTATTTCTTAATTTTATTGATTTGAGCCTTCTCCCTTTTTCTCTTGATTAGTCTGGCTAACGGTTTGTCAATTTTATCTTCTCAAAGAGTCAGCTTTTTAATTTTATTGATCTTTGCTGTTGTCTCCTTCTTTTTCATTTGTTTCTGCTCTGATTCTTATGATTTCTTTCCTTCTAACTTTGAGGTTTTTCTACTCTTCTTTTTTTAATTGCTTTAGGTGTAAGGCTAGGTTGTTTATTTGATTTTTTCTTGTTTCTTGAGGTAGGCTTGTATTGCTATAAACTTCCCTCTTAGCATTGCTTTTGCTGAATCCCATAGGCTTTGAGTTGTCATGTTTTCACTGTCATTTTTTTCTAAGCATATTTTAATTTCCTTTATGATTTCTTCAGTGGTCTGTTGGTTATTCAGAGCATATTGTTTAGCCTCCATATGTTTGTGTTTTTTAATAGTTTTTTTGTTTTCCTGTAGCTGATATCTTATCTTACAGCATTGTGATCAGAAAAGATGTTTAAAATGTTTTCAGCTTTTAAAAATTTACCAAAGCTTGATTTGTGGCCCAAGATGTGCTCTATCATGGAGAATGTTCCATGTGCACTGAGAAAAAAAGTGAACTCTATTGCTTCTGGATGAAATGCTTTGTAGATATCAGTTAGGTACAACTCACCCAATGTATTATTTAAAGGTTGTGTTTCCTTCTTAATTTTCTGTCTGAATGATCTGTCTATTGGTGTGAGTAGATTACTGAAGTCCTGCACTATTATTGTATTACTGTCAATTTCCCTTTAGTGGATGTTAGCATTTGCCTTATGTATTTAGGTGCACCTATGTTTGGTGCATATATATTTATAATTGTTGTATCTTTTTCTTAGATTAATTCCTTGATTGTTATGTAATGTCCTTCTTTGTCTGTTGTAATGGTCCTTATTTTAAAGTCTTATTTTATGTGATATGATTATCACTACTCCTGCTTTCTTTTGATTTCTGTTTGCATGGAATATCTTTTTCCAGCCCCTCACTTTGAGTCTGTATGTATCCCTAGGTCTGAGATGGGTCTCTTGTAGACAGCATATATAGGGGCCTTGTTTTTGTATCCATTCAGCCAATCTGTGTCTTTTGGTTGAAACATTTAGCCCATCTACATATATGGTAATTATTGATATATATGAGCCTATTACCATTTATTTTATTGTTTTGGGTTTGCTTTGTATAGCTTTTTTTTCTATCTAGAGAAATTCTTTAGTATTTATTATAGAGGTGGTTTGACAGTGTTTAATTCTCTTAACTTCTGCTTGTTTGTAAAGGTTTTGCTTTTTCCTTTGAATCTGAATGAGATCTTCTTGGGTAGAGTAATCTTGGTTGTACATTTTTCCCTTTCATCACTTTAAGTATATCCTGTCATTCTCTTCTGGCAGGAAAAGTTTCCCTTGAAAGATCTGCTGGTAGCTTTATGGGGATCATTTCGCATGTTATTTGTTGCTCTTCCCTTATTGCTTTTAATGTTTGTTCTTCGTGTTTAACTTTTGTTAGTTTGATTAGTATGCCTCTTGGGATGTTTCTCCTTGGGTTTATCCTGTATGGAACTCTCTGGGCTTACTGGGACTTGGGTAGCTATTTCCTTTCCCATTTTAGGGATGTTTTCGATTGTAATCTCCTCAAATATTTTCTCATGTCCTTTCCTTTTTTCTTCTTCTTCTGAGACCCCTATGATTCAAATATTGTTACACTGAATGTTGTCCTAGAGGTCTCTGAGACTGTTCTTATTACTTTTTATTCTTTTTTCTTTTGCTGTGTTCCACTTCAGTTATTTCCACCATTTTATCTTCCAGCTCATTTATCCATTATTCTGCTTCAGTTACTTTACTGTTTGTTCCATCCATTGTATTTTTTAATCTATTTTTTAAAAGATAATTGCTTTACAGAATTTTGCTGTTTTCTACCAAACCTCAACATGAATCAGCCATATGTATACATATATTCCCTCCCTTTTGAAACTCTCTCCCATCTCCCTCCCATCCCACCCCTCTAGGTTGATACAGAGCCCTTGTTTGAGTTTCCTGAGTCATACAGCAAAGTGCTGTTGGCTATCTATTTTACATATGATAATGTAAGCTTCCATGTTACTCTTTCCATACCTCTCACCCTCTCCTCCCCTCTCCCCATGTCTATAAGTCTATTCTCTATGTCTGTTTCTCCACTGCTGCCCTGTGAATAATTTTTTCAGTACCATTTTTCTAGATTCTGTATATATGCTTCAGAATACTATAGTTATCTTTCTCTTTCTGACTCACTTCACTCTGTATGATAGGTTCTAGGTTCATTCACCTCATCAGAACTGACTCAAATATGTTCCTTTTTATGGATGAGTAATATTCCATGGTGTATATGTACCACAACTTCTTTATCCATTCATCTCTTGATGGACATCTAGGTTGCTTCCATGTTCTAGCTGTTGTAAATAGTGCTGCAATGAACAATGGGATACATGTGTACTTCTCAATTTTGGTTCCCTCAGGGTATATGCTTAAGAGTTGGATTGCTGGGTCATATGGTGGTTTTATTCCTAGTTTTTTAAGGAATCTCCATACCATCTTCCATAGCAGCTGTATCAATTTACATTTCCACCAACAGAGTACATCATGGGAAATGCCAGGCTTGATGAAGCACAAGCTGGAATCAAGATTGCCAGGAAAAATATCAATAACCTCAGATATGCAGATGACACCACCCTTATGGCAGAAAGTGAAGAGGAACTAAACAGCCTCTTGATAAAAGTGAAAGAAGAGAGTGAAAAAGCTGGCTTAAAACTCAACATTCAAAAAACTAAGATCATGGCACCCAGTCCCATTACTTCATGGCAAATAGATAGGGAAACAATGGAAACAGAGACAGACTTTATTTTCTTGGGCTCTAAAGTCACTGCAGATGGTGACTGCAGCCATGAAATTAAAATACGCTTGCTCCTTGAAAGAAAAGCTATGACAAATCTAGACAGTGTATTAACAATCAGAGACACCACTTTGCCAACAAACGTTTCTCTAGTCAAAGCTATGGTTTTTCCAGTAGTCATGTACGGATATGAGAGTTCGACCATAAGGAAGACTGAGCACCAAAGAACTGATACTTTTGAACTGTGGTGTTAGAGAAGACTCTTGAGAGTCCCTTGGACAGCAAAGTCAAACTAGTCAATCCTCAAGGTTAATTTTAATCCTCGTATTTTATTAATTTTCAGTTCAGTTCAGTTTTGATGTTACTTTAAATGAGATTGTTCTTTTTATTTCTTTTTCAGACATTTTGTTTAGTGTATAGAATTGCAACTGATTTCTGAATCCTGATTTTGAATCCAGAAGTTTGAATTTGTTGATAAGTTCTAGCAGTTTTTTTTTTTAAGTGGAGACTTTATATATATTCATCTTCAAACAAATAAATTTTGCTTCTTATTTCTCAACTTTAACGTCTTTCTTTTTAGTACTAATTTCTCTGACTAGGACTTTCAGTACTCTTTTGGATAGGAGTGGTTAGAGTGGGCATCCTTTTCTACTCCCAATCTTAGAAGAAAAAATTTAACATGTCACTGTGGAGTATGATGTTAGCTATGGGTTTGACATATATAGCTTTTATTATTTTAATGTACATTCTCTCTATACTCTCTTTGTTAGCAGTTTTTGTCATGAAAGGCTGTTGTATTTTGTCAAATTCTATTTCTGCATCTACTAAAATGATCATATTATTTTAATCTTTCATTATACTAATGTGGTGTGGTGTATCACATTTATTGATTTACATATGTTGAAGTTTCCTTGCATTCCAGGGATAAATCTCAATGACCATTGTGAATAATCATTTTAATGTGATTTTGATTAGTTTGCTAATATTTTGTTGAGAATTTTTGCATTTAATTTCATCAAGCATATAGTGTCCTTATCTGGCTCTGGTATCAGGGTAGAATGCTGGCCTTAAAAATGAATTTGGAAATGTTCTCTAACCTTCAGTATTTTGGAAGAGTTTAAGGAGAATTTCCACTAATTGTTATTTAAATATAAATTAAATTCAGTTCAGTTCAGTTTACATTAAATGTAAATTAAATTGTTATTTAAATGTAAATTGTAATTTACCAGGGAAATCATCTGGTCTTGGACTTTACTTTGTTGGGTGGTTTTTTACTATTTCCTTGCTCATTATTGCTGATTTCCTTTCTCATTATTGGTCTGTTCACATTTTCTCTTTGTTTATGATTCATCTTGTAGGTTATATGTTTCTAAAGTGCATCCATTTTTCTAAGTTATCCCATTTATTGACATATAATTGTTCATAGCAGTCTCTTATAATCCTTTTTATGTGCTATCTGTTGTAATGACTCCTCATTCATTTCTGATTTTATTTAAGTGTTCTGTCATTTTCCTTAGTCTAGCTAAAAGGTTTTACAATTTTGTTTCTTTTTTTTAAGTTCTCAGTTTCACTGATCTTCTCTAGTGTTTTTCAGGCCTCTATTCCATTTATTTATTCTTTGATATTTGTTATTTTCTTTTTTTTCTAACTTTGGGTTTTCTTTGTCCTTTTTCTAGTGGTAGTGTTAGGTTTATTTGAGAGCTTTCTTTTTTCTTAATGTAGGCATTTCTTGCTATAAACTCCCTCTGAGAACTGTTTTTGCTGTATCCTGTAAGTTTTGGTATGTTGTGTTTCCATTTTCATTTGTTTCATGATGTTTTTCAATTTCACTCTTGATTTCTCTTTTGGCCCATTAGTCGTTCAAGATTTTGCTGTTTAATTTTTGTATATTTGTGAATTTTCCAGTTTTTCTCCCATTATCAATTTCTAGTTTCATACCATTGTGGTCAGGAAGATATTTGGTATATTTTCAGTCTTCCTAAATTTGTTAGGACTTGTTTTGTGACCTAACATGTGGTATATCTCAGAGAATGTTCCATGAGTACTCAAGAAAAATGTGTATTCTGTTGCTGATAAGTGGAAAGTTCTGTATATATCTGTTAAGGCCATTTGCTCTAAGTATAGCTCAACTCCAGTTTTTCCGAATTGATAACCTATCCATTGTTGAAAGTGAAGTACTGAAGTGCCCTTCTATTATCGTATTGTTGTCTATTTCTCCCTTCATATTTCTTAGTATTTCCTTAATATTTAGGTGCTATTATTTTGGGCATACATGTATTTACAATTGTTATTATCCTCTTGATGAACTATTTTATCATTATATAATAACCTTCTTTGTCACTTGTTACAGCTTTTGAGGTGAAGTCTATTGTGTCTTATATAAGTATTGTTACTTTTTTTTCTTTTGGTATTTCTATTAATTCCTTTTGAGCCCATGTGAGTCTCTTATAGGCAGCATATAGTTGGGTCTCATTTTTTCTATCCACTTAGCCATTCTATGCCTTTTAATTGGAGTATTGAATCAATTTATATTTACAGTAATTATTGATAGGTGGGAAGTTACTAGTGCCGTTTTATTGTTTTGTGATAGTTTTGTTTTTCCCTTGTCCTCTTCTTCCTCTCTTCCTGCCTTCTTTCGTGAATTTGTTTTTCATAGTGGTATGCTTTGATTCCCTTCTCTCTATCTTTTGTGTATGTACTGTAGGTTTTTGTTTTGTGGTTAGCACAAGGCTCATATAAAGCATCTTTTACATCTAACAGTCTAATTTTTGGCTGATCAGAACTTAATTCTGGGAATTTCTTGGTGGTCCAGTGATTAGGATTCCACACTTTCATTGCATGGAGCCTGTTCAACCCCTGGTTGGCAAACTAAGATCGTGCAAACCATGTGGCAGACCCAAAATAATAATAATAATGATTTCAATTGCATACAAAATCTCTGCCCTTTTACTACCCCTTTTATGTTTTTGATATTACAATCTATTCTTTTAGTATATTACTTGCATTAACTAATTATTTTAGCTATAGTTATTTTTAGTATTTTATATCTTTGGAGTTAGTACTGGAAACTCATTGTGTTTCTTTGGTTGTGCCCTATTTTCTTGATTTTTCATGTAAGAACATGAAGTCTTACCTTGTTGTCTTCTCATTTGATGTAGCAATCACCTCCTCTAGTCCTACCTGACTGACTTCAAGAGAGAAATGCCTTTCATCAGCTCTGCTAAGGATTCTCAGGCTTTCTCAGATCTTCTGTGGATAGGCCTGCTCCACACTCTTGGCTCCTTCCTGTGTCAGAATTCTTAAGCTTGTGTGCCTTTTCTTGAAACTGCAAAGCCAAGCCTAAGCACTGATTGCTTCCCTTTTGTTCTCCCAAGGTTGATGTTAAATGCTCAAGTTTGTGACCTCTCTCTGTCCCCCAGATTCAGGCCTGATATCTGCATGTGCAATATTTGCTGTCTGGAAAAAGCTCAATCTTATTTCCATCAAGAGTGCACACAGGGGTCTGATCACAGGTTGGGGAGTGTAGGGATGAGCCTAACAGGGTCTTGGGATTGCCTTTATACCAGTTTGGGGGGTGGTGATTTGCAGGTGAGGTGATCTGAGTGGCTTTGGGAAGGCTCTCAATGGAGGCTGTGATGTGGCTAGTAGGAACCATGTCCCTTTGATACAAATGTTTCATTCAGAGTACTGGCTTCTGTTCCCCAGCTTCTCACTGCCCCCAAGTAGCACAGTTCATGACTCAGTACTCTGGAAGGGCAAGAGAGAAATGGGCCCCTTTGGCAGCATTCCACATGGCTGAGGTAGCCAAGTACTCATTCCCATGCTCTCATGTTCCCTTGTAGAGGAAATTACAAGCCAACAAAAGCTCTCTTTCACTGAGATACGCCACCCTGGGGGAGGGGTAGATCAAAATATTCCTTTTACCATTTCCAATGTATCACATCTTGGATTTTTATTTTACTCCTGTGGTATGCTGGAACTTATCCACTGGACTCCTAGATTTCCACAAATGTCCTTTCATTTGTGGTTTATTATCTAAATTAGTGTCCTCTGGAGGTTCCTAGATCATGGCTAAGAAGGGCTGGAGTTGGCTCATGGACCACTTTAGGGTCCACATCTGGCACCACGGTCTGCATACCTATCACCTAATGTGTAGGTAAGTAAGAATCCTTCCATGTTCCTTATGTATGGTACTAGACCCCACAGCTCCCTCAAAGGTACTTTTGCTTGTAAGTGGATGCCAAATTTTGTTGTTGAGGGGTAGATACTTGCAAAGGACATCTTGTCCAGCCATTTTGCTGATGTCACTTCTACATAATTTGGTTATAGCAGCCTGATTAGACTAGGACACTATCCATTTAGTCACTATTATTTAAGAAAATAGGACAATAACCAGTGTTGGTGAAGATGTAGGGAAATTAAAGCCCTCATGCATTGCTGTTGAAAATGTAAAATTGCATAGCTGTTGTGATAAAGTTTGGTGGCTTCAAAACAAAACATAAACATAGAATTACCATATGACCCATCAATTCCATTTCTAAATATAAATACAAAGAATTGAACACAGAGACTCAGATACATGAACATCCATGTTCCTAACATCATTGATCACAATAGACAAAAGGCTAAAACAGCAAAATGTCCACCAACAGATGAATGGATTAAATAAAATGTGATATAAACATATAATGAAATATTATTCAGGCTTAAAATGGAAGGATGTTCTAATACATGGTGCAACATGGCTGAACCTTGAAAGCATTATGTTAAGTGAAAGAAGCAGATACAAAAAGACAACTATTTTATGATTCCACTTATAGGAATTACACAGAATGGGCAAATTCATAGAGACAGAAAGTGGAACAGAGGTTATCAGAAGAGAAAGAAAAGGAAGTAAGGACTTCTTGTTTAATGGGTACAGAATTCCAGTAAGGAATGATGAAACTTCTGGAAATGGATACTAGTGATGGTCGTATATATTGTTAATGTACTTAGTGCCACGTAATTACACACTAAAAATAGTTAAAATTGTACACATTGCATATTTTTTACCACAGTAAAAAAGAAAAATTTTTAAAGGCAAAGGAATTATTTTTAAATTATATTTTTAAATTTTCTTTTAAGCAATCTCTGATGTTTGGCTTTGATGTTATGTGGTATAAAAGTTAAAATATCTAAAATGCTGATTTCAGAAGTTCCCTGGTACTCTAGCAGTTAAGACTCCATGCTTCCACTCCAGGGAGCATAAATTCAGTCCCTGGTGGAGGAACTAAGATTCTGCATGCCATTCCATGAGGCCAATAATAATAATAATAATAATAATAATAATAATAATAATAAAATGCTGATTCCTAATGAATTTATTTCATTGTACCTTGGCATTTGTGGATACATTTCCACTGCTGAGCTGAAAATGGAAAATGGACATATGTTATTAAGAAATAGACAGATAACAACTCTGAAACTGCTGTAGAAGTATACTGTGATTGAACAAATAAGCATAAATGAATGATGAATAGTGAGAGTTAGGTTTCCCACTGTTGACAAGGGGTTTTAAAAGGAAGCAAAAGGAGAAGCCCAGAGTGATCCATGTACTATTGACTGTGCATGTCTGAATGCTAAGTCACTTCAGTCATGTCTGACTCTTTGTGACCCCATGGATTGTAGCCCGCCAGGCTCCTCTCTCCATGGGATTCTCCAGACAAGAATACTGGAGTGGGTTTCCAAGCCCTCCTCCAGGGGATTTTCCTGACCCAGAGATCGAACCCACATCTTCTGCATTGCAGGCAGATTCTTTACCCACCAAGCCATCTGGGAAGCTCCATACTATTGGATTAGAGTTAGAGATCTCAGTATGAACTCATGCTTTGCTTAATAGATACATATGGATGCATTATGCATATTTATAGATCTGTATGCATAACTGGGCTAATATGTACACCTACATTTTCTTGCTCTGATAGCTGAAAGTGCCTAGAAGCAATGACACCCCTGTGAACACAGTGTCTAAAAGTTCATACTTAATATCATTCTTCAATAAAAATAACCATGAGTCTTTGAAAAAAAATGACTGATTGATTCATAGGCTGAAGTAGGGAATATACAAGATGAGCCTGAAGCATTTTGTAACACCATAAAGTAAGGAAGTTCTCAACACACTCACAAAGGGGTAGTGGGGCCAACTGAAACAGCTTCCAATGGCTAAAACTTGAAATATAGGAAAAATAAAAGAAAGTAGTATTGGATTATAACCCAAACTACAAAATAAATATCCATGAATCCATACTTATATAAATGAATGATTGAATAAGTAAAGAATAGACAAGTCTTTTCTGTATAAGAATTCTAAATGACTTATATACTGTCTTCAAGGAGATGAACCATAACTCTTCATTCCTTAAGGAGGTTGTTACTGTGACTTGCTTCCAAAAATTAGAGTATTAAAAGGGGAGAGGAGAGAAAGTAACCTTACAGTGGAGAACTCTGACAAACACAACCTTGGCCAGATTATTAACATCATCAGTAATAAGTAATAGATAAATGTATACCTTTGATATGATGTGATGAGAATGGCACTTCACTTCTGTGATCATCTTCCCCAAAACTATAAACCCAGTCTAATCATGAGAAAAACATCAGACAAACACACCATGTTGTAAGGTGTCCCATACCAAAACAAAGACCACATGTGCATATTTAAGTTGACAGTCTTAATTAAGGTATTGACTGATGGCCAGCATTAACGTGGAGAAGGCAATGGCACCCCACTCCAGTACTCTTGCCTGGAAAATCCCATGGATGGAGGAGCCTGGTAGGCTGCGGTCCATGGGGTCGCTAAGAGTCGGACACGACTGAGCGACTTCACTTTCACGTTTCACTTTCATGCATTGGAGAAGGAAATGGCAACCCACTCCAATGTTCTTGCCTGGAGAATCCCAGGTACGTGGGAGCCTAGTGGGCTGCCATCTCTTGGGTCGCACAGAGTCGGACACGACTGAAGCGACTTAGCAGCAGCAGCAGCAGCAGCAGCAGCAGCAGCAGCATTAACCACTAGACATGAGAATAAACAAGCCTTGCAATGATTCCAACCTCCAGAATTCTAGAATTTCAGCTGTTTCCAGGAACTGTGGAACAGAAACAAACCATCTCCTCTGTATGCTGAATGTCACGTTACATAGAATCCATGGGCAAAATAACCTGTACAAATTAAGTTTGGGGGTGATTTTCTATGTAGTCATAGAAAAACAATCATAAAATGATATTTGCTAACAACTTTTTGAGATATAATTATAGAGAGAGAGAATTAAAAATTGTCCTAATATTTTCTTCAAACTTTTAATAGTTTTAGCTACTACATTTAAGTCCATGATCCATTTACAGTTTAATTTTTGTGTATGATATGAGGTAAAGGTAGAAGTTAATTTTTTGTATGTGGATATCCAGAATCATTTGCTTAGAAAAAGTTTTCTTTTTCTTCATTTAATTGCCTTGCAACCTTTGGAAAAAATCAATTGACCGTAAAGTTAAGGGTTTATTTCTGGACTTTATTTTTGTTCCATTAATCTATATATTTATTTTTAGGCCAATACCACACTGTCTTCATTACAGTAGTTTTATAGTAAGTTGAAGTTGGATACCTTAAGTCCTCCAGCTCCTCTCCTTTCCAAAATTGCTTGGATTTCTGGGTCTGGGTATTTTGTGTTCCCATATAAAATTTTGGATCAGGTCATCAATTTCTTAAAAAAAAAAAAAAAAAAAGAAGAAGAAGCACCTGCTGAGATTTTGATAGGAATTGTGTTGGATATATTGGTCAATGTGGGGGATTTAAGTCTTTAAGTTTTCTTTGCAATATTGTGTAGTTTTCAATGTATATATGTCATATACTTCTTTTGTTAGTTATTTTTAGTTTATTCTTTTTGATGTTATAATGAATAGAATTACCTCTTACTTTCATTTTCAAATGTTCGCTGCTCATGTATAGAAACACAATTGAATTTTATATCTTGTATCCTATGATCATTTTGTATGCTTTTAGTTCTAAATTTTTTTGGTAGACTACATGTAAGATCTTGCCACCTACAAATAGAGTTAGTTTCACTTCTTTTCAAATTTAGATGCCTGTTACTTAATTTCCTGTCCTTATTGCTCTGGCTAGAACATCCAGCAAGTATTGAATGGAAGTGATGAGAATGTAAATTTTTTCCTCGTTCCTGATTTAAGGGGGAAGCATTCAGTCTTTGATCATTAAGTATAATGTTAACCATAGGGTAAACATATTGTTTCTCTGTATATGAGGAGTCATTTGTCTCTTGTTCAAGATTTTGTTCTTGGCTTTCAAAAGTTGGACTACAATATGACTACACATGCACCCCTTTGTGTTTATCCTACTTGGAATTGAGCTTCACTGACCTGCCAATTAATGTTTTTCACCAAACTTGAAAAGTTTTTGAGTATTTCTTCAAATTTTTTTTTTTCTTTCTTGTCTCCTCTTCTTAGATTCCTATTACGTGTAAGTTGGCATGCTGGAAGTAATCACAGAAGGTTCTGTTCATTTTCTTCCATTTTTTTCTCTTTGTTTTTTAGACTGGATGACTCTTCTCTCTACCATTTCAAATATGATGTTTGAGTAAATATAGTAAACTTTCATATCAGTTATTGTAATTTCAACTAACAGTTTCCATTTGGTTCTTTCTAAAGTTCCTTTTTTAAATTGAGACTTGCTCTTTTATTGTATCATTGTCATCATGTGTTTTTACTTAGTCACTCAGTTGGGTCTGACTCTTTATGACCCTGTGGACTGTAGTCAGTTAGGATCCTCTGTCCATGGGATGGGATTTTTTTCAGGCAAGAATACTGGAGTGTGTTGCCATTTCCTTCTCCAGGGGATTTTCCCAAATCAGGGATAGAACCTGCGTCTCCTGCATTGTAGGTGGATTCTTTACCTGCTGAGCCATTGGGTTGTCATCATGTTGCTGTTGTTGTTGTTCAGTCACCCAGTCATGTCCAACTGTTTGCAAACCCATGGATTGCAGCATGCCAGGCCTTTCTGTCCCTCACCACCTCCAAAGTTTGCCCAAGTTCATGTTCATTACATCAGTGATGCCATCCATTTCATCCTCTGACACCTTCTTCTCCTTCTGCCCTCAATCTTTCCCAGCATCTGGAACTTTTCCAATGAGGCAGCTGTTGTCATCACATTTTCCCTTAATTCATAAACAATGGTTCCTTTAATTCTTTGAACACATTTATCAGTGTTTTGAAGTCCTTGTCTGCTAAATCCAACATCTGGGCTCACTCGGGCAGTTTCTGTTGACTTTTTCCCTGAGTTTGGGTCACTCTTTCCCATTTCGTGTCTTGTCATTTTATCTTTGAAAAATAGACATTTTATACAATGTATTGTAGCAGTTCTGGATTCTTTATTCCACTGAGAGTGTTGCTCATTTTGTTTGTTTCATTTATTTGTAGCCTTCCTGGGCTTAATCTGTAGAATTTGTCTGCTCCCGCTTTCTGGTCTCTAACTGTTCTGTTTATTTTTTTGAATTTCATTTTTCCTTTTGAATTTGGCTTCCTAGGAGTCACCTCTGTGTTTTCTTATTTTAATGGTCAGCTAATGATTGGTTAGAAGCTGTGCTCAACCAAGTTGAGTCAGTAAGGTATCCACCCACTGCTGATGGATTTGCATGTGATTTTACGTATGTGTACAAATTCAGGGCATTTTCAGCTATTAATTTTTACCAGGTCTTCTCAGGTCTCCCCATGCATTCATTCAGCCTCCTGGATAGCCAAGGATAGTTCCTCTATGCTTCTCTCATAACCAGAATTTCCCTATTAAATCTCAGCTTATTGGTTTGTCTGCCACCGACTCCAACCAGGACTTCACCTTGAGGCTAGCATTCTTCCTGGCTTTCCTTGCTCATTGCTGCCAAATTTGGTACTTTATCAACAATACCATTGGACATAGGTTTTTCATCATCTATTCCAAACCAAATTAGTCCCTTCTACCAATAAATCTGCTGATTTTTCACTGCCAGCCCCATTGTGGTAGAACAACCTCACCTACCTCACCTGATATGGAGGTAGGATGGAAGTAGTTTCAGTAAAGAACACCATAGACTTTCACTGTTCATACCTGAAATTCAGTTTTTCATGAATTAATATTTCTTTCTTTTTTTTCCTACTTGCTTCTGTTCAAGCTCTGAAATGGTGATTTCTTTTTCTTTTCTTTCTTTTTATTTATTATTAGTATTTTATTATTATTATTATTATTATTATTATTATTTTGGCTGCAAAAAGCTTTATTGTTTCCATTGTGTCCAAGACTTGAGAAATGTCTCCATCTTCTTGATGAGTTTCACCTCCTCATCTAGGAAGTGGTTCTCCAAGAAGTCACAGATGTGGGGGTCTGCAAGGGCAGAACCCAGGCCATGCCAACCCAAAAGGGCCTAGTTCAGCCTCTTCTCTATGAGAAGGGAGGCTTCCATAGTGTCCTGGGTTTTACCCCACTCATCTTGGGATGGCTTCTGTACATCCAGGAAGAGGGCAAGGCTGCCACTCTGGTTTTGCATATTCAAGAGACCACTCTACACCCTAGCGCTTCTCCTTGGCCAATTTGTGAAAAAAGTGGCCCACACCCTCCAGAGTCACATTGTTGTGGTCAAAATAGAAGTCCAGAGAAAGGTAGGTATAGGAAGCCTGCAGGTGCGTGTTGAGCAGGCAGTTGATGGTGGCCTCTACCTCGGTGGAATAATTCTGACAAATCTTGGAGTTCATGGTAATAAGGAGTTAAGCTCAAAAAGTGATGGCTGGCCCTGGTGATCATGGGCAGCTATGTGGCTGATTCTGAAGGTTGCAACTAGAAAAAAGGTTTAAGGCTGGTCCGCTGCTGGAGCAAGGGGCATCCCTGGGTCTGTTCTGTCCAAGCACTGTTGAAGCAAGACACAGATCTGCGGGACCAAGAAGTGCACTTTGATGACTGGTTTTTTGAACAATGTTGTTGAGTTTTACAGTTGTTTTGGAGCAAAGGAACTGTGTTGTCTTCAACACTACATCATAGCCAGAAGTCTCCATGTTACCTTTGTAAAATAACCTGTGGTTTTGAACTTTCATTAGTTCAGATGGCTTCTACCTAATTAGTCCAAACTAGTACCCCACTCCAGTACTCTTGCCTGGCAAATCCCATGGATGGAGGAGCCTGGTGGGCTGCCATCCATGGGGTCGCGAAGAGTCGGACACAACTGAGCGACTTCACTTTCACGTTTCACTTTCATGCATTGGAGAAGGAAATGGCAACCCACTCCAGTGTTCTTGCCTGGAGAATCCCAGGGGCGGCGGAGCCTGGTGGGCTGCCATCTATGGGGTCACACAGAGTTGGACATGACTGAAGCGACTTAGCAGCAGCAGCAGCAGTAAGATACCAGTAAGATTTCAATGCATCACATATTTGTTGAGCACAAAAAATGGGCTTGACTAGATTTACATCACTAATTACAAGTCCAAACATAATAACTTCTCCTAGTATTATAATTCAAAGTGTCTAAATAAAATAGAATCATGGTTCTGGAGCTTTAATGTTCTTATGAATCACCCAGATCACCTGTTAAAAATGTAGATTCCTGGACAACAGGAATTTATTTGTAGGTTCATATTTAGCAGATTTAGGATAGAATTCAGGAAGCTATATTTTAAACAAGATTTCAAAATAATTCTGGTGCAATCGGTCCAAGGACTGTACTCAAGAAATACTAATTAAGAATCATACCTGAATTTAAAAAATGGTCATGTATTCTTCCTATACTTTCATTAATATATCCAGGTAATTGAGACTGAAGTATTTTACTTTGCTTTTTGTTACACTCATATCATATGTGCCCTTATCACATCAACAGTTTGATCATACTGCTGGTAGTATATTGTGTTAGCTATGGTTTTGTCTTCTCAATATGACTTTCTCCCATCCCTTTCCTCTAGTACTAGAACCTTTTTGGGGGGTCAGATTGACTCCTCTAACTGACCACAGGAGTGGTAAGACAATGGGCATTTCCAATAGTATTTCATTCCCTTGACCCAAATGTTTAGTTCAGAAATGGGCAAGTGATCTTAGCCAGTCACTGAGGGAAATTTTTAGAACTTTTACTGGAACTTGAGTAAGAAATTCTATCTCTGCAGTTGAGAGAGATAAAGATGGTAGAAACCTATACTTGTTTCTACCATAGGAGATTTTCCAAAAGATGACATACACACACAGGAAATCAGAGTCAAAGAGGGAAAGTGAGAGCCATCCTTTCAGTGTCTGGAACCAGATCTGCCCAAAGATCTGGACTTTCAGACTTCTGTTTGTACAAACCAATAGATTTCTCTTGTTTGAACTAGTTTGAGTTGAGATATCCTTCACCTGAAACCGAAATTGTCAAAACAAAACTTGCCTTTGAGTAGAATTTCTCCAATTATACCATCAATCCCCTGCTTCTGATCACACACAGATACACATACATACCTATTCTCCTTTTTTCAGAAGTTCTGGGACTAGTTTCTGTTTTAAAGACATACCAAATCTCTGTTTCTCAGGTCTTAATACAAATTTACAAAGATATAATTTTAATAAAAATAAATACTAATAACTAATGCCATAGATATATAAAAGATTTTAATTCCCCAATTTAACCCAAACTCCACTCTTTTGAATGCTCAATATTTCACCCTTAATAAATGAAAATGTGGAGGCGTCCAAGACAGTGGATAAATAGGATGGGGAGAACACCTCTCTTCCTACAAATACATCAGAAATTCATCTCCATATGGAACAAATCCTACAGAACATCTTCTGAAATCTGGCAGAAGACCCCCAGACTTTCAGAAAGGCATGCCAATCTCCTTAGAAGAAGGTAGGTCAAAAGATGAAGATAAAAAAATGAGACAAAGGATTTCAGGATGGGAACCTGCACTTCAATGAGGGAGTTGTGAGGAAGTAAAAGTTTCCACACACTCAGAAGCCCCATCAGGGTTGGGGGCAGGAGGGAGCTTTGGAACTTCAGAGGGGAGTTCAGCAACAGATGCTCAGAAGACAAAACGGAGAGAATTCACCACAGAGATCATTGCCGAACAGCATTTACCAGAAGAGAAGTGGCTCACATGCCTGCGCCAGCAGCAGAGAATAGGGGCAGAGTGCTGAGGCTCAATCAGGTTCAGGTGTCTGACCCCAAGGAGAGGACCGGGGTTGGCAGCCGCAAGGATACTCTGAGGGGGCTGGTGAGATGCAGCTGAGGGAGTCTAGGGTGGGGACTGGGTATCTCAGAGAGGCAGGAGATTGTAATCACCAGGACACTCTGACTTCACCAGCGGCCACCAAAACCAGCAAAACTGCTAGGAGCACCACCAGCAGAATTGGACATGACTGCAATTTATGATCCCAGAGGAGGAAATGTAAGCCATTAGCCACTGACAAAGCAGCTACCACCAGGCTGTGAGCAGGCACAGGTTACTGCCCACACCTTACTGGGAGCCTAAGCAACTTGGCCCTTTCTAGGGACCCATGACCTGGGGCCAATTCTTCTGGGAGAGTACACAGCCCACCTGACTATGACAACATTCAGCAGGTTTCTACGACCTCAGGCACTCCCTGTTAGATCCCAATTGTGGCTGCCATGCCCTTCCCTCTCCCCAGCCCAACTGAGCAAGTGAGCCCTAATAAGTCTCAGCCTTTTACCCCCTCTTGCCTGGATGGGCAGCAGACAGTAGAGGGCAGCCTACAAGCAGAGCTCGGTCCAAAACCAAAGTGGAACACCAGGGGCTGTGACCGAAGAAGATAAAGGGTATTAACACCTGCAGCCACAGGTGCAGTGGATTGAATCCGCACAATTACCTTGAGACTGTGGACTTTGGGTACAACTGTGGACTTTGGGTACAACTGTGGACTTTGGGTACGACTGTGGACTTTGGGAGCAAGTACAAGCTGGAGTAAGGCCAGATCTGAGACTGAGCAAACCCCACACTGCCCACAACAGGTCCAGAGACCTTCCTAGAAATATTGGAGGACTTTCTGAGTAGGCAGATTGACTGGAACCCACTGTGTGGAATGGAAAAACAGAGGAATCATGAGGACCTTCTTCTTACCACCACTCTGTATATAATTTCCCCCCTTTTTTCTTTTTCATATTGTTCTAAGTTTGCTCTTTCTATATTATTCCCTTAATTTTTATTTTCTATAACCTACTTTTTCCTTTTTTAAAGCATCTTAGTTTAAACAAATTCATTTTATTTTATTTACCTTTTATAGTACCCTTTAGCTATATTGCATTTTTTCTATGTTCTAAATTTTGTGTTTTTGAAAGTCTAGTTTTTAGTATTCATTTTTATGTATGGGTTTATTTATTGGTTTGTTTGCTCTCTTCTTTTTTGGCTCCTGTTTTTACCATCTTTTCTCTCTTATCTTTGAGAGTGTGAATTTCTTGGGTGTTCTAGACTATTGAGTGTTGCTTTCACCAATCATCTTGGGGTTTTGTCTTCTGTGATGTGTAGCCAAAGAAGTCTTGGTGCTACAGTAAAGGGTTTAGCCTGAAGCCCCAAGGTGAGAGAACTGATTTGAGGACTTTGGACCAGAGAAATCCCAACCCCATGGAATATTAATCAGCAGGAGCTCTCCCAAAGGCCTCCATCTCAACACTAAGACCAAGCCCTACCTAAAGGCCAGCAAGCTCCAGTGTCAGATGCCCTTTGCCTATCCTTCAGCAAAACAGGAACATAACATTGAATATTAGCAGACAAGCTGCCTAAAGCCATACCAAACCCATAGACACCCCAAAACACACTACTGAATATGGCACTCTCCTTCAGAGAGAAAAAATCCAGCCCCATCTATGAGTCCCCCCAGCCAGGAAATCTTCACAAGGCACTGGCCCACCTTCACTCGTGGGGGTGAGACTTCACAATTAAGAGGAACTATGGCCCATGAGCCTGCAGAGAGGAAACCACAAACACAGTAAGTTAACCAAAATGAAAAGACAGAGAAACATGAAGCAAATGAAGGAACATGGTAAAAACCCACAAGACCAAAAAAATGAAGAGAAAATAGGCAATCTACCTGAAAAAGAAATTAAGAGTACTGATAATAAATATAATATAAAATCTTTAAAATAAAATACAGGCACAGATAAATAGGCTGGAAGTACAGATTGAGAAGATTTAAGAAATGTTTAACAAGGACCCAGAAAAAATAAAGAATAGACAATCAGCAATGAACAACATAAAAACTGAGATTAAAAATATACTAGAATGAACCAATAGAAGAGTAACTGAGACAGAAGAATGGATAAGTGAGCTGGAGGACAGAATGGTGGAAATAACTGAAGCAGAGCAGAATAAAGAAAAAAAGAGTAAAAAGAAACAGGGACAGTCTCAGAGACTTATGGGACAACATTAAGCTCACCAATATTCAAATTATAGGGGTCCTCAAAGAAAAAGAGAAAAATGGTATGAGAAAATATTTGGGGAGATTATAGCCAAAAAAAATTCCCTAACATGGGAAACTAGCCACTCAAGTCCAGGAATCCCAGAGAGTCCCAAATAGGATAAACCCTAGGAGAAACATGTAAAGACACATATTAATCAAACTAATTAAACAAAGTAACAAACATTAAAATCAGCAAGAAAAGCAACAAATAGCATAGCATATGGATCCCCATAAGGCTACCAGCTGATCTTTCAAGAGAAACACTGAAGGCCAGAAAGGAGTGGCAGGATATATTTAAAGTAATGAAAGGAAAACCCGCAACCCAGATTACTTTAACCAGCAAGGATATCATTCATATTTGAGGGAGAAATCAAAAGCTTTACAGACAAGAAAACTATAGAGATTAGAGCAACACCAAACTAGCTTTAAAACAAAGACTAAAGGAACTTCTCTAGACAGAAACACATGAGAAAGAAAAGGTCTACAAAATAAAATTCAAAAGAATAAAGGAAATAGTAATAGGATCATACATGCCAATAATTACCTTAAATGTAAATGAATCAAATGCTCCAACCAAAAGTCAGACTGGATGAATGGATACAAAAACAAGACGCTATATACGCTTTCTACACGAGACACACCTCAGACCTAGAGACACATACAAACTGAAAGTGAGGGGCTAGAAAAAGATATTCCACTTAAATGGAAATAAAAAGAAAGCAGTAGTATCAAAACTCATATCAGATAAAATAGACTTTAAAGTTAAGACTTTTACAAGAGACAAGGAAGGACACTCCATAATGATCAAGGTATAAGTCCAATAAGATATAACAATGATAAATATATATGCACCCAACATAACAGCACCTCAATACATAAGGCAAATGCTAATGACAATTCAAGGGAAAATCTACAGGAATACAATAAGAGATGGGGGAGGGTCTTTAGTAACCTACTCACACCAATAGACAGATTATCCAGACAGAAAATTAATAAAGAAACACAAGCACAAAATGATACATTGGGGATGTAGGGCCTAATTGATATTTACAGGGTATATCATGTGAAAATGATAGATTTCAGCTTTTTCTGATGTGCAGATGGAACATCCTCCATGATAGATCACATCTTAGGTAGCAAATCAAACCTTGGTAAATTTTGAAATATTGGTAAATTTTGAAATCATTTCAAGCATCTTTTCTAACCATGATGCTGTAAGATTAAATATCAGGTATCAGTTCAGTTCAGTTCAGTCACTCAGTCGTGTCCGACTCTTTGCGACCCCATGAATCGCAGCACACCAGGCCTCCCTGTTCATCACCATCTCCCGGAGTTCACTCAGACTCACGTCCATCGAGTCAGTGATGCCATCCAGCCATCTCATCCTCGGTCATCCCCTTCTCCTCCTGCCCCCAATCCCTCCCAGCATCAGAGTCTTTTCCAATGAGTCAACACTTCGCACGAGGTGGCCAAAGTACTGGAGATTCAGCTTTAGCATCATTCCTTTCAAAGAAATCCCAGGGATGATCTCCTTCAGAATGGACTGGTTGGATCTCCTTGCAGTCCAAGGGACTCTCAAGAGTCTTCTCCAACACCACAGTTCAGAAGCATCAATTCTTCAGCACTCAGCCTTCTTCACAGTCCAACTCTCACATCCATACATGACCACAGGAAAAACCATAGCCTTGACTAGATGGACCTTAGTCAGCAAAGTAATGTCTCTGCTTTTGAATATGCTATCTAGGTTGGTCATAACTTTTCTTCCAAGGAGTAAGCGCCTTTTAATTTCATGGCTGCAATCACCATCTGCAGTGATTCTGGAGCCCAAAAAAATAAAGTCTGGCACTGCTTCCACTGTTTCCCCATCTATTTCCCATGAAGTAATGGGACCGGATGCCATGATCTTCGTTTTCTGAATGTTGAGCGTTAGGCCAACTTTTTCGCTCTCCTCTTTCACTTTCATCAAGAGGCTTTTTAGCTCCTCTTCACTTTCTGCCATAAGGGTGGTGTCATCTGCATATCTGAGGTTATTCATATTTCTCCTGGCAATCTTGATTCCAGCTTGTGTTTCTTCCAGTCCAGCGTTTCTCATGATGTACTCTGCATAGAAGTTAAATGAACAGGGTGACAATATACAGCCTTGACATACTCCTTTTCCTATTTGGAACCAGTCTGTTGTTCCATGTCCAGTTCTAACTGTTGCTTCCTGACCATACAGATTTCTCAAGAAGCAGGTCAGGTGGTCTGGTATTCCCATCTCTTTCAGAATTTTCCACAGTTTATTGGGATCCACACAGTCAAAGGCTTTGGCATAGTCAATAAAGCAGAAATAGATGTTTTCCTGGAACTCTCTTGCTTTTTTGATGACCCAGCGGATGTTGGCAATTTGATCTCTGGTTCCTCTGCCTTTTCTAAAACCAGCTTGAACATCACAGAGTTCACGGTTCACGTATTGCTGAAGGCTGGCTTGGAGAATTTTGAGCATTACTTTACTAGCATGTGAGATGAGTGCAATTGTGCAGTAGTTTGAACATTCTTTGGCATTGCCTTTCTTTAGGCATGACCTAAATCAAATATCAGGTATAGGGTGAAAAAAACTATTTAAAAACCCCCCACAAACACATGGAGGCTGAACAATATGCTTTTGAATAATCAATAGTTCACTGAAGAAATCAAAGAAGAAATAAAAAATACCTAGAAGCAAATGATAGTGAAAATAAGACAACTCAAAACTTATGGGATGCACTAAAAACAGTACTAAGAGGGAAGTTTATAGCAATACAAGCCTACCTCAAGAAACAAGAAAAATATCAAATAAATAATCTAACCTTACACCTAAAGCAACTAGAAAAAGAAGAACAAAACCCCAAAGTTAGTAGAAGGAAAGAAATCATAAAGATCAGAGCAGAAATAAATGAAAAAAGAAATGAAGGATACAATAGCAAAGATCAATAAAACTAAAAGCTGTTTCTTTAATAAGATAAAATTGACAAACCATTAGCCACACTCATCAAGAGAGAAAGGAAGATGACTCAAGTCAATAAAATTAGATATAAAAAAGCAGAATTTACAACAGACAACACAGAAATACAAAGGGTCATAAGAAACTACTATGAGGACCTCAGCTGGTCTGCCTGAGACCACCTGAGCACCAACCCTAGTCCCCCACGTGGCCCCATTTCTGCTCCAACAAGGGAACTGCTCGTAGAAAGAAGAAGGTGGTTCATAGAACAGCTACAGCAGATGACAAAAAACTTCAGTTCTCTTTAAAGAAGTTAGGGGTAAACAATATTTCTGGTATTGAAGAGGTGAATATGTTCACAGGTCAAGGAACAGTGATCCACTTTAACAACCCTAAAGTTCAGGCATCTCTGGCAGCAAACACTTTCACCATTATGGGCCACACTGAGACAAAGCAACTGACAGAAATGCTCATCAGCATCTTTAACCAGCTTGGTGCCGACAGTCTCACCAGTTTAAGGAGACTGGCTGAAGCTCTGCCCAAATAATCTGTGGATGGAAAAGCATCACTTGCCACTGGAGAGGAGGATGATGATGAAGTTCCAGATCTTGTGGAGAATTTTGATGAGGCTTCCAAGAATGAAGCAAACTGAATTGAGTTAACTTCTGAAGAAGATACATCTTGAAGAAGTTACTGGGAGCTGCTATTTTATATTATGACTGCTTTTTAAAATTTTACTTATGGATCTGATAAAATCTAGATCTCTAATATTTTTAAGCCTAAGCCCCTGGACACTGCAGCTCTTTTCAGTTTTTGCTTATATACAATTCATTCTTTGCAGCTTATGAAGCTGAAGAAGCCTAAGAATAAAGTTTGGGACAAAGATAAATAAAATTCTTTGCCTAGTTAAAAAAAAAAAAAAAGAAACTACTAGGAGTAACTATTTGTCAATAAAAAGAACAATCTGGAAGAAACGGATCAATTCTTAGAAAAGTATACCCTTCCAAAACTGAACCCGGAGAAATAGAAAATGTAAAGAGACCAATCACAAAAGTCAAAACTGTAATTAAAAAAAAAAATCTGCCAGCAAACAAAAGCCCAAGGCCAGATGGTTTCATATGTGAATTCTACCAATAGTATAGGGAAGGACAAACACTGATCCTGCTCAGAATCTTCCAGAAAATTTCAAACAAAAACTCATTAATTCATTCTACAAGGGCACCATCACCCTGATAATAAAACCTGACAAAGATGCCACAAAAAAAGAAAATTACAGGCCAATATCACTGATGAACTTAGATGCAAAAATCCTCAACAAAATTCTAGGAAACAGAATTCAACAACACATTAAAAGGATTATGCATCATGATCAAGTGGGCTTTCCCCCAAGGATGCAAGAATTCATCAATATACACAAATCAGTCAATGTGATATACCATATTAACAAATTGAAATATAAAAACCATACAGTCATCTCTATAGATACAGAGGAAGCTTTTGACAAAATTTAACATCCATTTATGATAAAAAAAAAAAAAAAACTCTCCAGAGAGTAGGCATTGAAGAACATAGCTAAACCTAGTAAAGGCCATCTTTGACAAACCCACAGCAAACATTATTCTCAATGGTGAAAAAACAATAAGCATTTCTCCTAAGATCAGGGACAAGAGAAGGTGCCCACTCTTACCACTATTATTCAACATAATGTTGGAAGTCCTAAACACAGCAGTCAGAGAGTAAAAGTGATAAAAATGATTCCAGACTGGAAAAGAAGTAAAACTCTCATTGTTTGCAGATGACATGATACTATACTAGAAAACCCTAATGATGCTACCAGAAAATTAGTAGAGCAAATCAATGAATATAGTAAAGTTGCAGGATATAAAATTAGTGAACAGAAATCCCTTGCATTCCTATATACTAACAGTTAAAAATCAGGAATAGGAATTAAGGAAACAATCCTATTCACCATTGTAGTAAAAGGAATAAAATACTTAGGAATAAACCTACCAAAAGAGATGAAAAATCTGCATGGAGAAAACTATAAGATATTAATGGAAGAAATCAATGAGGACACAAACAGATGGATATATATATATATATATAGTTCTTGGACTGGAAGAAGCAATAGAGTGAAAATGACTGTACTACACAAAGCAATCTACAGATTCAATGCAATCCCTATCAAACTACCAATGATTTTTTTTAGCGAACTAGAGCAAAAAATTTCACAATTTGTATGGAAACATAAAGATTCCAAATAGCTAAAGCAATCTTGAGAAAGAAAAATGGAGCTGGAAGAATCAATCTTCCTGAATTCAGACTGTATTAAAAAGTTACAGTATGGTACTGGCACAAAAACAGAAATATAGACCAAGGGAACAAGACAGAAACTCCCGAGATAAACCCATACACTTTTGGGCACCTTATCTTTGACAAAGGAGGCAAGAATATACAATGGTGAAAAGACAGCCTCTTCCATAAGTGGTGCTGAGAAAGCTGAACAGCTACATGTAAAAGAATAAAGTTAGAACTGTTTCCTAACACCATACACAAAAATAAACTCAAAATGGAATAAAGACTCAAATGTAAGGCCAGAAAGTACAAAGCTCCTAGAGGAAAACATAGGCAGTACACTCCTGATATAAATCACAGCAAGATCCTCTACGACCCACCTCCTAGAATAATAGAAATAAAAACAAAACTAAACAAATGGGACCTAATTAAACTTAAAATCTTTTGCACAGCAAAGGAAACTATAACCAAGGTGAAAAGACAACCCTCAGAATGGGAGAAAATAATAGCAAATGAAACAGCTGACAAAAGGTGAATCTCCAAAATAAACAAGCATCTCACACAGCTTGATAACAGAAACACAAACAATCCAATCATAAACAGATATTTCTCCAAAGAATACCTACAGATGGCTAATAAACACATGAAAAAATGCTCAACATCACTCATTACTAGAGAAATGCAAATCAAATCTACAATGATATATAATCCCACACTAGTCAAAACAAAAAATCTACAAACAATAAATGTTGGAGAGGATGTAGAGAAAAGGCAACCCTCTTGCATTGTTGGTGTGAATATAAGTTGATACAACTACTGTAGAGAACATCATGGAGATTCCTTTAAAAACTGGGAATAAAACTACTATATGACCCAACAATCCAACTACTGGGCACATACCCCAAGGAAAATATAATTAAACATTACATGTGAACCACAATGTTCATTGCAGTACTATTTACAATAGCTAGGAAATGGAAGCAACCTAGATATCCATCAACAGATCAATGGATAAAGAAGTTGTGGTTCAAATATACAATGGAATGTTAGTCATAAAAAGGAATGCATTTGAGTCCATTCTAATGAGGTGGATGAACCTAGATCCTATTATACAGACTGAAGTAAATCACAAAGAGAAAAACAAATATCATATATTAACATATATATATATATATATATATATATATATATATATATATATGGAATTAAAAGACACTTACTCCTTGGAAGAAAAGTTATGACCAACCTAGATAGCATATTCAAAAGCAGAAACATTACTTTGCTGACTAAGGTCCATCCAGTCAAGGCTATGGTTTTTCCAGTAGTCATGTATGGATGTGAGAGTTGGACTGTGAAGAAGGCTGAGCGCCAAAGAATTGATGCTTTTGAACTGTGGTGTTGGAGAAGACTCTTGAGAGTCCCTTGGACTGCAAAGAGATCCAACCATTCCATTCTGAAGGAGATCAGTCCTGGGATTTCTTTGGAAGGAATGATGCTAAAGCTGAAACTCCAATACTTTGGCCACCTCATGCGAAGAGTTGACTCATTGGAAAAGAACTTTGATGCTAGGAGGGATTGGGGGCAGGAGGAGAAGGAGACGACAGAGGATGAGATGGCTGGATGGCATCACGGACTCGATGGAAGCGAGTCTGAGTGAACTCTGGGAGTTGGTGATGGACAGGGAGGCCTGGTGTGCTGTGATTCATGGGGTCGCAGAGTCGGACACGACTGAGCGACTGAACTGAACTGATGGAATCTGGAATGACGATACTGATGAACCTGTTTGCAGGGCAACAATGGAGATACAGACATAGAGAACAAACTTGTGAACACAACAAAGGAGAGTGAGGGATGAATTGAAAGAGTAAAATTGAAACATACACATTACCATATGTAAAATAGATATTCAGTGGGAATTTGCTGTATGATGCAGGGAACTCAAACCTGATGCTCTATGACAATCTAGAGGGGTGGGAGGTGGGAGGGAGGTTCATAAGGGAGGGGATATATGTATACCTATGGCTGATTCATGTTGATATTTGGCAGAAACAAACATAACATTGTAAGGAAATTATCCTCCAATGAAAAATAAACAAATTTCTTTAAAAATTAACTAAAGATTTAAGAATACACTTGTTTCAGCTTCCTCACCACCTTATGCTGTTCTTAGTACCCTGACTTTTCTCACTTTGTAAAATGGTTTTGTTTCTCCCATCTGTTTCAAAACCCGAGGATATCTTTCTGTATTCTGGCACATCTTCATCTATATTCTGAGCTCCTCAAATTGCTTGACACTATCTTATTCACAGTACCCTAACTCCGGAGGAGGAAAAGCAACCAAGTTGTAATTTCTTTCTTCCTGTATTATTTCTTCTTTAAAAAGACATGACTCCTTCCTAGTCCCAGAAACTGGAAAATATTCCCCCATCCCTTCTTATAGGTACAAAGGTCTATAAATAAGGATGTCTGTGAACTGAAATCTTTTGCATGGTCCTAATAATATAAATATATATGAGGCTCAATGGCATTAATTCTCATAAAAATGTCAGTTCATGTCAAATATATAGTGAATATTTTTAAAAGCCTAATTTTCATAGTCATAACTATTGTAGTAGTAGAATAATATAACTTTTTAAATCATTTGGTCAAAAACAAGAAAGCTCAAAGCTTTACCAAGCAAGAGTATAATGACATTAGCATTTGGACCTAATTAAAGAATAAAGCAGTTTTCCCTTTGCTAGCAAATCATGTGCAGAAATTAAACATATTTCAATAAAAGATCATTTTGCATTGCATTTTAATTACATCTGTTTTTAAACCCTAAACAAATAAATGTTTCTGTGAGTCAGTGAAAGTGGCTTAAAAATAAGGAAAGCATTAGTGATGGAAGTGGTACTTGTTCTGGGAAACATCTGCTGTTCTATCACATGTCATTACAGCTATATTTGAATTTCCACGCAGAAAATTGCTTGCACCTGTCACCAGTATTTTTTCCAGGACATATTTACAGCATATTGTTAACATTCACTGTTTCCTCTGCTAAACAACACTTCACACTGTTGAATCAGTGCTGCTATTCATGTCAGAAGAAGATGATTTAGCCATTTATCATTATCCTGGCAGCATTTAGGTGTCCAGACTCAGGTACTCTCTTCAGAAGGCATTAAAATACACTGTATACATCTGTGTCTCTTTTGCTGTCTCGCATACAGGGTTAAGTCCAGGTTTGATACATGATACTGGATGCTTGGGGCTGGTGCACTGGGACGACCCAGAGGGATGGTACGGGGAGGGAGGAGAGAGGGGGGGTTAGGATGGGGAACACGTGTATACCTGTGGCAGATTCATGTTGATGTATGGCAAAACCAATACAATATTGTAAAGTAATTAACCTCCAATTAAAATAAATAAATTTATATTAAAAAAATAAAATACACTGTTTGCACTAAGTATTGTAAACCATGCTGTATAAATAAACCAGGCAGAAGAAATAGTTTGAGTCACATAGTGAGAGCATACACTCTGAAGAATACACTGGTACCATTGGTTGTTTTCTATTATCATGTTATAACAGATTAAAGAACCTTTGGGAAATATGATCTTCATATGCTTGTTTTGACATCTCCAATTAAGATCAAATAGTGCCACTTGCACTTCCCAGGTGGCTCAGTGGTAAAGAATCCATCTGCCAAGCAAGAGACATGGGTTCAACCCCTAGGTCAGGAAGATCCTCTAGAGAAGGAAATGACAACCCACTCCAGCATTCTTGCCTGGGAAACCTCATGTACAGGGCAGCCAGGTGGGCTACAGTCCATGGGGTTGCAAAGAACTGAAAATGGACAGGACTGAGTGACTAAACAGCAACAATAATGAAAATGTCACTTAGCTCAAATCTCATATTTTTCTCACCTCTCAGTATTTTTAAAGATTGAACAGGGCCATATATCTTGCATTAAGTGAAGAGGGATGTGATCTGTCTCTCAATTCCTGGATATAATCCAGCCTCCTTAGCAAGCAACCTAGGCCTAATTTATTCAGTTTTCCAGTCAGGGTCCAGGTTTCGTGGGCAAGATGGCCCACTTAAGATGGGACTCATTTAATTCTGTTGAAATTTTAGACTGAGCATGTATTTATTTGATGGTGTAGTATACTCTACTAGGCTGTGCTAGTGAAAACTATGCACATAAGACTACATTTCTTACTCAGCAGCCTACAACACTAGACTGAAAGATTCTAAATATGATATATGTTACATTCTCTTCAGTTCAGTTCAGTTCAGTCGGTCAGTCGTGTCCGATTCTTAATGACACCATAAATTGCAGCACGCCAAGCTTCCCTGTCCATCACCAACTCCTGGAGTTCACTCAAACTCACGTCCATCGAGTTGGTGATGCCATCCAGCCATCTCATTCTCTGTCGTCCCCTTCTCCTCCTGCCCACAATCCCTCCCAGCATCACAGTCTTTTCCAATGAGTCAACTCTTCGCATGAGGTGGCCAAAGTATTGGAGTTTCAGCTTTAGCATCATTTCTTCCAGAGAACACTCAGGACTGATCTCCTTTACAATGGACTGGTTGGATCTCCTTGCAGTTCAAGGAACTCTCAAGAGTCTTCTCCAACACCACAGTTCTAAAGCATCAATTCTTTGGCGCTCAACTTTCTTCACAGTCCAACTCTCACATCCATACATGACTACTGGAAAAACCATAGCCTTGACTAGACGGACCTTTGTTGCCAAAGTAATGTCTCTGCTTGTGAATCTGCTATCTAGGTTGGTCATAGCTTTCCTTCCAAGGAGGAAGTGTCTTTTAATTTCATGGCTGCAATACCCATCTGCAGTGATTTTGGAGCCCCCAAAAATAAAGTCTGACACTGTTTCCACTGTTTCCCCATCTATTTACAATGAAGGGATGGAACCAAATGCCATGATCTTCATTTTCTGAATGTTGAGCTTTAAGCCAACTTTTTCACTCTCCTCTTTCACTTTCATCAAGAGGCTTTTTAGCTCCTCTTCACTTTCTGCCATAAGGGTGGTGTCATCTGCATATCTGAGGTGATTGATATTTCTCCCGGCAATCTTGCTTCCAGCTTATGCTTCTTCCAGTCCAGCGTTTCTCATGATGTACTCTGCATAGAAGTTAAATGAACAGGGTGACAATATACAGCCTTGATGTACTCCTTTTCCTATTTGGAACCAGTCTGTTGTTCCATGTCCAGTTCTAACTGTTGCTTCCTGACCTGCATATAGGTTTCTCAAGAGGCAGGTCAGGTGGTCTGATATTCCCATCTCTTTCAGAATTTTCCACAGTTTATTGGGATCCACACAGTCAAAGGCTTTGGCATAGTCAATAAAGCAGAAATAGATGTTTTTTCTGGAACTCTATTGCTCTTTTGATGATCCAGCAGATGTTGGCAATTTGATCTCTGGTTCCTCTGCCTTTTCTAAAACCAGCTTGAACATCACAGAGTTCACGGTTCAGGTATTGCTGAAGGCTGGCTTGGAGAATTTTGAGCATTACTTTACTAGCATGTGAGATGAGTGCAATTGTGCAGTACTTTGAGCATTTTTTGGCATTGCCTTTCTTTGCGACTGAAATGAAAACTGACCTTTTCCAGTCCTGTGGCCACTGCTGAGTTTTGCAAATTTGCTGGCATACTGAGTGCAGCACTTTCACAGCATCCTCTTTCAGGATTTGAAATAGCTCCACTGGAATTCCATCACCTCCACTAGCTTTGTTCGTAGTGATGCTTTCTAAGGCCCACTGACTTTTCATTCCAGGATGTCTGGCTCTAGGTGAGTGATCACACCATCATGATTATCCGGGTCATGAAGATTTTTTTTGTACAGTTCTTCCGTATATTCTTGCCAGCTCTTCTTAATATCTTCTGCTTCTGTTAGGTCCATACCATTTCTGTCCTTTATCGAGCCCATCTTTCCATGAAATGTTCCCTTGTTATCTCTAATTTTCTTGAAGAGATCTCTAGTCTTTCCCATTTTGTTGTTTCCCTCTATTTCTTTGCATTGATTGCTAAGAAAGGCTTTCTTATCTCTCCTTGCTATCCTTTGGAACTCTGCACTCAGATGCTTATATCTTTCCTTTTCTCCTTTGCTTTTTGCTTCTCTTCTTTTCACAGCTATTTGTAAGGCCTCTTAAGACAGCCATTTTGCTGTTTTTCATTTCTTTTCCATAGGGATGGTCTTGATCCCTGTCTCCTGTACAATATCATGAACCTCAGTCCATAGTTCATCAAGCACTCTATCTATCAGATCTAGTCCCTTAAATCTATTTCTCACTTCCATTGTATAATCACAAGGGATTTGATTTAGGTCATATCTGAATGGCCTAGTGTTTTTCCCTACTTTCTTCTATTTAAGTCTGAATTTGGCAATAAGGAGTTCATGATCTGAGCCACAGTCAGCTCCCAGTCTTGTTTTTTTCTGACTGTATAGAGCTTCTCTATCCTTGGCTGCAAATAATATAATCAATCTGATTTTGGTGTTGACCATCTGGTGACGTCCATGTGTAGAGTCTTCTCTTGTGTTGTTGGAAGAGGGTGTTTGCTATGACCAGTGCATTTTTTTTTTTTGCAAAACTCTATTAGCTTATGCCCTGCTTCATGCCGTACTCCATGGCCAAATTTGCCTGTTACTCCAGGTGTTTCTTGACTTCCTACTTTTGCATTCCAGTCCCCTAGAATGAAAAGGACATTTTTTTTGGGGGGGGGGGGGGAGGTGTTAGTTCTAAAAGGTCTTGTAGGTCTTTATAGAACCGTTCAACTTCAGCTTCTTCAGTGTTACTGGTTGGGGCATAGACTTGGATTACCGTGATATTGAATGGTTTGCCTTGGAAACGAACAGAGATCATTCTGTCATTTTTGAGATTGCATCCAAGTACTTCATTTCGGACTCTTTTGTTGGCCATGATGGCTACTCCATTTCTTCTAAGGGATTCCTGCCCACAGTGGTAGATATAATGGTCATCTGAGTTAAATTCACCCAATCCAGTCCATTTTAGTTCGCTGATTCCTAGAAAGTTGACATTCACTCTTGCCATCTCCTGCTTGACCACTTCCAATTTGCCTTGATTCATGGACTTGGCATTCCAGGTTCCTATGCAATATTGCTCTTTACAGCATCGGACCTTGCTTCTATCACCAGTCACATCCACAGCTGGGTATTGTTTTTGCTCTGGCTCCATCCCTTCATTCTTTCTGGAGTTATTTCTCCACTGATCTCCAGGAGCATATTGAGCACCTACAGACCTGGGGAGTTCCTCTTTCAGTATCCTATCATTTTGCTTTTTCATACTCTCCATGGGGTTCTCAAGGCAAAAATACTGAAGTGGTTTGCCATTCCCTTTTCCAGTGGACCACATTCTGTCAGACCTCTCCACCATGACCCGCCCATCTTGGGTGGCCCCACATGGCATGGCTTAGTTTCATTGAGTTAGACAAGGCTGTGGTCCGTGTGATTAGATTGACTAGTTTTATGTGATTTTGGTTTCAGTGTTTCTGCCCTCCAGTGCCCTCGCGCAACACTTACCATCTTATTTGGGTTTCTCTTACCTTGGACGAGAGGTATCTCCTCACCACCGCCCCTTCTGATGGAGGTCAAATAAGAGAACTTTGCCACAGTGTGGTTATAGATGGCTATTGTGACATTTCTACTCTCCAGTTTTTGGGTAAAAAATGCTACAGAAATTGGGCTACTAAAATTTTCCAGTATGTTGTGTTTAAATAAGTGAAAGAGATTTGCAACAAATTCAAGCATTTGACTAGTGCTCTATTTTTAGTTTAACTACATGAGCTACCGCCAAATGAAGGAGACAATACCAGGGTGATAGGGGAAAGGGGGCATGGAATGTGCATACTCTACATTTAGATTTATCTGTTGCTTTCATAAAATCCAAATTACCCCTCCAAAATCCAAATTACCACATTTACACATATGTTATCATTGTCTTGGCTTTGGAAAAAGATTGTTTGGGTTCAAACTGTGGCTTTTCCACTTAGTTATGTTGGTATTGGGCAAGTTACTTAATCTGTCTTTGTCTCAGTTTCCTCATCTATAAAATTGGGGATAATAATAGTGTCCATTGATTTGGATTAATATATATGAAACACCTAAAAAATGTCTGTTACAGTGTATGTGCTACAGGTTAGCTAATAGCTATGTATTAGTTTTAGTATTATAAAATCTAATTAATAAAAGTTAAACTTGGCTTTAAAAACACATTTTTCATTCTAAAGAGAAGATTGCTTTACTTGTTGTGTTTTTTCTTTGATCTCATTTATTTACATCTTCTCTGACCTTTCTCCTGCTATCATGTTGAGATCCCCCAGAAATCAAAATCAAAATCCACTTTAGCAAGCTTATCATAAATATCTCTCAGCATGCTCAAGCAGAATGAGTGCAGCATTTGTAACATACTGCCCTCAGTACTTGGATGCTGAGTCTCAAAAATGACAGAATGATCTCTTTTCATTTCCAAGGCAAACCATTCAATATCATGGTAATCCAAGTCTATGCCTCGACCAGTAATGCAGAAGAAGCTAACACTGAAGATTCTATGAAGACCGACAAGACCTTCAAGAACTAACACCCCCCAAAAGACGTCTTTTTCATTAGAGGGGACTGGAATGCAAAAGTAGGAAGTCAAGAAACACCTGGAGTAACAGGCAAATTTGGCCTTGGAATGCAGAATGAAGCAGGGCAAAGGCTAATAGAGTTCTGCCAAGAGAATGCAATGGTCATAACAAACACCCTCTTCCAACAACACAAAAGAAGACTCTACACATGGACGTCACCAGATGGTCAACACCAAAATCAGATTGATTATATTATTTACAGCAAAGGATGGAGAAGCTCTATACAGTCAGAAAAAACAAGACTGGGAGCTGACTGTGGCTCAGATCATGAACTCCTTATTGCTAAATTCAGACTTAAATTGAAGAAAGTAGGGGAAATTGCTAGACCATTCAGGTATGACTTAAATCAAATACCTAACGATTATACAATGGAAGTGAGAAATAGATTTAAGGGACTAGATCTGATAGATAGAGTGCCTGATGATCTATGAATGGAGGTTTGTGACACTGTACAGGAGACAGGAATCAAGACCATCCCCAAGAAAAAGAAATGCAAAAAAGCAAAATGGCTGCCTGAGGAGGACTTATAAAAAGCTGTGAAGAAGGGAAGTGAAAAGCAAAGGAGAAAAGGAAAGATATACTCATTTGTATGCAGAGTTCCAAAGAATAGCAAGGAGAGATTATAAAGGCTTCCTCAGGGATCAGTGCAAAGAAATAGAAGAAAACCTTAGAATGGAAAAGACTAGAGATCTCTTCAAGAAAATGAGAGATACCTAGGAAACATTTCATGCAAACATGGGCTCAATAAAGGACAAAAATATTATGGACCTAACAGAAGCAGAAGATATTAAGAAGAGCTGGCAAGAATACACAGAAGAACTGTACAAAAAAGATCTTCATGACCCAGATAATCACGATGGTGACAGCGAGGCATCCTGGACTGTGAAGTCAGTGGGCCTTAGGACGCATCACTATGAACAAAGCTAGTGGAGGTGATGGAATTCCAGTTGAGCTATTTCAAATCCTGAAAGTTGATGCTTTGAAAGTGCTGCACTCAATATGCCAGCAAATTTGGAAAACTCAGCAGTGGCCACAGGACTAGAAAAGGTCAGACTTTATTCTAATCCCTAAGAAAGGCAATGCTAAAGAATGTTGAAACTACTGCACAATTGCACTCATCTCACGTGCTATTAAAGTAATGCTCAAAATTTTCCAAGCCAGGCTTCAACAATATGTGAGCTGCACACTTCTAGACGTTTGAGCTGGTTTTAGAAAAGGCAGAGGAACCAGAGATTAAATTGCCAACATCCTCTGGATCATCAAAGAAGCAAGAGAGTTCCAGAAAACATTTATTTCTGCTTTATTGTCTATGCCAAAGCCTTTGACTGTGTGGATCACAATAAACTGTGGAAAATTCTGAAAGAGTTGGGAATAGCAGACCACCTGACCTGTCTCTTGAGAAATCTGTATGCAGGCCAGGAAGCAACAGTTAGAACTGGACATGGAACAGACTGGTTCCAAATAGGAAAAGGAGTACGTCAAGGCTGTATATTGTCACCCTGCTTATTTAACTTATGTGCAGAGTACATCATGAGAAATGCTGGGCTGGATGAAGCACAAGCTGGAATCAAGATTGCCTGGAGAAATATCAATAACCTCAGATATGCAGATGACACCACCGTTATGGCAGAAAATGAAGAAGAACTAAAGCACCTCTTGATGAAAGTGATAGAGGAGAGTGAAAAAGTTGGCTTAAAGCTCAACATTCGGAAAACTAAGATCATGGCATCTGGTCCCATCACTTCATGGGAAATAGATGGTGAAACAGTGGAAACAGTGTCAATCTTTATTTTGGGGGGCTCCAAAATCACTGCAGATGATGACTGGAGCCATGAAATTAAAAGATGATTACTCTTTGGAAGAAAAGTTATGGCCAACCTAGACATCATTTAAAAAGCAGAGACATTACTTTGCCAACGAATGTCCATCTAGTCAAGGCTATGGTTTTTCCAGTAGTCATGTATGGATGTGAGAGTTGGACTATAAAGAAAGCTGAGCACCGAAGAACTGATGCTTTAGAACTGTGGTGTTGGAGAAGACTCTTGAGAGACTATTGGACTTCAGGGAGATCCAACCAGTCCATCCTAAAAGAAATCAGTCCTGAATGTCCATTTGAAGGACTTATACTGAAGCTGAAACTCCAATACTTTGGCCACCTGATGTGAGGAGCTGACTCATTTGAAAAGACCCTGATGTTGGGAAAGATTGAAGGCGAGAGGAGAAGGGGACAAAAGAGACTGAGATGGTTGGATGGACTCTCTGACTCAATGGACATGAGTTTGAGTAAAGTATGGGAGTTGGTGATGGGCAGAGAGGCCTGATGTGCTGCATTCCATGGGTTATAAAGAGTCTGACATGACTGAGCAACTGAACTGAACTGAACTGCCCTCAGCTCATTGACCCAATTTAACTGGAAAACATAGGCAGTACACTCTTGCCATCAGTCTCAGAATTGTTTTTTGGATATGCCTCCTCAGGCTATGGAAACAGAAGCAAAAATCAACAAATGGGACTATATCAAATGAAAATGTTTTGCACAGCAAAAGAAACTGTCCACAAAATAAAAAGGCAGATTACTGAATGGGAGAAGATATTTAAAAATGATATATCTGATACAAGGTTAATATCCAAAGTATAAAAATTCATAACATTCAACATCAAACCCCCCAAAAAAACTCAATTGAAAAATGCGCAGAAGATCTGAATGGACATTTTTTCAAAGAAGACAAACAGATGGCCAACAGACACATGAAAAGATGCTTATTATTATTCAACAGAGAAATGTAAATCAAAACCACAATGAGTATCACCTCACACCTGTCAGAATGGCTATTTATCAAAGAGACCATAAATAAAAATTGTTGGTGAGGATGGGGGGAAAATGAAATACTTGTATATTGTTGGTGAAATTATAAATTAGTGCAGCTGCTATAGAAAACAGTATGGAGGTTCCTCAAAAACTAAAGGTAGAACTACCATATCATCCAACAACTCCAGTTATATCAGAAAAAAATCAAAACCCTAATTTGAAAAGATACACACGCCCCAATTTTCATAGCAGCACTATTTACAATAGCCATAACATAGAAGCAATCCATGTGCCCGTAAACAGATGATTAGATTAAGAAGATGTGGTGTATATACCCATGGAATATTACTCAGTTATAAAAAAGAATGATATAATGCCATTTGCAGCACCATGGATGGACCTTGAGATTGTTATGCTTAGTTTATTAAGCCAGACAGAGAAAGACAAATGCTGCATGGTATCACTTATATGCAGAATCTAAAATAATACAAATGAATGTATAATGCAAAACAGAAACAAACTCACAAATATGAAAACAAACTTGTGGTTAACAGAGAGAGAAGGGGAGAGGGACAAACTAGGGGTATGAGATTAACAGATACAAACTACTATATATAAAATGGATAAGTAACAAGGATATACCATATAACACAGGAAATTTGAGCCATTATCTTGAAATAAGCTATAATGGAGTATGTACAAAAAATGTCAAACCACTATGCTGTACACTTGAAACTAACATAAATATTGTAAATCAAATATATTTCAAGAAAAAAAAGATTACAAATAACAATTGTTGGCAAGGAGAAAAGGGAACCCTCATGCATTTTTGGTGGGAATGTAAATTGGTGCAGCCACTATAGAAGACAGTACGACATTCCTCAAAAAAAATCAAATAGAGAACTACCAAACAATACAGCAACTCTACTTCTGGATATTTATCTGAAGAGAATGAAAACACCAGTTTGAAAAGGTATATGCAACCTTATGTTCACTGCAGCATTATTTACAATATCCAAGATAGGGAATCAACCTAAGTGACCATGGATGCATGTGTGCTATATCGCTACAGTCATATCCAACTCTGTGCAACCCTATGGACTGTGGTCTGCCAGGCTCCTTTGTCTGTGGGACTCTCCAAGCAAGAAAGCTGAAGTGAGTTGCCATGCCCCCCTCCAGGTGATCTTCCTGACAGAGTGATTGAATCCATGTCTCTTATGTCTCCTGCAGTGGCAAGCAAATTCTTTACCACTGAACCACCTGGGAAGCCCAAGTGTCCATGGATAGGTGAGTGGATAAAGAAGATGTGTGGAGTAAATAATATTCTATTATAATAATATAATATTTAAATATTATTAAGCTATAAAAAGAATGAAATTCTGCCATTTGCACCAACATGGATAGACCTACAGGGTATTATGCTAAGTGAAATAATCCAGACAAATAAAGACAAATACTGTATGATTTTACTTATATATGGAATCTAAAAACCAAAACAAATAAACAAAAGACAAATAGTCATAGATACAGGAAACAAACAGATGGTTGCCAAAGGGAAGTGAGGGTAAGAGGAGGAGAAAAACAGGTGAGTCAGATTAGGGGTACAAACTTCCAGTTACAAAGTAAACAAGTCATGGGTATGAAATATACAGTATGGGGAATACAATCAATAATAATGAAATATAAAGTAAATTGGAGTTGTTGTGGTGAACATTTTGGAATGTATAAAAATAATGAATCACCATTTTGTCCACCAGGAACTAACGTAGTGTTGTAGGACAATTAACAAACAAACTTGTAGAAAAAGGTATCAGATTTCTGGTTACCAGGCTTCCCTCATAGCTCAGCTGGTAAAGATCTGCCTGCAATGCAGGAGACCCCAGTTCGATTTCTGGGTCAGGAAGATTTCCTGGAGAAGGGATAGGCTACCTCCTCTAGTATTCTTGGGCTTCCCTGCTGGCTCAGGGGGTAAATAATCTGCCTGCAATGTGGGAGACCTGGGTTCAAGCCCTGGGTTGGGAAGATCCTCTGGAGGAGGGCGTGGAAACCCACTCCAGTATTCTTGCCTGGAGAATCCCATGGATAGAAGAGCCTGAAGGGCTATACCGTCCATAGGGATCCAAAGGATTGGACATGACTGAGTGACTGGGCACACATACAAAGAGCTAAATGTTAAACAATGTCATAACAGTATTTAAACAACATATAGGATTTATTTTCATAATATCAAATTGGGGAAGACTTTCCTAAACGAGATGCTAAGCCCGGAAGTCATAAGGGTAAATATTGAGTGATTTGACTACATCAAAATTTAAAGTTTCTGTGTAACAAATCACCCTATCAAAAATTTTAAAATCCAGAATTGGAGGGAAATATTTACAATGTATATAACAAAAGTAAGTACACAGAATATAAAAAGAACTGTTAACAAATCATAAAAGTGGCAAGGGCATGGATTGGTAAATCACAGAAGAGGTGATTCAAAATCACCAATAAATATATGTTCAGATGTAAAAGTAATCAGAGAAATGCAAAGCATAAAAATATGATGCCATGTCTTTGCCCATCTGATTGGCAGACAGTAAAGGAATAATAACATCTAGTACAAATGAGAGTGCAAATTGATAAAGTCTTTTTGGAGTACCATTTGTCCGTTTCTATCAAAGTTTTAAATGTACATATTCTTTAACCCAGGAATTTAATCTCTAAGAATTCACTCATCAGAAATATGCATGTGAACAGAAATATGTGTATGAAATGTTCATTGAATCACTGCTTGAAATAGCAATAAAACTAGAAACACCTAAATGTTCAATAATAATGACTGGTTAAATGAATTTCATACCATGGAACACTAAGCAGCAATGAAAAAGGGGTAAGCAATTTTTTATTTATTGGATTTTATGGTGTCCAAGATACATTGTTTTGTAAAAAGCTATTACAGAACTATGATATAAGCCAATTTATTTTGAAATTTTTTTACAAAGGTTGTGTACCTTATACTGAGTGTGTCAGTCAGTGTGTGCATGTGTGTGCATAGAAAAATATCTGAAAGAACAGTTACACATCTGGTGAGGAGTGATATTAGAAGTGCTGACGAATGAATATGTCAAAAATGTAGAAAATTCAAAAATTATAAAGGGAAAACATTATTCATATATTTGCACAATTCAAAAATAACTAATGTCACCATTTTGTGTACATTCTTTTAGAGTTCACACAAACATACACATATGCATGTAGACTGCTCTCTATTCTTTACACAAAATGAGATGTGCTATACATTCTATTTCTGTAACCTGCTTTTTTTAATTTTTAAATTAAAAATTGAAATATAGTTTAACAGTTTTGAGTCAGTTCCAGATGTATAGCTATAACTTGCTTGCTTTTTTGTTGTTGTTTAACCATATATTGTGGATTTCCCCCATGACATTAATTACCTATTTATTTATAAAACATTTATAGGGATTACTACATTTCAGGAACATTCCTAGATCCCTTGCTTATATATACATCTATATTCTTTTAATGTTCTTTTAAGATTATTTTTATTGCTGCAGAAGCATTAACTTTTGTGTATACAATATCAGCGTTGCTCATTCAGAAAAGTATTGTGATATTTGAAGAAGCAGGAGGGAAAGAATGTCCATTAGTGTGCTCAAACTGAGATATTTTTCAAAGAACTTTCTATGCAGAGGTTGAAGTTTTTATAGAAAAACCTGTAAAATGTTTCTTTGGTCTGGACTGCAACATGAGCAGAAAAACAAGTCAATGACTCTTGTTACAAAACTTTATTTAAATATATACCACATTCCTGATATGCATCCAAGTAGATATTCTTACCACAAATAGTATTGTTAGTTGAATATTTATTGTCTGTCCGAGTTATGGCACATGTAGTGCTTTCTATTCCAGTTCCCTTTGATCAGACCTCCTATGCAGACAGCCAGTGCATCTGTTTGGATCTTCCTTGTCAAGTTCTAAGTCCCAATTGCTTCAGAGATTTACAGTATCTCCATGAAATTTCCTTTTCAGCTTGTGATGCACCAATCACTGTTAGAATATGGGTAAAAGGCCTGTAAATAAAGCTAGTGATGGAATCCATAACAAATGCTTTTACAACAACAAAAGCTTGAATGTTGCATCCCTCCTGAGTTTCCTGTGTCTCAGGACTAAATTTTAGGTATTCAGAAGCAGTTTAGTTTATAAAGTGCAACTTGGAGAGTACATTGTGCTGTTTCTCTTGGGACTGAAACTGAATATTTAGATTAAATTGTATCTTTTAATGGAATTATAGATGTCACTTTTTATCTTGTAGGTGAAAATATCTAAACCCACTAACTGGTAATGAGAGGAACTCTGGTCTGATTAATGGGGTACATCTATAAAATATATGTTCAAGTTTACTAAAGATTCTCTAGCAGTTATGCCATTGCAGTCATGGTGAAGAGAACAGTGGCAATTAGGAAACCTGGGTCCTAAATCTGACTCTCATTAATCACACAGCAGCAATGCTACCACTTATTGGGGGCTTTTCTATGTGCCAGGCACTTTGTTGAGTGCTTACATGATTTTTCTCATATTCATTCTTACAAAAAGCCAATGCAGTAGGTACTATCATCATTACCAATGAACAAACAAGGAAATGGATGATGAGAGAGGAAAGAATAGTTTGCCAAGTGTTAACAAATAAGTGGAGAAAAATTGAAGTGAAAGTGTTAGTCGCTTAATCGTGTTGAACTCTTTGTGACTCCATGGTCCGTAGCCTACCAGGCTCCTCTGTCCATTGAATTCTACAGGCAAGAATACTGGAGTGGGTTGCCATGCCCTCCTCCAGGGGATCTTCCTGACCCAGAGATTCAACCTGAGTCTCCTACATTGCAGCCAATTCTTTACTGCTGAGCCAGTCATTGCAAAAGTCACAGCTCATTGAAATCATTCCTTTGATATGAATGCCAGCTACCAGGGGTCAGTATCTGTGACTTCTCATCCTGAGTCTCCTCAGGTTGCACTGTCCAGGGGGTGGATGCAGCCATTGACTGCTTGGTAGTGGGTATCCTGTTTCTATCCCAGGTTCCCTCAGGGCTTGCTCTCAAGGCAGCTGTAATATGGTGCCTTGATGGCTACAACACCCTTTGCTTACTGATATGGCAGGCAACATTTTTTTTTCATTGATACAGCCAAGGTGTTCCTGCCATTGCACCCTCACACTACTTATCACCCAGAGGGTGAAGGTGACAAAAGAAGGGATATGGCGGGGGCAGCAGAAGCCACCCCAATACTCCATCAAGAGTGGCTACTTAGAATCATATGGCCTGAGCCATAACTTTAAGATCCTACCCCCAGCTCTGCTTAGCCCCCTCAATCTTTTTTTGTTTTTTTTTTTAAATAAATTTATTTATTTTAATTGGAGGTTAATTATTTTACAATATTGTATTGGTTTTGCCATACATCAACATGAATCTGCCACAGGTATACACGTGTTCCCCATCCTGAAACCCCCTCCCTCATCCCTCCCCGTACCATCCCTCTGGGTCGTCTCAGTGCACCAGCCCCAAGCATCCAGTATCATGCATAGAACCTGGACTGGCTATTCGTTTCATATATGATATTATACATGTTTCAATGCCATTCTCCTAAATCATCCCACCCTCGCCCTCTCCCAAAGTCCAAAAGACTTCTATACATCTGTGTCTCTTTTGCTGTCTCACATACAGGGTTAAAGTATATATTGAACACATTATATTTCACATTTCCAGAGGATAGTATTCCTTTTTCCATTTGTGAGGTAGGCTTACACAGGCAGACTTCCCTGTAAGAAGACTGCCTGTTGAAGAAGATCAACATTTGCTTATTTGTAAGGCCTGAACCACATTGAAAATTACATGATCTTACAAATTACTCTTAGACATCTAAGAAAATGAGGGAAAAAAAAACTATTCACCATATAATCTTTTGGTCAAGAATATTTTGGCCATGCATTATTAATGAAAAATATGAACCAAGTGTAAGGAGTATTTTTGAATGGCAGTTTCATGTAGACTTATTGGGGGCAAACTGATTGATGGGTTCTACTATTAGGAGGGAACTGTAGTCCCCAAATAATCTTCACTTTAAGTGCAACATATGTTATACCACACATGTATTCCTACAAAGTTGTTCTCAAACCAGATTTCTGTCAGTTCATATCTTCTCCTTTACTTCCACAATCATTTTAGAATTGCTTTATTCTCAGTTTTATCTTCAGTTGGCAGTGGTTCTACCTACCACACCTACCTCTTTCTGTCTAGAAGTTACTAGCTTATGCAATATTGATATATACCATCAGGGAACTCCTAGGAACTCCTATTTAAAAGCAGTTTGAATTTGTTGGTAAAGCAAAGAAGTACTTTGTAATGGGCACAGTCACCCTCCAAAATGTGCATTATAAATCTAGATATTTTTATAGACTATTCTCTTAAAACAGGATGTATCTGAGTATGGATTGTATGCTAAATCACTTCAGTTGTTTCTGACTCTTTGTTACCCTATGGACGATAGCCCACCAAGCTCCACTGCCCACGGAATTCCCCAGGCAAGAATACTGGAGTGGGTTGCTGTGCCCTCCTCCACGGTATCTTCCTCTTCCTGACCCAGGGATTGAAACCACGTCTTTTATGTATCCTGAATTGGCAGGAGAGTTCTTTACCACCAGCACCACCTGTTAGCATCTCAAATCTAGCAGTCAAAAATTACTTTCAGAATATCTGAAAGACAAATGATGTTCAAGGTTCGGTTTATCTGTCCCTATAATTTTCAAATCTAGATTTATAAAAGGAAAAACATTACCTGTAGGCATTTTTTTCCAGTCATAATAAAGATATATAGAAAGAAGTTTCAAGTTCTGCACAAATTTTTTTGTTCCTATTACGTAAGCTCAACCAAAGGAAATCACTTTATGGCACTTTGCCCATTTCTGACTTAAAAATTCTAAGCTCCTTAGGGTATAGCTTATATCTAATGCTTTGAGAATTTAATTATCTGTAAAGCTTAAATGTTTATATATTAAGCAAATAGCTTCCATACCAAACAAAGGTGAACTTTTGCAAAACTGTAGACCGTATTTGAACTTAAGAGTCTTATTCCAAAGTATTATTTTGGAAACATATTTATAAGATAAATCCAAATCAAAAAGGACAACTTCACATCACGTGTACTAAAGGTTTAGGTACCCATAGTTGACTTCCATTGGAACAACAGTTGCTTTTTACAGCACATACTTGTTAGTGAGTATTGCCTCTCCTGCGGTTTTTCTCAGAATAAAAATAGTGGTTAGAAGTAGTTAGGTAGTGGTTAGAAGTTACCAAGATAATCCTTTGCTGAAGTTCCCAAGTGTAGATAACATTTTTCTTTCTTCCTTAATTTACTCTACTTTCTGTGTAGAACCTTAGACCTGAACATTTTATGACATTTCCTAATCAGTAAAAATCTAAATTCCCATGGTACACAAATGCATTCACAAACTTATACACAGAATTACAGAGATACAGGTAGTTTGGAAGGCTCTTATAAGAAAATTTTCCAGGTATATTTATTTAAAATATTAATTCAGAATTAAAATAAAGATTTATAATTTAGTTTTTTTAAGTATCAGAATTCAACATGTATATCTTGAACATCAAAAGAAATCTGATTATGAGAAAGGAATGTCTCAAAAAAAAAAAAAAAACCCAATGGCAAGAATGATACTGGGCCTCAGGGAGGACCTGATTGTGGATTTAGAAAGCTCTCAGAAACAAATTTTAGGTTCATCTGTCAGTTCTGTGTCTCATCACTGCTTCTTTCTTTGCAAACTGTCTTGGCTTTCCTAGCCACACAGTAGAAAATGTAGCTCTTCATAACTAAACATAACTATATGTATATATATATATATATATGCCTTTTCATATTGTTCATGAGGTTCTCAAGGCAAGAATACTGATGTGGTTTGCCATTCCCTTCTCCAGTGGACCACGTTTTGTCAGAACTCTCCACCATGACCCATCTGTCTTGGGTGGCCCTACACAGCATGGCTCATAGTTTCATTGAGTCAGACAAGGCTGTGGACCATAAAGAAAGTTGAGCACCGAAGAACTGATGCTTTTGAACTGTGGTACTGGAGAAGACTCTTGAGAGTCCCTTGGACTGCAAGGAGATCAAATGAGTCAATCCTGAAGGAAATCAGTCCTGAATATTCATTGGAAGGACTGATGCTGAAGCTGAAGCTCCAATACTTTGGCCACCTGATGTGAAGAACTGACTCACTTGGAAAGACCCTGATGCTGGGACAGATTGAAGGCAGGAGGAGAAGGGGACAGCAGAGGATGAGATGGTTGGATGGCATCAGCAACTCAATGGACATGAGTTTGAGGAAACTCCAGGAGTTGGTGATGGGAAGCCTGGCGTGCTACAGTCCATGGTGTCACAAAGAGTTGGATGCGACTGAGCAACTGAACTGAACTGAACTGAGAGCTAAACAGAGGGCTTCCCAGGTGGTTCAGTGGTAAAGAATCTGCCTGCCAATTCAGGAGACATGGGTTCGATCCATGGGTCAGGAAGATCCCTTGGAGAAGGAAACAACAACTTACTCCAGTATTCTTGCCTGGAAAATCCCATGGACAGAGGAGCCTGGAGGGCTACAGTCCATGGGGTGGTAAAGAGTTGGAAATGACTTAGCGACTAAACAACAGCAAATAACTGAAGAGATTTTGTGTTATGGGTCAGCCACTCAGAAAGTCAAGCTCTTTATGGGTCTCAGTTCCAAAGAGGAGCAGGAGCATGTCTCTATCCAAAATGGAAACCACTGTAGTCATAGAAGCAGGGTTACACAGGAGATGTATGGCCATAGCCAGGTGTTGTTAGGTGGTATAGATGCAAGGAGGACACCTGCCCTCAGGTTGCTTACTATCTAGGAGACAGAAACAAAATTTAAAAAAAAAACTTGGATTCTTATGAGATAAGGGCTTTATGATCAGTTCTGGGTGGGGAGCACAAAGGGAAAAGTAACTTTGTCTCATGGAGCTGCCCAAGTGTTAGCAGTTGAAGTGGCATTAGAGATGGGTTTAAAAGTATGAAAAGAAAGGTAAGGTGAAAGGGGTGTGATGGTAGCACAGAGATGCCTGGAAATTCCAAAAAAGAAGTGGTATATTCAAGGGGTCACAGAGTTTGAAGATACTGAGAAGTTCACCATGTGAGTTGGGGAGGGAGGTAGAATGATAGATGAAGCCAAAGAGGAATATTTTGGTTTTTGAAGGGTGTGGTTTCATATGCTATACTAAAGAAGTCAGACTGTATTTAATATGGAAAAGATTTTAAGGAGAAAAATGACAAGATCAGGGATTTTATTTGTATTTATTTTTTAGGAGAAAGTCTACCACTAGTAGGGCAAGCACATACAGCTCATTACGATGAGAAAGAATATAATCTTACTACTAGTAGATTACAAACATGTTTCAGTGTATCCTGAATTAGGAGAAACAATCAAAGCCTTTCTAACTGTGCAGTATTGGGCAAGTAATTTTATCTCTGTGCTTCAGTTTTCTTGACAAGTTCTCAACTGTAAAATGGAGAATGATAATAGTACCCACAGTTAAAAGTTTTATTAATAATTGAATAGTGCCTGGTACATAATAGGCACTACACATGTTACCTGTCAGTTTGTTTTCTACTCTTTTCTCTGCCCAAGCTACCCCTGACACATTTGGTGTAGGCTGGGAATGAATGCCCCCTCAAGGGCTTTATTCTTCCTTAACTTTGGTGTGTTATTGTGCTAAATGGGTCTCTTTTCATGATATTTAAGCAGGAGAAGGAATCCATGCAATGGTTTCTGCCTCAGTGGGTAGTTGGAATAGAATGAGGAGCTTGGTGTCAGGAAGACTGATTATAATAATCTGAAAGAGAATGAGAATAGAGGGTTGTGGAAATAGAGAGGAGGTTGTGATCAGTAAAATGTAGTGTGATAAGTCGCTTCAGTCGTATCCAACTCTTTGTGACCCTATGGAGTGAAGCCCGCCAGGCTCCTCTGTCCATGGGATTCTCCAAGCAAGAATACTGGAGTGGGTTGCCATGGCCTCCTCCAGGGGATCTTCCCAATCCAGGGATCGAACCTGTGTCTCATGTCTGCTGCATTGGCAGGTGGGTTCACCACTAGCGCCACCTGGGAAGATGTTCTGAGATAAAATCAATAAGATGCTGTGCTCAACTGAATGAGGGAGTTGAGGAAATGCAGAGTCGTAATTTAACATGTATGTAAGCAAAGCAAATAGATCTTTTGAATCTATTGATTCTTTTAATTCTTCGATTAAAAAATAAGTCCACATTTCAATTTACATATTCATTTGTTCCATCAGTAGCTCTATTTGGATAAAAACCACTGGCATGATCTCCACTCATTAGTAGTTTTTTTTTTTTTTTTTTATTGAAGTATAGTTGATTTGCAATACTGTAACAGTTTCAAGTGTACTATAGAGTGATTCAATATTTTTACAGATGAATAATGAGTCTATTTGAAATCATTATAAAATAATGGCTGTATTTCCCTGTGCCACACAATATATCCTTGTTGCTTATCTATTTTATACATAGTAGTTTGTTCCATATTCCTATCTTGCTCCACACCTGATCCCTCTCTCCATTGGTAACCAAGTTTGTTTTCTATACCTAAGAGCCTGTTTCCCTTTCATTATATACATTCATTTCTTCTTTTTTTTTCTTTTTTTCTTTTTTTTTTGTTAGGGCATGCTTATTTTATTATGTTCTTTGTTTTAATTAGTTTTTTATTTTTTTAATTTTAAAATCTTTAATTCTTACACGCGTTCCCAAACATGAACCCCCCTCCCACCTCCCTCCCCATAACATCTCTGTGGGTCATCCCCATGCACCAGCCCCAAGCATGCTGTATCCTGCGTCAGACATAGACTGGCGATTCAATTCTTACATGATAGTATACATGTTAGAATGCCATTCTCCCAAATCATCCCACCCTCTCCCTCTCCCTCTGAGTCCAAAAGTCCGTTATACACATCTGTCTCTTTTTTCCTGTCTTGCATACAGGGTCGTCATTGCCATCTTTCTAAATTCCATATATATGTGTTAGTATACTGTATTGGTGTTTTTCTTTTTGGCTTACTTCACTCTGTATAATCGGCTCCAGTTTCATCCATCTCATGAGAACTGATTCAAATGAATTCTTTTTAACGGCTGAGTATTACTCCATTGTGTATATGTACCACAGCTTTCTTATCCATTCATCTGCTGATGGACATCTAGGTTGTTTCCATGTCCTGGCTATTATAAACAGTGCTGCGATGAACATTGGGGTACATGTGTCTCTTTCAATTCTGGTTTCCTCGGTGTGTATGCCCAGCAGTGGGATTGCTGGGTCATAAGGTAGTTCTATTTGCAATTTTTTAAGGACTCTCCACACTGTTCTCCATAGTGGCTGTACTAGTTTGCATTCCCACCAACAGTGTAAGAGGGTTCCCTTTTCTCCACACCCTCTCCAGCATTTATTGCTTGCAGATTTTTGGATCGCAGCCATTCTGACTGGTGTGAAGTGGTACCTCATTGTGGTTTTGATTTGCATTTCTCTAATAATGAGTGATGTTGAGCATCTTTTCATGTGTTTGTTAGCCATCCGTATGTCTTCTTTGGAGAAATGTCTATTTAGTTCTTTGGCCCATTTTTTGATTGGGTCGTTTATTTTTCTGGAATTGAGCTGCATAAGTTGCTTGTATATTTTTGAGATTAGTTGTTTGTCAGTTGCTTCATTTGCCACTATTTTCTCCCATTCAGAAGGCTGTCTTTTCACCTTGCTGATATTTTCCTTTGTTGTGCAGAAGCTTTTAATTTTAATTAGATCCCATTTGTTTATTTTTGCTTTTATTTCCAGAATTCTGGGAGGTGGATCATAGAGGATCCTGCTGTGATTTATGTCTGAGAGTGTTTTGCCTATGTTCTCCTCTAGGAGTTTTATAGTTTCTGGTCTTACATTTAGATCTTTAATCCATTTTGAGTTTATTACCGTGTGCGGTGTTAGAAAGTGATCTAGTTTCATTCTTTTACAAGTGGTTGACCAGTTTTCCCAGCACCACTTGTTAAAGAGATTGTCTTTACTCCATTGTATATTCTTGCCTCCTTTGTCAAAGATAAGGTGTCCATAGGTGTGTGGATTTATCTCTGGGCTTTCTATTTTGTTCCATTGATCTATATGTCTGTTCTTTTTTTTTCAAGAATTATTTATTTTATATTTGTCTGCACTGGGTTTTCATTGATGTGTGTGGGTATTCTCCAGTTGTGGCAAATGAGGGCTACTTTTCATTGTGTTGCCTGGGCTTCTCATGGTGGCTTCTCTTGTTGCAGAGAATGGGCTCTAAGCATGCAGGCTTCAGTAGTTACAGCACTTTGGCTCAATAGTTGTGGCACACAGGCTTAGTTGCTCCGTGGCATGTGGGGTCGTTGATCCCTGGACCAGGGATCAAACTCGGATCCCCTGCATTAGCAGGCGGATTCTTAACCACTGGACCACCAGAGAAGCCCCACATTCCTTTCTTTCTTTGTCTTATTTCACTAAGCATAATACCCTCTAGGTCCAACCATATTGTTGCAAATGGCAGAATTTCATTCATTTTTATGACTCAGTAATATTACATTGTGTATGTATATCTACATATATAATCACATCTTCTTTATCCATTCATCTGTTGATGGACACTTAGGTTGCTTCCATGTCTTGGCTACTGTATTGAAATAAATAGTTCTGCTATGAACATTGTGATGCATGCATATTTTTGAACTAGCATTTTCATTTGCTTTGGATATATGTTAATACCTTGTAGTGAAATTGCTGGATCATATGATCCTTCTATTTTGCTTTTTTGAGGAACCTCTATATTGTTTTCCATAATGGCTGCACCAATTTACAATCCTACTAACAATGTACTAGAATTCTCTTTTCTTCACATTCTTATCATTTGTTATTAGTAGACTTTTTGATGATAGTCATTTTGGCTGGTGTGAGGTGATAATCTGTTGTTTTGATTTGCATTTCTCTGATTGGTGATGTTGAGCATTTGTGTGTGTGTGCGCGTGCCTGTTGGCCATTTGCATATCCTTCTTGGAAAAACATCAATTCAGAACTTCTGCCCACTTATAAATTGAGTTTTGATACTTAACGTTTTATGGTCTATATATGTATTTTGAATATTGACCTCTTGGTCATATTATTTGCACATATTTTCTCCCATTCCATAGGTTGTCTTTTCCTTTTGTCAATAGTTTCCTTAGATGTGCAACTTTTTTGTTTGATAGCTCATTTGTTTGCTTTTGTTTTTCTTGCTTGAGACAGATCCAAAGAAATATTGCTAAGACCGATGTCAAAGTTTGTTTTACCTATGTTGTCTTCTAAGGGTTTTATATTTTTAGGTCTTACATTTAAGTCCTTAATCCAGTTGTAGCTTATTTTTGTACATAGTGTGAGAATGCTGCCCAATCTTCCAATATTATTTATTAGAGGATCTCTTTCCCCCATTGCATATTCTTGCCTCCTTTGTCATAGATTAATTGACCATGTAAGTGTGGACTTATTTCTGGGCTCTCTATTCTGTTTCATTCATCTATGTTTTTGTGCCACTGTGTTGTTTTGATTACAGTAGTTTTGTAATATAGTTTGAAACCAGGGTGTGTGATACTTCTAGCTTTGTTTTTCTTTCTCAAGACTGTCTTGACTTTTTGGGGTCTTTTGTGTTTCCATACAAATTTTTATATTATTTGTTCTAGTTCTGTGAAAAATGCTACTGGTGGTTTGAAAGGGATTGCACCTACAGTGCATGACACTCAATGAAATAAGGGAGGTGGGAAATACAAATACTATTTCACTTATATGTGGAATCTAAAACACAAATCAAATGAACATAACAAATAGGTTTGTAGATAGAGAAAAAAATAGATTGCCAGAGAGGAGGAGTGTGGGGAGGATGAATGAAATCGGTGAGGGAGATTAAGAGGTACAATTTCCAGTTAAAAAATGAATCATGGGGATGTGATGTATAGCATGGGGAATATAGTCAATATTGTAATAACTTTGTATGGTGACAGTTGATAACTAGACTTACTACGGTAATCATTTTGTATTGTATAGAAATATCGAATCACATGTTGCATACCTGGAGCTAACATAGTGCTGAATGTCAACTATACTTCAATTACAAAATAAAAGTAAGTGAAAATAAGAGAAAAATGCTATGTTGATAAGATGAAGAGTAATAGTGTCTAATATATATTAGACTGTGAATAGAAACTATGAGCTAGTATGTCATCTTTTCAAGCTCTACAAATCCTCTGCTGAAATACTATTTTTTCCACACATGAACAATTTGAATAGGACAATTCACTAATGTTTCTAGAGTAAAACTGTCCATCTTTAAAGAATATTTCTTTCAGGGGTCAACTGTCTCACTGACAGGAAGAGGACTTACACATGCAAGTCCTATTAACATTAATAGGTGTTAGCAACATAAATTGCCCTGTAGTGATAGGCGATAAGACCCTCCAGTCTACTAGAATCCAAGTTCTATTGATTATCTGTCAAATGGTCCTAAGAGTCATCATCATGACAAAGAGCAGACGTGGCAACTTGTATGGGAAGGGCATCTCATTGTAGCCCCATAGCTAAACTATAATAGGAAAAAAAAAAGTGGTTTTCAAAGTGTGACCTAGGATGTTAAGGGTTAAACCTCTTGCATTTTTAAAAAGCCATCATTAAAGAATTCAAACATATCAAAGCACTTGTTTAAAAAAGTATGAATACTCTGAGCTTCAATGTGCTTGAAGGATAATCTAGCTACTTGTTTAAAAAATTCAATTAACCTTATCTTTTTTAAACTTGATTTATTAATAACACAGATAAATTGCCAGTTTAGAAATACTGATGTTATCTTTTGAATACATCCTGTCTGAGAAGATTTAGAAACTACCTGGAATTCACAGAAAATGTCACTCTGCTATAATTATTTGATTCAAGAACAAATCAGTTCAGTGAGTGATTTCTGCATGAAAAGAACATCAACAGTCTCTTATCTGTTGTAAGCTACTGGGGACTCAACCACCACAAAGAAAAACATTTCAGATTCTCATTCATGAAGTAAATAAGAAAAACATGTCAGAGTCTCATACACTAAGTGAGATGGGAAAACAGTTTGCAGGTAGTGTATTGTAATGCCATACCCCATGCCTCAGAACACTGATTTCAAACAGAATGAAGCTTGATGCTGGCATCTAGAACAGTTTGCTAAGTAAATCATACCCATGTATCATTTGATTGCCTTTTTCAAAAGCCTGACACAGTCGGCAGATGCCTAGAAATAAAATCAAATATATAGCTGGAAAATTAACTGAGAGGTTAAATAATAGACCAATATCAACAAATAAATCAGTTTCAAGACACTCTTTCATTTCTTGGCATATATACAAAATTTTAATATTAAAAAATAGGATACCACACCTGAAAGGCATTAAAACAGACTATTTTCTCTGAAAACTTACTGTTACAGTGTGCAAATTATGAATAACCATATATTCATGCTTTCTGAAATGCACTTAAGAAAATCAGTCAAGAGTTGAGAGAAATTATCCTAATGGCAGTAAATACTTATCTGTAAGAAAATTGCTTTAAAGGATCATTACTATTTAGTGATAAAATTTCAACAAAAATTTTTTTTGAGGTTTTTAGGACTTTAGACATACTTTGCTTTCTCCAGAACTATACCTGTGACAGAAGTTAATCATTAGCATGCCCATTATTTTGGGCAGAGGGCTGCCAATCTCAGAAATTACTATTTCAGAAGTTAATCATTAACATGACCATTTTTCTATAAGCAGCTAAGTATAATAGTAGATGGGAAAATTATAACTCAGTTTTCCTGTAGAAAAATATATGTTTATTTTATATATATATATATATATATATGTATGTTTTTCTGGGCAGGCATACCAACTAGACAAAAATACAGTAGCAACATAGGGTTAGTAATCTGTTTCCATATTGATGACTAAACTGAATGGTATTATCACTTTGGCTAATAAGAAGCATGCATAATACATTTTAAACACAGGAATAACAATTCTTTGATAACAGCAATTTTCAAAATTTAAAATTAGCTAATGAAATTTCTGCATCATGTACAAACATCTAAATTTTATTCATATGACTTCATGCTTACGGTTTTACAATAAAACCGAAAGACTTTTCTTTAAAGCTCTGAAAACAAGCATTTGCAGTAAGACAGCTGAAAAGAATGTTCTTAGAATAATTTCTATTACATTCTGAGGCAAGAGGAAGTATCTAAAGTTTTCTAACACAAAGTTTTAAACAGCTGTGTATTATCTTAATCATCACTAATGATATTCAGGAGCTTTTAAACATTTCAACAGTATTAATAAATAATCCAGAAGAGAAATTCTGATACTGGCTAATGGATGAAATAGGGTACAGTATAGATTGGGCCATGAGACTACAAAATATCTCCTTCATTGTTCAGAGAACTGTAGTAAAGCTATCAGAATTTTTCTAGTTATTCTGGGTCTACCCTGATTGGCTGTTTACGTAAGTGTGCATGATGTATCAAGAAGCCTTAACTCTAAGACTATAACAAAGTACAATATTTTAATTGGTGCAGCTTACTGCATTTGTATCCAAACTCAATGCTCTCATATAGTGGAACCTTTTATATTCCTGGTACTGCAGGGCAGGACCAATACCCAGTGCTTATAGGTGTCTATTTTGCATTTAGTGCATACCATAGTTGGGTTTTAGGAAACATAATTTAAGACATATCTGAATCCATATAACAAAGTAGGTTATAATGTAATTCTATTGTCCCTGATTTGTATAACATTATAAAAAGTGAAGAGAAGGATAGAGGGGATTAAAGAGATAGGGGAAAGGCTGTGCAATGGGGAGAGAGGTTAGGAGTAGCCTGAGAGGCTTGGAAGGTTTTCCTCTGGATTCAGCTATATCTGCTGAATTTAAACCCTGCTGGGGGGTTAAAAGGTGAGGCAAGAGCTACATTCTTTCCATTTCTCATGAGTCTGTGACTGTAAAGAGCTGGCTGAAATCTGGAGAGGTCAAAGCCCTGCTACAGCTGAAGAATGTAAGAACTATGTGCTTTCTACTGTAGCCATGGCTCTCTGATCAGCAATACCGGCCAGACAGCATGACAATACACTTTCAATGAATTTATTTATTCAAATAAGTTGTTAAGTCCAAACTATTGCTCAAAGAAGATAAACCATCAGAGCTCAGCATTTGGAAAGATTTTAATACAGGCACTCACTGTACCTAGATTTGCTGTCTATTCACAGCCCTTATATTTTTATGTTAAGTGCATATTAGGGTTTATCAATTGTCATATTCTGTTTAGAGTCATTGGTGGTTTCAGGTCTAATTACTAGAAAAGGAATATGAAGAGTTTATAGAATGTTTTCCTTATTAAGATTTAAAATCACAATTCTATATGTTACTATGTTTACTCTTCTATAAGACTATTAAATACTAATTTAAGAAATAGATTTTTATTTTAAAAGCTTAATGCAATAAAAACACTATGATTTATTGTGTTGGGGGAAGTGACAGCAAGCAATTATTTGCTGCACGAGATCTGATATTCACCCCCAAGTGAATGAGAAAATTCTGAAAGAACTTTTATTCCAGAAAAATCATTCTAAGGATAGCACTTCATATATCTTCAAAATAATTCTTATACAGTAGACATGCAGAGAAACTGAGGTGCAGAAAGTAAACATTTTCCCTAATATCATATTAGGCAATTTGCAAATATCATCATCATATTTGCCTAATATCAGTATAGCTAGGACAAAATTAGGTCCATAGACAATCAGGTTAGTGCTCTAGGTACTCTAGAATTTCCAAACACCAAAGAAGCCTATTCAAATCTTTCCTTTCATTTTTCCAGTACTGAGCTTTCGTAGAATGTTCAGGACTCAAATACAAATACTATTAACATTAAAAAAAAAAAAACAGTAAGGGACTCATGCCTTGCTTGTAAAAGTGTCTACTTTAATATAGTATCTTCAATTCTCTTCAAGATAGAGAACAAAACAAACCTCTATTTCAAAGATAGGCTCCTGCTTAGATTACAACACTTTAATTTTTTTCAGCTACATAAACTCATATACTTTCATCATTTGTGTCACAATGCTCACACCCATAAAGAAAATATAACTCAAATAATCAAAGGAAATTTTTGAGCCAATTCAAAATATGTGGCTTTCAAGCAAAGTGGCAGGCAAAAGCTGTCCTAATACCACAGAATTACTAACAAGGCATAGGATCACTTTCATAAACATAGCTGTATTTCTGGGAATCAATCCACTTTATAATTTTTATCTGCTAATTCCACAGGTTTGGTATCTTAAAGCAGGCAAGTCAATGTGCTTTACAACGTGTTTTGTGGTCTTAGAATGTCCTCTTTAAGGAAAATCCCCTTTTGGATATCTTTTATTGTTTTTCTTGGTAATTCTGCATGTTAACTGGCTGCTGTTTTGTAACATTTTTCAAACAGTTCTTCCATCAAGAAGACTCTCAGGCTAGGAGGATTTTCCACAGTGTGGTATCCAGTTTGGCATATACTCATTATTTAGAGGACTCCTCTGGGTTTTTCAGATTTGAGCTTTCTTTGGGAGTCTCTGAGTTGGCCTCTGGTAAGGCACTGGATTCTGAAGCCTCTGGTTGTAAATTGTCTCCATCAAGGATAATGTCTTCAGGATTCGGTGGGGGAGGACAGAAGTCTTCGTTGGGGCAGATTTGTTGGAAAAGTGCTTCAGCCTGGCCAGGGAAGAAAGGGCACAATAGTTTTTGAACACTAACATAAAATATATGAACCTTTCTGGAACAATTTAAAAAATGAAGTATCATCCTTATAATCATTAAGTTACAGAACTTTATACAGCATACATAACCTTCTAAAATCTGCTTTCAGAACTCAAATACATTCATTCAGACACACCCTTCAAGTATATGAGTACTTGATCAGGTGCCTAGTCAAGACTTTAAGGTCATTTATTCTACGTGTCAACAGAAATAAAATTTCTTTTAATATTCTTTATATAATTTCTTAATAGAGCTTATCTGTGATATCTGTAGTCGAATTTAGCATATACCAATTTTAACAACTGTTCAAATCAAGAACATTGTTCATTGTTCAACTATTTGCTTTTCTAGTTTTCTTCCCTCTGCTTTGAGGAGTATTACATAATCCAAGACTATGGACTCTGAATAGAAAACCATGCCAAATGCAGTAGTGACGTGATCTAGGGAATGTTTAATTAGCATCTGAGCCTTGCTCTCTTTGTCTACAGCATAGAAGAGAGTAAGCTTCTTTATATGGTAACTGTTATCACTGTTATCAATAATAACAGAAATTGAAATGTCAAGATTTAAGCTGAGCTTAGTCTAGCAGGTTAAGAGAATAAGAAAGTAAACGTGATCTTAATTAAAAACAACAAACACATACACACATACAAGAAAGTAAATATGGCAACTAGCATTGTTATTCTATTCTAAACATATTCCTAGTTTTATTTAGATGAATATACTTCTTTGTTAGATAGGGGTCCCTGCCAAGTTAGGTAGCTTGCATGCTACCCTACTGGTAAAAGAAAGTCATTAAAGGGTTTTAAGATATATGCATGTTTTGCTTTAAAGTTTACAATGTCTGTCTATACCACTTCAACCCTCTGTCCTAATGTACACACAAGGTCATCCATTAGGCCAGGAATTGACAACTACGGCCCACAGGCCAGATCCAGCCTGTTGTCTGTTTTCATAAATAAAGCTTTATTGGAACAGTCACTCTCATTTATCTATCTATAGCTGCTTTTGCATTGCAATGGTGGAGTCAAGCAGCTGCAAAATACATTATATGGGTTGCAAAATCAAAACTATTTGCTAGATGGCCATCTATAATTGCATACTCCTGCATCCAGTAAATAGAACAGTTTCTTTCCTTCATAAGTAAAATTCAAGGGCATATTTTTGGACCTGCCATTTAACTATGGTTATTTTCAAATTAAATATTTGAAATGCCTGCTTTGCTTGCTTCCACCCAGGGATCACACTATATACATCTTTGAAGGAGACATTTAGTCTCTAGAAACAGGAGGACTGGTGTCAGACAGAGCCTCTAACTCACACTTTAGTTAATGGTCATTTTGTCTTTTATCTCTACCTAGTCTACCTGAAAAAGTTCTTCTTCCCCTTCACTCTCTGGATGCAATCACCACATCCTATTGATTTTATCTCTTAGTTCTTGACTCCATCTGTTCTTAGAGACACAGACGCCTAGAGACACAGCTCGGACATGCACCATCTTTCCCTGGAACAACTGCAACGTCTCAGAACTGGACTAGTCAATTTGCCTCTAGGATTTTCCTGTGTAATCATTCTTTATGCTGCCCTCAGAGGGGTCAATGGAAAATGAAATTCTGTTTATGCCTTGTGCTTAGTTACTCAGTAGTCTCCGACTCTTTGCAACCCCATGGACTGTGACCCGCCAGGCTTCTCTGACATGGGAACTTCCAGACAAGAACACTGGAAATGGTTACCATGCCCTCCTCCAAGGGATCTTCCAAACCCAGGTATGGAACTCATGTCTCCTTTGTCTCCTGCATTGCAGACAGATTCTTTACCTGCTAAGCAATCGTGTTCTGGCTTAAAACTCTTCTAGACCTAAATCAAATCCCTTATGATTATACAGTGGAAGTGAGAAATAGATTTAAGGGGCTAGATCAGATAGATAGAGTGCCTGATTAACTATGGACGGAGGTTCGTGATATGGTACAGGAGACAGGGATCAAGACCATCCCCATGGAAAAGAAATGCAAAAAAGCAAAATGGCTGTTTGAGGAGGCCTTAAAATAGCTGTGAAAAGAAGAGAAGCGAAAAGCAAAGGAGAAAAGGAAAAATATAAGCATCTGAATGCAGAGTTCCAGAGAATAGCAAGGAGAGATAAGAAAGCCTTCTTCAGCGATCAATGCGAAGAAATAGAGGGAAACAACAGAATGGGAAAGATGAGAGATCTCGTCAAGAAAGTTAGAGATACCAAGGGAACATTGTATGGAAAGATGGGCTTGATAAAGGACAGAAATGGTATGGACCTAACAGAAGCAGAAGATATTAAGAAGAGGTGGCAGGAATACACAGAAGAACTGTACAAAACAGATCTTCACGACCCAGACAATCACAATGGTGTGATCACTCACCTAGAGCCAGACATCCTGGAATGAGAAGTCAAGTGGGCCTTAGGAAGCATCACTAGGAACAAAGCTAGTGGAGGTGATGGAATTCCAGTGGAGCTATTTCAAATCCTGAAAGATGATGCTGTGAAAGTGCTACACTCAATATGCCAGCAAATTTGGAAAACTCAGCAGTGGCCACAGGACTAGAAAAGGTCAGGTTTCACTCCAATCCCAAAGAAAGGCAATGCCAAAGAATGCACAAACTACTGAACAATTGCACTCATCTCACATGCTAGTAAAGTAATGCTCAAAATTCTCCAAGACAGGCTTCAGCAATACGTGCACCATGAACTTCCAGGTGTTCAAGCCGGTTTTAGAATAGGCAGAGGAACCAGAGATGAAATTGCCAACAACCGTTGGATCATGGAAAAAGCAAGAGTTCCAGAAAAAACATCTATTTCTGCTTTATTGACTATGCCAAAGCCTTTGACTTTGTAGATCACAATAAACTGTGGAAAATTCTTCAAGGGATGGAAATACCAGACCACCTGACCTGCCTCTTGAGAAATCTCTATGCAGGTTGGGAAGCAACAGTTAGAACCGGACATGGAACAACAGACTGGTTCCAAATAGGAAAAGGAGTACGTCAAGGCTGTATATTGTCACCCTGCTTATTTAACTTATATGCAGAGTACATCATGAGAAACACTGGGCTAGAGGAAGCACAATATGGAATCAAGATTATTGGGAGAAATATCAATAACCTCAGATATGCAGATGACACCACCCTTATGGCAGAAAGTGAAGAAGAACTAAAGAGTTTCTTGATGAAAGTGAAAGAAGAGAGTGAAAAAGTTGGCTTAAAACTCAATATTCAGAAAACTAATATCATGGCATCTGGTCCCATCAATTCATGGCAAATAGATGGGGAACAGTGGAAAGAGTGACAAACTTCACTTTTTGGGCTCCAAAATCACTGCAGATAGTGACTACAGCCATGAAATTAAAAGATGCTTACTTCTTGGAAGAAAGGGTATGACCAACCCAGACATCATATTAAAAAGCAGAGAAACTACTTTGTCAATAACAGTCCATCTAGTCAAAGCTATGGTTTTTCCAGTAGTCATGTATGGATGTGAGAATTGGGACTATAAAGAAAGCTGAGTGCCAAAGAATTGATGCTTTTGAGTTGTGGTGTGGGAAAGGATTCTTGAGGGTCCCTTGGACTGCAAGGGGATCCAACCAGTCCATCCTAGAGGAAAGCAGTCTTGAATATTCACTTGTAGGACTGATGCTGAAGAAGCTCCAATACTTTGGTCACCTGATACAAAGAACGGACTCACTGGAAAAGACCCTGATGCTGGGAAAGATTGAAGGCGGGAGGAGAAGGGGATGACAGAGGATGAGATGGCTGGATGGCATCACCGACTCAATGGACATGAGTTTGAATAAACTCTGGGAGTTGGTGATGGACAGGGAGCCCTGGTGTGTTGTAGTCCATGGGGTCAGAAAGAGTCGGACACAACAGAGTGACTGAACTGACTGACTCACTTCTTCAACTATGATGTTTACAGCCTAGGCTGGTGCAAATGCGATAATGTATGGAATGTTTCAATCTGATTGTCTTCCATTTGGATGAAGAATTGCTACTCATCTTTTATATCTTTCTGTGTAAGGTTCTCTGACTCCCAGATAGAACTTGTGGCTCCTCTATATTACCTTTATACTTTCAATATCATTCTTCTTATTTTTTAAATCTATTCTTTTATTTGTTTATGGCCTCACCATACCACATGTAGGATGGTTCTCGAACCAGGGATTGAACCTGCACTCCCTGCACTGGAAATCCAGTCTTAACCACTGGACCATCAGAGAAGTCCCAATATTTTTTTTGCATATACCACACTGCAATGTCATTTGTTTCTGTTTTCTCCTTTCAGTTCAGTTCAGTTCAGCTGCTCGGTCGTGTCTGACTCTTTGTGACCCCATGAATTGCAGCATACCAGACCTCCCTGTCCGTCACCAGCTCCCAGAGTTAACCCAAACTCATGTCCATTGAGTCCAGCCATCTCATCCTGTCATCCCTTTCTCCTCCTGCCCCCAATCCCTCCCAGCATCAGTCTTTTCCAGTGAGTCAACTCTTCACATGAGGTGGCCAAAGTATTTTCTCCTTTACTAGACAGTGATTCACCCAGGAATGATGACTAGGTTTTAGTTAACTCTGAATCCTTAGTGCCAGGCATGGAATAGAATCTCTCTCTCTCTCTATATATATATGATATATGCATATGTATGTACATATATGTAATGTATAATATTTATATCCAACATCTCTACAATACAGTTTACACACACACACACACACACACACGTAGCTATACATGTAAGTTTAGTTCAGTTCAGTCACTCAGTAGTGTCCGACTCTTTGCGACCCCATGAATCCCAGCACGCCAGGCCTCCCTGTCCATCACCATCTCCCGGAGTTCACGCAGACTCAATCCATTGAGTCCGTGATGCCATCCAGCCATCTCATCCTCGGTTGTCCCCTTCTCCTCCTGCCCCCAATCCCTCCCAGCATCAGACTCTTTTCCAATGAGTCAACTCTTCACATGAGGTGGCCAAAGTACTGGAGTTTCAGCTTTAGCATCATTCCTTCCAAAGAAATCCCAGGGTTGATCTCCTTGCAGTCAAAGGATATATATAAATGGAAGAATTTTAGAAACTGTATATTGTGCAAATATTGAATATAAATACTATAATTATTATTACTCTTTCTTTTACTTCTACTCCAGTTCCTCTGTATCTTACACCTTGTCTCTCTTTTGCCACCTCTCTACAGGATAGATTCCCCCGAACCCCAATATCCGTGGCTGGATCCCTCTCAATCTGTTTCTGTATATTCCTGTCATAAACAACGTGTGTCCTAAGACTGCCAACCAACTGCAGGTTTTGCTGTCCTGCCCTTATTTGTACTCTACCTGATGTGGAAATCCCCCTTTAGCCCATCTGCCACTGGCCCCTGCTGTTGCCAATTTCCCAAAGCCAGACTCTGGCCTTTCCCAAGTCTCTCCTCTCTTTCCAACTGCTGGAACATTTTAGCACCATCACTTTCTGGAAGGTCTTTCTGGAAGCTTCTTGGTGTGTTTCATTTCATTTGCCAACTAAGCCACAGTTCTGAGAGTTATATAAAGAGGTTGGTTCAGAGTACTTGTCAACTTTTAATCTTCGTCCTTTTAAAACCAGAAGTAAGCTTAAAGGGTACAGGCTTTCATGTAGTTAAAACAATTTAAAAGGGCTAATTATATTGTGACTAAGTTTCCTTATACTGGGAAGTACAGAGAAAAAAAGCTGAGGTGATAGAAACAAGTCCGATGCTGTAAAGAGCAATATTGCACAGGAACCTGGAATGTCAGGTCCATGAATCAAGGCAAATTGGAAGTGGTCAAACAAGAGATGGCAAGAGTGAACATTGACATTCTAGGAATCAGCAAACTAAAATGGACTGGAATGGGTGAATTTAACTCAGATGACCAATATATCTACTACTGTGGGCAGGAATCCCTGAGAAGAAATGGAGTAGCCATCATGGTCAGCAAAAGAGTCCAAAATGCAGTACTTGGTTGCAATCTCAAAAACGACAGAATGATCTCTGTTCGTTTCCAAGGCAAACCATTCAATATCACCGTATCCAAGTCTATGCCCCAACCAGTAATGCTGAAGAAGCTGAAGTTGAACGGTTCTATGAAGACCTACAAGACCTTGTAGAACTACACCCAAAAAAGAAACCCTTTTCATTATAGGGGACTGGAATGCAAAAGTAGGAAGTCAAGAAACACCTGGAGTAACAGGCAAATTAGCCGTTGGAATGGGGAATGAAGCAGGGCAAAGACTAATAGAGTTTTGCCAAGAAAATGCACTGGTCATAGCAAACACCCTCTTCCAACAACACAAGAGAAGACTCTACACATGGACATCACCAGATGGTCAACACCAAAATCAGACTGATTATATTCTTTGCAGCCAAAGATGGAGAAGCTCTATACAGTCAGCAAGAACAAGACCAGGAGCTGACTGTGGCTCAGATCATGAAGTCCTTATTGCCAAATTCAGACTCAAATTGAAGAAAGCAGGGAAAACCACTAGAGCATTTAGGTATGACCTAAATCAAATCCCTTATGATTATACAGTGGAAGTGAGAAATAGATTTAAGGGCCTAGATCTGATAGAGTGCCTGATGAACTATGGAATGAGGTTCATGACATTGTACAGGAGACAGGGATCAAGACCATCCCCATGGAAAAGAAATGCAAAAAAGCAAAATGGCTGTCTGGGGAGGCCTTACAAATAGCTGTGAAAAGAAGAGAAGTGAAAAGCAAAGGAGAAAAGGAAAGATATAAGCATCTGAATTCAGAGTGCCAAAGAATAGAAAGAAGAGATAAGAAAGCCTTCTTCAGTGATCAATGCAAAGAAATAGAGGAAAACAACAGAATGGGAAAGTCTAGAGATCTCTTCAAGAAAATGAGAGATACCAAGGGAACATTTCATGGAAAGATGGGCTCGATAAAGGACAGAAATGGTATGGACCTAACAGAAGCAGAAGATATTAAGAAGAGGTGGCAAGAATACATGGAAGAACTGTACAAAAAAGATCTTCACAACCCAGATAATCACGATGGTGTGACCACTCACCTAGAGCCAGACATCCTGGAATGAGTAGTCAAGTGGGCCATAGAAAGCATCACTACAAACAAAGCTAGTGGAGGTGATGGAATTCCAGTGGAGCTGTTTCAAATCCTGAAAGAGGATGCTGTGAAAGTGCTGCACTGAATATGCCAGCAAATTGGGAAAACTCAGCAGTGGCCACAGGACTGGAAAAGGTCAGTTTTCATTCCAATCCCAAAGAAAGGCAATGCCAAAGAATGCTCAAACTACTGCACAATTGCACTCATCTCGCACGCTAGTAAAGTAATGCTCAAAATTCTCCAAGCCAGGCTTCAAAAATATGTGAACCGTGAACTTCCAGATGTTCAAGCTGGTTTTAGAAAAGGCAGAGGAACCAGAGATCAAATTGCCAACATCTGCTGGATCATGGAAAAAGCAAGAGAGTTCCAGAAAAACATCTATTTCTGCTCAATTGACTACGCTAATGCCTTTGACTGTGCATCACAATAAACTGTGGAAAATTCTGAGAGAGATGGGAATATCAGACCACCTGACCTGCCTCTTGAGAAACCTATATGCAGGTCAGGAAGCAACAGTTAGAACTGGACATGGAACAACAGACCAGTTCCAAATAGGAAAAGGAGTATGTCAAGGCTGTATATTGTCACCCTGCTTATTTAACTTATATGCAGAGTACATCATGAGAAATGCTGGACTGGAAGATACACAAGCTGGAATCAAGATTGCCGGGAGAAATATCAATAACCTCAGATATGCAGACGACACCATCCTTATGGCAGAAAGTGAAGAGGAGCTAAAAAGCCTCTTGATGAAAGTGAAAGAGGAGAGCAAAAAAGTTGGCTTAAAGCTCAACATTCAGAAAACGAAGATCATGGCATCCGGTCCCATCACTTCATTGAAAATAGACGGGGAAACAGTGGAAACAGTGTCAGACTTTATTTTTTTGGGCTCCAAAATCACTGCAGATGGTGACTGCAGCCATGAAATTAAAAGGCGCTTACTCCTTGGAAGGAAAGTTATGACCAACCTAGATAGCATATTGAAAAGCAGAGACATTACTTTGCTGACTAAGGTCCGTCTAGTCAAGGCTATGGTTTTTCCAGTAGTCACGTATGGATGTGAGATTTGGACTGTGAAGAAAGCTGAGCGCCGAAGAATTGACGCTTTTCAACTGTGGTGTTGGAGAAGATTCTTGAGAGTCCCTTGGACTGCAAGGAGATCCAACCAGTCCATTCTGAAGGAGATCAGCCCTGGGATTTCTTTGGAAGGAATGATGCTAAAGCTGAAACTCCAGTACTTTGGCCACCTCATGCAAAGAGTTGACTTATTGGAAAAGATTCTGATGCTGGGATGGATTTTGGGCAGGAGGAGAAAGGGACAACAGAGGATGAGATGGCTGGATGGCATCACGGACTCGATGGATGTGAGTCTGAGTGAACTCCGGGAGTTGGTGATGGACAGGGAGGCCTGGCGTGCTGGGACTCATGGGGTTGCAAAGAGTCAGACACGACTGAGTGACTGAACTGAACTGAACTGAATGTTTACTTAACATTGTGTCTGTTAGTCTCTAAGTCATGTCCAACTCTTTGTGACCCCATGGACTGTAGCTCACCAGGATTCTATGTCTATGGGATTTTCCAGGTAAGAATACTGGAGTGGATTGCCATTCCCTTCCCCAGAATATCTTCCAGACCCAGTGATCAAACCTTGGTCTCCTGTATTGTAGGCAGATTCTTTACCATTTGAGCTACAAGGAAGTCTAAAAACAGAAATATTTTGACTGTGCATCACAATAAACTGTGGAAAATTCTGAGAGAGATGGGAATAGCAGACCCATCTAGCAGTTTAATGTATTTAGGATGCATCTACATTAACAAGATGAAAGTACTGTACACTACACATGTGTACTAGCAGTGTGGTCCAACAGACCTGAGGTTAAATCTTGGGTCAAAATTACCAGCTATGTCATCTTCGGCCAAGTTATTTAGCTTCTTTGGGCTTTAATTTCCTCATCTGTAAAATGGGGATGCAACAGATACTTACCTCATAGGGTTGTTTGAGGACTAAATAAGATAATATATATATAAGATGCTTAAGACAGTGCTTGGCATATAGAAAATGCACAGTAAATGGAAGCTTCAGGAAATATGACACCTAAAATTGCCCTCTCCCTCAATAGCTTGAGAAAGTAAATGCTACTGCAATATGTGAGCAACCTGACAGTTCTTACAACCAAGAAAGTTCATCTTCAACTTACAAATTATGTACCAAAAGTCATAAGCAATTTGCTGATCTCTCCATATAAACAAAATTCTAATGGTGGTTATACTACCAGTCCAGCATCAGCCAATTTATCCCATTTCATACCTGAAATATAATACAGAGTACAGCACTATTTAACTATTCTTGTTCCCAAGGCAGTGGCAGCTCAAAGGCAATGGGGACACCTGAAAGAGGAGTGAGCTATCACTGCCTTGGGAGTATAGACCAGTAGGGACTACAGACCAGTCTATTTATCAGTATGCGTGGGTTAATGAAACATTCCTCATATAAGAAAAGAAGTATCTATGTGAGGTTCAGAAAAAAAAAATAGAACACAGACCACAAAACTAGCAAGTCACAGAAAGAATTACATAATCAGGAATGTCTTGGTATGCTCCTGCATACAACTTTAACTTGTGAGTATCAAACAAAGATTACTTCTTATTTTTAATGTCTTCAAATCATAGCTTCAAATGAACACAATGGAGACAGGTCTATGTTATTCAACATCTATACATTTACAAATAAGAACAGCAGATGCAAACTTGACAAATAGTAAAATGAAGCATTTTACTTAAAAAAAGGAAAATGGAAATCTCCAAGTGCTTATGTTCCTACATGGGCAAAACTTAGGTGATATTCTGAGGGTTTTATAGACAATTTGGAAGACAGGAATCATCACTTAGCATTTGGGATGAACACAGTGTAATATACTAGAATTAGAACACAGTTTATCTGAATAAACTGGCTATTTTTAAAAGTTATTATTGATGCCCTTTAACATAGGCATTATAATATTTCTCCTAAAACTTATTTGAGGTTAAAAGCTATATAACAAATATAAGCTTACTTATAATTAATAGCATGTAATAATTAGCACCCAAACTAGCATTATTGTTTTCTTCTGTGGTAACACTGTACTCAAGTCTATCTTCTTGGGAAGCAAATTAACTCATGATAAAATTATCCTTTAATTATAATTTCTAGCTTACAGCTTAGATCACATTAGCACTTGTATAATAAGTCCTTATTTAAGGCCTTTCATTTTGGTTAAAAAACATTAAAGTTCACTGATAAATAAAGTTATCTGGCTGATAACTTGTTGGTAATTTCTGCTTGGGAAAAACTGGAACATCAAAGCAAAAACGACCTGGCCATTTTAAGCCATAAATGTAGATACTGAACTATTCTGGGTTCCTATTAAACTAACACAACAAAAAATGGATGAGAGATGTGACTTCCTGTTTCTGTTTCTTATCATTGACTAAATATGATTATCCTGGATTACCATTAGACTCTGAGGATTAAAAACAAAGAATGTGGCAAACAACTGTAAATGTATGGGTCACGGCCTTGCTGCTATGCTGAAAAATTAGATTAAAGGCTCAAAGAAGCCATTTTTTCCTATAAGATCCTTGCTACTAGTGGGAATGAAATTTCCACCTGTAGTCTTGGAAAAATGTTAAATTATCCATTTATTGATTCAAAAGATAGATGTACTAACTATACTGCTGAAAAGGTTAGATTTATGCCTCAAAAACAGTATTTTCTGCTCTTCTCTTTTGGTAAAGTGCAGAAAAGTATATTTGTACATGCATATGAATTTTCAGCTTAGTAGAGTCTTAATTTACTTTTGGCATTTTGTGTCACCTACCTTGTACCTTTATAGCCCTGCCCAGGAGTGCTGTCACAAATTCAACCTTGATTTAACATACTCCTCAGCAGTTATTATAGTAGCTTTGGGACACCAACTTGTGTCAAAACATTAAAGGAGTGATGTTCACTGTGAAAAACTGTATGTTCTTTTCCATGATAAGAATGTGCCTTAAAGATGCCATTTAAAAAATACATCTTGTGTGCCTTACCAGTTACACGCCTTTTGAAATGACTCAAGTTTAAAGAGGAAAAAAGTACATGCATTTCAAAATACACTGATAGACCACAATTTAAATTAGAAGCAATGTCTCTTTAGAATATTGGCATTATAAATTCATTTTCTGGATATGTATTTCTAAGATCTTCTATCCTTATCCCCACAATGGAACTCATAAACAATCTCTTATATTTCATCATTATGTTCAAGACCAGGACAATATTTAATACTACATTTAAAATATATTTAATGCGGCTTTGTTGTTCAGAGAGAAAATGTTTAGGAGCAAATTACAGAGATGGTATTAAATGAGAGAGATGCTCTTTTAGTCCACCTCTCAGAGGAAAAAAGAATTCACTTTCCCTACCACACCAACTTATTAATCTAAAACTGAGAAAGACCAACAGCCTTACCTGTTTGACTGCATTATCATTTCCTAAAGCACAGTCTGGGCCAGAGCAGACATAAACGTTTGATGGTAAATCATTATAAGAGTTCCTGCTGACATCTGAAGAATCTCTCATATTGAAGTAAAGACCCCATAGAAGTCTTGGCTTTTCAATTTCTTCATTTTCTAAATGTAAACATAAATTTTATGTATATCTAATGTACAGTATACCTCTCAATTACTATAATATGTAGCCAATTACTAACAAAGTCATAACTATACATTATAGTAAATCAGAGCTTTGTATTTCAACAAAAATATATCTGCATACACATACTCTAATACATGCATATGATATTTCAAGCAATGATGGCTTTTCAACCTAAGACAAGTTAGATTTAAAAATTATTTTGATTATCAGTAAGTTACTTAGATTTAACTCCAATCACATTTTCTTGGACTTTTCTTATTTCTCATCACCAGTATCAAAGTGCTTATGATCATATTCATCTTTAAATTATGCTAGTGAAGTAAGAAGTTAACATAAACTGATTATCTTATGTTTCACATGGATAAACCAACTTCAATTATAAAGTCAATACTATACATAGGATTATGAGAAGACCAGAATAGAAAAATCTGTAGACAGGGAGTAGGGAAATTCCCTGAAAGTCCGGTGGTTAAGACTTGGTGCTTTCACTGCTGTGGCCCAGGTTCAATTCCCAGTTGGGGAACTAAGATCCGATAAGTATATGGCATTTAGCTAATAAAGAAAAAATATGAAGTAGACTACAGTTACCTTCAGTTAGGGAGGAACTGAGGGAAAGTACAGGTTAATGGCCCCCAAAAACAGTGGAAACAGTGTCAGACTTTACTTTTTGGAGCTTCAAAATCACTGCAGATGGTGATTGCAGCCATGAAATTAAAAGGCGCTTACTCCTTGGAAGGAAAGTTATGACCAACCTAGATAGCATATTCAAAAGCAGAGACATTACTTTGCCAACAAAGGTCCATATAATCAAGGCTATGGTTTTTCTAGTGGTCACGTATGGAAGTGAGAGTTGGACAGTGAAGAAAGCTGAGAGCTGAAGAATTGATGCTTTTGAACTGTGGTGTTGGAGAAGACTCTTGAGAGTCCCTTGGACTGCAAGAAGATCGAACCAGTCCATCCTAAAGGAGATCAGTCCTGGGTGTTTATTGGAAGGACTGATGTTGAAGCTGAAATTCCAATACTTTGGCCACCTGATGCAAAAGGTTGACTCATGGGAAAAGATCGTGATGCTGGGAGATTGAGGGCAGGAGGAGAAGGGGATGACAGAGGATGAGATGGCTGCATGGCATCACCGACTCGATGGACGTGAGTCTGAGTGAACTCCGGGAGTTGGTGATGGACAGGGAGGCCTGGCATGCTGCGATTCACGGGGTTGCAGAGAGTCGGAAACAATTGAGTGACTGAACTGAACAGGTTAATGGCATTGTACAAGAGAGAGGAATCAAGACCATCCCCAAGAAAAAGAAATGCAGAAAAGCAAAATTGCCGTCTAGGAGGCCTTACAAATAGCTGTGAAAAGAAGAGAAGTGAAAAGCAAAGTAGAAAAGAAAGATATACCCATTTGAATGCAGAGTTCCAAAGAATAGCAAGGAGACATAAGAAAGCCTTCTTCAGCGATCAATGCAAAGAAATAGAGGAAAACAACAGAATGGGAAAGACTAGAGATCTCTTCAAGAAAATTAGAGATAACAAGGGAACATTTCATGGAAAGATAGGCTCGATAAAGGACAGAAATGGTATGGACCTAACAGAAGCAGAAGATTAAGAAGAGGTGGCAAGAATACATGGAAGAACTGTACAAAAAAGATCTTCACGACCCAGATAATCACGATGGTGTGATCACTCACACTCACCTAGAGCCAGACATCCTGCAATGTGAAGTCAAGTGGGCCTGAGGAAGCATCACTATGAACAAAGGTAGTGGAGGTGATGGAATTCCAACTGAGTTATTTCAAATCCTAAAAGATGATGCTGTGAAAGTGCTGCACTCAATATGCCAGCAAATTTGGAAAACTCAGCAGTGGCCACAGGATGGGAAAAGGTCAGCTTTCATTCCAATCCCAAAGAAAGGCAATGCCAAAGAATGCTCAAAATACCACACAATTGCACTCATCTCACACGCTAGTAAAGTAATGCTCAAAATTCTCCAAGCCAGGCTTCAACAATACGTGAACTGTAAACTTCCCGATGTTCATGCTGGTTTTAGAAAAGGCAGAGGAACCAGAGATCAAATTGCCAACATCCAGTGGATCACTGAAGAAGCAAGAGAGTTCCAGAAAAAATATCTATTTTTGCTTTATGGACTATGCCAAAGCCTTTGACTGTGTGCATCCCAATAAACTGTGTTAAATTCTGAAAGAGATGGGAATATCAGACCACCTGACCTGCCTCTTGAGAAACCTATATGCAGGTCAGGAAGCAACAGTTAGAACTGGACATGGAACAACAGACTGGTTCTAAATAGGAAAAGGAGTACGTCAAGGCTGTATATTGTCACCCTTCTTAACTTATATGCAGAGTACATCATGAGAAATGCTGGGCTAGAGGAAGCACAAGCTGGAATCAAGATTGCTGGGAGAAATATCAATAACCTCAGATATGCAGATGACACTACCCTTATGGCAGAAAGTGAAGAGGAACTAAAAAGCCTCTTGATGAAAGTGAAAGAGGAGAGTGAAAAAGTTGGCTTAAAACTCAACATTCAGAAAACTAAGATCATGGCATCTGGTCCCATCAATTCATGGTAAATAGATGGGGAAACAGTGGAAACAGTGGCTGACTTTATTTTTCTAGGCTCCAAAGTCACTGCAGATGGTGATTGCAGCCACGAAATTAAAAGATGCTTACTCCTTGGAAGGAAACTTATGACCAATCTAGACAGCATATTAAAAAGCAGAGACATTACTTTGCCAACAAAGTCCGTCTAGTCACGGCTATTGTTTTTCCAGTAGTTATGTATGGATGTGAGATTTGGACTATAAAGAAAGCTGAGCACAGAAGAATTGATGCTTTTGAACTGTGGTGTTGGAGAAGACTCTTGAGAATCCCTTGGACTGCAAGGAGATCCAACCAGTCCATCCTAAAAGAGATCAGTCCTGGGTGTTCATTGGAAGGACTGATGTTGAAGCTGAAACTCTAATACTTTGGCTACCTAATGCGAAGAAGTGACTCATTTGAAAAGACCTTGATGCTGGGAAGGATTGAGGACGGGAGGAGAAGGGGACGATGGAGGATGAGATGGTTGGATGGCATCCCCGACTCAACGGACATGGATTTGTGTGGACTCTGGCAGTAGGTGATGGACAGGGAGGCCTGGCATGCTGCGGTTCATGGAGTCGCGAAGAGTCAGATACGACTGAGCCACTGAACTGAACTGAACAGGTTAATGGCTAAAGGGTGATGGAAATATTCTTAAACTGATTGTGGTGATGTTCAACAACAAATTAAAAAACAGTGGATTTTACACTTTAAATGGGTAAACTGTATGGTATGTGAATCTCAATAAAGCTGATTAAAAATAGTATATACAAGATTAAAACTTGGATATCCTCACTCACTAACACTCTGTCCTACTAGATTACCAAAGTAATGCCAACCAACAAGAAAAATACGATTATGAGACTGTAAGTTGTTTTCAGTACACATTCTCTCATTTACAGCAAGCATTTATTATATATGTTAGGTATCAGGCTAGGAGCTGGGGATACAAAGATTGAGTAGACTTAGTCCCTATTCTCTTGAATTTTCATGTTCCCTAATACAGAGCATAGTATACAACAGATGTTCAATGAGTAATTCTTGAACTAATTTTAATTCTGTTTTCAGGTAGTATGATATGCTATAAAAAGTTATTAATCTCAATAACTAAAGCCTATTCCTTGCTTTCAAACTGTGAAGTGATGCTTCCAAACTGTGGTGCTGGAGAAGACTCTTGAGAGTTCATGGACAGCAAGGAGATCAAACCAGTCAATCTTAAAGGAAATCAACCCTGATGATGCTGAAGGTGAAGCTCCCATACTTTGGCCACCTGATGTGAACAAATGACTAATTGGAAAAGACCTTGATGCCGTTCAAGACTGAAGGCAGAAGGAGAAGAGGGGACAGAAGATTAGATGGCTGGATGACATCACTGACTCAATGGACATGAACTTGGGCATACTCCAGGAGATGGTAAGGGATAGGGAAGCCTGGTGTGCTGCAGTCTATGGGGTTGTGAAAAGTCATATATGACTTGATAACAGAACAGCAACATTCCTTGCTATCTTAATAATTATTTTTATGCCTCTCCTCCTTGGAAATGTTATAATTACATTTTCTTTGGTTGAAAACAGAAAACATTACTGTTAATATATTTATTGACTACAATGTTTTCTTAGCCTGAATTTGAAGAAAAACTCAAATTTTATATATTGGTAATAATGGATGTACATGACAATTACCCAAGAGCATGAAGCACTATAGGAATCATAAAGAAAATTGTAAAGTTATAATTATCTAGTTAATTAAATCTTATTTGTTAATTTATAATCAGTGTAGAAAAGTTAGCTAATTGTAGTATTCAGTTAAAAAGAATGCCCTATCCCCCAATTCAGGACAAACAGGCATTTATTATACTTAACTCAAAGTATCTCCACTAAAGAATACCAAATATGTTCTTTTCCTTGTTCATCCTGAATAATTTATAATTATTAATGTGATAGAACACAGAAACTCTGGATGAAGTGATTCTTTAAGACGTCCCTTTCTAATGTCAAGATCTATGAGTCTAAGGTATCACCAGCTTTGTGTAACCACACAATAGATGGCAAAGACTACTTACTAACAAAATTAAGGAACATGAGATACTCATATTTCATAGCTAAAACTATATGGCTCTTAGTAAGTTTATTGGTGAGTTTAGTTTCATTAAATGTTGCAGGAAGATAATTAAACATAGTGCCTATCACTTGTGAAACCAGACTCTAGGAGCATTGCAGAAAAGTGGGCTAAGATCTGGAAGTCCCTTAATATTGCTCATTCCATTTCTAAGCATATCATGTCTAGTCAAGGCTATGGTTTTTCCTGTGGTCATATATGGATGTGAGAGTTGGACCGTGAAGAAGGCTGAGCACTGAAGAATTGATGCTTTTGAACTGTGGTGTTGGAGAAGACTCTTGAGAGTCCCTTGGACTGCAAGGAGATCCAACCAGTCCATTCTGAAGATCAACCCTGGGATTTCTTTGGAAGGAATGATGCTAAAGCTGAAACTCCAGTACTTTGGCCACCTCATGCAAAGAGTTGACTCATTGGAAAAGACTCTGATGCTGGGAGGGATTGTGGGCAGGAGGGGAAGGGGACGACAGAAGATGAGATGGCTGGATGGCATCACTGAATCGATGGACGTGAATCTGAGTGAACTCCGGGAGATGGTGATGGACACGGAGGCCTGGCGTGCTGCAATTCATGGGGTCGCAAAGAGTTGGACACAACTGAGTGACTGAACTGAACTGAACTGAAGAGAGCTTATCTTATATTTTATGAAAGTTCCAGCTTAGAGGAGGGCCTTCACTCAATACAAGTTGGGGAAAATGAATAATCCTATCAATTTAGGAAAGAAATTTCATAGAGGTTGAAGCTTTGAAAGGAAACCAAGAAAATGAAAAGTTAACATAGGCTGAAGATAAATGGTCTAGATACAAGGGAGTTATCGGGCTTTGACCCTAAAAGCCTGAAAGAACATATAATTGCTTCATCTTTCTTTGAGGCCAGCTTGAAGGTAGAGAGCTGGAAAAATAACATGCAGTTGTGCAGTGCACAACTGTCAAAAAATATTAAAGTTGCCAAGGTTTGGATAGGAATACATCACTTGGCCAGAAATAGAATTGGTTTTCTGTAAAAGCTCATTTCATTCAATTAGATTGTGCAAAGACTAAACAAGGAATAGGTAATTTAGAATAAAATCTTGAACAAATTAAACTGAGGCAAGTACAGAACAAAGCAGCCCAAAGAAAATCAACAATGGCGCACCAAATAAAAGCAACCAATAGTCTACAGTTGCATGTCATGTCTAGGGAGAGAGTGAACTACTTTAGCAACATAGCTAACATGAGACCAAGAGAGTAGGAAACTACTACAGATACCACCTAGACTGAACACAGCAAATACAAAAAGGAATTAAGATAAGGCATTTGACTTCTCAGTCCAGCAATTCTGAATACCCTCATCAGCCACCTTTTTCAAAATGACATCTATAAGGGGAATTCCTGTTTTTAGGCAGTGCTACTTTTTGACATAGGAACTGAATGAGATGGAATGAGGTAACTTCACGTGTTGTGCCCAATGGAGGGAAAAAGAGAAAGAAGATGGTACAAGTCATGATACTACATTGCACACATTTGAAGATACTGTACTAATGAAATTCCTGCTTCAGTTTGTACGGAAAAATCTTAAATTCCTGAGTAAAATAAGTAATACTTAAGAAAAGTCTACCAGTGCTTAGAAGGATGTTATGGAATCTAGGGACTTCCCAAGTGGTGCTAGTGGTAAAGAATCTGCCTGCCAATGCAGGAGATGTAGAAGATATGGGTTTGATCCCTGGGTTGGGAAGATCCTCTGGAGAAGGAAATGCCAACCCATTCCAGTATTCTTTCCTGGAAACTTCCATGGACAGAGAAGCCAGGCGGGCTATAGTCCATGTGGTCACAAACAGTCAGAAACGACTGAGTGACTGAGCATGCACGCATGCATGGATTTTTGAGGAATTAACGCACCTGTGAATGGTGAGCAATCACCTCATTTTCTCACCCATAGAATCAGGTTTATTAGGCATAAAACATCTGAAATGTCCTTGCATTGTGAAGCAGGGAATAATTTAGAGATTTCTGATGTTCTTAAAAGGGCCTGGGAAGTAGGGCTCTTGGAAGTATTAGTACAACTGCTTCTTTAAGGCATAGCATATGATAAGAGCTCCAGCTGATACCTTAAACATGAACAAGGAAGGAGAGAGAACAGAAGGCAAGGACATTGAATTTCTCAGATACAAAGGAAAAGTAGTACTGTGTTTGAGAAGAGAACATTACCTTTTACAATAAATAAACTTCATTAAAGTGACTAGGCTGACTTTCATGGAAGCTTATGAAGCACAGCACTACACAGAACATAGAATTCGAATAAAAAGAAAATAAGCTTAAATAATATTATTCTTCTGGCATGAACTTTAAGAGAAAATATTTATAAAGCTCTAAAGCATAAGGTTTCATATCACTGTTAGATAACTAGAACATTAACAGTACAAGCCACCAATCTGTGAAAACAGGGGCTTTTGCTATAGAGGAGAATGTGCTTTAATGTATTAAAAGTTCATATTGTTCATAAAGTTCCTTCTTCCTCATTTAGGCAGGAAAATGAATTGAGTTCTCTTCTCCAGGTGACTTTGCCTCTTTGACCTGCCATGGCCCAGTGCTCACTTTATCTGGTGATTCATTTTCAATAACTCCAACAGTATTTGTTCTGACATTTTAATTAAAATATGACCACTACCTCATCCTGATGATAAAAAGGCCTATGTGTCAGTGAAAACTAGCTTTTCAGTGCCTCAGTGCACCTGATGACCCCTCTGAGCACATAGTTCTTACTAAAGAATTTCACTCATGTTCTGAACAATACATCATTTCAAAATGGGATCACATTAACCATTAAGATTAATGCTTAAAAATCTAAAATGGCTAGAATATGTAATTTCCCCATTTTGACTTTTAAAAAAGAAAATTATATGCATTTAAAAAATGAAGAGCAATGATACAAGACTAAAATTTAGTGTATTATTTGAGACTACCACACAATGAAATTACAAAAAAATTATGAAAAACTTCAGAAAAAAGAAGGAATTCAGAGTTTTTATAAGCAAGGTAATTAAAGCCAAAGATAAAACTGATTTCACATTACAGTTAAGAATATTGTTGTGTACCATAAATCTGCAATCAAATTTTTAATGTATTATATGAGATTTTTTTATGAACCGGTTTTATTTTATTTGCATTTAACATGATTATACACATTCATGTGTCTAACCAGATCTGCACTGTTAAAAATACAAGTACAATAACATTCAACATGAGGTACTTCATATTTATATATTTTTCCTTCATAAATAACGCTGTAAGCTCCTGAATTCAAGCACTCTGATGCACAACTAGCTAGTGTCTAAATTAACAAGCTTATTTAGACACCTTAAAAAAAAAGACAGTTTAGTACAATAATTATGTAGAAATTACACCATTTACTTAAATACTGTATTAAGATATGCTTAAAGAATGTTACATTAGAACTGCTAACCATATGGAACAAATTAAATTCTAAACTAAAGTGAAATAAATTTTCAGGTTGCAGGATTTGATTCAGGCAGCTCAAAATGAAATTAATTATATTTGTTTTCCTATGTAAATGCCCCTTTATGCACTGTCTCTGCAAAGAAAACAAGCAAGACACACAGGAGATGAACTAAAAGGAAACACAATAAGTAGGGAGTAAATAAATTGTTGCCTGAACAAACATAGCATTCAAAGAAAATGAAGACATATGAATCAATGAGGAAACTGGCCAGAATTCAATTGGACATGCTAATCCTATAATGAAAATCACCATCACTTCATATAAATGAATAAGATCCATTAGGCTATGTTTTGATCAATTATACACAACATTCACTACAATTTGCTCCATTCATATCTATAAGAACTACCCTATGATGTGGGGATAAAAGTTACACAATTTATGGCTGAAAAGCATTTTTCCACCATGAGTAAGTAGCAAAGTGATATATATATATATCTTGAAAGCTAAATATCACATCACTAACATACTATGCATTAAAAGACAATTATTGGTCAGGAAGGATTCCTGAATTTGCCAATTGATAGTTTAATCTCTCAGTCGAACCAAGTTTTTTTTCCTTAATAAATGAAGAAAACTTTTTCTGATAAAGGAATATAAGCTTGTTGTACAACATCTATAAAATAAAGAAAATTAAAAAAAATATTACCTATAATTTCACCAAGATTGACAGATTTCCTGATAGTCTTTTTCTATGCAAGTATGTACACATATAAATGTATAGTTTTGCACTTAATATATACATTGTGTGTCAGATGTATATTTTCCTTTATCCTTACAGACACTACCCCATTTTTAGGAAGAGAATGCGCTTAATCACTTAATCATCCTAGGAAAACATGTAAGTACTGGTGCTGAATATAACAGATTCTAGTTCAGGCTACAGAAACCTTCAAGACATCTCTAAGAAAAGTGGTCAAATTACCTTTACATCATGAATCACTGATTATGGTTCTTACCTATCTCCGTTTCGGTATATGGAGTAAACAATTTCTGCACAACTGGTTCTAAATCTTCTCTTGCTGTTTTAGAAGATGAACAAGTCAAATGAACCAAATCTGTTTTAAAAAAAAACATTTTGAGTTCCTGCATATCACAAATTTCACTGTGTACTAATATTCAAGGCACGAAGCTAGTGCCATGGGGGAAGAGAGTCAAGTAAGTCATGGCCCCTGCCTTTAAGAAGTTTATAATCTAGTGATGGTGGCATGTAAAAACCAAAGCAATAGGCTATGTGTGTTAACTGTATAGCAAAAATACATGTTAACTAAGAGGGAACATATTGAGACTCAAGAAGTACCAGTGGCTGGTTTTGTCAAATCAGCACAGAAGAAAGCTTAGGAAACCATGTGTTCATAGAAAGAGCTTAAGCTATTCTTAAAATATTCCCAAAGAAGGTGGATAAAGGATTGCTAAGCAAAATATTGCATAAAGAAAAAGACTAAAAGTGGACTATCCATTTACTTTAGAGACTACACTTCATATTCTTCAGACTGAAAAGACCATTTATGCAAACTTTACTGGTAAGTTAAAAACAAATCATCTATTCATTATAGGGTTCTCTAAGAAAGCTTTTGGGGAATACTGTTAGCTCAGTTTAAATCATACATATACTTAAAAGTCTATAATATGGCACAAGTCAAAACAGTCTGTAATATTTTCAGGATTTCCAAATAATTTTGTTTTGCATTTACAGATTCATGAGGCCTGGACTTCAAAGAATGTTTGGGTTAGAATATCATGTACAAAAAGGCCCTTCATGGAAGTGAAATACTGCAGTCTAAGGAACTTAGAATTCCTAAAGGCCTACATAACATATTAATACATAGGGTAAAAGAAGGACAAAAGGGTCTATGTATTGAAAGGAAGAACTAAGAGGATCCCTAAATAGGAGTAATTTTTGTGGTTCTGTAAAGGGCTTAGGGCAGAACAGAATTATGGAAGAAAAAAATACATATTAGAGAAAAGTATAAGAACTGAGATATTCCTGCTCCTAAAACCCCAGTAGAGAAGTACATGTGCTTCTTTGCTAAAAGTTTATTTTAGGTTAGTAGACATTTTTAAACCTCAGGAAGATAGTTCAAAGTTTACAACAGAAATGTAACATCAGAATTGAATTCTCTTTAAATATATCTAAGCATAGAGGGACTTTTAATAACCATGTGAGCTAAAATCAAAATTGTAGTATTTTTTCCAGGTTTACCAACTTAAGTGATATTCTAAGGAAGTTCCTGTCTTATGTATGGCCAATAAAATACCCATCCTATTTAAGCAATGTTTTTATATGAATGTAATAATGATTCCCATTGGTTCTGGGATATTGAAGGATATATGGTACTAATTACTTCAAAATGTAAACAACCTTCACAACAAAATTATTCCTAATGAAAATAATGAAATATTTTATTTCCTAATGAAATAAAGATTTTCAACTGTTATATAACTTTGGTGGGAAGTTTAAAGTCCCTAGATAAATTCTGAATTAAACAGAGTATATAACTATAAAGGTAGAAATCTCTGATGTAACACTCGACAGAAATTGTCCTGTCTCTCATCTCAGTCTCACAAAATACTAACATTCACATCAAAGTTCTCAATTTTCCAATTCTTTCCTATTCAATTAATCTGTACTAGAGAAAAAGCAGGTGAATGTGAATATAAATAAAAAGTATATTTAAAAAAAATCTTAATAGTAAAATACTAGTTCTATAAATCAGGATATATAAAAGAAATACAACAAGTAACTATATCCTTATGTTTCCTAACAATGTAAGAGAGTTCAGTTCATGCAATATCAAAATTTTCTAGTAATAAAGTCAGATTAGCATTTTGTACTTAACAAGTTTTATTACAATTCTTAGAAGAAAAAATTAAAGATACCCATAACTTGAATGCTAATATATATACCTTGATTATGCTTAGATTCTACATTATTATTAATAATTGATTTACAATTTTAAGGTATGAACAACTGTTTTTTTCTTCCTGCTCCTTGTTACCTGCTTTTCCTGTTACCTGCTTTCCCTGTTATCTATATTACTTTCTTGTTTAGGTCACTTTGAATTTACTGCTTCTTTTCAAATCAGAGAGGTTGTGTTTTTGTTTTTGTTTTTAATTCAAATTACTTTCAAAATTGGCTTATTAATCTTCATACATCTCATAAGTCTTTAGCAAGGGCAAGTTTTAGAGTCAGTTTTCCTCTTCTTTGATAAATATAACTTTTACTTTTCAATGGGTGTTTAACAAATATTTGTGGGTAAAGACAATTTGCTTCCCTGCCATGAGTAGACATTAAGTATTCACAGTCTTAAGAAGACATATGTGTGCATACAAATGTATGTATGCATACACATGCATAGGAAAACTTTACTAGTTTCTTGTACAAAATGTGGAAAATTATTTGACTGACCAGGGTAGAAGTAAGGAAAGTATTAGTGGATAATCCTTAAATTATTTAAATCTGCCTGAGAAATGCTCACAGACACCTTAAGATACTTATATTAAATTCTCAAAAGAATTGACAAGATTATCTAGAATTTATTGTATAGCAAACTTTCATATGTCAGACACTACCCTAAGCATGTCTGATGTATTATTTCATTTTACCCATGCAACAGCCAATCACTATTTTCATTTTACAGGTAAGAGTTAATAGTGCAGTTAAGCAGATCTCCCAAAGTCATGCAATTATTAAAAGGAACAGCTGAGGCTTAGAGCTGAAATTTAAGACCACACGGTCTGCCTCTGGAATGCCCACTCTTAGTCACTAAATGATGTTGAGTAAATGTAATAATCTCTTGTAGAAGGTGCTGCAAGTCACTTAGGGCAGCAATCTTTAAACTGGTATATGTATAAAGATGCAAGAGGACTTTTCACAAGGTAAAATAACTCCCGTGGTTCTGGAGAAGACTCTTGAGAGTCCCTTGGACTGCAAGGAGATCAAACTAGTCAATCCTAAAATCAACCCTTAATATTCATTGGAAGGACTGATGCTGAAGCCCCAATACTTTGGCTACCTGATACAAAGAGCTGACTCATTGGAAAAGACCCTGATGCTGGGAAAGATTGAAGACAGGAGGAGAAGGGGATGACAGAGGACGAGATGGTTGGATGGCATCACCGACTCAACAGACATGAGTTTGAGTAAACTCCAGGAGATGGTGAAGGACAGGTAAGCTTGTTGTGCTGCAGTCTATGGGGTCGCAAAGAACTGGACACAACTGAGTGACTGAACAACAATAAAAATAACTCCAAGCAAGTCATTGTCTAGATGCTCAACTTCCTCTCCTTCCACTTTATTAAGCAATGCATTTCAAGATATTTAATTTGTGTTTAATCATTTATCAAAACTGTAATGTATTTATGATAGTTTAATTTTACACAAATAATAATTTGAATTACTAAATCTAGAAGATAGTTTTTTTAATACTGAGAAGCTTACTGTCTTAAGAAATTTTTAAAAAATCTATTTCCATTAATTATTTGAAATGGGTGATAGCGGCGATCAAATATTTCTGATACTTAAATTCCACTGAATATATTTAAAGGGGTGATGTTACTGTTTTATTATGCCACATCAACATTTGTACTGTTAGAAACTATATTCTTGGTAATTATTTGAATCTCATGATGAAAAATTATATAAGCCAACTTCTAAGTGTTTGAGGGGTACATGAACAAAAAGGCTTCAAGACCTTAAGGGGTTAAAGTAATCACAAAACCATACCCAGAACATGTCATATTTCTATTAAAATTTGAATCTCTATGTAAAATGCTCCTTCCTATTCTGTGACCAATTCTAATTTCTTTCCGTCAAACTAACTTGCTGAATAAATGCTAAAAATGATCACAAATTAGATCAGTGGGCCAACTGTTTTCCTAAAAGTATTACATTCATTAGTACCAATTAACAAATATAACTTAAGATTTTGGAAGATGCAATAGGACTGGAAATGTTGTCCACTGGCATCATGTGAGATTATTATTGACTTGAAAATTGGTTTAAATCCTGAATCTACCTTTTATAAACTAAGTTCCTTTTTACTTTCATTGGCCAAGTGGCTCAGTGGTGAAGAATCCACCTGCCATTGCAGGAGACACAAGAGACTTGGGTTTGATCTCTGGGCCAGGAAGATCCTTTGGAGAAGGCAACATCAATCTACTCTAGTATTCTTGCCTGGAAAATCCCATGGACAGAGGAGCCTGGCCAGCTACAGTCCATGGGGTTGCAAAAGAGTAGGACATGACTGAGCACAGCTCAGCATAGGAATAAAGGCTTAATGGCATAAAAGATGACAAAATGTGTTCTCTGTCACAAATTCCTCTCTTGGCAATATATTTACCTTTGTATTGGAATTAAAGAAACTGCAAAATATCCTAATAAAACATAAAATTTTTCACAGCAAAGAAAATGACAAGCAAATTGAAAAGACAACCTATGGAATGGGAGAAAATATTTGAAATGATGCAACCAATAAGGGCTTAATTTCCAAAATATATGAAAAGCTCAAACAGCTCAATATAAAAAAAAAAAACACAAACAATCAAAAATGGGCAGACCTAAATAAACATTTCTCCAAAGACATACAAATGGTCAACAGGCACATGAAAAAATCCTCAATATTACTACCTAGAGAAATTGAGGATCACCTTGATATATAAGCCAAATACTAATAACCATAAAAGGGAAAATCGACAGTAACACAATAGTGGATGACTTTTTAATGACCCATTTACACCAATGGACAGATAACCCAGACAGAAAACCAATAACGAAACACTAGCTTTAAATGACACATTACATCAGATGGACTTAATTGATATTTTTACATCATTTCATATACAAACAGAGAGTACACTTCTCAAGTGCACATAGGACTTCTCCAGAATGTATCACACATCAGGCCACAAATCAAGCTGCAGTAATCTAAGAAAACTGAGATTGTATCAGGATTCTGACCACAACATTGATATGAGAAACAAATTACAGGAAATCATAAACTGTAAAAAACACACATGTTGAGACTAAACAACCAATGGATCACTGAATAAATCAAAGAGGAAATAAAAAATACCTAGAGACAAATGACAATGAAAACACAATAACCCAAAACCTATGGGATGTAGCAAAAGCAGTTCTAAGAGTAAAATTTACAGCAATACAATACAGCCTCAGGAAACAAACAAACAAAAAAACCTCAAACAACCTAACCTTATACCTAAAGCAACCAGAAAAATCCAAAATTAGTAGGAGAGAAATCATAATGATCAGAGCAGAAATAAATGAAATAGAGACAAAGAAAATAATAGAAAAGATCAATGAAAAGTAAAAGCTGGTTCTTTGAAAATATTTTTTTTTTAATGATGAACCTCTAGCCAGACTCCTCAAGAAAAAAGGGAAAGGGCTAAAATCTATAAAACTAGAAATAAAAATGGAGAAGTTACAAAAGACACCATAGAAATACAAAGGATCATAAGAGACTACTTCAAGCAACTTTATGTCAATAAAATGGATAACCTAGAAAACACTGACAAATTCTTAGAAAGGTACAATCTTCCAAGACTGAACCAAGAAGAAACAGAAAATATGAACAGACTAACAAGTACTGAAATTGAAACTGTGATTTAAAAACTTCCAACAAACAAAAATTCAGGACCAGATGGCTTCACAGGTGATTTCTATGAGATATTTAGAGAAAATTTAACTTTTATCCTTCTAAAACTCTTCCAAAAATTTTCTGAGGAAGGAAAACTCCCAAGCTCATTCTACAAGGCCACCGTCACTCTGACAACAAAATCAGACAAAGATATCAGAAACAAAGAAAATTACAGGCCAATATCACTGATGAACACAGACATAAAATTCTCAAAGAATACTAGCAGATCAAATCCAACAACATATTAAAAGGATCACACACCATGATGAAGTGGGCTTTATCCCAGGGATTAAAGGATTCTTCAATATATGCAAATCAATGTGATATACCACATTAACAAATTGAAGGATAAAAATCATATGATCATCTCAATAGATTCAGAAAAAGCTTCTGACAAAATTCAATACTCATTTGTGACAAACTCTCCATAAAGTTGGCATAGAGGGAACCTACCTCAACATAATAAGCATGATATATGACAAACCTTGGAGAAGGAAATGGCAACCTACTCCAGTATTCTTGTCTGGAGAATCCCAGGGATGGAGGAGGCTGGTGGCTGCCGTCTATGCGGTAACACAGAGTGGGACATGACTGAAGGAACTTAGCAGCAGCGTCAGCATGACAAACCTACAGGTGATATCATACTCAATGGTGAAAAGATGAAAGCATTTCCTCTAAGATCAGGAACAAGACAAGGATGTCAACACTCATCAATTTATTCAATGTATTTTTGGAAGTACTAGCTATAGCAAACAGAGAAGAAAAATAAAAGGAATTCAAATATAAAAAGAAATAAAACTGTCACTATTTTCACATGACATAATACTATACATAGAAGACCTTAGAGATGCTACCAGAATATGAGAGCTCCTCAGCAAATTTTGTAAAGTTGCAGGATACAAAATTAATACACAGAAATCTCCTGCATTCTTATACACTAACAATGAATGATCAGAAAGAGAAATTAAGAAAACAATCCCATTAATGACTGAATCAAAAATAAAATATCTATGATTAAACCTACCTAAGGAGAAAAACGGAGAAGGCAATGGCAACCCACTCCAGTACTCTTGCCTGGAAAATCCTGTGGGCAGAGGACCCTGGTAGGCTGCAGTCCATGGGGTCACACAGAGTCGGACACGACTGAGCGACTTCACTTTCACTTTTATGCATTGGAGAAGGAAATGGCAACCCTCTCCAGTGTTCTTGCCTGGAGAATCCCAGGGACGGGGGAGCCTATGGGGTCTATGGGGTCGCACAGAGTCGGACACAACTGAAGCGACTTAGCAGCAGTAGCAGCAAGGAGACAAAAGAACTGTACTCCAAAAACTATAAGAACCTGATGAAAGAAATAAAAAAATGACACAAACAGATGGAGAGATATACTATGTCCTGGACAGGAGAATTAATATTGTGAAAATGACTATACCACCACAAGCAATCTACAGATTCAATGCAATCCCTATCAAACTACCAATGGCATTTTTTGCATGTCTACAACAAAAAAAGTTAAATTTTGTAAGGAAACACAAAGGAATCTGAATAGCTAATGCAATCTTGAGAAAGAAAAATGAAGTGGGAGGAATCCGACTCCCTGACTTCAGACTATATTGCAAAGCTACAGTCAACAAAACAGTATGGCACTGTCACAAAAACAGAAATACAGATCAATGGAACAGCATAGAAAGCCCAGAGATAAACTCATACACCTTTGGCCAACGAATCCATGACAAAGAAAACAAGAATATACAATGGAGAAAAGACAGTCTTTTTAAGAAGTAGTGCTGGAAAAACTGAATAGCTACATGTAAAAGAATGAAATAGGAACATTCTCTAACATTATACACAAAAACAAACTCAAAATAGGTTAAAGGCCTAAATGTAATGATACATATATACAACTCTTAAAGGAAAACATAGGCACTCTCTGACATAAGTTGCAGAAGATCTTTTTTGATTCACCTTTCAGAGCAATGAACATAACACAAAAACAAACAAATTGGACCTAGTTAAACTGAAAAGCTTTTGCACAGCAAAGAAAACCAGAAACAAGATAAAAAGACAACCATCAGAATGGGAGAAAATATTTCCAAATAAAGCAACTGATGAGGGATTAACCTCTAAAATATACAAACAACACATGCAGCTAAATAACAAAAGAAGCAAACAAAACACCCAATCAAAAATTGATGGAATATATAAACAGACATTTCTCCAAAGAAGGTATATAGATGGCCAAACTATACATGAAAAGATGCTCAATGTCACTAATTATGAGAGAAATGCAATTCAAAACTACAATGGGATATCACGCCACACTGGTCAGAATGGATGTCATCAAAAAAATCTACAAACAGCAAATTCTGGAGAGAATTCTACAGTGTTGGTGGGAATGTACATTGGTATAGCCACTATGGAGAACAGTATGGAGGTTCGTTAAAAAACTAATACAGAGCTATACCACACATATGATCCAGGAATCTCACGCCTGGGCATGTACCTGGAGAAAAGATACATACATCACAATGTACACTACAGCACTATTTACAATAGCTAGGACATGGAAGCAACCTAAATTTTAATCAGCAGATGAATGGATAAAGAAGCTGTGCTATATATACACCATGCAATATTACTTGGCCATGAAAAAGAATGAAACCATGCCATTGGCAACAACATGAATGTTCTTGGAGATCATCATTCTAAGTGAAGTAGTCAGAAAAATACAAATACCATATGATATCATTTAATAGAGGAATTAATAATGACAAAAGCAACTCATTTACGAAACAGAAACAGACTCACAAACATGGAAAACAAACTTAAACAAACCAAAGGGGAAAGGTGGGGGAGGGATGAATTAGGAGCTTAGAATTAACAGATAACACACTATGAATTATAAGAAAGATAAATGACAAGGTCTTCCTGTATAGCATAGCTAACTATATTTAATAGTTTGCAATAACCTATAAGGGAAAAGAATCTGACAAATGTGTATATATGTGTTTGTGTGTGTGTGTGTGTGTGTGTGTGTGTACACACACATTTAAAACTAAATCATTTTGTTGTACCCCAGAAATGCTGCTGCTGCTAAGTCATTTCAGTCGTGTCTGACTCTGTGCGACCCTATAGATGGCAGCCTATGAGGCCCCCCCGTCCCTGGGATTCTCCAGGCAAGAACAACTGGAGTGGGTTGCCATTTCATTCTCCAATGCATAAAAGTGAAAAGTGAAAGTGAAGACACTCAGTTGTGTCTGACTCTTAGCAACCCCATGGACTGCAGTCTACCAGGCTCCTCTGTCCATGGGATTTTCTAGGCAAGAGTACTGGAGTGGGTTGCCATTGCCTTCTTCGACCCCAGAAATGAACATATTATAAACCAACTATCCTTTAATCAAAAAAAGAAGCTGCAAAATAAGCTTTAATTCATTTAATTCATAAAAGTAATAACTGAAAAACTTTAGTGAATCAAGTGCAAGTCACAACCAGCACTATTGAAACAAGAGCATCTGAAACTCATAAGTCAGATGTTACTCAACACAAAAGTAGAAATAACAACACACTTTTGGTACTCTAAAATTGAGTTTGCATGTTCATGGATGGGAAGAATCAATATAGTGAAAATGGAACTGGAGGAATCAACCTGCCTGACTGCAGGCTCTACTACAAAGCCACAATCATCAAGACAGTATGGTACTGGCACAAAGACAGAAATATAGATCAATGGAACAAAATAGAAAGCCCAGATATAAACCCACACACCTATGGACATCTTATGTTTGACAAAGGAGGCAAGAATATACAATGGAGAAAAGACAATCTCTTTAACAAGTGGTGCTGGGAAAACTGGTCAAGCACCTGTAAAAGAGTGAAACTAGAACACTTTCTAACACCATACACAAAAATAAACTCAAAATGGATTAAAGATCTAATTAAGATCAGAAACTATAAAACTCCTAGAGGAGAACACAGGCAAAACACTCTCTGACATGAATCACAACAGGATCCTCTATGACCCCCCTCCCAGAATACGGGAAATAAAAGCAAAAATAAACAAATGGGACCTAATTAAAATTAAAAGCTTCTGCACAATGAAGGAGACTATAAGCAAGGTGAAAAGTCAGCCTTCAGAATGGGAGAAAATAATAGCAAATGAAGCAACTGACAAAGAATTAATCTCAAAAATATACAAGCAACTCCTATAGCTCAATTCCAGAAAAATAAACGACCCAATCAAAAAATGGGCCAAAGAACTAAATAGACATTTCTCCAAAGAAGACATTACAGATGGCTAACAAACACATGAAAAGATGCTCAACATCACTCATTATCAGAGAAATGCAAATCAAAACCACAATGAGGTACCATTTCACGCCAGTCAGAATGGCTGCGATTCAAAAGTCGACAAGCAATAAATGCTGGAGAGGGTGTGGAGAAAAGGGAACCCTCCTACACTGTTGGTGGGAATGCAAACTAGTACAGCCACTCTGGAGAACCGTGTGGAGATTCCTTAAAAAACTGGAAATAGAACTGCCATAAGACCCAGCAATCCCACTGCTGGGCACACACACCGAGGAAACCAGAATTGAAAGAGACACGTGTACCCCAATGTTCATTGCAGCACTGTTTATAATAGCCAGGACATGGAAGCAACCTAGATGTCCATCAGCAGATGAACGGATAAGAAAGCTGTGGTACATATAAACAATGGAGTATTCCTCAGCCATTAAAAAGAATACATTTGAATTAGTTATAATTAGGTGGATGAAACTGGAGCCTATTACACAGAGTGAAGTAAGCCAGAAAGAGAAACACCAATACAGTATACTAATGCACATATACGGAATTTAGAAAGATGGTAACGATAACCCTGTATGTGAGACAGCAAAAGAAACACAGATGTATATAACAGTCTTTTGGACTCTGTGGGAGAAGGCGAGGGTGGGATAATTTGGGAGAATGGCATTGAAACATGTATAATATCATATGTGAAACGAATCTCCAGTCCAGGTTCGATGCACAATACAGGATGCTCAGGGCTGGTATACTGGGATGACCCAGAGGGACGGTATGAGGAGGGAGGTGGGAGGGGGGTTCAGGATGGGGAACACGTGTACACCCGTGGCAGATTCATGTTGACGTATGGCAAAGCCAATACAATATTGTAAAGTAAATAATAATAATAATAATGAATTTAATGGTTATATGAAAATCTAAAAAAAATTGAATTTTAATTAAAAAATAAAAAATAATAAAATTGGGTTTGGAATACCCATTTCTCACATAAGATACTGCCTTCTTACAAGCTGTTGTTTTGAAACACAGGAAAAGTGGGATTTCTACTCAGAATTTGTACATCAATAAAAATGTACACACTTAAAAGTGACAAGTCTAATGTAAAGTAGCAGGGTGACACAATAGAGGATGGTTATGCAGGTCTGGTATTACTTCTCTTTGTATCCACTTGACCAAGTCAGTTTAATCTCTCTGGCCTCAGCATTTTTTTGATTAAGTGGAAGGGGTGGAATTAGTTCCATCTACAAGACTTATTCTAGTTCTAAAGTTTTATGAATCTATCTTCATACTAATCAGCCATGATTCTTTCAATGATGACAGATCTTAAGCCAAAAACTGACATTACAAATATAAATGTAAAAATCTAAATTTTACATTGAAAATCTGCTTGCTGAAAAAAGAAATTCCTTAAGCTTCTGAGATTATCACAGACAGCATCATTCACTCTATGCAAGTAGACAAAATTTTTCCAAGTGTATTTATAGAAACTTTATGCATGGGCTAGTCAACAAGAGCATTTTGCTGTGCAACTCAAGTAGGACTAAATAATTTGTGTACATAGGGACTGATGTGCCTCATACCTTATCTTTCATACAGGCATAAAGGCCAAATGTCGTTTATGTAATATAGTCCAATTAAGAATATATGACTGTGTCAATAAGATAGAAAATGTCAGAAATACATTTTCTTTATGATACCAAGTAAGGAACTAAGTTCGATGACACATGGCACACAATTTGGTTTTTTAATTCAACCATGAAAAACTCCACAGTAACTCCATTTTCTCAATAGAATTTAATGGAAAACAAAACAAAACAAAACAAAAAAACCCTTTAATGTCAACTTAAGATCACTAAGAAAAATCAGTTTCTTTATAAGATTAAATCTGTGCTTCATAATGATAATACTAACAAAAGAGAAAAGAAAAAAGACACCAATGATTGTTTTAAATCATTACCTAAAATCATTTTTTATGAAATGTTTAACAATTGCTTGAAGGGATAATAAAGCAGAAAAGATTATATAAATCATCACAATGAGTGCTTGATGGTATTGAATTCTGCCTTCACCAAAACCTTATATATTGACCTTCCTCCCACTGCTTCTTTGGAGCAGTGTCTCAGAGCTATCTGAGTTGCTGCCTCCTAAGCTGCAGTCCACATTTTGTCCCAAAGAAAACTTACCTTGCAACTGTCAAATTGTACATCTTTTTTAGTTGATAGTTATGGTGACTGACACAGTGACCTAGATCGGACTACTTTCCTTTGCCTGAACTCCACAAGGAACTGGAGATTTGGTGCCAGCAGTGGCCCCTTGTTCCCATTTGCCTCCTTGGGGAGTGCAGACAAATTTAGTTAAGTCTCTCCTGGTTCTCAAATCTCCCATATTGGTTGAGATTCTGAGTTTTATTTGACGGTGGAGCAGGTTACCTGCCCCCCTTCCAGTTGGAAGGATACTGGGGCAGGGCCCAAGTGAAACTTTTCATCCAGGGTATACCCATTCATGGTCTAGACACTGAGTGGGGCTTGGTTGAAAGATACTGAGAAATTCCCACCCAGTCAAAAGATATTGGGTGGGGGCTGGCTGAAAGATGCCAGGGGAATTACCCAACCAGTGGAAAGGTATTGGGGTACTGGGCAGGGGCGGGGGGGGGGGGGTCAATTGAAAAAAAAAAAAATCGAGGAATACCTGGAGCTCAGCTGAAAGATGCTGAGGTCACTCCATTGTAGGGGACTCAATGGTCTTTGCTGAGTGGTTAAGTAAGAAGCTGATCTGACAATTTCCCTCATTCGACTGCCTTTATAGACTTTGTTGGAATAAAAGGAGAATATATGAGAGCTTTACTCTGAAGAAAAGGGATGTCTCCTCCCGGCCAGTTTTTGGTTTTCTCAGGTGACTGAGAAATATACGGGAGTGGTGGAGGTCTAGTCCTCATACCATGTGGTGGTCCCATAGGGAAACCCACTCATTAATTAAAATACTTGCTTGTCCAGGAGTTGCACATAACTAGCCATTCAGCGACTTGATCAGCCATGATGATTTAGATTGCCAGAGGAAGAATCTGAAACACGTAAGATGGGCTGAAAAACTCTGAGATGACTCCTAGAGGAGTTAAGCTCGCAAGCAGTACACTGGCCCACTACACAATTTCACTAGTGATTTTTATCCCAGGCAAATTCAACTTAAAATGGGAAACAGAATATCAAAAATAGAAACAAAGGGGTATCAGAAAGTCAGCCTTTAACACTCCAGCAAGATTCATGTACAATAGGTATGGAGCTCATACTTGCAAGTACCTACTTCATTGAAGAAATTAAACTAAAGGAGATCTCAACCTAAAATGGCCAAGTTGGGACTCTTTTGATATTTCAAAATTGATATTTTTGTGTGCACAATTAGAAAAGGCCAGCTGTGCTTGCTTTGATTGGTATCTAGAAGCTTCTAAAAGAGGAAACAATAGAGTAACTTCTTTGTAGAAAACCAACAAGAAATTGCTTCAAACTATATCAGGACTGAAAAAGGCTGCTAGCACTGACTCTGCCAGGTTGCAGGTCTAGTGGGACTGAGAAGTAATGTTTTGCATTTATGCCATTTGGCTTTTGATAGCTGGGTACCACTTTGCCATCTTTTTTGCGGCATTCTTGTCACTTGACTTTTGATTTCTGGTTATCTCTTTGCATTTTGTTTTATTTGGAGTGTGACTACCAGCTGGTGAGGTTCTGGTTCGGTTTGGTATTGTTGGTTTGGTTTGAGCACTCTAGACATCTGGTACAAACTGCTCGAGCTAATATGGGAAATATTTCCTCTTAAGTTTTCACATCCCACCTGGGAAGTCACTGGAAAAATTTGTAAATGACTGGTCAACCTGTAGCTATGATCCAATAGCAAGAAAAATGGCCTAAAACATTAGATCTTTATTGACACAGGATAGGAAAATGGACTGAAGTTTATTATGTCCAGGACTTTCTCCTATAATCAATAGGCTGGCATTAATCAAACTGAGACCTTCACTTTCCCAGAGGGACAATCCCTGCTGGGACAACACTTATTCGTCAATCTGCCCCTGTTACCAGAGCTGGTTTGAGCACTCTCTAATTTAAATTTTAGCTCAAGCTGGAATCAAGATTGCCAGGAGAAAGAAACATCAATAACCTCAGATACCCAGACAACACAACCCTTATGGCAGAAAGTGAAGAGGAACTAAACAGCCTTGAAAGTGAAAGAGTAAAGTGAAAAAGCTGGCTTAAAACTCAACATTTATTAAACAAAGATCATGGCATACAGTCTCATCACTTTATGGCAAATAGATAAGGAAACAATGGAAACAGTGACAGACTATTTTCTTGGGCTCCAAAGCCACTGCAGATGGTAACTGTAGCCATGAAATTAAAAGACGCTTGCTCCTTGGAGGAAAAGCTATGACCAAACTAGACAGCATATTAAAAAACAGAGACACTACTTTGCCAACAAAAGTCTGTCTAGTCAAAGCTATGGTTTTTCCAGTAGTCTTGCATGGGACTATAAAGAAAGCTGAGCGCCAAAGAATTGATGCTTTTGAACTGTGGTGTTGGTGAAGAATCTTGAGAGTCCCTTAGACTGCAAGGAGATCTAACCAGTCAATCCTAAAGGAAATCGGTCCTGAGTATTCATTGGAAGAACTGATGCTGAAGCTGAAACTCCAATACTTTGGCCACCTGATGCGAAGAACTGACTAATTTGAAAAGACCCTGATGCTGGGAAAGATTGAAGACAGGAGGAGAAGGGGACGACAGAGGATGAGATGGTTGGATGGCATCACCAACTTGAAGGACATGAATTTGAGCAAGCTTCAGGAGTTGGTGATGGACAGAGAAGTCTGGTGTGCTACAGTCCATGGGGTCACAAAGAGTCAGACACAGCTGAGTGACTTAACTGACTGACTGATGAGACCATGACCACAGAAAGAAAAAGACAGTATCACCATATTAGACTCCAGAGAAAACTGATTAAAATGAATTTTTTTTATTTCTTGGAAACTGCAGAACCAGTTCTTAATTGCATATGCAATTAAAAATAGTTAGCTTGTTAAAAAGGCCTGCCTAGGGAAAAGCTTGAAGTTAACCCTTGCCATGTCCTTGAAATACACAGCCCAGTTTGCCTGAGACCTTACTCTTGGGCAAATTAGAGATTCAAGCTAAAAAAAAGTGGGGAGAGGGTAAACAGACATTTTAAATCTCAAAGAGAAAACTAAGAGATCTCTGTCTGTAATTACATATCTTAGTGTGTGTCTTTGTTTTTGGATAATATTGCTGAGATCAGTTTGTAAATGAGCTGTAATCTAACTGGCCTAAAGAAAATTAAGTGCTTTTAAATCTAATAATTCTAAACACAAGAGAAATTAACCTAAATGTATTTCAGGTTCATGTGAACTAGGGAATATTTAGTATTAAATACTTGGTATTAATGTTTGTTTGTTGATCTAATATAGACATATCTAAGAATCATTAACATTAGGCAGAATATTTTCGTTGTGCCTAGGTTTAATATGTTAAATATTATTATATCTGTTATAAGACTGTCAACAAAGAAAGTACCTCAAGTTCAGAAACTTCTAAAAAATGCAAATAAGATATGAACTTTTAGATAGATAAGCTCTATTAAAAATAATTAGGAATGTCTGTCTAAAACGGTCTCTCTAGATTGAGGTAACTTGAATTTCTAAGAGTTGTGGTAAACTAAGTGATGAGAAGTCTATTGAATAGCTAGGTCATATCCAAATAAAATAAGAGTTTGAAATATTTATTAGTAAACATTAATTTTCTATTACAGAAAATCTAAAGAGATTTAGGACTATTAATGAATAATGTTTGGTGCCATCTTGAGATTTTCTCTATAAGAAAGCAAATATTTTTAGAAATTATCACTGGTATTTATGCTCGCCAATCTAAAGAATGCTAATATAAATGTCAGTTCTTGGTTGCTTAAGGAAAATAGAATGTATGTTTTCAGTTAAAAAGGTATGAGGAATGGAATTGGATTTTAGGAGGGGAAAAGAAGTAGGTCTGACTCACAGGTGGCTCTTTCAGGATGGGAGAACAAAGTAATGGGTACAGAAAGTGGTAAGAAGGTTTGTGCAAAGTAGACCCTGAGAAAAGAGTTCTGTGTATGGTCAGGACTGACTAAGTTTAAAATAAATTTAACTAAGTTTATCTTTCCATGAAGTTGCTCAGTCGTGTCTGACTCTTTGTGACACCATGGACTGTAGCCCACTAGGCTCCTTCATCCATGGGATTTTCTAGGCAAGAATACTGGAGTGGGTTGCCATTTCCTTCTCCAGGGGATCTTCCTGACCCAGGGATCGAAACCGGGTGTCCCTCATTGTGGGCAGACACTTTACCATCTGAGCCAACAGGGAATCCTAAAAGCAAGCAGGTGCAAAAACTTGAATTTGGCTTTTCTCTCTGTGAAGAAGACATCTTTTCTTCAGATGTTGAACTGTCTTTGATAATAGATTTAAGTTTCTTTATCTCTTAAATGATCTGTTCTGAAATCCTTTATTGTTACTTTGGTTAAGTGAATAGCTATTGTTTCACAATGGCCTATAATCCTATCTGACGGAGTGTTCTAAATCTTTTTGATATTTGTTGAAAATTTTCGTAAATCATTCTAATGAAGCACTTTTGACTTCTAGCTAACTTTGGGATGCTTTATGTCCAACGCAGGATACAGCATGCTTGGGGCTGGTGCACGGTGATGACCCAGAGAGATGTTATGGGGAGGGAGGTGGGAGGGGGGTTCATGTTTGGGAACGCATGTACACCCGTGGTGGATTCATGTCAATGTATGGCAAAACCAATACAGTATTGTAAAGTAAAATAAAGTAAAAATAAAAATTAAAAAAAAATTAAAAAAAATAAATAAAGACTGCCAGGAATCAGCTAGGGGACAAAAAAAAAAAAAAAAAAAAAGAAAAATCCCAAAGAGAGATATTACACTACTTAGGTTAATTTTGAACACAGAATTACATATGAAGTATTGTCAAGTGAGTAATGTTTCAGGTTACACTGAATCTGCCTGCAATGCAGGAGACCTGGGTTCGATCTCCAGGTAGGGAAGATCCCCTGGAGAAGGGAGTGGCAACCCACTCCAGTATTCTTGCCTGGAGAATCCCAGAGGAGTTTGATGGGCTACAATCCATGAGGTGGCAAAGGATCCGACACAACTGAACAAGTAACTACCTACATAAAATTCTTGATTATCAAGTATACATATATATCAAATACATATGTGTATATATATTCAGACTATATATTCATAAATATATAATAATGTCACAGATAAATAACACCCTGTAACATCAAATCTCAGAATAAGACAGCTGCTACTGATGGAATATTTATAAAAAAGAGATTTCAAGCAGCTTAGAATACAAATAAGCACTGTAAAGAGTGTGAAACTGTCAAATGGAAGGGCTACAGAGATAATGTTTCACACATTTACAAATTATTTTAAAAGAAAATAATTAGATTCATTTAGGATATAAGGAAGGATGAGTAGAAAATAAAGATGTAAGGTATGTTCTGAAAGATGCACTATGTGTACAAAAAATTAACTTTGAAAAACACAATAAGTAAATTTCAAATATTTAACAAACTTAAAACTTTAACCAAATTATCTGTAGGGAAGGGAAGTTAAGTTGACTTATAGATTTTAGAAAAATGTAATGCTACTACTTTAAAAAGATAAAATAACTAGACTAACCTAGATTTGCTATCAGTGTATCAAATACACTTAGCCAATACTGACCTCTGTTTATATAACAATTACAGTAATACCTCATTTATTCAGAAATCTTTTATTTACCATCAAGAAAAGAAGAAGTATGCACCCCCATTAAAAAAAAAAAAAAGGCTTCAGCACCCAAGGTAGATGTTACAATACACACAGACTAACATGACCAGTTTGGCTAACTTTTCTGGCCCTCTGCAGATTCCAAGTAGGAAATAAGAGGGGAGGGAAGTCAGTGGAAAGAGCTGCCAGAAAGAACATCCTGACAGCTGCATGAAAACAGCTGGAGGAAGACATACAAAATGTAGATGCAAGAAATGAAATGCTTGACAGAACAGAGGCATTTAGTATAGGAACAAGTAGATCTAAACACTTCAACAGGCCTTAAGGGCATTGCTACATTACAAGGAAATACAATAAATAATGTTCATAATACTCTTAATTATAAGATAAAGGTCAACTATATGTAAAATAGATAACTAATAAGGACTTACTGAGAATACTACTCAATATTCTGTAATGGCCTATATGGGACAATAATCTAAAGAAGAGTGAATATATGTTTATATATATATGTAACTCATTTACTCTGCTGTACAACTGAAAATAACATAACATTGTAAATTAACTATACTCCAATAAAAACTTAGAAAAAGAAAACAGTTGGGACCAGAAAACCAAAAAAGAGAAAAGAAAAAGGTTAAAATGTTTCATATATTCAGTATAGTATGGTGAAGGAAATGTGTGAAACATGCTGCTGCTGCTGCTGCTGCTGCTGCTGCTGCTGAGCCGCTTCAGTCGTGTTCGACTCTGTGCGACCCCAGAGACGGCAGCCCACCAGGCTCCCCTGTCCCTGGGATTCTCCAGGCAAGAACACTGGACTGGGTTGCCATTTCCTTCTCCAATGCATGAAAGTGAAAAGTGAAAGCGAAGCCGCTCAGTTGTGTCCAACTCGCAGGGACCCCAGGGACTGCAGCTTACCAGGCTCCTCTGTTCATGAGATTTTCCAGGCAAGAGTACTGGAGTGGGTTGCCACTGCCTTCTCCAGTGAAACATGCTAGGAAGGTTAATTATTTAAAAACTCCAACCCAATAAATTTCAATCCTAAAAGGATACATTTCAAAAGAAAGTATTTGTGGAGACTACAGCACCCTACTGGGGACTAAATAAATAACGTAATATTGACCAGCATTTACAAGCTAACGGATATTTCTAACTGGCTCTCAAATTTTTCCTATTTAGCATCAATTTCATTGTAATGAAAATTCATTTAACAAATCATTTAAAGTATTTTCATTTTGAACAAAAGGTATTCCCAGTTTCCTTAGATGGTATCTCTGCTAGCCATTTCTGGTCTGTACACAGAGCAGAAGTCTACTTTTTGACTAGGATATTGTACTGTGCTGTCACTTCAGTCATACCCAACTTGTTGCAACCCTGTGGACTATAGCCCACCAGGCTTCTCTGGCCATGGGATTCTCCAGGCAAGGATACCGGAACAGGTTGCCATTTCCTTCTCCAGGAGATCTTCTTGACCCAGGGATTGAACCCTCATCTCTTACGTCTTCTGCACTGGCATGTGTTTTGTTTTTTTTTTTTAACCAATAGTGCCACTTAGGAAGCCTCGGGTAGAAAATTATTCTGAAATAAATGCAAGATAATCACTGGCTCAGCTCACCAAGACATGTGTCCAAATTTTGGAACACATCTCTATGGTTCCTAGAGTTCTCTCTAACTCTAGTTATCAGTATTTAAGTGAAAAGCAGTATGTATTGAGCACCTATAAGTTCCATGCACTATTCATATGAATTTGATTCTGATAACAATCCAGAGGTAGGTACTTCCATCATATCTATTTTATAGATAAGGAAGCTGAGGTAAAGAGAGTTTAAGTAACTTGCCTAAAGTCAATCGAACTAGAAAGAGCTAGGATTTAAACCTAGATTGTTCTTAACTGCAATATAATACTGTATCATTAGAATGCATCTTTCTTGTTAACTGAACTATTTAGTTGCCTTGCAAGTACCTTTCATATACACCATACCCATACCGTATGAGGGTTAACTTCAATTGCACACTTATGGTTTTACAAATTCTAAATCAAGCTAAATATAAGCCATGAAAAAAAAATGTAAAATTAAGGAGACTAAAAGGTGAAAGTGAATTTAAAATATTTGCCACATACTTAGGACTATGGTGTTGCTACAGTACTGACACAGCATTAGATGAAGAATTAAAAAGTCTAAAGCATGTGATTTATAAAAAATAAAAACTAAAATACAAATTGAAAACAGTGAGAAAATTATATATTCTAGCTTATTACACAATGCCTAAAATATTAAGATTGTCTTTAACAAAAATAACAAAATGAATTTTATGTCTACTTCACTGAATGCAATATTATTTATTAGGTTGGTGCAGATGTAATTGCGGTTTTGGACTGTGAATTTTAAATCATTATAACTAGACTCAAATAAGTTTGAGTAATCTCCGGGAGTTGGTGATGGACATGGAGGCCTGATGTGCTGCAGTCCGTGGGGTCGCAAAGAGTCGGACATGACTGCATGACTGAACTGAACTGAACTAGGTTCAAATACATCTTTATTAATGAAATCAGGAACCATTACAATCTTCACATTTCTTTCTTTAACTTATTTTCTGTAGCGTAAAAATCCATGCTTCAGGATTTGACGAACTCCTGGAAAGAATTTTCTGCCTCCTGCTGGTTGTGGAAGCATTTTCCCTGCAAAAAGTTGTCAAGATGCTTCAAGAAGTGTTAGTTGGTTGATGAGAGGTCATGTGAATATGGCAGATGAGGCAAAACTTTGTACTCCAATTCTTTCAACTGGTAAAGCGTTGGTTGTGCAACGTGCAGTCGGGCATTGTCATGGAGCAGAATTGGGCCCTTTCTGTTAACCAATGCCAGCAGCAGGCATTGCAGTTTTTGGTGCATCTCATCGATTTGCTGAGCATACTTCTCAGATGTAATGGTTTTGCCGGGATTCAGAAAGCTGGAGTAGATCAGACAGATAGCAGACCACCAAACAGTGACCATGACCTTATTTTGGTGCAAGTTTGGTTTGGGGAAGAGCTTTGGAGCTTCTTTGCATTCCAACCACTGAGCTGGTCATCACTGGTTGTATAAAATCCAGTTTTTGTTGCATGTCACAATCCAATCAAGAAATGGTTGATTGTTGTTGCACAGAATAAAAGAACACTTCAAAATGTCACTTTTTTTTATTTGCAGTCAGCTCATGAGATACCCACGTGTCAAGCTTTTTCACCTTTCCAATTCGCTTCAAATATCAAACCATCATAGAATGGTTGACACTGAGTTCTTTGGCAATTTCTCATATAGCTGTAAGAGGATCAGCTTTGATGACTGCTCTCAATTGGTTGCTGTCAACCCCTAATGGCCAGCCACTGTGCTCCTCATCTTCAAGGCTCTTTCGTTTGCAAAACTTACTGAACCACCACTGCACTATATGTTTGTTAGTGGTTCCCGGGCCAAATGCATTGTTGATGTGAGTTGTCTCTGCTGCTTTACAACCCATTTTGAACTTGAATAAGAAAATCATTTGAATTTGCTTTTTGTCTAACATCATTTCCCTATTCTAAAATAAATATAAAATACTTTTCGTTGCAATGGTGAATGGAATTGTTTCCTTAATTTCTTTTCTACTTTCTCATTATTAGTGTATAGGAATGCAAGGGATTTCTGTGTGTTGATTTTATATCCTGCAACTTTACTATATTCATTGATTAGCTCTAGCCAACGTTCATCGCAGCACTGTTTTTAATAGCCAGGACATGGAAACAACCTAGATGTCCATCAGCAGATGAACGGATAAGAAAGCTGTGGTACATATACACAATGGAGTATTCCTCAGCCATTAAAAATAATACATTTGAATCAGTTCTAATGAGGTGGATGAAACTGGAGCCGATTATACAGAGTGAAGTAAGCCAGAAAGAAAAACACCAATACAGTATACTAACACATATATATGGAATTTAGAAAGATGGTAATGATAACCCTGTATGTGAGACAGCAAAAGAGACACAGATGTATAGAATGGACTTTTGGACTCTGAGAGGGAGAGGGTGGGATGATTTGGGAGAATGGCATTGAAAGATATATACTATCATGTAAGAAACGAATCACCAGTCTATGCTTGATACAGGATACAGGATGCTTGGGGCTGGTGCACAGGGATAATCCAGAGAGATGATATGGGGTGGGAGGTGGGAGGGGGGTTCAGGATTGGGAACTCATGTACACCCGTGGCTGATTCATGTCAATGTATGGCAAAACCAATATAGTATTGTAAAGCAAAATAAAGTAAAAATAAAAATTAAAAAAAAGAAAAAATAAAATAAATATAAAATACACAGCAAGTAGTAAGTCATTAGCAAAAACCATAAAGTAAGAAATGCACACTAAAATGACGTGTAACATAACCACACTTATTTAAGAATGTATTCCAAACTCAAGCGGCAAAGTTCAACAATGTAAAACTGCAATTACTTTCATACCAACCTAATAATATAAAGTACAAAGCAACTGAACAACAGAAAACCATAGTATTGGTCAACCATGAATTATACTATAAAAGGTCTAAAATGTCTATCCTGTTCTCAGTGGGAAGTGAAAGCTAGTGCTAATTCAAGAATGAGAGTTTGATTCCCCCCTACTTTATTTTTTAATATAAATTTATTTATTTTAATTGGAGGCTAATTACAATATTGTATTGGTTTTGCTTTTTTTAAATTTATTTATATTTATTGGAGGTTAATTACTTTACAATATTGTAGTAGTAAAAAAAAAAAAACAAAAACAATGAGAGTTTGAGCAATAGATACTGAACAGAGGTAACAATGAATTCAGTAGCAGAATCAGTCAACAAGTACTTAGTATGTGCTCACAAATAACATGAAATCTTTCTTAGCTAAGAGAAGAGTATCTGCAGCAAATTTAAATTCCTTTGTCTTCTCATGTTTACTTAAATGGAGAAAAACACTTTTGAAATCAATAACATCATTAAAAGGAAAATAAGTCTTCATATATAGATTGCAATGGTTAATGAAGAATTGATTACACTAGAGTAAGACTTTAATAAAACCCAGAATTTAAAGTAAAAAAGACTTAACAATGACCAACTATATCATACAGGGAACTATATTAAATATTTTGTAATAACCCATACTGGAAAAGAATCTGAAAAAGAATCACTGAATCTCTTTGCTGAACTTATGAAACACTGTAAATCAACTATGCTGCTACTGCTGCTAAGTCGCTTCAGTCGTGTCCAATTCTGTGCAACCCCATAGATGGCAGCCCACCAGGCTCCCTCATCCCTGGGATTCTTTAGGCAAGAATATTGGAGTGGGTTGCCATTTCCTTCTCCAATGCATGAAAGTGAAAAGTCGAAGTGAAGTCACTCAGTCGTGTCAGACTCTTAGTGACCCCATGGACTGCAGCCTACCAGGCTCCTCCATCCATGGGATTTCCCAGGCAAGAGTACTGGAGTGGGGTGCCATTGCCTTTTCCAACTATATTTTAATTCAAAAAAGACTTAAATTTTTACTATATAATTTCTATTTTTTCTCTAGAAGCCATAATTTTTTTATAAGTATATCTTACAAACAAGCTAATTTGCTCATCAGCAATGTTAAACAACTGTATAAACAACTAAGCTATAAAAGCAGCTTTTTCATATATGTGTGAAATCTGGACCATTGAGGGTGTTCAATTTGTATTGTAGCAGACTGGAAATAAATACTTCAAACTGTGGATTCAATTGTACACAATCAAAATTATAATGAACATGTGGTATAGTATGTTAAATTTTGGTCATACTACAATATGATCCTTTATTCTTGTGGCATAATCAGTTAAATCTGTTTTTAATTCATACTGTAGAAAAATCAGAAAATCAAGGTAAAAAAAACAAAAAACCTAAAAGTTAGTTTACCTGTCTTCCCATCATTTAGGGATAACCACTCATCCACTAAACATTCACTAAATGTCATTTAGTGGATAACCACTATTTGGCATATACTCTCTGGAATTTGTTACCTACAAATATACTGATGTACCTATAAATACACATATATGTGTGTGCATGTGTATATATAAACACATACAAATATGCTCATCTCTCACAATACAAAATTAGTTCATAACATAAAACTTATATAAGCAAACTTTATATTATCATACTTAACATGAAACCACAAAGTTTCTTATATACCATTTTTAAAGTGAGGCTCATGTTCTGTAATTTTCTTGAAGAACTCCTAGATCATTTTAGACCACAATGGCTTATCCTCCCTTTAATATTCATTGCTTGCATTCTTAGTTTACTCTAATGTGCTTTGCTTACTTTGTTTTTGTTTTCATTTTTAGCTTATTTGTTGTTGCTTTGCTCTTCCCCCATAAAATTAAAACTTCTGGAGATTATGAACTATTTATCACTTTCTGCCTTATTCCCAAGACTTAGGGTAATGCCCTCTACCTAACCTATGTTTTAAAAAATGCTTAGTGAACCAAGAAACATACTTGCAATACGTAAGATAAAGGGTTGATATCCTTAATGTTTATTTATTTTAATTTTCTATGGTGAAATTATCAGGCTTACTTTTTATTTTTTAACTTAATTAAACAATTTTTTTATTAATATACATTTATTTATTTTAATTGGAGGTTCATTACAATATTGTATTGGTTTTTGTCATACATCAACATGAATCTGCCACAGGTATACACGTGTTCCCCATCCTGAACCCCCTTCCCTCTTCCCTACATTGTGTTAGTTTCTGGGGTATAGCCAAGTGAGTTATACATACACATATATCTACTCTTTTATAAATTCTACTCCCATATAGGGCATTAACAGTATTGATATGTGCTATAGAGTAGGTCCTTATTAGTTATTTATTCTATATATAGCAATAGGTATATGTTACTCTCAATCTCCCAATTTAACCTCTCCCTTCTGCCCTGCCCCATGGGGCTTCCCCTGTGGCTCAGCTGGTAAAGAATCTGCCTGCAATGTGGGAGACCTGGGTCCGATACCTGGGTTGTGAAGATCCCCTGGAGAAAGGAAAGGTTACCCACTCAAGTATTCTGCCCTGGAGAATTCCATGGAGTGTATAGTCCATAGGGTCACAAAGAGTTGGACATGACTGAGTGACATTCACTTCCACTACTGCCCCACGTTTGTTTTCCACATCTGTGACAGAGAATCAATTACTAGGCAGATAGATAAGAAGTCCAGAGTCCCCAAGGAGGAGAATGGGGTCTGAGGGTCTTGAAGTGGAGATAGAGGTCTGGAATTCTCAAGGAGGAGTAAAGGACAAACTTTTTTTGTCTACATTCCTTAGTCTTAGTCAATTACACAACTCAGTTTAAAACTCTGTACTAGGGATTATACACCAACAATGTATCCTGCTTGAGGACAGATTCTCCTTCCTGAAAACCTTCTGACTATTCCTAACATCTCAGAATATATATTATGGGAGTGGATCTGGTAAAATTTTCATAAACTTGAGACAGTCTTTTGATTCACTGTAATAACTAATTAAAAGGTATATAACTCCATTACTAACACTAGCAAGGGGCTATTCTTTCAGCTTCCTTCTGATGTCTATGTCAGAAGCTTTCTCTGCCTCTTTTATATTTTAATAAAACTGTATTACACAAAAGCTCTGAGCTATCAAGCCTTGTCTCTGGCCCCAGATTTAATTCTTCTCCTCCGGAGGCCAAGAATACCAGTGTCTTTCATGGTTCAGGAACAACCTTTCAGGGCTTAACTTCTGTTTTGTAAATAGGTTTAACTGTACCATTTATTTACATTCCACATTTAAGTGATACCGTATGATACTTGTCTTCCTTTATGTGACTTACTTTACTCAGCATGACAATCTCTAGGTCCATCCATATCACTTCAAATGGAATTATTTCATTCTTTTTCTATGGTTGCTTAATATGTCACTGTATATATGTACCACACCTTCTTTGTCCCTTTCTCCAGCAATGGACATTTAGATTGCTTCCACGATCTAGCTTTTATAAACAGCAGTGCAATGAACACTGGGGCACATCTATCCTTTCGAACTGTGGTTCTCTCCAGGTATGCCCAGGAGTGGGATTCCTAGATTATACGGTCAGTTCAGTCACTCAGTAGTGTCTGACTCTTTGCTACCTGATGAATCGCATCACACCAGGCCTCCCTGTCCATCACCAACTTCTGGAGTTCACTCAAACTCACGTCCATCGAGTTGATGATGCCATCCAGCCATCTCATCCTCTGTTGTCCCCTTCTCCCCCTGCCCCTAATGCCTCCCAGCTTCAGAGTCTTTTCCAATGAGTCAACTCTTCACATGAGGTGGCCAAAGTATTGGAGTTTCAGCTTTAGCATCCTTCCTTCCAAAGAACACCCAGGACTGATCTCCTTTAGAAAGACTGGTTGGATCTCCTTGCAGTCCAAGGGACTCTCAAGAGCCTTCTCCAACACCACAGTTCAAAAGCATCAATTCTTTAGCACTCAGCTTTCTTCACAGTCCAACTCTCACATCCATATATGACTACTGGAGAAACTAAAGCCTTGACTAGACAGACCTTGGTTGGCAAATTAATGTGTCTGGTTTTTAATATGCTATCTAGGTTGGTCATAACTTTCCTTCCACGAGTAAGCATCTTTTAATTTCATGACTGCAATCACCATCTGCAGTGATTTTGGAGCCCACAAAAATAGAGTCTGACACTGTTTCCACTGTTTCCCCATCTATTTCCCATGAAGTGATGGGACCAGATGCCATGATATTCGTTTTCTGAATGTTGAGCTTGAAGCCAACTTTTTCACTCTCCTTTTTCACTTTCATCAAGAGGCTTTTTAGTTCCTCTTCACTTTCTGCCGTAAGGGTGGTGTCATCTGCATATCTGAGGTTTTTGATACTTCTCCCAGCAAACTTGCTTCCAGCTTGTGCTTCTTCCAGCCCAGCGTTTCTCATGATGTACTCTGCATATAAGTTAAATAAGCAGGATGACAGTATACAGCCTTGACGTACTCCTTTTCCTATTTGGAACCAGTCTGTTGTTCCATGTGCAGTTCTAACTGTTGCTTCCTGACCTGCATATAGGTTTCTCAAGAGGCAGGTCAGGTCGTCTGGTATTCCCATCTCTTGAAGAATTTTCCACAGTTTATTGGGATCCACAAGGTCAAAGGCTTTGGCATCGTCAATAAAGCAGAAATAGATGTTTTTCTGGAACTCTCTTGCTTTTTTGATGATCCAGCAGATGTTTGCAATTTGATGACTGATTTCTCTGCCTTTTCTAAAACCAGCTTGAACATCTGGAAGTTCATGCTTCACGTATTGCTGAAGCCTGGCTTGGAGAATTTTCAGCATTACTTTACTAGCGTGTGATATGAGTGCAATTGTGCGGTAGTTTGAGCATTCTTTGAGATTGCCTTTCTTTGGGACTGAAATGAAAATTGACCTTTTCCAGTCCTGTGGCCACTGCTGAGTTTTCCAAATTTGCTGGCATATTGAGTGCAGCACTTTCACAGCATCCTCTTTCAGGATTTGAAATAGCTCAACTGGAATTCCATCACCTCCACTAGCTTTGTTCCTAGTGATGCTTTCTAAGGCCCGCTTGACTTCACATTCCAGGATGTCTGGCTCTAGATGAGTGATCACACCATCGTGATTATCCGGGTCATGAAGATCTTTTTTGTACAGTTCTTCTGTGTATTCTTGCCACCTCTTCTTAATATCTTCTGCTTCTGTTAGGTCCATACCATTTTTGTCCTTTATCGAGCCCATCTTTGCATGAAATGTTCCCTTGGTATCTCTGATTTTCGTGAAGACATCTCTAGTCTTTTCCATTCTGTTGTTTTCCTTTATTTCTTTGCATTGATCGCTGAAGAAGGCTTTCTTATCTCTTCTTGCTATTCGTGGGAACTCTGTATTCAGATGCTTATATCTTTCCTTTTCTCCTTCGCTTTTCGCTTCTCTTCTTTTCACAGCTATTTGTAAGGCCTCCCCAGATAGCCATTCTGCTGTTTTGCATTTCTTTTCCATGGGGAAGGTCTTGATCCCTGTCTCCTGGACAATGTCACGAACCTCCATCCATAGTTCATCAGGCACTCTATCAGATCTAGGCCCTTAAATCTATTTCTCACTTCCACTGTATAATCATAAGGGATTTGATTTAGGTCATACCTGAATGGTCTAGTGGTTTTCCCTACTTTCTTCAATTTAAGTCTGAATTTGGCAATAAGGAGTTCATGATCTGAGCCACAGTCAGCTCCCGGTCTTGTTTTATGTGGTATCTCTATTTTTAGTATTTTAAGGAACTTGCATACTGCTCTCCATAGTAGCTGTACTAGTTTACATTCCTATCAACAGTATAAGAGGGGTCCCCTTTTCTCCATACCCTCTCCAGCACTTACTGTTTATAGATTTTTGATGATAGCCATTCTGACCAGTGTGAAGTGATACCTCATTGTAGTCGTGATTTGCAGTTTTTTAAATAATTAGCAATGTTGATAATCTTTTCATGAATGTTTATTTTTATTATTTTTCTGTTTTACCCTTAATGTTTATATTGTTTTTATAAGGTGATAAGAAAAGAATAATCAATCAATAGACAAATTAAATGAATAAGTAATTCACAGAAAAAGGATACCCAGTAAACACTATCAAAGGATGGTCAACTTTATGATTTATTAAATACACATTTAAACAAAATATCATTTTCTACTTTCAAACTGGTAATGGAGATTTGGTAAGATAATATGCAATGCTCTTGTATGTTTGGAGAAACAGACATGTTTGCTTATAAACTACCATTGGATGTGTAATTTGATATTTTTTTGGAAGAGGGGCAAAAGCCCTAAAAACTCCAGGAACTTTCAGAAACTTTGGGACATTCATTTACAGAAAGATGGAGTAAAGGTACCTTTCTCTATGGTTCTTGGTAAGTGGAGTTAAAAATCTTGGATATAATATATAAAATGAACATAAGAAAATTCTGAAGTAAAGAAATAAAGCAGAGCAGCAAGGGACCTTGACACCAAAGGAACAAAATGGCAGAGTTCCCTGAGTTTTCTTTTTGCCTCATATATCCCAGAGTAGTTAGCAGAAAAACTGGCAACCCAGAAACATTAGTGGACTCAGACAAACAAAGCCCCAACAAAAGCCTGCCTCTCTCAAGTCAAAAGATCGAGAAAGGGGCAACTTAGCAAGACAGAAAACTTTTAGACAGTAATTTTTCTACCCCAACTGAACACTGCAGAAAAAAAAAAAAAAAGTGCCTGAATTAGTGCCTGAATGGGGAGTGTAAGCAGACTTCCATTCTTCACCGGGTTATAATGAGGTGTCCCAACATCCCTGGTAGCGTGGTGTCAAAGAAGGCCAAGTAGGGAACCAGGATTTACCAGGAGAAACAGTCCCCACATCCTTTACCATATCAGCTGAGACCATGATGAGATCCTAGATTTTCACCCTTATCCAGCAATAAAGAAGACAGCTCCTCAGCCCCACTGGGGTGGTGTCAGAAGAGGCCACCAATGCCCAAGTAATAAAGCCACATTCTGTCCCCATGGTGTCATTGAGGTCATGTGGAGCAGTATCGAGGCACTGCTGCTCCTCCTACCAAGGGTGGAATCAGTGAGGCCTACTGGAGATTACAATCACTGAGCAGTAATAAGGAAGTGCTCCAATTTCTGCATCCCAGCAGGGGCCAAGCAGGGAACCAAGACTTCCATTATCAGCTGGCAGTAACAAGGGAATACTCTCTTTCACTACCAGAACAGTGTCAGAGGAAGCCCAAGAATAAGATCTAAGTCCCATTATATAACAAAAATTTCTGGGTAGCAATAAAAAATTATTCATTATACCAAAAGCCAGGACAACCTCAACTTCAATAAGAAAAGGCAATCAGAACAACACAGCTGCTGTATTTGTCTGAAGATTTAATGTAGCCATCATAAAAATGCATCCATCAGTGATTGATTATAAACATGCAGGAAACAAATGAGATGACAGACAGTGTCAACAAAGAAAGAGAAAGCATTAGGAAGCAAGTAGAAAAGTTTTGTTTTTTTTTTTGAGAAAAGATAAATTGTTCATATCTGTTTACAAAAGCACAATATATATTAAAATAAATAAATTTAAATAAAAAAAGGATTCCTTCAATCCAGAAAAAAAGAACATTAAAACATCAATAGTATTCTAAAAAAATAAAAATAAAAGTCACAACCATCACTCATCAGTTCATCTTGGTAATGATAATGATTGTTTTAACCTATCTTGGATTAGTAGTCTCCTGATATCTCTTTTTTGATTAGAGTTCTGAAAATCCTGATGTATTCCACAAGCACCAAGTAGATTTAAAGAAGAATCAAACATAAAATTTTAAACTAAAAAATATAGTAATTAAAACCTTAAAACATACTGAATAGGTTCAACAGCAGAATGGAATGCACAGAGGAAAGAATCATTGAACTTAAAAGTAGAACTGTAGAAATGGCACAATATGAACAAAACAGAGAAAATAGACTATATGAACATGAACAGAAATACATGTATTTTGCATTCTTCTTGCTTTTGTACTATGTTAGCATTGCTACCACTTTGGCTATATTCCTTCCTATAATTCACTGTGTCTAGCAGGGTACATTGCTCTCAATAGATATCAAAATATTTTTGAATTAAAAAAAAAATGAACAGAGCCTCAGAGACATGTGGAAGTATAATGAAAAGATCTAATAGACAAGAGCAGTCCTAAGATAGCAGATGAACAGGATGGGGAGATCACTTTCTCCCCCACAAATTCATCAAAAGATCATCTGAATGCTGACCAACTTCATGAAACAACTTCTGAATGCTCTAACCTAAGGCACAGTTTGGCCCAAACACAGAACAAAGGATTGAGCAAATACCGAAGGAGAGCTAGCCAGCTGCAGACCAGCCCCGCCCCTACCGACAGAGGCAGAGAGGCAGGCGGGCTACAGCCAGAGCTGGAAGGCAAGCGACAATCTTGGCCATAGAGACAGCATCCTCCACCAACCTGTGAGAGGGCTCCCAGTTGCTCCCAAGTCTTCCTGGGTTCCTGGACTCTTGATATCTGCCAGGAGGGTTGCAGCCAGAGATCAGCTCTCCAGAGGAGACACATAGCACACCTGAGACAGAGCCCTTGCTCTGCACCCAGGAAATGGAGGGGCTGGGACCCCGGAGGTGATTAAGATGCACAGCCCACCTGGTACAGTGCGTAGGCCAAGTACCTGGTCGCCTGAGCTGCTTGGACCAGGAAAGGGCACAAAATGCATTCCTAACCAAGTCTGTGCCTTTGTGGAGAACCTGAACAGAACAGGCTATGGTTTTTCCTGTAGTCATGTATGGTTGTGAGAGTTGGACTGTGAAGAAGGCTGAGCGCCAAAGAATTGATGCTTTTGAACTGTGGTGTTGGAGAAGACTCTTGAGAGTCCCTTGGACTGCAAGGAGATCCAACCAGGCCATTCTGAAGGAGATCAACCCTGGGATTTCTTTGGAAGGAATGATGCTAAAGCTGAAACTCCAGTACTTTGGCCACCTCATGCAAAGAGTCAACTCATTGGAAAAGACTCTGATGCTGGGAGGGATTGGGGGCAGGAGGAGACGGCGACGACAGAGGATGAGATGGCTGGATGGCATCACTGACTCGATGGACATGAGTCTGAGTGACCTCCGGGAGTTGGTGATGGACAGGGAGGCCTGGCGTGCTGCAATTCATGGGGTCGCAAAGAGTCGGACACAACTGAGTGACTGAACTGAACTGAACTGAACAGAACAGAGAACCCGAGAACCTGAACCTGAACAGCTTAGACCTGGGAAGTGCATACAACCCAGGGCCTGCTTTGGACACTTTCTCTGCAGAGCAACCTGGAGGCTGAGCAGTGTAGACTGGGAAAGCACACACACCGTGAGTGGGGCAAACCCAGTGTGGTCCATACATTGCGAGCACTCGCCACACATGCCAGTGATATATGTTTGCAGGGTTCCTCCCTCCCCACAATACAACCAAATAAGTCAGCATAAATAAGTGACCATCTTCGCCCCCTTGTGTCAGGGCAGAAATTAGACACTGAAGAGACTTGCAAACAGAGACAGCCAAAATAAACAAAGAAGAGGGAACCACTCTGGAAGTGACAGGTGCAAGAGATAAAAACCCTGTAGTTAGTATTGACTAACCATTGAAAGGGACCTACAGACCTTGAGAAGTATAAGCTGTAACAAAGAACTATCTGAAACTGAACTGACCCCACATTGCCCTCAACAACTCCAGAGAAATTTCTAGATATATTTTAATTATTATCATTTTTTAATTTTAAAAAATTTTTCGTAACTTTTAAGTTCTTTATTACTCATTTAATTTTCATAATCTACTATTACACTGAAAAAAAACCCCTATTTTTAAAACAAATTTCATGTTTTTTAATAATTTTTCTGATTTTGTTTTATATTTTCATTATTGTATTTTTTACAGTCTAACCTCTACTCTAGATTTTTAACCTTTGCTTTTTGGTATTTGTATCAATTTTGTACCTTTAAAGAGGAGAGTGAAAAAGGTGGCTTAAAGCTCAACATTCAGAAAACGAAGATCATGGCAACTGGTCCCATCACTTCATGGCAAATAGATGGGGAAACAGTGGAAACAGTGGCTGACTTTATTTTTCTGGGCTCCAAAATCACTGCAGATGGGGATTGCAGCCATGAAAATTAAAAGATGATACCTTATTGGAAGGAAACTTATATGACCAACCTAGACAGCATATTAAAAAGCAGAGACATCACTTTGCCAACAAAGGTCCATCTAGTCAAGGCTATGGTTTTTCCAGTGGTCATGTATGGATGTGAGAGTTGGACTATAAAGAAAGCTGAGTGCTGAAGAATTGATGCTTTTGAAGTGTGGTATTGGAGAAGACTCTTGAGAGTCCCTTGGACTGCAAGGAGATCCAATCAGTCCATCCTAAAGGAGATCAGTCCTGGGTGTTCATTGGAGGGACTGATGTTGAAGCTGAAACTCCAATACTTTGGCCACCTGATGCAAAGAGCTGACTCATTTGAAAAGACCCTGATGCTGGGAAAGATTGAGGGCAGGAGGAGAAGGGAACAAGAGGATGAGATGGTTGGATGGCATCACAGACCCAATGGACATGGGTTTCGGTGGACACTGGGAGTTAGTGATGGACAGGGAGGCCTGGTGTACTGCAGTTCATGGGGTCGCAAAGAGTCGGACACGACTGAGTGACTGAACCGAATTGAACCTTTAAGAATCTAATCTTCAGTATCCATTTTCCTTTAGGAGTGTGATTACTGGCTTGATTGTTCTCTCCCCTTTTGATTCCCCCTCTTCTCCTCCTGGTCACCTCTATCTCCCTCCTCCCTCTTCTCTTCTCCATGTAACTCTGTGAACCTCTCTGGGTGTCCCTCACTGCGGAGAATTTTTTTCACCATTAACCTAGATGTTTTATCATCTGCACTGTATTGATGGAGAGGTCCTGAGGCTACTGTAAGAATAAGACTGAAAGACAGAGGCAGGAAGCTTAAATCCAAACTTGAGAACATCAGAGAACTCTTGATTCCAGGGAAAATTAAGAGACAAGAGCTCATCCCAAAGCCTCCATACCTACCCTGAAACCAAGCTCCACCCAAGAGCCAACAAGTTCCACAGCAAGACATACCATGATAATTCTCGAGCAACAGAGGAACACAGCCCTGAGCATTAAAGTACAGGCTGTCCAAAGACATGCCAAACACATAGACACTCCAAAACTCACTACTGGATACTTCATTGCACTCCAGAGAGAAGAGATTCAGCTCCACCCATAAGAACACAGATGCAAGCTCCCCTAACCAGGAAACCCTGACAAGCCACTCGTCCAACCCCACCCACAGGGAGCAACCTCCACAAAGAGGAACCACAAACTTCCAACATACAGAAAGAGTACCCCAAACACAGCAATCTAAACAAAATGAAAAGGCAGAGAAATATTCAGCAGGTAAAGGAACATGATAAACGACTACAAAAACAAACAGAAGAGGAGGACATAGGGAGTCTACATGAAAAAGAATTCAGAATAATGATAGTAAAGATGATCCGAAATCTTAAAAATAGAATGGAGTTGCAGATAAACAGACTAGAGATAAGGATTGAGAAGATGCAAGAAATGTTTAACAAGGACCTAGAAGAAATAAAAGAGTCAATCAATAATGAATAATCCAGTAGCTGAGATCAAAAGGACTCTGGAGGGAACAAACAGTAGAATAACTGAGGCGGAAGATATGAAAAGTGATGTGGAAGATAGAATGGTGGAAATAAATGAAGCAGAGAGGAGAAACGAAAAAGGAATTAAAAGAAATGAGGACAACCTCAGATACCTCTGGGACAATGTTAAATGCCCCAACATTCATAGGAATGTTCGTATCATAGGAATCCAAGAAGAAGAAGACAAAAAGAAAGGCCAAGAAAATATACTTGAGGAAACAATAGTTGAAAACTTCCCTAAAATGGGGAAGAAAATAGCCAACCAAGTCCAAGAAACCCAGAGAGTTCCAAACTGGATAAACCCAAGGTGAAACACCCAAAGCCACATATTAATCAATTTAATGAAGATCAAGTACAAAGAAAAGATATTAGAAGCAGCAAGGTAAAACCAACAAATAACACACAAGGGGATCCCCATGAGGATAACAGCTGATCTTTCAACAGAAACTCTTCATGTTAGAAGGGAATGTAAGGACATACTTAAAGTGATGAAAAGAGAAAAACCTACAACCCAGAATACTATACCCAGCAAGGATCTCATTCAGATGGGAAGGAGAAATCAAAAGCTTTACTGACAAGCAAAAATAAACTGAAAATAGATTAAAGATCTAAATGTAAGACAAGAAAAAATAAAACTCCTTAGAGGAAAACATAGGCAAAACACTCTAACATAAATCACAGCAGGATCCTCTATGACTCATCTCCCAGAGTAATGGAAATAAAAGCAAAAATAAACAAATGGGACCTAATTAAACTTAAAAGCTTTTGCACAATGAAGGAAATTATAAGCAAGGTGAAAAGACAGCATACAGAAGAGAGAAAATAATAGGAAATGAACCAACTGACAAAGAATCAATCTCAAAAATATACAAACAGCTCCTGCAGCTAAATTCCAGAAAAATAAATGGCCCAATCAAAAAATGGGCCAAAGAACTAAACAGACATTTCTCCAAAGAAGACATACAGATGGCTAACAAACATGAAACAATGCTCAACATCATTCATTATCAGAGAAATGCACATCAAAACCACAATGAGGTACCATCTCACACCAGTCAGAATGGCTGCTATCAAAAAGTCTACATGCAATAAACGCTGGAGAGGGTGCGGAGAAAAGGGAATCCTCTTAAACTGTTGGTGGGAATGCAAACTGGTCCAGCCACTATGGAGAACAGTGTGGAGATTCCTTAAAAAACTGGAAACAGAACTGCCATACGACCCAGCAATCCCACTGCTGGGCATACACACCGAGGAAACAACAACTGAAAGAGACAAATGCACCCCAGTGTTCATTGCAGCACTGTTTACAATAGCTAGGACACGGGAAGCAACCTAGATGGTCATCGGCAGATGGATGGATAAGAAAGCTGTGGTATATATACACAATGAAATATTACTCAGCTATTAAAAAGAGTGCATTTGAATCAGTTCTAATGAAGTGGATGAAACTGGAGCCTATTACACAGAGTAAAGTAAGTCAGAAAGAAAAACACCAATACCGTATCAGTTCAGTTCAGTTCAGTCGCTCAGTCGAGTCCGACTCTTTGTGACCCCATGAATCGCAGCATGCCAGGCCTCCCTGTCCATCACCAACTCCCAGAGTTCACTCAGATTCACGTCCATCGAGTCAGTGATGCCATCCAGCCATCTCATCCTCTGTCATCCCCTTCTCCTCCTGCCCTCAATCCCTCCCAGCATCACAGTCTTTTCCAATGAGTTAACTCTTCGCATGAGGTGGCCAAAGTACTGGAGTTTCAGCTTTAGCATCATTCCTTCCAAAGAAATCCCAGGGCTGATCTCCTTCAGAGTAGATTGGTTGGATCTCCTTGCAGTCCAAGGGACTCTCAAGAGTCTTCTCCAACACCACAGTTCAAAGGCATCAATTCTTCGGTGCTAAGCCTTCTTCACAGTCCGACTCTCACATCCATACATGACCACAGGAAAAACCATAGCCTTGACTAGACAGACCTTAGTCAGCAAAGTAATGTCTCTGCTTTTGAATATGCTATCTAGGTTGGTCATAACTTTTCTTCCAAGGAGTAAGTGTCTTTTAATTTCATGGCTGCAATCACCATCTGCAGTGATTTTGGAGCCCCCAAAAATAAAGCCTGACACTGTTTCCACTGTTTCCCGATCTATTTCCCATGAAGTATATTAACACATATATATGGAATTTAGAAAGATGGTATGATGATCCTATATATGAGACAGCAAAAAAGACACAGATATAAAGAACAGACTTTTGGACTCTGTGGGAGAAGGTGAGGGTGGGATGATTTGAAAGTATAGCAGTGAAACATGTATATTACCACATGTGAAATAGATCACCAGTCCAGGTTCCATGCATGAGACAGGGCGTTCAGGGCTGGTGCACTGGGATGACCCTGAGGGATGGGATGGGAAGGGATGTGGGAGGGTCTTCAGGATGGGGAACACATGTACACCCATGGCTGATTCATGTCAATGTATGGCAAAAACCACTACAATACTGTAAAGTAATTAGCCTCCAATAAAATAAATAAATTAATTTAAAAAAAGAAAAGATCCAACAGTCATGGCATATAAGTCCCAGAAGGAGAAAGAGTGTTTGTTGAAAAATACTCAAAGAAATAAAGGACAAAATTACACAAATTTGAAAAAAAGATACAATCCTGCAGATTTAAGAAGCTGCACAAATTTCAAATAGAATAAATCCAAAGAAATAAATGCCAAGACACATCATAATCAAAATTCTAAAACTCAAAGACTAAGGAGAAAAATCTTGGATGTATACTTGTAAGCCAAAAACCATTATCTATGTGGCAAAAGCATACACACATTGTACCAATGTCAAATTCCTGGTTTTGATATTGTACTATAATTTGGTAAAATGTAACTAATGGAAAAAATTAGATGAAGGATACATGGGACCTCTGTGTATTATCTTTGCAAATTCTATGAATCCATAATTAAATGAAAATTTAAAAAAATCTATTTTGACCCAATAATTCCACTCAAAAAATCTTACAAAAAATAATTGATGCTCATAAATATTTACTTATAAAAATGGCTGGTTTTTATAGGACTACTAAGTAAAATTTTTCAAAACAATCTCAACATCATGGGATTAAATAAAAATGGCATATCCATAATCATTGAAAATTATATCAGAATTACAAAAAGAGTTTTGCTGTATTAAAGTCTTTTTAAAAGGCAGGTTATAAACAGTATATAAATAGCATTGCATTTTACTGAAAATATATATGCATATACATCTAAAAAAAGACAAATACAATCAAGTATTTATCATTCCTAAGGAGAAGGATTACAGTAATTTTACTTTTCTTTTTTACATCTTCCAAATTGTCAGCAGTGAATATATATTATTAAGACTGGGAATATAAAATATTTCACATAGAAAAATAATCTATAAAAGTAAATTTTAAAAAATAGTCAGAAACATAAAATAAATGCAATTTATAAAATCCAAAATGAGTGCAGTTGCATATTTTATATGCTAACACAGATAAACTGACACACACAAAAAAACTGGCTAAAGTAATAGGGTGAAAATAATATGGTAAAGATTTTCCTATATCACTATAAAAGGAGAAAAACTTGAGCTACTTTTTCAAATGGAAGTTTAGGATTATAGCAATATTGGGTAAGTTGGCTTGCTTCTCCCTGTTGGCATCACGCTCCCACTTCTCTTTGTTTGACCATGTTTTTACCTTCTTTTAGGAAGCAATAGTCCTACACTTGTAAGCATAGTCAAATCAGATTAGTCTTCAGCTTTTCATAATTCATGTTAACAGTTGTAGTAAAACTCAATATAAGTTTACAGAATTTAAAATAATCGTAGCTAATGATACTGTTATGTTTTCCTTCTAAGACTATCTAGAGCCTAATTTGTCAGTACCTCTCTTGTGATATTTTAATAATCTGCCTCTTACAGCTACTTCAGTATTTGTCATATCTGTCCCACTAGACTGGGAGTCCCCCAAATTCAGGGCCTATGTTGTATTCATCTTTAGCTACCCTGATATGCCTACCAGAGCACACTGCACTCAGCTAATATTGTCTTGTTTCATTGGATGTGCAGTAAGATTATGAATACTTCAGATCAGGAATGTCAACTGTTCCTTAATAATCCCTATGAATACACAGTTTAGGTCTAGGCATAGCGATGGCCAATGTACACTTGCTTATTTTACTTACTGAAACATCTTTAAGAAATATGTTGTAGGCAGCATGATAACTGACAGTGTTGAGACAGAAATTTTGATACACACAGGTAGAAGAACAGATAGATAGTTTAACAACGGTGCATGTGAAGATTTAGTTTTAGAAATGTTCAGAGGCAAGGGGAAGGTATGAAATGACTTACTGTATGACTTCCATGATATGAACAAATACTATGAATTAAAAAATATATATATATGTAGCGAAACTGTATTAAATCCTGACAACCATAAGAATAGCTGTCCCCCTTTACTTTCTAAACAAACACAGAAGACAACTACCAGACTCTACTGTGCTTACATGAGCCTTTCATGCATGTCATTGTTGATGAACATAACTCAATGACTCGAACAGCAAAAGTTCCTGGTTCCTCTGCTGGCACTGTCAAAATGGAAATCTAAAAAGCAGAAACAAAATATCAGACATAGCTGTTAGATCTCATTTTCATTCTTTTATCATTAGAGCAAACTGAGTGTCTTTTTTCAAACACTCACTGATGTTTGCAAAACTTTAGCTGGTGGGACTGAATTTTAGAACAAAATTTGAAACATAAAGCATGCACATGTGTCAAATTATTGATATATTTACACATGATATATACTACAGTCCTAAAATTCATGGACAATAAATATTTCAAATTATCTTTAATATTTATTAAATCTTTCACTTACTACATATTTTCAAAAGATGTGATTAATTACTTCATTTGTTCCAAAGGTTTAAACAATTTATTGTGCCCCCCCCCAAAAGGCACAATAAAGGGACAATTCATTATTCTGAATTGTATGCACTTCATTGTTTCAATCACAGCACATTAAATTAATTTTGATTATTCATAATGGCTAAAAATAGAAGTTATAGAGTACTAAAAATTTGAAATGTTACCTAAAAAAAAAAATGCAAAGATACTAAAACAAGCAAAGCATATGTCAACATATACCAAAGTACAGCTAAACAAATACCAAAATATTTCAAAATGAATAGCTTCAAATTAATTTAAGGACTCCATTAATATGCAGTATGCTGTGCTAGGAACCACTAATATGCTATACAGCTTTATATTTAAAAAACCTTAAATTACCATCAGGTAAACATTTCTCTACAGAACCAAAACTTCAATACCAATTCTCAATTTAATCTTCAATCTGAGGAAAATATATTGTTTTGTATAGGAAATACTGCCAAAAAATAAAGCCTTACTTGTAATTTTACCTGTGAGCATTTAGATTTTAACTGGCAACATCATATTGATAGCCAACAGAGGAAATGCTTTTAAGTTCTAAAAATAAAATTTTTTTGATAATCATGACCTTCTTACTATCACTACCTGTATATACATTTGGAGATTTACAATGTCTCAAAAACTGTGTTCTCCATATTCCTCAACTCCTTTTGCTGCTATGATAAAAAATGTCATACTGAAGCATTAAAGAGAGAGCAGCCAGTAAAACATGGATGTAATATTGTGTACATGTGTGCTCAGTCATGCCAGACTCTGAGACTCTGAACTGTAGTCCACCTGATTCTTCTGTCCCTGGGATTTTTCAGGTAAGAATACTGGAATGCATTGCCATTTCCTCCTTCAGGATTTTCCCAACCCAGGGATCCAACTCACATCTCCTATATCTCCTGCACTGCAGGAGGATTCTTTACTACCATGCCACGTGGGAAGCCCCTAATGTTGCATAATTATTATCAAACAATTATGACTAAAAACATGTATAACTGAAAAGGTATCTTAAGGATTGGACAAACATTTAAGTACTTCTTTTGTTTCTGACAACTATCATGTATAATCAGTGACCCCCTACCACAGTGTCTTCTGTCTCAACTCTTGAAAAGGTAAATATCTTAAATCACAGAGAGATTATAAAAGCCATCAAAAGGTAATTCCTTCAGTCCTTGAATAACCCTTTCATAAAATGTACCTAAACCAACAACTACTCTTTCCTCTCAGTTCAGTTCAGTCACTCAGTCATGTCTAACTGTTTGCGACCCTAAGGACTGCAACATGCCAGGCTTCCCTGTCTATCACCGACTCCAGACCTTGCTCAAACTCATGTCCATTGAGTCGGTGATGCCATCCAAACATCTCATCCTCTGTCATTCCCTTCTCCTGCCTTCAATCTTTCCCAGCATCAGGGTTTTTCCAATGAGTCAGTTCTTTACATCAAGTGGCCAAAGTATTGGAGTTTTACCCTCAGCATCAGTCCTTCCAATGAATATTCAGGACAGATTTCCTTCAGGATTGACTAGTTTGATCTCCTTGCAGTCCAAGGGACTCTCAAGTCTTCTCCAATATCACAATTCAAAAAAAAAATCAATTCTTCAGTGCTCAGCTTTCTTTATAGTCCAACTCTCACATCCATACATGACCACTGGAAAAACCATAGCCTTGACTAGATGGACCTTTATCACTTTATCAGTAAAGTGATGTCTCTCCTTTTTAATATGCTGTCTAGGCTGGTCAAAGCTTTTCTTCCACGGAACAAGCATCTTTTAATTTCATAATTGCAATCACCATCTTCAGTGATTTTGGAGCCCCAAAAATAAAGTTTGTCACCATTTCCACTGTTTCCCCATCTATTTGTCATGAAGTGATGGGACCAGATGCTATGATATCCATTTTGTGAATGTTGAGTTTTAAGCTAGGTTTTTCACTCTCCTCTTTCACTTTCATCAAGAGGCTCTTTAGTTCTTCTTCACTTTCTGCCATAAGGGTGGTCTGTGTATCTGAGGTTATTGATATTTCTCCTGGCAATCTTGATTCCAACTTGTGCTTCATCCAGCCCGGCATTTAACATGATGTACTCTGCACATAAGTTAAATAAGCAGGGTGACAATATACAGCCTTGAAGTACTCCTTTCCCAATTTGGAACCAGTCTGTTGTTCCATGTCCAGTTCTAACTGTTACTTCTTGACCTGCATACAGATTTCTCAGGAGGCAGGTAAGGTGGTCTGGTATTCCCATCTCTTGAAGACTTTTCCAATGTTTGTTGTGATCCACAGTCAAAGGCTTTGGCATAGTCAATAAAGCAGAAATAGATGTTTTTCTGGAACTCTCTTTCTTTTTCCATGATCCAGTGGATGTTGGCAATTTGATCTCTGGTTCCTCTGCCTTTTCTAAAACCAGCTTGAACATCTGGAAGTTCACGGTTCATATATTGCTGTAGCCTGGCTTGGAGAATTTTGAGCATTACTTTACTAGCGTGTGACATGAGTGCAATTGTGCAGTAGTTTGAGCATTCTTTGGCACTGCCTTTCTTTGGGATTGGAATGAAAGCTGACCTTTTCCAGTCCTGTGACCACTGCTGAGTTTTCTAATTTTGCTGGCATATTGAGTGTAGCGCTTTCACAGCATCATCTTTTAGGATTTGTAATAGCTCAACTGGAATCCCATCACCTCCACTAGCTTTGTTTGTAGTGACGCTACCTAAGCCCACTTGACTTCATATTCTAGGATGTCTGGCTCTAGGTGAGTGATCACACCACTCTTTCCTCTAAGTCTCATCAATTTATTTATGATTCAAAAATTTAAAAAGAGAAAAAAAGAAAACATATAGGAAACAAAAAACGGCAGACCAGATATACATTTTAGACTGATCTCTCTGATGTCTGTGTAAGAGAACAGATTTAAAGGAGACAAGATGAGAGGCAGGGCAATCAGTTAGAAGGAAGAGGTGATGAGTTCTGAAACGAGAGCAGTGAGAAGAAGGACCGAGAGGAAAGCAGAATGGTGCAACTTCTAGGAAGTATACTGACAAGGACCTGGAGGGTCACGACATGTCTGAGATGGGAGCAGATGTTGGAAGGACGTCAGAGCTTTCATGGAACTAGGAAGCACTGGATGAGCAGTTTTGAGAGGGAAGATGGTGAGTTCAGCTCTGAGTATGTTCAGTTTGAGGGGTCCTTGGGAATAGATGTCCAGTAGGAAATTTGGCCTTTGGGCTAACAGTCCCAGGAGATATAGACATGGAAGGCTATGCAGAGTTGGAAATCATAAAAGTACATGGAGTCAAGTGGCAAGCATGCAGAATAAGAGGTATGGTAGACTGTACTCAGAACTCTGAGGTGGCCTGATATTTAAGAGGAGGATAGAGCCCACAGAGGAAGCCAAGAGGAAATAGCCAGACAGTTATGAGGAGAACCAGGAGAACAAAGTGTCAATGATAGCCAAACGAGTAGAGTTTCAAGAGAAAGGGAACTGTCAACACTGTCAAACATACCAGAAAATACTTAGGAAACAAACCCCAAAAATGTCCTGTGGTCCTGACTAGTATGAAGTTATTAATAAACTTACAAAGAGAAGCTGTAGTAGGAATTTGATAGTAGGAGCCAAGTTGGTCTAGAAATAATGAGAGGTAAGGAGCTGAAGGCAGCAAGCAGAGATACCATCTCAAAAATATTGATAAGGGCAGGGGAGAGATTGGATATAGCTACAAATAGGTACAGACACAAAGAGCATTTTTCTTTTTTTTTTTTAAGTTTTTGGAACAGAAAATGATAATACATGTGTACAAGTTGAGGGGAAGGTGCCAATAGTGGGGAGAGGCTGAAGATGTAGGAGACAGAGCAGGCATACAGGGTGGTGTGGGCACATGCGTGTGCCAAGGGTGCTGGTAAAAGGGATTGGCAATGGATAAGGAGGGGAGCTCCCTCATTAGTCTCTATGCTTGTGTATGTAAGTTGTGGGTGGTGAGGCAGGAGATCAAGGGCCACTGTGCTTTGGAGGTGTCCTTACTTTCTTCAGCAAAGTGACGGGGGAGAAGTTAGAGGGCTAAGGGTGGGTAAAAATAGTGAAAACTTAAGACTAGCTCTGAGGGGAGAGGGAGCTGTCTAAGGCCAGTGAGGAGCCAGCTGTTGGTAGGTACTCAGGGTTCTGCTAGATGAGGTTGGTGCCACCAACACTGTGGTAGTGCCAGTCTATCTGGTTGTATAGTTTTCCCAATCAGCCCTTAGTGTTCCAAGTGTAGATCTGAGCTTCATCCAGGGATGGGACTTTCCTCTGTGGGTACAGAAGAACATTACATGGGAATTGAAGGTTTTGAAGGAAGAGCAGTTCGTAAGATCTACCATGTGATCTAGGACATGGAAAAGGAAGAGGGCAGAAGGGAGCTGGTAATCTGGGAGGAAACAGAGGGAACAAGGAACTGTAGGTCTCTCTTCACCTGTCAATGAGCAGGCTGGGTGGGGGTAAAAGAATGAAAGAGCTGAAAGGATCAGAGCAGATTAATGTTACTGTAAACCCATGACCTCCAGACTCAGCTGGACCCCTCAACACTGCCCAGTCGTCTGACCATGAGATAGGTCACTTTCCACAGTGATTATTTTACTCCTTTCCTTGAGCTCTGACCCATTCCCATACTCACACCCCTATTCTCAGGAGACGACCTCAACTTGCAACTTTTAAAAGAAAATAGAACCCACTGGATAGGAACTCCCAAGTTTACAAATGTTCCCAGATTCACTCTTTTTTTTACCCTTTTTAAAAAATTTTAATTCGGTGTTAGTTTGATTTTTTCTCTTTATTTTTTAAATTATGAAAGAATGATAACACATTTATAGGAAATAAGGAAAATAGAAAGTTACATACAGTTCTACTTTATATTACAAATATTTAAGTAGATAAATTAAGATTTTTGGAGTTTCAATATCAAACTCTCAAAAATTAAGAAAATGAATATACAGAAAAGTAGAAGGAAAAGCACCATGAACTAATTCACCATAATTAACATTTATACAATTTTCACACAACAGCAAGATACAAATTCTATTCAAGTTCCCTCAGACTATAAACTAGGAGACACTGAAACATATCCAGGGACATGAAACAAGGTGCAAAAATTTTATCGTCTAAAGGTATTAAAATCGCACAGAGTCTGTTCTCTTATCACTGTGAAAATAGGCCAGAAATCAATACCAAAAGATATTTGGAAATAAGCCACATATTTTTAAGCACAGTGTGACATTTACCAAGAGAGATCTTTGACTTAGCCATTGAAAGCCTCAATGAAGTTAAAAGACTGAAAAAACACACATGGTGATTGCAGAGAATAAAGCAGATATAAAGCAGAGAATAAATGAGAAATTAATATCAAAGATACTTAAAAAACACCATGTAGGACCTCCCTGGTGGTCCAGTGGTTAAGAATCCATCTGCCAATGCAGGGGACAAAGGTTCGATCCCTGGTCTTGGAAGATTCCACATGCTGCAGGATAACTAAGCCCATGCACCATAACTACTGAGCCTGTACCCTAGAGCCTGTGGCCCACAACAAGAGAAGCCACAGCCATGAGAAACCCATGCACCAAAACTAGAGAGCAGCCCTCACTCACTGAAACTAGAGAAAGACCACATGCAGCAACAAAGACCCAGCACAGCGAAAAATAAATGAATAAATACATACAATTAAAAAAACAAAACACATATTTGGAAATTAAATGTCCATTTTTAAATGATGGGTGTATCTAAGAAGCCATAAAAAGGAAAATTAGAAAATATCTGTAACAGAACAAAAATGAAAAATGAATTACCAGAATTTGTGCATGCAGTTCAAGGTGTTCATGCATTAACCCTCTTATTTCAAAGTGTCACATATCCCATCTAAGGACAATGTTTCTCACCTATTCTCTGAATTTCATCTCCCCTAGCCTTTATCTGGACCATGCTGCATCAGTTATCTTCCTTTTCTTCTGGGAATCTTCAACCTCTCCTCTGCTGACCCCATTCTCATCAGCTGAAATACACTGTAACACTTCAAAGAAATGCTCTCTTCACTTCCATATCCCTCAGCAGAGATCACTGTCCTCTCTCTTGCTCTTCCCAGCTTAGCTTCTTCAGAAGTGTCTTTGTTTGCTCTCTTCACTTTTCTGCCTCTGTCACTCTTCAACCCATTCACAAAGCTTATGGTTTACTGGGAGATAGACAAGTAAACTGGCAATTACAGGACAGTATGATGAGTGATACGATTTTACAACTTCTTGTTCACACTTGCCATGCTGAACTGTCCTTCCTATTTATCTGTCTGTATCTGTATCCGCAGGCTTCCCTGGTGGTTCAGTGGTAATGAATCCACCTGCAATGCAGGAGACATGGCCAGAAAAGTGGCTTAGGTGTTTTGCTTGGACTGTGAAGAAGGCTGAGCACCAAAGAATTGATGCTTTTGAACTGTGGTGTCGGAGAAGACTCTTGAGAGTCCCTTGGACTGCAAGGAGTCCAACCAGTCCATTCTGAAGGAGATCAACCCTGGTATTTCTTTGGAAGGAATGATGCTAAAGCTGAAACTCCAGTACTTTGGCCACCTCATGCGAAGAGTTGACTCATTGGAAAAGACTCTGATGCTGGGAGGGATTGAGGGCAGGAGGAGAAGGGGACAACAGAGGATGAGATGGCTGGATGGCATTACTGACTCGATGGACGTGAATCTGAGTGAACTCTGGGAGTTGGTGATGGGCAGGGAGGCCTGGCGTGCTGCAATTCATGGGGTCGCAAAGAGTCGGACACGACTGAGTGACTGAACTGAACTGAACTGTCCATCTCTATGTTCTGTTGTATGCATGGGGCATGCTCAGTACCCTGCTTTTGCTCTCAACACCTTGTGTTTGCTCCAGGCTCTTCAAAAGTGACAGTTGGGTTTTTTGGTTTCTTTGTATCTTTTGGGTCCAGAAATTGTCCCAACTGTGTATGAACACAGTTTAGCCCCATATAGTCTCTCTGTATTTTTTTTTTTTTTAAGAGAGAAGTCTGAATTTTATTCTGGGCATAATAGGAAATCACAAAAGGATTTTCAGCAGAAAAGACACCATCTGAAGTATATTTTTTGTTTTGTTTTCTTTTGATGTTTTGTTTTTAATTGACATTTTCATTGAGATCACTGTAGATTTACTTGCAGTTTTAAGAAATAATACAGAGACAGCATGTGCTTAATTTAGTTTTCCCCCAGTGATAGCAATTTGTGCTGATCAAGAAGAGGTGTGTCCAGGTGCAAGCACTGCAGCAAAGGGTCCTACATCTCAGCCTGTCTCATTCCCCCTGAAGGATCTACACCCTTACTCTTAAGGAGTAATCAGTGGTAAAGAATCTGCTTGCCAAGCAGGAGACACAGGTTTGATCCTTGGGTCAGGAAGATACCCTGGAGGAAGGCATGGCAACCCACTGCAGTAGTCTTGCCTGGAGAATCCCATGGACAGAGGAGCCTGGTGGGATACAGTCCATGGGGTTGAAAAAGACTTGAACATGACTTAGCAACTTAACAACAAAAGACAATCTCTATCCTACAGAGGGGACAGATGGTATCATGGTCAGCACTATCTCCTCAGAATCTAGCACACCAGCTGACATGTGAAAAGTACTCACTCTCTGTTGAATGATTAAATGAAATAATTTGCACCCACACTTAAAACTAACATATCTGTTTAATAAAATAGAAAGTTTCCAACTTAAGGAAATTTCAGAACCTATCTTAAGCAGTAGCATGCAAGTTAGATCTAACATTCATGCTTACTGAGTAAGCTGATTTTATCAGTCCTGTAAACTGTTGTCAGAAGGAGAAGGGGGCATTCGTTTGGAATTTAGGTGTTCAGATTAAGGAAAAACCAAAGGTATAAACATTCCGCTGATGGAATCAGTGGTTATGAGGAGGAAGAGGGTACCAAAATGAACCATGGTGATGAGGAAAGCCTGAACTGAAAATGCATGCTGATGCTCATTCACACTAGGCCTCTAACAGTGAACTTACCACCACTGCTATAGGACTGGTTACCATTAAGCCTTTTCCTTCAAGATTTTTGTTGTTGTTGTTCAGTTGCTAAGTCATGTACAACGCTTTGCAACCCCATGGACTGCAGCATGCCAGGCTTCCCTGTCCTTCTCCCAGAGTTTGGTCAAATTCACATCAACTGAGTTAGTGATGCTATCTAACCATATCATCCTCATCTCATCCAAGATTTTTAAATGTTTCTAAATGCTTTTCTTCCCATAATAATATAATTTCAATTTCATAGTTTAAAAAAAAAAAAACTAGGATGATTTCAATATTCCTAGAATAAATCTGTTACATAAGATGCAGTTAGTTGTTCCACTGGAAGGATATCTTTAAGAAACCAAAATTATTACATAATTGCCATTATGTATTTTTAAAATGCATTAAATGCATTATTAGCACATATTTTTTAATATATTTTATTTCACCTGTATTAATTTACAACATATTACCATGTAGATTAAGTTAGCAACATGTTACCAACAAGTACAGGACTAGAATTACCTGTTGATCTGAATCTGTTTTGAGAACAGATCTATCTGTAATCAAGACTGCCCTGGAGATCTGCCTGTAATGCAGAAAAGTTAATCAATGACTCAGATTCCATGGATAAATCTCATTTATATAGCTATATGACCACCATAAGGTATGTTTGAAAGATTTAAGTCATGATAAAAGTGTCACCTCCCCAAACCAAGTCAAATTCTGCTTTAATCTTTTTTTGGCTCAGGAAAGGAGGATGTGTGACCTGCAGACAGACCCCAGCTGATGCGATGGAGTCAACATTAGGCTAGGTTCCCTTCAAACCAGAAAGAAACCTTATAAGAAAACAGTGGTAACACACTGAATATATCTTTGGTTTGGTATACATTTGCATCTTACTTAAAGAACAAAACCATATAGAACTGTCAATGTAACCACACAGATGAATTTCCCTAAGTTTTACCTTCCCTTGCAGAGTGGCTGGAGGGGTGCCTTACCTGTATTGCACATGTGAGCATGTGTTCTCAGACAAATAACTGTCTTCCACAAGGAAATGCTTAGAGATTATTCTCTGACCATACTGATCTATGATTGCTTTACATCTACAAAGAAGATAAGCACAGAAAAAAGTTATCATTGATGATTACATAATAAAGAAAACGAACATAATCAGCTAGCTACCAATCCTGAATCTAAAACTAATTTGTGAAAAGATTTTAAAATTGCCCACAAGTACACATTTTTGACGCAAAACTTAAACTGCAGAATATATATTCTTGTTGCTATTTTGAATCATTTTAAACTATTAAGTGTGGACTAGAACTTAAATATTTATTCTGAATGCTATTAATAGTAAGAGGAAAGTTAGGACAACTATTATGCTATAAGCTTTTCTAATGTTTAAGAACATAGAATTTTCTTTGTTTAGAACATAGAAGATTTTTCTTTGTTTAGGCTTTTTTTTTTTTAACAGATCTAAGAAAAGGGGGAGGAAAAGTTGATTAAGTATCTTGTTATATTATTTACAGCCTATAAAAGCCACTAAAGGCTTGTTTTTCTGTTAAGTGTCGCTTTCTCTTTTGTTCAAGAATAGCTATTTTGCAACAAGTGTGATAATGTTTTAAACCAAAAAAAATGGGGGGAGGGATAGAGCTTTTTTAATATCTGTTTCCACTTTACTTCAGAGGATGATCATAGAAAGACTGTTTTCAAGTGCTGTTTCCAAATAAAGAAAACACTTATGCATGGACATTACCAGGTCTCTGTCATCTGATATGTGTTGGGACCATGAATCATATAGAACCCTCCATTGACCTTCTCTCAGTGTGTCTAGATAAAATGATGAAAATTAGAATCCATCTCCTTGCAGTGCCACAAGTTATAAATGTACTTTATAGGGTTCATTATCCAAACTAATGGACTAAGAGCAACATCCTTGAAATGGATTTACCAGCACTGACAAAGACAGTATGCAATATTTCAGGAACTATATGCAAATGTCTACATGTTTCCTATATATTTTTATTATGGAAATAACACAATTTACTTTGTCATAGCTTTCCTTTTGAGACTAGAATTATTTTATTTGAAAAACACTTATATGTTACTCCTCATAAAATGCAAACAAGTAATTTCAAACTGATGCCATATTTAAAATATATTAGCATAAATTAAAATATGCTACCCTAAATAAGATCTATTTTTTAAAAAGAGCTATATAACAGGCATAAAGGCATTAACAGTAAAATGACAAATACCCAAGACCAATAGTGAAAGGAATTTAATGTGTATTTTCCTAAAGGTAGATTATGATATGCTGATATTCTTGAATAAATGGCATGACACTGCCATCAGGCTGAACTATATCTTGTGATGTTAGATACATATATTTTTAATCAATTGGCTATATATTAGTAAATATATCAATATTTATGTGATTTTTTTCCCATATCACTTCTACTTCCTTTCTCTTTCTCAATTATATTTCTATGCATATCGCCTCACATTTCATCAAACTAGAGCTCCTGCTTTATAAAATACTTAACTAACTAAAGTATTTATATCTATTTTAAAAAATAAGTACTTAGCGATGGCACCCCACTCCAGTACTCTTGCCTGGAAAATCCCATGGACACAGGAGCCTGGTAGGCTGTGGTCCATGCGGTCGCGAAGAGTCAGACACGACTGAGCGACTTCTGTTTCACTTTTCACTTTCATGCATTGGAGAAGGAAATAGCAACCCACTCCAGTGTTCTTGCCTGGAGAATCCCAGGGACGGGGGAGCCTGATGGACTGCCATCTATGGGGTCACACAGAGTCGGACATGACTGAAGTGACTTAGCAGCAAAATCAGAAAGGCAAGTTAGTCTCCTGGTTTGTTTTTATTAATTTTTTTTTTCTTTTTCTGGACCATGACATGTGGCTTGTGAGATCTTAGTTCCCCAAGCAGGGATCGAGCCAGGGCCTCTGCTGTGAAAACCGCAAGCCCTAACCACTGGACTGCCAGAGAATTCCTTCAAGTCTTCTGTTTTAAAACATTCATACACAATTTAAAACACAAGCCACTTTGGCAAGGGAAAAGAGAAATCTGTTGATCCATCATGAAGCATCAATCCCTATTTGTCCTGCAAACACTGACAAGCCTCTTTCTTACCTTTAACTCAGAGACTATAGAAAGTCAAGAGGGAATGATCTGGGCAGAAAAAAAGAGGCTGTTAAAATCTTCTGTATTTTGACAAGGATTCAGGTTATACAGATTTATCATTTGTCAACACTCAGGTAATGAGCACTTAATATTTGGGTACTTTACCACGTGTAAATTTTATATCAGAAGAAAAAGCTATAAACAAATATTAAACTCTAGTTAATGATACACATACTGAAGTATTTAGGGGAAATTGTACTGCTATCTGGAATTTACTGTGAAATTTACTGTGAAATGGTGAATAGGTGAACAGAGGGATAAATATTTGGGTAGACATATGATTAAGCAAGCATGTTAAAATGTTAATTGTAGAATCGAAGTTGTGGATATACAGGTGATCACCCTGAAATTCTTTCCATTTTAGTGTAGAGTTTAACATTTTCACCATAAATTGGAAGAGGGAGTGATATTAGTATAAACCCTGGACTCCAATCTAAGTCTTTGGAAAGGGCTCCCATTTAAGTAAACCACATAATTAAACCTGGCCCTGAAGCTTGTGGAGATCTCCTTGCTTATAGGTTTCCAAACACTAACTGGGCTGCTTTTGTGATAGCTATAGCTTTGGTGAAAGGCAGACAGTGATTTCATAAGTTATGGTATTAGCACTACTGGGGATCATTCAGAAGGGAAGGATGGGTATGGAGACTGGGGAGCTCAACTATGCAAGGATAATATGCCAATAAATGTGCCTATCTATGCTGGAGCTTCTGGATTAAAAAGTGATTCTCACAGGAGGAGGAGGAGGAGAAGGAAGCAAATCAGAATCACACCTGGGGGACTTTTTCAAATTATAAGCACCCCTGGAGATTCTGATAAGCTCCCAAATCCCAGGGAAGAATCACCATGGAGTGTGTCACAGCTACTATTGTATCTTTACACTATCCTAGGTGGAAAGTCAAGATTATTGCTATAGAAAAAAATACTGATTTCTGCAGAAATTGAGGTGACAGTCACATATGCCTAGTCAGCCTGATAGATGATAACAATACAACTTACCTGATAGTCTCATGCTAAAGTACTAAGGCTCTAGGCCTGAGCAAAGCTGTTCAAACCAAGACACATTTAAGTAAGTGATAAGATCTGTTTTCCCCTCAGATACTTACTGTCATATATTAGGCCTAATTGGGAGAACAATGAGGAAAGAAATACAGATTTGGGACCTAGACTTAGACTTTGCATTATAAAGATTAATATAAAAATTATGACATTCAAGTAATGGGAAACAACAAAAAGACATTAAAATAGCTTCTGTTCACCCCTCCAACATGAACTTGAGGAAGACATTAAAGATTAACAGCATTCTGAATTTAGTTGAGGACCTTGCTGAGCCCCATAAATAGTAAATTGAGGAGGAACATGATAGGAGTTCCCAGTTACAGGGTGCAATGACCAAGCTGATCATAAGAATCAGTGAAGCCAGACAGAACATTTCTAGAGTTGAGCTTTCTAAATCACAACAGTTATGCAGTTCTTGGTTCAATAACATGAGGGCACAAATAGCAAAATTATGGTAAGAAAGAAAAGAATCAGCAAGATGAAAACTCTTTATCTGGAATTTGGTCCAGGAGATAAAAATATTAAAACAGGTATCCATTCTCTATAATACATTAATTAAAGGGATTAGAAGATTCCCAGTAACTTAAGGAAACAAAATAATCCCCCCTGCTCACTATGCCCTTTCAAGCTTTCTCAAACATATTATTTCAAATGCCACCTTTTCAATGAAACCATTCCAAAACGCCTATTACTCATTTTTCTTTGGTAAATATCTACTTCAACAGTCTCAAACATGATTATGACTCCAAACCTATGGCTTGGCTCTTTGTTGTAATCAATCCCAAGCTCTGTATTCATATTTTTAACTATTATCTACTTTTTTTCTGGAGAGACTCCAAATGCCTTTTTAACCTAGCATGCCCCAAACCTGAATTCTTCATGGTTCCTCACCTGCTTCCCTTCTTGGAAACCCTGTCTCAGTTAATGGCATGACCAGCAGTTACTAGAGTTTCCTTAGCTTAGAAATCTCTTTTCCCACAGCTAATCTGCTACTCAATTTTGATTTCACCTTATAAAAACTTCTTGAAACTAGCCTTTCCTCAACATCTCCACTGACACTGTCCTAGACTCTTGTTAAAATTAATAAGATAATGAATGGATTGTTAGCATGCTGGTAGTTTATTTGTTAAACATAATGTTTATGCCATATGTGTGTGGCATAACAACTATGTACCAAGCACTGTTCTAAGAGGTGAAAGCTTGGTGGTGGGGGGAGCAGCAGAGTATTAGGGAATGTTCTTTGGAGGAAGTGATACATTAGCTGCTTTAAAAGCAGTTAAAACCAGTTAAAGCAAGCAAATAAGAACATTTCAATAGAAGCTCAGCACTTGCAGGGGAACAGAGGCAAGTAAGAGAAGTACAAGGAACCAAATAGGGAGAGAAGACATATGAACTGAGAGAGGCAGGCAAAGGTCAGACCCCAGAGTCTCACGTGTCATGTTAAAGGGTCTTAGACTTCATTCTGAAGTGATATAAAGTCACTGAAGCTTTTTACATAGGGAAGGACAGAGCCAGATCTGCATATTGAACAGATTTTAATGTATAATTATCTAATTAATTTATTTGTTCTTTAATGTACCCTGGTAGACTCTAAGCTCCATGAGAACAAAGACCATGATTATCTTGTATTGTGCTGTAACTCCAGTGCCTGGCACACAGATGACAACTGTGCATGGATGACTGAATACATGATGGATGATGGAAGTATTCAATGTATGTGAATAGTGCAGAAACAGAAACAAAGATTACAGAATCTCTGATTTTGCAGGTAAAGAATCTCTTTCCATCACAGTGCTTCATCCAAATCACTTCTAATTACAGAAATGGAATGTAAAAGTAACAAATCTAATCTTGTTATTCACCCATTTATAACTATATTACCATATGTAAAATAGATAGCCAACGGGAATTTGCTGTACAGCTCAGGAAACTCAAATAGGGGCTCTGTATCAACCTAGAGGGGTGGGATGGGGAGGGAAGTTCAAAAGGGAGGGGATATATGTATACCTATGGCTGATTCATGTTCAGGTTTGATAGAAAACAAAATTCTGTAAAGAAATTATTCTTCAATAAAAAAATAAATTAAAAAAAACTACATTATAATCTGAAATACCATTAATTATAATCTGAACTCCTTAACATAGCACAGAAGGATCTTCCCAATATATCTCCTCTATGGGATTCCAAAGTATTCAATTACATTAAAAACTACTATTAGCTAACAGGTACTAAGCTCTTGCTATATGGATTCTACACACTTTATCTGTTCAATTAATACTCATAATAACCAAATGAGATAAGTACTGTTGTGTCCCACTTTAAAGATTAAGAAACTGAAGCAAAGAGAAGTTAAACAACTTGCTAAAGTTCACTCAACTAGTAAGTGCGGAAGCCAGGGCACAGATCTAGGCCTACATGACCAGAGCCTATAATCTTTATACACAAGGGCAAGATTCATGTTTTATTCATCTCTTTATCCCCATAGCAACTAGCATGTGATTGGTAGAGGTTAAGTATCTAGAATATTACCACTACCATCTTGCAAATGGGACATAATAAAATACGAAATTCAGTGATTTTCTTATTTAATGAAAAATGGTGTTAAGAATCAGTCACCTCACCCTGAGTCTAACATACTATTTATTACTAACTTCCAAATACCTGGGAAAGGTACAGTTATTCCTGACATCAGAAAAAAAAAAAAGATATCTTCAAGAAATAGTAATAGCAGGAAATCTAGTAAGAGAGACAGCTGAAGTTCACAAGAACACTAGCTGAAGTAATTAGATTCAGACTATTGGTTACAGACATGTCTGGCCCAGGTCATCCATACCCTACGCTAGTATCAAATACTGCATTGCTAAATGGTGAAATCAAATTTACAGGAGTTATACATGGTCAGCATTCCTACAAAGGAAAAGAAAGCTGCTCAACAGCATTCAGTGTTTCCCAAAACAGTCAACAGAGGGCTTCAGTATTAGAATTTAATGAGAGTGTATAGAAAAGAACTCCTGATACATACGTCCTCTAAAAATTAAGAAAGCAGAGTCAAGGATAACACAGCCAAGAGAGCACAGTCAAAGCAGATCTCAGGAAAGTACATTAAACAAAAATAAAAAATAAGATAGAGCTCAAAATAAGTATGAATTTAGTTACATATTTCATATTTCTCCTCTCAAAGTTTGTACAACACTTTGATGTATAATCACCATGCTAAACTCAATGCTATGATCATTTATGCTTCTATTTGCTTTCCTCAATGAAAGGTGAAAAGAAAAGCACAAAAAAGATATCATCAAGTTTTAATCTTCATTTTTTTAACTTAAATCTATTGAGTATAATGGATGATAGGAACCTGCCTTGATTCTGGGGATACCATAGCAGTGAGATCCTGCCTTTCCTTACAGGTAATTTACAATCCTATGGGGGGACCTGAGTTGCGGGGCTGGCAGAGGGTTCTGATCTAGTCTGTGGGATCAGAAAATAAACTTAGACCTCTGAGGTCTAAGCATGAGGTCTAAGCACCTGAAGCATGGGTAGCTCTTAACCACACCAAAGAGGAAAGAGGATGCCAAGTGTTCCATACAGAAAAATAGGGGAGACAAGACAATCTAAAACCATATGGAGGCAAATGAGACAAATGCAAACGTTTGCAAATTCCTTGATTAATAAGCCTATAAAATTCAGAATAAACAATTGTTTGAGTCAACCTGGATTGCTTAAAAAGAAATGTATGCTGGATATGCCCAAATATAAACTCAAGGATTTTCCCTCAAAAAATTATCCCTTATTTATATTCAAATCCTGACAAAATATCTATTACTGGTAGGTCTCTCAATTATTTGATTTTGAATGACAAAGTAATAGTATTTGGGAAAGATAAATTAGCCTGAGTCAACTTCAGTCAATACTTGCTTTAGATGCTTATAGAGAATCTTTAACTTGATACAATGGATTTTTAGTGAAGATATGAATTTACAGTTTTGAAGTACTGGTTGTTTCTTAAAAAGAAATTTTTTAAAGATCACTTATACAATTTAGTATAGTGAGAATACTCTACATATCGTGAATATTATAAATGCAGGTCAAATTTTTAACTGTCCCACTATTAACGAAATAAATATTTATGGCTTGGAATAAGTTTTCCAATATGAGAATCATACACAGAATACAAAATGGCTATATCATAAACACCCCAAGATGGACAATAAAAAGATAGTCATTGGAAAACTGACATTCTAGTAAAGTAATAATAAACAGTATCAGTAGCCATTTTGCGATTTCATTTACATTCATTAAAACAGACACATACAACCTGTTCTAACATTTTTTTAAATTTTTCACTGGACTGAAGATTACCCAATATGTGAGAATGGACTATATTTGGGCATATAAAACATTTTAAGATAATTTATTTCTAAGTACTAAGGAAAATTTAAGTATTTTCTAAGTACTTTCAGTAACTCAACTAAAGCATGTCATATCTGGGAGGAGACCTGAAAACTACCACAGAGTCCATCTAACTCATAGCCAAAGGAACTGGCCCAGAGACAAGTGACTTGCCCACTGTCCCTCATGGCAGTGACAGAGTTCCCGGTCTCCTTTTACTCCAGGGTTACCTGACCATTGCATGCCTTAAGAGTTGTTAAAGAATAATTATTATGTTTAAGGTCTTTCTTCTACAAAGATACAAAAGAAATGAATTAAGACCTAGAGTGCCTAGTCCATCATGGAACATAGTACCAGTGGCTAAATCTTGAACTTTACCTTACAGATCAGTGTTTCTCAGTTTCATCTAAGGAGTACCTACATAATATTCAGCTGGAGGTGTTCCTTAAAACTGCAAATTTCCTGGGTCCACTCTAAGCACAGTATCCAATTTCACTCTGCCAGCATGAGGCACAGAAATGGGCATTTTGTTTTACAAGTTTACCTATTACCTAGTGATTTACAGACACATTAAAATTTGAAAACTACCAAACTTTGGTCTTTAGAGCCTGAGCCCTCACCTATCTGTTGCAGTCCGAAATCTGCAGCAGACCACAAAGAAGAGTTCCTCTATTTAGAGTTTGTAATAAGAACTAAGTCAAAGTTAAGGTAAATGCAGCCTTTAGTGCAACAGATGCTTTTTACTGTACTAACAGATCCTTTAAGAAAAACAAAAAACAAACATGAGCCATGCAAATTCTTCATGTCACTAAGAGTAACCTGTAGGACTGGAATGAGACCTCCAAAAGGTAAAAGGATCTAAGTAAATAAGCACCAAACAAGCAATTCATTATCTAGCTTTCCATCATGGATACATACTCATGCTTCAAAATGAATGCATAAGGGAAAATGACTCTAAGAATCATAAAGACAACTATTCCTTCATGAACCTCCAGAGAGCCCTCACGTATCAATATATCTTGGGCCTGTGGGATAGATTTTTCACTGTAGATTATTAATGTTTCACTTATGTAGTACCTTTCTGTTAAAGTGCTAAAGATAATTATATGCTTTTAAACCATGTGTCTATTTTATCTTATACTAGATAATTACTTTGCTTGTCTAAATATTACATATTCTAGTTGAATTTGTTCTCCACCATATCTCAAAATACTAGTTATTGCACTATAACTGGCCTATAAGAAATTAACACTTTATGCTACTTAGATTATACAAAATTATTGTAAAATGAAAAAACAAAAAATAAATTTTATATTTTTAAGATTCTAGGTCTAGATATTAAGGCATTTTATGACCTGAACAATACTACTTCTTTATATATCCCTAAAAACAGTCACACAAGAGATATGGATCAGTAAATGCTTAAAAAAAGAAAAATACATAGCAATTTAAACAGCTCCTAAACATAAATAAAAAATAAAAAATAAAATTAAAAAAAAATAAATAAATAAACAGCTCCTAAAATTTGATGCAGTTAACCCATTTACATTTAAATGTAAAGCCCAGAAATTAAAAAAAAAAATACTACTTAGAGTAATTTAGACAAGAACACATTTTAGTAACTGAATAATAAATCCTAGAAAAATAAATCTTAAATATAAAAATGAACAGATAAAGAGATCATGTTCAGCCTTGTTTAAAAGTAGGTACATTCTTATTTCAGTCCTAAACCAGCCTGCAGGCCTGATACGGTTGTAAAGAAATTCATCCTCAGATAACAGGGCAGCATAGTTTATGACAACAATCTACCTAAAAATCATTAAAGTCTTTTCTCTTGGAGTGACATGCATTATCAGCAGAGATTAATCTGATGAGTCTTTAGGTGAGATCCATTTTTAAAAATGCAATAACAGAGGGCTTTGTTGTCATCTGATGAAAATCAATTAGAGAAGGTAAGGCCACAAGGAAAACTAACATCACTCATCACTCACCCCCGGCAGCTGAAATGATTTGTCTTCTGAGCTTGGATGATCAGGAGCTATAGTCATATTGCAGGGAAATTAATTTAGTTTCTATATTCTGAACTCACTTTCCTTGTTCTGGAGGATCTAAACACAAATTACTTTTAATCAAGGTTGATATGTTATTAATACCAAGGAGGATCTTTGAAGAATCATTTTTTTAAAAATCGACTTTAGCACTTTTCACTTATGCTTGGGGGTGTAAATATAGGAAGGTAACTTATATCATCCTTACTTTCCAGATTCTTTGTCCACAACAAGGCACTGTACTGAATGGCGAAGACAATAGATTCCACCAAACACTGCACACATTCTAGGAAGAGAATAGGAAAATGAGGATTAGAATTCTTGAGTTGAAAATTAAGGTAACATAAAGTTTTTTTAAATATTTAACATCTAATAAATTTAACTGGTCTTAGAGAAAAAAAGATATTGATAATTTATTATCTTTTCTATCATGGTATTAAGAATATCTCAGAGATAAGATTAATATTTTAATGCAGCAGAGGTATTAGTGCTAATAATACAACATGAAAACCTAGAATTGTGACCAAGCTGAAAGTATCAATAAGCAAAGCTCAGTTATCCCCCATTCCCAAACCAGCTACTGACTACCTAAGGTATATAGGCTACAAATAACCTCAGGAGGTGATGGATGAGACCCCTCCACAACAGAAGTGACCACAAAGAAATGCTAAGGGAAAAACAAGCTGGGAAGGCTCTGGAAATTTTACTTACCATAAAAGTAAGCACAAACTAAATCAGGAACTGAAAATCAGAGCAATAAGCACAGGAGTTAATGCTACAGAAGCTCTAAGGAGTTTGTCTAACTCATGAATCTAGGGGCTGGAGTTTTAATGCCCATGTAGGGAAAGGAGAGGCCTTAGGATTCAAACAAAGCAGGGAGTAGAGAATTCTCTACTCGCTGTAGAGAATAGAGAGTAGAGTAGTGAGAGAGTAGAGCAGAGAGCAGAGTAGTGAGATATACTCTAATAATATCTGGATCCTTAAAGGACTATACTTTAGTGAAAAGGTGATCAAGGGGGAAAATCCAGTGACTACAAGAGAGAAAACGTTAAATGGTTTTATCTAAAGCCCTGTGTAGGTGTCCACGATGGCTCAGTGGTAAAGAATCCATCTGCAAGGATGTATATTCTTCTGTATTTATAACCAGTGGTCTTCTCTCACATAGACTGGAAATCTGAAATTACACTATTACATGATTTGAGAAACTCTGACTGAGCAACTTCACTCACTAACCAATAAAACATCATGAAAAATGGCTCTGTGCCAATGTGTGTGATCAACAGCTCAGCTGTGTCTGACTCTTTGCAGACCCAAAGACTAACCTGCTAGGCTCCTCTGTCCATGGAATTCTCCATGCAAGAATAATGGAGTGGGTTGCCACTTCCTACTCCAGGGGATCTTCCTGACCCAGGGATCGAACCCACGTCTCTTGTGTCTTCTGCATTCGCAGGCTGAATCTTTACCACTGGCCCCACCTGGGTCAGTAGTACCCTGGGAAATTTTGTGGAAGCAACTCCTAAAACTTTCTAGAACAATATGACCTCAATCCAGGCTACATGAAATTATCAAAAACAGAGTTCCCTTATGATGAGCTTATAATCTAAAATAACAGATGAAGAAATGCATCTTATCCTAAGTGAGAATTAACGGACATAACAAATAGAAGGAACAGATTCCCACTAAACCTTATTCAGATAGTTATAATGAGTATACTAAAAAGGGATGGATTAAAAACATTAAGAATGATGGAAAGCCCAGGAAGAAGACTGTGGTAGACTGAATAATGCTCCCATCACAGATGTCCACATCCTAATCCCTGGAACCTGTGGATATGTTCTCTTACAAAGCAAGAGGATCTCTGAAGATGTGATTAAATTAAAGATCATGAGATGAGGAAATTATCCTAGATTATCCCAGTGGATGCAATGTCATCAGAAAGGTATCTTAAAAGAGGAAGCAGAAAGGTCAAAGTCAGTGAAGATTTACAGATGGAAGCAGAGGTCAGAATCATATCACTGCTAAAAGGGGGTCATAAGTCAAGGAATGCAGGGGGCTTTTATAAGCTGGAAAAGACAAGAAATAGATTCTCTCCTACAGCCCCAAGATAGAAGGAGCCCAGCCTATTCATTTTAGGCTTCAGACACCCAGGACTGTGAGACAACAGACTTGCATTATTTTAAGCTAATAAGCTTATGGCGATTTATTATGGCAGTGATAGCAAACTAATATAAGACCCATGAAAGTGAAGTCGTTCAGTCGTGTCTAACTCTTTGTGACCCCATGGATTATAGACGGCCAGGTTCCTCTGTCCATGGGATTTTCCAGGCAAGAATACTGGAGTGGGTTGCCATTTTCTTCTCCAGGAGATCTTCCCAACCCAGGGATTGAACCTGGGTCTCTGACATTGTAGGCAGATGCTTTACTGTCTGAGCCAGCAGGGTGTCTCTTAATATAAAAGCCATAAGTATGTGAAAATGATTATGACAGAGGTGGCATTACAGACCAGTGGGGAAAGAATGGATCACTGAACAAGTGGTTTTGAGACAACTGATTTATACCATATACAGAATCAATCCCAGGTAGATGAAAGTATAAATATAAAAGACAAAGCTTCTAGAATATATGAGCATATATATTTGAGTTCAGGGGAAAGAAATATTTCTTAAATAAGATACAAAAGGCTAAATTGTAGAGAAAATGTTGAAAAAAAGCATTTTTAAATGATAAACATCTGGACAAAAAAAGAAAGTGAAAAGCCATGGACTAGGAAAGATATAAAAAATATCTTACAAATTATTTTAAAAATATCAGTTTGGCAAAACCAATACAATATTGTAAAGTAAAAATAATAATAATAATAATAATAATAATAATATCAGTTTGGATAATAATTTGGCCATGTCTAATAAAGTCGAAGATGCATATGTCTCTGTTCAGTTCAGTTCAGTTGCTCAATGGTGTCCGACTCTTTGCAACCCCATGAATTGCAGCACGCCAGGCCTCCCTGTCCATCACCGACTCCCGGAGTTCACTCAGATTCACGTCCATCGAGTCAGTGATGCCATCCAGCCATCTCATCCTCTGTCGTTCCCTTCTCCTCCCGCCCCCAATTCCTCCCAGCATCAGAGTCTTTTCCAATGAGTCAACTCTTCGCATGAGGTGGCCAAAGTACTGGAGTTTCAGCTTTAGCATCATTCCTTCCAAAGAAATCCCAGGGATGATCTCCTTCAGAATGGACTGGTTGGATCTCCTTGCAGTCCAAGGGACTCTCAAGAGTCTTCTCCAACACCACAGTTCAAAAGCATCAATTCTTCAGCACTCAGCTTCCTACACAGTCCAACTCTCACGTTCATACATGACCACTGGAAAAACCATAGCCTTGACTCGATGGACCTTTCCTTCACAGTCCAACTCTCACGTTCATACATGACCACTGGAAAAACCATAGCCTTGACTCGATGGACCTTTCCTTCACAGTCCAACTCTCACGTTCATACATGACCACTGGAAAAACCATAGCCTTGACTCGATGGACCTTTGTTGGCAAAGTAATGTCTCTGCTTTTCAATGTGCTATCTAGGTTGGTCATAACTTTCCTTCCAAGGAGGAAGTGTCTTTTAATTTCATGGCTGCAGTCACCATCTGCATTAATTTTGGAGCCCAAAAAAATAAAGTCTGAAACTGTTTCCATTGTTTCCCCATCTATTTCCCATGAAGTGATGGGACCAGATGCCATGATCTTCGTTTTCTGAATGTTGAGCTTTAAGCCAACTTTTTCACTCTCCTCTTTCACTTTCATCAAGAGTGCAACATTTTGACTATTAGGTATAAATCTTACAGACTCTCAGATATATATACAAAAGATGTGCATAAATATATATTTTTTCCTGTATTGTTTCTTAGACAGCATATAATAGTGGTTATGAGAAAGTATTCTGACTGTCTGAGTTTATATCCCAGCTAGTCCATCTTGCAGTTATGTGACCTTTCAGTATCCTATTTTCTTCATCTGTATAATGAGAATAATAGTATTTATCTCATATAGGATTCTTCTGGAAATTAAATGAGTTAATATTTGAAAAGAAGCTACACAGTGCTTGGCACACAGTATTACATAAAGCACTCATTCATTAAATAAATAGGTACTATTTGATATACATCACATGTAACCCAAATATCCATCAAGAGGAGAATGAACCAAAGAAAATATAGTATATTCATATGTGTGATAAATAATTTAACCTGGCCCATAAAGACATCTAGCCTTTGTCTTTGTCCTCTCAGAAGTGATTTCTAAGCCCTTGAAATGCCAAGCCTAAAAGACATGTCCTTGTTTGTCCGTAGGCTTTGGGTCACCAGACAGTCTTAACAATATGACTTATGGTGGGGACTGGCCATACCAGAGTCTTAGAGTAAGGACTAGCCTAAGACTAAGAAAGATCAAAGTTTGATTTAGGATGGAGACTTTGGGAACTGTGGTATCAGTTAACCTCTGGTGGGGCTGGAGACTGAAATCAGCTCCATGGGTAAATCAGTCACACTTGAATGATGGAGCTCCAATGAAAGTTCTGGACAGATGAAGCTCAGCTGAGCTTCCCTGTTTAGCCATCCTTTGTGAATACTTCTATACAACAATACCAGGAGAGTAATACTGCCCTAACTCCATGGGGAGAGGACAACTGAAAGCCCGACATTTGGAGCCACCCTGAACTCTATCTTATACACTTCTTCCCTTGAGTGATCTCAATTTATACCCATTCCCTGCAATAAAGCATAACTGTGGGTTAACAGCTTTTAGTGAGTTCTGGGAGTCCTTCTAATGAACCACCAAAACTGAGGCTGGTTTTGTGAATACCCCAAATGTGTAGACTGTGTCAGAAGTATGGGTGGTCTTACAAGGACTACAACATCTAACTGTACAGTTGACTTAATCTCTCACATTGTTGGAATGTTACTGTTCAGCCACTAAGTCGTGTCCAACTCTTCAACTTCATGGACTGCAGCACATCAGACTTCCCTGTCCTTCACTATCCCCTGGAGTTTTCTCAAACTCATGTCCATTGAGTCAGTGATGCCATCCAACCATCCTCTGTTACCCCTTTTTCCTCCTGCCCTCAATCTTTCCCAGCAGCAGGGTCTTTTTCAATGAGTCAGCTCTTCCCATCAGGTGGCCCAAGTATTGGAGATTCAGCATCAGTACTTCCAATGAATATTCAGCATTGATTTTCTTTAGGATTTATTGGTTTGATCTTCTTGCTGTCCAAGGGACTCTCAAGAGTCTTCTTCAGCATCACAGTTCGAAAGCTTCAATTCTTCGATCCTCAGCATACTTTATGGTCCAACTCTCACAATTGTACATAACTACTGCAAAAACCACAGCTTTGACTATACAGACAAAATGATGTTGGCAAAGTGATGTCTCTACTTTTTAATAGGTTGTTTAAGTTAGACATAGCTTTCCTCTTAAGAAGCAAGCATCTTTTAATTTTGTGGCTGCAGTCACTGTCCACAGTGATTTTGGAGCCCAAGAAAATAAAATCTGAAAGTTTATACTTTTTCCCCTTCTATTTGCCATATAGAGATGTGACCAGATGCCATGATCTTAGTTTTCTGAGTTTTCTTAGTTTTCTGGGTTTTAAGCCAGCTTTATCAGTCTCCTCTTTCATCTTCATCAAGAAGCTCTTTAGTTCCTCTTTGCTTTCTGCCATTAGAGGTGGTATCATCTATGTATCTGAAGTTCTTGATACTGAGTATGACAATCTGCCTCTGGGTGTTCAAGGCGTGTAGTTTCTTCTAATACAATTTAAGCAACTTGGGTATCTGGTGAAGTCAACTACCTTCCCCAGAGGAAACTGTGACAGTTGCAGGAGAACTGCGGATCCTCATAAGCACTGAGATTTACCTCTTCATTCCCCAATATTTATGAAACTAGGCCTACTATGTATCAACTGTAGTTCTGGATATCAGGGATACAAAAGTCAACAAGACAAATGCTGTCCTTGTTGACACACAACTTATCTAGTGCACAACAGAGACAGTAAACAAGAAATAAGGTAACAGAAGATAGTGACATGTTCTGAAACAATAAAACAGGATAATGTGAGGGTGATGCACGGGTTTGAACATTAGACAGGATAATCAGGATTAGACAGGATAATTCTTCTTTGAGGCACTGACATTTGAGTTAAGACCTAGGTGACAAGTAGAAATGAACCATGTGGAGATCTGGAGGAAGAATATACTTAGCAGAAGAAACAGCAAATTTGAAAATGTAGAAGTGCAGAGTAGCTTGGTGTATTTGAGGGAAAGAGACAGAGAGAGCCAGCAGGGCTGAACATAGTGACTAGTGAGAAATATCACATGAAATGGGGTCACAGACCCCCTGCAGGGGCTTGACCATGCAGGGCTTCAAAGGTTAGAGTGAAGACTTTAAATTTTACAATGAGAAACCACCAGAAGATTTTGAGTAGGACACTGACATAATCAGATTTTTATTAAAAAAAAAAAAAAAAAGAGCCTGGCTGCTGTTGAGAGAATTGTCAATGGGGCAAGAGTAGAAAAGGGGAGGCCAGTTATGTCTGCAGTAGACCAGCGAGAGATGATGCTGGTCTGAAGCAGGGTCATGGCAAGAGAGATGAAGTGGAGAGAGTGGGGACATAGTTAAGACATAAATCTGATAAGAATTGCTAATGGACTAGATGTAGCAGGAAGATGTCTTCCTGAAGACAAATTTAAGGTAATACACCTATCCATGAGAGCAGTCTCCCCTCTGAAATATGTGACAATCAAATGTTACTGCTCAAGTCTGATAACAGTATTGCTGTACAATAAGTGCTTTGAAGGGCTTCTGCAGAAATGCTCTTCTTTCACCTGGGCTGTGGTTATTAGGGTCAGCTAAGTCTTACCAACTCAGTGACCATAACTCCTGACCATCCTTTAAAATTACTATTTAATACTAATTTCTACATGGGAGGACATGATGAAGAGATTAGTTTCTGTGCTTTCAAGGAGTTACCATGTACTTGGAAGGGTACAACACTGTTGATAATTCAAGAAATTATATGATACAAGTATCTGAGTGCAGTGGATCTTTTGATGCAAGTTTCACACTCACTGAAAAAGTTGTGGGCAGATGGATTGCCCTTTAGGCACTGGTATCACTCTGGGAAGGCATTATCATCATGCTTAACTTAGGAAAAGCTGTCAAAAAGCAATGTATAGCCTTCATAAAGCTCACTCCCAGAAACTGTCCCTATTTTATAGATCTCAGCCATATATCTAGCTTTCTCTGTTCTTGGTGACATTCTGTGGATGATATATTCTCTTTTATTTCCCCAGCTTTTCCACCTGTAATTTAACCTTCTATAGGAAAAGTCACAATAAAAATATGTATTGGATGACAGAAACAGATCTGTATTAATAACTGCACCAGGGGCCCAGAATAAATTAGCACAAATTATAGAGTACAAGTCATAATTCAATTTTTTAAAAATAAAGTCTTCCCAAAGTATTGGGGGTCAATTTACATGCTTGGGTCACGACCTAGGTTCTGTAGCTACAGTTCTTGTGTAAAATGGCTCCCTGGGTTATATAAGTGTCAGAATCACTTTGTCAATTCAATGATTCTTCAGTATAGCCTATCACAATGATATCCACAGAGCTTTTGATGAGAAAGCACTGGTATTTACTGACTACTCTTTAAACAAATTATAATTTAAACTAAGTTGTTGATAAAATTGAACTTTTCAGTCTGAACACACAGGCTAATAGCCTCACGTTTCTTATTTGCCACATGTCTGTAAAAGCAAATTCATTTAAAAACAGATATTTCAAATTCAAAAAAAAATAAAAAATACAGATATTTCAAATTCAAAAGAAAGCCTTTTGTTCACTTTTGGGATGTAGCAAACAAGTCTACAGTAAACCAACTTATGCTCTTCATGAGATTTCCCTTAATTTCCTTTCTCAGACTTTCTCTGCTGATATCCTCGGGCTTCCCAGGTGGCTCACTGCTTTCCGCTGCAGGAGACGCAGGAGACATGGGTTAACAGGTTCGATCCCTGGGTCAGAAAGATGCCCTGGAGGAGGAAATGACAATCCACTCCAGTATTCTGGCCAGGACAATCCCACAGACAGAGGAGCATGGCAGGCTGTACCCTATGGGGTCTATGGGGTCACAAAGAGTCAGACATGACTGAGCAACTGAGCTAGGCTTGATATGATGTACTCATCTCTTATTTAAATAATCCTCTTTCAAATCCTTGATCCATTTGCCACCTAATCTTCAAAACTCAAATTGTACAAATAACACAGGTAAAGAGGTATCAATTGTGAATCAGGCAATAACAGATTTTTTGATTACATCCAGAATTATGTAGATCCTTCTGAATGCAGCTACATGAATATTCAAGGCAAGTATCTTCAGAGAACCCTACATAATGACTCCTGGATCTCTTCAATGAGTTGAAATATATGTGTGCAGCCATCTTCTTAGAGATATAGTCTTGTATTCCATTTTTCTGCCTTCTAAAACAGTTCTTCAGATAATACTCTTTAGCTTAGTATTATATTTTACTATCTACAAGCTCTCAATGTCAACTATAAATTGGGAAGCAACTCGGAGTTACTATGCTGACTCTTCAATTATTTATAAAAATGCTAAAAACAAAGAAAGCCTACTGTAAAAATCTCTCCATGAATGTAAGAGCTTATTTTAAACTACACATTTGTTCCTTCCTTCTATTTAAACTAGGTGTCTACACATGACTAAACATTATCCCCAACCCCATGGCGAGAGGACATTTCCTTTTCCTTAATTTATTTATTTTAATTGGAAGCTAATTACTTTACAATACTGTAGTGGTGTTTCCCATACACTGACATGAATCAGCCATGGGTATACATGTGTTCCCCATCCTGAACCCCTCCTCCCACCTCCCTCCCCATCCCATGCCTCAGGGTCATCCAAGCGCACCAGCCCTGAGCACCCTGTTTCATTCATCGAACCTAGACTGGAGATCTGTTTCACATATGATAATATATATGTTCCAATGTTATTCTCTCAAATCATCCCACCCTCACTTTCTCCCACAGAGTTCAAAAGACTGTTCTTTACATCTGTGTCTCTTTTGCTGTCTTGCTTACAGGGTCATTGTTACCATCTTTCCAAATTCCATATATATGTGTTAGTATAATTCCAGAAAGAATGAAGGGATGGAGCCAAAGCAAAAACAATACCCAGCTGTGGATCTGACTGGTGGTAGAAGCAAGGTCCAATGCTGTAAAGAGCAATATTACATAGGAACCTGGAATGTCAGGTCCATGAATCAAGGCAAATTGGAAGTGGTCAAACAAGAAATGGCAAGGGTGAACGTCGACATTCTAGGAATCAGCGAACTAAAATGGACTGGAATGCGTGAATTTAACTCAGATGACCATTATATCTACTACTGCGGGCAGGAATCCCTCAGAAGAAATGGAGTAGCTATCATGGTCAACAAAACAGTCCAAAATGCAGTACTTGGATGCAATCTCAAAAGCGACAGAATGATCTCTGTTCATCTCCAAGGCAAACCATTCAATCTCACAGTTATCCAAGTCTATGCCCCCACCAGCAATGCTGAAGAAGCTGAAGTTGAACGGTTCTATGAAGACTTACAAGACCTTTTAGAACTAACACCCAAAAAAGATGTCCTTTTCATTACAGGGGACTGGAATGCAAAAGTAGGAAGTCAAGAAACACCTGGAGTAACAGGCAAATTTGGCCTTGGAATTCAGAATGAAACAGGACAAAGACTAATAGAATTTTGCCAACATAATGCACTGGTCATAGCAAACACCCTCTTCCAACAACACAAGAGAAGACTCCACACATGGACATCACCAGATGGTCAACACTGAAATCAGACTGATTATATTCTTTGCAGCCAAAGATGGAGAAGCTCTATACAGTCAACAAAAACGAGACCAGGAGCTGACTGTGGCTCAGATCATGAACTCCTTATTGCCAAATTCAGACTCAAATTGAAGAAAGTAGGGAAAACCGCTAGACCATTCAGGTATGACCTAAATCAAATCCCTTATGATTATACAGTGGAAGTGAGAAACAGATTTAAGGGCCTAGATCTGATAGATAGAGTGCCTGATGAACTATGGAATGAGGTTCGTGACATTGTACAGGAGACAGGGATCAAGACCATCCCCATGGAAAAGATGCAAAAAAGCAAAATGGCTGTGTGAGGAGGCCTTACAAATAGCTGTGAAAAGAAGAGAGGCGAAAAGCAAAGGAGAAAAGGAAAGATATAAGCATCTGAATGCAGAGTTCCAGAGAACAGCAAGGAGAGATAAGAAAGCCTTCTTCAGCGATCAATGCAAAGAAATAGAGGAAAACAACAGAATGGGAAAGACTAGAGATCTCTTCAAGAAAATTAGAGATACCAAGGGAACATTTCTTGTAAAGATGGGCTCAATAAAGGACAGAAATGGTATGGACCTAACAGAAGCAGAAGATATTAAGAAGAGGTGGCAAGAATACATGGAAGAACTGTACAAAAAAGATCTTCACGACCCAGATAATCATGACGGTGTGATCACTCATCTAGAGCCAGACATCCTGGAATGTGAAGTCAAGTGGGTCTTGGAAAGCAACGCTATGAACAAAGCTAGTGGAGGTGATGGAATTCCAGTGGAGCTGTTTCAAACCCTGAAAGATGATGCTGTGAAAGTGCTACATTCAATATGCCAGCAAATTTGGAAAACTCAGCAGTGGCCACAGGACTGGAAAAGGTCAATTTTCATTCCAATTCCAAAGAAAGGCAATGCCAAAGAATGCTCAAACTACTGCACAATTGCATTCATCTCACACGCTAGTAAAGTAATGCTCAAAATTCTCCAAGCCAGGCTTCAGCAATATGTGAAATATGAACTTCCAGATGTTCAAGCTGGATTCAGAAAAGGCACAGGAACCAGAGATCAAATTGCCAATATACGCTGGATCATGGAAAAAGCAAGAGAGTTCCAGAAAAACATCTATTTCTGCTTTATTGATTATGCCAAAGCTTTTGAATGTGTGGATCACAATAAACTGTGGAAAATTCTGAGAGAGATGGGAATATCAGACCACCTGACCTGCCTCTTGAGAAATCTGTATGCAGGTCAGGAAGCAGCAGTTAGAGCTGGACATGGAACAACAGACTGGTTCCAAATAGGAAAAGGAGTACGTCAAGGCTGTATATTGTCACCCTGCTTATTTAACTTACATGCAGAGTACATCATGAGAAATGCTGGGCTGGAAGAAACACAAGCTGGAATCAAGATTGACAGAAGAAATATCAATAACCTCAGATATGCAGATGGCACCACCCTTATGGCAGAAAGTGAAGAGGAACTTAAAAGCCTCTTGATGAAATTGAAAGTGGAGCGTGAAAAAGTTGGCCTAAAGCTCAACATTCAGAAAATGAAGATTATGGCATCTGGTTCCATCACTTCATTTGAAATAGATGGGGAAACAGTGGGAACAGGGTCAGAGTTTATTTTGGGGGGCTCCAAAATCACTGCAGATGGTGATGGCAGCCATGAAATTAAAAGACACTTACTCCTTGGAAGAAAAGTTATGACCAACCTAGATAGCATATTCAAAAGCAGAGACATTACTTTGCCAACTAAAGTCCGTCTAGTCAAGGCTATGGTTTTTCCTGTGGCCATGTATGAATGTGAGAATTGGATTGTGAAGAAGGCAGAGCACCGAAGAATTGATGCTTTTTAACTGTGGTGTTGGAGAAGACTCTTGAGAGTCCCTTGGACTGCAAGGAGATCCAACCAGTCCATTCGGAAGGAGATCAACCCTGGGATTTCTTTGGAAGGAATGATGCTAAAGCTGAAACTCCAGTACTTTGGCCACCTCATGCGAAGAGTTGACTCATTGGAAAAGACTCTGATGCTGGGAGGGATTGGGGCCAGGAGGAGAAGAGGACGACAGAGGATGAGATGGCTGGATGGCATTACTGACTCGATGGACGTGAGTCTGAGTGAATTCCAGGAGTTGGTGATGGACAGGGAGGCCTGGCGTGCTGCAATTCATGGAGTCGCAAAGAGTCGGACACGACTGAGCGACTGAACTGAACTGATACTCTATTCGTGTTTTTCTTTGACTTACTTCACTCTGTATAATAGGCCCCAGTTTTATCCACCTCAGAACTGATTCAAATGGATTCTTTTTAATGGCTCACTAATATTCCATTGTTATATGTACCACAGCTTTCTTAACCATTCGTCTGCTGATGGCAACCTAGGTTGTTTCCATGTCCTGGCTATTGTAAACAGTGCTGCAATGAACATTGGTGTATACGTGTCTCTTTCAATTCTGGTTTGAGAGGACATTTCTTAAAGCAGTCTTTGATACAAAATCTATCAAAGGCTTTTTGAAAATTTGAATGTTCACTGGTTCCCTCTTGTGCACACCTTTTTTACCTCTCTCAAAGAACCCTGTTAGATGCTGAGGTATAATTACCTCACAAAAGCATATTCTTTCCTCCTGTGGGTTATATATTCAATAACTTCACCCTTTAGCTATTTATTAAAAAATTGACTCTCAGGTCAAATAGTTAGCCTTATTTCTCTGTGGTTCCTTGGGCTCCTTCTTTAAACTATGTTCGCTCTACACCTTCTTGATACCCCAAGGCAACTGATTTTCTTCAACTGCCCTTCCCAAAGTGAACCTCTGCTCAAGTCTCTCACATTTTAAACTGAGAAGTTTCACACACAAAAGTGACTCAGGCCTCTGCAATCCCTGATAGTCACTTTTTCCCTTTGTTGGCACACAGCAATTCATATAGTAAAATAAAACAAAGGATAGTCACTTCTGTTAGACAAATCCTAGAAAAGGCTTGCAAACCTTTTCAGTGCAAAGGTTAACAGTACTGGCCGGGGACCTGAAGGTAGAGCTATCAGCCATGATTCACCTCAGGCTGTTTAAAAGACTGAAAGTGTTCAAATTAAACAACTAGTCACCTGCACTGCATTAATTTACAATAGACGCAGAAGTATAAGGTATGGACTTAGCCCTCTGTTAAGCATGTGAGACAAATGACATTATTAAGTGTAATAACCAGAGAAAAACTGAAGATTATATGGTAGAGACTAAAAGCATTATAAAGGAGTTTAGAGAAGAAAGAAGTCAACATATTTAAAGAGATGGGGTTAAAGAATGTCACAACCAGAGAAAATCTCTACAAGAGCTGGACCAATTCCCTGTTATAGAATCCAAGAAGTTAAATTACTTGCTGTAAAGCACAGAGCTTCTTGCAGTCAGAGGTAGTGGAGGGAGATCTGATAGCTAACCCTGAATCAAGCCTTGAAGAGGAGTAGGTTAGGCTGCTGAGGATGAAGGAATGTTTCTCTCTAAAACATGAGAAAATATAAGGAAAGGTGACAATGCACATAGATATCTAAGTAACTGAAAGTAAAGTGATAGTCGCTCAGTCATGTCTGACTCTTTGTGACCCCATGGACTATAGCCCGCCAGGCTCCTCTGTCCATGGAATTTTTTAGGCTAGAATACAGAAGAGCGTAGTCATTCCCTTCTCCAGGGGATCTTCTAAACCCAGGGATGGAACCCAAGTCTCCCGCATTGCATACGGATTCATTACCATAGGAGCGACTAGGGAAGCCCAAGAATACTGGAGTGGGTAGCCTATCCCTTCTCCAGGGGATCTCAGTTCCTGACCCAGCAATTGAATGGGTTTTCCTACATTGCAGGCAGATACTTTATCAGCTGAGCTACCAGGGAAGCCCAATAACTGAATGGACAGACAAATTCAGAAAAGACAAGAAGGAGCTGAATGATCACATGATCATCAGTTCAGTTCAGTTGCTCAGTCGTGTCCGACTCTTTGTGACCCCATGAATCACAGCACGCCCGGCCTCCCTGTCCATCACCATCTCCCAGAGTTCACTCAGACTCACGTCCATCGAGTCAGTGATGCCATCCAGCCATCTCATCCTCAGTCGTCCTCTTCTCCTCCTGCCCCCAATCCCTCCCAACATCAGAGTCTTTTCCAATGAGTCAACTCTTCACAAGAGGTGGCCAAAGTACTGGAGCGTCAGCTTCAGCATCATTTCTTCCAAAGAAATCCCAGGGTTGATTTCCTTCAGAATGGACTGGTTGGATCTCCTTGCAGTCCAAGGGACTCTCAAGAGTCTTCTCCAACACCACAGTTCATAGAATATGGTTATAGAAGCCTTCGGATTTGATGTGGCAGACAACAGAATGCCACCGGAAGTGACATGTCACCTCAAAGAAGGTGGTAGATACTGGGAACAGGAAAGCTGGTAGGAGTTACAGCAGGAATTCAGTTAAGTGATAAGTTGTGGATCAGGACAGAAGAGTGCAAACTTAGGAAAGCATATCTCCAAGAAATTGAGAAGAAATAACAGTAATTAGGACAGAGTCAAAGGTTAACCCCAGTATTTCTAGGCTGTCGATTTGTGACAAGAAAAATTCCACTGGAACACTTGCGGTTTCCTTAAGGGGTGCTCAATTTATATAGCAACTCAAAATACAGAGGATGAGATGGTTGGATGGCAACAATGATTCAATGGAGGTGAGTTTGAGCAAACTACAGGAGATAGTGAAGGACAGGGAAGTCTGATGTGCTGCAGCCCATGGGGTCACAAAGAGCTGGACATGATTAGTGACTAAATAACAACAACCACAATAAAATCCAAGTCTAGACTTAGGGAATGGGATGTGCATGGTACAAATACATTACCTACCACAGTTGTTAACTATAATGATACCATGAAGAACTGCAATGAAGATGATGCAATGAAGAAGAATTTTGGAATAGCTATAATAACAACAGCAATAATAAGTTTTGAAAAAATCTCAGTTTGGTGAAAAATATCATCCTCTTAAATGTATATATAAAAATTGTCATTTATCTACAACAAGGAGTTGCCACCTGGAAGTCCATGGGATAAATCCACGTATAGATAAGTTTTCAATGACCTCACAATTAAAAAAAATTTCCTTGGCATACACAATCTGGACACTTGGCTTCTTTGCATAAGAGAAAATTTGCCAACACTGAGTTTGCAATCAAGACTAGTTGTCATATAGCAGCTACTTCCTTTAAATGTGCCCTGTGCTTAAGAGTTCACTGTGGTCCCTACCATTCCCTCCATCTCCTCCCCTAGTTGGCTTCCTTTCTATGACTTGACTGGTCACTGGAGACATTTGTCATTGCAATTCCTATGCCTCAGTTATTCACTAAGTCTTCTTTGGATATTTTTATTTACCTTGTTATAAATGTCCTATGTTAAACAACTATTATTTAAGATGTTGTGCATTACAATTTAAAACATGGATCTTCTTGAGTATACTACCTAAAGCAATCTATAAATTCAATGCAATCCCTATCAAGCTACCAAAGGTATTTTTCAGAGAACTAAAACAAATGATTTCACAATTTTTTTATTTTATTTATTTATTATTATTATTTTACTTTACAATACTGTATTGGTTTTGCTACACATCAACATAGGTTCGATGCAGGGTGCAGGATGCTTGAGGCTGGTGTACTGGGATTTCACAATTTGTATGGAAATACAAAAAACTTCAAATAGCCAAAGCAATCTTGAGAAAGAAGAATGGAACTGGAGGAATCAACCTGCCTGACTTCAGACTATACTACAAAGCTACAGTCATCAAGACACTATGGTACTGGCACAAAGACAGAAATATAGATCAATGGAACACAATACAAAGCCCAGAGATAAATCCATGAACCTATGGACACCTTATGTTTGACAAAGTAGGCAAGAATATACAATGGAGAAAAGACAATCTCTAACAAGTAGTGCTGGGAAATCTAGTCAACCACTTGTAAAAGAATAAAACTAGAACACTTTTTAACACCATTCACAAAAATAAACTCAAAATGAATTAAAAATCTAAATATAAGACCAGAAACTATAAAACTCCTAGAGGAAAACACAGGCAAAACACTCTAACATAAATCACAGCAGGATCCTCTATGACCCACCTCCCAGAATACTGTAAATAAAAGCAAAAATAAACAAATGGGACCTAACTAAACTTAAAAGCTTTTGCACAACGAAGGAAACTATAAGCAAGGTGAAAAGATAGCCTTCACAATGGGAGAAAATAATGGCAAATGAAGCAACTGACAGAGAATTAATCTCAAAACTATACAAGCAACTCCTGCAGCTCAATTCCAGAAAAATAAACGACCCAATCAAAAAATGGGCCAAAGAACTAAACAGACATTTCTCCAAAGAAGACATACAGATGGCTAACAAATAAATGAAAAGATGCTCAACATCACTCATTATCAGAGAAATGTAAATCAAAACCACAATTAGGTACCGTCTCACACCAGTCAGAATGGCTGCCATCAAAATGTTTACAAACAATAAATGCTGGAGAAGGTACAGAGAAAAGGGAACCCTCTTACACTGTTGGTGGGAATGCAAACTGGTACAGACACTATGGAGAACAGTGTGGAGACTCCTTAAAAAACTGGAAATAGAACTGCCATAAGACCCAGCAATCCCACTGCTGGGCATACACACCAAGGAAACCAGAATCGAAAGAGACACGTGTACCCAAATTTTCATCACAGCACTGTTTACAATAGCCAGGACATGGAAACAACCTAGACAGTCATCAGCAGATGAATGGATAAGAAAGCTGTGGTATATATACACAATGGAATATTACTCAGCCATTAAAAAGAATGCATTTGAATCAGTTCTAATGAGGTGGATGAAACTGGAGCTTATTATACAGAGTGAAGTAAGTCAGAAAGAAAAACACCAATAGAGTATATTAACACATATATATGGAATTTAGAAAGATGGTAACAATGACCTTATATGCGAGACAGCAAAAGAGTCACAGATGTAAAGAACAGTCTTTTGGACTCTGGGAGAGAAGGCAATGGTGGGATGATCTGTGATGGGATGGGGGTTCAAGATGGGGGACTCATGCACATCCATGGCTGATTCATGTGAATGTATGGCAAAAACCACTAAAATACTGTAAAGTAATTGGCCTCTGATTAAAACATGGCTCAGAGGTTAAAGTGTCTGTCTTCAATGCGGGAGACCTGGGTTCGATCCCTGGGTTGGGGAGATCCCCTGGAGAAGGAAATGGTAACCCACTCCAGCATTCTTGCCTGGAGAATCCCATGGACGGAGAAGCCTGGTAGGCTACAGTCCACGGGGTTGCAAAGAGTCGGACACGACTGAGCGACTTCGCTTTCTTTCTTTCTTTAAAATTAATTAATTAATTAAAAAAAAAAAAACACCACACTTTTTTCCCTCAAAAGATTGTTGTGATGATCTGATAAAGATGAAGACAGGTTGTGAATTATAAGCTATAAAAGTTTAAGATTATCATACAGAAAAACCAGCAAAAGTATGGACTATTAGGAACTAGAATAAGATTGATGGCAACAAAAGGCATAATGTTCAAGTTTCCTCTTAATTCTTCTTTAGAAATAAATGGTCTAAAGATCTTAAAAGAAAAAATAAAATAGGGATCGTCTAAATTAAAAAGAAATCAGTTCAAGACACAGCAAAATGCAAATGTTAATAGAACTGGTAGAATTCCAACAGTATCCATTTTTTATTTTGCTACACAAAATATTGAAAGAGGGAAAGGTATTTGATGCTGCTAAGTGACCACAATTAAGCAGAGGGTTTCCATTTCAAATTGACTGTAAAAATAATTAAGGCATCTTGGGAAAGCTTGTGAATATAGATTTATCTCAACTTCTTTCTTTAGATTGAAAAAAACATCTACCTATGAGATGAGTCAGTGATAAATCAAAGATTAAACCTTATTTTGAACTTCTCTTAGTTAGAATGTTAACACATTATACTTTGGTCATTTACAATTTAATAATATAGATATATTCCTAATATTTTTCAGATACTTTAATTATCACAATGAAAATATAAACTTAAAAAATAAGCAATGGTCATTCATGTGAAATTAATATCAGGTCTGCTTAATGACTGAGAGTAAAGACAATTTTCCTCATTTATGAACTTGTCTTCCTTTTGTCAAAGTTCGAGGAAAAAAAACAATGCCACTTTCAAAGAAACAAAACAATTATACTGCATACTGAATTCTAATTAAAAAAATGACAACTTGCTTTCTAAATTCACAGTCTTGGATTTTTTTCCAAGATAAATTTACTCTATTTTAATAGGCTCTGACAGATGTAATGCCTGACTGCATAAAGCTGCACTGAAAATTTAACTATCATCAGGTATAGGAAATGAGTGATGGAGATCTACCATTCCCATACATGCAACTGTAAAAAGTACAAAGCTCAGTAGCAAGAAATTTTCCATGTGTCCCACTGTAATTAAGTTAAAAAGAACATGCAAATCCAAGTAAAAAGTTTCTGAGAAATAAGAAGCACTGAGTCCAATGACATACCTTTTTTGTTTCAAATATTAAACTGCCACTTTAATTACTTCTTTATAACAAGCTCAAGTAAAATTCACAAAAGCAACATAGTATCTATCCAATATATTATTCAGATAATTGTGTATATCTGTAGTATAATCTAACTTTTTGATGCCATTAACCCCACACAATATACATTTTAAACTGACAGAACTCAAGTTAGTTGAGTACTGCTTCTAACAATGATTCATATTTTACTGAAAGAGGACACACCAACACTGCGCTCGCCTTTGACTTTGCCCCGGTGACATCGAGTTGCATTACAGATAAATTAACAGTTGTGAAAATCTGAGGCTGGGAGCCCATATCCTACATAGTCTTTAAGAAAGCAATTTCAGCGCCTATCAAGGTAGGTAGGAATTAACAGTTGTAATATTTTTTAATGTACCTGCAAAACAATAGGACCCATTTTAGGTGAACTTTTTGATAGCACTATTACTGATTTATGAATTTATATATAATTTAATTATTCTATTAATTCTGCTGATTACTGCCTCAGCTAATAAAAGTGAAGGTCACTTCCAAAATAAATCTTCATAGAAGGTAACTGCCTCCAAGTAGTTGTTTTGTTTAATTAAAAACTGATGTAACAAGAAAGAAAACAGACTTCAGGGTTACTGGATCTGTTGCTATAAGAGAAATGTACTGTGTGGATATAACATTTGTCTTTGTTCCCAAGACAAATCCAACAGAACAGAAAGTATCTCTTCATCCAATTTCTTTACTTTCAAAATGGAAGAACTATTTTAAACATATTCATTTGTACTAATTCTGAAACTGCAAGAATAAAATCTGAACTGTATTTGCTTTAGAATTTGAAAACACAAAGAAGTGAATCTCTGAAAATATTCCTCACATTCTGAAATATAAAATACAAGGCACTGTTTTCATTTCTAAAATTATACATTTGGGATTCTATATATGAAAAATGAACAGTAGGTCTTTGCCTTAACCAGTTTTTCCTAAAGGTGGCAAGAGACCTTCTCCGCCTTCTGAAGATAAATAAGGCTCTGACAGCTTTGCAGGGAGATCAGGGAGGAAAATGGCAAGAGCTCAAATTAATATATTAGTCTTATTTAATCTATTTTTACACACAGAACATTCTGCGCCCTGGATTTAATTCTTCATTTTATTATTTTTTAAAAAGTTTTCTAGACCTTCAGCTGAGGTCCTATCATCAAAGCTGTTGAATCATACAAGAACATCAAACTAATAAAGAAAAATAAACATGATGTGATTTTTTCCACAGAAGTAAAAAAGTAATCCTCAAAAGGAAATCATATTTCAAAAGATACAAAGTTTACATAAAAGAAATTATTAGGATGCAGAGATGTTACAAAGAGCAGGTAGCAGTACTGTCACAATCGCCAATCCTGATTAACTTGCTCACTATATACCAGTCATATTAACCTTCCTGTATTTCAAAAGATCCCACCTTAGACCACTGACACAGTTCCAGCTGCCTAGGCTCTTTGCTCAAATCATCAAAAGATTAAGCAGTGCCATCTCTGGTGGCACTCAATTGCCATATAATTCTCTTAAATTTTGTCTACTGTCTCTCCATCTGTAACACTCTTATCCCCAAGCCTCAACCAGAGACTTTCTCTCTTTTCAACAATGTATGTCGAGCACCCACAGAAGAGCCAGTATAATACATCCAATACATGTATTTATTAAATGAATTCTAACTTTTCTTCTAAATATGTATATGATAAAACAGAGAGCCCAAGTTTATAGTCAATGTTCTCCTAACTTTTCACATAAAAATGTATTCATTTTAGGTCTTTAGTAAAAAACTAGTAAGTGTGATCCAGTGAGTGAGTGAGTGAGTGAGTGAGTAAGTGTGTGTGTGTGTGTGTGTCTGTGTGTGTGTTTGACTGTGCTTGAGTACATGGATGTTTAGACAAAATGCATATGGAAATCAAAGAATGCACAAAACTTGCAAGTGTATTGATAGTAACAAACACAATGAATAATTTTACTAGGTTCCTCTTATGATCAAGAGTATACATTTGCAAGACAGGTTTAGTGGCTCGATCTTTGGCCACGGAAGATATATGTTTCAAAGAGGACATGTTCAGTGGAAAAGAAAAAAAAAATTGAGATCAGAACCACTTTAAGTTTCCAAGATCTCAGAAACTTTTTTGTATTTTATTGGTTTATTTATAAAACTTTCTAATGTAGAAAAAGCTGATTTTAGTGAAACTTCTAGTTTCTAGTTTAATAATCATAACAACTAGTATTCTTTTATCTTGTAAAAGAGTAATATATAAACGTATAAACACTGAACTAGTTTCTATACTGTTCCCATACTGAAGTTGAAAAACACTTCAACTTTGGTAATTTGACCTCTGAAATATAATCTCTTCTTCCCAATCCTCACTGGAAACTTATGAAAACAATTTAAAAAAATACAGGGTGTGTGTAATCTTCTATAACTCAATTTCCCAATACATGGACTCAAGTTTATTTCTTCACTTCAGTTCAGTTCAGTCACTCAATTGTGTCCAACTCTTTGCAACCCCATGAATCGCAGCACGCCAGGCCTCCCTGTCCATCACCAACTCCCGGAGTTCACTCAAACTCACGTCCATCGAGTCAGTGATGCCATCCAGCCATCTCATCCTCTGTCGTCCCCTTTTCCTCCTGCCCTCAATCCCTCCTAGTATCAGAGTCTTTTCCAAGAGTTAATTCTTTGCATAAGGTGGCCAAAGTTCTGGAATTTCAGCTTTAACCTCATTCCTTCCAAAGAACACCCAGGACTGATCTCCTTTAGAGTTGACTGGTTGGATCTCCTTGCAGTCCAAGGGACTCTCAAGAGTCTTCTCCAACACCACAGTTCAAAAGCATCAATTCTTTGGTGGTCAGCCTTCTTCACACAGTCCAACTCTCACATCCATACATGACCACTGGAAAAACCATAGCCTTGACTAGATGGAACATTCTTGACAAAGTCATGTCTCTGCTTTTGAATATGCTATCTAGGTTGGTCATAACTTTCCATCCAAGGAGGAAGCATCTTTTAATTTCATGACTGCAATCACCATCTGCAGTGATTTTGGAGCCCACAAAAATAAAGTCTAACACTTTCCACTGTTTCCCCATCTATTTCCCATGAAGTGATGGGACCAGATGCCATGATATTCGTTTTCTGAATGTTGAGCTTTAAGCCAACTTTTTCACTCTCCTCTTTCACTTGCATCAAGAGGCTTTTTAGCTCCTCTTCACTTTCTGTCATAAGGGTAGTGTCATCTGCATATCTGAGGTTATTGATATCTCTCCAAGCAAACTTGCTTCCAGCTTGTGCTTCTTCCAGACCAGCGTTTCTCATGATGTACTCTGCATAATAGTTAAATAAGCAGGGTGACAATCTACAGCCTTGACATACTCCTTTTCCCATTTGGAACCAGTCTGTTGTTCCATGTCCTGTTCTAACTGTTGCTTCCTAACCTGCATATAGGTTTCTCAAGAGGCAGGTCAGGTGGTCTGGTATTCCCATCTCTTTCAGAATTTCCAACAGTTTATTGTGATCCATACAGTCAAAGGCTTTGGCATAGTCAATAAAGCAGAAATAGATGTTTTTTTTCTGGAACTTTCTTCCTTTTCCCATGATCCAGCAGATGTTGGCAAATTGATCTCTGGTTTGTCCGCCTTTTCTAAAACCAGCTTGAACATCTGGAAGTTCACGGTTCACATACTCCTGGAGCCTGGCTTGGAGAATTTTGAGCACTACTTTACTAGCGTGCGAGATGAGTGCAATTGTGCAGTAGTTTGAGCATTCTTTGGCATTGCCTTTCTTTGGGACTGGAATGAAAACTGACCTTTTCCAGTCCTGTGGCCACTGCTGTATTTTCCAAATTTGCTGGCTTACTGAGTGCAGCACTTTCACAGCATCATCTTTCAGGATTTGAAATAGCTCAACTGGAATTCCATCACCTCCACTAGCTTTGTTCCTAGTGATGCTTTCTAAGGCCCACTTGACTTCACATTCCAGGATGTCTGGCTCTAGGTGAGTGATCACACCATCGTGATTATCTTGGTCGTGAAGCTCTTTTTTGTACAGTTTTTCTGTGTATTCTTGCTACTTCTTAATATCTTCTGCTTCTGTTAGGTCCATACCATTTCTGTCTTTTATCGAGCCCATCTTTGCATGAAATGTCCCCTTGGTATCTCTAATTTTCTTGAATAAAGCCTCAGATCTTTATAATCTGGTTTGCTGTTTGAACTGGCTTGAAAATAAAACACATTTCACATATTGTATCTATTACAGTTGCATAATAATATAAGGTTGGTGCAAAAGTAACTGTGGTTTTGCATTGTTGAACTTTACTGTTTGATACTGGAATACATTCTTAAATAAACGTGCTTATGTTATACATCATTTTAGGGCATATTTCCTGCTTTATGTTTTTTTTTTTTTTGGTTTACCAACTGAGCTGTAACAGAAGCCCAATGACTTATTACTTGCTGTTTATTTTATACATATTTTAGAATATGGAAATGATGTTAGAAAAAAGCAAATTCGAGCAATTTTTTAAAACGTATTTACTTTTTAACTGAAGGATGATTGCTTTACAGAATTTTGCTGTTTTCTGTCCAACATCAACATGAATCAGCAATAGCTGTACATATGTCCCCTCCTTCTTTTCTTATTCAAGTTCAAAATGGGTAATAAAGCAGCAGAGACAACTCACAACATCAACAACACATATGGCCCAGGAACTGCTAACAAACATACAGGGCAGTGGTGGTTCAAGAAGTTTTGCAAAGGAGATGAGAGCCTTGAAGATGAGGAGCACAGTGGCCAGCCACTGGAAGTTGACAATGACCAACTCAGAGCCTCATTGGTCATCCTCATACAACTGCATGAGGAGTTCTTGAAGAAATCAACATGGACCATTCCACAGTCATTTAGCATTTAAAGCAAATTGGAAAGGTAAAAATCTTCAATAAGCCAGTGCCTCATGAGCTGACTGAAAATTTAAAAAAAATTGCTTTCAAGTGTTGTCTTCTCTTACTCAATGCATCAACAAACCATTTCTCCATAGGATTGTGCCCTGCAACAAAAAGTGGGTTTTATACAACGACCAGCAATGATCAACTAAGTGGCTGGACAGAGATGAAACTCCAAAGCACTTCTCACAGCCAAACTTCCACCAAAAAAAGGTCACGGTCACTGTTTGGTGGTCCGCTGCCAGTCTGATCCACTACAGCTTTCTGAATTCCAGCAAAACCATTACATCTGAGAAGTATGCTCAGCAAATCAATGAGATGCACCAAAAACTGCAACGCCTGCAGCAGGCATTGATGAACAGAAACGGCCCAATTCTTCACAACATCGCCCCATGCTTCAAATTTGAACAAATTGGGCTACAAAGTTTTGCCTCATCTGCCATATTCACCTGACCTCTCGCCAACAGACTACTACTGTTTCAAGCATCTCAACAACTTTTTTGGGGGAAACGCTTCCATAACCAGCAGGAGGCAGAAAATGCTTTCCAAGAGTTCGTGGAATCCTGAAGCATATATTTTTACACTATAGGAATAAACAAACTTATTTCTCATTTGTAACAATGTATTGATTGTAATGGTTCCTATTTTGATGAATAAAGATGTGTTTGAGCCTAGTTATAACTGGCTGAAAATTCACAGTCGGAAATTGCAATTACTTTTTCACCAATGTTAATATATTGGTTCCAAAGAGATGGGTTTTGAATGCTCCTTAAAGTTAGTTTATACAATGACACAGTGTTACCTTTCAATGTAATCAAGCCAAAATTTCAGTTCTATACATGGACCTATTTCAAATATCACTGGACTTAACTTGAATATCACTCTTGCCCTATATGTAGTCAGTCACCTTTCACTCTAATACAAGTTATTAGAATTATTTTAAGACTTGGAATAGTACATATAGATCTGGAATAGTTATTTGAGGAGAAAATGACTGGGTGAGTTTCTGTACCTACCTATGAAGATAATCTAGTATCTGAATTAGTTAGCATGGGAAAAGTGAAGGTGCTCAGTTGTGTGCGACTCTTTGCGATTCCATGGACTGTAGCTTACCAGGCTCCTCCATCCATGGAACTTTCCAGGCAAGAGTACTGGAATGGGTTGCCATTTCCTTCTCCAGGGGATCTTTCTAATCTGAGGATCAAACCTGGGTCTCCTACATTGCAGGCAGATGCTTTACCCTCTGGGCCACAATGGAAGCCCATAGTTAGCATGGAAGGGTGCTATTATTAAACTAGAAACTCCAACTGTATAATTTGGGTAGTCAATATAATACTAATATATTCATGAGAGTGACAATAAATCCTCTAGCACCACATGCTTAAGTGTAATATAAGTTTTAGTAAGAGGTTAATCTCAACTTGTACTTCCCTGGTGGCTCAGATGTTAAAGCATGTGCCTCCAATGTGGGAGACCCGGGTTCGATCCCTGGGTTGGAAAGGTCCCCTGGAGAAGGAAATGGCAATCCACTCCAGTATTCTTGCCTGGAGAATCCCATGGACAGAGAAGCCTAGTAGGGTACAGTCCACGGGGTCACAAAGAGTCGGACACGACTGAGCGACTTCACCTTAATCACCTTAATCTCAAATTAAAAGAGTTTTCCTGTCAAAACCTAAGAAATAATGAAGGCAAGGACACAAAAGCATTCCATTGTTTTATTAACAACAATGCTCACTGATCTGTGAATAACATGGAAAAAAAATGAAGAGTATTGAGTTATTTTACCAATCTATCCATCCATCACCAGAGAACAGGTTTCAAAATGATGGATTATATCATCACCTTGCAGTTTATCCCACACAACATTCTCTCCTCAAGGGAAAAACAAAGAGGTGATCATACAAACATCATCACACTTACACTATACTTTATGTATCATCTCCATGCCAATATCAACTATTAACTAGAGGGAAAACTGTTTTGAAAACCACATACAAAAGATTCAGAAAATGAGATATGTCACTGTTTATTTTACCCTCTAGTATTTTAAAGTTTATAAAAATTCTGTTCAAATAATAGTTCTCAAATTTCATAGAGACAAGCTTTCTTGTCTAGTTAATCTACTCCACAATGTTATTCTAATAAGGACAGCTCTCAATTGAAATGGGAGAAAATAATAGCAAATGAAGCAACTGACAAACAACTAATCTCAAAAATATACAAGCAACTCCTGTAGCTCAATTCCAGAAAAATAAACGACCCAATCAAAAAATGGGCCAAAGAACTAAATAGACATTTCTCCAAAGAAAACATACAGATGGGTAACAAACACATGAAAAGATGCTCAACATCACTCATTATCAGAGAAACGTAAATCAAAACCACAATGAGGTACCATTTCACGTCAGTCAGAATGGCTGTGATCCAAAAGTCTACAAGCAATAAATGCTGGAGAGAGTGTGGAGAGTACAGCCACTATGGAGAACAGTGTGGAGATTCCTCAGAAAACTGGAAATAGAAATGCCTTTTGAGCCAGCAATCCTACTGCTGGGCATACACACCAAGGAAAGCAGAATTGAAAGAGACACGTGTACCCCAATGTTCATCACAGCACTGTTTATAATAGCCAGGCCATGGAAGCAACCTAGACGTCCATCAGTAGATGAATGGATAAGAAAGCTGTGGTACATATACACAATGGAGTATTTCTCAGCCATTAAAAAGAATACATTTGATTAAGTTCTAATGAAGTGGATGAAACTGGAGCCAATTATACAGAGTGAAGTAAGCCAGAAAGAAAAACACCAATACAGTATACTCATGCATATATATGGAATTTAGAAAGATGGTAACGATAACCCTGTATGCAAGACAGCAAAAGAGACACAGATGTATTTTGGACTCTGTGGGAGAGGGAGAGGGACAGGGTGGGATGATTTGGGAGAATGGCATTGAAACATGTATAATATCATATAAGAAACAAATCACCAGTCTAGGTTCAATGCAGGGTGCAGGATGCTTGGGGCTGGTGCACTGGGATGACCCGGAGGAATGGTGTGGCAGGGGAGGTGGGAGGTGGGGTTCGGGATTGGGAACACATGTACACCCATGGCAGATTCATGTTGACGTGCGGCAAAACCAATACAATATTTTAAAGTAAAAATAATAACAAATAAATAAAAAATAAAATAAATTGTACATTTCAGTGGTTCCTAACCTTTTTAAGGGGTGATATACTCCTTGAGACACTGACAGAAACTAGGAACCCCCTAAAAATGCAGCTATGCACATTACACACAATATTTGGCATGCAATTTCAGGTTGTTTACCCCAAAATTCCTGAAACCTAAGTGATTTATTCCAGGCACTTGGTGCCAGGTTAAGGACCCATGAATTTGAAGAACTCTTATTATTATACCCAGCCTTCCACTGCTGTCTATTTAAACTAAGCTATGTATTTTTAAGATGATGGCTATAAGTTGTCTTATGTTATAATTCAAGATAGCCAAATTAAGAAAAAATAACAGGATTGTTATTACTTGTATTCTTTAAACGTGTAGATTGAAAAAAGGGGAAAGAAAATACAGTGTGATTATTGTTAACAGATGATGGGATTTAGTTAATTATAATAATAAATAGTAATACTTCTGTTTCTGTTTTCCAAAAATTCTGTACATAAAATTACATTTCTTAAATAATAAAGACATAATTTCATTAAGTATACTGACACCAACAACAGGAAAATGATTAAATAAATTATGGCACATAGGTCCATATACCAGAGAACTATTCAGTCCCTTACATTTTAAGTATACATATTTCTTAAATAATAAAGACATAATTTCATTAAGTATACTGACACCAACAACAGGAAAATGATTAAATAAATTATGGCACATAGGTCCATATACCAGAGAACTATTCAGTCCCTTACATTTTAAGTATACATATACATACATGTTCATACACAGACACCTGGGAAGATATGCAACTAACTTAACAATGGTGGAATTCAAGGTAGGAAACAGGACTTCCATTTTTTTTTAAAAGTGAGTGCATGTGTGTTTCTTTCTTTTTTTCAGTATTTTCTTTTTTTATTTCCCTAACTAATAAAAATGTTATATGTTACCCAACAATTTGTTTTTCAGTGGATATCTAACATCTCCTGACAGGTACTTTGCTAAATTACCTACATGAATTACTCCACTGATCCAAGTGCCAAGAGATTTTGAACTGCTCTGTTCTTTGAAGAATTTTTACATAGTTCCAGATCATACAATCAAAAATTGGGAAGTAAGATTTATTCTCCCTGTTTATCAACATTTAGCTAGAGTAGACTACTCCAAATTATATACTGAGTTGGATTAAATCAGTACTTCTCAAATAGCCATTATTTTGCCCTCAGGGACATTTGGCAACGTCTGGAGATATTTTCATCTGTCACAAGTAGGTAGGTGAAGGTGGTGGCATCCAGTGCGTAGAAGCCAGAGATGCTGCTATACATCCTAAAATGCACAGGTCAGCTCTTACATCACAGCAATAATTATCTTGTCAAAAACATCAACAGTACTTTGATTAAGAAACTCTGGCCTAAACCAACAGCCTCTGGAATAATTATGTATCTCACAGAAATGGACCATGTTCAATGACAGGGTAGGGTCAGACCACTAATGGTTCTTGGCAGATTGAGGCCAAATCTTGATCTTTTCTAGATGGGTTATCAGAGCAGTCTGAGATTTCTGTAACTTCCTAAGTGTCATTTGTGTGCCCTGATTAAATTAATTTCACATCATATCTCTTTAGGTTCCTTCAAATAATTTCTGGGTACTGATGGCATTCATTCTTACATTGCACATTCTGGAACCTGATGAAATATATTTTCTTATTCTTTAGTCCATGAGTGTGCATTTTCTTTTCTTTCCTCAACTACAGTAAACACTACTGACACTGCCATCAAAGTCTATGTCATATTCTTTTTTTGTGTATATCCATTACACCTAGGAGATTACTAAGCAGAGAACAGATGCTTAAAACTAGTTGTTGAATTAAATGGGAAGAAATGAAAATAATCAAATTTACAACAAATGACACAGATGCTTCATCACAAACTTTCTGTCACTTTAACTAAATCTTTCTTGTTGATTAGAATTAGGCACAGAGAGCAATTCACCTAGTTGCTTCCTCTTTAGCAGTGTTCCCTAAACAAGCAGCATCAGCATCTGGCTATATGTTAGAATGCAAATTTCCAGGTCCCATTTCAGATCTGCAAGTCAGAAACTCTAGGTATAAGACACAGTTATCTTTTAAATTCTGACATAAGTGAAAGCTTGAGAAACTGAGCTCTATGAGTCCTTTAATATGCAATTTTGCAGCAATTCATATATACTACCTATTCACTCAACTTATCCATCAAATACTTAATGAATGACTAATGCATACCAGGCATTGCACTGAGGCAATTTTGTATAACTTCCTAATATCAGCATTTTAAAAAATCATTATTATGTTTTTGTAGGCACAAGTCTACCCAGTTGATTACACTAGGGTCAGAAAACATGCCACCTACTTCTGTAAATAAACTTTTTTTGGAACACAGCCATGTCCCTTCTTTTACATATTGTCTAAGACTACAAATAATTTTGACCAAAACCATATGGCTTGCAAAGCCTAAACTATTTACTATCTGACCCTTTACAGAAAAAGTTTGCTGACCCACTGGATTAGAACACAAATCTGGCTCAGTCACTAACTTGGTTTCATATTTGCCCTCGTGGCATTCTAAAACAGCAGCAATAGCAACAGCAGTGATAATTATCATAATCAAAGTAAGAGTAATAACACCTAATACTTCCATAGTATTTACTAAGACTAGTTTAAGCACTTTCTAGATACTAATACATTTTAAACCTCACAATTTATGAAGTAGATACTATCATTATTATCCCCATGGAAAAAAATGAAGAAATGGAAGCACAGAGAGGTTAAAGAACTTTCCCAATTATACACGGCTAGTAAATGGTGAAACCAGGATTTGGGCCCATTGGTCTGGCTCTAAAATGTACACTCTGGTTCAGTGCACTAAACTTACCTCTCCTTCACACCACTAGAACACAGATATCTGCTTTCATCTACCCAAAGAGGTACCTGTAAATAACAGTTCCAATAGCAGTATTTTCCAAGTTTTCCCATATCTCTCTGGTCTTTAGAGCCGAGAAGCACCTTGGCTATTCACTCTTTAGAGCCTCTTCTTTTTATAAGCTCTTAAGGAATGATTATCTGAGTAAAAAAAAAAAAAAAAGACTATCTTTTCTACAAAACTCCGAACAATGGTTCTCAGCCCTTGTTATTAAGGTTACGGATGCCTATGAAAATTCGATGAAATTATGCATACTTTATATTTTATAAAGATATATGTATAATCTGCTATGTATAAATTCCAAAGTTCAGTGCACTTTAGATTAAGAACCTTATCATATTTCAATGCAGTTCAGCTGCAGTGTTGCAAAACAAAAAATGTGCGGTGATCCACTATGAAAATATTTCTTACTTAACCATAGGATCTATATAATCAATGTTCAATTAATTAATCCATTTCATTTTAATTCACTCTGGCCATTTTTGAACATTTAACTTCAAATATTGAAGGCTTGATTCAATAATCAAGCTTTACACAAACACACACATACACACACTGCACTTGTCAAATATACCAGTTAGACACAGGGCCAGATTTTGCACCTAGTTGTATCATGGAGTTCTACTTGTGACACTGCAGGAGGAAATCAACAGGATTTGGAGCATAAAACAGATCAATGCTAACTAGTCCCAAAAATGTGTAAAACACAATGGCTACCTGTCAGGAAGCATTTAACAGGAGGCTTCCTGTGTGCTGTTTTGGATCTGTCAGCAACCCTCTGTCCCTTATTAATACAGAAATTAAGAGGAGTTGGCAAACCGCTCCCAGGGCTGAGGAATGCATGCATTTCCTTCCTTAGTTTTTCCATACGGTGATAAGTAACTATTTACAATCCACTTCCTTTTTATGAACCATACACTAAAAGTGATTTATTTGCAACTCTCTTTTTGATATGGATTGCCTTATGATAATTTGCAAGTCTGGACTTTTGATTTTTATCTTTGCTGAAAATAGGTACCTTGTAAGACTATATATATATATATATATATACCCACACTATTTTGAATAAAACACCTTTGCTCCATCAGAGCTTGGGTCCCCGTGTCTTTCTTTCTCTCTCTCTCTCAAGTTAATTCTTTGGAGTGTAGAAGCCCACTGATCTCACTTTCTTGCTGGGGCTTCTAAGACCCTCTCAACAAACCACACTGTGCCTTCAACCCCTCGAGAGCGCACCTGGTGCCTACGTGAAGAAGTGCAAACTCTGTGTCAAGACCTTTATTGGTTTCCTGCGTAAACCAAGGAATACCAGCCTCTTTCTCTCTCTTACTTTCTTAGCGTCAACTCTGGACCATCAGGTTCCAGTCCATTAAAGGACCTCAGCAGCTACCAGGCTTATCTGCATTAGTATTTATCAAATGTATGCATACAAGTTATAGAGATGTGAGGGAGATCGATTTGTTCATGGTCTGTTTTTCCTTTATCAATTGGGTAAATTTGGGAAGTTGAAATAATTGCTTTATTCATCTAAACTGGTATTATCTATTGGGCATAGAATTGGAACATGTCTCTAGAACAATGTAAGAATTGCCCTTATTCCCTTCTGCCTTTTTTTGAAGGGGTAGTGACCATGTACTGACAGTGAGAGGAGAAATCATAGCAACTTACTACTTGTTAAACAATGAATATTTAAAAATTCCCCGAAATAATGTTTGTATTAACTTTCTCTTAATTTTTTTTTCAGAAAATGTTGTTTGAAGAAACACTATATAAGAAGATAATTGTGAAGAATGCATATCAGGACATTTGGATTCTATCCTCAGCCTCTTTTTATGTTAACTTTCCTCAACTGTAAAATTAGACAACCAGTCAAAACAATTTAAAAGCATTCTTCTAACTTTATTTTTTTCTGTTTCATAACTAGCAGAATAGTAGGGAGATAGATTAAGGAGAATGCTGTTGAGGAGCAAAAAATGTACTGTTAAAGATCCTAGATCTATAACCTAGTCCACACTTTGGTGAAGGGGAAAGAACATTGGAAGCAGACACTAAAAAGCATCTCAAATGTTGCTCTTTCTGACAACATGCAGTTTAAGTCATAAACTCATAAAATTTTCCATCAGTATAATCTTTGGTCAATTTTAAGGCTTCTCTTAGTTAGTTAGTTAGTTCAGTCGCTCAGTTGTGTCCGACTCTTTGCGACCCCATGAATCGCAGCATGCCAGGCCTCCCTGTCCATCACCATCTCCCGTTTTCAATATGTTGACCCAGTTTAGCAAACATCTCTTAGATTTCTGAAAATTCTTGGAATAAAAAAAAATTGGTTATTACAGAATAAAATAAGCAGGTTACTTTGGTCTGAAAGATGTTTTGTATTATGAGTAGTTCTCCAAATGGAACAATATGATATTCAGTAAAGCATATATTTGATCTTTGACTTTAGACTAAAGAAGATATTTTCTTAAAGCAGAAGAAAAAGACAAAGCAATATAAAATGTCTTACATTGTATATTAAAAAACAAATTCCATGTTTACAATAAAATCATAGTAGCATCTATATGGCCCATTTGGGGCATCATTCTTTCTGCCATTACTGACTGAATGTATCAAATGGGAGATTTCCTTTCATGTCATTCCGTGCTATTGCTATAATCTTGAGCAAGCTACTTATGTTTTGGACCTTTGGTGTTTTGTTATTCTCTTTTTATTAAAAAAAAAAAGCCATAAGTTAATCAAGGTGTGCTGAAAATTTCCTGAGGTAGACAGTACCTCTATTCAATTTTCCACATACAATATTCAGGAAAATGCCATTTGAATCCAAATACGTGGTACCAAGTATTCAGTGGTGATTTTACACACACACACACAATTTATATTACATGTTAAAAGTAAAATGGACTCATTCTTTATGTTTTAACTATCTCACTACATTAAAGGGGAAAAAGAAATAAAAAAATAAAATCTAGGCTGAAACCTGAAGAACTGAAGGCTGAATTATCCAGTAACTATCAGTCAAATACTCTCTCTTTAGAAAAAACAAGTAACAATCTCCAGGCCGTCTAGGTTTATTTATTAAAAAAAAAAAAATGTAGAGTTTTTTAGGTCTCATAGATACTGCTTTATTTCATACATTATAAAAACATGACACAGTATATGAAACCTATTTGGAGCTAGAAAGTAGTGCTAAAGGCTATTATGCTACCAACCACACAGATAACAGAAATAAATTAGTTGATTAGGGCTTAAAAAGGACTTCTGTCTGGAAGATAAAGTGTGTGAGAGTTTAAAAACCTGTATACTGCATACATATCTTGCCCAATGTGCCAAAAAAATTATCAACCAACTAATATACAGTGGGAGAAATTCTATGGCTTGCTAGACTAGAAAAATATATAGGTTTCAATGACTTTTCTTCTAGTATGGTCCAATTTATGTATCTTGACACATTAATGGGTAGCAGGTAGTACAATAAATAAGCTTCATTTTCTTTGCTGAAAAAAAAAAACAACTACTGATTTAAATTGATAAAAACCTCAAAGGGCATTTATTCATGAAAGTTATCTCCAGTAGTTAAAATGTTATATGTTTATGTAGAATACATTCAAAATGCAAGGATATGACTTACAAAAGTCTTTGAATCCTTCACATAAATATGCATGTATGTCATTTATAACAGTAGCCTTGATGAGAACACACTGTAACTGGCTGTGAGAAATACTGAAGAGGGTTATATTAAAACAGAATACAGAATGGTGGTTAGAAATCACAGAACAGGTGACACCTAATTCTGATAACCTAGTGATAAAAAGTGCTGACTATGATGTATAGATGGTGATAGTGTTAGTACAGAACAATATTTATATGAAATTATAAAGCATTATGCAAGGAATCAAATATAAAATAAAAGTTAATATCCCTAAGCCAAGTAAATGTAATTTTAAATTTATAACCACACAGATTCATGTATATAATATGTAAGAAGAACTCAGAGTTGCCTTGATTACCACAGAATCACCCAAAAGTTTAATACACCACTTCAAACATAAGTCTTCTGTTGTTGTCGTTAATATCATATACACTTAATTATATCATTCTTTGAAATCTGAATTCACTTCAAATTGGAGAGAGTGAGATATAATTTTTACAACAAACATTAAATATGAACCACATACAAAATTCTGAGCTAGGCTCTGCAGAGGATAAAAAGATATAGAGGGCTGAAAATATATATATATTGAGAAGATTACAGTCATCTTTGGGGAAAAATGTTTTGGCTTGAATTCAACACATAAGAATCTCATTCAAATTTTTTATCAGTACAGACAAACAAATGAAACTTTTAAATGTCTTTTCTCTTAAAAACAACAAGTAAAGAAATACTACATATAGATTTATAAATGTATAAATTAGGAAATAAAATATAGGGATTCTGTGATAAAATAAGAATGAGGTTAAATATTCTATTTTCATAAAGTGCTGCTAAGGAAGCCAGTGAGCTTCCGCTCACTCCCCAGTGATCTGTTCATTCTGTCCCTATTCCTTATTCTAAAGTTGTGTAGGAATAAGTGGCAAGTGGGAACACAAGACAAAGTATCATGTCTCCTTTTGAACTGGGCAATGCCATAGGAAGAGGAAAAGAATGACTAAGAAACCCATGTGTGTCTGTCCTTAGTAGCTCAGTCATGTCTGACTCCTTGTGATCCCATGGACTGTAGACTGCCAGGCTATTCTATCCATGGGGATTCTCCAGGCAAGAATACTGGAGTAAGTTGCCATGCCCACCTTGAGGGGATCTTCCCAACGCAGGGATCAAACCCAGGTCTACCACACTGCAGGCGGATTCTTTATCATCTGAACCAGTGAAGCCCAAGAACACTGGAGTGAGTAGCCTATCCCTTCTCCAGAGGATCTTCCTGACCCAGGAATTGAACCGGGGTCTCTTGCCTACCAGGTGGATTCTTTACCAGCTCAGCTACAAAGGAAGCCCAAGAAACCCATGGAATTCCCTCATTAGTTTTAACTGATAGGAAGAACTCTGGTCCTGGGGGACATGACACACCCCGTTCATTCCTATTTTGGCAAGCAACTGGAGGAGGAAGAACTTATCTGGAAATACACAGACCTCTCTTTCAGAATGAAGTTACTTTCAGATTCATAACCTTCTTACCACCATAAACAAAATCACACAGTTAAGAAATGAAGATTTGAGAATACCTACTCCCAGTAGTATATTCAACTGGATACTGTGAAGGGACCTCTATTACTAACAAAAAACTATTTCTTACATTAAATATAATTTTTATTGCACTGCTGAGAGTAAAGGAAAGAAGAGAAATATCCAGAGGAAATCCCCAACTCCAAACATACATAGGCACAGCACAAATCTTGAGCTGAACTCAAAGTTGTGAGCAACAAACACTACAATTTAAAAAAAATGTCACATTGCCTGTATCAGTATGAGAGCTGTATCTGCAGTTCCTTTATTAAGCAAAGACCCCTTGAAGGGAGTCAGAATGGTCTCAAGTCTTACTGCCTTCTGGCTGAATCAAGACAAATAATTCTTAAAGGAAAGCATCCTTAATTTGGGCCCCCAGATTTCCACAGATTAAAATCAAATACAAATTCTCAATCAAAAATAAGCGTGACAAAAGGAAATAAATCATTAATATAAACCAATAGAAACAACACATGGCAGAATATAAAATATCTGTATATGAAAGAAATGAATAAGCAAAAGAGAATATCAAACAATGACAAGGAAGACTTTGTGGGGGAGAAGCAGAATTTCAAAAAATGAAGGATAAAAATATTGAAGTAAAAATAGACCTGTATAAGGTACTCAGAATGTAGCAGGAAGGATAAGGAAATAGAAAATATGAAAGAGAAATTAAACAATATGGAAAGGATAATGCTAGGTTTTAAAACATATCTATTTGTGGTTCCAAAAAGGTGAGAATAGAGACAGTGGACAAAAACACTTTTTCAAGATACTGACTGATAGCCTTCTGCAATAATAAATGACAATTCACAGACGGAGGAAATAAATACAGTTGTTTGAACATGTGGAATTATAGCTTAAAAAGTTTTAATAACCTAAGAGAAAATAGATAACATTTATAAAGAAATGACAATTAAGCTACATCAAACCTCTCAATGGCAAGAAAGGAACTCAAGTTTTAAAGTACTGAGAGCCAACCTAGAACTCTTTACCTAACAAATGTTCACTCAAGACAAAAAGGGGGAAAAAAAGTTATTTTCATGTGCACACAAACTAGAAAGCATTAACTACTCAGAGCCTAAACTAGAAGAATTTTTTAAATTATATACTTCAGAAGAAAGGAATACACTCCTGTTAATCACATTTACCCTGCTTGATAAAAGACAGAGACTGTCAGGTGGAATTTTTAAAAAATGTTAATAGTCTCCTATTAAAAGCTCTAAATTTAGTTGAAAAATGAAGGGATGGAGAAAGACATAATAGGCAAGTACTAAAAAGTTGGAGTAGCTACTTGATATTAGGCAAAATAGACTTTAATGAAAAATTTAATATTAGGGATGGAGAAACCAGACTATGCAAAATATTAAATTCATCAGAAATATTAAACTGGAAACATATATGATCTTAATAAATTAACTCAAAATAAATATTAAAAAAACTGATAGAATTATAGGGAGAAACTGACAAATCAAAAATCATAATGGGACCTTTTGAAACATTTCACTCTATTATTGATAGATCAAAGATAAACACTTCAATAAAGTAATGTTTGAAAATTACAACTCAAAGCTTTATTGTCAGACTTCAAAACCAATAATTAGAGAACCCTGTAACCAGAATATATTAAGAAGAGGTGGAAAGAATACACAGAAGAACTGGACAAAAAAGATCTTCACAACCCAGAAAATCATGATGGTGTGATCACTCACCTACAGTGATCCTGGAATGTGAAGTCAAGTGGGCCTTAGAAAGCATCACTATGAACAAAGCTGGTGGAGGTGATGGTATTTCAGCTTAGTTATGTCAAATCCTGAAAGATGATGCTGAGAAAATACTGCACTCAATGCGCCAGCAAATTTGGAAAACGCAGCAGTGGCCACAGGAATGGAAAAGGTCAGTTTTCATTCCAATCCCAAAGAAAGGCAATCCCAAAGAATGCTCAAACTACTGCACAATTGCACCCATCTCACATGCTAGTAAAGTAATGCTCAAAATTCTCCAAGCCAGGCTTCAGCAATTAGTGAACCATGAACTTCCAGATGTTCAAGCTGGTTTTAGAAAGGCAGAGGAACCAGAGATCAAATTGCCAACATCTGCTGGATCATCGAGAAAGCAAGAGAGTTCCAGAAAAACATATATTTCTGCCTTATTGACTATGCCAAAGCCTTTGAATGTGTGGATCACAAAAACTGTGGAAAATTCTGAAAGAGATGGGAATACTTGACCACCTGACCTGCCTCTTGAGAAAGCTGTATGCAGGTCAGGAAGCAACAGTTAGAACTGGACATGGACCAACAGACTGGTTCCAAATAGGAAAAGGAGTACGTCAAGGCTGTATATTGTCACCCTGCTTATTTAACTTATATGCAGAGTACATCATGAGAAACGCTGGGATGGAGGATGCACAAGCTGGAATCAAGATTGCCAGGACAGATATCAATAACCTCAGACATGCAGATGACACCACCCTTATGGCAGAAAGTAAAGAGGAACCAAAGAGCCTCTTGATGAAAGTGAAAGAGGAGAGTGAAAAAGTTGGCTTAAAGCTCAACATTCAGAAAACTAAGATCATGGCATCCAGTCCCATCACTTCATGGGAAATAGATGGGGAAACAGTGGAAACAGTGGCTGACTTTATTTTGGGCTCCAAAATCACTTCAGATGGTGATTGCAGCCATGAAATTAAAAGACGCTTCCTCCTTAGAAGGAAAGTTATGACCAACCTACATAGCATATTCAAAAGCAGAGACATTACTCTGTCAACAAAGGTCTGTTTAGTCAAGGCTATGGTTTTTCCAGTGGTCATGTATGGATGTGAGAGTTGGACTATAAAGAAAGCTGAGTGCAGAAGAAGTGATGCTTGTGAACTGTGGTGTTGGAGAAGACTCTTGAGAGTCCCTTGGACTGCAAAGAGATCCAACCACTCCATCTTAAAGGAGATCAGTCCTGGGTGTTCACTGGTAGGACTGATGTTGGAGCTGAAGCTGCAATACTTTGGCCACCTGATGCGAAGAGCTGACTCATTGAAAAAGACCCTGTGCTGGGAAAGATTGAGGGCAGGAGGAGAAGGGGACAATACAGGATGAGATGGTGGGATAGCATCACCAACTCGATGGACATGGGTTTGGGTGGACTCTGGGAGTTGGTGATGGACAGGGAGGCCTGGCATGCTGCGGTTTATGTGGTTGCAAAGAATCAGACATGACTGAGTAACTGAACTAAACTGTACCTAAAGACTAGATAAACACATTCTTCTTGAGCACATTCTTCTTGTGGAAAAATGACAAAATGCACTAAGTCATGAAATAAAATTCAAAAAGTTTGTACCATAAATATATATTTTGTAAACAGAATAGAATTAAATTAGATGGTAAGAGCAGAAGAATCAACCATATTAGCTATTTTAAAACACATAACTCATGGGTCAATGAAGAATACACAGTGGAAAGTAAGATAGTTAGGACTGAAAGATAATAAAAATAATATGCAATAACTGTGCATTGAAACATGTATAATATCATATGTGAAACGAATTGCCAGTCCAGGTTCAATGCATGATACAGGATGCTTGCGGCTGGTGCACTGGGATGACCCAGAGGGATGGTATGGGGAGGGAGGTGGGAGGGGGGTTCAGTATGGGGAATATGTGTACACCGGTGGTGGATTCATGTTGATGTATGGCAAAATCGATACAATATTGTAAAGTAACTAGCCTCCAATTAATAAATAAATTTATATTATAAAAAATAAAAAATAAATGAAATGGAAATACAAAAAAGAAACAAAAAACAACAAAACAATAGTTTGAACTTTACCATATTAATGCTTATATTAGAAAATTAAAACCATGAACACAAGGAGGCGGTTCTAAGATGGTGGAGGAATAGGACGGGGAGACCACTTTCTCCCCCATAAATTCATCAAAAGATCATTTGAATGTTGAGCACCTTCCACATAACAACTTCTGAACATTGGTGAAGGACACCAGGCACCCAGAAAGGCAGCCCAAAGGAAGTAAGACAAAATATAACAGACAGAAAGAGTCCAAAGTTTAGGGAGGGAGACCTGTCCTGGAGAGGGAGTTTTGAAGAAGGAGTTTCCACACACTAGGAAACCCTCTCACAGCCTTGTCTGTGGGGAGATTTGGAATCTCAGAGGGCAACATAAGCAGGAGGAAAAAAAATTAAACCACAAAATAAACTGCAACTACAAGCGGGGATGGAGAAGTGGCCCAGTCGCTGGCATCCAGTACCAGTGAATGGGGGTTGGGCAGGGAGGAGCAGGCTGCATCAGCAGTCCTTAGTGTAAGGACCAGACCTGAATGCCCTGAGGACAATCTGAGGAAACTAACATGAGATAGCAAAAAAAGCCATGGGATCCCCAGAGAGACAAAAAAAGACCTTTCCCACAAAAGGCTCTAATGCTACACAGTGACCCCTGTCACTCTCACAAAACAAAGGATTGAGTGAATACCAAAGAAAAGCAAGACAGCTGCCATACAGGGCCCTTCCTCCCTGGAGGCAGAGAAGCAGGCATGTGACAGCCAGAGCTGGAAGGCAAGGGGCTGCTGCAATCTAGACCCCAGAGACTACTTCTTCCACCAAACTGTGAACAGGCTCTCAGTTGCCACCCAGGTCTTCCGGGGATCCTGGACAGTTGACATCTGCCAGGAGTGTCACAGCCTGAGATTAACTTCTCAGAGGAGACACAGGGCCCACCTGGGACTGCGCTCCTGCTGCTCACCCAGAAAACCAACTGGCAAAAGACCGGGGAGGTGAATAGGAATCATGGCCCACCTGGGACAATGCACTTGCCAAGCACCCGGTCACCTGAGCTGCTCAGACCTGGGAAGGGTACAAAATGCAAGCCCATCTGGGTCTGTGCCCCTGCAGAACACCCGAGAACCTGAATGGCTTAAATCTGAGAAGCGCACAAAACACAGGGTCCATTTGCGATAGTGTCCTTGCAGAGCACCTTGGAGCCTGAGCAGTGTGGATCCAGGAAGTACACGAAGACTTGAGCTGTGACAAACCCAGTGCGATCCATCCACTCCAAGCACTGCTCACATATGCCACTGATATTTGTTTGAAGTGTTCCTCACTATCCACAACACAACAGAACAAGCAAGCCTAAATAAGTAGCCACCTTTGCCCCCTTGTGTCAGGACACTAAAGATACTTGCAAACAGAGGAAGCCAAAATAAAGAAGGGGGAACTGCTCTCGAAGTGACAGTTGTAACAGACTGAAACCCAGCAATTGATACTGAGACTGCATTTGGGGGGTACCTATAGACCTTGAGAACAAATACAAGCCAGAACAAGGGACTATCTGACACTGAACTGACCCAACACTGCCCACAACAGCTTCAGAGAAATTCCTAGATATATTTTTACTATTATGACTTTTTAGTTTTTAAAAATTTTGGTTATTACTCCTTTAACATTCATTATTATACCTTACTATTACCATTCAAAAAAATAATTATTTTCTTTTAAAAAGGCAATGGCAACTCACTTCAGTACTCTCGCCTGGAAAACCCCATCGATGGAGGAGCCTGGTAGGCTGCACTCCATGGGGTCACAAAGAATCGGACACAACTGAGCCACTTCACTTTCAATTTTCACTTTCATGTATTGGAGAAGGAAATGGCAACCCACTCCAGTGTTCTTGCCTAGAGAATCCCAGGGACAGGGGAGCCTGGTGGGCTGCCCTCTCTGGAGGTGTACAGAGTCAGACATGACTGAAGCAATTTAGCAGCAGCAGCAGCCATATATATCTTAATTTTTGTGACTGATTTTGTTCTGTATTTCTTATATTGTATTTTTGAGACTCTAACCTCTATTCTAGGTTTTTAATCTTTTTTGATATTTGTTATCAAATTTGTATCTTTTAGAATCTAGTTCTTCAGTATCCATTTTCACTTAGGGATCAATTACTGGCTTCATTGCTCTCTCCCCTTTTGACTCCCCTTTTTCTCCTCCTAGACACCTCTATCTCACTCCTCCATCTTCTCTTCTCTATTAACTCTGTGAATCTCTCTGGGTGCTCCTGGATATGGAGAATTCTTTCACCAGTAACCTAGGGGTTTTATCTCCTGTGCTGTATAGATGGAGAAGTCTTAGAGCTGCTGTAAGAGTAAGATGGAAAGCCAGAGGCAGGAGGCTTAATTCAAAAACTTTGGAACACCAAAGAATTCGCTACTCCTGGGGACATTAAAAGATAAGAGCTCACCCAAAAGTATCCATCCCTACACTGAAACAAAGCTCCACCAAAGAGCCAGCAAGCTCCAGTGAAAGACACAGCAAGCTAATTCTCCAGAAAAACAGGAACACAACCCTGAACATTAAAAGACTGGCTGCCCAAAGCCATGCCAAACCCATAAACAGCCCAAAACTCACTACTGGACATTTCAATCCCCTACAGAGAGAAGAGATCCAGGTCGACCCACCAGAACACAGACACAAGCTCGCCCAACCAGGAAACCCTGACAAGCCATTAGTCCAATCCTACCCACAGGGAGGAGACTTCACAGTTTAGAGGAACCATGAACTTCCAGCCTTCAGAAAGGGCATCCCAAACACAGTAATCTAAACAAAGTGAAAAGGCAGAGAAACATTCAGCAGGTGAAGGAACATGATAAAAACCTACCAAAACAAACAAAAGAGAAGCGATAGGGAGTCTACCTGAAAAAAAAGCTCAGAATAATAATAGTAAAGATGATCCCAAATCTTGAAAACAAAATGGATTACAGACAAACATACCAGAGAAAAGGATTGAAAGATGCAAGAAATGTTTAAAAAGGTTGTAGAAGAAATAAATGAGTCAATAATGAACAATGGAATAACTGAGATTAAAAACAGTTTGGAGGGAACCATCAGAAGGACTGAGGCAAAAGACAGGATAAATGAGGTGGAGGGTAGAATGTTTGAATAAATGAAGCAGAGAGGAAAAAAGAATTAAAAGAAATGAGGACAACCTCAGGGACCTCTGGGACAATGATAAAAACCCCAACATTCAAATGATAGGTCTCTCAAAAGAAGAAGACAAAAAGAAAGGGAATCAGAAAATACTTGAGGAGATAATATTTGAAAACTTCCTTAAAATGGGGAAGGAAATAGCTACCCAAGTTCAACAAACTCAGAGAATCACAAACAAGACAAACTCAAGGTGAAACACCCCAAGATACATATTAATCAAATTAACAATGATCAAACACAAACAGCAAATATTAAAAGCAGCAAGGAAAAACCAACAAATAACACAGAAGTGGACCCTCATAAGGATAACAGTTGATCTTTCAACAGAAACACTTCATGCCAGAAGAGAATGGCAGGACATACTTAAAAGTGATACTTAAGAGAAATGGCAGGACATACTTAAAGAGAAAAATCTACAACCAACATTACTATACCCAGCAAGGATCTCATTCAGATATGAGGGAGAAATCAAAACCTTTAATAAAAAGCAAAAAATAAGAATTCAGCACCACCAATTAAGCTCTTCAACAAATGCTAAAGGATCTTTTCTAGACAGGAAACATAGTAAAGGTTTATAAAAACGAACCCAAAACAACAAAGTAAATGGTAACAGAATCAGACTTATCAATGATTGCCTTAAAAGTAAATGGGTTAAATGCTCCAACCAAAAGACAAAGACTGGCGAAATGGATACAAAAACAAGACTTTAATATATGCTGTCTACAAGAGACTCAACTCAAACCTAGGGACACATACAGACTGAAAGGGAAGGGCTGAAGAAAGATATTTCATTCAAATGGAGACCAAAGGAAAGCAGGAGCAGCAATCCTCATATCAGATAAAAGAGACTTTGAAATAAAGATCGTGATAAGAGACAAAGAAAGACATGACCGAATGATCAAAGGTACAATCCAAGAAGATATTACACTTATAAATATATGTGCTCACCACACAGGATCAGCACAATACATAAGACATATGCTTAACAAGTATGAAAGGGGAAATGAATGATAACAAGGTAATAGTAGAGAACTCGATGGAGTGATCATTCACCTAGAGCCAGACATTCTGGAACTTGAAGTCAAGTGGGCCTTAGAAAGCATCACTATGAACAAACCTAGGGGAGGTGACGGAATTCCAGTTGAGCTATTTCAAATCCTGAAATATGATGCTGTGAAAGCACTGCATTCAATATGGCAGCAAATTTAGAAAACTAAGCAGGGGCCACAGGACTGGAAAAGGTCAGTTTTCATTCCAATCCCAAAGAAAGGCAATCCCAAAGAATGCTCAAACTACCGCACAATTGCACTCATCTCACACGCTAGTAAAGTAATGCTTAAAATTCTCCAAGCCAGTCTTCAACAATACGTGAACCATGAACTTCCAAATGTTCAAGCTGGTTTTAGAAAAGGCAAAGGAACCAGAGATCAAATGGCAAACATCCTCTGGATAATCGAAAAAGCAAGAGAGTTCCAGAAAAACATCTATTTCTGTTTTATTGACTATGCCAAAGCCTTTGACTGTGTGGATCACAAAAACTGTGGAAAATTCTTCAAGAGATGGGAATACCAGACCACCTGATCTGCCTCCTGAGAACCCTACATGCAGGTCAGGAAGCAACAGTTAGAACTGGACATGGAACAACAGTCTGGTTCCAAATAGGAAAAGGAGTACGTCAAGGCTGTATATTGTCACCCAGCTTATTTAACTTATATGCAGAATGCATCATGAGAAACTCTGGGCTGAAAGAAGCACAAGCTGGAATCAAGACTGGCAGAAGAAATATCAATAACCTCAAATATGCAGACGGCATCACCATTATGACAGAAAGTGAAGAGGAACTAAAAAGCCTCTTGATGAAAGTGGAGAGTGAAAAAGTTGGCTTAAAGCCCAACATTCAGAAAACGAAGATCATGGCATCTGGTCCTATCACTTCATGGGAAATAGATGAGGAAAAAGTGGAAACAGTGTCAGCCTTTATTTTGGGGGGCTCCTAAATCACTGCAGATGGTGACTGCAGCCATGAAATTAAAAGACGTTTACTCCTTGGAAGGAAAGTTATGACCAACCTAGACAACATATTCAAAAGCAGAGACATTACTTTGCCAACAAAGGTCCATCGAGTCAAGGCAATGGTTTTTCCAGTGGTCATGTATTGATGTGAGAGTTGGACTGTGAAGAAAGCTGAGTACTAAGAATTGATGCTTTTGAACTGTGGTGTTGGAGAAGACTCTTCAGAGTCCCTTGGACTGCAAGGAGATCCAACCAGTCCATTCTAAAGGAGACCAGTCCTGGGTGTTCAATGGAAGGACTGATGCTAAAGCTGACTGCAGCCATGAAATTAAAAGATGCTTACTCCTTGGAAGGAAAGTTATGACCAACCTAGATAGCATATTCAAAAGCAGAGACATTACTTTGCCAACAAAGGTCTATCGAGTCAAGGCTATGGTTTTTCCAGTGGTCATGTATTGATGTGAGTTTGGACTGTGAAGAAAGCTGAGTACTGAAGAACTGATGCATTTGAACTGGGTTGTTGGAGAAGACTCTTGAGAGTCCCTTGGACTGCAAGGAGATCCAACCAGTCCATTCTAAAGGAGACCAGTCCTGGGTGTTCAATGGAAGGACTGATGCTAAAGCTGAAACTCCAATACTTTGGCCAGCTCATGCAAACAGCTGATTCATTGGAAAAGACCCTGATGCTGGGAGGGATTGTGGGCAGGAGGAGAAGGGGACGACAGAGGATGAGATAGCTGGATAGTATCACCTACTCAATGGGCATGAGTTTGAGTGAACTCTGGGAGTTGGTGATGGACAGGGAGGCCTGGCATGCTGCAGTTCATGGGGTCACAAAGAGTCAGATACGACTGAGCGACTGAACTGAACTATATACCCCACTCACACCTATGGATAGATCAACCAAACAGAAAATTAGCAAGGAAACACAAGCTTTAAATGATAAAGTAGACCAGTTAGACCTATATATATAACATTAATATATATTACCTAATATAATATATAATATATTAATAAATATAAAACACATATTAATAAATATATATATACTTACATACAGGGCATTTCACCCCCCAAATATGGATCTCACCTTTTTTCAAATGCACATGGGACATTCTCCAGGATAGATTACATCCTGGACCATAAATCTAGCATTGGTAAATTTGAAAACATGGAGATTATTTCAAGCATCTTTTCTGATCAAAATGCAGTAAGATTAGACATCAACTACAGGAAAAAATACTACTAAAATAAATATATATGGAGGATAAACAACACGCTTTTGAATACCCAACAGATTACAAAAGAAATCAAAATATTCATAGAAACAAATGAAAATGAAAACATGACAATCCAAAATCCTAATGGTTTCAGTAAAAGCAGTGTTAAGAGGGGTGTTCATAGCTATACATGCCTACCTCAAGACAGAAGAGAAACATCAAATAAGAACACTAAAGGTCAATATCACTGATAAACATACATGCAAAAATCTTCAACAAAATTCTAGCCTACAGAACCAAAACCATATTAAAAAGATCATACATTATGATAAAGTGGGCTTTCAATATTCGCAAATCAATCTGTTACACCATATTAACAAATTGAAAGATAAAAACCATATGATAAATTGAACAGATGCAGACAAAGCCTTTAACAAAACTGAACACCCATTTATGATGAAAAATCTCCAGAAAGCAGGCGTAGAAGTCACAGACCTTAACATAATAAAAGCCATATATGACAAACCAATAGCAAACATTATCCTCAGTGGGGAAAAACTGAAAGCATTGCCTCTAAAATCAGGAACAAGACAAGGGTTCCCATTCTCACTACTACTATTCAACAGAGTTTTGGAAGTTTGAGTCACAGCAATCAGAGAAGGAAAAAAAATAAAGGAACCCAGAATGGAAAAGAAGAAGAAAAACTCTCACTGTCTGCAGATGACATGATCTTCTACATTGAAAACCCTAAAGACACAGCGAGAAAATTACTAGACCTAATGAATGAATATAGTAAACTTGTGGGATGTAAAATTAACACAGAGAAATCCCTTGCATTCCTATATAATAATAATGAGAAAAGAGAAAGTGAAATTAAGGAAACAATCCCATTCACCTTACAAGAAAAAGAATGAAATATTTAGGAATAAATTTAACTAAAAAAAAAAAAAAGACCTGTATATAGAGAACTATAAAACACAGATGAAAGAAATCAAATATGACACAAATATATGGAGAAAGATACCATGCTTGTGCATTGGAAGAATAAATATAGTGAAAATGAGTATACTGCCCAAAGCAATCTATAGATTTAACGCAATCCCTATCCAGCTACCAACGGTATTTTTCACAGAACTACAAGAAACAATTTCACAATTTCTATGGAAACACAAAAACCCTCAAATAGCCAAAGCAATCTTGAGAAACAAGAATGAAACCGGAGGAATCAACCTGCCTGACTTTAGACTATAATACAAAGCTACAGTCATCAGCCAGTATGGTACTGGCACAAGGAAGACATATAGATCAATGGAACAAAATAGAAAACCCAGAGATAAATCTATGACCCTATGGACACATTATCTTTGATAAAGGAGGCAAGAATATACAATGGAGAAAAGACAATCTCTTTAACAAGCGGTGCTGGGAAAACTAGACAACCACTTGTAAAAGAAAGTCACTAAAACACTTTCTAAAACTATACAGAAAAATAAACTCAAAAATGGATTAAAGATCTGAATATAAGACCGGAACTATAAAACTCTTAGAGGAACACATAGGCAAAACATGCTGTGACATGAATCACAGCAAGATCCTCTATGCCCTATCTCCCAGAGTAATGGAAATAAAAACAAAAATAAACAAACAGCACCTAATTAAATGCAAAAGCTTTTGCACAATGAAGGAAACTATAAGCAAGGTGAAAAGGTATCCTTCACAATGGGAGAAAATAACAGAAAACAAAACAACTAACAAAGAATTAATCTCAAAAATATACAAGCAGCTCCTGCAGCTCAATACCAGAAAAATAAATGACCCAATCAAAAAGTGGGCCAAAGAACTAACTAAACATGTGTCTGAAGACATACACATGGCTAATAAACACATGAAAATATTCTCAACATCACTCATTATCATAGAAATGGAAATCAAAACAAAAATGCGGTACCTACTTTGCCGACTAAGGTCCATCCAGTCAAGGCTATGGTTTTTCCTGTGGTCATGTATGGATGTGAGAGTTGGACTGTGAAGAAGGCTAAGTGCTGAAGAACTGATGCTTTTCAACTGTGGTGTTGGAGAAGACTCTTGAGAGTCCCTTGGACTGCAAGGAGATCCAACCAGTCCATTCTGAAGGAGATCAGCCCTGGGATTTCTTTGGAAAGAATAATGCTAAAGCTGAAACTCTGGTACTTTGGCCACCTCATGCGAAGAGTTGACTCATTGGAAAAGACTCTGATGCTGGGAGGGATTGGGGGCAGGAGGAGAAGGGGATGGCAGAGGATGAGATGGCTGGATGGTATCACTGACTCGATGGATGAAAGTCTGAGTGAACTCTGGGAGTTGGTGATGGACAGGGAGGCCTGGCGTGCTGCGATTCATGGGGTCGCAAAGAGTCAGACACGACTGAGCAACTGAACTGACTAACTGACTGACCATCTCATACCAGTCAGAATGGCTACCATCAAAAAGTATAAAAACAATAAATGCTGGAGAAAAGGGAACCCTCTTACACTGTTGCTGGGAATGCAAACTAGTACAGCCACTATGGAGAACAGTGGCTGTACTAGTTTGTACACTTTCTAACACCATACACAAAATAAAACTCAAAATGAATTAAAGATCTAAATGTAAGACCAGAAACTATAAAACTCCTAGAAGAAAACATAGCAAAACACTCTGACATAAATCACAGCAGGATACTCTATGACCCATCCCCCAGAGTAATGGAAATAAAAGCAAAAATAAACAAATGGGACCTAATTAAACTTAAAAGCTTATGCACAATGAACGAAAGTATAAGCAAGGTAAAAAGACAGCCTTCAGAATGGGAGAACATAATAGCAAATGAAGCAACTGACAAAGAATTAATCTCAAAAATATACAAGCAGCTCCTGTAGCTCAACTCCAGAAAAATAAACAACCCAATCAAAAATTGGGCCAAAGATCTAAACAGACATTTCTCCAAAGAAGACATACAGATGGCTAACAAACACATGAAAAGATGTTCAACATCACTCATTATCAGAGAAATGCAAATCAAAACCACAATGATGTACCATCTCATGCCGGTCAGAATGGCTGCTATCAAAAAGTCTATAAATAATAATGCTCGAGAGGGTGTGGAGAAAAGGGAACCCTCTCACACTGTTGGTGGGAATGCAAACTAGTACATCCACTAGGGATAAATGTGGAGATTCCTTAAAAAACTGGAAATAGAACTGCCATACGACCCAGCAATACCAGTGCTGGGCATACAAACCAAGGAAACCAGAATTGAAAGAGACACATGTACCACAATATTCATCGCAGCACTGTTTACAATAGCCAGGACATGGAAGCAACCTAGGTGGTCATCAGCAGACGAATGGATAAGAAAGCCGTGGTACATATACACAAAGGAATATTACTTAGCTATTAAAAAGAATACATTTGACTCAGTTCTAATGAAGTGGATGAAATTGGAATCTATTATATAGACTGAAGTAAGTTAAAGAAAAACACCAATAGAGTATATTAACGCATATCTATGTAATTTAAAACGATTATAATGATGACGCTATATGCCAGACAGCAAAGGAGACACAGATGTAAAGAACAGACTTTTGGACTCTGTGGGAGAAGGCAAGGGTGGGATGATTTGAGAGAACAGCACTGAAACATATATATTACCATATGCGAAATAGATCACCAGTCAAGGTTCGATGCATGAGACAGGGTCAATGGGGCCAGTGTACTGGGATGACCCTGAGGGATGGGATGGGGAGGGAGGTGGGAGAGGAATTCAGGATGGGGAACACATGTACACCCATGGCTGATTCATGTCAATGTACGGCAAAAACTAAAAAAAAAAAAAAGTAATCATCCTCCAATTAAAATAAATTAATTAATTTAATAAAAAACAAAGATTAACATGAACTCATTAGGCTTCAGCCTAAGAATTAGCAATGGCGGAAGAGGGGAGGGGTGAGTTGAATAACAAATAGTATGTCTGCATATACTAAATCTTGACTAAATTTCATTTTTGTCTTTCTAATTTTCATGTTATTCAAGTATCATTTTAAGAAGAGATAAGAAAACCAATGCCCGTCTTACCTGCAGAAACACTGAGGGAGTTCTCCTTGACCATATAAAGGAAACAAAAATGGAGTGTTGCCATATCGTCCAAGACACTGAAGAAAGTTTTTGGTAGCTTTGAGACCATCTATGGTACTGCTGCCTGTCTCTGATGTCATTGCCATTGAGTGCAGGACAAAATATTGGAGGTTGGGGGTTAATTTTTGAGTTTTTAAATATTCAGAAAATTTAATTTCCTCATAGGCTATGAAAAGAAAGAGGAAAATTTATTAGTTAAAATCAGAACCAAATTTCCATTTAAAACCACTGTACAAAAATGAGATCAAGTTTGCTTAAAACACTTAGCAAAGGACACAGTTGGTGGTAGTATTACTACATTTTGGACCGAGACCATTGATTTTAGAGGGAAAAAACTAGGAACAACCTCACTATCCTAACTGGACTAATGACACAATTTTTAAGCTTTAAAAAATGATTCTCTGTTTAGTATTTTATGGATTCAAAAAATTAGAAAAGCATTACATAATTCATTAACCATCACAACAGTTTTCCATCGTTGGCAATAATCTTACTTTACTATCAACTGCAGACTAATGTCAATGATTACACTTTGAAATATTAAAAATGACTAATGGTAAATTTTTGGTTAAAATAAGGATATAGTAGCACTTGATTTTTTTGAATTGCTATTCCTTCCTAAACCTTGGAACAATGAACTATGACTAAAAAGTAAAGAAACTAATTTCTGTATGGCTAGAGGTATCAATCCAACTGACTTATAATTTCATCTCAAAATATAAGGATCCCCTAAATACTATTTCTTTAAACCAAGAACAGAAAAAAATGTAACTGGACTGTTACTGGAACAGAAAAACTTTTTAGATTAATATAAACAAATAAAAACTATAAAAATTTACAGAGAATATAAGTTTATGCTACTATGGAGAAACAATCTGGCAGTAAGAAATGGACTTAAAACTTTAAGAACAAGAGTCAGACTTTCAGTATTCCACATAGTAAAAAAAAAATTGCCATATTTCTCAATTTTGTAAGTGAATTGTCAGTATATCCCTATTTTGGATAACTTCTGCAGCTCAATGCACTTTTAAGTGCAAAACACTTGATACTAAAGTGGTGTATTCAACTTTCAACAAACTTTGAAGTAAGTAACTTGCCCCAGATCACACAGCGAGGTGGGGCAAAGCCAAGATTAGAAACTATATCTTCACCTAATCCAGGAGATCCCACCCACACCATCTAGCTTCCTTTTAACCAGACAAAATAAATAATTCAATATGCCAAGCAAAAGTGATCCTTGAGAAATGAATATATAAATCTTTAAATGACAGATAAATTAATAGATGAGGGTCAGAGACAGTAACATGTATGTGCCACTATATGTAAAAAAGATAAACAACAAGGATATAGTGTATAGCACAGGGAAATATATGCACTATTTTTCAATAACCTATAATGGAAAAGAATCTGAAAAAGTATATATGTGTATGTGTGTGTGTATATATATATAAAAAACTGAATCACTTTCCTGTACACCTGAAGCTAACACAACATTGTAAATTAACTATACTTCTATTTTTCAGTATAGTTCAGTCACTCAGTCATGTCTGACTGTGCAACCCCATGAACTGCAGCACGCTAGGCCTCCCTGTCCATCACCAACTCCCAGAGTTCACTCAAATTCACGTCCATCGAGTCAATAATGCCATCCAGCCATCTCATCCTCTGTTGTCCCCTTTTCCTCCTGCCCCCGATACCTCCCAGCATTGGGGGTCTTTTCCAATGAGTCAATTCTTCACATCAGGTGGCCAAAGTGCTGGAGCTTCAGCTTTAGCATCATTCCTTCCAAAGAACACCCGGGACTGGTCTCCTTTAGAATGGACTGGTTGGATCTCCTTGCAGTCCAAGGGACTCTGAAGAGTCTTCTCCAGCACCACAGTTCAAAAGCATCAGTTCTTCGGTGCTCAGCTTTGTTCACAGTTCAATTCTCACATCCATACATGACTACTGGAAAAACCATAGCCTTGACTCGATGGACCTTTGTTGGCAAAGTAACGTCTCTGCTTTTCAATATGGTATCTAGGTTGGTCATAACTTTCCTTCCAAGAAGGAAGCATCTTTTAATTTCATGGCTGCAGTCACCATCTGCAGTGATTTTGGAGCCCCAAGAAATAAAGTCTCACACTGTTTCCACTGTTTCCCCATCTATTTCCCATTAAGTGATGGAACGAGATGCCATGATCTTCGTTTTCTGAATGTTGAGCTTTAGGCCAACTTTTTCACGCTCCTCTTTCACTTTCATCAAGAGGCTTTTTAGTTTCTCTTTACTTTCTGCCATAAGGGTGGTGTCATCTGCATATCTGAGGTTATTGATATTTCTCCCAGCAATCTTGATTCCAGCTTGTGCTTCTTCCAGCCCAGTGTTTCTCATGATATACTCTGCATAGAAGTTAAATAAGCAGTGTGACAATATACAGCCTTGACGTACTCCTTTTCCTATTTGGAACCAGTCTGTTGTTCCATGTCCAGTTCTAACTGTTGCTTCCTGACCTGCATACAGATTTCTCAAGAGGCAGGTCAGGTGGTCTGCTATTCTCATCTGTCTCAGAGTTTTCCACAGTTTATTGTGATCCACACAGTCAAAGGCTTTGGCATAGTGAATAAAGCAGAAATAGATGTTTTTCTGGAACTCTCTTGCTTTTTCAATGATCCAGCGGATGTTGGCAATTTGATCTCTGGTTCCTCTGCCTTTTCTAAAACCAGCATGAACTTCTGGAAGCTCACAGTTCACGTACTGCTGAAGCCTGGCTTAGAGAACTTCTATTTTTAAAAATGGTTAAAAAACTGGATAATGAAAAAGGAGTATTATCTATGAAGAATCAGTTGATAACAATGTTTAATTAGCAAGACTAAAAATTAACATCTATCATAGACTGATGTTATTATGAAAACATCTCATAGTTTGCATAGTACCCATAGTAGCCACTAGCCATGTGTGGCCACTGAACACTTGAATGTGTGGGTACTGTAACTAAATTTTAATTTTAATTAATTTAAGTAGGTACTTCTTGCTAGAGGCTAACCTACTGGATCATTCAAAATAAAAATATTTTAAAACTATAGCAAGTGGCTCAATAAATCAAAGAAAGCATATTAAAATAATAAGAATCTCAAAAAATGTGAGAACACAAATTTAATGAAAAACAGTACCTTTATATTCATCAGGATGTTCCTCATACTCCATACAAAATGTGAGAAACTTCATTAGCATTCGCTTTTCTACCATAGTAAGTTGTTTGCTATTAAAGACATCTGCTCTGGAGCAAGGAACCTAAAATATATGATTTTAAAGTTAAGAAACTGCTTCCTACTGATACAAGTATTCCAAATGACATTTTTTTCCTTTTATGTATACAAAGATTATTATTTCCTTTCTAGTCAGGCTGTTTCATGTAACCTTCCACCAGTTCTACTGGCATCTCTGTTGACTTCAGAGTTAATTAACTTGTGAGTTCCCTTACTTAATTACTCCAAGTTGCTCCCTATGCTATTAAAAGCCACCGGCATGTGAACCCTAACTGGGAAGAAATGACAGCTCAGTCTAGCAATGCTGTCTGAAATTAACATTTTCTCAACATGAGCATCAAGCTACAGAATAAATCATCAGAAAATTAACATTAGACATTTTAATTGGCAATCTCTTACTATTTGCATTTGTTAAAAATAATCAGTTCAGTTCAGTTCAATTGCTAAGTCAAATCCGACTCCTTGCGACCCAATGAACCACAGCACGCCAGTCCTCCCTGTCCATCATCAACTCCCGCAGTCCACCAAAACCCATGTCCATCCAGTTGGTGATACCATCCAACCATCTCAACTTCTTTTGTCCCCTTCTCCTCCCGCCCTCAGTCTTTCCCAGGGTCTTTTCAAATGAGAGGTGGAGGTGATGGAATTCCACAAATGAGAGCATCAGGGTCTTTTCAAATGAGTCAGTTCTTTGCATCAGGTGGCCAAAGTATTGGCATTTCACCTTCAGCATCAGTCCTTCCAATGAATATTCAGTACTGATTTCCTTTAAGATGGACTAATTGGATCTCCTTGCAGTCCAAGGGACTCTCAAGAGTCTTCTCCAACACCATAGTTCAAAAGTATCAATTCTTCTGCACTCAGCTTTCTTTATAGTCCAACTCTCACATCCATACATGACCACAGGAAAAACCATAGTCTTGACTAGATAGACCTTTGCTGACAAAGCAATGTCTCTGCTTTTCAGTTGGTCATAGCTTTCATTCCAAGGAGGAAGCATCTTTTAATTTCATGGCTGCAATCACCATCTGCAGTGATTTTGGAGCCCAAGAAAATAAAGTCAGCCACTGTTTCCACTGTTTCCCCATCTATTTGCCATGGAGTGATGGGACCAGATGCCACAATCTTAGTTTCCTGAATGTTGAGCTTTAAGCCAACTTTTTCACTCTCCTCTCGCACTTTCATCAAGAGGCTCTTTAGTTCTTCTTCACTTTCTGCCATAAGGTTGGTGTCATCTGCATATCTGAGGTTATTGATATTTCTCCTACATTCCTACAAGCTTGTTTTTCCTCTAGGCCAGTGCTTCTCATGATATACTCTGCACTATACACTTTGCACATAAGTTAAATAATCAGGATAACAATATACAGCCTTGAGGTACTACTTTTCCTATTTGGAACCAGTCTGTTGTTCCACGTCCAGTTCTAACTGTTGCTTCCTGACCTGCAAACACGTTTCTGAAGAGGCATGTCAGGTGGTCTGGTATTCCCATCTCTTTCAAAATATTCCACAGTCTATTGTGATCCATATAGTCAAAGGTTTTGGCATAGTCAATAAAACAGAAATAGATGTTTTTCTGGAACTCTCTTGCTTTTTCCATGATCCAGCGTATGTTGGCAATTTGATCTCTGGTTCCTCTGCCTTTTCTAAAACCAGCTTGAACATCTGAAAGTTCACGGTTCACATATTGATAAAGCCTGGCTTGGAGAATTTTATGCATTACTTTACTAGCGTGTGAGATGAGTGCAATTGTGTGTTTGAGCATTCTTTGAGATTGCCTTTCTTTGGGATTAGAATGAAAATTGACCTTTTCCAGTCCTGTGGCCACTGCTGAGTTTTCCCAATTTACTGGCATATTGAGTGCAGCACTTTCATAGTGTCATCTTTCATGATCTGAAATAGCTCCACTGGAATTCCATCACCTCCACTAGCTTTGTTTGTAGTGATGCTTCCTAAGGTCCACTTGACTTCACATTCCAGGATGTCTAGCTCTAGGTGAGTGATCACACCATCGTGATTATCTGGGTCATGGAAATCTTTTTTGTACAGTTCTTCTGTGTATTCTTGCCACCTCTTCTTAATATCTTCTGCTTCCGTTAGGTCCATACCATTTCTCTCCTTTATTGAGCCATCTTTGCATGAAATGTTCCCTTGTTATCTCTAATTTTCTTGAAAAGATCTCTAGTCTTTCCCATTCTATTCTTTTCCTCTATTTCTTTGCATTAATCACTGAGGAAGGCTTTCTTATCTCTCCTTGCTATTCTTTGGAACTCTGCATTTAAGTTTGCTGCTTCACCAGGAAAATAACAATCTTATTTGCCTATCCTTCCCAAACAAAATGGGGCTTCCTTGATGGCTCAGATGGTAAAGAACCCATCTGCAATGCTGAAGGACTCGGATTTGATCCCTGGGTGGGGAACATCCTCCAGAGAAGGGAATGGCTACTCACTCCAGTATTCTTGTCTGGAGAATCCCATGGACAGAGGAGCCTTGCAGGCTACACCAAGAGGTCGCAAAGAGTCAGACACTACTAAGCAACTAACATTTTCACTACTAGTTTCCCAAACACAACACAGCAACTTAAACTCATACTCAGTTACCATCCTTGCTCAGCACAGTACCTGTTTCACTCTTCCTTCTCGAAATGCAAGAATCCTGGTAATATTTTTGAACTCTGCATATCGACTAACATTAGATTTGATTAGAAGATCAATCAGCAATCCTCGAGAATATAATAGCTGCACAAAGAAAATATTTCAGAGAATGAAATAAAAGGTGAAATATTGGAAAAACTGATAAAAACAGAATAAATATATATAATTTTGTTATATTTAAAATTATTTGCAAAAAGTATTATACCTATTAATATTATAATATATAACACAATTTATTACAGGTTCACAACTGATTATCTGAAATTCAAGAATCCAAATAATTCTGGAATCTAAAGCTTTTTCACAACTGACCCAAACTGATACAGGGCTCTTACACCTGTTTGTCCTAGTTAGTGTGAATATCCATACACATTGGGCTCTTCCCTGGTGGCTCAGATGGTAAAGCGTCTGCCTACAATGTGGGAGACCTGGGTTCGATCCCTGGGTTGGGAAGATCTCCTGGTTAATTATAGAGCACCTCTTCAGACTCTGGTAAGAACATTACATCATATATAAAGTATCATCCAGCATATATACTGTATTAATTTCTAAAATCCAAGTAACTAATTCAAAATGAAATTTTCAGTACAAAACCTATTTCTCACTTGACTACTTCAGTGTTCTTCTTTTTTAAAAAAAATTCTTTTCTTGTCATGAGGACAAGAAAACTATGGGTGGGCTATGATTAAACTTCTACCCAGAAACTAATTGCCAAGGTAACATGGAAAGAATGGTAAATTTCAAAGCATGCCAGGATCAAATTAGGTGGAATAGATAGCTCAGAAATATGAGGAAGGACCAAGACAGTAGCCAGCTCAGACCGAGGCAGAATCAGGCACAGAGACCTACAATCAGGAAAAAACAATGAGTAGTAAAAAGATATATTTTCAAGCATCAGGTTCAAAAAAAAGATCAGCAGGATGGATGTATGATTAGATCAGCAAAATATGAGGAGCATTACTTCCTTTCTTTATAACATGGAACTTCAAGAGAGCACATTAAATAAAAATCCTAGTCTGATATTATTCACTACCCTCTCCAACTTCTTTGCAATTTCTCACCATTTGCCCTCAACTTATGGTATTTGGTCTCTCTACTTTCACCCAGCCCTATATTATAACATTTTATAGCCACTATTTTATCTTACTAGTGTTTTCTATTCTTTTGCACTAAATTTGTCTTGCTTCCTATAAATCCAGTGCAACACTGCATGCTCCAAAGACTTGAGGTAAGAATGGGAATTAAAAAAAAAAAAAAAACTGAAGACAGTTGCATCCTTCCCAACCTCCCTGCCCAAATTACTATTAAATTATCTTCCAAAGCCCTCACATCTGAACCAATTATTTTTGAAATGCATCGGTTTACTCAAAATGTTCATCATTATACAGATGCCAAAATAGTTACTATATAAATAAGGGCTAAAAAGAAGTTTATTTAATAGATTGACTATAATAACATGGACCCATAATTAGATTCATTAGACATGTTTTCTTGATAGAATTCAAAGTGTCCATGTAATAGGAGAATATTTGGGTGGAGTACATGCTCCAATACAGAAGTAACCGTGTGATACAGTACTGAGCATTCTTGTGTTTTTAACTTAGGTCTAAAGAATATTTTAACAGAACTATAAATTTCAGATACTATCTCTTTATAAAATAAACACTCTACATTTCAAAGAATAAAATAATGAAAATTGGGTTTATGGACTCAGATGCTATATTCAATCAATTAGAAATTAGTACAGTTCCATGATAAGATGGGTAAAACTGTTACTTACCTTTGATACCAAATCGATATTAAACCTCCTGCCTTCTTTAATGATTTGAGAGTAAGTAATCCGATTTTTCTTTGGCTGTTCTGCTGTGTCTTCGGACACAGGCACATTTTCACTTGTTTCCTTTTCTGCAGTTGAGGGCACACAAGTGTTATCATCACAATTGTTTTCTTTTTCCCCTGTCACTTGAACATCATTTACTTCTAGGGCTCTCTCTGGATCACTGCTTGGAGTTTGTTCTGCCGGTATTTCACAGCTTGTAGTTCTTAATGACTCATCTTCTATAGGCAGGCAGGCAGAATCTGCAGCTTCAGTGCAGTTCACAGATGTCACAGAAGCGTGATTTTTCTGTAGTGCACCAGCTTCTTCGACATCTTCATGCAAATCCTGACTGATGAGAAATTACAATAATAATCCACACCAATAATCAAAGTGATAATTATACGTGGGTACGTTTTTATGTATATCATTTAACTTTTAATGGCAATTTTTATTTCTTTACCTCATTTATTTTATCAAATTCAGTGGATGTCTTGCTTTATGTGACATACACATTAAACATTCATCTGTTTAGGTTTTAACACAATATGAAACATAATTAACATCTGAAAAAATATACATAAAGATTTCAGGGTTTAGCAGGCATGTCGTGTGTGTGTGTATGTGTGTGTATCTGAAAAGCAGATTTTTATTTTTATAATTTATTTCTGTTTGTCTTGGGGTATCGTTGATTTACAATATTGTATCAATTTCAGGTGTACAACAAAGTGATTCAGTTATACATGTACATATATTCATTTCTTCAGATATTTTCCCCATATTACAGAATACTGAGTGCTATACAGTATGCATGTATATATTAATCACGTGTATTTTTTAAGAAGTTAAGGCAGACAGAGGAATTGCACTTTAGAAACAAATCAACACAGTGCTTACAAGCTCATCCTTCAGAATGAATAGACTGAGGTTCAAACCCAGACTCTATGACTAGATAACTCTGTGAATGTAGACAAGTTTTTTAATCCTCTCTGATGCAAATTATCCGTCTATAACATAGAGATAATACCAACTACCTCACCAGGTTGTTCTGAAGACTAAATGAGGTAACACAAGTGAAGAATCTGGTACAGAGCCTGGCACATAAATGCTCAACAGTAAGTATCAAAGATTATTACCATTATATGAGGTGTGACAAAGCTAAAAAGCTGCTATAAAAGTGTACATTGACATATCACAATGTGGTATCTAACAGGATCTTTCTGAACTGATTCTCGCTGTTTTCAATATTAATGTCTATTACTTTACTGGAAGTCCCACTTTCAATATTACCACTAGGGTTCATATTCTCAGTCCATTACTGCTTTGATTGACACAAAAAGTTCTGTTCAGCATGCACCATTATCTCTCCATGATGTGTTTTATCCTCTACAGATCCTTCATTTTCATTGAGTTGCGCTACTATTCAACACTAAAATTACCTCATACATGATAGGCTGTGGGAAATAACCATCTGCTAATTGATTGCTTGAGACCTAAGAGCAGTTCTTAAATCAAATCTCAACTCTACCCCTATAAACTCTTCCTCTATCAGTCTCTAAACAAAATCACCTTTTTTATTTACTAACTTTTGTCTCATCTCACCTACTTTCCAACATGGCATCGCTTAAATCGTAATTTGTCAACTCAAAGTCTCCATAATTAGGCTTATGTTAACTGTTTCTTCAAGATTGCAGGGAGAAATATCAATAATCTCCAGTATGCAGATGACACCACCCTTATGGCAGAAACTGAAGAGGAACTAAACAGCCTCTTGATCAAAGTGAAAGAGGAGAGTAAAAAAAGCTGGCTTAAACTCAACATTCAAAAAACGAAGATCATGGCATCTGGTCCCATCACTTCATGGCAAATAGATGGGGAAACAATGGAAACAGCAAAAGACTATTTTCTTGTGTTCAAAAGTCACTGCAAACGGTGACTTCAGCCATGAAATTAAGGCACTTGCTCCTTGGAAGAGGAGCTATGACCAACCTAGACAGCATATTAAAAAGCAGAGACATTCCTTTGCCGACAAAGGTCCATCTAGACAAAGCTATGGTTTTTCCAGTAGTCACAAATGGATGTGAGAGTTGGACCACAGAGAAGACTCAATGCCAAAAAATTGATGCTTTTGAACGGTGGTGCTGGAGAAGTCTTGAGAGTCCCTTGCACTGTAAAGAGATCAAACATGTCAATCCTAAAGGAAATCAGTCCTGAATATTCATTGGAAGGACTGATGCTGAGGCTGAAGCTCCAATACTTTCACCATCTGATGTGGAGAACTGACACAGTGGGAACAACCTTATGCTGGGAAAAACTGAAGGCAGGAGGAGAAGGGGACGACAGAGGATTAGATGGTAACAATAACCCTATAGCAAGACAGCAAAAGAGACACAGATGTATAGAACAGTCTTTTGGACTCTGTGGGAGAGGGCGAGGGTGGGATGATTTGGCGGAATAGCATTGAAACATGTATATTATCATATGTAAAACGGATCACCAGTCCAGGTTTGATGCATGATACAGGGTGCTCGGGGCTGGTGCACCGTTATGACCCAGAGGGATGGGATGGGGAGGCAGGTGGGAGGGGGATTCAGGATGGGGAACACATGTACACCCGTGGCTGATTCATGTAAATGTATGGCAAAACCAATACAGTATTGTAAAGTAACACAAAAATAAAAATAAAAAATAAAAAAAGAAAGAAAATATTATGCTACTTGTTATAATCTAGTAATTTCAATTAAATATAATGAAAAAAGGATGATATCATTAATGTCAAGATTTTCAGATTTAGGAAACTGTAGTGGGTAAAGTTGTAGTTCTGGATGCATTACTTAGTAGATATTAGGCAAGTCATTTAATCCCTGAGATTCCCCATCTATGAAATGGAAGATCATTCATTTACCTTAACTTTCATGAGGCTATTGTAAGATAAATGACCTAACATATATGAAGAGTATTTCCCATGAGCACCAAAGTGAAAGTGAATGTCACTCAGTTGTGTCCAACTCTTTGTGACCCCATGGACTCTACAGTCCATGGAATTCTCTAAGCCAGAATACTGGAGTGGGAAGCCTTTCCCTTCTCCAGGGGATCTTCCCAACCCAGGGACTGAATCCAAGTCTCTTGCATTGTAGGTGGACTCTTTACCAGCTGAGCAACAAGGGAAGCCTCATGAGTGCTAAAAGGTTAATCAAATATAAGATATTAATAAAATATAAGATACTGTTAAATTTCCCACAGGTAAACAGGCAATTCAAAACATGTGTCCTCAGGTTTTTCTGACATCACATGTTGAAAGCTCTTTGGCCACATAACCAAGTAACAGCACAATTGCCATTAAGCAACATTAAAAATGAAGAATGATAATATGAAATGGGATTTGTGTATTTTCTACAGAATTGTTCATGCTTTGTATTCACATTCATTATTTTGAAAACCAGGAAACCAAAGTGTGTTGCATGAGGTGACAACTTGCAGCAAAATGTTGCATGCCTAAACATTAAACTACGAAATGATAGGATAGTTAATTATACTTTATAGATAAGACAGAATGATGATGACAACATGGAAATTGAGCACACCAATTGATCTGGTTAGTGGCTCTCAATTATATTCTCAGAAAGAGAGCTTTCTAGAGGGAATGAAATGCATTAACCAGTACTGGACAATCTGGAAAACAGAAGTCCAAATACTTACTTAAGGGTATAAGTTTCAGAAAAGGAGTTGTTCTTTGTAAATATGTTCCATATCCATAAGTTATTAAGTTTTACTATTCTGAACATCATAATCTAGTGAAATACCTAACACTATGAAAAACATATGCAAGAGAAACACAATACCATCCTTACTTTTCAACAACTACAATATTTTTAGAGTTCTGTCAACACTGAATTTAATACCTAACTAGAAGTTATAAAGACACTAGAAAACTCTCCAAACTCCATTTAATTTCTCATCATGCAAACTTCTATTCATCAAAAAGACTTAGCTTCCCTCAAATTAAAAACTTCGTACTCATGTACACCCGTGGTGGATTCATGTCAATGTATGGCAAAATCAATACAGTATTGTAAAGTAAAATAAAGTAGAAATAAAAATTAAGAAAGGAAAAAAAAAAAAAACTTGGTACTTTGGTTAAAAAAAAGTTTTCTTAAAATAATTCAACCTTGGTTTCACCCAAGATGGGAGAGGAATGGTACAGAGAGACCACTTTCTCCCCCACAAATTCATCAAAAGATCATTTGAATGCTGAGCAACTTCCACAAAACAACTTCTGAATGTTGGCAGAGGATACCAGGCACCCAGAAAGGCATTCCATTCTCTTCAAAAGGAGATAGGGCAAAATATAAAAGACAAAAAGAGAGACAAAAGAGTTAGTGATGGAGACCCACCACGGGGAGGGAGTCATGAAGGAGGAGAAGTTTCCAAACACCAGGAAACCCTCTCACCAGCAGATGTGTGGGGAGTTTTGGAATCTCAGAGGGCAACATAACCGGGAGAAAAACAAAAAACAAAAAAACCCACAAAATACGCACCTAACCACAACTGCCAGTGGAGAAGCAGCCCAGATACTCGTGTCTGCCACCAGTGAGCAGGGTTTGGACAGGGAGGCGCAGGCTACATGTTTAGGGTAAGGACCAGGCCTGAATGCCCTGAGGACAATCTGAGGGAGCTAAGGTCAGAAAGCAACCCAAACTGTGGGATAGCCAGAATAAAAAAAAAAAAAAAAGAAAAGAGAGAGAAAGAACTTTCCTCAAAAGACTCACAGAACAGAGGATTGAGCGAAAACGAAAGGAGAGCTAGTCAGCCCGCTGTGTACACGCCCCTCCCCCTGCAGGAGGCAGAGAGGCAGTCATGCCACAGCCAGAGCATGAAGGCAAGGGGCATCCAGAGACCTGCATCCTCCACCAAACTGTGAGCAGGCTCCCGTTGCTAATCACATCTTTCCAGGATCCTGGATGGCTGACATCTGCCAAGAGGGTCACAGCCTGAGATCAGCTCCCTAGAGGAGACACACAGCACACCTGAGACCATGCTCTCACAGCAAACCTGGGAAACTGAACATACAGGACAGGGGAGGTGATTAAGATGCACAGTCCACCTGGGACAGTGTGCTCACCAAGCACCTGATCACCTGAGCTGCTTGAACCTGGGAAGGGCACAAAACACAAGCTGAACCAAGTCTGTGCCCTTGCGGGGTACTTCAGAACCTGTACCTGAGCAGCTTAGACATGGGAAGTGCATGAAACACAAGGTCTGTTTTGGACAGTACTCTGCAGAGAACCTAGAGCCTAAGCTGTTGCAGACCCAAAAGCACAGGCTGCTGTGAGCTGGGGCAAACCCAGTGTGGTCCATACACTGCGAGCACTCCCCACACACGGCAGCGATATTTGTTTGCAAATACAGTGTTCCTCCCTCCCCACAACACAACTGAACGAGTGAACCTAAATAAATGACCGCCTTCACCCCCTTGTATCAGGGCAGAAATTAGTCACTGAAGTGACTTGCAAACAGAGGAAGCTAAAATAAAAAAAAGAACATGGAAAAGCTCTGGAAGTGACAGATGAAACAGACTAAAACCTTGTAGTTAACATTGACTAAGATTTGGAAGAGGCCTATAGACCTTGATAACAAGTACAAGGTGAAACAAGTAATTTATTACTCCTTTAATTTTCATTTTTATAACCTACTATTACCTTCCAAAAAAAAATCCTATTTTTAAAACAAATTTCATATATATATTTTATTATTTTTTTGATTCATTTTGTTTTGCACTTTTAATATTATATTTTTGAGAGGCTAACATCTACTCTAGATTTTTTAATCTTTGCTTTTGGTATTTGTTATCAATTTTGTACCTTTAAGGATCTAATCTTCAGTATCCATTTTCACTTAGGGGTGTGATTATTGGCTTGATTGCTCTCTTTCCATTTGACTTCCCCTCTTCTCCTCCTGGTCACCTCTATCTCCCTCCACCCTCTTATCTTCTACATGTAACTCTGTGAACCTCTGTGGATGTCCCTCACTGTGGAGAATTTTTTCACCATTAACCTAGATGTTTTATCATCTGTCCTGTATAGATGGAGAAGTCTTGAGGCTACTGTAAGAATAAGACTAAAAACCAGAGGCAGGAGACTTAAATCCAAACTTGAGAACATCAGAGAACTCTTGATTCCAGGGAAAATTAAGAGACAAGAGCTCATCTAAAAGCCTCCATACCTACCCTGAAACCAAGCTCCACCCAAGAGCCAACAAGTTCCACAGCAAGACATACCATGATAATTCTCGAGCAACAGAGGAACACAGCCCTGAGCATTAAAGTGCAGGCTGTCCAAAGACATGCCAAACACATAGACACTCCAAAACTCACTACTGGATACTTCATTGCACTCCAGAGAGAAGAGATTCAGCTCCACCCATAAGAACACAGATGCAAGCTCCCCTAACCAGGAAACCCTGACAAGCCACTCGTCCAACCCCACTCACAGGGAGCAACCTCCACAAAGAGGAACCACAAACTTCCAACATACAGAAAGAGTACCCCAAACACAGCAATCTAAACAAAATGAAAAGGCAGAGAAATATTCAGCAGGTAAAGGAACATGATAAATGCCCACAAAAACAAACAAAAGAGGAGGAAATAGGGAGTCTACCTAAAAAATAATTCAGAATGATAGTTAACATGATTTAAAATATTGAAAACAAAATGGAGTTACAGATTTAGACTAGAGACAAGGATTGAGAAGATGCAAGAAATGTTTAACAACAACCTAGAAGAAATAAAGAGTCAATCAATAATGAGTAATGCAATAACTGAGATCAAAAGCCCTCTGGAGGGAACCAACAGTAGAATAACTAGGGAGAAGAGAAGATAAGTGAGGTGGAAGATAGAATGGTGGAAATAAATGAAGCAGAGAGGAAAACAGAAAAAAGAATTAAAAGAAATGAGGACAACCCCAGAAACCTCTGGGACAATGTCAAATGCCCCAACATCAACCTGCCTGACTTCACACTATACTACAAAGCTACAGTCATCAAGACAGTATGGTACTGGCACAAAGACAGAAATATAGATCAATGGAATAAAATAGAAAGCCCAGATATAAATCCATGCACATATGGACACTTTATCTTTGATAAAGGAGGCAAGAATATACAACTGAGAAAAGACAATCTCTTTAACAAGTTGTGCTGGGAAAACTGGTCCATGACCTTTAAAAGAATCAAACTAGAACACTTCCTAACATCATACACAAAATAAAACAAAAATGGATTAAAGATCTAAATGTAAGACCAGAAACTATAAAACTCCTAGAGGAGAACTTAGGCAAAACACTCTCCAACATAAATCACAGCAGGATCCTCTATAACCCACCTCCCAGAATATTGGAAATAAAAGCAGAAATAAACAAATTGGACCTAATTAAACTTAAAAGCTTTTGCACAACGAAGGAAACTATAAGCAAGGTGAAAAGACAGCCTTCAGAATGGGAGAAAATAATAGCAAATGAAGCACCTGACAAAGAATTAATCTCAAAAATATACAAGCAGCTCCTGCAGCTCAATTCTGGAGAAATAAACGACCCAACCAAAAAGTAGGCCAAAGAACTAAACAGACATTTCTCCAAAGAAGACATACAGATGGCTAACAAACACATGAAAAGATGCTCAACATCACTCATTATCAGAGAAAACGCACATCAAAACCACAATGAGGTACCATCTCACACTGGTCAGAATGGCTGCTATCAAAATGTCTGGAAACAATAAATGCTGGAGAGGGTGCAGAGAAAAAGGAACCCTCTTACACTGTTGGTGGGAATGCAAACTAGTACAGCCACTATGGAGAACAGTGTGGAGATTCCTTTAAAAACTGGAAACAGAAATGCCATGCAACCCAGCAATTCCAGTGCAGGGCATACACACTGAGGAAACCAGAATTGAAAGAGACACATGTACCCCAATGTTCACTGCAACACTGATTACAATAGCCAGGACTTGGAAGCAACCTAAATGTTCATCAGCAGATGAATGGATAAGAAAGTTGTGGTACATATACACAATGGAGTATTACTCAGCTATTAAAAAGAATACATTTGACTCAGTTCTAATGAGGTGGATGAAACTGGAGCCTATTATACAGAGTGAAGTCAGAAAGAAAAACACCAATACAGTATATTAATGCATATATATGCAATTTAGAAAGATGGATGACCCTATATGTGAGATAGCAAAAGAGACACAGATATAAAGAACAAACTTGTGGATCTGTGGGAGAACACAAGGGTGGGATGATTTGAGAGAATAGCATTGAAACATGTATATTACCATATGTGAAACAGATCACCAGTCCAAGTTCTATGCATGAAACAGAGCACTCAAATCCAGTGCATTGGGACAACGCTGAGGGATGGGATTGGGAGGGAGGTGGGAGGGGGGTTCAGGAGAGGGGACACATGTACACCCATGGCTGATTCATGTGAATGTATGGCAAAAACCACCACAATACTGTAATTAGTCTCCAATTAAAAAAATTAAAAATAAAATAATTCAACCTTTTGAAGAACACTCCCGAACAATAACTCAATTTTCTTAACTTTAAAGTATATAAAAAGTATAAAAACACAATTGCCAGTTGTACATGACTGTGGCTGGATTATGAATTTTCAAAAAAAATTTTTGAGTTCTAAAACACTACTGATTTTAACATATAAATTAAAAAAAATATGCACCATTAGCTCTTATAAAAATTTTCAATATGAAAATAAATTGACAAATGAAATCCAGTGTCATTTATATTGATAATTTGAATTTCAAGGGACATTTACAATACAGTATAACAATATTTTTGAGATAGTTTTACCTAATTTCAACTGAATAAGAGCTTATATTAATGCATTAGGCACAATCTGAATTTAGGGGAGTTTTAGGGGTATAAATTCTGATATTATCTAGTATTGTTACCAATTAATGGTAGCAACAAGGGAATGCCTCAAATTGAATATGTGTTATTAATGCCTTGTAACAGTCACACTTTCAGATAAGTCAAATGAAAAATTGTCAACCAACCGGTTAATGTATTCAGCACAGGTGCTCACTATTTTTCAGTTATTTGCACCTTTCCTCTTCGCAGCACAGCTTGTTGCAGAAATTATACTCTTTACTTTGATATATGCACTTTATTCTAAGGCCATTCACTTTTTTCTTGTTTTAAGTTTTTGGCCACATCACATGGCATGTGGAATCTCAGTTCCCTGACAGGGATCCAACTTCTGCTTTTTCCATTGGAAGCATGGAGTCTTAACCACTGGACTGTCAGGGAAATCCCAAGCCATTTACTTTTGATTGCACCGTATATACTACACAGTTACCCATCTGTTAATTTCTGCAAATAAATGTTTAATGATTATGAATAAGATTTACAAAAAATCAGACTGTTCAAAAGTTGCTGTTCCAAAAACCAGGGATATATAAAAAATCTACTGTAATCAATTTTAAATTGATGCAATATAACATATTGATAGATTTATTCCCTTATTTGTAAACAACTCAAAACGTTAACATGCACATTAGAATATAGCTGAAATGTCAATCTCTTGTCATATTTCTCCAAGGAAAAAATATAAGGTGATGTAGAGCAGATACTTGGAGAAGGCAATGGCACCCCACTCCAGTACTCTTGCCTGGAAAATCCCATGGATGGAGGAGTCTGGTAGGCTGCAGTCCATGGGGTCGCTAAGAGTCAGATTACTGAGTGACTTCACTTTGACTTTTCACTTTCATGTATTGGAGAAGGAAATGGCAACACACTTCAGTATTCTTGCCTAGAGAATCCCAGGGATGGGGGAGCCTGGTGGGCTGCCGTCTATGGGGTCGCACAGAGTCGGACACAACTGAAGCGACTTAGCAGCAGCAGCAGCAGCAGAGCAGATACTATTGGCTGTCTTTTTAACAACCATATCCTATTTCTCAGCACCATAAGAGTTGCAATTTCCAGAACTAGGGGATGGATCATGGCTGATTAAAACCAACTTTAGTAATTTTATTGTCCTTTGTTAGTGACTGATTTAAAAGTGAGCAGGTTATCTCGTTTAAGCCAATGAGATAAGAGAGAACTTGGGGCTTTGGTAAAGACTCCCCAGTATAAATTATAACAGAAAAAAAAAAGCACACACATGATAGGAAAAAAAAACTCTCCCCCCTTGTTTCACATTTAGAGGTTTCTGTTGTGTGAAAACCTGTTTGTATCATGGCAATCATCTTGTAACTCTGGATGAAAAGCTAAGAAAAGTGCTGGGCAACTACCCCAAGATTGATGTGATTAAGATTTTCAATTAGCAAATTATGTAACAACCAACCAACCCACCTACCAGCCTACCATCCCACCTACCCATACATCTACTTTTAAACCACTTTTAATTGGACACTGTGTCACTTGTAGCCTAAAACAAACTTGCTGTTATATAGTGGTAAACCATAGATTCCTGTAACTTACAAGTGATTTTTCAGTTTTTAAAATTTTGTATTTCTTTCTTCTTACTGGTATTATTACATTTTTGTCAAAGAGGCTCATGCTACATTTATAAAATTCTAGAATCTAAAATAAATTAAGTAAGTAGAATTTTAGATGACTATAACAATGTCTTTATTTTAGTATCAATCCATGAAAGAGTTGGTTCATTTATAAGTCTAAGAAGCAAGTTTTCATCCTGCTTTAATATTATCATATCAGAAAAGGGGAAATCATGTTCAGTATTATGCAAAAATGAAACAGGGCAGAAAAAGCACGAGTTCTTCCCAATATTTTAGAAACATAAAATCGCTTCTCACTAAAGAAACTACATGACATTATGCAAAATAAGCAACCATCTTTCACCTTGAGCAAACTCCAGGAGATGGTAAAGGACAGGGAAGCCTGGAGTTCATGGGGTCACTAAGAGTTGGACACAACTGAGAGTCTGAACAACAACAACATCTTTCACCTAAGAACTCTTTGGATTTTTGTGAATTGAGTGTGAATTAATGTATTGTGCTTTTTCATAGTCTGTTGAATGTTTAAAACCAGAAATAGTAGTTGTTTTTATTCTCTCACATAAACTACAAAAATATCCTGTGGGGTCCTAACTACAGTCACAACAACTAAAGGATACTGGATTTATCCCTCATCTTCTGTACACTGGGAGTTAGGCACTTTAATTCCCCATTATAGATGTAACTACTTTATACTACTAAATAATATTCTAGTAAGTTAAGTAAGTAAATGTACTTCTGTACGTGCTAATCTTCACAAAGAAAATACTTTATTCACTTGGTTTAATGGTTCCCTTAATGCACACACATATATTTATTTATCTGATGCCTGAAATACACTGTGATACAATGGAAACAACACAAACTTTTGAGTTAGATAGATGTGGGTTGAAATCCTGCCTGTCCCATCTCTGGCTCTCCCTGATGTAGCACAGATTAAGTGAAACTGAATGAAATAAAATATGTAAGGAACACAGTTACAGCAGTTGCCAAAAAGATAATATCCAATAAATGCTATAGTCCTTTTACTCTTCCCTTCCATAAGTCAACTGTAATAATCATAATATTTGTTTCAAAGAAAAATAATCTATGTATAGCAGAAGTATTTCTGGCCCAAACTACAGGTTATCTCATTTATTACTAGCAGCATCCAAGGTAACAAAGCACTCATAAAGCAAAACAATCGGGGTAGTTCTTTATAGAATTTGTGAGAATTGGACTTATGCTATTTTATTTTAATATTCAGCCTAGCTATGTTGTTGTTATTGTTGTTTAGTCACTAAGTCATGTCCAACTCTTTGGCAACTCTATGGACTGTAGCCTGCCAGGCTCCTCTGTCCATGAGATTTTCCTGGCAAGAATACTAGAGTGGGTTGCCATTTCCTACTTCAGAGGATCTTCCCAACCCAGGGATCAAACCTGTGTCTCCTGAATTAGCAGGCAGATTCTTTACCACTGAACCACCAGGGAAGCCCAACTATGCAATAATGAAAAAGTACTAACTTTCATAGTCAAAAGATCACTAAAACTCTTAGACTGAATACTTAACAATTATTTCTGAAAGTAAGGAAAGTCAACAATGAAAAGTAATATGCTATCCAGTATGTTTACATTAGAATATTGTGTTACTGACTTGCCATGTATCAATACTTTGAGGTATTTTCCAAAAAGTGGTGATGAGTTTGCACTGATCTACTTGCATCCTTGCCCTATCCTCCTTGTAATCAAAGATTAAAAATCAAAAGGCTACTGGTTATAGATATAATACTGTTTGTAGCCAAGAGACAGCCACTGTTCTTCCTTGCTGAAATATCAAGCAACATATGTGAGAATCAAATCATTGATTTTGGCCTAATAAACATCAACTCTATAAGCCTACTCATCTGGTCTAAAATGGGAAGAGAAGTCATAACACTTCAGCATTTGTGTCATTACAAAGCTATCTTTACATGGTATTTTGAAAATTTACCAAAATATTAAAAACAATACTCTACATAGGAAATATACCAGGGATTGAGGTTTGACTTCTCTCTATATGCTTCATGTAGCTAACTACAATAATCTCTTGGTGTCAGTGACCATTTAAGTATAAGATTTTCAATATTTTGACATTTGGTCAGACCGTGAGTTTGATTTGCATATGCTGAGAGAGTAGTGTACAAGATTAAGATAATTAGTAGCAGAAACTAAATGACTGCCCAGCATTTGCATATAACTACAAGATACTCAGAAGTGATAATAACTTCCTTTATGGAAAAAAAAAAAGCTCATTAAGTGAGCCTAAGGATAAGTAGAAAATTACAATTAACTTGTGGTATATAGCTACAGACAGAAAACACATGACTCTCAATAGAAAACAGACTCTCTTAAAACAAAAAGCCAATGGAAAAAAAGACATAAAACTGTCCTCTTTGCAGAAAACATAGCTGTCTATGCAAAAATACCAAGGAATCTACAGAAAAACTCCTAGAATAAACAAGTTGATCAAGATTTCAGGATACAAGATGAATGCATAAAATCCAATTGTAGTTCTAGATACTAAAAAGGAACCAAAATGAAAAAGGCAATACCACTTACAATAGTATTTGCTTCAAAGAAAATTAAATACTTAAGTACACAATTAAAAAAAGATGTACAGAACTGCTATGTTGAAAATTATACAATCCTATAGAAAGAAATCAAGATGACCTCCCTTAATGGAGAGGCATAACTTGTCAACAGATTGGGAAACTCAAAATAATAAAGATGTCAATTCACCCCAAGTTGATCAGTAACTTTAATGCAATTCCTATCAAATCCAGCAAAATTTTCTAGACATGGTCAAGCTTATTAAAACATTTATATAGAATGGCACAAACTGCAGAAAGCTAAAACAATCTTGATAAAGAAAAATAAGTTTTGGGAAATCATTCTAACAGATATTAAGTCCAACTTACAGCTTCAGTAATCAAGGCAGTGTGATACATTGGTATGGGCAAAGACAGAAATCAATGGAAAAGAAAACAGAATCCAGAAAGAGACCCATCCAAGTACAGCCAATTGACTTTTGACAAACTTGCAAAAGTAACTCAATGGAGGAAAAACAGCCTTTTCAACAAATAGTACTGAAGGAACTGGATATCAATAAAGGAAAGCAAACATGGATCTAAACCTCATACCACAAACAAAAATTTAAAGTGGATCGTGTACTTAACATATAAAACATAAATCTATGAAACTGTTTTTTTAAACAGAAAAAACATCTCCTGGCTCTATAGCTAGTCCAAGAGTCAAAAGAAAAAACTGGTAAATTGGACCTCATCAAAATTTAAAACATTTGTTCTACAAAATACCATGTGTAAAAAGGATGAAAGACAAGCTAAAGACTGGGGGAAAATATCTGCAAACTAAAGAACTTTTAAATCTCCACAGGAAAAAAAAAAATCCACCCAATTAAAAAATAAGCAAAAGATATGAACAGATATCTCACCAAAAAAGATATATGGATGGCAAATAAGCACATGAAAAGATATTGAAAATCAAGCACCAGGGAAATGCAAAATAAAACTGCAATGAGATATCACTACTACACACCTATAAACACTGGCTACAATGAAGAAGTTATAGCATCAAATGATGGTGAGGATATGGAAAAACAGTCACTCACACATGCCTAATGGGAATGTAAAATGGTACGGCTTCTCAAATTGCCAATATATGTAGGATTATAGAAAAAGCAAAAGAATTCCAGGAAAACAACTACTTCTGCTTCATTGACTATGCTAAAGCCTTTGACTATATGGATCACAACAAACTATGGAAAATACCAGACCACCTTAACTGCTTCTTGAGAAACCTGTATGCAGGTCAAGAATCAACAGTTAGAACTGGACTTAGAACAAATGACTGATTCAAAATTGGGAAAGGAGTTCTACAAGGCTGTATACTGTCACTGGTTTATTTAACTTCTATGCACAGTCCATCATGCAAAATGCCAGGCTTGATGAATTACAAGCTGGAATCAAGACTGTTAGGAGATATATCAACCACCTCAGATATGCAGATAATATCACCCTTATGGCAGATAGTGAAAATGAACTAAAGAGCCTCTTGATGAAGGTGAAAGAGGAGAGTGAAAAAGTTGGCTTAAAACTCAACGTTCAAAATACTAAGATCATGGCATCACACAACCAATGCTTCAGAAGTTGAATGAACTGGGCTACAAAGTTTTGCCTCATCCGCCATATTCACCTGACCTCTTGCCAGCCGACTACCACTTCTTCAAGCATCTTCACAACTTTTTGCAGGGAAAAATGCTTCCAAAACCAGCAGAAGGTAGAAAATGCTTTCCAAGAGTTTGTCAAATCCCAAAGCATGAATTTTTATGCTATAGAAATAAACAAACTTATTTCTCATTGGTAAAAATGTGTTGAAAGGTAATTGTTCCTATTTTGATTAATAAAGATACGTGCTGCTGCTGCTGCTAAGTCACTTAAGTTGTGTCTGACTCTGTGTGATCCCACAGACGGCAGCCCACCAGGCTCCCCTATCCCTGGGATTCTCCAGGCAAGAATACTGGAGTGGATTGCCATTTCCTTCTCCAATGCATGCATACTAAGTCACTTCAGTCATGTCTGACTCTGTGCGACCGACCCTATGGACAGCAGCCCTCCAGGCTCCTCTGTCCACAGGATTCTCCAGGCAAGAATACTGGAGTGGGTCGCCATTTCCTTCTCCAAATAAAGATATGTGTTGAATCCTAGTTACAATGATATAAAATTCACAGTCTGAAACTACAACTACTTTTTCACAAAATAATCACTTTGGGAAGTTCCAAAAGTGAAACCGAAGAGACCAGGAATCAAAAACAAGATGATTTCCTTTGCATTCAAAATGTATCATATCATTACTATCATGTAAGAAACAAATCGCTAGTCTAGGTTCGATATAGGATACAGGATGCTTGGGGCTGGTGCACTGGGATGACCCAGAGAGATGATATGGGGAGGGAGGTGGGAGGGGGGTCCAGGGTTGGGAACTCATGTACACCTGTGGTGGATTCATGTCAATGTATGGCAAAACCAATACAGTATTGTAAAGTAAAAAAATAAAAAAAAAAATTTAAAAAATGTATCATATCAGTCATTAGGAATTATAAACACTAATTGTCATGAAGAGTAGAGAAATCAGAGGCCTTGAAACAGCAAAAGTATCTCTCAAAGGGCCTGAGTATGACTGTCACTATATTCTAGTCAAGCAGTATTCATAGACACACAATAGTTATGAAATATTTATTCCTGCTTTTGCTAAAGCATATGACTTAACAGCTGAGATCATCTTTTGTTCTAAATCAGCCTACACTGGCTCTGAACAGTATCAGAGTTATACTTGTCTTACTGAATGCCATTTAGCATATGCAAATTATAATCTGTATCTGACATTTCAAAGGCTGTCCTTTTATATAAAATCATAGAAAATTAACTGTGTATTAATGACAGAAAATGCTAGTTACCTGACAGATATGAATATAGGTTAAAAAATCAGTGACAAGTACCTCAACTTTTAAAGGGCTCAGGTCACTGTGCCACAACAAGGCTATGTATGATGACAGTACACATCCTAAAAAATCTCTAGTATCTTGGATTTTAAGTTTTAATTACTATTATAGAGCTTGACATTGATGTTTTAAATCCCTTGACTTTATCACTACTTCAAAAATTGCACTGAACTATTTCATGGTTACCTTTTAGCCCATTAACCATGTAATCTGAAAAAATAAACTATTCTAATTGCTTTAAAACAATGAATTCTTTCACTTAGAAGGAGACACTGAAAGCATTACTTTTGCCATTCTCTCATGATTTAAAAAAATATGCCCCAAAATGTCATCACCACTGAATTTGTTTTTTAATTCAAAATTATAATTTTGCATTTTGCTATACTGAATATTATCTAAGAAGGGTTAGAAGAACATCAAACTAGGATTAAAAAACCCTGGGTTTTTAATCTAAGACTCCACTGCTACTTAGGGTTTCCCTGGTGGCTCAGTGGTAAAGAATCTGCCCACCAATACAGGAGATGTGGGTTCAATCCCTGAGTCGGGAAGATGCCCTAGAGAAGGAAATGGCAGCCCACTCCAGTACTATTGCCTGGGAAATCTCAAGAACAGAGGAGCCTTGTGGGCTACAGTCTGTGGGGTTGCAAAAGAGTCAGACATGACTGAGTATGCATGCATGCCACTGCTAACTAGCTTAGATATGGATTTGACATTTATCAAGCCCGATGAACTTCAGCAAATTAAACTGTTTGAGCTTCACTGAGGACTCTAAAAAATCTAACTAACACTATTTGCTCTATACTAGCATAGGACTGTTGTAAGGATGAAACAAGAAAATATATTTAAAGAGCTTGGTAAATTACAAATTATTAATGTAAGATTATCTAAACAAAGAAAACTTAAAGTTACAGTTTAGTGTTTTCTTCCAGTTTTACTGCAATATAACTGACATACATTACTGTATAAGCTTAAGCTGTAGAGCATAATGATTGATTTACTACATATATCATGAAGTGACTATCACAATAAGTTTAGTGAACATTCATCATCTCATACAGATACAAAATTAAATAAATAGAAAAAAGTATTTTTTCTTGTGTTGAGAATTCCTGGGATTTACTCTCTCAACAACTTTCATATATAATACAAAGCAGTGTTTATTATCTCCAGTGTTCTTGCCTGGAGAATCCCAGGGACGGCAGAGCCTGGTGGGCTGCCATCTATGGGGTCGCATAGAGTCGGACAAGACTGAAGCGACTTAGCAGCAGCAGCAGCAGCAGCAGCAGCAGCAGCAGTGTTTATTATATTAATCATGTTGTAAATTACCTCTCTAGTACTTAGTTATAACTGAAAGTTTGTACCTTTTGATTGCCTTCATCCAATCCTCCCTGTACCCCGTTGCCACCCCTTACTACAATGTTACTGGTAACCACAAATATGATTTCTTTCTCTCTTTTCTATGAGTTTGCTTGTTTTTGAAGTTTAATTACAATGACATTGATGAACCTAGAGGATATTATGCTAAATGAATTAAGTCAGACAGAGAAAGATAAATACTGTATACCACTTACAAGTGAAATCTAAAAAAATAATGCAAATGAACAAACATAACAAAACTGAAAGTTATATTTTTTTAGACGGCAAGCATATCAAGGAGACTTGTAGCAACCAATGCCATGTAAATTCTTACTGTCGGCTTCTTCTGAAAAGATGTGAATATGAAGTCATTAATGTCACTTATTGTAAATAAATACTTATCATACCTTGCATAACAAAACACTTCCACATGTTGAATTGTTTTGTCTGTCCTGCTAAGAGCAATAGCTTCTTCATTTTCAAGGATCTTCTCTTGCCATGCTGGGCATTCATTCACAATATCAGTGTTTTCCTAAACAAAATACGGATGAGAAATTCTAATTAAATTGGGTAATCTGAACTTCTACTTTTCTGAGAAAATTTATATCTTTCTAAATTCATGCCTTTCCTTCCAACCCATCAAAACTCAAAGGATATTACTTCAGAGTCATTGAAGCAACTCCAGCATAGTGTGTAACTTTAAAGGAAGGAAAGGAAAATAATGTGTAAAAATCTATCCTATCAAAAGCTAATTCTTGTTTACCAATTTCTATCAGGATATGTGACGTTTTGATGCAGTCATTTGGATATGGCTGTTGTGACACTGCTTAAGAACTGGGACAACAAACCCTCCATCTGCTAAGACTCAGCCATATCTGATGCACATATTGTGCGGGCTAAGTCACTTCAGTTGTGTCTGATTATTTGTGACACTAAGAACTGTAGCCCTCCAGGCTACTCTGTCCATGGAATTCTCCAGGCAAGAATACTAGAGTGGGTTGCAATGCCTTCCTCCAGGGGATCATCCCAACTCAGGGATCAAACTCATGTCTTTTATGTCTCCTGCATAGAAAGGCAGGTTCTTTATCACTAGCACTAACTGTGAAGCCTCGTCCAAATATTACTCATTACTAAAAAAGTTTTAAAATTTTGTTGTCAAAACAGCAGGCCCAAAATTACTTCATTCTACTTAATTTCAGATTTTTGAAGGTTGGTCAGTAGCTGTGTCAAATCTTGATTATACGTAAAAGTATTTTTGAAAAGTATTCAGCCCAGTATAACTAAAGACTTTATAATAATCAACCTAAATATTTCATACTTAGAAGTACTCTAAAATTAGGAATGCATAATAAAGTATATAAACTCTTAGTAGGGCTTCCCTGGTGGCTCAGATGGTAAAGAATCTGACTGCAATGTGGAAGACCTGGGTTCAATACTTGGGTTGGGAAGATCTCCTGGAGAAGGAAATGGCAACCCTCTCCAGCATTCTTGCCTGGGAAACCCATGAACAGAGAAGCCTGGCAGACTACAGTCCATGGGGTCACAAAGAGTTGGACACAACTGAGGAGCTAACACACTTTCAAATTCTTACTAAGGATTGAAAGTGGCCTTTTAAATTTTTCAATAATTTCCAATTATATGCTATGGAGAAAATCACATCATACAATATTCGAATACAGGGGATTTCTGAAGATGTCAAAAAACCTTTCCAAATCTCAAGGGCCAATTTTTAATCTGTTCAAAATTTTATTCTACTTGATATACATCTCTCAGAGAAAAAAACAATATTTAATGTATTATAAATGCTCAATAAACTAGTAGTGAGATATAACTATAATAGCCTTTGTTTAAAGTAAACTCACCTCAGAAAATTTTAAAACTTACAGATTTCACAAAGTAGGCAATAATTATTTTTAAAAGGCTCTACTGTCTTGAATTTAACATTTTAAACTGACAAAAAGTAGCAGCAGACAGTTCTTATTATCAAGTATAATTATTAGATAGTCATTAAACATCCCAACACAAAAGAAGAGGAGGTGAAGTACAGGAGCTTTGAACAGGGTTACCAACCTGAGAAAAAGAAGCATGTGAAGGGAAAAAGGATAAGATGACAAACTCAAGATGCTGGAGTAGTAAAAGAAGCATTAAAATAAATGTCTACAAAAATACCATGTTTTAATAAATCTAATCCATTACCAAAATTTATTTTTTAAAAATTCCCTTCACTCACCCAAAATTTTCCATTCAGACAATTAAGATATTTATATTTAGGTTGCTGTTGTTCTGAGAATCTAGGCTAAATTTTCTCATGGAAGGACTGAATATGCTTCAATATAAGATGACCCTCACACACACTTGCCAAGGATTACATTCAAAAAATGGTTCCTGATCAACATAAAATAATTGAGGTATATTGATAAAAAAATAGCTAAATGAATCTATTTATAATTTACTTTCTTGATTTATACATAGCTTGAATTATTACATGAAATGTTACTTCACAAATATTGCTTGTTTTTCCACAGTCTAACTATATACTGAATTGCATTCAAACTGAATCTTCAGTACATTTTCAACATCAATTTCTTTGTCATCACTACAGGTACTTTTTGAGTCACTTATTAAATCAATCAAGAAAATTAAATGCTTAGTTTGATACTTGGTACATGATAAGTGCTTAATAAGTCTTAGCTGTATTATTCTTAGTTAACTGAATACAATGTTCTAGAATCTATCACCCTTCTTCCCCAAATGTCTAAACACTTTTGAGATACAGCAGTTTCTTAGTCTATGTATGATGCTCTCAGAAGGAATTCCATGTCAAGCTACATGTACCATTTATAGAATATTAGGACAGTTTTTAATGTCTCATAAAAACTGGTAAACTCCAAGACATAACCAACTCTGCATGTAAAATGTATGCTGTAAATGATATTATAAAAATTACTTTAGAATGATGTCTAACATTGGAGTAGTGAAATTCTATTCTGGGGGGGGGAAATTACTAAATATATATGAAATTTCTTTCCTTGTTTTTTGTTTTTAATTATTCTATCAGGTGACATATATAAGCAAAATCACCAATGACACATCATTTCAAATTAATGTATCTTCCCAAAATACTTAGATTTCTCCCCCAAAACATACTAACTGAAAGAACTAGTAATATGTGAGATTTTTTAAGGATAGAGATATTTTTTTGAAAGAATATTTTGGAGAAAAATACTTGCCTCATTTTGTGTATACAGAATAATTACAACATGGTATCAAACATATATGATTTATTCTTCAGTCAACATATTTATTTATACTTAAAAAGGGATGCTACTATATTTTAGTAGCATTGGGATAATATTAGCTGAAAAGGTGACTACAGAATTTTTGTTAAATAAGTAAATAAAAATTATCAACCTTATAATACAAAAGAACCTTCAAGTCTTCTTCAACACAGAGTAATTGTATGACACAAAATACAATCTAGTAAATTAAAAAAGAAGATAAGGGAGAACAAGATGGTGGAGGAGTAGGTGGACATGGAGTACATCTCTCCATGGATACTTCATGAATATACCTTCAGACACAGAAGTGCATGCAGAACACCAGCTGAGAGCAGACAGGAGTACCTGACCAGCAGAAAAGAATATATAGAACCACACAAAACTCAGCAGAAGGAAGGAACTAGGGGAAACATCAGGAGTGTTAGTAGGACTGAACCTCCCCTCGGTGGGTAGGGGAACTGAAGCAGGGGTCCGATTCCCACACTGGGGCAATTGTCTGAGTCAGAGGAGAAACATTTAAGGCTGAGAGTGAAACAACTGATCTGTGGCAGCCTAAATGGAATGAGAATCAGACAGTCCTTGCCACAGTCATACATACCCCAGACAGTGACGCAGGTCCCCTAGAAGGTGCAGCCACTGGGAGCTGGAGTTTAGGGATTGTGGAGCAACCCCAGGTCGAGGGCTGCTGTTGACTGTGGAAGAAACAGATCGAGGGGATGTAAGAGAGGAGACTGTGGTGGGAAATGCCTGTGGAAGAAAGCCAGGCAGCCACGGAAGCAAGGCGATATTGCCGAGTCACGCGTAGGGGGTGGGGCTATCACCAAAGCCTCTCTCTCTCCATGCCAGGATCCAGCAGCTGAAGGATACAGAGGCTGATCCATCAAACGCCTGACACACTGAACTACAGAGTAGGACCCCACACAGGGTGCTCCTTTAAGAGCCTGATAGGCCGATCTAAAAAGTAGGACCCCAGGCAGTGGGGCCCCTCTATGTGCTTGACACAGCAATCAACAGAGAAGGACCCCAGGAAAGGAAGCCATGTAAGTGCCTGAACAGTCAGAGAAATGGAGAAAGACTGGCCAAAGAGGTCTTCTGATTGCCAGCTACAAGAGGCTCAGAGAAAGACTCTGATAGGGCCATAACTCCTCTGGCGGAGGCAGTCCATGTCCCTGAATACTTGCACTGCCAAGGTCTCCACAAGCCAACCAGCTGTGCCACCTTCACACACAAACGGAACTAGGGCAGAGCTGCCACAGGTGAAAAAAAAAAAAACACTTCTTGCGTCTATGCACACAGGGTCACTTTGGTCACGTCTAACTCTTTGTTGACCCTGTGGACTGTGGCCTGCCAGGCTTCTCTGTCAGAGAGGGGGATTCTCCCGGCAAGAATACTGGAGCGTATTGGCCAATACTGGTTGCCACAACCTTCTAGAGCACTATATTTCCTGCTGCCCTAGCCGCCAACTCCCCTGAGTACCTGATGCTGCCAGAACCTGTGACCCAAGAAGTTGCACCACCTCCACACCTGGTCCTCACTGGGGCAGACCCAAGTCCTCCAGGGCAGCCTCAGGAGCAAACCCCAGTGGACGACGCACATGCAGAGGTGAAAGTAAAACCACAATTGAAACCCAGGGGCAGTGTGGCTAAGGTAGAAGACGCAAAACCTTCCCACCAGCTGTACAAGCTGCAGATTAACTCTACACGATCAACTAGGCAGACTCTATGTCCAGGAATATATAAAAGGACATTGAGAGCTTTCACAAAAGAAAACACACTAATTCTGATATCTATGGACACTGGCGGCAAGAACACACAGAAGTAGGACCAGATTAGAATCTGAGCTGCCCCCACAACAGGTTCAGAGGTTGGCACAGTGATGGAGGGCACCCTAGGGAGGTGAGGTGGACTTTTCCCAGTGAGGGAAAGGACTCTGACAGCAGTGATTCAATAAAAACACTTATTATTCTTATGTTTTTACTTGTTCTGTAGAATCTTACGGATTTTTACGTTTTACTTTTTATTTTTTTTGGTTTCTTTCCCCCGCCCCCTGTTGTAGTTGTCAGTTTTACTGGCACTATGAAATCTAAGTAAGTTCCTGAGCCTTTTTATTTTCTCAGTCACATTTTTATTGTTATTATAAACCTCTGCCTCTATGTTGGGCTTTTGCAGTTCTGTGGAATTTTCCTTATTTTCTTCTTTCTTCTTCCTTTTTTTTTTTCCTCTCCTTTTTTACTTTTAATTTTTAAAAACCTATTACTATGTTTTCTACATTTATTCCTTTGTTTGCTTTTCCTACTGTTCTTTTCCTCTTGCAATTAATCTTTAATGTATATAAATCTTTATCTTCCTCTATTTAACTTTGTATATCTATCCTTTCTTTTGTTCCTTTCCTCTCAACATATTTGTTAGTTATGTTTACATTGCTTTATTCCCCACTTGGCACCTTGCTTCAATTTTGTTTTCCAGTTTGTGCTTTAGTTAGTTTCGTTCTTAACTGGAAGATATAATTTTTGGTTCCCTTTGTTCGCCAGGTCCATCTATTGTACTTTATTTTTGTTGGACTGTTTTAATTATGCTTATGAGTGTATATGTATATGCATTTATTCAGTCACAGTTTTTATTGTTGTTATAAATCTCTTCCTGTTGGGGTTTTGCAGTTCTGTGGGATGGGGAGGGAGATGGGAGGAAGGTTCAAAAGGGAGGGGATATATGTATACCTATAACTAATTCATGTTGAGGTTTGACAGAAAACAACAAAATTCTGTAAATCAATTATGTTTTAATTGAAGGATAATTAACTAAAAAAAAATAAGAAGAATTTTACCTGGTGTTCCTTTAGCCAGGACAACAGACCTGAAAAGCTAAAACTGGCCCAGTTTCCTCCATAGTAGCTTCTTCTGTAACAATAAAAAAAAAAAAAAAAGAGTAAATGAAAGGGTATAAAAAATCTAATCACTGATCTTCATCCCGTTTCATTTTAAACACTGCTACCTCAGACTTCAAAAGCACACATAATTGGGATGTGGAGAATCAGAGGAGGTAATAGAACAAAATAAATGGAAGTGGGACTTTCAGGCCTCAAAGGTAACTTTTCATTATATAAGGAGTTAAAAAATCTCTTTGGCTTCCTTGGAACATTCTGCACTGCTCAAGTGTCTCTGAGCAGGTGATAATGAACAAATTTTACTTCTGAGTTAACAAAAATGGCTGGAAAGAAAATCTTGGTAGATCTCAAAGAAGGCCACTGGGAAAAACTGCTAATTTTCCACAAGCAGTAAATATCCACTGCCAGCACCACCAGAGAACTCATCTCACAAGCATAAATACATAAATAAATTTATTTATACATACACATATTATTGGCTATTCTAGTGGTAGGCCCTGTGCCATTCTAAGCCTCCAGGGCCAAAAATAAAAGTAGATCCTGAGACACGGTTATTCACATCAAGACTTCTGTGATAAGTATAAGAACAACAATATTTCTACTGATAACTGAACTATTCTTCACTCCACAGCGCTGTGAAAATCATTCCATTTTATAAAACCCAGAGATCTTCTAGCTAGGATCAGATAAACCCTGTACACACTGGACTCCTAATTAATTTCTGTTAGTAGCAGATTTCCCCTAGAGAAGGAAACGGCAACCCACTCCAGTATTCTTTTGGGAAAATCCCTGGCAGACTACAGTCTATGGGGTCGCAGAGAGTTGGACACGACTGAGTGACTAACACACAAATACATACGCACACAGTAGGAGACTTCTGGTAACTAGAACTCTCAGCACTATATATTGGGCTTCCATATCCTTACAAAATTCATCATGTTGCACTGATTCTTTGTATGATGAGCCCCCAAGTACACTAAAATCCACCTATAACTTTAGTTCTGAGAGATTGTTGGTTTTGTTTTCATTTTTGCTTCACTAGATCTTTCTCTAAAGAAATAAAAATGTATAAAAGGCCTTTTTAAAACAAAAACTCAAACCTCTAATAGGATATCTAAAATTACTCATCCATAATACTACTGAATAGCCTCTCAAAATCCCTATATAGATTTCTCTTCAATCAACTCTTGATTGGTCTTAAGAACAATCAGTTTTACCCTCAAATTTTTTACCAAAAAGCAATGCTTGCTCTAAGAGAGAAAATGATTAAACCAAACAACTGTGAAAGTAGACCTACTAATAACAGATCACTACTTATAATCTGATAGTTCTCTTGGGGATAATGCATATTCATACACTGTCCATATCCTGAGAAAACATTAAAATTTAGATAGAATTTCAACTATACTCTCAATTCCAGTTGTTGGAATCAAGAAAGCTTAGAAGCAGTGATACCTTGGATCAGAAACAACAGGGGAAGAAAAAGGTGGGCAATAGCCAGTATAGAAGAGAAGGATGTTAGATTTAGATTTTCCAAAGCAACTTTATACTCTCTTCTCCCTTGCCTGATAATAATACACTTCTGCCATCCCTTCCTGTCATCTAAACATCAATATAATACTCAACAAAATTATAAAATGCCCTAAGCATTGACAAACAAACCCCTGAAGCAGTGATAAAAAAAAAAAAACCCACTGTCTTTATATATTTTGCTGAGATATTTAGATTTCTGTTCATTGTTATTCTTCAGTTGCTAAGTTGTGCCCAACTCTTTGTGACCTCATGGACTACAGCACGCCAGGCTTCCCTGTGCTTCACTATCTCCCAGAGTTTACTCAAACTCATGTCCATTGAGTCGGTAGTGCCATCTAACCATCTCATCCTCTGTCACCTCCTTTTCCTCCTGCCTTCAATCATTCCAAGCATCAGGGTCATTTCCAGTGAGTTGGCTCTCTGCATCAGGTGGCCAAAGTATTGGAGCTTCAGCATCAGTCCTTCCAATTATATTCATGACTGATTTCCTTTAGGATGGACTGGTTGGATCTCCTTGCAGTCCAAAGGACTCTCAAGAGTCTTCTCTAACACCACAATTCAAACGCACCAGTTCTTCGGCGCTCAGCTTTCTTTATGGTCCAACTCTCACATTTGTGTGTGACTACTGGAAAAATCACAGCTTTGACTAACAGAACCTGTCGGCAAAGTAATGACTCTGCTTTTTAATATGCTATCTAGGTTGGTCATAGCTTTTCTTTCAAGGAGCAAATATCTTTTAATTTCATGGCTGCAGGTATTCCCATCTCTTTAAGAATTTTCCAGTTTGTTGTGACATTGCAGTCAAAGGTTTTAGTGTAGTCAATGAAGCAGAGATTTTTCAGGAATTCCCTTGATTTTTCTATGATCCAATGGATATTGGCAATTTGATTTTGGTTTCTCTGCCTTTTCTTAATCCACCTTGTACATCTGGAAGTTCTCAGTTCACGTACTGCTGAAGGCTAGCTTGAAGGATTTTGAGCATTACATTGCTGGTATGTGAAATGAGTGAACTTATAATGTAGTTTGAACATTTTTTGGCATTGCCTTTCTTTGGGATTAAAATGAAAACTGACCTTTTCCAGTCCTGTGGCCCCTGCTGAGTTTTCCAAATTTGCTGTAATATTGAGTGCAGTGCTATAACAGCACCATCTTTTATCTTTTGAAATAGCTCAGCTGGAATTCCATCACCTCTACTAGCTTTGTTCATACTAATCCTAAGGTCTACTTGACTTCACACTCCAGGATGTCTGGTTCTAAGTGAGTGACCACACCATCATGGTTATCTCAGTCATTAAGACCACTTTTGTATAGCTCTTCTGTGTATTCTTGCCACCTCTTCTTAATCTACTCTGCTTCTGTTAGGTATTTGCAATTTCTGTCCTTTATTGTGTCCATCTTTGCATCAAATGTTCCCTTGGTATCTCTAATTTTCTTGGATATATCTCTAGTCTTTCCCATTCTATTGTTTCCCTCTATTTCTTTGCACTGTTCACTTAAGGCTTTCTTGTCTCTCCACGCTATTCTCTGGATCTCTGCATTCAGTTGGGTATGTCTTTCCCTTTCTCCTTTACTTTTCACTTCTCTTCTCAGCTATCTGTAAGGCCTCCTGAGACAACTATTTTGTCTTCTTGCATTTCTTTTTCTTTGGGATGGTTTTGGTCACAGCCTAATATACAATGTTGTGAACTTCTGTCCATAGTTCTTTAGGCACTCTGTCTACCAGATCTAATCCCTTCAATCTATTCATCATGTCCACTGTATAATCATAAGGGATTTGATTTAGGTCATATCTGAATTGTCTGGGCTTCCTAAGTGACTCAACTGAAAGAATCTGCCTGCAATGTAGGAGATGGGTGTTTGATCGTTGGGTTGGGAAGATCTTCTGGAGGAGGGGATGGCAACCCACTCCAGTATTCTTGCCTGGAGAATCCCATGGATAGAGGGGCATGGTGGGCTACAGTCTATAGAGTTGCACAGAGTTAGACATGACTGAAGCAAATGAGTACATATGCATATCTGAATGGTCCAGTGGTTTTCCCTGCTTTCTGTAATTTAAGCCTGAACTTTGCAATAAGGAGCTCAAGATCTGAGCCACAGTCAGCTCCAGGTCTTGTTTATCTTCAGCTGCAAAGAATATAATCAGTCCGATTTCGTTACTGACCATCTGGTGAGGTTCACCTGCAGTCATCTCTTATGTTGTTGGAAGAGGGTGTTTGCTATGATCAATGTGTTCTCTTGGCAAAACTGTTAGCCTTTGCCGTGCTTCATCTTATATGCCAAGGCCAAACTTGCTTGTTACTCCAGGTATCTCTTAACCTACTTTTGCATTCCAATCCCCTATAATGAAAAGAACATCTTTTTTTCTGTGTTAATTCAAGAAGGTCTTGTAGGTCTTCATAGAGCTGTTCAATTTCAGTTTCTTTGGCATTAGTGGTTGGGACATAGACTTGGATTACTGTGATGTTGAGCAGTGTGCCTTGAAAACAAACCAAGATCATTCTGTCATTTTTGAGACTGCACCCAAACACTGCATTTGGACTCCTTTGTTGACTATGAGGGATACTCCATTTCTTCTAAGGGATTCTTGCCCACAGTAGTAGACATAATAGTCATCTAGACTAAATTTGTTCATTCCCGTCCATATTAGTTCAGATTCGTAAAATGTCAGTGTTCACTCTTGCCATCTCCTGTTTGACCACTTCCAACTTACCTTGATCCATGGACCTGATGCTCCAGGTTCTTATGCAGCATTGTTCTTTATAGTATCAAACTTACAGAGATGGGAATACCAGACCACCTGACCTGCCTCTTGAGAAACCTATATGCAGGCTAGGAAGCAACAGTTAGAACTGGACAAGGAACAACAGACTGGTTCCAAATAGAAAAAGGAGTATGTCAAGGCTGTATATTGTCACCCTGCTTATTTAACTTATATGCAGAGTACATCATGAGAAACACTGGGCTGGAGGAAGCACAAGCTGGAATCAAGATTCCCAGGAGAAATATCAATAACATTAGAGATGCAGATGACACCACCCTCATGGCAGAAAGTGAAGAGGAACTAAAAGGCCTCTTGATGAAAGTGAAAGAGGAGAGTGAAACAGTTGGCTTAAAGCTCAACATTCAGAAAACTAAGATCATGGCATCCAGTCCCATCACTTCATGGGAAATAGATGGGGAAACAGTGGAAACAGTGGCTGACTTTATTTTTTTGTGCTCCAAAATCACTGCAGATGTTGACTGTAGCCATGAAATTAAAAAATGCTTACTCCTTGGAAGGAAAGTTATGACCAACCTAGACAGAATATTAAAAAGCAGAGACATTACTTTGTCAACAAAGGTCTGTCTAGTCAAGGCTATGGTTTTTCCAGTGGTCATGTATGGATGTGAGAGTTGGACTATAAAGAAAACTGAGCACCGAAGAATTGATGCTTTTGAACTGTGGTTTTGGAAAAGACTCTTGAGAGTCCCTTGGACTGCAAGGATATCCAACCAGTCCATCCTAAAAGAGATCAGTCCTGGCTGTTCATTGGTAGGACTGATGTTGAAGCTGAAACTCCAATAGTTTGGCCACCTGATGCGAAGAGCTGACTCATTTGAAAAGACCCTGATGCTCGGAAAGGTTGAGGGCAGGAGAAGGGGATGACAGAGGATGGGATGGTTGGATGGTATCACCGACTCAATGGGCATGAGTTTGGGTAAACTCTGGAAGTTGGTGATGCACAGGGAGGCCTGGCGTGCTGCGGTTCACGGGGTCGCAAAGAGTTGGACACGACTGAGTGACTGAAATGAACTGAACTTACTTTCACCAGCAGACACATCCACAACTGAGTATTGTTTCCTCTTTGGCCTAGCCTCTTCATTCTTTCTGGAGGTATTTCTCTGCTTTTCCTCAGTACCATACCTAAAGACCTGGGTGCTCATCTTCTGGTGTCATCTCTTTTTGCCTGTTCATACTGTTCATGGGGTTCCTGAGGCAAGAATACTGCAGTGTGTTGCCATTTCCTCCTCCACTGGACCACATTTTGTTAGAACTCTCCACCATGACCCATTAATCCCGGGTGGCCCTGCACCGCATGCCTCATATCTTCATTGAGTTACACAAGGCTGTGATCCATGAAATCATTTTGGTTAGCTTTCTGTGATTGTGGGTTTTGTTCTAAATGCTGTGAGATTGTTGTTTTTGCTTCTTTTGTCTGCCCTCTGATAGATGAGGAAAAGAGGCTCTGGCAAGCTTCCTGATGGGAAAGAGACTTTTTTTAAGACAGCATAAGTCCTAAGTGAGAAGCTCTGGCTACTGGGTGAAAGCTTTAAGATCGAAGTAAATTTTTTAATGGCTACATCAATTTATAAGTAATAAATATATACCAGAAATTTGACAATCAGGGTAGACAAAGGTTTTTCAGAAAGGGCACAGAAAGCAATAAAAACTTTTGATAAATTAGAATTCATCAAAGTGAAAAACTTCTCCACAAAATACATCAGTTTAAAAAAATGAATGGGCCAGGTACAAAGTAGAAGAAATATTCACAAAACATATCTGACAAAGGACTAGTATTTATGATGTATAAAAGAACTCTCTCAACTTAAAAATAAGACAACTATTCAAATTTTAAACTGACCAAAGAGATTGAACAGACATTTCACAAAGGAATACCCACGTGCTTAATGAACACATGAAAAGATGCTGAACATGATGAAATACCACTACACACACACTAGAATGGTTAAAAGGAAAAAGATTTACAAAACTAGGTGTGGACGTGGATGGGCAGAATGCTCTGGCATTTTGGTGGGAGTAAATAATGGTACAAAAACTTGGAAAACTGTCTTGAACTTTTTTATAAAACTAAATGTGTACTTATCCTATGATCTAATGATTCCATTCTTAGGTATTTTCACACAGGAAAGCACATGTTCACAAAAGACTTGTACAAGTTTTTTCATAGCATCTTCATTTGTTAATAGCTTCAAACTAGTAACAACTCAAATATCCATCAGTAGGAGACTAGATAAATAAGTTGTGGTATAGCCATATGATAGATACTATTCACCAATTAAAGGAATAAACTACTGATATATATATATAACAACATAAATGAATTTCAAACAACGTTATAATAAGTGAAAGAAGTTTTGCCCCAAAAGAGTGCATTCAGGATGACTACTTTTATATAAAGTTTTAGTTCAAGCAAAGTTAATTGATCTATGGTGAAAAACATCCTAAGAGTGGTTGCTTTTGAGGGTGGGAGTAATGGCAGAAACTGACTTTGAAGAGGCATGAGGGAACTTTCTGAAGTGATGGCAATATTCTTTATCTTGATAAGGTTCTTAATTACACAAGTAAATGCATTTGCTAAGAACTTATTAAATGGTACACTTAAGATCTGTGCATTTTACTGTAATTTTATCTCAAAAAAAGAACTAAAAATAACTAGCTAATGATAATACATGCTGAAGGGTTTCAGACTGAAGGTACTGGACATATACAACTTACTGTGAAATGTCTAAAACAATAAGATGCAATAGTAGATTAAAAAATTAATAAATGGATAATTATATAATAAAGCAAATACAGCAAAATGTTAGGGGTAGAATCTGGGTAGTGAAGACATAGGTATTCATAGTGCAATTTTTTCACCTTTTCTCTATATATGAAAATTATCATAATAAAATATTAAAAAACAAAAATAACCCAACACTGACCATAATGAGCCAATTTCCAAAATATCTTCTGCTATTATTAAAAGTCAAAAAAAATAAAAAATAAAAAGGGCCATCCTGCTGTTTCTTTCCACTAATAAATCACTTGCGGTCAGTTCACAGTCAAAATCTATTTTTCTGTCCCCTGTATTTGGTCATATAGTTTTTGACAGAGGTAACTGGTTCTAGTATTTTTCCATGCAGCACCTATTTTCAACTTTTCCTTTGGATGTGCTCTTTAATATCAGTATCTGGTGACATCATCCAATTATGCATGTAAAAGGTGAAATATGGTTTTCACTAATGTAGTCTTGCTAACAAAAGAAGGTAACACAATTATTAATAAACTCACTATAAAAACAAAGCAGATTTTAACTAAATTCATTTTGGTGTTTACATGGTTTTAAATATGTTTTATAATACCCTAAGGAGAAAGCCAAAGACTTTAAGTATCAAAATCAATATGACAAAAAGAAAAATAAAAAATAAAAACATTATAATATACACTCTAGAACAATTCTGCAATAGAAATAGTAATAATTAAAGCTTACCACATATTTCCTTAAATTTTGTTTTTAAAGATATAGATTCAGAATTCTGACAATGAAATTCAAATTATAAAATACTACTTCTATACTCTTTAAAACTGTTTCTGTAATGAATAACAAGGTTAGGTTACTGGTTTTGTTTTTAAAACTCACAGATACAATTTATTTTACGGACAAAGTGAGAAATTCCTGACTGACAAAAAACAGGAATGGAACATTTTCTGCCAATCTTGTGTCACAACTGTCTCTGTACATCAAGTAAAGGAAAAAAGTTTATGATGAAGGATGATGTTTATCTTTATTGCCAGGAACACTATTTTATATGATGAAAATACTTCCTTAAAATTAGAGTCTCTGTGAAACTGGAGAGTGAATACTCATAGTATTTACACAGCAAATATAAAACTATTATCAATAGCCCTCTCAAGTTTCATGAAGGAAAAGTGACCCACAGTTTTCAGCTAGAATAGTAAAAATCACAAATGGACATTTTTATTTTCAGAGACAAAAAAGCCCAAATATCACAATACTGAGATACAGCTTGGCACTGTGTGAAATGTTGACTTTACAATCATAGAAAACATGTTTCAATCTTTCTAAAGGTTCACAAACCTTACTCAAAGTACCAGCTAAGTTTTTCCAGACACAGAAAGTAAATGAGTTATACAACTGTCTCCATTAACACCAACCAATAAAACAACAGAAAAAAATAGTATTAAAAGTTATTAATAAGACTTCTCTTCATTTACATAGTGTTTAATGCTAAAGCAACATTATTTTGTTTAATGCCTACTAACAGAAAAGAAAAACATAACAGGTGGAAATAAAGTAATAGAAGGCTGAGGATTAAATCTATTAATTAGAGAATATTAATTAAATCCCAAAAATCTTTTCTCCTTTGCATAATAATTACAAGTCAGTATTGAATATTTAGCAACAGCCATAGTTACATGATGCTAAATTACATCATGTATTGGGAAATGGCATCTCTAAACAGGTACAAAAACACTGACAAAAGATAGAGTTACTGATATACAGGCACATTCATCTGGGAATCATTTTTATTATTAAGAAACTGAGCAGTTGAAATGTTTTCAGGCAGGTAGCAGATGGGGTCCAAACCTGCTCAAAAAGAAGCAGCATAACTCAAAAAACCCCTATTCTATATTCACTGCTCCTAAATTATTTTTCCTGGGATAGTAATCTTCCACTGACAACATTTTTTCATTTTCAAAACTGTTTTCACATGGATTCTTCCAGAAATCTTGTGAGGCAGATCAGGTGTTATTTTATAGATGAAGAACCTGAGAATGGTCTATGTAGAGATTAAGTCCATTCAGGGCCATACCGCTACAACTGGCAGGACTGCCACTGAAACTTGGCCTTCCAAACCCTAATCCTGTCCACTGTGACATAAACAATCCCAAACTTCTAAGCTGGCCTAGCATCAATGAGAGCATAGGATATTATAATGGTAGCTGTGGTTCAATGAAGCCAAACACTTAGATATCAAACAGCATCTGGACCCAATTACTAAATTCACCTTTTCCAAACTGTATCCCATCAATAAAATCTACTGTTAACAGGCATACCAGAAAGTTGCAATGACACAATAAATTTAGAAAAATGCTAGGTGTGAGAAAGTAAAACCACCAGAAAATGGTTTAAGACAGAGTTCCTCAGCACCATTAAATATGTTAATACCTGTTCTTTCCAAGAAGTAATAATTTCAGTTAACTAGTGAGCATTTTTTTGGAAACAGCATTTGGTTCAACAGAACATATTTTGAGAAATGCTGGTTTAAATTACATTAAGGGGAAAAAGAAAAATAGGATACTCGATATGTTGAGCTTATCATTTTCAATTCACTCTCATTTAATCTTCATAAGAATCCTGACAGACTGGTGCTATAATTATCACCATTTTAAAATTAGAAGGAAATAATAACAACCATGAAGGTCAGTGTCTTGTTTTACTCATATAGCTGCTGCTGCTGCTGCTGCTGCTGCTGCTGCTGCTGCTGCTGCTGCTAAGTGGCTTCAGTCATGCCTGACTGTGCGACACCATAGACTGCAGCCCACCATACTCCGCCATCCCCAGGATTTTCCAGGCAAGAACACTGGAGTGGGTTGCCATTTCCTTCTCCAATACATGACAGTGAAAAGTGAAAGTGAAGTCACTGAGTTATGTCCAACTCTCAGTGACCCCATGGACTACAGCCCACCAGGCTCCTCCATTCATGGGATTTTCCAGGCAAGAGTACTTGAGTGGGGTGCCATTGCCTTCTCTGACCCATATAGCTAGGAAATGGCAAAGCCTGCACCTAATTAAGCCTAGCACTTAAGGCCCCTAAGCCTATGCTCTTTCCATTATCATAACACTGTCTGCTATAATAAACAATACTGGAACATTTAAAGTTATAAACATAAGCACATAATACAAATCTTAGAATCTGATATAAGTAAAGGCAATGGGATATATTTACAGACACTACATGGAATGAAGTTTAATTTTTGTTTCACTTCTCCAACTCATTTGGATAATGAAAATTGAATAATTTCATGACTACATCTACTTCAGTGCCAAACCTGGAAGGATTATTCATTTCTAGGATCCAAAATATAATCAATTTTATTACATATCTCATATTGAATGTGCACACATAAAATTAAAACATGCTTGCTCCTTGGAAGAAAAGCTTTGACAAACCTAGACAGCGTATTTAAACAGAGACATCACTATGTTAACAAAGGTCCATATAGTCAAAGCTATAGTTTTTCCACTAGTCACGTACGGATGTGAGAGTTGGACCATAAAGAAGGCTGAGCACTGAAGAATTGATGCTTCTGAACTGTGGTGCTAGAGAAGACTTGAGAGTCCCTTGGACAGCAAGGAGATCAAACCAGTCAATCATATAGGAAATCAACCCTAAATATTCCCTGGAAGGACTGATGATGAAGCTGAAGCTCCAATACTTTGGCCACCGGATGCAAATAACTGACTATTTGGAAAAGACCCTGATGTTGGGAAAGATTGAAGGCAGAAGTAGAAGGGGACGACAGAGGATGAGATGGTTGGATGGCATCATCAACTCAATGGACATGAGTTTGAGCAAACTCCAGGAGATGAAGGACAGCGAAACCTGGCATGCTACAGCCCATGGGGTCAAAAAGAGTCAGACATGAATGAGTGACTGAACAACAACAAACAACATATTAATGTGTACAGATACCTTTCTCTATATGCTAGGAGTAGGAAAATAATAGTGTGGCAGGTCTACTTATATCAATTTGCACACTGAAAGAGGCACTATTCTATTTAATTTTGGCTGGGGTATTACAAAGAACCATGACATCTTTCTGTCTTCCTGCTTGACAAATAACAGAACAGGCTAGGGAATATAACAGACTTACCCCTATACAAATTCTCATTTACTAAAAGCCCCACATACTTGATGGGGCTTTCCAGGTGGCTCAGTGGTAAAGAATCCACCTGCCAATGCAGGCAACACAGGAGATGCAGGTTCAATTCCTGGGTCAGCAAGATCCCCTGGAGGAGGAAATGGCAACCTATTCCAGTTCAATTCCTGGGTCAGCAAGATCCCCTGGAGGAGGAAATGGCAACCTATTCCAGTATTCTTGCCTGGAAAATTCCACGAACAGAGGAGCCTGGCGAGCTACATTCTGTGGAGTCACAAAGATTTGAACATGACTGAGTGACTGAGCACACACACAGAAGACAGAATTGGGATTCCCTGGTGGCTCAGTGGTGAAGAATCCTTCTGCACTGCAGGAGATGTGGGTTATTCAAGTTCAATCCTTGGGTTGGAAAGATCCCTTAGAGGAGGAAATGGTAACCTACTCCAGTATTCTTGCCTAGAAAATTCCATCAACAGAGAAGCCTGATGGGCTACAGTCCACGGGGCTGCAAAGAGTCAGATATGACTGAGCAACTGAGCACAGATGCACACACCACATATTTGATACACAAGAAAGTTGAGCTCTTTTCACTATACCCTCATCCTAAGATCAAGGAAGGTCAGTCTCTTTGATAGAGTATGCAGGTGAAATTCTAATGTGAGAGAGAAATACCAAGCCCTTACTTGATTTTTAGAGTCCTATATACCTAGAGAAAGCTCCTTTAGCAATCAGATCAATCTACCAGAATGAAATGGCATGGTGTGTTCCCAGTTGTTAGGGCTGGAGAAGAGACCTTCCTATGTTTAGAGTTATTAGTCATTCCACATTAGTCCACCCATTCAAATCCATTTTTGACAACCAAGCCAGGTAGATGAGTGGGTAATGTACAAAGGTTGTCCTATCATCTATTCTTACTGACTCAATTACTAACCTCCTACCAATAACTCTCAAATTGCTCTTTCCAATCTGGGCCCTCTGAGGAGAGCTCCAGACTCATACAATACTGAAGACAGGTATCATGAGTCACTTAGTTTATTGGACATCTCCATCCACTAAATATCCCAGATTAACTTCAATCTATACATGTCCAAAAGACAAATTTATTATCTGTCTCAAACCCCTAATTTGGTTTTCCCTCTTGGTTTCCCCATTTCAGTAAATAACAACACCATTCTTACAGCTGCCAATGCTAGAAAACCTTGAACTCTCTCATAATCCTCCTCTCATTTTTCAATTCTAATTTCTCAAACCCCTTCTACCTTGGCCATCCTTACCAATGCTGCCTTATTTCACATCCTCTCTCTTATTCTCTCTCTCTCTTTTTTTTTTAATTAGCCTCCTCAAAGTTTTCCCTGTCTCTAGTTTCTCCCCTTCCAATCTCAACTCCACATTACTGCCATTGTGATCAGGTCTTGGCAGACAACATTATGTCATTCCCTAGCATAAAGATGTTTAATGGCTTATTAATGCCTCTAGAGTACTGTCTAAAATCTTAGCATCACTCTAAGACCCTTGAAAACTTCAGTTCAGTTCAGTTCAGTTCAGTCATTCAGTCGTGTCCGATTCTCTGCGACCCCATGAACCACAGAACGCCATGCCTCCCTGTCCATCACCAACTCCTGGAGTTTACCCAAACTCATGTCCATTGAATTGGTGATACCATCCAACCATCCCATCCTCTGATGTCCCCTTCTCCTCCTGCCCTCAACCTTTCCCAGCATCAGGGTCTTTTCAAATGAGTCAGCTTTTCACATCAGGTGGCCAAAGTCAAAACTTACTTCCAACTTAATTCTCCAGCTTTATCTCTGGACATCATTCTTCTCTGTCACGCATCAGCCACACCCACACAGTCAACATTGCCTGAGTGAGTCAAGTGTCTGCATGTCTCTCTGCTTTTATTAATACTATTCCCTATACCCAATGCTTTTCTTGTGTGAAGTTGCTCAGTTGGGTCCGACTCTTTCCAACAACATGGACTACAGCCTGCCAGGCTCTGCTGTCCCTGAGATTTTCCAGGCAAGAGTACTGGAATGGGTTTCCAATTTCCTTCTCCTGAACCCAGGTCTCCAGCACTGCAGGCAGACTCTTTACAATCTGAGCCACCAGGGAAGCCCATATGGGAACTAGTCAAACCAGTCAGAGTCACTCAAATCCAGCATCATTTTCCCTGAGAAGTCTTCAGCTCTCCAATACATAATCAGAACTGATCTCTGTGTTTCAAGAGTTCTGCATATACTTCTGTAAGAGCTGTCATATTGTCTTTTTTATGTGGAAAAAACACATTTATTTACAGGTATAACACATGCATTGATAATGAAGAGGCAGTAATATGATCGCTTTATGATTGCCCAGTATAACCAATACAATTGCTTCACCATAGCCTAGCCACAATTTTTATCTGTCATATTGTCTTGTCATTAAATTGCATGAGTGTTTCCTCTGACTAAACCAGGAGAAACTTAAGGGCAACAGCAGCAGTTTGGTCACCTTGGAACCTTTAATACTAAGAGAATTAAATGTACTGCTATTAACCAAAGGCTTCAGGATCAGATGGACCTGGGTTCAAATTCCAGCTGTGCCTTTTACTAGCTGTGCAACCTCAGCCAATAACCTTATAGTTACTCTTTTAAGCTTCAGTTTATCATTAAAACAGGAATGAAAGCACTTACAGCAATGGCTAGCACACAGTAAGCTATCATCCTCCTCCCCTCTTCTATGCCAAGTGTGGACACAGGAGAACATGTCCACAGGAGTCCCCAGTGCCCTTTTCATTGGCAACTACCAGAGTCCAGAGCCAGCCAGGAATAGCTAGGTTCGCTGACAACCCTGGGAAGGTAGAAGAGAGACAAGAATGCAGACGCTGCTGAGAGAACAGCAAAACTGACAGATTAAAGGACTGAGGATTGCTGACTCCCTCTCCCTTTTCCCCTATCTTCTGCTTCAGAGTAGTCACAGCTCCTAAAATTTAACCCTTGCCTTGCCTTGCCTTGCCTTGCCATGGAAGGGCTTCCCTGGTGGCTCAGAGGTTAAAGCATCTGCCTGGAATACGGAAGACCCGGGTTCGATCCCTGGGTCAGGAAGATCCCCTGGAGAAGGAAATGGCAACCCACTCCAGTACTCTTGCCTGGAAAATCCCATGGACGGAGGAGCCTGGTAGGCTACAGTCCATGGGGTCGCAAGGAGTCGGACACGACTGAGCGACTTCACTTTTGCCATGGAAAGGCAAATCAAACTCCAGCTTCATTTTGGGAGCGGGGGTGGGAGAAGGGAAGTTGGAGAGACAGGAAAAAGCTTTAAGTTTTGTTGCTGTTGATCACTCTGATTCTAGCTATCAAGCTGATTCATAGTCTTCAAAGTGCCAAGGAGCTGGTAAGGATAGTTGCCATTTCAAACACACACACACACACACACACACACACACACACACACACACACACACACACAAAACAACAAGGAGGAAGAAAATATAAGAGAAATCTTTTGGAGGTGGATGAATGATAAAGAAATTGGTCAAGACAAAGAAAGTGAGGGGAGGAGGGAAATGCAGTGGAAAAAATGCATATGTACATTCAATTATCTTTGCTTGTAGTTTTTCTGGTTTATGTGAAAGCTATCCTCATTCAAACCCACTGACTAAAAAAAGTCAAAGTTAGTAATACCTAGAGAAATGCAGTTAGTAATACCTAGAGAAATGCTGATACATTATGATTTCTGCAAGGAGCTGTCTCAATCAATCCAGCCTCTGTTTGAGCACTATGGGCAAAATTCCTCCTTGTGCAAGAATAGTCATTTGCAAATAAAGCTCCCGTCATACAGATTTCAGTGACCTAAAGACAAAATGACATTTTGTTTCAAACCCATAAAAATTCACAAATTGCTTCCAAGGATTCCCCCACACACACACTGCCCTCCAAAACAAAGGCTTCATGTATTCCCAGTGATTCCAAAGTAAAAGTCTTTTAGTGAACCTGCTACATAACTGTCAGACCTTCTGGCCACACCTCAACATTTTATATGTATCTCACTGGTCCCACACAGGGACTCTTCAAGGTAGGTTGTACACTGTGCCCATTTTACAGTTGAAAAAAACAACATAAGTCACATAACTAATCAGTGACAGAGTAACAGTGTGAATTGGGTCTCCTGACCATCAAACTCAGGATTTCTTTGTCTTCCAACCCTACACACAGCTTATCTTAGTGAAAGAACAAAGGCTCTGCAGTCAAACGAACCTGGCTACAAATCTTGGTTCATTCCTTGAATAGACATGTGACATTTGACAAGTGATTTCAATTCTGAATTTGTGTCCTCCTCTGCAAAAGGAGAGAATTTATATTTCTTTTAGAGAAACATAATAGGAATTAAATAGCTTAATATTTTCAAAGTATCTAACAGAGTAATGAGTGAGAGTCATTTCCTAGGCAGGTTGATAAGTCTAGGGGTCCCCAAGGAGAGAGGGGTCTGGAATTCTCAAGGAGGAAGAAAGGACAAACTTTTTTTCCCTCTACATTTCTTATTATTATATAACAATAATGTATCCTGCTTGATGACAGTCTCTGGATTAAACCTTCTGGCTAATCCTGATATCTTAAAATGTAAATTATGGGAGTAGGTCTGCTGAGGTCTTTACAACCTCCAGACATTCTTTTGATTCACTGTAATGACTAATTGGAGAGTATATAACTCCATTGCTAACACTACCAAGGAGGTACTCTTTCTGTCCCCTTCTGAAGCCTATGTCAGAAGCTTTTTCTATCTCCTTTATACTTTAATAAAACTTTATTACACAAAAGCTCTGAGTGATCAAGCCTTGTCTCTGGCCCCAGATTGAATTCTTCTCCTCCAGAGGCCAAGAATCCCAGCATCTTTTCATGGTTCAGCAACCTTTCATGAGCAAATACTCAATAAATGGTAGATATTTTTACATCATACTGTTTGTAACAGCATACACTGTCCTGAATACTAGATTATGTTAAGCAACTTAAAACTACTTTCACTCATTTAGTGTGGTAAACCTAATGAAATGTCTTTAACATGGTGAAATACAGAGGGGGGAAAGCTAGGGTAACACTTGCTTCTTTGATACATTTTTCTTATCCTACAGGAGACAGAACAAGGTTTTCTTCCTTTCATCTGGATATTGGAAGGTAAAGATAAATAAAAATGTTCTTCTAAGTGAGGTTACATTTTCTTTTGTTTCCCTATCCCTTTATGGCGGTCTTAAACCTGAAACCTCTCAAATACTTATCTTTGAGCTACCTTATTCACATACGAGCAAGTATTCCAGTGTAAAAGAAAGAGCTATGTTGTTATATTTTTGTGTTAAACAAAACATAAACAGATCTAACTTTGCACACACAAAAACTAAACTAAACTAAAAAGAAACTTCACAATAGGAGTAGCTAATGAATCAATAATGGTTTCTTCTTTGTCAAGAGCCATAATTACTAAACATCTGAACAGAGTATTTTTGTTTTTCCACTGCAAAAGCAAGGCATCAGACAAAATTTTTTACTCAACTCCATGGATGTAAAGTTAATTTCCAGGGCAGAAAAATATCATAAAATTGATTTGCCACACAACTGCAGATACAATTTCTGAGGTAACTCAATGAGGTACAGCTTTATAGAGCCACACCAAAAAAAAAAAAAAAAAAAAAGCCTCTAAGAAGAAATCAATTTAAATATCTCTTTAAAAGAAAAATGACATCAGTTCTCAAAGATCTTTATAGTCCCATATTCACAGTATAACGACTAAGAAGTTATTATAACCACTTCCATTTAAGCCACCCTCCTATCACCAAATTTAAATAATCTAAGTAATCCACATTACTCTTATAGCACTACCCTTTTTTTCTTCATGAGCTGCTGCTGCTGCTGCTAAGTCACTTCAGTCATGTCCGACTCTGTGCCACCCCATAGATGGCAGGCCACTAGGCTCCTCTGTCCCTGGGATTCTCCAGGCAAGAATACTGGAGTGGGTTGCCATTTCCTTCTCAAATGCATGAAAGTGAAAAGTGAAAGTGAAGTCACTCAGTCATGCCCAACTCTTAGCGACCCCATGGACTGCAGCCTACCAGGCTCCTCTGTCCATGGGATTTTCCAGGCAAGAATACTGGAGAGGGTTGTGATTTCCTTCTCTTCATGAGCACAGTTTATAAAATCAAAGCATGGTGAATGCTTATTTCCCCCTACTAGGTTTCCAGGTTACCATGAAGGCAGGCATCAGTCTGTTTTGCTGTTAACTTCTCAACACTCGGGGACCAACAATATCTCATGTGGTTTTAGAACCGGTTTCTAATTGTAATGTATGTATTTCTTCAGTTCAGTTCAGTTCAGTTCAGTCACTCAGTTGTGTCTGACTATTTGCGACTCCATAGACTATGGCACGCCAGGCCTCCCTGTCCACCACCAACTCCTGGAGTTTACTAAAACTCATACCCACTGAGTTGGTGATGGCCATCCAACCATCTCATCCTCTGTCATCCCCCTCTCCTCCCGCCTTCAACTGTTCCCAGCATCAGGGTCTTTTCCAATGAGTCAGCTCTTTGCATAAGGTGGCCAAAGTATTGGAGTTTCAGCTTCAACGTCAGTCCTTCCAATGAATATTCAGGACTGATTTCCTCTAGGATGGACGAGCTGGATCTCCTAGCAGTCCAAGGGACTCTCAAGACTCTTCTCCAACAACACAGTTCAAAAGCATCAATTCTTCAGTGCTCAGGTTTCTTTATAGTCAAACTCTCATATCTATACATGACTACTGGAAAAAACATAGCCTTCACTAGATGGACCTTTGTTGGCAAAGTAATGTCTCTGCTTTCTAATATACTGCCTAGGTTGGTCATAGCTTTTCTTACAAGGAGCAAACGTCTTTTAATTTCATGTCTGCAGTCACCATCTGCAGTGATTTTGGAACTCAAAAAAATAAAGTCTGCCACTGTTTCTCCATCTATTTGCCATGAGTGATGGGACTGGATGCCATGATCTTAGTTTACTGAATGTTGAATTTTAAGCCAGCTTTTTTACTCTCCTCTTTCAATTTCATCAAGAGGCACTTTAGCTCTTCTTTGCTTTCTGCCATAAGGGTGGTGTCATCTGCATATTAGATGTTATTGATATCTCTGCCTGCAATCTTGATTCCAGCTTGTGCTTCATCCAGCCCAGGGTTTCACATGATGTGCTCTGCATATAAGTTAAATAAGCAGGGTGACAATATACAGCCTTGACGTACTCCTTTCCCTTTTTGGAACCAGTCTGTTGTTCCATGTCCAGTTCTAACAGTGGCTTCCTGACTTGCATACAGATTTCTCAAGAGGCAAGTCAGAGGGTCTGGTATTCCCATCTCTTGAAGAATTTTCCACATTTGTTGTGATCACACAGTCAAAGGCTTTGACATAATCAATAAAGCAGAAGTAGATGTTTTTCTGGAACTCTTTTGCTTTTTCGATGATCCAACGGATGTTGGCAATTTGATTTCTGGTTCCTCTGCCTTTTCTAAATCCAGCGTGAACATCTGGAAGTTTATAGTTCACGTATTGCTGAAGCCTGGCTTGGAGAATTTTGAGCATTACTTTGCTAGTGTGTGAGATGAGCGCAACTGTGCAGTAGTTTGAGCATTCTTCGGCATTGCCTTTCTTTCAGATTGGAGTGAAAACTGACCTTTTCCAGTCCTGTGGCCACTGCTGAATTTTCCAAATTTGCTGGCATATTAGTGCAGTACTTTCACTGCATCATCTTTTAAGATTTGAAATAGCTCAACTGGAATTCCATCATCTCCACTAAGCTTTGTTCGTAGTGATGCTTCCTAAGGCCCACTTGACTTTGCATTCCAGGATGTCTGGCTCTAGGTGAATGATCATACCATCATGATTATCTGGGTTGTAAAGATCTTTTTGTAAAATTCTTCTGTGTATTCTTGCCACCTCTTCTTAAGATCTTCTGCTTCTGTTAGGTCCATACCACTTCTGTCCTTTATTTTGTCCATCTTTGCATGAAATGTTCCCTTAGTATCTCTAATTTTCTTGAAGAGATCTCTAGTCTTTCCCATTCCATTGTTTTCCTCTATTTCTTTGCACTGATCACTGAGTAAGGCTTTCTTATCTCTCTTTGCTATTCTTTGGAACTCTGCATTCAAATGGGTATATCTTTCATTTCCTCCTTTGCCTTTCACTTCTCTTCTTTTCACAGCTATTTGTAAGGCCTCCTCAGACAACCATTTGTCTTTTTACATTTCTTTTTTCGGGGATGGTCTTGATCCCTGCCTCCTGTACAATACCATGAACCTCCATCCGTAGTTCTTCAGGCACTCTATCAGATCTAATCCCTTGACTCTATTTCTCACTTCCACTGTATAATTGTAAGGGATTTGATTCAGGTCATACCTGAATGGTCCAGTGGTTTTCCCTACTTTCTTGAATTTAAGTCTGAATTCGGCAATAAGAAGCTCATGATCTGAGCCACAGTGAGCTCCCAGTCTTGTTTTTGCTAACTATATAGAGCTTCTCCATCTTTGGCTGCAAAGAATATAATCAGTCTGATTTCTGTATTGACCATCGGGTGTTGTCCATGTGTAGAGTCTTCTCTTGTGTTGTTGGAAGTGTGTATTTCCTTGAGAAGTAACAGTTCTTGACAAATTTTAGTGTCTCCCACCTCAGTGCCAAAACATAAAGATGGACAATGATACACAGGAAAAGGTGATGTCAAAATAATGTCAAGTCAGTGGTGGAGAAACAGTGAACACAGAAGTTTCCTTTGACATCATGGTCAGTCATAGATCTACAACTCTCAAGAAACTTACTGGGATGAATTTTCCTGAAAGTGAAAGTCTCTCAGTCCTGTCTGACTTTTGCGACTCCATGGGTATAATCCATGGAATTCTCTAGGCCAGAATACTGCAGTAGGTAGCCTTTCCCTTCTTCAGGGGATCTTCCCAACCTAGGGACTGAACCCAGGTCTCCCACATCGCAGGCAGACACTTTACTTTCCCTGTGGCAGCTGAGCCACAAGGGAAGCCCAAGAATACTGGAGTGGGTAGCGTATATTTTCTCCAGCAGATCTTCCCGACCCAGGAATCAAACTAGGGTTTCCTGCATTGCAGGAGGATTCTTTACCAACTGAGCTATCAGGGAAGCCCTGATATAATCCTATGTGATCTCACTTAGTTTTGATCAACTATTTATCTGTTTAAACTTGTTTTTAATTTGTTTTTTCCCACTATTACCACTACAACATAATATTACTAAAAAATACCCTTAAATGAGGAAAAAAATGTGCAAATAGATAGACACGATGATGAGACACTATTACTGCATATTTTCACCTCATCAAAGTCAATTCATTTTATCCTTTCACTCATGCATTTATTAATTCTCATAAAACTATCTTTAATTCCACAAGATAGAATGTAACACACCAACAGTGGTCCCTTGGGAATGATATGTAGACAAACCAACATGTCTATTTTCATGTATATGTGCATGTAATATACAGGCATACACATTGCTTGAATTTTTCTGACAAGCATATGTAAATTTTTATGATTAAGGGCAAAAGTTTTCTTCAAACAAAAGAAAAACGTTTAAACCAGGGAAAAAATAATTGCTTACTTCTCTTTATTACAATTCCTAAATAATTCTTAACTAGACACAGTTTCTAAATACAAAAAACATTTTCATTTGTCAAGCCAAAGACAAACCTAGCCCACAAACTAATAGACATGTATGGTGACATCAGTTTTTAATCACACAAGGTAATACTATTTAAATTAACATACTTCTTTGGTCAAACTGGTAAAATATAACAATGTTTTTAACTTTGAGGAATAAGAATATGGTCATTACATAAGACTAAAACATCAATAGCTGTATCTGTGACATTCATTTGGGTTGACATAGGTATCCACTAAATACTTAATAGCATGAGGCATAAAGACACTGAAAACTCATTTTTAAAAAAGATTCTAAAAAATCATGAATTTAAATTAATGCAGTGAGGTAACACCATCATTTTCAATTTATTTTGTTTATCTTCTTTTTGTCTGAAGCAGTTATAGTAGAAAGAAAAGATATATAGGAAACAAAACTAAGCAATGATATATCTATTAGAGAAAAACACTGAGGCTGTGCAGATGAACAATTATTGGTAGAAATAGATTCTGTTGAAGTATAAACTTTTGGTTTTCTTGCACCTCTTCAAATAACTTCAAGATTAAAGTAAATGCCAATCTCCACATTTTGAACTGCAAACTGCTTTTCTAAATCACAACATCTATTCTTGAAATTTCACATGTCAAGAGCTCATAAATATCTACAGTAAATGTAGTTCTCTAAAAAGAACCACAGATTTTACATTTACTTACACAGATAACTGACACACAAAAACACAGCTCCTTCAATTGCAATTTGGCAGACATTAACTTTGGCTTAAAAATCTCCCTGCAAAATTTACGACAAGAGCAATGAAAGAACTATTTTAAATGAGATTAGCTGCTGTTGATAGAAATAATGCTTGGATAGAGTTTATAAATCAACAGACGTTGTACTTAGGATTTACAATGGGTCATTTCAGAACTATCATCACTTAAATGGTATATAAATATAAACAGTAGCAGGCCAATAAAGTACTAAGTTGATCTTCACAAAATCATGGATGAAATCCATACACATAGAAAAACTCGAAGTACATTTTTGCCTGCTGCTGTCTGTAAGAAAAACTATAATCAAGATTAGAAAAGCAATACTACTCAACAGTTCATCACGATGAAATAACCACATCACGTCACTTATTCTGCTGGCTAACTACATAAATCTTCCTGCAAAAAAGAGAAAATCTTACCTAATTCCTTATCATAAAACTTCAGTTTGTCAAGGCACAGAAGTTATACAAGCACATTACAGTCACTGAAATTGTGAACTTTTAAATTAGAGAAAAAGAAAATGATCATAAGGTGATTTTTCAAACATGGTAAAAATTTGGAACACTATCTTTCCCCAAAAATATTAGATATTTAAAACCAGAAGCTATATGTATATGGATGACTACATTTTGTTTATAATAGGAAACTGGAAACAGTCTCAAATACAGCAGTAATGGTCTGAATAAATAAATTACAGTGCTTGATTGAAAAAAAATATGTATCCCATTACAATTAATTGGAAAATTATATTTTTGGCAAGTTAAAATGTTGTTCAAGTAAAAACCATAAAAAAGTACATCTTCCCAAGGATGCAAAGATTTTTCAATATCCACAAATCAACCAATGTGATACACACATTGACAAATTGAAGATTAAAAATCATATGAGCATCTCAGTAAATGCAGAAAAACCTTTTGACAAAATTTAGTATCCACGTTCAATGAAAGCCCTGCAAAAAGTGAACATGGACGGAACACATCTCCACATAATAAAGGCTACACAAAACAAACCCACCTAAAATCTATACTCAATAATGAAAAGTTAAAAGCATTTCTTCTAAGATCAAGAACAAGACAAGTATGTCTACTTTCACCATTTCCTTCAACATAGTATTGTAAATCCTAGCCATAGCAATCAAACACAGAAAGAAATAAAAGGAATTCAAACTAGAAAAGAAGTAAAACTGTAACCTGTGTGCAGATTACATGATACTACACACAGAAAAGCCTAAAGACACCACTGGGAAACTATTAGAGCTCATCAACGAATTTGGTTAAGTTGTAGAATTCAAAATTAATAAACATAAATCTGCTGTATTTCTATACACTAACATCAAAAAGCAATCTATTTACCACCACATAAAAAAAAAAAAAAAACCTAGGAGTAAACCTACCTAATCATCAGAGAAATACAAGTCAAAATCACCATAAGATATCACCTCATACCTGTCAGAATGACTGTCATCTAAAAGAACACAAATGATGGAGAGGATGTGGAGAAACAGGAAGCCTCATACACTGTCAGTAAGAATGTAAACTGGTACAGCCACTGCAGAAAACACTATGGAGGTTTCTCAATAAATTAAAAACAGAACTACGGAGAACAAGATGGTGGAGGAGGAGGTGGACATGGAGTACATCTCTCTTCAAAGATATATCTCTCTTCAATGATATATCAGATATATCATTCCCAAGGGACTATTCAGACACAGAAGTGCATGCAGAATACCAGCTAAGAGCAGACAGGAGTACCTGACCAGTGGAAAAGAATATACGGAACCACGCAAAACTCGGTAGGATGAAGGAACAAGGGGAAAAAACAGGAGTGTTAGTAGCACTGGACCTGCACTTAGCGTGTGGGGGAACTGAAGCAGGGGTCTGATCCCCACATCGAGGCAATTGTCTGAGTCAGAGGAGAAACATTTAAGGCTGAGAGTGAAACAGCTGATCTCTGGCAGCCTAAATGGAATAAGAATGAAGAGTGTCATTGCCACAGCAATATATACCCTGGACAGGAACACTGGTCCCCTGGAAGGTAGAGCAACTGGAAGCTGGAGTTAGCGATTGTGGAGCAATCCCAGGGTGAAGGTTGCTGTTTACTGCGGAGATGGATTGAGGGAATGTGAACAAGGAGATTGTGGTGGGAAATGCCTGTGGAGGAAAGAGGCAGCCTTGGAAGCAATGTGATACTGCTGAGTCATGCATAGCGGGTGGAGCCACCACCGTAGCCTTTTTCTCCCCACACACCAGCATCCTAGTTGAACAAGAGAGGCTGGCCCATCAAACACTTGACCCACTGAACTACAGAGCAGCACCCCACCGAGGGTGCTCCTTTAAGTGACTGATACCCCAAACTACAGAGGAGGACCCCACCAAGAGTGCCCCTTTAATTGCCTGATGTGCCAATCTACAGAGGAGGACCCCAGCCGGGCAGGGGGGCGGGGTGCGGCAGCAGGGCTCTATGTGCCTGACATGCTGGACAACTGAGAAGGACCGAAGGGAGCCATCTAAGTGCCTGAATACGTGGAGCTACAGAGAAAATGGCCAAAGAAGCCTTCTGATAGACAGCTACAAGAGGCTCTAAAAAAAGACTCTGACAGGGCCTTAACTCCTATGGCAGAGGCAGTCCATATCCCTGCACACTTGGTGCCAACAGGGTCCCCGCAAGCCAAGCAGCTGTACTACCTTCACGCTCAACTCTCACTAGGGCAAAATAGCCACAGGCAAAAAAAGTCTTATATGTATGCGCACTGGGTCGCCTCAGTCTTGTCTCACTCTATGACCCTGTGGACGATGCCCTGCCAGGTTTCTCTGTCAGGGAGGGGAGTTCTGCAGGCAAGAATATTGGACAATATTGGCCAATACTGGTTGCCATACCCTTCTAGAGCACTATATTTCCTGCTTTCCTAGCTGCCAACACTCCTGAGTACCTGGCGCTGCCATATCCCTAAGACCCAAGCAGCTGCACCAAATCCACTCTTGGCCCTCACAAGGGAAAACCCAAGTCCTCCAGGGCACCCTCAAGAGCAAACTCTAAGTGAAGGCCCACATGTAGAGGTGGAAGTGAAGTGAGTGAAAGTCGATCAGTCATGTCCAACTCTTTGCAACCCCATGGACTGTACCCACCAGACTCCTCTGTCCATGGGATTCTTCAGGCAAGAATACTGGAGTAGGTTGCCATTTCCTTCTCCAAGAGGTAGAAATAAAACCACAATTGAAACCCAGGGGCAGTGTGGCTAAGGAATAAGACCCAAAACCTTCCCATCAGCTGTACAAGCTGCAGATTAAATCCACACAATCAACTAGGCAGACTCTGTGTCCATGGAATATATAAAAGGACATTGAGAGCTTCCACAAAAAAAAAAAAAACGTACTAGTTCTGATTACTGTGGACATTGGAGGCAAAACACACAGAAGTATGACCATATTAGAATCTGGGCTGCCCCCACAGCAGATCCAGAGACCACCCCAGTGTTGGAGGGCATCCTAGGGAGGTGAGGTGGACTGTGATTCCCAGAGAGGGCAAAGACTCTGACATCAATGACTCAAGAAAAACGTTTATTATTCTTATGTTTTAACTTGTTCTGTAGATTCTTTTGGATTTTTTTTTTCTTTTTTTCCCCCTTTTCCCCCTCTGTTGTAGTTGCCGATTTTATTGGCACTAAGAAATCCAAATAAGCTTTAAAGCTTTTTTTTTAGACACATTTTTATTGTTCTTATAAACATCTGCCTCTAACATTGGGCTTTTGCAGTTCTGTGGAGTTTTCCTTTTTTATTTTTCTCTTTTTTTTATTTTTTCTACATTTATTTCCTTGTTTACTATTGCTACTGTTCTTTTCCCCTTGCAGTTAATCTTTAACAGATATAAGTCTTCTTTATCTACCTCTATTTAACTTCGCATATCTATTCTTTCTTTTCTTTTCTTTCTCTGCTTTTTTCTCAATACATTTGTTAATTTTATTTTCATTACTTTATCCCTCAATTGGCACCTTGCTATAGTTTTGTTTACCAGTTTCTGCTTTAGTTAGTTTTGTTCTGATAGATACAATTTTTGGTTTCCTTTGTTCACCAGGTCAATCTATTATACTTTATTTTTGTTGGACTATTTTGATTTTGCTTATGCATGCATATGTGTGTGTGTATGTTCAGTTACACTTTTTGTTGTTGTTATAAACCTCTGCCTCTACGTTGGGCTTTTGCAGTTCTGTGGTGTTTTTCTTTTTATTTCTCCCTTTTTTCTTTCTTCTTCCATTTTTTATATTTTTAATTTTTTTAAACCTATTATATTTTTTCTACATTCATTCCTTTGTTTGCCTTTCCTATTGTTCTTGTTCCCTTATAAACTTTAATGTATATAAATCTTCTTCATCTACCTCTATTAAACTTTGCATATCTATTCTTTCCTTTTTTGCTTGCTTTCCTTTCCTCTCAAAATATTTGTTAGTTTTGTTTTCATTACTTAATTCCCCACTTGGCACCTTGCCTTAGTTTTTTTATCCAGTTTGTGTTTTTGTTAGTATTTTTCTTAACTTGTAAATAAAAATTTTAATATCCTTTGTTCCTTTGTTGGCCAGGTCAATCCACTGTACTGTATTTTTGTTGGACTGTTCTGACACTGCTCATGGGTGTATATGTATCTTCAATTATTTTAGTTACTATTTGCCAGATTTTATAACTGCCATTTTATCTATGGTTCATCTCTGGTTTCTTGTTTTCAGATGTTTGTTTTAATCTCAATTAATGCCATAACAAACCACTTGTGGAATTGTTGTTACTGACCAGAGATCAAGCCCTGAGCCATTGGAGTGGGAGTACTGACTACAAGACCCTGGATTACCAGAGAACTAACTCTAGGGAGTATCAAATACTGAGAACTCACAAAATAGAAACCAACTGAATACAAGACCCAGCATCACCCAACCACAAATAGCACCCTGTACAGGACTCTTCATCAAAACAACAAACAAAACAAAACTACAAACCCAATTATCAGGAGACAGGATTACCACCTCACTCAGCCTTGCCCATCAGAGGAAAAATAAACAAAAAATCAAAAACTCAGCACAAATCTGACCTTATAGGAAGTTTACAGAAACCACTGGACCAACCTTGCTGCTGCTGCTAAGTCGCTTCAGTTCTGTCCGACTCTGTGGGACCCCATAGACGGCAGCCTACCAGGCTCCACCATTCCTGGGATTCTCAAGGCAAGAACACTGGAGTGGGTTGCCATTTCTTTCTCCAATGCATGAAAGTGAAAAGTGAAAGTGAAGTTGCTCAGTCCTGTCCAACTCTTCGCGACCCCATGGATTGCAGCCCACCAGGCTCCTCTGTCCGTGGCATTTTCCAGGCAAGAGTACTGGAGTAGGGTGCCCTCGCACAAATGAAGAAACAAATTAGAAACAGAGAAGTCCAAATAAATGAAGAGGAAATAGGCAAAGTACCTGAAAAAGAATTCAGAATAATGATAGTAAAGATGATCAAAAATGTTGAATACAAAATGGAGAAAATACAGGAATCAATTAACAAATACCTAGAAGAATTAAAGAATAAACATACAGAGACAAACAACAGAATTACTGAAATTAAATATACTCTAGAAGAAATCAATAGCAGAATATCTGAAGCAGAAGAACGATTCAGTGAGCTTGACAATAAAATGGTGGAAAGAACTTCTGAAGAGCAGAATAAAGTAAAAGGAATGAAAATAACTGAGGACAGTCTCAGACCCCTCTGAGACAACATCAAATGCACCAACATTCAAGCTATGGGGGAAATTATAGGGGTCCCAGAAGGAGAAGAGAAAAAGAAAGGGTATGAGAAAATTTTGAAGAGATTATAGTTAAAAATTTCCTCAACATGGAAAAGAAAATAGTTAATCAAGTCCAAGAGGCACAAAGAGTCCCATACAGGATAAACCCAAGGAGACACATAACAAGACACATACTAATCAAACTAACAAAGACTAAACACAAAAAAAGAATACTAAAATCAGCAAGGGAGAAGCAGCAAGTATCATACAAGAGAAACCCCATACACTTAATAGCTGATCTTTCAGCAGAAACTCTGCAGGCCAGAAGGGAACAGCAGGATATATATGAAGTACTGAAAGGGAAAAATATACAACCAAGATTACTGTACCTGACAAGGATCTCATTCAAAATTGATGGAGAAATAAAAAGGTTTCCAGACAAGCAAAAGTTAAGAGAATTTAGTACCACCAAACCAGCTTCACAACAAATGTTAAAGGGACTTATATAGTCAAGAAATACAAGAGAAGAAAAAGATCAACCCCAAACAATTGAGAAAATGGCAATAGGAACATATATGTCAATAATTACTTTATATGTAGGTAGATTAAACACTCCAACCAAAAGACACAGACTGTGCTGAATGGATACAAAAACAAGACCCATGTATATGCTACCTAAAAGAAACCCACTTCAGACCCAAAGACACATACAGACTGAAATTGAGAGGATGGGTGCAAACGGGAAGCAAAAGAAACCTAGAGAAGCAATCCTCCTATCAGACAAAATAGACCTTAAAATAAAGAAGATTACAAGAGATAAGAAATGACACTACATAATGATCAAGGGATCAATCCAAGAGGAAGACATAACAATTGTAAATATCTATATACTCAACATAGAAGCACCACAATACAGAAGACAAATACTAATAGATATAAAAGGAGAAACTGACAGTGGTAACAATAACAGTAGGAGACTTTAACACCACACTCACATTAATGGACAGATTATCAAAACAGAAAATTAATATAGAAACACAAGTCTTAAACAACACATTAGATGAGACGGATCCAATTGATATCTTCAGGACATTCCATCCAAATGCAGAAGAACACACTTTCTTTTCAAGTGCACATGGAACATGCTCCAGGATAGACTACATCTTGGGTCACAAATCAAACCTCAGTATATTTAAGAAAAGTGAAATTGTATCCAGCATGTTGTCCAAGCACAATGCTATGAGACTAGGTATCAATTACAAAAAAAAAAAAAAAAAGTAAAAAACACAAACACAATGAGATCAAACAATACATTTCTAAATAACCAACAGGTTACTGAAGAAATCAAAAGGGAAATCACAAAATTCCTAGAAACAAATGACAATGAAAACAACAACTCAAAAATCTATGGGATGCAGCTAAAGCAGTTCTGAGAGGGAAGTTTATAGCAATACAATCCTACCTCAAGAAAGAAGAAAAACATCGAACAGACAACCTAACTTCACACCTAAAACAACTGGAAACAGAAGAACAAAAAACCACAAAAAAAAGTAGAAAGAAAGAAATCATAAAGATCCAAGCTGAAATAAATGAAAAGGAAATAAAAGAAACAATAGTAGAGATAAATAAAACTAAAAGTTGGTTCTTTCAGAAGATAAACAAAATTGACAAACCTTTAGCCAGACTAATTAAGAAGAGAGAAGAATAAACTCAAGAAAATTAAAAATGAAAAAGGAGAGGTTACAACAGACAGTGCAGAAATACAAAGGATTATAAGAGACTATTTTGAACAACTATATGGTAATACAATGGATAACCTGGAAGAAATGGACATATTCTTAGAAAACTTCAACCTTCCAAGATTGAACCAGGAAGAAACAGATACTTTGAACAACCCAATTACAAGTACTGAAATTGAAGCAGTGATCAAAATCTCCCAAAAAACAAAAATCCAGGACCAGATGGCTTCACAGGAGAATTATCAGACAGTTAGAGAAGTTCAGTTCAGTTCAGTCGCTCAGTCGTGTCCAGCCCTTGCGAGCCCATGGACTGCAGCATGCCAGGCCTCCCTGAGTTTACTCAAACTCATGTCCATTTAGTCGGTAATACCATCCAACCATCTCACTCTCAGTTGTCCCCTTCTCCTCCTGCCATCTATCTTTCCCAGCATCAGGGTCCTTTCAAATGAGTCAGTTCTTCCGATTAAGTGGCCAAAGTATTGGAGTTTCAGCTTCATCAGTCCTTCCAATGAATATTCAGGACTGACTCCCTCTAGGATGGACTTGTTAGATCTCCTTGCAGTCCAAGGGACTCTCAAGAGTCTTCTCCAATACCACAGTTCAAAAGCATCAATTCTTCAGCGCTCAGCTTTCTTTATGGTCCAACTCTCACATCCATACATGACTACTGGAAATAACATAGCTTTGACTAGACAAACCTTTGTTGGTAGAGTAATGTCTCTGCTTTATAATATGCTGTCTAGGTTGGTCATGACTTTTCTTCCAAGGAGCAAGCATCTTTTAATTTCATGGCTGAAGTCACCATCTGCAAAGATTTTGAAGCCCCCCAAAATAAAGTCTGTCACTGCTTCTACTGTTTCCCCATCTATTTGCCATGAAGTGGTGGGACTAGATTCCATGATATTAGTTTTCTGAATGTTGAGTTTTAAGCCAATTTTTTCACTTTCCCACCCATTCCTCTCTTTTTTCTTGGGGATGGTCCTGATAACTGCCTCCTGTACGATGTCACAAGTCTCTGTCCACAGTTTTTCAGTCACTGTGTCTATCAGATCTAATCCCTTGAATCTATTTCTCGCTTTCACTGTATAATTGTAAGGGATTTGATGCAGGTCATACCTGAATGGTCCAGTGGTTTTCCCTACTTTCTTGAATTTAACTCTGAATTCGGCAATAAGGAGCTCATGATCTGAGCCACAGTCAGCTCCCAGTCTTGTTTTCCTGACTGTACAGAGCTTCTCCATCTTTGGCTGCAAAGAATATAATCAATCTGATTTTGGTGTTGACCCTCTGGTGATGTCCATGTGTAGAGTCTTCTCTTGTGTTGTTGGAAGAGGGTGTTTGCTATGACCAGTGCATTCTCTTGGCAAAACTCTACTAGCCTTTGACCTGCTTCATTCTGCACTCCAAGGCCAAATTTGCCTGTTATTCGAGGTATACTTGACTTCCTACTTTTGCATTCCCCTATAATGAAAAGGACATCTTTTGGGGGTATAGTTCTAGAAGGTCTTGTGGGTCTTCATAGAACCGTTCAACTTCAGCTTCTTCAGCATTACTGGTCGGGGCATAGACTTGGATTACTGTGATACTGAATGATTTGCCTTGGAACCAGAGATCATTCTGTCATTTTTGAGTCTGCATCCAAGTACTGCATTTCAGACTCTTTTGTTGACTATGATGGCTACTCCATTTCTTCTAAGGGATTCTTCCCCACAGTAATAGAAACAATGGTCATCTGAGTTAAATTCACCCATTCCAGTCCATTTCAGTTTGCTGATTCCTAAAATGTCAATGTTCACTCTTGCCATCTCCTGTTTGACCACTTCCAGTTTGCGTTGATTCATTGATATTCCAGGCTCCTATGCAATATTGCTCTTTATAGCATTGGACTTCACTTCCATCACCAGTCACATCCACAACTGGGTGGTATTGTTGCTTTGGCTCCGTGTCTTCATTCTTTCTGGAGTTAATAACTGGAGAAATAGAAGAGCTAACAACTATCCTTCTAAAATTCTTTCAAAAAATGGCAGAGGAAGGAACACTTCCAAACTCATTCTACAAGGCCACCATCACTCTGATACCGAAACCAAAGACAACACACAAAACAGAAAACTACAGCCCAATACCTCTGATGAACCCAGATGCAAAAATCCTCAACAAAATTTTAGCAAACAGAATTCAGCAATACTTCTAAAAGCTCATAAACCATGATCAAGTTGGGTTTATTCCAGGAATGCAAGGATTCTCCAATACATGCCAATCAATCAATGTGATACACCATATTAACAAAATGAAAGATCAGAACCAGATGATAATCTCAACAGGTGCAGAAAAAGCCTTTGACAAAATTCAGCACCCGTTTGTGATTAAAATAAATTAAAATTCCTTATGATTAAAATAATTTATGCACATTCAAAAAATGTGCATAAAAGGAACCTAGCTCAACACAGTAACGGCCATATATGATAAGCCTATAGGAAACATTATTCTCAATGGTGAAAAATTGAAAGCATTCCACCTAAGATCAGGAACAAGACAAGGATGTCCACTTTAACCACTATTATTCAACATAGTTATGGAAGTCCTAACTATAGCAATCAGAGAAGAAAAAGTAAAATGAATCCAGATCAGAATAGAAGTAAAGCTCTCACTGTTTGCAGATTACAAAATACTGTACATAGAAAGCCCTAAAGATAGTATCAGAAAATTACAAGAGCTAAACAGTGAATTTAGCAAAGTCGCAGGATACAAAATCAATACACAGAAATCATGTGCATTTCTATATACTAACAATGAAAAATCAGAAAGAACAATTAAGGAATCAATCCAATTCTCCACTGCAACAAAAAGTTTAAAATATCTAGGAATAAACTTACCTAAGGAGACAAAAAACTGTACACAGAAAAGTATAAGACACTAATGAAAGAAATTAAAGATGACTTAAACAGATGAAGAAATATTCCATTTTGCTGGGTAGGAAGAATCAATATTGTAAAAATGTCTATACTACCCAATGCAATCTACCAATTCAGTGAGATCCCTATCAAATTACCAATTGCATTTTTCACAGAACTAGAACAAAAAAGTTCACAATTCATATGGAAACACAAAAGTCCCCAAATAGCCAAAGCAATCTCAAGAAAGAAGAATGCAGCTGGAGGAATCAACCTTCCTGACTTCAGATTATACTACAAAGCTACAGTCATGAAGACAGTATGATACTGGCACAAAAACAGAAATATAGACCAATGGCATAAGATAGAAAGCCCAGAAATATAGTCATGCACCTATGGGTATCTTATTTTTTACAAAGGGGGCAAGAATATACAATGGGGCAAAGACAGCCTCTTCAATAAATGGTACTCAGAAAACTGGACAGCTACGTGTAAAAGAATGAAATTAAAACACTTCCTAACACCATACACAAAGATGAACTCAAAATAGATTAATGACCAAAATGTAAGACCAGAAACTATAAAACTCTTAGAGGAAAACATAGGTAGAACACTTGATGACATAAGTGAAAGCAAGATCCTCTATGACCCATGTCCTAGAGTAATGGAAATAAAAACAAAAGTAAACAAGTAGGACCCAATTAAACTTAAAAGCTTTTGCAAAGCAAAGGAAACTATAAGCAAGGTGAAAAGACAACCCTCAGAATGGGAGAAAATAATAGCAAATAAAACAACTAACAAAGGATTCACTTCCAAAGTATACAATCAGCTCATACAACTCAATACCAGAAAAACAAACAACCCAGTCAAAAAGTGGGAAAAAGCCCTAAACAGACATTTCTCCAAAGAAAATATACAGATGGCTCACAAACACATGAAAAGATGCTCAATATCACTCATTATTACAGAAATGCAAATCAAAACTACAACTAAATCACCTCACACCGGTCAGAATGGCCATCCATCAAACAGTCTACAAACAAATGCTGGAGAGGGTGTGGAGAAAAGGGAACACTCTTGCACTGCGGGTGGGAATGTAAACTGATACAACTGCTATGAAAGATGGTATGGAGATTCCTTTAAAAACTAGGAATAAAACCACCATATGACCCAGCAATCCCACTCCTAGGCATACACCCTAAGGAAACCAAAATTGAAAGAGACACATGTATCTCATTGTTCATTGCAGCACTATTTACAACAGATAGAACATGGAAGCAGCTAGATGTCCATCGACAGATGAATAGATAAAGAAATTGTGGTATATATACACAATGGAATATTACTCAGTCATAAAAAGGAACACATTTGAGACAGTTCTGATGAGGTGGATGAATCTTGAACCTATTATCCAGAATGAAGTGAGTCAAAAAGAGAAAGATAAATACCATATTCTAACGCCTAACGGAATCTAGAAAAATGGTACTGAAGAATTTATTTACAGGGCAACAATGGAGAAACAGACATAGAGAATAGACTTATGACATGGAGAGAGGGCAGGCGAGGATGAGATGTATGGAAAGAGTAACATGGAAACTTACATTACCATATGTAAAATAGATAGGCAGTGGGAATTGCTGGGATGGCTCAGGAAACTCAAACAGGGGCTCTTTATCAACCTAGAGGGGTTGGATGGGGAGGGAGATGGGAGGAAGGTTCAAAAGGGAGGGGATATATCTATACCTATGGCTGATTCATGTTGAAGTTTGACAGAAAACAGCAAAATTCTGTAAAGCAGTTATCCTTCAGTAAAAAAAAAAAAAAATTAATTAATTAATTAAAAAAAAGAGAGAGAGAACTACTTTATGAACCATAAATTCCACTCCTGGGTATATATCAAAAAAAAAAAACAAAAACACTAATTCTAAAGATACATGCACCCTAATACTTACAACAGCATTATTTACAATTGCCAAGTTAGGGAAACAACCCAAGTGGCCATCAACAGATGAATGGGTAAGGAAGATGTGGCATGCACACATGTCCGTGTGTATGTGTGTGTGTGTGTTTAATGGAATTATTACTCAGCCAGAAAAAAGAAAGAATCGTTGCCATTTACAACAACATAGATGGACTTGGGAGGGTATTATGCTAAGTGGAATAAGTCAGACTAAGAAAGACAAATACTGTATCACTTTATATGTGAAATCTAAAAAATATAACAAACTAATGAATATAAAAAAGACTTACAGATATTGAGAACAAACTAGTGGTTACCAGTGGGAGAGGAAAGTGGGAAGGGGCAATATAGAGGTAGGAGATTAAGAGATACAAACTATTATGTATAAAATAAACTACAAAAAACATATTACACGACACAGGGGATATATCCAATATTTTATAATACCTGTAAGTGGAGTATACCTCAAAAATGGCCAGTCACCATATTGTATACCTGTAACATGTAATACTGTACCTTAACTATACTTCAATTGTTTTTAAACATACATCTTCTGTAAGAAAACTATAGAGGCTATGACCTGTTCACCAAAATCTCCCCCTCTTCTGCCCCTAGCTGGGAGTAGACATGTGGCCCTCAAATTAGAGATGAATTTCATGCCTCCATATAACTCTATAACTATAGGTAGATGTCCAAGGGAATGTAGATGTGTGTCCACGGAATAGGAACAAATGTGATACATGCCATTCCAAGCCTTAAAAGGACAAAGGTCTATCATACATGCTCTATCTCCTTTCTGGAAAGTGAAACCTGGGCAAACCTGCAACCCTGTTTAGACCATGCAAGCAAGGAATACCTCAGGGGATGATTTTTCAAGACAGTGGATGTTGGGTCTCTTTATTATAGCCCCTTATTCTTTCATTCTAACCAATGTAGCATGGCTTAGAAAAATGTCATAATTAATGTTTATGGCAAATATAAAATAACAAGTGACAGCAGTTATTAAAAGTGCTTTTGTATTTTTGCTTTCATGATACACTGTATACATAGTGCCTTTGTGATAAAAAAAAAGTAAAAGCAGGATTTCAATGAATTTTAAAATATAAATCATTATTTCTTCTCTGATCCTATCTTTGCCATTTTCACTTAATACAGAATTTAGCTATTGAACAGAACAGTTAAAGTATATATTTATATAGACTAAAAATATTCTCTATAGCAAGGGGGCAGCCTGTAAACTTTTTCTTTAAAGGGCTTGACAGTAAATATTTTAGGTTTTCCAGGCCATTGGGTTTCCATCACAACCACTCACCTCTGCCACTGGATAACAAAGGCAGAAATAGACAATACATAAATGAATGGGCATGTCTGTGTTCCAATACAACTTAATTCACAAAGACAGGCAGCTGGCCCGTGGACCATAGTTTGTGCACCCCTGTCTATAGTATGATCCTCAATGTATCATATTATATAACTTAGATTGTTTTTAAACATTAAAGAAAAGTAATAGTAACTTTCATTCTCCATCACTGGAAAAATCTTTCTAAAATATTGAAGATGTGAAAACTGCAAAATAAACATGTTCTGTAGAAACTTCCTTATCCTATTCTTTCAAGAAATGAAAAGTAAGCTGTCCTGAACCTAAACAATCAACAAATAGCATTTATGGCAGGGTCTACACAAAGATGTTGTTCAGGATACAAAGACAAGGTCCTTAACATGCTGACATGATGGTAGGATATGTGGTAGGATGTTTGTTATTGCTGAATTGCAAGGGTTAATTTACTTTATCTCCAATCTCCTGTATAGTCAATGATAGACATCCGGCAAGATGGCTAGGTTACAAACGCTGACCATGTTCCTGACCTCTTCACACTCATACATTCTCATATTGAGTCATTTACCCAAAAATTATTTACTAAGCACCTGTGTACCAAGCATCTGAGAGCAGATAAAATATGTAACGTGAGACTTCTTGAAATTTCTTTTGAAACAGCTGTCATGGCTTAAGAGAAAGTTTATGCTAAGGGAAATCAGAAGATAGCTTAGAGTAGTCCTACATAGCACACTGCTGAATTTTCATGTCATTTTTTAAAACTCTGGTACATTTTATATCTTACTCTATTATATAACCATTTTAAGTAATATTTTTAAATGGTCTCCATTCAATGGAAGGTATTGGTATTTAAATATATATATGTATATATATGTATATATATATGTATTATATACATATTATATGTAATGGCAACCAACTCCAGTATTCTTGCCTGGAGAATCCCCATGGAGAGAGGAGACTGGTGGGCTACAGTCCATAGGTTCGCAAAGTCAGACACGACTGAAGCTACTTAGCATGCACAGGTAGACAGACACAGAAATATAGATGTGTATGTATGAATGGCTTAATATACATTAATATATTAACTAGGTCTGTCCATTGAAAGAGCCTAGAAATCCTAACACTCCAGTAAGACTGGCATCTAGTACTCTGAGCTTTGTTTCTAAATCTAATTCTCAAATACACAGAGAGGGCTCATGGATGAGTGATTGTTTCTAGGGCTAGAGCAGGGAAAACACAAGATGAGCCTGGAGCATCTTGCAGTGTCAGAAAGTAAGGAAGTGCTCAAACAAGGATTGGATATTTCACAATGACACAGGAACCAACTGAAAGGAACTCACAGTGACCAAAGCTGGAACAATTTGAGCAACAAAATAAACAATGGCAACATGAGATTATAACCTAGAGAATAAAATATCCATTAACGCACAGTTATACATATATAATTTAATAAATAAATGAGGAAGAAGAAACAGTTCTTATTTATAGAAGAAATGCAATAAATAAGTGAAGATAGGAAGAAGAAAATAGAAAATTACCATTAGGCAAACATTAGTATATCTTGGGGGAGACAATTTGGGACTATTAACAACTAAAAGCAAAGTGGGATCCTGGACTAGATCCTGAAGCAGAAAAATAACATTATTGAAAAAAAAAAAAAAAAACTAGTGAAATTCAAATTAGGTCTACAGTTTAGTGGTTAGTATTCACCAATATTAATTTCTAAGTTTTGACAATGGTACTATGGCTACAGAAGATATTAACATTAAGGGGAGCTAAATAAAGTGTATAGAGAAACTCTCTGTACTAATTTTGCAACTTAACCACAAATCTAAAATTTGTTCAAAAAATCTTAATACCTTAATGCATTATAATGTTTATAAAATTTATACAAGAGGAAGATGCTCCACTGTCTATCCCTTGGCTTCATATGCCACCACCACCTAAAGTGCCAGAACACCACTACAGTTTGAAAAGCATGATTCTAATCTATTCAACAGTAGAACTTAATTGAGAAATAAGCAAAAATGCAAGGTAGTGATTTCTACTGTCTTAAATTAGAATTAGTTAGAATAATTCAGCTAATTTATTTTTAATAAATATATACAGGTACATCAACAACAAAGACAGTGTGGTATATTTTGAAGAATCCTGGAATAGGAATAAGATCTGAGTTTTGCCCCAGCCATCTGCTTGTTTGACTATAGGCAAACCTCAACTTTCGCATCAACAGATGACTCTCTTACAAACTACTGTGAATCTATTTCCTGTAGATCAGCAAGGACCAATGTTGCACCGAGTATGTATGAGGTAACTCTAAATTCCTACCACTATAACAGTGGCTTGGCATATATAATATTTATCAAATATTTAAGAACTGCTATATTCCAGACCTCTCAAGCACTGGGGATATAAAGATGACTAAGACCTGATCCCTAATTTTTAGAGTCTAACAGGGCCAACAGATTTATAAATAATAATAATAATGTATGGAAAATATTACAAGGATATACAGAATACTTGAAAGTACAGACAAATAGAAAAATTAATACTACTTGGATTCTCAAGGAAGACATCACTAGAAAGTGGTATACTAGCTATGTCCTAAAGGAGGAGTACTCTATTCACATAGAATAGAGGCCAGCATGAAAAAAAGGCATAAAGATATAAGAGAATACTGTATACTTCGAGAGTATATGATGGAATATTGCTGAAGCAGGTGGCAGGTGGCAGGGAAATTTTCTCTGAGACTTTACAATTGCAAATTTGAACCACAGGTGACTATGATGTTTTAATGCATACTACTCACATAAACCAAGAATCGTCAAGCTGAGCAATTAACATACAAATTGTTTTGAGCCAGTGCAGTAGACAGAATAATGGGGAACCATTATTCCCCAAAGATGTCCATATCCAAATCCCCAGAAGCTGTGAATAACAGCTTATATGCCAAATCCCCAGAAGCTGTGAATAACAGCTTATTGGTTATTTGCCATCTTATATGGCAAAAGGGACTTTGCTAACGTGTAAATTAAGTATCATAAGTAGGAGGAATATCCTACATTATCCATGTAGGCCCCAGTGTAAACAGAAGGTTCCTTATGAGGGAAGCAAGGTCAAAAGCAGAAAAACAAGATGGCATGATAGAGGTTGAACTGAGGCTCTTGAATACAGAGCAAGGGGACAAGAGCCAAGGAATGCAGGTATCCTCTGGAAGCTGAAAAAGATAAGGAAACAGATGCTCCCCTGAATCCTCCAAAAGGAATGAAACACTGCCTGCCTATGACCTGATTTCAGACCCATAAAATTCATTTCGTAATTCTGACATGCAGAATTGTAAAAGAATAAATTTTGTGTTGTGATACGATACTACATGGGGTATCCCAGGTGGTGTAGTGGTAAAGAATCCACCTGACAATTCAAGAGACAAAGAAGATGCTGGGAGATTTCTGGATTAGGAAGATCCCCTCGAGAAGGAAATGGCAACCCACTCCACTATTCTTGCCTAGGAAACTCCATGGACAGAGGAGCCTGGTGGACTACAGTCCATGGAGTCACAAAGAGTTGGACATGACTTAGTGGCAAAGAGCAACAGCAGCAAGCTACTACATATTTGACACTTTGTTACAGGGGCAACAGGAAACTCATATAGTCAGTAATAGCACCAGGTGACCAGGCAAAAGAAAATGCAAAACCACTTAGTATGAATATATCCCATCAGCCAGGTCACAAGAGCATTCTCATGGATAAAGCGCCACTAAAAAAATCTGGAAAAACATTTTAGGGAAATAAAAGAAAAAGTACTGACCATGAAGATAGAAAATGACAAACAGGACTATTAAGCCTCAAAGAACTTCACATAAAACTTCACATGCTTTTAAAAAAATGAATGAAACACACGGGAAGAACATGACAGCTTTTAAGGGAGGTGGGAGGGGGGTTCATGTTTGGGAGCACATGTACACCCGTGGTGGATTCATGTCAATGTATGGCAAAACCAATACAGAATTGTAAAGTAAAATAAAGTAAAAATAAAAATAAAAATAATTTAAAAATTTTTAAAAAAAGATATATTTTAAAGCTCAAAAAAAAAAAAAGTACTCAATAGGACTCCTAGAAATGAAAGTCATTTAAGAAAATAATAGCTAGGTTAAATAAAAAATTAGACATATTTCAAGACAGAATTGGGCTTTCCAGGTGGCACAGTGCCAATTAAGGAGACACAAGAGACGTGGGTCAGGAAGATCCCCTGGAGTAGGAAATGGCAACTTGCTCCAGTATTCTTACCTGGAAAATTCCATGGACAGAGGAGCCTAGTGAGCTACAATCTATGGGGTCACAAAGAGTTGGACATGACTGAGTAACTGAGCACACACACAACACAAAACTGGGATTCCCTGGTGGCTCAGTAGTAAAGAATCCACCTGCAGTGCAGGAGATGTGGGTTATGCAAGTTTGATCCCTGGGTCAGGAAGATCCCCTAGAGGAGGAAATAGCAACCAACTCCAATATTCTTGATGGGATAATCCCATGGACAGAGGAGCCTGGTGGCCTACGGTCCATGCAGTTGCAAAAGAGTGGAACATGCTTTAGCAACTAAACAATAACAAGACAGAACTAATGAACTAGAGGTCTGCAAACATTTTCTATAAAGGGCCAGATAGTAAATTTTTAGGCTTTGCAGATGACAAAGTTTTTGTTGAAGCTACTTAACTCTGCCTTTGTAGTGTAAAAGCAGCCACAGTCAATATGTCACTATGTAAACAGGTGTTAAGTATATAATCATGGTTGTATTCCAATAAGACTTCATTTTAAAAAACAAGTGAAGAATTCTCTGCTGTTATAGTGGATGGGAATCCATCTGCCAATGCAGGGAACACAGGTTCGATCCCTGTTCTGGGAGGATTCCACATGCCATGGGGCAACTAAGTCCATGAGCCATAACTACTGAGCCCGTGTGTCTAGACCCCATGCTCTGCAACAAGAGAAGCCACTGTAATGAGAAGCCCATGCACTGCAACACAGCACAACCAAAAATAAATAAATAAAAACAAGTAGCTAACCTGTGGGCCATAGCTGTTAACCCCAGAACAAGAAGATAAAGCTGTGGAAACTACTCGGAATGCAGTATCAAAAGGTAAAAAGATGAAAAATATGAACGATATATTAAAAGGTCTTTCCCTTCTCCAGAGGATCTTCCCAACCCAGGGAGCAAAGCCAGGTCCTCCCACATTGCAGGTGGATTCTTTACGTGCTGAGCCACAAGGGAAGCCCTTAAAAGGCCTAAAGGATAGAATGAGAAGATGCAATACATAGGAGAATTTCTAAAAGAAAGAATAAGAGAGAAATAATGTTTGAAGAAACAGTTGAGTGTTTTCCCCACCAAAAAAAGGCATAAATCATCTGATTTCAAGAAACAAAACAATTTCTGGACAAGTATAAATAGAAATAAAATCCATACCTCAACAAATTACTATACAACTATAAGGACAAACAAGAATATTAAAACAATCAGAAAAAAAAAGATAATTCATCTAACAAAGAATGACATTTCTCAACAACAACAAAAGAAGCTAAAAGACAAAGTCTAAAGAAAATTATCTTCAGTGTGTGATCACGGAATCAACTAAACTATAATTTGAGATTGAGAGTGAAACAAAGGCATTAACAAAGACAGAGCTTAATACTAACATTCAGGTTGAAGGAACTTAAGGAAGCAGGATATTGTCTCCAGAATGAAGAGTAAGCAAAGAAAAAAAAAAAGAAGAGTGATAAACACAAGGGCATATCCAAACAAGTATTAAGTACAAAAAATAAAATGAAGTGTTAGTCACTCAATTGTGTCTGACTCTTTGTGACCCCATGGAGTGTAGCCCAGCAGACTTCTCTGTCCATGTGGGATTCTCCAGACAAGAATACTGGAGTGGATAGCCATTCCCTTCTCCAGCGGATCTTCCCAATCCAGGGATCGAACTTGGGTCTCCTACATTGCAGGCAGATTCTTTACCATCTGAGACACCAGAGAAGACCATCAACCATTAATAAAAAAAATACAAGGTCAAAGTATTACCAAAATGCTAGGTAGCAATAAATATGAGAGGGGTGGTCATTGTATTGCTTGAAAAGAATAAGTACTTTGATGATTCTGAAAGTTTAATTTGAATATATATGCCAAAAGTTTAAGCATATTCTAGACCAAAGGAAGAGAAATTTCATCTGTAATTCTAACCCAGTTGTGAGGAGGGAAAAAGTACAAATATACCTCTACTCAATACAAGGCAGAAAGCTAAGAGAAGAAAAAAAAGGAATGGTATAGTAAAGAGAACACAAAAATAAGATAATAGAAATACATTCAAATATTAGTAAATCATGATAAATATACTAAATTCAGTTAAAAAACAGATTGCCAGATTGAAGTAATAAGTAAAATCTGCTGCTGCTGCTGAAGTTGCTTCAGTCGTGTCCAACTCTGTGCGACCCCATAGACGGCAGCCTACCAGGCTCCCCCGTCCCTGGGATTTCCCAGGCAAGAGTACTGGAGTAGGGTGCCATTGCCTTGCCTTCCCCAAAATTAAAATCTACTTATATGCTATTTGTGAGATGCATACATATTAAGATGCAGAAAGACTAAAAATAAAAGGGCAGAGAAGAAATCTTGGGGGGGAAAACAAGGAAACCGGACATTGCTGTGTAATATAAAAAACAAACTTTAAGGCAAAAGGCATTAGCAGGGGGAAAAAACATAAGGTAAACTACATAAGGATATCATCAATTCTAAATCTACATGCTTTATGAATACTCAAGAATACATAAAGCAAAAATTAATAGAATTATAAAGAAAAAATAAGAATGCCACACTCAGTAAAAGTGATTTCTCATAAACACCTCCCAGTTAATAGAGCAATCAGATACAGATATTCTGAACCAACAAAATTAACAAGTTTGATCTAATGAAGAGATGGATCTCCATATCCAACAATCAGCAAAAGTTTTCTTTTTTAGTTTTAGTTCTACATTAAATTTACTCATAAAAACATTCTAAAAACATACAATTTTTCCTTTAAACAAAGTATACTAAAACATAAAAAAACCTTTTAAGTCACATGGAGTCATATAGTTATAAACCATAAAGCAATTCTCAAAAATACTAAATAACTGAAATCACACAGAGCTAATTATCTGACATTAATGTAATTAAATTAGAAATTGATTATTCAAAAAAGAATAATTAAAAATTATATTTGGTAAGAAATGTATGAAGAACTCTCAAAACTCAACAGTAAAACAATTCAACTTGAAAACAGTCTAAAGACATGAAGACATTTTATCAAAGAGAATACACAGATACCATATAAGCACCTGAAAACTGGCCAACATCATTAGACACTAGGGAAGTATGAAGTAAAACCCCAATGAGACATCACTACACACTAGCCAGAAGTGAACCCTTCTCACTCCCCCACCAAAAAGAGTTAACAACAATAAATGCTGTCAAAGATAACAGAGAAACTGGAACACTCATACATTGCAATGTATGAAGTAAAACCCCAATGAGACATCACTACACACTAGCCAGGTGAATGGTTAAACAAACTATGATACATACAGAATACTACTCAGTAATAAAAAAAGGAAAAAAAAAACTATTGATAAATTTCCAAGTAACAACTTTGATGAATTATGGTGAGTGAAAAAAGCCAAAGCCAAAATGCACACTGTACAGTTTCATCCTCAAAATGACAAAATTATACAGCTAAAAATCAAGTTGCTGAGGCTAGAAATAGGGGAGGTAGAGGAAGGAGGTAGGTTCAGACATAGAAAGGCAAAATGAGGAATCCATGGTGCTGGAACTACTCAGTATCCTGAATTTTTTCTATACTGAATCAAACTTAAACATGATAAAAACTTGAATATTTTTTCCTCATCCTTTTTCTGGCATGCATACTGTAGGACACATAAAAAGGTAACAGTGGGTTGCAGGCAGGAAGTATGAATAGGCACATTAGAACTTTACTTTCTCACTTCCCTGTTTTGTCACAAGTGTTCAAAATTATAAATTCTGTAAGATATTGAAATTAAAAAAAAATGTATCTAGAAATCCAAAAACATATTTCTAAATAACTAATGGATCAAAAAAGAGATCATAATGGCTATAAGACTTAAAACTTATACAAGATAGCTAATGTGATCCTAAGAGGGAGCTAAAATCATAAACACACTAAACATAAAGCTAAAATACAAAGAACTAAGAATTCAATTCTAGAAGTTAGAAAAAGGACAAGACTAATCTCAAGCCAAAGAAAGAAGGATGGAAACAATAAAGATAAGCTTAGATATTAATTAGATAAAAAAACAAGATACCATAGAAGGTTACAACAAAGTAAAACCTGGTTCTTTGAAAAGACTAATAATAAAGACAAATCTCTACCAAGACAGAGCAGTGAGAAACAGAAAAAAGGAAAAAGGTAATAGTAAGAATTTTAAGTTTCCATTGCTATCAAAAATAGTACGGCAGTTTCTCGAAAAACTTAAAAATAGAATCACTATATGATCTAGTAATCCCAATTCTGGGTATATATCCTAAAGAACTAAATGAAGGATCTGGAAGATATATTTACACATTCTTGTTCATAGCAGCATTATTTACTATGTGCCAGAGGTGGAAGTGAGTCAAGCGTTTATCAACAGATGAATGAATACATTGTATTGGGTAAACATACAATGGAATATTATTCAATCTTAAAAAGGAAGGAAATTCTAACACATGATACAAAATAGATGAGCCTTGAGGACAGTATACTGTATGAAATAAGCCAGTTACAAAAAGACAAATAATATCTAATTCCCATTATATGAGGTATCTGTGTGCATGTGTACTAAGTCATTTCAGTGGTCTGACTCTATGTGACTCTACATACTGTAGCCTGCCAGACTCCTGTTCCCATGGGGAATCTCCAGCCAAGAATACTGGAGTGGGTTGCTGTGCCCTCCTCCAGGGGATTTTCCCAACTCAGGGATCGAACTCCTTGTCTCATGTCTACCATTAGCACCACTTGGGAAGCCTATATGAGGTATCTAGAGAAGTAAAATTCATGGAGACAGAAAGTAGAATGAGAGTTGCCAGGAGCTGGGGGGAAGAGGAATGAGGAGTTATTGTTTAATGGGCATAGTGTTTCAGGTTTGTAACATCAAAAGAGTTCTGAAGATCTGCTATACAACAATTAGGAATATACTCAACACTATTCAATTGTATATGATTAGAAATAGTTAAGATGGCAAGTTTTATGTTACTTTTTTTTTAACTACAATTTAAAGGTTTTTTTTTTTTTTTTATAAAGTATGGGAAGCTATGTACATGGAACAGGGATATATGGTACTATTGTAGATGTAAAGCACAAATAAAAGGACTAGGCATAGGAAAAAAAGGTCTCAGATTTCTGGTGCCAGAGGCTGGAGGTGGGGCAGGTGTAGGAGGGGGTACTATATGAAGGCAGTCAAAAGGTTCAATAGGGATATTACATCCTTAATACTTATAAGTACTAGGGACATAATCTACAACATGACAAATATAACTTAACACTGCCTTATGTTATATATGAAAGTTAAGACTGCTCATCACAAGGAAAATTTTCTATTTCTTTCATTTTGTACCTATGTGAGATGATGAATGCTCACTGAACTTACTGTGCTAATCATTTCATGATGTAAGTCAAATCATTATGCTATATACCTTACACTTACACAGTACTGTATGTCAATTTTATCACAATAAAACTCAAAGGAGAAAACTAAAACAAAAAAAGGAAATAAAAGGACTAGGGAAAGACCGAATCATCTTTCCCTATGAATCTTCTATTTATCTTCTCCTTTCCCTATGAATTGAAAGGCAAAGGAGAAAAGGGAAGATAAATCCATCTGAATGCAGAATTCCAAAGAATAGCAAGCAGAGATAAGAAGGCCTTCCTCAGTGATCAATGTAAAGAAATAGAGGAAAACAACAGAATGGGAAGGACTAGAGATCTCTTCAAGAAAATTAGATACCAAGGGAACGCTTCATGCAAAGATGGGCTCAATAAAGGTAAGAAACGGTATGTACCTAAGAGAAGCAGAATCTATTAAGAAGAGGCGGCAAGAATACAAAGAAAAACTATACAAAAAAAAAGACCTTCAAGACCCAGATAACCATGATGGTGTGATCACTCACCTTGAGCCAGACATCCTGGAAAACGAAATCAAGTGGGCCTTAGGAGCATCTATACGAACAAAGCTAGTAGAGGTGACGGAATTCCAGCTGAGCTATTTCAAGTCCTAAAAGATGATGCTGTTAAAGTACTGCATTCAATACACCAGCAAATTTGAAAAACTCAGCAGCGGCCATAGGACTGGAAAAGGTCAGTTTTCATTCCAATCCCTAAGAAAGGCAATGCCAAAGAATGCTCAAACTATTGCACAACTGCACTCATTTCATACGCTAGCAAAGTAATGCTTAAAATTCTCCAAGTTAGGCTTCAACAGTACACGAACTGAGAACTTCCAGATGTTCAAGCTGGTTTTCGAAAAGGCAGAGGAACCAGAGATCAAATTGCCAACATCCACTGGATCATCAAAAAAGCAAGAGAATTCCAGAAAAGCATCTACTTCTGCTTTATTGACTATGCCAAAGCCTTTGATTGTGTGGATCACAAGAAACTGAAAAATTCTGAAAGAGATGAAAATACCAGACAATCTTACCTGCCTCCTGTGAAACCTATATGTAGGTCAAGAAGCAGCATTTAGAAATGGACATGGAACAACAGATTGGCTCCAAATTGGCAAAGGAGTACATCAAGGAGATATATTATCATCTTGCTTATTTAATTTACATGCAGAGCACATCATAGAAAATGCCAGGCTTGATGAAGCACAAGCTGGAATCAAGATTGCCAAGAAAAATATCAGTAACTTCAGATATGCAGATGACACCAACCTTATGGCAGATAGCAAAGACGAACTAAAGAGCCTCTTAATGAAGGTGATAGAGGAGAGTGAAAAATCTGGCTTAAAATCAGCATTCAAAAAACTAAGATCATGGCATCCAGTCCCATCACTTCATGGCAAATAAATGGGGAAACCATGGAAACAATGAGAGACTTTATTTTTGGAGGCTACAAAATCACTGCAGATGATGGCTGTAGCCATGAAATTAAAAGACGCTTGTTCCTTGGAAGAAAAGCTATGACAAACCTAGACAGCATATTAAAAAGCAGAGATGCTACTTTGCTGACAAAGGTCCATATAGTCAAAGCTATGGTTTTTCCAGTATTCATGTATGGATGTGAGAGTTGGACCATAAAAAGGGCTGAGTACCAAAGAATTGATGATTTTGAACTGTGGTACTGGAGAAGACTCTCGAGAGTCCCTTGGATGCAAGGAGATCAAACCAGTCAACCCTGAAGGAAATCAATCCTGAATATTCATTAGAAGGACTTATGCTGAAGCTGAAGCTCCAATACTGCCACCTGATGCAAAGAGTCAACTTATTAGGAAGACCTTTATGCTGGGAAAGATTGAAGGCAAGAGGAGAAGAGGACGACAGAGATAGTTGGATGGCGTCACCGACTCAATGGACAGGAGTTTGAGCAAGCTCCAAGAGATGGTGAAGGACAAGGAAGCCTGGCATGCTGCAGTCCATGGGGTTACAAAGAGTAGGATATGACTGAGCAACTGAACAACAAACAGCAACAACAACATGAAGAGCCATAATGGCAAAAATGAATAAAAATGAGAAAATAAATAAGCATGGCATAGAGCAGAAAACAATCTTATAAATCAATATCTAGATGTATCTAAACTCTCAAAAGCTATCAAGTGTGAGGACCTAAAATAGAAGAAAAAAGTTCTGTCAGTTTGAAATACTATTTATTAAGGTATAAGTTTTTAACATTATCAAGTCTTTCTAACTGACTCACTGCTTATCAAAATTAAATTTAACTTCTTATATTCCTAATCAAAACTTATTTTATATAATCAGTAAACCCTATGTGATTTATAAAATATTCTTAATTCTGGGAAGATCTTGGGTTTTAGAAAAAGACATGCACTAGCTGGGTAAATTTAACCACACTATACTCCACATTTCCTATTTGTTAAATTAGGGTAACACCACCCTCACTTGGCTGTGATGGGAATTAAATTACATGTGTAAAGAAGCTGATACAGGAAGTAGCTTACAGTGCGAACACAACAGATAACTCTGGGAAATTTGAGATTTTTATTTTCAGTTTTAGGTTAATTAATGTTATCAGAAATAAATTTGAATTTATGTTCTTATTAAGCCTTTTTAAAGCATACTGGTCTAGTACCTCAGCGTTCAAGGCAGCACCTTTTTTGGCATGTGAAGTCACATGTCAAAAAGACTGAATTAAGACATAAACACAGCAGTTGCACACAGCAGGGAACAGATTTCCCAGGTGGCTCAGACGGTAAAGAATCCGCCTGCAATGCAAAAGACCTGGGTTTGAGCCCTGGATCGGGAAGATCCCCTGGAGGAAAGCATGGCAACCCGCTCCAGTATTCTTGCCTGGAGAACCCCCATGGGCAGAGGAGCCTGGTGGGCTATGGTTGCAAAGAGTCAGACACGACTGAGCGATTCACTGTGGGGTGTGTGTGTGCATATAACAGTGAAAGAGAATTCCAAGGGCAGGACTTAAGAACAGAAAGTAATTCAATTTAGAAATTTCATTCAATGACTGGGGAATTAATATATTTTGAAAATAAACTTAGGGTAAATGAACTAATACCACTTTTGCATTCCTACATACTTACAATGGGATAATATATGAGAAGGCACTGTAAGCTGTAACAAATCTAGTTATTCTTTGTATTCTGGCATTTTGAAAAACCTGTTACTATCAAACAGAAAATATAAAGTCATTATTTCACGTTCCCTTTCTACTCCAATTTAATGAACAATTAAAGTACCAAAATACAAAGGTCAAAAGCATTAAATCGGTGGAAAGTTAAGGGTTTTTTTTCTGAAGGAAGCAGGAATGGAAAGATGTATACTTTACCTTAAAGTTGGATTTTCCATTTACTTCCTTTTTATCATCACATTTAAGGAAAGGGGGAAAAAACAAAATTCTAGATATTTTAGAAAACTTGTAGTTAAGATTTTTCAAGCAAACCACATACTCTTTTAGCTGATTTCTTCAACTATCAAATGCCACATCTAAAATACAACAGCATATACAGGGTTTACATACTCAACATACATATATGATTAAAAGGGTAAGTAGGAGGTTTCCAAGCCTTGTGGAAAATTATTTATCATTTAGAAAAACAAAATCATTCATGTTAAAAATAAAATTTTGGTACATTTGGTTTATACTCAAAGGAAAGATCACTATTTTACAAACTATAATAGGTAAAACCCATACATTATATATTTCACATGTTTTTGGTGAAAATTAAACAATTCTAATAATTTTTCTAACTTTAAAAGTTTATATTGGACATATATATGCACACAAATATGTATGTATACTTAAATTTTAATTTTGTATAGAGATATTTAGGAAGTATCAAATGCTACCAATGATAAACTTACGAATCAACATGCAGAACCCTCTGGCCACTTCTTGAACATGCAGCTGCAATGATGGATTCAGGCAAACCTATAAAAACATACACCTATATCATTTAGGATGTAGGAAAAAAAATATATATATATAAAGCATTAAAAAATGTTCAATTCATACCACTGTTGTATGGAAGAGTTTAACAAAAGAGGCTCATTCTTGTATTCAAAATTATAAAGTTTATATTATACTTGAATGACGCTTCTTAAACATATACTAGTAATACAGAAAATTTTATCATGTAGAAGGGAGATTTTTTTAAAACTCAAGTACTTAAATTCTTTTTATCTGCCAAATACCATAAATGAGCAACTGTCAAAATATTGTTCATATAAGCACTTTGTTTCAGAAACTATGTTCACATACTAGCTGATTGGATTCTCCAAAATGCACTGACAGAAAAGGATCTGCATATACATTTTAGAGATGAAGAAGAAACTGGGGTGCAAACTGGTTAACCTGCTGCCCAATGCTTAAAAATAAAGCTCTAGAGTTGAAATTTTAACATAAATCTGACTTCAAGTCACACTGTCTCTTAGGGGTAATGGTATATATTTTTCAGTTTAAGCAATAGGCTAATTTTAAAAAAGGTCATTTACATGATACATTATTTCACTTCTGCTTAATATAGTAGTTTGATAAGAACATTACTGTTTTGAAATTAAATTAAGCCATATCATAAAGCTTGTTATCATAAAGTGAAAGTGAAGCCACTCAGTCGTGTCTGACTCTGTGACCCCATGGACTGCAGCCTACCAGGCTCCTCCATCCACGGGATTTTCCAGGCAAGAATACTGGAGTGGGTGGCCATTTCCTTCTCCAGAGGATCTTCCTGACCCAGAGATTGAACCTGGGTTTCCTGCACTGCAGGCAGACTCTTTACCATCAGAGCCACCAGGAAAGCCTCTTTGTAACAAAGAGGAACATAAACGGAAATATACATTACTACTATTAATACAAATACCAAAAAATATTTACCAAAGATAATTTTATAATAAAAAAATCCAGATGTTCAGCTACATCAGCTAGTTAACACTCTATGTTATAAATTCAAGACTCTTCCATAACTTTTTATCATAAGAGCTACCATTTCAACAGAGGCTAAAATATTTTATATCAGTCAGATGAACAAAGCTAGTTTAGTGTAATTCTATAGTGCTGCTACTGACTCTTTCACTACAATGAGATACCATGGTCCTCTTGGATTTTTACCTAGTAGAAAAGAAACAGCATCCTCTGGCAAGGGTTTAAACAAAACCCTAACCATCAAATATTTCATGAAAAGAGAATTCTTATCTTCTTTATGTAAAAAAGCAACAAGCATATGGAAGCAACTGATGAAGCCAATTTCTAGTTAAATATCACATTAAGCAAAAGCTCCATCTGCATTCATGGAAGAACTAGTTTTCCAGTGCTGGGCACTTTGTGGCTATAAAATGTTTGGTTCAAAAAAGAAGTTCTGACCAAATGTAGTAGATATAGCCATTCAGTTCAGTTCAGTTCAGTTCAGTCACTCAGTTGTGTCCAACTCTTTGCGACCCCATGAATTGCAGTACGCCAGGCCTCCCTGTCCATCACCAACTCCCAGAGTTCACTCAGACTCACGTCCATCGAGTCAGTGATGCCATCCAGCCATCTCATCCTCGGTCGTCCCCTTCTTCTCCTGCCCCCAATCCCTCCCAGCATCAGTCTTTTCCAATGAGTCAACTCTTCCCATGAGGTGGTCAAAGTACTGGAGTTTCAGCTTTAGCATCATTCCTTCTGAAGAAATCCCAGGGTTGATCTTCAGAATGGACTGGTTGGATCTCCTTGCAATCCAAGGGACTCTCAAGGGTCTTCTCTAACACCACAGTTCAAAAGCATCAATTCTTCGGCGCTCAGCCTTCGTCACAGTCCAACTCTCACATCCATACCTGACCACTGGAAAAATCATAGCCTTGACTAGACGGACTTTATGGCAAAGTAATGTCTCTGCTTTTCAATATTCTATCTAGGTTGCTCATAACTTTTCTTCCAAGGAGTAAGTGCCCTTTAATTTCATGGCTGCAGTCACCATCTGCAGTGATTTTGGAGCCCAAAAAAATAAAGTCTGACACTGTTTCTACTGTTTCCATCTATTTCCCATGAAGTGATGGGACCAGAAGCCATGATCTTCGTTTTCTGAATGTTGAGCTTTAAGCCAACTTTTTCACTCTCTTTCACTTTCATCAAGAGGCTTTTTAGTTTCTCTTCACTTTCTGTCATAAGGGTGGTATCATCTGCATATCTGAGGTTATTCATATTTCTCCCTGCAATCTTGATTCCAGCTGTGCTTCTTACAGTCCAGTGTTTCTCATGATGTACTCTGCACATAAGTTAAATAAGCAGGGTGACAATATACAGCCTTGACGCACTCCTTTTCCTATTTGGAACCAGTCTGTTGTTCCATGTCCAGTTCAAACTGTTGCTTCCTGACCTGCATACAGATTTCTCAAGAGGCAGGTTAGGTGGCCTGGGATTCCCATCTCTTTCAGAATTTTCCACAGTTTATTGTGATCCACACAGTCAAAGGCTTTGGCATAGTCAATAATGCAGAAATAGATGTTTTTCTGGAACTCTCTTGCTTTTTTGATGATCCAGCGGATGTTGGCAATTTGATCTCTGGTTCCTCTGCCTTTTCGAAAACCAGCTTGAACATCTGGAAGTTCACGGTTCACGCATTGCTGAAGCCTGGCTTGGAGAAGTTTGAGCATTACTTTACTAGCATGTGAGATGAGTGCAGTTGTGCAGTAGTTTGAGAATTCCTTGGCATTGCCTTTCTTTGGGATTGGAATGAAAGCTGACCTTTTCCAGTCCTGTGGCCACTGCTGAGTTTTCCACATTTGCTGGCACATTGAGTGCAGCACTTTCACAGCATCATCTTCCACGAATTGAAATAGCTCAACTGGAATTCCATCACCTCCACTAGCTTTGTTCCTAGTGATGCTTTCTAAGGCCCACTTGACTTCACATTCCAGGATGTCTGGCTCTAGATGAGTGATCACACCATCATGATTATCTGGGTCATGAAGATCTTTTTTGTACAGTTCTTCTGTGTATTCTTGCCATCTCTTCTTAATATCTTCCGCTTCTGTTAGGTCCATACCATTTCTGTCCTTTATCGAGCCCATCTTTGCATGAAATATTCCCTTGGTATCTCTAATTTTCTTGAAGACATCTCTAGTATTTCCCATTCTGTTGTTTTCCTCTATTTCTTTGCACTGATCACTGAAGAAGGCTTTCTTATCTCTTCTTGCTATTCTTTGATATAGCCATTAAATATCAACTATTGGAAATAAGCCATTATAAAGTTGAAACCTTAACTTAGGATATAATTCAAAGGGGAAAAAGTGAGAGTTTGTAGTGTAGAAAGAAATAGGAGGAAGAAATGAAAATTTTAAATAGCTAAGTACGCTTAGTTTTTCATGACGGTAAAAACTGTATTGTTCTAACATTTTATCTTAACTATTTATACATAAACATGTATACATAAACTCTTTATACATAAAAAATAAGTTTTCTTTATAAAGAAATTGCAGTCACTATGGTACTTTACAGGCTGCTAAATGATTTAGTGGCTTTCCCTGGTGGCTCAGATGAGAAAGAATCTGCCCGCAATGCAGGAGACCTGGGTTTGATCCCTGGATCAGGAAGATCCCCTAGAAAAGGGAATGGCTACCCAGTCCAGTATTCCTGCCTGGAGAATTCCATGGACGGAGGAGCCTGGTGGGCTACAGTCCATGGGGTCTCAAAGAGTTGGACATGACTGAGCGACCAACACTGACTGACTAAGTGGCTTAGTTAAAAAGGACAACAGCATAGAAATATTCAGGAAGTAGAATTAGTATGTTTAAGTGTGTAATAAAGACAGCATTAATAATATACTACCAAATATCAGCACAGGGCTTTATGATTCACAATGTATTTTCATATATATCAGCTCATTTATTCTTCATTATAACCCTGGGAGGCAAGCAGTATTATTCATGTGAAAAAAATTGGATGAGAAATGTTAAATTACTTGCCAAAGATCAAGCAATTCAGTAATTTGGCATCACAAATTCAAATTACCATGATAAATTCACTCTCTCTAATTTGGACTTGAGTCTGAGAATGAGGATGTACGGGCAGGATGGTAACATAATGAAACAGGCATGGTCCCAGTCAGACAAAGCTAGGTTTGAATTTTAGTTTTGCTGCTTAACTAGCTCTGTGACCTCAGGCCTTTACTTTTTCATCCATCAATGGGAATACCACCATCTACCCTGGAGGATTGTTAATTGTTAGCAGAGGGTATTTGCTCTATAAAGAATACCTAATTTTATTCTCTTCAGAGAGGTATTTTAGAAGCAGTACATTTTCACCTAAACACTACTCCAAACATATACCCACTTTTACCAGATGCCAACTCCAATGGCAAACAGTAATAAAATTACTCTCCTCTATCTGGCTCGAATTAGCTGTTACCTTGGATAGGCAAATAGGCATGTGGTTATTTCCAATGCTGCAATCAACATTGTCAGAAGTCATGTCTCTACTGACAAAGTAAAGCCAAGAATGGATTTCAGTACTGAACATGATCTGAATCCAAATCACACAAAACCAAAATGACCATCATTTGTGTTTTCCCTTAATAGTCCCACTCAAATTGGTGAAAGCAATAGACCATTCCAGTGTTAAATCACAAGGGCCTATTATCCTCATGTTTAAAATGATTAAAACAACAAGCTAATAACACAGCTAAAGTTTTCCTGGTCAGGATTTCATACTTCTTCCCACTCATTCAATAAACACCAAGTCCCTTGAACAGAGGAGGCAAACAGTAGATTTGTTTGAAGAAAGAAAAGAAAGAGATAAGGTAATGGGGAAAGGGAGGGACAGAACAGACTGTGATAGATAGTGAGGAAAAAGAAATAGATAAAGGTAATTTCTAGCCTAAAAAAGCTCAAAGTCTAAACAACAGGAATTTAAAAGGTTTAAAATAATAAATGTAATTACAACTGTTAAAGGAACACGAAGGAAAGAAGCATTCCCTCTGTAAAGGATAGTCATGGAAAGCTCTAAAGAGCAGGTGCCACAAACCAGCTCGGTCTTTCATATCTATAATAACCCAACTGAAAACTGTGGAAGAAAGTGGAAGGGAATAGTCTTGGCAAAGGGTGAAGGAGGAGAGTATCAAAAAGTAATGCCTCAAAGAGTAGCTGGAGCCAAACTGTGGTATCTGAACTTGAACCTGTAAGCAACAGGGAGTCTAAGATTTTAGCCGTAAGAACAAGATCAAATCAGCGTTTCAGAAAAATACATCTATTCACAGCATGAAGGATGAATTTGCATAAAACTGGAGCTTTAGCTTTCACATTTGTTAAATTCCTGTTTTGCAAAAGTTAACATAATTAAACTTTTTGGTCTTACAATTTAGCAAAATACATAACTGCTGGTTTTGTTTAAATTAATATTTATAAGCTCAATTTTAATAGCTTTTAAATCCTTGAATAATTTCAAAACAATGCTTTTTTTAAGACTTGGCACCATAAAAAGTGAACTACTTACTTCTGAATCATTACTCAAATTCACACATCACTGTGAGGCATTTTTATATGGAATATACATATGCTTACAATGAATTATACAGTCTCTCCCACAAGGGAAAGCCAGACATGAGTTAGAAACAAATACCTTAGATCAGCTTTCCTGGTGGCTCAGCTGGTAAAGAATCGGCCTGCAATGCAGGAGATTTGGCTTCAATCCCTGGCTTGGGACGATCCCCTAGAGAAAGGAAAGGCTACCCTGGCCTGGAGAATTCCACGGACTGTATAGTCCATGGGATCGCAAACGGTCAGACACGACTGAGCGACTTTAACATACACCTTAGATCAGGGTCAACTCACACAGCATTACACTGGAAACACACTGTAAAAACTGAGTACAAATATACAAGTACAATGTTTTCAACCATAATATGGGGCTAATAATATATCTCATGGGGTACAGGGAGGAATAAGGTAAAAATGATATAAAATGCCTTACACGAGGTCTCTAAGCATGTTACTTATATTCAATAAATGTCAGTTCCCTTCCCTTCTCATCCTATCCCTTCAATAACAAACCTGAAGTTATCTAGTTCGAGTTATTAGGTTGGTACAAAAGTAATTACAGTTTTGCATTCTTGAATTTTCTTGTTTGATACTGGAATACATTCTTAAATAAATGTGGCTATGTTATACATCATCTTAATACACATTTCTCACTTTATGTTTTTTTTTTTGCTAATGACATTACTTGCTGTATATTTTGTATTTATTTTACACTCCAGAAATGTTAGACAAAAAGCACATTTGAGTTATTTTTTTATTCAAGTTCAAAATGGGTAGTAAAGCAGCAGAGACAATTCGCAACATTAACAAGGCATTTGGCCCAGGAACTGCTAATGAATGTACAAGGGAGCAGTGGTTCAAGAAGTTTTGCAAAGCAAACAAGAGCCTTGAAGATGAGGAGCACAGGAGTCAGCCATGGGAAGCTGATGACAACCAAGAGCCATCATTGAAGCTGATCCTCTTACAACTACACAAGAAGTTGCCCAAGAAGTCAATGTCAACCATTCTATGGTCGCGTGGCATTCGAAGCAAACTGGAAAGGTGAAAAAGCTCAGTAAGTGGGTGCCTCATGAGTTGACCAAAAATCAAAATTATTCTACACAACAACGATGAACCTTTTCTCAATCTGACTGTGATGTAAAACAAAAAGTGGGTTTTATATGACAACCAGCAATGACCAGCTCAGTGGTTGGACTGAGAAGCTCCAAAGCACTTCCAAAAGCCAAACTTGCACCAAAAAAAGGTCATGGTCACTGTTCGGTGGTCGGCTGCCCATCTGATCAACTACAGCTTCCTGAATCCTGGCAAAACCATTACAGCTGAGAAGTATACTCAGTAAATCAATGAGATGCACCAAAAACTGCAATGCCTGTAGCCAGCATTGGTCAACAGAAAAGGCCCAATTCTTCTCCATGACATCACCCAACTGCATGCACCACAACCAATGCTTCACAAGTTGAACAAAACGGGCTACAAAGTTTTGCCTCATCTGCCATATTCACCCGACCTCTCGCCAACCAACTACTTCCTCAAGCATCTCAACAACTTTTTGCAGGGAAAATGCTTCCACAACCAGCAGGAGACAGAAAATGTTTTCCAAGAGTTTGTCAAATCCCTAAGCACAGATTTTTATGCTACGGGAATAAACAAACTTATTTCTTGTTGGCAAAAATGTGTTGACTGTAATGATTCCTATTTTGATTAATAAAGATGTGTTTGAGCCTAGTTACAATGATTTGAAATTTGCAGTCCAAAACTGCAATTACTTTTTGTACCAACCTAATATTTGATGGGGGAAGAAAACTATCATTTACTTATTATTAAGTTATCCTTAAAGATCTAACAAACTTAAAATAGTTTTTTTTTTAATCCAATAACCTTTTCTATATGTATACTATAGGCCTTTCCTAGATTTATACTATAGAAGTTCATCAAACACAATATCATGTAAACATTTCACAACATTAAATATGATTATTAAATTCATTAGTGAGGCTGTTTCAAAGAAATAATCTACCAAAGGATTATAGGAAAATTTATAAATCTGATGCAAGATCAACAACTTTTACCAGCAAGTTAATTCTGTCAAACACAGTTAAATATTAGGTATTACATTAGCATTTCATAACAGCTTGTAACAGGGGAAACTGAGGTTTCTTACATCACTTCTTTCTCAGCTGAGGTTCTGTTATAAAGCTGGCAACTAGAAAAAATATATTAGAAACTCTAGAATGTTCTGTGATCCTATAACAAATATGTATAGTCCCAACTTTCTATAATTTTCCAAAATACATCTAGATAAAATAGAAATGTTTCACTATCAAACAGGGCTAAGCTAAAATCAGCATCAAAAAGGTATGAAATTAGTATTTTCAAGAATCTTACCTAAAATATTTTATAGGAATGCAACTATTATTCATTCATTTTTCAAAAACCCTTTAATGCAAATCCTTAATGTTGAACTTCATCCCTTACAACGATAATATTTAGGTTATTTCCCTATGATCTTTCTTAAAACTGTATTATACCTGGAATTGATTTTTCCTAACACTATACTTACATAAGATAAACAGTAAGTACTTACACCACTCCCAGCATATCAAACAATAAATAATAGATTCCCCTGACAGGACTTTGATGACCTGGCAAAACCTGAGTGCTTTCAGCCCAAATCATATGAAACTATAAATCACTATTTATTTTCTAGAACATTTCAAAATGGATTCTTACTTTCTACCTTGGAAGTCACTTCATGTGTTATTTATACCTAGTGAAGACCAGAATGGAAAGAAAATTACACAGAACTAGAAAATTTACTGTGACTGTTTGTTATAAAGAATAACTTTTTTTTTTAAGGAATGAAACAGAATTACTGGCAAGGAAAAACTCATAAGTACAAGAAGCTTTTAGAGAGCCACACCCTTTACTATCAAACAACCCTATGTACAGACCTTCCATACCACAGTAAACAAAGCATAAACAACATTAAGTGCAAAACTGACTAGACTGAGCAAGCCAAACATAAAACTATCCACTTAACTCATGTCATAGCCATTCAAAAAAAAGTGACATTACAAAATTAGACAGACATTAAATTTCAAATCAGGTTCAAGTAGTTTTGTTCATTCCTATTAAATTCTAAATTAAAAGGTTTATATATTTTAGTGTTTACCTTAAAAAGAAAAAAACCTGCCAGTGAAGCAGTGTAGGGGAATTCTAAGAAGTACAGATTCAAATGCTGTTTTTAAATTGACAATTATTATAATTCACTTTGACCCACACAAACAACCAAAAATATTAATGAATGTACTAACTCAGTATCTATGGATTTCTTCTTCATGGGAGAAAATGCTGTTATTCATAAATATCCAATTATTAGAACTTTAGATAAATATACTATCCATTGAAATATTAACACACAAAATTTAGTTTTTCTTTAAAAATTTAATACAGTATGAACTTTTCAATTCAGTTCAGTTGCTAAGTTGGTTCCAACTCTTGGTGATGCCATGGACTGCAGCACACTAGACTTCCTTGTCCATCATCAATTCCTGGAGCTTCCTCAAACTCATGTCCATTGAGTCGGTGATGCCATCCAACCATCTCATCCTCTGTTATGCCCTTCTCCCCTTGCATTCAATCTTTCCCAGCATCAAGGTCTTTTCTAATAAGTCAGTTCTTCACATCAGGTGGCCAAAGTATTGGAGCTTCAGCTTCAGCATCAGTCCTTCTAATGAATATTCAGGGTTGATTTCCTTTAGGATTGACAGGTTTGATATCATTGCTGTCCAAGGGACTCTTGAGAGTCTTCTCCAACACCACAGTTCAAAAGCATCAATTCTTCAGCACTCAGCTTTGTTTATGGTCCAACACTCACATCCATACATGACTACTGGAAAAACCATAACTTTGACTCTATGGAACTATGCAGGCAAAGTATTGTCTCTGCTTCTTAATATGCTGTCTAGGTTGGTCATAGCTTTTCTTCCAGGAGCATCTTTTAATTTCATGGCTGCAATCACCATTTGCAGTGATTTTAGGGCCCAAGAAAATAAAGTATGTCACTGTTTCCATTGTTTCTCCACGTATATGCCATGAAGTGATGGGTCTGGATGCCATAATCTTAGTTCTTTGAACGCTGAATTTTAAGCCAACTTTTTCACCCTCCTCTTTCACTTTCATCAGGAGCTCTTTAGTTCCTCTTTGCTTTCTCTCATCAGAGTGGTTTCATCTGTATATATCAGGTTATTGATATATCTCCGAGCAATCTTGATTCCAGCTTGTGCTTCATGCAGTCTGGCATTCTGCAAGATGTACTCTGCATATAAGTTAAACAAGCAAGGTGACAACATAGAGCCTTACAGTACTCTTTTCCCAATTTTGAACTAATCAACTGTTCCATGTCCAGTTCTAACTGTTGCTTCTTGACTTGCATACAGATTTCTCAGGAGGCAAGAAGATGGTCTGGTATCCCCATCTTTTGAAGAATTTTCCACAGTTTGTTATGATGCACACAGTCAAAGGCTTTAGCATAGACAATGAAGTAGAAGTAGATGTTTTTCTGGAATTCTCTTGCTTTTCGATTATCCAACGGATGCTGACAATTTGATCTCTGGTTCCTCTGCCTTTTCTAAATCCAGCTTGAACGTCTGGAAGTTCTCGGTTCACCTACTATTGAAGCCTAGCCTCGAGAATTTTCACATTTCTTTACTAGTGTGTGAGGTAAGTTCAAACTACCACAATTGTGTGGTAGTTTGTGTTCAAACTCTGGCATTGCCTTTCTTTGGGACTGGAATGAAAACTGACCTTTTCTAGCCCACTGCTGAGTTTTCCAATTTTGCTGGTATATTGACTGCAGCACTTTAACAGCATCATCTTTCAGGATTTGAAATAGCTCAGCTGGAATTCCATCACCTCCACTAGCTTTGTTCATGTGAATTTTTAGGAATGTCTAATAAGAGCACTGTGAAGTGAAATTCACTCAGTCGTGTCCAACTCTTTGTGACCCCATGAACTATACAGTCCATGGAATTCTCCAGGTCAGAATACTGGAGTAGGCAGCCTTTCCCTTCTCCAGGGCATCTTCCCAACCCAGGGATCAAACCCAGGTCTCCTGCATTACAGGTGGAGTCTTTACCAGCTGACCCACAAGGAGGAAAAGGGGACGACAGAGGATGAGATGGCTGGATGGCATCATCAACTCAATGGACATAAGTTTAACCAACCTCTGTGAGTTGTTGATGGACAGGGAAGCCTGGCCTGCTATAGTCCATGGGGTCACAAAGAATCAGACACGACTGAGCAACTGAACTGACTGAATAACAGCACTGTTTCAATATTAGGAAAACTGGCTTCTTGTTTTAAGGCTTATAGTAAATAGCTGAAAAGTCACTTAGCCTCTCTGGAATTCAGCTTCCTTATAAATATCGTTACAGATAAAATGAAGAACTGGAAGTAAGTGATCTGTAAGGTTTGTTGCAAGTTCTCAAAGGTGAATGTTAATGACAGATCAACAACTTGGCCTCTGTTCTTATGCAAATGGCTTGAACTTAAAAACAGGATTCAGGGAAGATGGCATTAGGAGCAAAGTTTCTGAATCTCCCCCTAAGACCCCCATAAAAATAGACAATGCAACCAGGATACCAAAACCAAACACCCAGGGACAAGATCTACAACAAAGATAGGTGACAAAATATTGTGATGAACTCCAAAATACAAGTGGGTCATTAGGAAACTTTAATAGCTATAAGATCCGCCTGGTATCAGAAACTATACAAGGAAAATGACCAGAAGACAAAGAAATCTGTGACATAACTGATGGCCAGAAAATCCCCAAATCAGGTACTCACTGGAAGCTTAGGAAGTCATTCTGAGAATAACAGCAGCAAGTGGGAGGGGACATTACAGACTCCAAGCTGTGGATGAGTGCAAAGGAACCCCTGGGAATGCTAGACAGGTGAGAAAGTGGGGATGGAGTTGTGCCCTATGAACTCAGGAAAACAAAAAACTTCTAGATAAATTCCTGCATGGAGGAGTAACTATTGGGAGTGAATTAGTGAGTGCTCAGTCATGCCCAACTCTTTGCGACCCCACAGACTGTAGCCCACCAGGCTCCTATCTCCATGGAATTTTCCAGGCAAGAACATTGGAGTGGGCTACCATTTCCTTCTCCAGGTGATCTTCCAAACCCAGGGATTGAATCTGCATCCCTTGCATTGGCAGGTGAATTCTTTGCCACTAGGCCACCTAGGAAGCCCAGTCCAAAGGAACTGTAGTTATTTTTTAAAAGATGAGCCCTTATCTTTTAGATACATATTGAAATATTTACAGATGGAACAATATGACATATAGGATTTTCATTAAAATAATCCATGATTGGATGCTGAAATGAGAAGGTGGACGGTACCAAATGAAAGAGATAGGCCATAAATTAAAAACAGTTGAAACTGGGAAACTGGTACATGAGGAGTTTTATTATTCTATTTTTTTAAGTTTGAAACTGGCCATAATAAAACATTTAAAAAATAAAATTTAATACCAAATTTAGTGAGATAATGAAAGGCTGGGTCTATGAAATAAAATAATCCCTTGGAAAATAGACATTTAGTATTTTATTCTTTAAACTGAGAAAACTCTATCAACTCAAATCTCTTAATGGAAGTTTTACTAAGTAATGTAATATTTAACAAAGACCTATTTCATACCAGGAAATAAAATAAGCAGACTCAACTACAATTAATTTTCACTTGATTTTCTTAATGCTAGTGTTTGTGTTTTATCAATTTAAATTTTATAAATTTAAATGACTAAAACCATCTTTCACAACAAAGGATATCCCAACTGAGCTCTCTTCAAATTTAATAGCAATATTTAACTTGTGATAAGGAAAATAAAGTCTCTTGTTCAGAACATATTTTACTTAGGTGTCACAGAAGAAAAATGACCTTTAGTGTATTACTTATAGAGCTATGAGACTAAAATAGATGATAAGAGAGATTGTGCTTATTCCAAGAATGTTACAAAATCATGCAACAGATAACCTTTCTTCCTTATATGAATCCTTTCATGAAATCCATTTTTTAAAAAAGTAGAGAGAAAAACCTTATGATCCTTGTGAACTAAATCGTGAAAGAGTCTATGAATTTGTTACTATATATCATTCCTTGAGGTAAACCACTTTAAATTAAGTTTTAAATGTAGTCTTATTATGTATTTAAGAAAAAAATTGGCTACATTTCATTGAGAAAACATTGAGGATAATATTTTATACTATTTATTAAAAAGCTGAACAGTGATTACACTGAGTTTACTAAAATAAAACATAAAATTTTATCTAATGAAAATAACAATTTTATTGCATTAAGAATTTCTAAAACACTGTAATGAGAGAGATAAACCAAAATCAATGTAAACGGTTTGTGAGTCATTTGTCAATGATCTTGCACTTGAAAATACACATTAAAAATATCTAAAAATCAGCATGACTTTTCTTTTTCATTTCTCTCTTACACTGCAAATATGACACAATGCTAAGGAAAATATTTTACTCACCCATAACCCAACCCTTAATAATTTTTTTTTTCATTTTTCCTTTACTTACTATTCTTTGTCCACAGGTATACATTAAGCAGTAAAGGATGGAAAAACAGACAACAGGGCTGTACCCAAAGTCACATACCCAGTAAATGGCAAAGTTAATATTGAAACCTATCTAGTCTGGGCCCAGAGTCTGTGCTCTTAAGTACTATCCTGCTTCAGGACATCTAAATCTCTTTGTCCATCTCCATTAAGTAATCTTACAATTAATTCAGTTTCCCAAATGACTTGAATCTTGGAAATAGGTACTTATTGGTAGATACCAATAATGCTATAAAGGGCTTCCCAGGTGGCGCTAGTGGTAAAGAACCAACCTGAAAATGCAGAAGACAATAAAATGGCAGGTTCAATCCCTGGGTCGGGAAGATCCCTTGGAGAAGGTCATGACAACTCACTCCAGTATTCTTGCCTGGAGAATCCCATGGACAGAGAAGCCTGGTGAGCTATGGTCCCTGTGTTTGCAGAGTCATACGCAACTGAAGCAACTTAGCAGAGCACAATAATGCTATAAAGGTATGTTCCTTTTTGTAAATTAAGAAATTGGCATTCAGTGGTAGCTATTAAATGTAGAAGAAATCAAAGACCTAAACAAAAACATCATTTTCTAAGTCCTAATGAAAATATTTATTCATATAAGGACTACCAATCAATTTTAAAACAATGCTGTGAATAGCTGGTATCAGACAATGTTTTTTGCATAGTGTCAGAAGCAACATACAGATTATTTTCAATACGCAAGGAAAAAATACATCCATACAATGGAGGCATCATATTGTCATCATCCCAATCCTGGGTCAATGTTAGCAACACTCATAGTGGATCAACCAGATATTTTGTGTCTTCTGGTATGATTCAACATATCTGTATCACCAAAGAGGTTCTAGCCAAAAATGTTAACCTTGAACCCACCAAGCCTATATATATATATTTCAGTTTATAGCAAAGACAGTCTAGAGGAACAAGGTAAATGATACTATGAGCAAGAAAGCAGCTAAATCTAAAAGGGAAGGATCACAGGCCTAGTCTCTCTTTGACATCTCAATCATCTCAGCCTGGTGGTTAGGCCGACTGTCGCCCTCCTTGCCTGAATAAAGGTAACCTACTTCCCTTGAGGTAGTCTCTCCTTCTTTTCTGCCTCAGCCCGAACTATACCTTACAAAAGTTAAATACAGCCTGTGTGTTAGATAAGATAAAACTACTGGAATGAAAAGAAAGGTGAGAATTATGTACTGAAAAGTTGCAGAAAAACATGTACTTAATGATCTCATTGTGTCGTGAATGCGTGAGTGCGTTTACGACATCATGTATTTCCTAAGGGAGACAGGGGCTTGAAAAGCTGAAAACTGAAGGGCAAATAAATACAATCATCTTGGTGAATATGCATGAACTACTGAAGTTGAAGATTTGCAATCCTAGACTACTACAAAATACTAATATCTGTAGGTAGGGGAGGGGGTTACCGCTAAATGCATCTGTACAGATGAATCTCACAAGCATAATATTTATCAAGGAAAGCATGTCACGGAAAGAATATACAGAATTTTTGACAAGTGTCAAAAACAGAAAAAACTAACAACATATGGTTTGGGGATATACACATGTAATAAAAAAAACTTCAAAAAAAAAACCAAGAGAACAATTAAAGCAGTGGGTCATAATGGTTATAGCCTGGGAAAGGAAGGGAAGATGGACAGTGATAGATATACATACAGGGAGCTGCCAAGGTTTGGGTAATGTTCTTTTTCTTCAGCTGGGTCATACATACATATCACTCACTTTGCTATTGTTCATTGAAAGAAAGAAATTATATTTATATATATATACACACACACACATACACACACACATATTTCATTTGTATGTATGATATCTTGTAATAAAAAATATCCTGAGAAATACTGTAAAACTGCCTACTCCATCCATCCACCAGATTCCTTTGAGACACTGGGGCTCTCCAATATAGAACATTAGATTATTTACAAATTTTACTATGATAAGCAGCTTTAAAATAGATGCTGTCACCCTTGTAGCTTTTTACCTCTATTAAGTGATGTTCTCACAATAAATTCTCAGATCTGGAGTTACTGAGTCTAATAGAATAAACATATGTACAATTCTTAGGACAAATCGATGTATTACTTTGTTACAATGTTGTCTCAATTTATAATATCATCAGCATTTCAACTGAATACAACTTTATCAACAATTAGTTGATGTTAATGTTCTTAAAACATTAAATCTGTAAAACCTTTTTGTGTTTTTAATGTTTTTAACTATTAAGTTATTTACACTTGACTACTGATCAGGAAAAATACTTTGCCCACAGTTTGTCAACTGTCTATAACTCCTCTTGTCTGTTTACATTCTCTACCCATCTTACCTGTAGAGATCTCAACGTTTTTCATACAAATTTGAAGGTATTATTTGTATGTAATTAGTCCTTTGTTCTGGAGAAGGCACTGGCAACCCACTCCAGTGCTCTTGCCTGGAAAATCCCATGGATGGAGGGGCCTGGTAGGCTGCAATCCATGGGGTCGCTAAGAGTCAGACAGGACTGAGCAACTTCACTTTCACTTTTCACTTTCATGCACTGGAGAAGGAAATGCCTTCTTGCCTGGAGAGTCCTAGGGACAGGGGAGGCTGGTGGGCTGCCGTCTATGGGGTCGCACAGAGTCAGACACGACTGAAGCGACGCAGCAGCAGCAGCAGCAGCAGCAGCAGCAGCAGCAGCAGCAGCAGCAGCAGTCCTTTGTTATGAATTACAAATATTCCTACTTTGTTTTCCTTTTTCTTTTAGTTTGCTATTTTTCAGAGAAGATGCTATAATTTTTTATATATTCTAACATTTCCTTGTGTTTCTTGAGATTTCAAAGAGGAAAAGTTATCATTTCTCTACAGATCAGATGACCCATCTATTCCCACTTAACAGTTCCAACTATACTCAAAGAGACACTCAGATTACCGGCAGAAAGTTCAAAAATTATTCTTACCATTAAAAAATAAAGGCAGTATTTCAATTAGTGGAGTAAAAATAGATCAATCATGTTAGAATAACAAGTTAATGATTTAGGAGGAAAAATCCTCATGTTCTAAAATAAAGTAAATCTCAGGTGTATTAAAATTTAAATGTAAGATATAAAATATTAAAAAGAAACAGAGTCAATATTTACTTAATTTTTGAGGGGAAGGCTTTCTATGCATACCTCCAAAGGCAGGAGTCATAAAAGGAAAAAAAAAAAAAAAAGATACATACATAAAAATTAACAAGTTTCGTACATGAAAAACTGCCATGAAAATAGAAGGCAAATTTATAAGATACATAACAAAGAATAAGGTTTTAATATATGAAGATTTATTACATATTGAAAAGGCAAAAAATTGCACAATAGGAACATGGATAAAGGAAATGAATAAAAGAAACAAAACTGACCAATATACCTATTAAATAATCTCACTTATAATCTGAAAATGTAAATTCAGACAAGGAAACATTTTCTGGCTATGATGTTGACATTCATAGAAAATATTGAAAGACTATGGGAAAGTAAGCATTCTCATACTCTGCTAGTGATACTAGATTAGCAAACTTTCCTTAAGATAATTAATCAATATAAATTAAAATCTTTACATGACCACCCTCTAAAATTCAATTTAACATGTACAGTTCTAGGTATTTATCATAAGGAAATGACTAAATACATACAAAAGGTTTAGGTACAGCATGTTCATCATAGCATCACTTCATGAAAGTGAAAAACTGAAAACTACAAATGTCAAAAAAAAGTTGTTAAGTTAAATAAATGACAGGATATCTATAGAAGTACTAGTGTATTAACTAATCATCTACTAATAATGGCATTTAATAAGCTTTTGGAAGTGACATCTTTTTGGGGTGTTAGTTCTAAAAGGTCTTGTAGTTCTTCATAGAACCGTTCAACTTCAGCTTCTTCAGCATTACTGGTTGGGGCATAGACTTGGATTTCTGTGATACTGAATGGTTTGCCTTGGAAACGAAAAGAGATCATTCTTTCGTTTATGAGATTGCATCCAAGTACTGCATTTCACAATCTTTTGTTGACCATGATGGCTACTCGATTTCCTCTAAAGGATTCCTGCCTGCAGTAGTAGATATAATGGTCATCTGAGTTAAATTCACCCATTCCTGTCCATTTTCGTTCACTAATTCCTAGAATATCGACGTTCACTCTTGCCATCTCTTGTTTGACCACCTCTAACTTGCCTTGATTCAAGGACCTAACATTCCAGATTCCTATGCAATATTGCTCTTTACAGCATCGGCCCTTGCTTCTACCACCAGTCACATCCACAGCTGGGTATTGTTTTTGCTTTGGCTCCATCCCTTCATTCTTTCTGGAGTTATTTTTCCACTGATCTCCAGGAGCATATTGGGCACCTGCTGACCTGGGAACTTTCTCTTTCAGTATCCTATCACTGGCTTTTCATACTGTTCATGGGGTTCTCAAGTCAAGAATACTGAAGTGGTTTGCCATTCCCTTCTCCAGTGGACAACATTCTGTCAGCACCCAAAAAAGATGTCCTTTTCATTATAGGGGACTGGAATGCAAAAGCAGGAAGTCAAGAAACACCTGGAGTAACAGGCAAATTTGGCCTTGGAATATGGAATGAAGCAGGGCAAAGGCTAACAGGATTTTGCCAAGACAATGCACTGGTCATAGCAAACACCCTCTTCCAACAACACAAGAGAAGACTCTACACATGGACATCACCAGATGGTCAACACTGAAATCAGACTGATTATATTCTTTGCAGCCAAAGATGGAGAAGCTCTATACAGGCAGCAAAAACAAGACCGGGAGCTGACTGGCTCAAATGATGAGCTCCTTATTGCCAAATTCAGACTTAAATTGAAGAAAGTAGGGAAAACCACTAGACCATTCAGGTATGAACTAAATAAAATCCTTTATGATTACACAGTGGAAGTGAGAAATAGATTTAAAGGACTAGATCTGATAGATAGAGTGCCTGATGAACTATGAACGGAGGTTCATGACAATGTACAGGAGACAGGGATCAAGACCATCCCCATGGAAAAGAAATGAAGCAAAATGGCTGTCTGGGAAGGTCTTACAAATAGCTGTGAAAAGAAGACAAGTTAAAAGCAAAAGAGAAAAGGTAAGATATAAGCATCTAAATGCAAAGTTCCAAAGAATAGCAAGAAGAGATTAAAAAAAGACTTCCTCAGCGATCAATGCAAAGAAACAGAGGCAAACAACAGAATGCGAAAGACTAGAGATGTCTTCAAGAAAATCAGAGATACCAAGGGAACATTTTATGCAAAGATGGGCTCGATAAAGGACAGAAATGGTATGGACATAACAGAAGCAGAAGATATTAAGAAGAGGTGGCAAGAATACACAGAAGAAGTGTACAAAAAAGATCTTCACGACCAAGATAATCACGATGGTGTGATCACTCACATAGAGCAGCCAGACATCCTGGAATGTGAAGTCAAGTGGGCCTTAGAAAGCATCACTACGAACAAAGCTGGTGGAGGTGATGGAATTCCAGTGGAACTATTTCAAATCCTGAAAGATGATACTGTGAAAGTGCTGTACTCAATATGCCAGCAATTTGGGAAAACTCAGCAGTGGCCACAGGACTGGAAAAGGGCAGTTTTCATTCCAATCCCAAAGAAAGGCAATGCCAAAGAATGCTTAAACTACCGCACAATTGCACTCATCTCAAACGCTAGTGAAGTAATGCTCAAAATTCTCCAAGCCAGGCTCCAGCAATACATGAACCATGAATTTCCTGATGTCCAAGCTGGTTTTAGAAAAGGCAGAGGAACCAGAAATCAAATTGCCAACATCCGCTGGATCATCGAAAAAGCAAGAGAGTTCCAGAAAAACATCTATTTCTGCTTCATTGGCTATGCCAAAGCCTTTGACTGTGTGGATCACAAGAAACTGTGGAAAATTCTGAAAGAGATGGGAATACCAGATCACATGACCTGTCTCTTGAGTAACCTATATGCAGGTCAGGAAGCAACAGTTAGAACTGGACATGGAACAACAGACTGGTTCCAAATAGGAAAAGGAGTACGTCAAGGCTGTATACTGTCACCCTGCTTGTTTAACTTATATGCAGAATACAACAAGAGAAACGCTGGGCTGGAAGAAGCAAAAGCTGGAATCAAGGTTGCCAGGAGAAATATCAATAACCTCAGATATGCAGATGACACCACCCTTATGGCAGAAAGTGAAGAGGAACTAAAAAGCCTCTTGATGAAAGTGAAAGAGGAGAGCGAAAAAGTTGGCTTAAAGCTCAACATTCAGAAAACGAAGATCATGGCATCCGGTCCCATCACTTCATGGGAAATAGATGGAGAAGCAGTAGAAACAGTGTCAGACTGTATTTTTTTGGGCTCCAAAATCACTGCAGATGGTGATTGCAGCCATGAAATTAAAAGACGCTTACTCCTTGGAAGAAAAGTTATGACCAACCTAGATAGCATATTCAAAAGCAGAGACACTACTTTGCCGACTAAGGTCCATCTAGTCAAGGCTATGGTTTTTCCTGTGGTCATGTATGGATGTGAGAGCTGGACTGTGAAGAAGGCTGAGCACCGAAGAATTGATGCGTTTGAACTGTGGTGTTGGAGAAGACTCTTGAGAGTCCCTTGGACTGCAAGGAGATCCAACCAGTCCATTCTGAAGGAGATCAACCCTGGGATTTCTTTGGAAGGAGTGATGCTAAAGCTGAAACCCCAGTTCTTTGGCCACCTCATGCGAAGAGTTGACTCATTGGAAAAGACTCTGATGCTGGGAGGGATTGGGGGCAGGAGGAGAAGGGGATGACAGAGGATGAGATGGCTGGATGGCATCACTGACTCGATGGACATGAGTCTGAGTGAACTCCGGGAGATGGTGATGGACAGGCAGGCCTGGCGTGCTGCAATTCATGGGGTAGCAAAGAGTTGGACACGACTGAGCGACTGAACTGAAAACAGTGAATAATCCCTAGGGAAACAGATTTTCAAGTGGAAATATGACTGTATTCTCTGATCCCATTTCTTGCCATTACTTCAGTGGCTGATTCTATTTTTTCAGTTATAAGGGATAAACACAACCAGGTCATTCAGTTTGCCTTCCTCAAAAGGTTTGCAAGAAGACAACAGATGTCATGATGCTGTCAATAATAAGAGTTAACATCACAAGGCTTCTCTGGCATCAGGACTTTAATGTCAACAATAGGAACTCCCCAAAATGAAGCAATTGCCAACCACTAAACTATAACACAATAATCTAACCTTGACAATATAAGGTATTTTTTCACATGGAAAAATACAACCAGTTCAATCTAACAACACCTAGCCAGAGCAACTTCAGTCTTAACAGTCTGACGTCAGTCAAACTTAACTAAATCTTGGGTTCCACATTTGTAAAATGGAGATAACAATAAGCATCTATCAACAGACAAGGTTACTGTGAGAATCAGATAAGATAATGCACTTTACAGGCTTAATATAGTGCTCAGCATATAACAAATGCTGGAAATAATTTCATACATTTGTTTAACAGTGTGTTGTATATACTAAATTTAATTTTCTGTCATCTATTTAACTTAGATAGCTCATGGCAAAGTAACATAGAAAACTAAAGATTAGAACACAACTCAGCATCTTCCTAATATGCTTGATATCTGTATGTAAAATGTTATATCCCTACACTTTATTTTGTGCAAGCTTTCCTATCACAATTATTTTTTTAATTTAAATTTATTTATTTTAATCGCAGGCTAATTACTTTACAATATTGTATTGGTTTTGCCATACATCAACATGAATCCGCCACGGGTGTACACGTGTTCCCAATCCTGAACCCCCCTCCCACCTCCCTCCCCATGCATATATTGAAAAGCAGTTTAACAAATATGCAAATTCAGATCACAGATACATGACCCAAAATAGTTCAAAGCAATACAAAATGACTAAAATTACCATTAACCAAAAGCCACTGTAACTCAACATGAACACTGGGCTGGACAAAAAAGATGTGTATGAACACTACTCAGGAGAAAAAGCAGATACTGGTACTTTTATAAACGTGATATAAATGAAATCAGTCAAACGGTATGATATTATTCACTTAAACTCTTGGTAAAAATCTAATATAAGATCAAACACTCTCATGAAGCACCACACGGGCAAAGCTGCCCCTGGTCTCTTCACCTATTTTCAAACTAGTTTTTAAATAGTCTCATTATGAATAACACAATAGCTCTCATAATCATACTTGGAGAAGTCAATATCCATGATAAATTCTCATCTTTTACACTGCCTTTTAATAAGATTATCAGAAAAGCAAAAATGACAATAAATCAATCTTTCAAAAGTATCCCTATTTTGTTTGTCACAAATATCCCCCAAATGTTTCCAATCTCTCTAGCATTTATGCATAATATATGTGTACATATACCTATATATAGTTTATAATATACATATGAATATAAACTGAGAAGTGTTAGTGATTTTTAAGCTGTTCTAGGTTTTAAACCATTTACATAGACCATTTTAAACCATTTACATAGTTACAAAGCCTAACTTTTCAGTTAGAAGATTGCACTGAAACTTAAGAACATGAGTATACAGGTCAATTATATGGAATAATAATTGTTTCTGTGCATTGGGATTTTATGTTAAACATGAGAATGTGATGGTGAGCAGCCGTATTTGATTTTAATTGCTGTAGCTTTAATTACCCAAAACATCATGAGAACACTGAAGGAAACGAGAAAATGACATGAGGCATGGGAGATGAAAATGATGCTGCAGAGAGAACTCTGGTTACAGATGCAGCTCTCTCTGAGGGATTGGTTCAAACTTATGATTTACAGGGAAGGGTAAGCCTCTCCCAAAGAATCTTCTCCACAGTTATGTAATTCCCTTTACTTTTCTAGGTATTCACAACAGAAAAGACATACTTCTCCATCAATAAATGGCTGAAGAATTGCAAAGCATTTTTCAAACAACAAAATCTGTGTGCTTTCTTTAGTTCCTTCATCATTTTACACTGACAAGAGTTTCATACTATGCCTCAAACAAGATAAACGTGTTCAAAACCGTCAGGCAAAATAAATAACAATGCAAGCTGGTGAACAAAACAGAGTAAAAGAAAATCAAAGAAAATCACCAGTTATTAAGTCTGATAGAAATAGTGGTAATAGACACACAAAGGTCTTTCCCACCAAACAGCCAATAAGAAGAGCAGGACAATGACTCAGACACCTGAATCTTTCCACTGCTCTCCATGGAAACCATGAGCCTTTCCTAGGAAGCCTTCACTCCTTGACAGCAGTGGTGATAAAAGTCCCTCAATAGGAGATTATCGGCTATAAATGTCAACTACGTTTTCTGAACACCTACGAAGCATTGTAAATAATTATTCCACTGAATCCTCAACACAACTCTCTGAAGTTTACTCTCTTTTAGAGCTAAGAAACTTAGACATTAAAGAACATGTGTAAGGTGGCACAAGAGTCATAACTGATTCACACACAGTCTGTCCAATTTCAGAGCCACACTGTGAATCACTAAATCAGGTTATCCCACCTCTGAGATCTAATGCCTGATGCTCTGAGGTGGAGCTGATGTAATAATAATTGAAATAAAGTGCACAATAAATGTAATGCACTTGTATCATCCCCAAACCATCCTGTCCCCCATCCATGGAAAAAATATTTTCCACAAAATCGGTCCCTGGTACCAAAAAGATCAGGGACTGCTGCACTACACGATGCTCTCAAATAAGATACATACATGTCAAAGTAAATAGAACATACGGATGGTATACCATTTATAAAACAAAAGGACGTTTAAAATAGTACTTTCATTCCTACTAAATTATTCAGTTAATCAATATTCTCTAAACTTTAAAACTTTTTGCCCTCAGCCACTCCCCTTAAATATATATGAATATATGTATGTGGGTGTGCTTCAGTGATACACACATGAAATATGTTCCATAAAACTATATTCATCCTTATTACATATAATATATTCTAACACATATTCTATTCTACCTCTGTTTTTTTAAATGTTGGAATTGATTCCATGGCCCACAAATAGGTGGCATCTTGGAAAAAAAAAAAAAACACAACTCTGCTCTAGACCACAGGTTCATGGCTTTTGGGAAATACAGGCAAAAAAAAGCATGGACATCCTCTGAAGTTAGAACCACATACTGGGGATCCCAGGAAAGGACTAAATAATACACATATATGAGACATCACTTGGCAGAAAGTCTGGCACAAACAGGTATTTAGTAAAAATCAGTTTCAACTATACCCCCGACAACATTACTGTCCCCCAATGTTTCAAGAAGCAATAGTTAGAACCAGACACGAAACAATGGACTGGTTCAAAATTGGGAAAGAGGTACATCAAGGTTGTACACTGTCACCCTGTTTATTTAACTTATATGCAGAGTACCTCATGCGAAATGCCAGGCTGGATGAAGCACAAGCTGGAATCAAGATTACCGGGAGAAACATCAATAACATCTAATACACAGATGACACCACCTTTATGGCAGAAAAGGGAGAGGAACTAAAGAGCCTCTCTGATAAAGGTGAAAGAGGAGAGTGAAAAAGGTGGCTTAAAACTCAACATTCAAAAAACTAAGATCATGGCATCCACTCCCATCACCTCATGGCAAATAGATGGGGAAACAATGTAAACAGTGACGGACTTTATTTTCTTGGGCTCAAAAATCACTGTGGATGGTGACTACAGCCATCAAATTATAAGACCCTTGCTCCTTTGGAAAAAAGCTATGACAAATCTAGACAGCATATTAAAAAGCAGAGACATTACTTTGCTGATAAAGGTCCGTCTAGTCAAAGTTATGTTTTTTCACTAGTCATGTATGGATGTGAGAGTTGGACCATAAAGAAGGCTGAGCACTGAGGAATTGATGCTTTTGAACTGTGGTGTTAGAGGAGACTCTTGAGAGTCCCTTGGACTGCAGGGAGATCAAACCTGTCAATCCTAAAGGAAATCAATCCTGGATATTCATTGGAAGGACATGCTGAAGCTGAAGCTCCAATACTTTGGCTACCTGATGAGATGAACTGACTCATTAGAAAAGACCTTGATGCTGGGAAAAATTAAAGGCAGGAGGAGAAGGGGACGACAGAGGATGAGACGGTTGGATGGCAGCACCGACTCGATGGACATGAGTCTGAGCAAGCTCTGGGAGTTGGTGATGGATAGGGAAGCCTGGTGTGCTGCAGTCCATGGGGTCGCAAAGAGTCAGACACGACTGAGTGACTGAACTGAACATCAAGAAATTCAGCTGTGCTACCTACATGACCATTCCTGATGAAAGCAGTTTATCATTTCCAAGAAAATGATTCTTTATAAGCTGCTCTGATAGAAAAATTTCTGAAAACACTGACTTGACTTCAAATGAGGACTACATAAAATTTAGTCTTTTCTCAAGGACCCAGTGTCATAATTATGCACACACAATGGCAAATTTTAGAGTTGGGAGATCCCTATCTTAGAGGTCACCTAATTCAAGTCTCTCACTTTACAAATGAACAAATTGATGTTCCAAGATGTTATGCAACTTGCCCAAAGTCACCTAGAAGGAAGGTTAAGTGATTCCCTTTATGCCAGGATGCCACAATGACTGATTCTGGACTATGCTGAGCATGATATAGCAAGGCAGTCAGGATTTATGAGCAATATCCCTGTAATTTCCCCCATGTTTTTCATTTTTCTTATTTCATTTATTTCCCCATAATCTTTAGCAATAAAATTCTTAAATGAAAAGGATCCACGTTTATCCTCTGCAGGAAAAATGTTTAAGCTAGTCTACTCCACAGCCCATTTAGGGGAAGAACTCCAAAATATAATATGTGTGATGTACTTTAGAAAGGAAAGGGATGCTGAATAAATCTCTATGTGGTCTTCAGAAAGCAAGAAAGATGCAATGAAAAGCCCACATTGTCTTAGAACAGCTCTGAGCATGTGACTGTCAGGAACCCCAAACAGCTCCTCAGAATAGGTAACACAGTGAACGTCACAAGGGCAAGGACTAGGTTCTCAATAATTCTGGGCTGAATATTCCAAAAAATGTGTAGTCTGTCCCTATGCCAAATGGTCCCAGGTCATTGTGTTGCCTGATGTAGGTTTGCATTTTAGGTGTTTGTCTTTCCCCTTTCACATTAGGCTATAAACTGTCACTTAGGTCTAATGATACCCTCCAAACACAGCTTCTGCAGCAGTTGTTAACGTCTCCTGTGTCTTCTCTGGAAGAAGAAATGCCAACCCACTCTAATATTCCTGCCTGGAAAATCCCATGAACAGAGGAGCCTGGTGGGTTACAGTCCAAGGGGTCACAGAGATGGACACGACTGAGTGACTAAGACTTAATATGCTCTGAGCATGCTAGAATTTTCTAAAATAAGAATGAATATGCTCTAAGTGAGAGAATGAGGGATTCCCCTTTGTAAGAATCCCAATAATATGTCATGATGCTTGTAACTTCCATCCCACCTGCCCTTATGTTGAATTGATGGCTCTGCTTCAGGTTACAGATTATACAAGATGCTAGATAAGTCACATCCAGTGAGGTGCTATTATGTTACTATGTGACTAGGACGATTTTTAACCTGTGACCAATGATACTTCTCTGTAACCTACAAAGTTATTATTCAGATGTCTTTATAAATGGAATGTCTTAAAAATTACAACCGTGCACCCAAACTGAAGGCCACTTTCTAGACACTTATCTCTACATCTATTTTTTTAAGATAATTGTCATGATTTTTTTTCACTTTTAAATTTTTTTTAATTTTATACTGGAGTCACTATTCCATTTCTGTCCTCTCCCTTGAGGCTCCATTTGGCCCTCCTTCCTTATTTCAGTTTCTTCTGTATTTTGCATGGTTTAAGAAAACTCTGTTTTCAGGTGTTTGAGAGATTATTTCCTGTATTTTGTAATCAGGAGTAAATGGGCTTAACTAAGAAAATACATACAAATCTTTATTTTCCCATCATCTCTTCAAAACATGACCTTAATGAAAATGTTATATTATGAAGAATGAAAAGAAAAACAAGTTAATCAAGGCCAAAAGGATTTAAAATATTATCCACAGGTTATTTTACTTGATAAAACAACTGTTTCTTTATGACATTTTAACTAAAACTAAATCTGCTAAAAGAAAAACTGCATCTCAAAGTCCATTTTCATGTTTCTGATACATGCATGATTAATTCTGCTTTTGTTATCAAAACTGAATCTTTGAAATACTGATTTTTCTGATTGACTTAAGCTAGCACACTTAGTAAGGCAAACACATCTAAAGGCCACTTTCAGCATACTATCTCAGAAGAGAAATATTCCAAACACATTAAAAATCACTTATTCAATAATGATTATAATTATTGAATTCATTAATTTGGGAATGACTTTTACCTAAATACAAAGCTTCAAATCATAAATTTAAACAATGTGCTTGAAAAGTTCAACAGTGTTCACTAAGTGATATGAAAACCTCTAACTCAAATAAGTTCTTCCCATACTTTGAGAAGTAACATTACTCTCATGTTAATAAGTCTAAAATGAATCTTTTTCCAAATAAACCAGATGTTTCCTGATGCAATTTTCTGGATCACTCACAGAATCTTCCTACCTCTATCATAACAGATTCCAGGAAGATGGATATAGTCCATATTACAAACTGAACTAGAGAGCAAAATATTTCTTATATAATAATTAAAAGCACTTAATAATAAGAATTGCCACTTATCAATTAAAATTTTAATCAAGAAAAAATATTTTAATGACACAAAGTAATTTTTAAAACGCCCTAAGTTCCAAAGTACAACAAAAAAAGGGAGTAACACAGGACCCAAGTATGGTATAACAACTATTCTAAAATGGATACTGTTCTAAGTTTTAAGATAGACTGGAGAGAATAAATAGAGTCTACTGACTCCTAGCTGTCATCCAAGATCTGTTCATAGCAGCTACAGCAAGGTAATTTGTAGCCATGCAATTCTCAGGTTGAGAATAAACATGTCCTTACTGTTTTGAGAAAAATCACCCATGTATAACTAGAATAAGTGAATTTTTTGTTAGACAACACTGGAAAGGTTATTTAGTTTATCCTGCCTATATTCAAAACCAAGGAAACTGAGGCTCTGAGAGATTAAGTTCCTAACCCTAGACATTCACACAGCTGGTTAATGGCCAAGCAAGGTCTATAACCAAGTTTTCTCAGTTATTTCTATTAATACGGTTTAATTCTGAGTGTCAGAACTACTGATTCTCCTTTTAGTATACAACGGACTTTTGGAAATTTACCAGCAGTGCGATCTTGAGCAAACTGCAAACTTTTTAAGCCCTTTTTCCTCCTCTGTAAAGTGTAGAGAATACCTACTCTAACAAAGTTATGAGGATTACATACGATTTGCAAAAGAGCTTAGCACATGGATTAGCAAATAATCACTCGAAAATAGGTAGTTATTTTTACTCCCGACCTGGAAACATGGCTGCTCCTACTGTTTGACAAGACAATGAGCTGAATTTATTAACACAATGGACAGGGTCTCATTCATCAGAGGTTCTCAGGCCTACCACATTCTGTAGACAGGACAAAACCCCACCCAACAAACTATTTCATCCCATCTAAAATTCACCCTTTACACTGTTAAGAAAAACAAAATAACAACTTTTTCCAAATGTTTTCTGCCACGTGTTGTACGTGTAATTGGTCAACTAGAAACTGCAGAGGGAGTTCTGGCACCACCCAAAACATGAAGAATCAACCAGGGACAAACAAGAGAAAGAAACGATCACACACCAGAACTGGACTCACAGAACTTGTTTTCAGCTCATTTAGCTGTGGGTAGATAGGTGGCTAGAAGAAAGCAAAATGATTTCTTTCAGCACCATAAAGCAGGAATAATGGCTACCTCAACAAATTACAACCCCCTAAGCTTTGGACACGACTGAGCGACTTCACTTTCACTTTTCACTTTCATGCACTGGAGATGGAAATGGCAACCCACTCCAGTGTTCTTGCCTGGAGAATCCCAGGGAGAGAAGCCTAGTGGGCTTCTGTCTATGGGGTCGCACAGAGTCGGACACGACTGAAACGACTTAGCAGTAGCAGCAGCACGCTTCTCAACACAACAGAAAAGAATCCACTTCCTCGCCTTAGTACATTTAAACGTAAATGGGTAACAAGTGAGTAACAAACTGTATCCGAGATGCACTGAACCTAGGATTATATAAATATATGAAAAATTCCTATGAAATGGCGAGACAAAATGATGGGGAATATCACTTTGAAATCAACGAGGAAATTATAATGTCATGCCATGGTGTCTCCATCGATAAAATTCCCACCCTCCGTTCTCCTGACACTGCAAACCCTCCTCCCTCTAAGGAAATTACAGGAATCACCCGCAGCAACCAACCTCAGCAATCGGCATCAACCATATCGACCCCTACTCAAATGGCGCTATGCACCGCGGGTCCAAGCCCCTCCCTGGAGCGCCCAAGTCCCGCGTTGACTCCAGACTACCTCACTTCCTTTCCGTCCTCTCTCCCACACTCGACCCCAACATTTCTCGCCGACCCTCGCTCCTGACAGAGAAGGTAGGAATGGGACAGACTTCCTACACTTTGTCCAGGTAGTACCAGAGCCACACATACCCGTCCCTATTACGATCACATCAAACTCCGAAGGGAGATTGTCCGCCATCTTAACAGGAAACGTGTCATGTGACTGTTTCTTGTGCAAATAAGATCAAGTTCCGCACTGCCGCGGTAGATGGCGGAAGGGAAACAGTGCATTCTGGGTATTGTAGTTATCGAGTGGTGGGTCCAGGTAGGAGGCTACAGCGTTGTATTTGAAACTTTTTAATCGAACGTTAAAAGCTCCATTCCTTTTCCAGGCTGAGTACAGTAGCGCATTTAGCCTGGAGTTTTGAGGTAGAAAAGAGTTGTAGATTTTTACTCTGATGGCTAGGATGAATGGTGGGAAGACCTGCGAACTGCTTGACAATGATGAAGCAAGAATTGTTAGGAGACACGAGGGCGGAGTGAAATTGAAAGGGAATTGTTCTGTGAACAAAGGAAATTTTCATTTCAGCCTGGAAACTGTTTCCCTTAGCGTGTCTATACTTTCATTTTGGCCCCCAAAGCATAATTTTTCACACCAATACCTTCATACTCTATTGCTTATCTTTTTTTGTCTTTGTCGCCCCAATAAAAATCCACAAAAAATCTCTCCCTAGCTTCGCTGGAATGGAACCTCACTGCATCTGTATTTGTTCTAGTTAGTCCAAACAGCCACCTTGGCTATATATTAATATTGGTTGCAGGAGGGAAAAATGAAAGCACAGTAGTTGCTTGATAGGCGTTAACTGATTCTGAATCTAGTCTCATACACCTATACAAAGAGTTCATACAAGATTTTCCCAATAAGGTCCTGCAGAGATGATCTAGGTAAAGTGGCCTTTGTATTCACGTGATTGTATTTGATGAGGATTACATTGCCTCTGCCAAGCAGCTAATATAGCTCTCATAAGTATTTTCAAGGTTGGCCTCCTCCCACCTGCACCCTCACCCCCCTTATTTAAAATGCTTTGCTGTCTGATAATACCAAAATAAAAAAGAGAAGGAAGGTGCATGGGAGTGAGGGAGGGTACTTTTTTGATCCCAGAAATTCATCGTGTAGTTTATTTTACCAGAGTTTCAAAATAATTCAAAGTGCCACGTTGGACCATTCGTTACACCACCTGTCTGACCTCTTGTTGTAGTTCCGCAGCCACACAGTTGTTCCTCCAGCATGGAATGATCTTCCCATTCTCCAGGTAACATTTATCCCCAAGACTCAGTCAGCCATTTCCACCACCTCTTCCCTGCATTTCTTCCCTATATTGGGTTAAATTTCCCTACATTTTGCTACCACTCTGTCATAACCTCCCATATTGCACTAAAAATTACTTGTGTTTATGTTGGTTCCTATACTGGACACATAGCCCCCAGAATACACACCCAGATATACCATACCTTAAATTATAAGCCCCTAATGATAGGGGTTGTGCCTTACTTATCTTTTTACCCCTGCATCAAACACAATCCTGGTGTATAACAGGAATCCAGTAAGTGTTTGCTGAACAACTTAGCTCTGATTCCGCTAATGGTAAGTGCTATAGAGACAGGGACTGGGTCTTCACCTTGACAGCTGCCCATCACTAGCATGTATCTTATATTTTGAAGATGCTCAATACATGTTCGTTACCACATTAAGTTCCATGAAAAGTCTTTAAAATTGTATTTTATTGGGGTTTTTGGCTGCACTTTGTTGAGTTTTGTGACAATCATTAGCAACATCATACAGTGTTGTATTAATATCACTTATGGAATCTCTTCTTGTATTGAACAATACTTTTGTGAAAGTGTCCTCTGATGAATATTTTGTGTAATAGAGATTCCTCTGAAAAGGGAAATTATTGTCTAGCAAATCACTCTGCTATTTGCCTTGATACAAATAGAAAGTTTTGAGTAGTATCAGAAGTGAAATAGACCTTAACTGTGAGATCTGTGAGACTCTTAATACCAGCAGTGGAAATAAAAATTAATAGATTTACCGGAGGAAATGCAAAAAGCTTTCCGAAATCTCTATTTTGGAGATGGGTGGGTGGTTAAAAACATGATAAATGAAAGTATTTTTGTCTTTGGAGATATTTGGGTATATGTATGTGTGTGTATATATGTGTGTGTGTGTGTGTATCATTTTCAATATGACCATATCTAACTTTCTGTGGATTCAGAAATTTTCTAACAAATATAATCACACTGTGAAGATACAACTCATTAATTCATTTAACTTTCCTTAAATACTCATTGAGTACCTAATATGTGCAAGTATTTAGATACTATGTGCAAGATTTAGATGCTGGAATTACAGCAATGAACATGTCTTCATGAATTTCATATCTAATGAAGTAAAAAAAAAATAATTACTCTGTAGTATAAATTTTCCACTATGTTTTCCCCCAGATTTGAAATCCTATTTTCCCCTGAAGCTAGAGAGCACAACCCTCAAAAAGATAAAAATGCCACCCTAGGACTTCCCTGGTGGTACAGTGGATAAGAATCCTCCAGCCAAGGCAAGGGACACAAGTTTGATCCCTGGTCTAGGAAGATTCCACATGTCAGAGCAACTGAGCCCCTGCGCCACAACTAATAAGCCTGTGTGCTGCAACTACTGAAGCTCGTGTGCCTAGAACCTGTGCTCTGCAAAAAAGAAGCCACTGCATTGAGAAGCCCGTGCACTGCAACAACGAGTAGCCACCACTCACCACAACTAGAGAAAGCCTGTGTGGAGCAATGAAGACCCAGCACAGCCATAAATAAATAAAAATAATTTTTTAACAAAGTGCCAGCCTATATTTAGCTGCCCTTTCTCTGAAGTTATCACACCCTCTCTGGGCATAGAAAAGATTATTATATTAGGAAAATGTAAAGTGTCTTCATGGAGAAAACACTCAAAGTACTTTTTCTTTCCCATGTATTTGTGTTAATCTTTTGCAAGGCAAAAGTGAATGTAGGGGTTGACAACATCAACAAAATAGCATACAGCAAAGCAGCTTAATTTTATCTATTATATTATTCTAAGGATATCTATTTTTGAGAACTGAAATATTTTATGTGGATAAATCACAGTATGATGAGTTGATGGATACGTACAAACTGACTAACCTGTTAAATCATTGGGACATTATTTTTTTATTTAAAGATTTCTTGAATTGAGAAACCACAATTCTCTGAACATTTACCTTGTATTCAGAAGTTTATTCAACTGTGGGATATGATGTTTCTACAAACCATAAAAATTTTTACAAACTGCAGTTTAATGGTCTCTCTCCCATACCTTTCCTTTGAACTCCAAATCCATATCTCTCAACCCTGTCTCTTCTGGCCATATCCAGTACTGAATTCCTGAATATTTCAACCTTACTTCCAAACCTCTTCACCAAGTGTTCCCTATCTTAGAAATGTTGCCAACTTCTCATCAGTTTCTCAAGTCAAAAGCTTAATATATCATCATTTATCATCCTTTTAATATATTACTATCTTTCACCCTTAAACCAATTCATTAGCAACTCTTGCCAGATTTATCTCAAGGATGTATTGTAAATATATCCACCTCTAAATCTGGACTGCCCCCATAAGCTCTTCCCTAGGCTACTACAGTAGATCCCAGCTGGCCACCTCATTCATGCTTGTTCTCTCCAGTTCACGCCCCACACTGCCGGTAGAGTAAACTTTTTTTTAATATAAATTTATTAAATTCAAATCTGATCATGTTCTTCTCTACCTAAAACTTCCATGATTTCCTATTGCTTTAAAAATCCACTCCAAGATTTTAAACATGTTCTAAAAGGCCCTGCTGAACTCAACAGTCATCTCGTATCTCTCAGCTTTTTCTGAGTTCCAGCCATATTGGCTCTCCTTACTTTCCACTGATATCCCATGCTTATTCCTACTTCAGGGTCTTCCCACATGCTATTCCATGTGCCTGAGGTGAACTTTGATCCTTCTTCCTTCTTTCTTCTAGTTTAATCTTCATTTTGTGGTTCATTCAAAGTGACACAATCTGGCAAGTGCCTCAGACTAGCTTAGGATCTCACTCTATACTCCTCTGTTGAACTTTTCATGATGGGAAATAATGAGTTCCTTATGCAATTATGTGTTTCATATCTGCCATCCTCCTAGAAAGTAAGTTCCACAAAGTCAAGGACTGTGCCTATATTGTTCACTGTTACATTCCTGCCACATCTTTCAGTGTCTGGCAAATAATAGGCATCAAAAATATTCCACATATGGGTGTATATCTGAAGCAAATAAAAACAGTATCTTGAAGAGATATGCATCTTGATTGCAGCATTATTTACAGTAGCCAACATATGGAAACAAATGTTCATCAATGAATGAATGAATAAAGAAAATGTGGCATCTACATGTATATTAGATATAAAATAAGCCTTAAAAAAGAAAAATCACATGGCTGAACTTGGAGAACATTATGCTAGTGAGATAAGCCAAACACATAAAGACAAATATCACATGATCTCACTTTATAAGTAGAAGCTTAAAAAAAATTAAGTCAAACTAATAGTAGCAGAGACTAGAATAGTGCTTACCAGAGGCTGGGAGTAGGAAAAAAGGGAAGATATTGGTCAAAGGGTGAAAAATTCCGGTTATAGTATGAGTAATTTCTGGACACCTAATGTAGAGTGTGGTGGCTCTAGTCAATAATAATGTATTGTATATATGAATTTTGTTGTGATTGTACATCTCATGTGTTCTCATCATAGAAAAATGGTAACTATGAGAAGTGATGAATATGTTAATTAGTTTGATTATGGTAATGATTTCACACTGTATACATATATCAAAACATCACATTGTATACCTTAAATATATGGAATTTATATTTGTCAAAATAAATAAATAAATTTTAACCTACTTAGTGACTAGATAAATAATATGGTATAGGAATTCTTCAGGAAACAATACAAGAGTACTATTTTAAATGGGAATAAAATGAGTTTATTACCAAATGAAATTGTTTCATCATCAGGTTTTGTGTTTATAATTAAGCAGATGATACACACATGGTTAATAAAAATTAATCAGTGCAGAATGTCATACAAAGACATAAATTATCATGCCATCATTGCCCCCTATTGTCTTTCCCAGAAATAAATACTGTATTCAGTTTCTTGTGAATACTGCTAAAGATTTTGTGTTTGTGTGTGTGTGTGTGTGTGTGTGTGTGTGTGTAGCAGTAATATATTTATTTTTTGACAGAAACAGTAGCATGCTACAAACATTACTCCTTACTTTACATGTTTATTTTTTTCATTTAATATATATTTGGGAGATCCTGTATTCTTAGTATATACATGGGTGCCTCATTTTTAATGGCTTCCTATAATTCCATTATATGGATACACCAAGATTTATTTAATATTTCTTTATTGATGGATATTAAGTTTGTCTAATCTTTTTCTACTATAAATGATACTGCAATGAACAGCCTTTTCTTAGAAAGGCAATATAGGATAATAGTTATGAATTCATTTTTGAGTCCCTATTCTATCCAGCTGAACAATGTTAGGTAAATTATTTATTCTCTCTAAATCTCACTTTCCTCATCTGTAAAAATGGTGACAATAATATTACTAAGCCTCCAAGGTAGTTATGAGGGATAAATGAATAAAGTGCTTAAGACTATATTTGACTGGTAGGAAGCACTCAGTAAATGTTGTTGTTAATAACAGTACCTACAGTAGTAATAGTCATTGTGAGCATGTGGGAGATACAAATTTTCACCAATCTGATTGGCAAAAATGAAAATACCAATACATAAAATATGTTCCCTCCAAGATAGCTTGGGAATTGAACATATAAAGATATTAAAGAATGGCTTGTGTAAATAAATTCAACAATCATAAAAGTTAGTAGCAGGAAGGAAGGAAACTTTTTTCACTGAACTATCCAAAGCATCTGGAAGAATGCCTGTAATTGGATAGGAGCTTAATAAATATTTCTTCAATGCTGAAGGGGGTAGAGAGCTATAATACTGATCTATGAAATCCCTTTCAATACCATGGTTAACGTCTTCCCGAAACTGTGTTCTTGGGAGGAAAGTAATTCATCAGGATATTAAGAGAGATTTCATTATCAAATACATTTAGGGAGCAATTAAATGGTTTCCTTATTGAAGGACTCTTCAAATCTTTTATAATAAATATATATGTGACCTATGAAGATTTAATAATAAGTTTTAAGCCACAGAACACACCTTAGGAAAACCTAGGCTGAAATTGGTCTGATTCAGAATATGAATCAGACAAAATTTTAACATATATTAAAATTTTAACATATATGTGTTTTCATAGATGAGAGTATTGCCTGGTCATGAGTAGGACATGCAAAATAATTTCTAGGAATGGTAATGGGCCAGATGAACCAGAACTATAAATACTCTTCCCAGATTTTAGGGTTAAAGCTGAAGTTCCAGTACTTTGGCCACCTCATGCGAAGAGTTGACTCATTGGAAAAGACTCTGATGCTGGGAGGGATTGGGGGCAGGAGGAGAAGGGGACGACAGAGGATGAGATGGCTGGATGGCATGACGGACTCGATGGACGTGAGTCTGAGTGAACTCCGGGAGATGGTGATGGACAGGGAGGCCTGGCGTGCTGCGATTCATGGGGTCGCAAAGAGTCAGACACGACTGAGCAACTGAACTGAACTGAACTGAACTGAGTGCAGTTTATGATCCAGGAGTCACATAATTTTACACACACATATACACACAGTGTCCACTATCAGAGAATCTCATTCTTACCATATTGTAGAAAACCAAACTAAGCAGACACTGATCTCCTACTATATAAAGTAAGTATGTCATGTGCAAGATACAAATTTTCACCAATCTGATTGGCAAAAATGAAAATACCAATATATAAAATATGTTCCCTCCAAGATAGCTTGGGGATTGAACACATAAAGATATTAAAGAATGGCTTATGTAAATAAATTCAATAGTCAACAATTATGTGTGTGTGTATAAAATTATGTGACTGCTGGATCAAAAGTTATGACCAACCTAGATGGCATGTTGAAAGGCAAAGACATTACTTTGACAACAAAGGTCCATCTAGTCAAGGCTATGGTTTTTCCAGTGGTCATCTATGGATGTGAGAGTTGGGCTGTGAAGAAAGCTGAGCATCAAAGAATTGATGCTTTTGAACTGTGGTGTTGGAGAAGACTCCTGATAGTCCCTTGGACTGCAGGAAGATCCAACCAGTCCATTCTGAAGGAGATCAGCCTGGAGTTCTTTGGAGGGAATGATGCTAAAGCTGAAACTCCAGTACTTTGGCCACCTCATGCGAAGAGTTGACTCATTGGAAAAGACTCTGATGCTGGGAGGGATTGGGAGCAGGAGGAGAAGGGGACGACAGAGGATGAGATGGCTGGATGGCATCACGGACTCGATGGACGTGAGTCTGAGTGAACTCCGGGAGTTGGTGATAGATAGGGAGGCCTGGCGTGCTGCGATTCATGGGGTCGCAAAGAGTCGATCATGACTAAGCGACTGAACTGACTGACTGACTGATGTCATATAACCATCAATACTCTGAATTCTCAAAGGGAGCTTTTTGCCTTAGAAAATAACCATGTCTGTATGAATGTATAGCTCTTAACATCCCTCAAGAAAAAAAAAAAAAAGGAGTAACAGTTCAGAAGTATATTATTAGTATCTTGCTACAAGTTCCATACTTACAAAGGAGAATTTTTTAAAATGAAGAACTAGTGTTAGGGCTTGCTTTGAATTAAAAGTTTTCAGTCTAAACCTGTTGTTGTGTGGTAATAGAAGTTCACAAACACAAGTACTTAGGACAAAAAAAAAGAATAACTATAAGTGGAGAAAGTCCAGTTTACTGGAGAACAACCTAATACTACACAAAGTAGTACTTTTGAACATACAAACTCTCTGAGTCTTACAGTATACCCAGACAAAGTCAACTTACACTTTTCCATTTCAAAATAGTACAAATATTATTACACCCATTTTTCTCTTGTATAATTTGAGTACTTTGAGTTCATGTTCATTTCCATCTTTAAAATATAATCAATGTAATCACAGGAATCATTTCTGCTATATCAGAAATATGTTTTAAGTGCTGGTATTATCAACAAAGTGACTATTTGTAGTAACTATTTGTCAGTATCTTTGATACAGAAATAATCAGAATGCATTTGCATTTTTTCATAGTCCTTACAAAACAAAACAAAACAAAATAATATACTATAAATAGTTTTGTGGGAATTTCATGAACCTTTACAGAAAGTCTTACTGTTCTTCTTTTAGCTGTTTAATTGTAATGTCATAGTAACAGAAAGCAGCATACCCAATTCTGCATGGATGAATAAGCACATTCAACAAGGAAGATTTAATAGAGTAAATCAAACACTGGATTAAACATTTCTGCATAACAGACCACAAAATGGTCATTCATTTCACCAATGAATCCTTGGCATTAGAAGCAAATAGAAGTGCTACCAACATAATTAAACAGAGTATTAAGTGGCCTGATTGCTGTTTCCCTGTATTTTATCAAACTAACATCCAGTTAATTAGAATTGTCTAAACATACTCAAGCATACACTCTGAAAAGATTAAGTATCAGCACTGTTCATTTGGATTTCATCATTCAATAAAATAATTTGCTTTCTTCTGTTTTATTATCTGCAAAGTTTGAATGTATCAAATTCTGTATATGGTTACGCAAAGTAAAAAATTCATGCAAGCACATGGAACTCTGCAATATAGGATGGCTTCCCATTTAATTGTATTTGATTTTTCATTTTGGTAAGAAAAAATTCATATTTAAAAAGATAATTAAAGGGTGAGCTATCCCCTCCAGATTTGCTGACAAAAACCTCACATGAGAATTTACAACATAAATGTTCATAGCAAAAATTTAAAATATTCTATACTTTGTACTAATAGTCTTTCCTATTATTTGTGTTTTATTAGTACAGTCTGATTTTACTATAATACATTCATGTTTTATCTCAACACAAAAACATTTTAAATTGGTCTTTACAGGATATTGTTGAATAACCTAAGATTCAGAGTTTTATTTTCTCTGATCATCAAAGATAATATTTTTCTAAGTCTATGTATGACCCAAAACATTAAAAATAGAATCATTTCATGTTTGGACTGATTTGGTGACAAGTTTGAATATGATGAGGTCATTTGAGCCATATTGTATATTATCCATCGGAATAGATTAGGAGTTTAGAGAGAAATATATGAAATGCCTACCAAAAAGCGAGAATTATCTCTGTATTTCTATAGTATCTATTTCTACCATTGCCACTGTACCTTCTCCTGAAAAATACCCATCCTACATCCCTGCCCAAAGGCAACAATCATGTCTTAAATACCACTTGACTTCAAGCCTCTAACCACAGTTGACTGGAAGGAAAAGAATAAAGCTGACCCAAGAGAATCCATGGCTTGCCAAGATTTATGCCTAGAGTTGAGGTCTGTTTTTAAAAAATAACCCAGGCCAACCAGATTCCTTATTCAGGAAAATTTAAACAAATGAGACAGATAGAAGTTATAGTATAAGAGAAGCTGAAAGAAGTTTTGAGATTTGTCTTGATGTGAAGTGGGCTGGAGCAGTCATTGTGTAAAGCATCCATCTTGTTTATGGCCATAATCAAGATAAATACCAAAGGAAGTTGACTGATAAAGAGAAAGGAGAGTAGAAGAGAACTGCAAAGAGAAGTACAGTTGCCATGAGGGCAAGAGCAAGTTCCTGCCCTTGTGAAGAAAGACTTGTGTCTGTCCCAGGACGACTGTGTTTTTTGTTTTTTTTTTGTTTGTTTTTGTTTGTTTGTTTGTTTTATCCTTCAGTTCCAGCAGACTCCAGTGTCTGGAACAATAACACCCTATTTTCTTCAGGTAGCCTGTGTGAGTTTTGCCACCAAAACAGATTCAATAAAAAGATTTTTAAACACCTATGTAGTGGACCCTGCAAAATAAAAGACAATTACAGATGGCTCTGGGCAAACTATCTCTCCACCCGAAAATTTCAGCTGAAAGAGAATTTTATTATCAACATTCAAATATTGCATGTGTGTTTAGTCACTTCATTCATCCCTGACTCTTTGTAAATCTATGGACTATAGCCCACCACTCTCCTTCTGTCCATGGGATTCTCCAGAAAAGAATACTGGAGTGGGTTGCCATGCTCTACTCCAAGAGCTCTTCTTGACCCAGGGATCAAACCTGCATCTCCTGAACTGCAGGTGGATTCTTTACCCAGGGAGCAAATGGGAAGCCCATTCAAATATTATTGCAATTCAAATTTAAGTAATGATGAAGAAGTCATAGGATGAAAACAGATCTTAAGAGATAACCTGTTTATCTTTGCCTTCAGCCCAGTTTGTAGTCAAATTATTCCAGGTGGCTTGAAGAAGCTATTATATTTTGAATATCTCTGGAGAACTGTATCTCCATCTTTTTTGCCCATTTCTTCCCTGTTAGGAAACTACTACTGCAATGCTGGTTGCTATAATTTTTAATATTAAGTTTGGAAATCTAAGTGATATATTAATAACTTATTAACATATCATCATGAAGTGATTAAATATAAAACAACTGATGCCAGTTCAGCCTAGCATTCAAAATGTGACATACAATGGTCCCAATATATGCATGATATCAAGGACCCTGTGAGAAATGTTATAGAACTATCAAAACATATGAAATCAGCTGTGTTAATGATGAGTCCTCAGTTGCAGTCCTAATTTCCTTACAGCAGTGTACAAATTACAGGTTTTCCTCCAATATAAAGAAATAGAGGAAAACAATAGAATGGGAAAGACTAGAGATTGCTTCAAGAAAATTAGAGATACCAAGGGAACATTTCATGCAAAGATGGGCACAATAAAGGACAGAAATGGTATGGACCTAACAGAGGCAGAAGACAGTAAGAAGAAGTGGCAAGAATACACAGAAAAACTGTACAAAAAGCATCTTAATGACCTGGATAACCACAGTGGTGTGTTCACTCACCTAGAGCCGGACATTCTAGAGTGTGAAGTGAAATGGCTTTAGGAAGCATTACTACAAACAAAACTAGTGGAGGTGATGGAATTTCAGCTGAGGTATTTCAAATCTTAAAAGATGATGCTGTCAAAATGTTGCACTCATATGTCAGCAAATTTGGAAAACTTAGCAGTGGCAACAGGACTGGAAAAGGTCAGTTTTCATTCCAATCCCAAAGAAAGGCAATGCCAAAGAATGTTCAACTGACCACACAGTTGCACTCATTTCACATGCTAGCAAGGTAATACTCAAATTCCTTCAAGCTAGGCTTCAACAGTACATGAACTGAGAACTTAAAGATGTACAAGCTGGATTTAGAAAAGTCAGAGGAACCACAGATAAAATTGCCAACATCCGCTGGATCATAGAAAATGCAAGAGAATTCCAGAAAAACATCTACTTCTGCTTCATTGACTATGCTAAAACCTTTGACTGTGTGGATCACAACAAATTGTGGAAAATTCCAAAAGAGATGGGAATACCAGACCATCTTACCTGCCTCCAGAAAAATCTATTTGCAGGTCAAGAAGCAACAGTTAGAACCAGACATGGAACAATGGACTGGTTCCAAATTGGAAAAGGAGTAAGTCAAGGGAGTATATTACCACCCTGCTTATATAACTTATATACAGAGTACATCATGATAAATGCTGGGCTGGATGAAGCACAAGCTGGAATCAAGATTGCTGGGAGAAATATCAATAACTTCAGATATGCAGAAGACACCACCCTTATGGCAGAAAGTGAAGAGGAACTGAAGAGCCTCTTGATGAAAGTGAAAATGAGGGTGAAAAAGCTGGCTTAAAATTCAACATTCGTAAAACTAAGACCATGGCATCCTGTCCCATCACTTTATGGCAAATAGATGGGAAAACAATGGAAACAGTGACAGACTTTATTTTCTTGGGCTCTAAAATCACTACAGACGGTGACTGCAGCCATGAAATTAAAAGACTCTTGCTCCTTGGAAGGAAAGTTATGACAAACCTAGACAGCATATTAAAAAGCAGAGACATCACTTTTTTGATGAAGGTCCATCTAGTCAAGGCTATTATTTTTCCAGTATTCATGTATGGATGTCAAATTTGGACCATAAAGAAGGCTAAGCACTGAAGAATTGATGCTTTTGAACTGTGGTGCTGGATAAGACTCTTGAGAGTCTCTTGGACAGCAAGGAGATCAAACCAGTCAATCCTAAAGGAAATCACCCTGAATATTCATTGGAAGGACTAACACTAGAAGCTGAAGCTTCCATACTTTGGTCATACTGATGTGAAGAGCTGACTCACTGGAAAAGACCCTGATGCTGGGAAAGATTGAAGGCAGGAGGAAAAGGGGGTGACAGAGGATGAGATGGTTGGATAACATCATTGACTGAATAGACATGAGTTTGAGCAAACTCTGGGAGATAGTGAAGGACAGGGAAGCATGGCATGCTGCAGTCCATGAGATTGCGAAGAGTCAGACACAACTGAGTGACTGAACAGTAACAAATCAAAATAGAAAGATTGAAACTGTTGTAGCCAGTCTCCAAAATGGCTCCAATGGGTCCCATATCCTGGCAGTCATGGACTTGTGCAGTTCTTTCCCACTGAAATTCACTGTGTGTGTGTGTATGCTCCGTCATGGCTGACCTTTGTACAAATAGAATTTTGTGGACTTCAGAGGACAGGCCATTTAAGACATTGCAGTTTCCACCTTACTCTGTCTAGGATCACTCTCTCTGGGAAAATCCAGCTCTCAATTCATGAAAATACTCAAACAACTCTAAGGAGAGTTCAATGTGGCAGTAACTCTGTCCACAGGCAGCAAGGAACCAAGGCCTCCTCCCAGAAGCCATGTGAGTGAGTGAGCCTTCTTGGAAGTGGATCTTCCATTCCCAATTAAGCTTCAGATGCCCTGCAGTCTCAGCTGCCATCTTGACTGCAACCTCATGAAAGACCTCAAAACAGAACTGTTCAGCGAAACTGCTCCTGAATTCTTGATCCACAGAAACTGTAAAGTAATAAATACTTATTGTTTTAAGATACTGATTTTTAAAGTGATTTCTTATTCAGCAATAGGTAGCTAGTAAAAGAAATAAAGCCCTGCCACTCAATGGACATGAGTTTGAGTAAACTCCGGGAGTTGGTGATGGACAGGGATCCCTGTCATGCTGCAGTTCATGGGGTCGCAAAGAGTAGGACATAACTGAGCAACTGAGCTGAACTGAATCCACCTGAACATCTTCAATCATGCTGTCTCATGGAGAGAACTGTCACTGCTACATCTAAGAAATCTATGCCCCCGCTTCATCCCAAATATTTTAGTCAAGTCAAGCCCTAATCTAACCTTCCCAGATTTATCTATCACTACTTCTCCACTATCTATACTATATGATCCAGGAAAACTGGTCAACTTTACTACCCCATGAACATTTTTATGCCTCCATATCTTCATTCAAATAGTTTTCTCTCACTGAAAAGAATTTGCTTTTCCTATCTTTGCTGTGAAAATCGCATTTCCTTCAGAATCCCTCTCAGGTGCCATCCATTTTATGCAAGCTTTATTGATCTCCCAAACTGGGTGATACAGCTTTTTATTTTGAAGCTCTGTATTATTCAGGACTATTTTAGTTGCAAATGACAGAATCCTAACTCAGACTAGTTCAAGCAAAAAGTGAATTTATTTGTTCATGTAAGTGGGATATCCAAGGGATAGAGATGATTTAACCATGACTGGATCCTGAGGCTCAAACAATATCATAAGCTGTTTCTCTCTCTCTCTCTCTTCTTTACCTCCACATATAAAAGAAGACTCTGTTCCTATTTACCAGGGTCCCAGCAGGAATTGAGGACACACTCAACCTGTACAACTTGTTGCCATAGTTTGGGGAAACCTGCAAAGAATTCTGCAGCAATTACAACTGAGAAAAGCTGTTATCCTTTCTGGACCAGAAGAGATAAGGGATGGGAAGAGTTAACTGAACCCAGAGAGGAGAGCTATATGAAGGTCACCTGGCATGTGCTGTGACTTCAGTAGAGGGATGTAACCAATTACACAGCAACCTTGCAAAGGGGGGGAAAAAAAAAAACAGGAACAAATACCTTGGATGGCCTCATTTTCCTCCCTTGTATTAATTTCTTAAAGCTCCTCGTTGGCTAAACCCAACAAGAAAACAGAGGACAAAGAAGTCCATTAATATATTTGATAAAGGTCAGCCTTCTGAAGTCTACAGTAGGATAGAAAAAGGTAGATAATAGATCTGAAGAGAGGAAGGGAAAATATTTCAGACACCCGACTTTATCATGCCCCCATATATAGGCTTATGGCACAGGACAGGCTAGTCAGGTTGACCAGCTAGTGTCACATGGTCACCCTGGGGGAAAAGGACTGAGGTGGGGGCAAGGTGACACAATAATGAACAGAATCATCAGAACCATAGATTGGTATGAGGTAGTACCCCAAATGCTACTGGATGAAAAATATGTCTAGTGCAAACCCAATTCTGCTTTAGACTATTTTTGACGGCAATTAATTTCAGTCTTAAGTTATACTTAGTTCTGACTTTTTCTATCCCACCAATCAGATTAGAAGTACCTAGAGAACACAACTTATGTATTTTTCTAATCATCTTTAAGTCCGCTGCAGCATTCATCACAATACATGGAACAATTCTTAAATAAAATTAATGAGTAATATTAATGAATATTCAGTTGGAAATCTTTTGTTTATATGTTTTGAGAACAGTTAATGGAAATATAAATAAAGCTTTTATCTTCGTTCTATTTTGAGACATTTCATATGTTCCAAGTTGGCTCAGAGATGTCTTTTTTAAATGCCTGGAAATGAATGTTTTGCATGTTTTCCCTCTTACAAAAAAATTATACCAGAGCTTGCATCACTGGCAAAGATGCCCTTATCTAAGAGTGAGATGAGGTTAGGATTTACAATCTGTCAGATTTTCTCAGCTAGAAATCATGCCCTCAAATCACATTTCCTGCACAAACATGGATGCTTCGCTCCATATATTTATGTCCGTCTGTTTCTGGGCATTTAGACCTACTAAAAAGTTGGTTTGACCTTTGCCATAGATGTTAAATAGTGATGAAGTTGGGAGAGATTAAAAGTACTATATGTCATGTGTTATTTCTCCTAATAGAACTCTGAAATGTTTATATTACATAAACTTATGTGCAAAAAGTATTTGTTAGTGAAATGAAATAGTTATATCCTTATTATCCAAGAGGAACACATTTATCTTAATAAAATGACAGAGCATTGCAAATTTCGTAGAAGTGGCAGGATTTGACTTGCTAAAATGAAATGTTGACAAAAATTTTCATATAATATAATAAATATTAGTTTAATATTGCCAAAAATGGCATTAATCTTTGAAACTAAATTTGTAAACTTGTCTTCATTTTTTTCTTTACAAACTGCCAGGCTCCATTAGGACCTAGTCTTAGAATAAGAAATGTTGTCAAAAAACAAGATCCCTATATATGCTGCCTACAAGAGACCCACCTCAAAACAACGGACACATACAGACTGAAAGTGAAGGGCTGGAAAAAGATATTCCACCCAAATAGAGACCAAAAGAAAGCAGGAGTAGCAATACTCATCTCCAATAAAATAGTCTGTAAAACAAAGGCTGTGAAAAGAGACAAAGAAGGCCACTACATAATGATCAAAGGATCAATCCAAGAAGAAGATATAACAACTATAAATATATATGCACCCAACATAAGAGCACCGCAATATGTAAGACAAATGCTAACAAGCATGAAAGGGGAAATCAACAATAACACAATAATAGTGGGAGACTTTAATATCCCACTCACACCTATGGACAGATCAACTAAACAGAAAATTAACAAAGAAACACAAACTTTAAATGATACATTAGACCAGTTAGACCTAATTGATATCTATAGGACATTTCACCCCAAAACAATGAATTTCACCTTTTTCTCAAGTGCTCACGGAACCTTCTCCAGGATAGATCACATCCTGGGCCATAAATCTAACCTTGATAAATTCAAAAAACTTGAAATCATTCCAAGCATCTTTTCTGACCATAATGCATTAAGATTAGATCTCAATTACAGGAGAAAAACTATTAAAAATCCCAACATATGAAGGCTGAACAACACGCTTCTGAATAACCAACAAATCACAGAAGAAATCAAAAAAGAAATAAAATTATGCATAGAAACTAATGAAAATGAAAACACAACAACCCAAAACCTGTGGGACACTATAAAAGCAGTGCTTAGAGGAAAGTTCATAGCAATACAGGCATACCTCAAGAAACAAGAAAAAAGTCAAATAAATAACCTAACTCTACACCTAAAGCAACTAGAAAAGGCAGAAATGAAGAATCCCAGGGTTAGTAGAAGGAACGAAATCTTAAAAATTAGGGCAGAAATAAATGCAAAAGAAACAAAAGAGACCATAGCAAAAATTCAACAAAGCCAAAAGCTGGTTCTTTGAAAGGATAAATAAAATCGACAAACCATTAGCGAGACTCATCAAGAAACAAAGAGAGAAAAAACAAATCAATAAAATTAGAAATGAAAATGGAGAGATCACAACAGACAACACAGAAATACAAAGGATCATAAGAGACTAATATCAGCAATTATATGCCAATAAAATGGACAACGTGGAAGAAATGGACAGATTCTTAGAAAAGTACAACTTTCCAAAACTGAACCAGGAAGAAATAGAAAATCTTAACAGACCCATCACAAGCATGGAAATTGAAACTGTAATCAGAAATCTTCCAGCAAACAAAACCCCAGGTCCAGACGGCTTCACAGCTGAATTCTACCAAAAATTTTGAGAAGAGCTAACACCTATCCTACTCAAACTCTTCCAGAAAATTGCAGAGGAAGGTAAACTTCCAAACTCATTCTATGAGGCCACCATCACCCTAATACCAAAACCTGACAAAGATGCCACAAAAAAAGAAAACTATAGGCCAATATCACTGTTGAATATAGATGCAAAAATCCTCAACAAAATTCTAGCAATCAGAATCCAACAACACATTAAAAAGATCATACACCATGACCAAGTGGGCTTTATCCCAGGGATGCAAGGATTCTTCAATATCCGCAAATCAATCAATGTAATTCACCACATTAACAAATTGAAAAATAAAAGCCATATGATTATCTCAGTAGATGCAGAGAAACCCTTTGACAAAATTCAACATCCATTTATGATAAAACCTCTTCAGAAAGCAGGAATAGAAGGAAGATGCCTCAACATAATAAAAGCTATATATGACGAACCCACAGCAAACATTATCCTCAATGGTGAAAAATTGAAAGCATTTCCCCTAAAGTCAGGAACAAGACAAGGGTGCCCACTTTCACCGCTACTATTCAACATAGTTTTGGAAGTTTTGGCCACAGCAATCAGAGCAGAAAAAGAAATAAACGGAATCCAAATTGGAAAAGAAGAAGTAAAACTCTCACTGTTTGCAGGTGACATGATCCTCTACATAGAAAATCCTAAAGACTCCACCAGAAAATTACTAGAGCTAATCAATGAATATAGTAAAGTTGCAGGGTATAAAATCAACACACAGAAATCCCTTGCATTCCTATACACTAATAATGAGAAAGTAGAAAAAGAAATTAAGGAAACAATTCCATTCACCATTGCAACGAAAAGAATAAAATACTTAGGAATATACCTACCTAAAGAAACTAAAGACCTATATATCGAAAACTATAAAACACTGATGAAAGAAATCAAAGAGGACACTAATAGATGGAGAAATATACCATGTTCATGGATTGGAAGAATTAATATAGTGAAAATGAGTATACTACCCAAAGCAATCTACAGATTCCATGCAATCCCTATCAAGCTACCAGCGATATTTTTCACAGAACTAGAACGAATAATTTCAAGATTTGTATGGAAATACAAAAAACCTCGAATAGCCAAAGCAATCTTGAGAAAGAAGAATGGAACTGGAGGAATCAACTTGCCTGACTTCAGGCTCTACTACAAAGCCACAGTCATTAAGACAGTATGGTACTGGCACAAAGACAGAAATATAGATCAATGGAACAAAATAGAAAGCCCAGCGATAAATCCACACACCTATGGACACCTTATCTTCGACAAAGAAGGCAAGAATATACAATGGAGTAAAGACAATCTCTTTAACAAGTGGTGCTGGGAAAACTGGTCAACCACTTGTAAAAGAATGAAACTAGATCACTTTCTAACACCACACACACAAACAAACTCAAAATAGATTAAAGCTCTAAACGTAAGACCAGAAACTATAAAACTCCTAGAGGAGAACATAGGCAAAACACTCTCCGACATAAATCAGAGCAGGATCCTCTATGATCCATCTCCCAGAACACTGGAAATAAAAGCAAAAATAAACAAATGGGATCTAATTAAAATTAAAAGCTTCTGCACAACAAAGGAAACTATAAGTAAGGTGAAAAGACAGCCTTTTGAATGGGAGAAAACAATAGCAAATGAAGCAACTGACAAACAACTAATCTCAAAAATATACAAGCAACTTATGCAGCTCAACTCCAGAAAAATAAACGACCCAATCAAAAAATGGGCCAAAGAAATAAATAGGCATTTCTCCAAAGAAGACATATGGATGGCTAACAAACACACGGAAAGATGCTCAACATCACTCATTATCAGAGAAATGCAAATCAAGACCACAATGAGGTACCATTTCACACCAGTCAGAATGGCTGTGATCCAAAAGTCTACAAGCAATAAATGCTGGAGAGGATGTGGAGAAAAGGGAACCCTCTTACACTGTTGGTGGGAATGCAAACTAGTACAGCCACTATGGAAAACAGTGTGGAGATTCCTTTAAAAATTGCAAATAGAGCTCCCTTATGACCCAGCAATCCCACTGCTGGGCATACACACCGAGGACACCAGAATTGAAAGAGACACATGTACCCCAATGTTCATTGCTGCACTGTTTATGATAGCCAGGACATGGAAGCCACCTATATGTCCATCAGCAGATGAATGGATAAGAAAGCTGTGGTACATATACACAATGGAGTATTCCTCAGCCATTAAAAAGAATACATTTGAATCAGTTCTAATGAGATGGATGAAACTGGAGCCAATTATACAGAGTGAAATAAGCCAGAAAGAAAAACACCAATACAGTATACTGACACATATATACGGAATTTAGAAAGATGGTAATGATAACCCTGTATGAGAGACAGCAAAAGAGACACAGATGTATAGAACGGACTTTTGGACTCTGAGGGAGAGGGAGAGGGTGGGATGACTTGGGAGAATGGCATTTAAACATGTATACTATCATGTAAGAAACGAAGTGCCAGTCTATGTTTGATACGGGATACAGGATGCTTGGGGCTGGTGCATGGGGATGATCCAGAGAGATGATATTGGGTGGCAGGTGGGAGGGGGATTCAGGATTGGGAGCTTGTATACCCCCATGGTGGATTCATGTCAATGTATGGCAAAACCAATACAGTATTGTAAAGTAAAATAAAGGAAAAATCAAAAAAAAAAAAAAAAGAAAGAAATGTTGTCAAGGCAGTTGAAGTATGAATAATGTGGGAAATGTTGTGACCACAATCATACATATTACAGGTGTGAAAATATGTGCAAACACGAATACAAAATGATCCTAACTTTTGATTTGCTATAATTTATTTGTAAAAAGAAATACTTTAGTTTATAAATGCTATCGAAATTATCCTTTCTTATTATTTATCCTCAATTTCACACATTCACTTACTTCTTATATTTTCTGTTGTGAGTCTTTTTCTCTAAAGAAACCATCAAACAGCTTCTGCAAAAAGTTATTTTTTATTTACTTTTTATCTTTTTATTTTGTATTGGAGTATAGCCAATTAACAAGGTTGTAATAGTTTCAGGTGAACAGCAAAGGAACTCAGCCACAGATATACATGTTTCATTGGAAGGACTGATGTTGAAACTGAAGCTCTAATACTTTAGCCACCTGAGGTGAAGAGCCAATTTATTGAAAAAGACCCTGATTCTGGAAAAGATTGAGGGCAAGAGGAGAAGGGGATGATAGAGGATAAAAAGGTTGGATGGCATAACCAACTCAATGGACATGTTTGAGCAAACTTTGGGAGATAGTGAAGGACACAGGAAACTGGTGTCATGCAGTTTATGGGGTTGCAAAGAGCCAGACACAACTTAGCGATTGAACAACAAGAACAACAAAATAACATAAGCCTGCCAAATAAAGATCTATTCATTCTGCCAAGAAGGATGGGAGAAGACACACAGGAGATGGTAACATTAAGGCAGGCCTTAAAGAATGAATAGAATTTAAATAGATGGAAATGAATTAAAAAGACATTAAAAAGAAGAGAGAACATGATTTGAGATATGGAGGCAGCAAAATCCATGAGGTTTGAGGAAGAGAACAGACCTATTTGGTTGTAGTATGGAACACAAAGAAGAATTGTTTAAAAATGAGGTTCTAAAAGTAGGTTATACTGAGGTCCGACTCTTAGATACCTCATGGACTGCAGCCTACCAGGCTCCTCCATCCATGGGATTTTCCAGCAGCAGCATACTAAGGTCATGATAGACTTTGAATGACAGGGTAAGAATTGTGGACTTTACAGCTAACTGGAAGCACTGTGAGCTTTTGGTACAGGGAAAGGTATAATTATATCCTTAGAAGAGAATTCTGCTTGTGGTATGAAGGATATAGTGGAAAATAGGAGACATATTACTTAGGAAACTATTGCAACAATTGAAAAAGGAAAATGAGTAATGAAACGAGGGCAGTGACAGTGAGAAAGGAATGAGAATGAATTTAGGAGACTTATTAGTAACTATGACATACCAGTCAATATATTGTGGAGTGGATGTGAGAAGAAGCAGTAAGCCAAACTCGACCCTAGATGATTGGAGAATGGCAATGAAACCAAAGAATATTTTATCAAGGCTACCATGTTGCCCAATTCTAGGAGGAACCATTGACATTGTGGTCTATATAAATGACATCCTCTGGAGTGGTGCAGCACACAGCACACAGATATAAACAAGAGTCTTTCTGTTTCCCTCCTTTATTAAGAAAGTGTTATTTACAGGTATCAGCCAATGAAAAATTTAATGACATTGATTTCTGACATGACTAGTTACCCATATAGTAAAGAGAAAGAAAAATGGTAAGAATATAAAATTTAGGGAAAACCAAGTGGACAAGTGAAGCTGAATAGTAAACCATTGAAGTGAAGGGTTGTTTGTTTAAATGCCACCACTTTGGGCTTCCCCAGTGGCTCAGTGGTAAAGAATCCACCTGCAATGAAGGAAATGCAGGAGACGCTAGTTCTATCCTTGGATTGGGAAGATCCCCTGGAGGAGGGCATGGCAACATACTCCAGTTTTCTTTCCTGGAGAATCCCATAGACAGAGGAGCCTGATGGGCTGCAGTCCATGGGGTCACATAGAGCTGGACACTACTGAAGCAACTGAGCACATGTATTAGTTTACTATGCTGTTTCATTTGCTTTGTTACAAAAAGCAGTTGTCTGGGACTAATAGTAAGCTTTCAAACTAGTGTTCTCAGGGTTTAGGATAAAGTGGAGTTTGTATTAACAGCTTTATTAGAAATAGTTACTATACCATAGAATTCAATCACTTAAAGTATATAACTCAATGGGTTTTTCATTTACTTATAGAGTTGTGCAACAAAACAATTTTAGAACATATTAATCACTCCCTCAAAAGTCCATACTCTTTAACTATCACCCCCTTTTCCCTTTTGACACCCTCCTCCACTTCTCAGCTCCTGGCAGCCATTAACCTACTATTTCTATAAATGTTCCTGTTCTGGACATTTCACATGAATAGAATCATAGAATAAGTGGTCTTTTGTGGTTGGCTTCTTTCATAATGCATGTTTTCAGGGTTTGCTCTTGCTTGAAAACATGCATTCTTTTGTATGGCTGAATAACATTCCATTGTACAAATATACCACAGTTTGTTTGTTCACTCATCAGTAGATTGACATTTGGATTGTTTCTACCTTTTGGCTATTATGAGTAATGCTAGAACAAAAGAGCCTCTTGATGAAAGTGAAAGAGGAGAGTGAAAAAGTTGACTTAAAGCTCAACATTCAGAAAAGTAAGATCATGGCATCTGGTCCCATCACTTCATGGCAAATAGATTGGGAAACAGTGAAAATAGTGGCTGGCTTTATTTGGAGGGGCTTCACAATCACTGCAGATGGTGATTGCAGCCATGAAATTAAAAGACACTTACTCCTTGGAAGGAAAGTTATGATCAACCTAGACAGAATATTAAAAAGCAGAGACATTACTTTGTCAACAAAGGTCCGTCTAGTCAAGGCTATGGTTTTACCCGTGGTCATGTATGGATGTGAGAGTTGGACTATAAAGAAAGCTGAGGGCCAAAGAATTGATGCTTTTGAACTGTGGTGTTGGAGAAGACTCTTGAGAGTCCCTTGGACTGCAAAGAGGTCCAACCAGTTCATCTTAAAGGAGATCAGTCCTGTGTGTTCCTTGGAAGGACTGATGTTGAAGCTGAAACTCCAATACTTTGGCCACCTGATGCGAAGAGCTGACTCATTGGAAAAGACCCTGATGCTGGGAAAGATTGAGGGCAGGAGGAGAAGGGGACGACGGAGGATGAGATGGTTGGATGGCATCACTGACTCAATGGACATGGGTTTGGGCGAACTCCAGGAGTTGGTGATGGACAGGGAGGCCTGGTGTGCTGCAGTTCATGGGATTGCAAAGAGTCAATCACGACTGAGTGACTGAACTGAACCATAAATATTTGTGTACAAGTTTTATTTTATTTTATTTTATTTATTTTTGGCTGTGCTGGGTCTTCACTGTGGTGTGTGGGCTTCACATTGCAGTGGCTTCTCTTGTGGAGCACCGGCTCTAGGTGCACAGCCTTTAGTAGCTGTTGTGTGAGGGCTCAGTATTTGCAGTTCCTGGGCTATAGACCAGGCTCAATAGTTGTGGTGCAGGGGCTTAGTTGCTTTGTGTCATATGGGATCTTCCTGGATCAGGGATTGAACGCATGTCTCCTGCATTGGCAGGTGGATTCTTTACCACTGAGCCAACATGTACAAGTTTTTGAATGGACATTTGTTTTTGTTTCTTTTAGGTGTATACCTAGTAGTGGGATTATTGAATCATGTGATAATTCCATGTTTAATGTCTGAGGAAATGTCAAGACTGTTTTCCAAAGTGACTGCACCATTTTCCTTTCCCACCTGCATTGTATCACAGTTCTGATTGTCCATATCTTTGCTAACACTTCTCATTATCTGACTTTTTAATGGTAGCCATGCTAGTAAAAATGAAATAGCATCTCATTACAGTTTTTATTTGCATTTCCCTAATTGTTTGGGAGCTAACTGCAGACCTTCAAACTAATATCCTCACATTTAGGATAATGAAAAGTTTATTTTAAAATCTTGACATCAGTTTACTTAAGAAGATGTATACCTGTGGCTGATTCATGTTGAAGTTTGACAGAAAACAACAAAATCACAATTATCCTTCAATTAAATAATAAATAAAATTTTAAAAAAGAAGATATATTTACATCATTTGAGTGTGTAAATTAGAAAGAATTGAAAAATGTTAACATTAAAAGATATATTGAGTAGACCTACTAGGTATAACATATCAGCAGTGTATATAAAAGGTGGATAAGAAGTTGACAGATCCTTCTTTGAGAAAATAGACAAGAAATGGCTTATAATACCAGAAATTAGATGATAAGTGCCATTATAAAGGAATAAACAGAATGTCATGGACATGCAAAGGAAGGAGTTCTTCCTTCTGATATGGGGGCTGGTAGAAATCCTTAATGAGTTTGAAGCAGTAAAGTCGAGATATGTTTGAAGAACTAGGAAGAGGTCTGTCATACTGTAACTAAACAAATCTGTCAGAACTTATTTCTTCACATAAAGATTTTTTTAGGTAATAAAATATGTATTCTGGATGTTTCTATAATTTGTAGGTGAAATAGCCCATTTTTTCCCTTTATTCAATCAATATATGAATTCTTACATTGTCCATTAAACATTTATGCTGATTAGGACAGTGTGTGGGATCAATCTGACCAGAGATTGAAACCATGCCCCCTGCAGTGGAGGCACAGTTTTTAATCACTGGACTGCCAGTTCAGTTCAGTTGCTCAGTCGTGTCCGACTCTTTGTGACCCCATGAATGGCAGCACGCCAGGCCTCCTGTCACCACCTCCAGGAGTTCACTCAGACTCACGTCCATAGAGTCTGTGATGCCATCCAGCCATCTCATCCTCGGTCATCACCTTCTCCTCCTGCCCCCAATCCCTCCCAGCATCAAAGTCTTTTCCAATGAGTCAACACTTCGCATGAGGTGGCCAAAGTACTGGAGTTTCAGCTTTAGCATCATTCCTTCCAAAGAAATCCCAGGGCTGATCTCCTTCAGAATGGACTGATTGGATCTCCTTGCAGTCCAAGGGACTCTCAAGAGTCTTCTCCAACACCACAGTTCAAAAGCATCAATTCTTTGGTGCTCAGCCTTCTTCACAGTCCAACTCTCACATCCATACATGACCACAGGAAAAACCATAGCCTTGACTAGATGGACCTTAGTCGGCAAAGTAATGTCTCTGCTTTTGAATATGCTATCTAGGTTGGACATAAATTTTCTTCCAAGGAGTAAGCATCTTTTAATTTCATGGCTGCAATCACCATCTGCAGTGATTTTGCAGCCGAGAAAAATAAAGTTTGACACTGTTTCCACTGTTCCCCATCTATTTCCCATGAAGTGATGGGACCGGATGCCATGATCTTCATTTTCTCAGTGTTGACCTTTAAGCCAACTTTTTCGATCTCCTCTTTCACTTTCATCAAGAGGCTATTTAGTTCCTCTTCACTTTCTGCCATAAGGGCGGTGTCATCTGCATATCTGAGGTTATTGATATGTCTCCCAGCAATCTTGATTCCAGCTTGTGTTTCTTCCAGTCCAGGATTTCTCATGATGTACTCTGCATATAAGTCAAATAAGAAGGGTGACAATATACAGCCTTGATGTACTCCTTTTCCTATTTGGAACCAGTCTGTTGTTCCATGTCCAGTTCTAACTGTTGCTTCCTGACCTGCATACAGATTTCTCAAGAGGCAGGTCAGGTGGTCTGGGATTCCCATCTCTTTCAGAATTTTCCACAGTTTATTGTGATCCACACAGTCAAAGGCTTTGGCATAGTCAATAAAGCAGAAATAGATGTTTTTCTGGAATTCTCTTGCCTTTTTGATGATCCAGCAGATGTTGGCAATTTGATCTCTGGTTCCTCTGCCTTTTCTAAAACCAGCTTGAACATCAGGACAGAGCGTGGTGCACTGGAGAAGGGAATGGCAAGCCACTTCAGTATTCTTGCCTTGAGAAACCCATGAACAGTATGAAAAGGCAAAATGATAGGATACCAAAAGAACTCCCCAGGTCATTAGGTGCCCAATATGCTACTGGAGATCAGTGGAGAAACAACTCCAGAAAGAATGAAGGGATGGAGCCAAAGCAAAAACAATATCCAGTTGTGGATGTGATTGGTGATAGAAGCAAGATCCAATGCTGTAAAGAGCAATATTGCATAGGAACCTGGAATGTCAGGTCCATGAATCAAGGTAAATTGGAAGTGGTCAAACAAGAGATGGCAAGGGTGAACGTCAACATTCTAGGAATCAGCGAACTAAAATGGACTGGAATGGGTGAATTTAACTCAGATGACCATTATATCTACTACTGCGGGCAGGAATCCCTCAGAAGAAATAGAGTAGCCATCATGGTCAACAAAGGAGTCCAAAATGCAGTACTTGGATGCAATCTCAAAAACGACAGAATGATCTCTGTTCATCTCCAAGGCAAACCATTCAATATCACAGTAATCCAAGTCTATGCCCCAACCAGTAATGCTGAAGAAGCTGAAGTTGAACGGTTTTATGAAAACCTACAAGACCTTTTAGAACTAACACCCAAAAAAGATATCCTTTTCATTATAGGGGACTGGAATGAAAAAATAGGAAGTCAAGAAACGCCTGGAGTAACAGGCAAATTTAACCTTGGAATGCAGAATGAAGCAGGGCAAAGACTAATAGAGTTTTGCCAAGAAAATGCACTGGTCATAGCAAACACCCTCTTCCAACAACACAAGAGAAGACTCTACACATGGACATCACCAGATGATCAACACCGAAATTAGACTGATTATATTCTTTGCAGCCAAAGATGGAGAAGCTCTATACAGTCAACAAAAACAAGACCAGGAGCTGACTGTGGCTCAGATCATGAACTCCTTATTGCCAAATTCAGACTTAAATTGAAGAAAGTAGGGAAAACCGCTAGACCATTCAGGTATGACCTAAATCCAATCCCTTATGATTATACAGTGGAAGTGAGAAATAGATTTAAGGGCCTAGATCTGATAGATAGAGTGCCTGATGAACTATGGAATGAGGTTCATGACATTGTCCAGGAGACAGGGATCAAGACCATCCCCATGGAAAAGAAATGCAAAAAAGCAAAATGGCTGTCTGGGGAGGGCTTACAAATAGGTGTGAAAAGAAGAGAGCTGAAAAGCAAAGGAGAAAAGAAAAGATATAAGCATCTGAATGCAGAGTTCCAAAGAATAGCAAGAAGAGAGATAAGAAAGCCTTCTTCAGCGATCAATGCAAAGAAATAGAGGAAAACAACAGAATGGGAAAGACTAGAGATCTCTTCAAGAAAATGAGAGATACCAAGGGAACATTTCATGAAAGGATGGGCTCGATAAAGTACTGCCAGGGAAGTCCCATATTGCATTTAGTTTCAAAGCTCAATATACATTGTTCAAAATTACACATTATTCTTCCACTGAAAACGCTACCAATAGCCTATATATTGTAAAGGAACTCATTTCAAACTATATTTGTCAATGTCCTAATCAGCATAAATGTTTAATGGACAATGTAAGAATTCATATATTGATTGCATCAAGGAAAGAAACTAGCTATAATAAAAATTAATAAATAATGGTTTCAACCCCTGATCAAGAAACTAAGATTCCACATGCCATGTGGCATGGCTAAAATACATGTATTAAAAAAACTTAGTGCAATGAGGTAATATTAATACTTGCCATCATTTCTTATGGGGCTGCTGTGCCAGACACTCTGTTAAGTATTTTAAATACATTATCTCTAATCCTTTGGGCAACTTTACAAGTTAGATATTTTCATCTTCATTTTACAGATTGAATAGCTGAAATTTGGAGAGATACAGACATTTGAGACATAATTCCTATATTGAACTCTCTCATACATAACTAACTTTTCAAACTCTTTTATTGGGCTACAAACCCCATTTGTACAATGTGACTATAATCTGGCCTCCCACAAACCTTGACACAAAACTTGACTCCTTCACTGACTTTCACAAGAATTCTAATCATATTGAGCATATCGTTGTTTGTCTTTGCTCTTTTATTTTCAGTTTTACTGAAAATCTGTGGGTACACAGGAACACACTGCATGTTGCATAGAATTTAATGATGAAAATCCTCTTAAGTTCCTCTAGTTGCATCATCAATGTGTGTGTGTGTGTGTGTGTGTGTGTGTGTGTGTGCTGAGCAGGGAGTGAGCAGTGATTCTTCCATTCTCTCCTTCCTTTTTACTTGCCATCTTCCTCCTTACTGTCTGGTCTTTTTGACTTGGATATACTTTGATCTAAGACCTTTCCCCTGGACCTTTAAATCTTGCTCCTTTATTCAGCAGCACTGTTCAAGCTTACCTCAGCTCTTCCAAACTCATGCAGCAGATATAAATTTTCTGTCTCAAAAGTCAGATATGAAGCAATATAACTTCTATTTTACTGTAATTCACAAATCCCATTTTCACAAATGGCAGAAAACTTGAACTTGTGATTTCAATGTAACTTAGTCACCTCTAGTTGTAAATGTGGTGAGTGCAGGATTTGAAATTATCACTTCCTCCTTCTCCTTTTATCTTCAAAACTGGTTCCATCAGCACTGTCTTTATCTCTTCTTGGGGCTCTGGAGCACGTAGTTGCTTTACGCGCACCACGTTGAGGTAGGCATGATGTATGCCGCCGGCCCTAAGGTCTATCTACCTAAACACCTCCCACCACCGTTGCTCATCTACTGTCAAGGTACATCCCTAGGAGACGTTTAGCTTTTAGTACACTACACTTTGAGAAGCTAGACAGTGGTGTGTTGTGGTCTGCTTTCCACAGTCCAAAAACAAAAGCATAAAAAAAGTCTTGTTTAGTGGCTGATAATAATACAAACTCCATGTTCTCAGCTTTATATATAAAATTCTAAATATAAAATTTCTATATATAGAAAAATTTTCTATATATAAAATTTTAAATTCCAGGAACATTTTTATTTATCAACTATACTTGGATCTTACAAATCAAAATAATTTGCCTTTTAAATTATCATGTTTGTTATAAGTTTCAAAATCCAATTAGCAACCCAATAGACATTTTTGTTTTAAGACAGGCTCATCCAGCAAGCAAAGGCAGGGAATGTTGAAAGCTGTCTCTGTTGCCCAAATAGTGGGAAAGGATAATGGATACAAGGAATAGAGGCAATGGAGATAAAATATCTCAAAATATTAACTCGCAATAACTCACATACATCCCCACAGGAGCTCAACAAACAAAGGTTCCTAAATTTACCACTATTCACACTCCCTAAAAAGCAGTGGAAAATTAGAAAAATATAATAATCATTTCTGTTACATAATAATATAGTATTAATGTACAGACATAATTTTAATATTTACTTACTAGAGAAGAGGAAGAAAAAATGACATGCTGAAAAATATTACACTTCCGTACATGTTCCATTGAAACTGTTTTTGTCAACTTTTGTGAACAAGGACCTAAGAAGCATTACTATAAATTGCGTTGCCTACACTGTTATTCTAGGACAGTAAGCTCCATGAGGTCAGATATGTTGTCTGTTTTGTTTACTTATTTTATCCTTGGTGATTAGCATAAGGTCTGGAATATAATAGTAGGAGCTCAATAAATACTTGTCACATAAATGAATGCTGGAATTCGTTTGGCATGCACAGTGTTGACAATAAGAGAATAATTGCCAGTATTTAAAAATTGGATTATTTCTTGTGAAAATATAGGTTTTGAGGCTATCTTGAAAATTCAAAGGATATGGCAGTACTGGATCTATATTCCCACAGGACAACTGAATTGAGTAGCAAATTTGGTTTTCCAGTTCACCACAATCTCCACTGGTTCTTTTTCTCAGATAGCCCACTTCCTTCATTCAGATTACGTGCCTTATCTGTGTAGATACTTGAGTTTATGATCCTTAAAGTTATTACTTCAATCTACACACATACACATGCATATGCACGCATAAACTAAATAACTATGTTGAGATATCTACTATTTGAATGGAACAAGTAGCCCATGAGGAAATGTACATTTAATCCATTTTCTGATTTGTTATTTTTGAAATTTTGAGGTATAAAACATTTCAAAAAATTAAGTATAAACTTCTCATATAAGGTTTTTTAAATCAAATTTTTTTTTAATTGAAGGATAATGCTTTACATTATTGCATTGGTTTCTGCCAAACATCAACATGAATCAGCCATATCTCATGTAAGGTTTTAAAAATCCACAGAAACTTTCTCCTTTATTTACCAATAGAACTTCTTAATCATTTGTAACTTCTTAATACACTTCCCAAATAGTGTAGCTTCTGAATTCTTCAAGAAAAAGAACAGAGTATCCACTTGTTCCCCTATAGTTTTCCTTGAAGAATTGTTTTTCACCTGCTCCCAGTTTCTTTTGGTTACTAAATCTGTCAGCTTATTTGTTCAGCTTGTTCTGTGGAGACATTTTACATTGTTCTACATACTTTATTGAGTGCCCTTGAAGTTTTCTTGACTCTTCCTTCAGAACATTATGGTGCATGGGGTAGATATAAGCTCACAACTTAACTACTCCTCACGGAATTCATGATGATACATTTCTATCAGACAGAAAATCAAACTCAGATTGCCTCAAGTTAAAAGTATTTATTGACTTGTATAACTGAATATCAAGGAGTATGGTTCAAACCATGTCACTAGAACTCCACTGGTCTCCATTTTTCAGCTTTACCTTTTTCTGTATGTCACTCCTTTTTCAGACTGTGGTGGCCCTCCAGTGGCTTTAGGCTTTCCTCTTCTAGGGGCAAGATCCTCTTAGATAAACACATTTCCAATAGGGAAGATAATTTGCTTTTCTTTTAATTGATTCAGTAAAAGTCTCATTAGCTCCAACTGGGCCATGTGTCCATCTCTGACCCAATCATTGTGGAAATATGATGTTCTCTGTGTCAAGGATCAAGTGACATAGGGGTTTCCCCTAAAGCTTGGGACGGACTTAGTTCCACCCTAAGCACATAAACTGAATAGAAGAGAGAGAGTTCTGAGGAAATTATGATACATTTTGTCACAAACCATATAGTGAATATAGTGAACCAAATAATGAATACCCTCAGGGGCAAAAGTAATAGATAACTCCTACAAAAAACAATGAGTAGGAAAATACAATGGGCTACATTTAAAATTTTTACTGACATTTTAAATGTACATGTAATTCAATTTCTTTTAGACCCTGTTAATTTCTTTCACATCACAGAATTCAAGTGTGTGTGCATGCTAAGTCACTTCAGTCATGTTCAACTCTTTGCTATGCTATGGGCTGTAACCCTCCAGGCTCCTCTGTCCACGGGATTTTCCAGGCAAGAATATTGGAGTGGATTGCCATGCTCTCCTCCAGGGGAGCTTCCCAATCCAATGATCAAACTCATATCTCTTACTGTCTCCTACAATGGTAGGTGGGTTCTTTACCACTAGCATCACCTGGAAAGCCCCAGAATTCAAGGTCTCTACTAATTTACATTATTGTTTGAATAGTTCCTGGCTATTTAAAATATAAGGTTTACTTTTTTTTGGTGATTTATATTCATACATCCTGCTAGTATATATTCTAAATTTCTGTGGTAGACCTGGACAGGATAGAGGAAGAAGCCTCTGGGAAGTGCCTTTTCTGAGAAGTCCTAGGAGTTAATGCTTAAGTAGTATGCATCTTGCTGATCCTGTTTGTGATATCAATTGTCTTGCTGTTCACACTATTCACATTGTTCACTGAACCCGGGACAGGCAAGGCATGAGCTAAGAGGCTGGAAGAAGACTCAAGGTGCCGTAGGAGCTGCAGACAATTTTATTCTCTCCTGGCTGGCATGGCTGCCATAACACAGCCTCTTTCCTGGCTGATGCAGCAGCTGTAGGAGCAGCCGTAACAACCATAATATAGCCATGATGGAGCCATAACATAATCTCACATAACATAATCTCATATAACATAATCTCATATTGTTGGGACCTAACAAACGCCATGATAGGCTTCAGGGACTAAGGTAGGACTCACGGGAAAGGCTGAGTCATTGCCCAGTGAGGTCATCCCCGCAGATGCCAGGACTTGTCTAATCAGCATACTCCCCGTAACCTGGTTTGAGTTTATCAGGACGTAAAAGACATCCCCCTGCAGCCAATAGCCAATTAGTAAATACCAGGAAACCCCTGCAGCCAATAAAGATTAGCCAATTAGGAGATACTAGGAAACTCCTGCAGCCAATCAGCCCTTGCCAACGCTCTGTTCTAAAACCTATAAATACTGCTGTAAATCTGGGCTCAGGGCTCCTTGCTCCACTCCACTGCATTGGATGTGGCGGGAGCCCTAGCTCGAGCTAGAAATAAAACCCCTTCATGCTTTTGCATTGCTGTGGATGTCTTATTCTCTCAGTTTTGGGGACTTGGACTCTGGGCATAACAATATAATAATATAACCATGATGCCACTCCTGTGTAGCCCCAGTGCAGCAGCAACCAGGGCCTTCATGGTGAAGCTCATACAGGCATACCACTCACAACCCCCAGAACTTTTCCAGGTGGAGCTTATATAACAAAAGTAGCCTGTGTCCAAGCAAGTACCTCATGATGTGCATATGCAGTGCTATAAGTGACCTCAGCTGTTACATAATCATTATTTACAAAACATGGGGCAAGGGAGCCTGACCATGCCATCTTGGCTAATTTGCTCTTTCTCTACAATATGACAACTAAGAAATTAATTATTGGGGAATGTGCATGCATACTAAGTCACTTCAGTTGTGTCTGACTCTTTGCGACCCTATAGACCATAGTCTGCCAGGCTCCTCTGTTCATGGAATTTTCCAGACAAGAATACTGGAGTGGGTTGCCATGCCCTCTTCCAGGGGGGTCTTCCCGACCCAGGGATCGAACCTGCATAGCTTCATTATATTTTCATCTCTCTATAGCTGCTTTAGAGCACAATTTTTAAACCTATATTTTGTTTTAGAGACTCTCAAAACTAAAATCATGCCTAAAATCACCATTTCATATGGTTTTTGAGAAAAGGCTTCCCTGGTGGCTCAGAGGATAAAGCGTCTGCCTGCAATGCAGGAGACCCAGGTTTGATCCCTGGGTTGGGAAGATCCCCTGGAGGAGGAAATGGCAACCCACTCCAGTATTTTTGCCTGGAGAATCCCATGGACAGAGGAGACTGGTGGGCTTCAGTCCATGGGGTCACAAAGAGTCAGACACGACTGAGTGACTTCACTTTCACTATATTGAAAGAGCAAATTAACCAAGATGGCAGTGGTCAGGCTCTCTCATCCCACACCCTATTGCTCTAACCCCACGTTTTTTCAATACATGATTATGTAACAGCTGAGATCACTGACAGCACTGCACATGCAGATCACAATGTACCCATTTGGCCACGGGCCACTTTTGTCCTGTAAGCATACATAAGCTTCACCTGAAAAGCCCTTGAATCTGTGTCATGACCGTATTATGGCTGAGTCTGCTGGGTCAACCATGAGAGAACACAGCATGTCTGCTGTGTGGCTGCTGTACCAGCCCTAGGAGAATAAACATGTCTGCAGTTCCTACAGCTCCTCAAGTTTTCTCCTCTGTTAATGCCTCGCATACCTGGGTTCAGTGAACAGTGTGAATAGAAAGGTACACAACCAAAAAAAAAAAACTGTCATGTTTGTCACTTTTTCTAGATATTTGAGCAAAAAGATAAAATCTGTGGTGTCTAGGTTAAAAGCTACTAGAAAAAAGAGGTACAACTGGTATAGGAAGACTAACATTACAGTCCTGGTTATGTGTAACTGGTTCCATTTCAGTTGGCATCTTTGTCTAATTCTCAAAGGTTCTATTTGTGGTTTAGGTCAAGACATTAGTAGTCCCTTCAGAGAAGCGGATTAAGATTCACTCAAAGGGGTAGAAACTAAGGTAAACTGATTGAGATTACATGTGGATGTAGGAGAGAAAGGTTGAAGCTGGCTGAAAATGCAGGTGCTTGTGGTGCCTGTCTCAGGCCTACTGAATATTGGATTAAGGCAAGGGTTCTGTATCAAAATCACCTGGAAGATTTAAAACACAGATTCTGCCACTCATTACATAAGTTCTTGATTAGATAGATAGGCCTGGGGTGGGGACTGAGAATTTGCCTAGCAACTTTGTAGCAAGCTCTCATGTAATAATAATGCTGCTGCTCTTGGGACTTAGAGAACTACTGGATTATGGCAACAACACTAATTACAGACTTTCATCTTCTGGTAGAAATAGAGCTTCTTGTAAAATTCCAGACCTTCTCATACTGTCCATGGGATGATGGTGCTGGAGAAGACTCTTGAGAGTCCCTTGGATAGCAAGGAGATCAAACCAGTCAATGCTAAAGGAAATCGACCCTGAATATTCATTGGAACAACTAATGCTAAAGCTTCAATACTTTGGCCACCTGATGCAAAGAGCCGACTCATTGGAAAAGACTCTGATGCTGGGAAAGATTGAGGACAGGAGGAGAAGAGGGTGTCAGATGATGAGATGGTTAGATAGCATAACCGACTCAACAGACATGAATCTGAGCAATCTGAGATAGTGAAGGACAGTGAAGCCTAAGTGCTGCAGTCCATGGGGTCACAGTCAGATGTGACCTAGCAATTGAACAACAACAATATGCCAGGCTTGTCAAGCATTGTTTTAGGAGATATTGGAACCTTTAAACTGTAGATTTAATATCTAAATTTTGATAGGATAGAGTAAGTGGGGACTGACATCTCCCTGGGAGTGGTATGCTGGAGCTGTTCATATCTCTTCCCAGCTCCAAGTTCAGGAATTAGCTGTGTGGCTCAAAATTAGCCTTCTTTGGAAATATACACCGCACATATTTAAGAGCTCATCTCTGCCTACAAGTGATATTGACTGCTGGTATGTGATAAGGTTAGATACTCTATAGACTCCAAAACCCCACAGACACTGCTTTTAAGAATTTATATTCCAAATAAAATTATAGCTATACCATTAAAATTGTGTGGTATTATTCATTCAACAAGCACTTATTGAACATTTGCCATGTGTCAAAGACTGTGACAGATGCTGAGGATCCAGCAATGAGTCAGAAAAACAAAGTCTTAACCGACTTGGAACTTACCCAATTCTATGAGAAAAGAGATAATTGTAATGTGAGTGATTTAGCTTAAGTAATTAGTTGTTGAATAACTGCTGAAAGCACATTAGCAACAAAGAGCAAAAACTGTTTAAAAAACTCAAAATAATGAAGAAAGTTCCTAGTCATTATCTTTACAAGCTCTGAAGGCCAGTGGAATATTGTAATTATGAAACATATTGGTATCTTTGGACATTTACTACATATCCAATATACTTACTGAAAGTGTAGATGTAATTACTGTCTCTCTGTCTCTCTCCAATACCAAATGTGTTCAAATTTAGAAACACTGTGGGTACTTACTCCTTCTTAGGTAAATGTTTCCTCATTTCTGGACACAGAGTTCATCAACTTCACTCTCTGTGTATCATTTTTTAAAACCATCTGTGAGAAAAGAGTTGAAGGAAAGAGGAGGAAATGTGCTTACAATACTTATATTTTTGCCAAAAGGGTCAATACATGTTAAAGTCAAGAAGAAAGTTTTTTTAAACATGGCTTACTTTCATCAGTTCTCTTGGTTTTTTTTTTTTTAAATTTTTTATTTTTACTTTATTTTGCTTTAAACTACTGTATTGGTTTTGCCATAAATTGACATGAATCAGCCACGGGTATACATGAGTTCCCAATCCTGAACCCCCCTCCGACCTCCCACCCCATATCATCTCTCTGGATCATCCCCGTGCACCAGCCCCAAGAATCCTGTATCTTGTATCGAACATAGACTGGCAATTCGTATCTTACCTGATGGTATACATGTTTCAATGCCATTCTTCCACATCATCCCACCCTCTCCCTCTCCCTCAGAGTCTAAAAGTCCGTTCTATATATCTGTGTCTCTTTTGCTGTCTTGCATACAGGGTCACCATTACCATCTTTCTAAATTCCATATATATGTGTTAGTATACTGTATTGGTGTTTTTCTTTCTGGCTTACTTCACTCTGTATAATCGGCTCCAGTTTCATCCACCTCATTAGAACTGATTCAAATGTATTATTTTTAATGGCTGATGAATACTCCATTGTGTATATGTACCACAGCTTTCTTATCCATTCATCTGCTGATGGACATCTAGGTTGTTTCCATGTCCTGGCTATTATAAACAGTGCTGTGATGAACATTGGGGTACACGTGTCTCTTTCAATTCTGGTTTCCTTGGTGTGTATGCCCAGCAGTGGGATTGCTGGGTCAAAAGGCAGTTCTATTTGCAATTTTTTAGGGAATCTCCACACTGTTCTCCATAGTGGCTGTACTAGTTTGCATTCCCACCAACAGTGTAAGAGGGTTCCCTTTTCTCCACACCCACTCCAGCATTTATTGCTTGTAGACTTTTGGATCACAGCCATCCTGACTGGTGTGAAATGGTACCCCATTGCGGGTTTGATTTGCATTTCTCTGATAATGAGTGATGTTGAGCATCTTTTCATGTGTTTGTTAGCCATCCGTATGTCTTCTTTGGAGAAATGTCTATTTAGTTCTTTGGCCCATTTTTGATTGGGTCATTTATTTCTCTGGACTTGAGCTGCATCAGTTCAGTTCAGTTGCTCAGTCGTGTCCGTCTCTTTGCGATCCCATGAATGGCAGCACGCCAGGCCTCCCTGTCCATCACCATCTCCTGGAGTTCACTCAGACTCACGTCCACCGAGTCAGTGATGCCATCCAGCCATCTCATCCTCGATCGTCCCCTTCTCCTCCTGCCCCCAATCCCTCCCAGCATCACAGTCTTTTCCAATGAGTCAACCCTTCGCATGAGGTGTCTAAAGTACTGGGGCTTCAGCTTTAGCATCATTCCTTCCAAAGAAATCCCAGGGTTGATCTCCTTCAGAATGGACTGGTTGGATCTCCTTGCAGTACAAGGGACCCTCAAGAGTCTTCTCCAACACCACAGTTCAAACATATCAATTCTTCAGCGCTCAGCCTTCTTCACAGTCCAACTCTCACATCCATACATGACCACAGGAAAAACCATAGCCTTGACTAGATGGACCTTAGTCAGCAAAGTAATGTCTCTGCTTTTGAATATACTATCTAGGTTGGTCATAACTTTTCTTCCAAGGAGTAAGTGTCTTTTAATTTCATGGCTGTAGTCACCATCTGCAGTGATTTTGGAGCCCCCAAAAATAAAGTCTGACACTGTTTCTACTGTTTCCCCATCTATTTCCCATGAAGTGATGGGACCAGAAGCCATGATCTTCATTTTCTGAATGTTGACCTTTAAGCCAACTTTTTCGCTCTCCTCTTTCACTTTCATCAAGAGGCTTTTTAGCTCCTCTTCACTTTCTGCCATAAGGGCGGTGTCATCTGCATATCTGAGGTTATTGATATTTCTCCCTGCAATCTTGATTCCAGCTTGTGTTTCTTCCAGTCCAGGGTTTCTCATGATGTACTCTGCACATAAGTTAAATAAGCAGGGTGACAATATACAGCCTTGATGTACTCCTTTTCCTATTTGGAACCAGTCTGTTGTTCCATGTCCAGTTCAAACTGTTGCTTCCTGACCTGCATACAGATTTCTCAAGAGGCAGGTCAGGTGGTCTGGGATTCCCATCTCTTTCAGAATTTTCCACAGTTTATTGTGATCCACACAGTCAAAGGCTTTGGCATAGCCAATGAAGCAGAACTAGATGTTTTTCTGGAACTCTCTTACTTTTTCGATGATCCAGTGGATGTTGGTAATTTGATCTCTGGTTCCTCTGCCTTTTCGAAAACCAGCTTGAACATCTGGAAGTTCACGGTTCACGTATTGCTGAAGTCTGTCTTGGAGAATTTTGAGTATTACTTTACTAGCATGTGAGATGAGTGCAATTGTCTGGTAGTTTGAGCATTCTTTTGCATTGCCTTTCCTTGGAACTGGAATGAAAACTGACCTTTTCCAGTCCTGTGGCCACTGCTGAGTTTTCCAAATTTGCTGGCATGTTGAGTGCAGCACTTTCACAGCATCATCTTTCAGGATTTGAAACAGCTCAACTGGAATTCCATCACCTCCACTAGCTTTGTTCATAGTGATGCTTTCTAAGGCCCACTTGACTTCACATTCCAGGATGTCTGGCTCTAGGTGAGTGATCACACCATCATGATTATCTGGGTTGTGAAGATCTTTTTTGTAGCGTTCTCCTGTGTATTCTTGCCACCTCTTCTTAATATCTTCTGCTTCTGTTATGTCCATACCATTTCTGTCCTTTATTGAGCCCATCTTTGCAAGAAATGTTCCCTTGGTATCTCTAATTTTCTTGAAGAGATCTCCCATTCTGTTCTTTTCCTCTATTTCTTTGCATTGATCGCTGAAGAAGGCTTTCTTATCTCTTCTTGCTATTCTTTGGAACTCTGCATTCAGACGCTTATATCTTTCCTTTTCTCATTTGCTTTTTGCCTCTCTTCTTTTCACAGCTATTTGTAAGGCCTCCCCAGACAGTCATTTTGCTTTTTTGCATTTCTTTTCCATGGAGATGGTCTTGATCCCTGTCTCCTGTACAATGTCATGAACCTCATTCCATAGTTCATCAGGCACTCTATCTATCTGATCTAGACCCTTAAATCTATTTCTCACTTCCAGGCGGCGGCCGAGAGGAGCTACCCTTCGTCCGAGGTCAGTGGCGGTGGCTGGGAGGAGCTACCCAGAGTCTGAGGTCAGGGACAGTGGCCGGGAGGAGCTACCCCGCGTCCAAGGTCAGTGGCGGCCGGGAGGAGGCACCCCGTGTCCGCGGTCAGGGCGGCGGCCAGGAAGAGCTACCCTGCGTTCAAGGCCAGTGGCGGCCAGGAGGAGACACCCCACGTCCAAGATCAGGGGCGGCCAGGAGAAGCCACCTCATGCCCAAGGCCAGTGCCAGCAGCCTGGAGGAGCAACCCGAGGACTGGTGGCTGCACAGGCACAGGAGGGCCTAGAGGAGGTATCCCACGTTGAAGATCAGGAACGGTGGCGGTAAGGAGATACCCCTCGTCCAAGGTAAGGAACAGCGCCTGTGCTTTGCTGGAGCAGCCATGAAGAGATACCCCACGCTAAAGCAAGAGAAACACAAGTAAGATGGTAAGTGTTGCAAGAGGGCATCAGAGGGCAGACACACTGAAACCATACTCACAGAAAACTAGTCAATCTAATCACACTAGGACCACAGCCTTGTCTAACTCAGTGAAACCAAGCCATACCTGTGGGGCAAACCAAGATGGGCGGGGCAAACCAAGATGGGCGGGTCATGATGGAGAGGCCTGACAGAATGTGGTCCACTGGAGAAGGGAATGGCAAGCCACTTCAGTATTCTTGCCTTGAGAACCCCATGAACAGTATGAAAAGGCAAAATGATAGGATACCAAAAGAGGAACTCCCCAGGTCATTAGGTGCCCAGTATGATACTGGAGATCAGCGGAGAAATAACTCCAGAAAGAAGGAAGGGATGGAGCCAAACCAAAAACAATACCCAGTTGTGGATGTGACCGGTGATAGAAGCAAGATCCGATGCTGTAAAGAGCAATATTGCATAGGAACCTGGAATGTCAGGTCCATGAATCAAGGCAAATTAGAAGTGGTCAAAGAAAAGATGGCAAGGGTGAACGTTGACATTCTAGGAATCAGCGAACTGAAATGGACTGGAATGGGTGAATTTAACTCAGATGACCATTATATCTACTACTGCGGGCAGGAATCCCTCAGAAAAATTGGAGTAGCCATCATGGTCAACAAAAGAGTCTGAAATGCAGTACCTGGATGCAGTCTCAAAAACGACAGAATGATCTCTGTTCATCTCCAAGGCAAACCATTCAATATCACAGTTATCCAAGTCTATGCCCCAACCAGTAATGCTGAAGAAGCTGAAGTTGAACGGTTTTATGAAGACCTACAAGACCTTTTAGAACTAACACCCAAAAAAGATGTCCTTTTCATTATAGGGGGCTGGAATGTAAAAGTAGGAAGTCAAGAAACACCTGGAATAACATGTAAATTTGGCCTTGGAATCCAGAATGAAGCAGGGCAAAGACTAATAGAGTTTTGCCAAGAAAATGCACTGGTCATAGCAAACACCCTCTTCCAACAACACAAGAGAAGACTCTACACATGGACATCACCAGATGATCAACACTGAAATCAGATTGATTATATTCTTTGCAGCCAAAGATGGAGAAGCTCTATGCAGTCAACAAAAACAAGACCAGGAGCTGACTGTGGCTCAGATCATGAACTCCTTATTGCCAAATTCAGACTCATATTGAAGAAAGTAGGGAAAACCGCTACACCATTCAGGTATGACCTAAATCAAATCCCTTATTAGCTGCGTAAATTGCTTGTATATTTTTGAGATTAGTTGTTTGTGAGTTGCTTTATTTGCTATTATTTTCTCCCATTCATAAGGCTGTCTTTTCACCTTGCTTATAGTTTCCTTTATTGTGCAGAAGCTTTTAATTTTAATTAAATCCCATTTGTTTATTTTTGCTTTTATTTCCAGTATTCTAGGAGATGGATCATAGAGGATCCTGCTGTGATTTATGTCAGAGAGTGTTTTGCCTATGTTCTGCTCTAGGAGTTTTATAGTTTCTGGTCTTATTTTTAGATCTTTAATCCATTTGGGGTTTATTTGTGTGTATGGTGTTAGAAAGTGTTCTAGTTTCATTCTTTTACACGTGGTTGACCAGTTTTCCCAGCACCACTTGTTAAAGAGATTGTCTTTACTCCATTGTATATTCTTGCCTTCTTTGTCGAAGATAAGGTGTCCATAAGTGTGTGGATTTATCTCTGGGCTTTCTATTTTGTTCCACTGATCTATATTTCTGTCTTTGTGCCAGTACCATACTGTCTTGATGACTGTGGCTTTGTAGTAGAGCCTGAAGTCAGGCAGGTTAATTCCTCCAGTTCCATTCTTCTTTCTCAAGATTGCTTTGGCTATTCGAGGTTTTTTGTATTTCCATACAAATCTTGAAATTATTTGTTCTAGCTCTGTGAAAAATACCTCTGGTAGCTTGATAGGGATTGCATTGAATCTGTAGATTGCTTTGGGTAGTATACTCATTTTCACTATATTAATTCTTCCAATCCATGAACATGATATATTTCTCCATCTATTAGTGTCCTCTTTGATTTCTTTCACCACTGTTTTATAGTTTTCTATATACAGGTCTTTAGTTTCTTTAGGTGGATATATTCCTAAGTATTGTATTCTTTTCATTGCAATGGTGAATGGAATTATTTCGTTAATCTCTTTATCTACTTTCTCATTATTAGTGTATAGGAATGCAAGTGATTTCTGTGTGTTGATTTTATATCCTGCAAATTTGCTATATTCATTGATGAGCTCTAGTAATTTTCTAGTGGAATTTTGTAGAGGATCATGTCATCTGCAAACAGTAAGAGTTTTACTTCTTCTTTTCCAATCTGAATTCCTTTTATTTCTTTTTCTGCTCTGATTGCTGTGGCCAAAACTTCCAGAACTATGTTGAATAGTAGCAGTGAAAGTGGGCACCCTTGTCTTGTTCCTGACTTTAGGGGGAAATTTTTTCAGCTTTTCACCATTGAGGATAATATTTGCTGTGGGTTTGTCATATATAGCTTTTATTATGTTGAATATGTTCCTTCTATTCCTGCTTTCTGAAGAGGTTTTATCATAAATGGATGTTTAATTTTGTCAAAGGGCTTCTCTGCATCTATTGAAATAATCATATGGCTTTTGTTTTTCAATTTGTTAATGTGATTGATTTTGGATCAGTGATTGATTTGCGGATATCGAAGAATCCTTGCATCCCTGGGAAAAAGCACACTTGGTCATGATGTATGATCTTTTTAATGTGTTGTTGGGTTTTGATTGCTAGAATTTTGTTAAGGATTTTTGCATCTATGTTCATCAGTTATATTGGCCTGTAGTTTTCTTTTTTTGTGGCATCTTTGTCAGGTTTTGGTATTAGGGTGATGGTGGCCTCATAGAATGAGTTTGGAAGTTTACCTTCCTCTGCAATTTTCTGGAAGAGTTTCAGTAGGATAGGTGTTAGCTCTTTAAATTTTTGGTAGAATTCAGCTGTGAAGCTGTCTGGACCTGGGCGTTTGCTGAAAGATTTCTGATTACAGTTTCAATTTCCATGCTTGTGATGGGTCTGTTAAGATTTTCTATTTCTTCCTGGTTCAGTTTTGGAAAGTTGTACTTTTCTAAGAATCTGTCCATTTCTTCCACGTTGTCCATTTTATTGGCATATAATTGCTGATATTAGTCTCTTATGATCCTTTGTATTTCTGTGTTGTCTGTTGTGATCTCTCCATTTTCATTTCTAATTTTATTGATTTGACTTTTCTCCCTTTGTTTCTTGATGATTCTGGCTAATGGCTTGTTAATTTTATTTATCCTTTCAAAGAACCAGCTTTTGGCTTTGTTGATTTTTGCTATGGTCTCTTTTGTTTTTTTTTTTGCATTTATTTCTGCCCTAATTTTTAAGATTTCTTTCCTTCTACTAACTCTGGGGTTGTCCATTTCTTCCTTTTCTAGTTGCTTTAGGTGTAGACTTAGGTTATTTATTTGACTTTTTTCTTGTTTCTTGAGGTATGCCTGTATTGCTATGAACTTTCCTCTAAGCACTGCTTTTATGGTGTCCCACAGGTTTTGGGTTGTTGTGTGTTCATTTTCATTAGTTTCTATGCATATTTTGATTTCTTTTTTTATTTCTTCTTTGATTTGTTGGTTATTCAGAAGGGTGTTTTTCAGCCTCCATATGTTGGAATTTTTAATAGTTTTTCTCCTGTAATTGAGATCTAATCTTAATGCATTATGGTCAGAAAAGATGCTTGGAATGATTTCAAGTTTTTTGAATTTATCAAGGTTAGATTTATGGCCCAGGATGTGATCTATCCTGGAGAAGGTTCCGTGAGCACTTGAGAAAAAGGTGAAATTCATTGTTTTGGGGTGAAATGTCCTATAGATATCAATTAGGTCTAACTGGTCTATTGTATCATTTAAAGTTTGCGTTTCTTTGTTAATTTTCTGTTTAGTTGATCTATCCATAGATGTGAGTGGGGTATTAAAGTCCCCCACTATTATTGTGTTATTGTTAATTTCCCCTTTCACACTTGTTGGCATTTGTCTTACATATTGCGGTGCTCCTATGTTGGGTGCATGTATATTTATAATTGTTATATCTTCTTCTTGGATTCATCCTTTAATCATTATGTAGTGGCCTTCTTTGTCTCTTTTCACAGCCTTTGTTTTAACGTCTATTTTATCGGAGATGAGTATTGCTACTCCTGCTTTCTTTTGGTCTCTATTTGGGTGGAATATCTTTTTCCAGCCCTTCACTTTCAGTCTGTATGTGTTCCTTGTTTTGAGGTGGGTCTCTTATAGGCAGCATATATAGGGGTCTTGTTTTACTATCCATTCAGCCAGTCTTTGTCTTTTGGTTGTGGCATTCAACCCATTTACATTTAAGGTAATTATTGATAAGTATGATCCCATTGCCATTTACTTTATTGTTTTGGGTTCGGGTTTATATGCCCTTTTTGTGTTTCCTGTCTAGAGAATATCCTTTAGCATTTGTTGGAGAGTTGGTTTGGTGGTGCTGAATTCTCTCAGCTGTTGCTTGTCTGTAAAGCTTTTTATTTCTCCTTCATATTTGAATGAGATCCTTGCTGGGTACAGTAATCTGGGCTGTAGGTTATTTTCTTTCATTGCTTTAAGTATGTCTTGCGATTCTCTCCTGGCCTGAAGCCTTTCTATTGAAAGGTCAGCTGTTATCCTTATGGGAATCCCCTTGTCTGTTATTTGTTGTTTTTCCCTTGTTGCTTTTAATATTTCTTCTTTGTGTTTGATCTTTGTTAATTTGATTAATATGTGTCTTGGGGTTTTTCGCCTTGGGTTTATCCTGTTTGGAACTCTCTGGGTTTCTTGAACTTGGGTGATTATTTCCTTCCCCATTTTAGGGAAGTTTCCAACTATTATCTCCTCAAGTATTTTCACATGGTCTTTCTTTTTGTCTTCTTCTTCTGGGACTCCTATAATGCGAATGTTGGAGCGTTTCATATTGTCCTGGAGGTCTCTGAAATTGTCCTCATTTCTTTTAATTCGTTTTTCTGTTTTCCTCTCTGATTCATTTGTTTCTACCATTCTATCTTCTATTTCACTAATCCTATCTTCTGCCTCTGATATTTTAGTATTTGTTGCCTCCAGAGTGTTTCTGATCTCATTTATTGCATTATTCATTATATATTGACTCTTTTTTATTTCTTCTAGGTCCTTGTTAAACCTTTCTTGCATCTTCTCAATCCTTGTCTCCAGGCTATTTATCTGTGATTCCACTTTGATTTCAAGATTTTGGATCATTTTCACTATCATTATTCGGAATTCTTTCTCAGGTAGATTCCCTATCTCTTCCTCTTTTGTTTGGTTTGGTGGGCATTTCTCCTACTCCTTTACCTGCTAGGTATTCCTCTGTCTCTTCATCTTGGTTATATTGCTGTGTTTGGGGTGGCCTTTCTGTATTCTGGGAATTTGTGGAGTTCTCTTTATTATGGAGTTTCTTCACTGTGGGTGGGGTTGTATCAGTGGCTTGTCAAGGTTTCTTGGTTAGGGAAGCTTGTGTCGGAGTTCTGATGGGTAGAGCTGGATTTCTTCCCTCTGGAGTGCAATGAAGTGCCCAGTAACGAGTTATGAGATGTCTATGGTTTTGGAGTAACTTGAGCTGCCTGTATATTGAAGCTCAGGGTTGTGTTCCTTTGTTGCTGGAGAATTTGCGTGGTATGTCTTGCTCTGGAACTTGTTGGCCCTTTGGTGGTGCTTGGTTTCAGTGTAGGTATGGAGGCGTTTGATGAGCTCCTATGGATTAATGTTCCCTGTATTGAAGAGTTCTCTGATGTTCTCAGGATTTGGACTTAAGCCTCCTGCTTCTGGTTTTCAGTTTCATTTTTACAGTAGCCTCAAGACTTCTCCATCTATACAGCACCAATGATAAAACATCTAGGTTAAAGATAAAAAGCTTCTCTACATTGAAGGACACCCAGAGAGGTTCACTGAGTTACATGGAGAAGAGAAGAGGGAGGAGGTAGTTAAAGGTGCCTGGAATGAGATGAGGTGGGATCATAAGAGGAGAGAGCAAGCTAGCCAGTAATCACTTCCTTATGTACACTCCTCAGTCTGGACCGCTCAGAGATGTTCACGGAGTTATACAGGGAAGAGGAGAGGGAGGAAGTAGACAGAGGTGGCAAGGAGAATAAAAGAGGGAAATGAAAAGGAGAGAGACAGATCCAGCCAGTAACCAGTTCCCTAAGTGTTCTCTATCATCTGGATCACACAGAGATTCTCAGAGTTGGGTAGAGAAGAGAAGGGGGAGGGAGGAGACAGAGACAACCTGACGGAGAAAAAGGAGAGTCCAAAGGAGGAGAGAGTGGTCAAGCCAGTAATCTTGCTCTCAGGTAAACTTGGGTACTGAAGATTGGGTTTTTAAATGTACAAAATTGACAACAAATACCAAAAAGCAACGATTAAAAATCTAGAGTAGAGGTTGGATTTTCAAAAATCCAATATTAAAGAACAGAAGAAGAACAAGAAGAAAAAAAATTCATGAGAATTATTAAAAAACAACAACAACAACCACAAAAAAAATACATATATACGACATTTGCTTTAAAAATAGGGTCTTTTTTTTTTTTTTAAGTGATAGTAGGTTATACAAATTAAAATTAAAGGAGAAATAGAGGACTTAAAATTTTTAAAAAGTTTAAAAAAAGGAGAAGAAAAAGAAAAGAAGAAGAAACAATCAAACAACAACATCAACAACAACAACAAAATAGAATGGTTGTAAATATAGTAAAGATATTTCTGGGAATTTCTCTGGTGTTGTGGGCAGTGTGGGGTCACTTCCAAGGCGGTTCCCTCTGTTTAGCTTCCTCTGTTTGCTGGTCTCTTCAGTGTCTGATTTCCGCCCTGACACAAGGGGGGAGGTGGACACTTTTTTTTTTTTAGGTTCACTTGTTTAGTTGCGCTGTGGGGAGGGAGGGATGCTGCAAACAAATAACACTGGCATGTGCTCGCAGTGTCTCAGCCACGCTGGATATGCCCCTGCACACCCTGCATACTGCTCAGGCTCTATGTTGCTCCGCCGGGAACTGTCTGAGGCTGGCCCTAGGCTACACGCACCTCCTGGGTCTAAGCCACTCAGGCTAGGCTCTCAGGTAGCCCTCAGAGGCGTAGATTTGGTTGGGCCTGCATTTTGTGCCCTTCCCAGGACCGAGTAGCTCAGGTGTTTGGCGAGCCTAGTCACTGTGACTTATCGCCTTTTCCTGCTGCTCAGTTTTCTGGATGTATCGCTGGCACCCCTTGTCAGGCAGATGGTGACTGTCCAGAACCCCAAGAAGTCTTAGTTAGTAAAGAAGCCTGCTTACAGTTTGGTAAGTAAAGTCTCTCCAGAGCTGCGAATGACCCCTTCCAGCCCTTCCAGCTCTGGCTGCCTGTCACTGGCGGGGGATGATCTGCAGCCAGCTATTTCTGTTCTGTCCTTTGTTCTGTGCGTGGTCCTGGCAGTGTCTTATGTTAGAGCTTTTCACGTGGTAGCTATCCCACAGTCTGGTATGCTAGCCCAAATTAGTTTGCTCTGGTTACATTCGGGGCATTCTGGCCTGATTCTTAAAAAGCACTGCAGCCCGCGCCTCCCTGCCCAGCCCCCACTTGCTAGTGGCGGATGCAGGCATCTGCGCTGCTTCTCCACTGGGGGAGTTACCCTTGGGCTCATAATCTGTTGGTTTTAATTATTTATTTATTTTTCCTCCCTGTTATGTTGCCCTCTGTGCTTCCAAGGCTTGCCACAGACTCGGCAGTGAGAGTGTTTCCTGGTGTTTGGAAACTTCTCTCTTTCTAAGAATCCCTTCCCGGGACGGGACTCCCTTCCCAGGATGGAGCTCCCTCCCTACCTCCTTTGTCTCTTTTTTCGTCTTTTATATTTCTCTTACCTGTTTTTGAAGACAATGATCTGTTTTCTGGGTGCCTGATATCCTCTGCCAGCATTCAGAAGTTGTTTTGTAGGATTTACTCAGCGTTGAAATGTTCTTTTGATGAATTTGTGGGGGAGAAAGTGGTCGTCCCGTTCTATTCCTCTGCCATCTTCTGAATTCCCCCTCTTGGTTTCTATTATACAAAGTGACATTTTAAAGAAGTAATTATTTAATGTGTGTCAGGCATAATAGGTGAATTTCTGGAGTAGGTAATGAAGAATAGGATAGTGGGAATTTAAGAAAGAGCTGACATGACATCAATGTTGCCTTCGGGTATATCCAAGTCACCCCTCAATCTCCACTCTCTTGCCTGCTAAAACTTGGCAGGCTCCAACGGGGGTGTTAGAATGGGCAAGAACCTGCACTTTTTGGTTGGTAGATGAGTGAGGACATGAAAAAAGTAATACCGTTTTACTCCCATTTCATGGTCTTACTTATATTTTTCAAGTGCATAATTAACATTACTTTCTCTACAGTCTTGCCATTATACTTTGAGACTACTCAAAATGTGGTCCTTTGGCCAGTACCTGTCCCCAAATTGTCACTGGCCTATGATAAGTACAGAAATTGAGGGTAAACATTAAGATATATTTATAGGAATTAACAGTAATTTTATGTATGTTGAATATAATAATTAGGTTTGTATTTTATGCCTTTCATTTTTGTGATAATTGTATTTTACAAGATATCAATCTGTAATTCATTTGCAAATTTCTTAAAAATTTACCTCACAACAGATAGTTTGAGAAACACTGGCCTAAACAGGTTTTAGGTCAATGTACAGTTATTACCTTTAAAAATGTTGGTAAGGTGATACTTTGGAGACAGATTTCAAGGGTGAGCAACCAATTTACCCTGATCCTTCTCTAGCCATACCTCTCCTTTGAGGCATTAGTGGGGTGGTAAGTGTCCAGAGAGGATGAGGATGGTTCAGGTCATTTCAGTTCAGTTGCACAGTCATGTCTGACTCTTTGTGACCCCATGAATTGCAGCACGCAAGGCTTTCCTGTCCATCACCATCTCCAGAGCTGACTCAAACTCACATCCATCGAGTCAGTGATGCCATCCAGCCATCTCATCCTCTGTCATCCCCTTCTCCACCTGCCCCCAAACCCTCCCAGCATCAGAGTCTTTTCCAAAGAGTCAACTCTTCATATGAGGTGGCCAAAGTACTGGAGTTTCAGCTTCAGCATCATTCCTTTCTAAGAACACCCAGGGCTGACCTCCTTGCAGTCCAAGGGACTCTCAAGAGTCTTCTCCAACACCACAGTGCAAAAGCATCAATTCTTTGGCACTCAGCCTTCTTCACAGTCCAACTCTCACATCCATACATGACCACAGGAAAAACCATAGCCTTGACTAGATGCACCTTTGTTGGCAAAGTAATATCTCTGCTTTTGAATATGCTATCTATGTTGGTCATAACTTTTCTTCCAAGGAGTAAGCATCTTTAAATTTCATGGCTGTAGTCACCATCTGCAGTGATTTTGGAGCCCACAAAAATAAAATCTGACATTTTTTCCAATGTTTCCCCATCTATCTCTCCTGACGTTATGGGACCAGATGCCATGATCTTCATTTTCTGAATGTTGAGCTTAAATCCAAAGGACTCAATAGTCTTCTCCAATACCACAGTTCAAAAGGATCAAATCTTAGGCTCTCAGCCTTCTTTATGGTCCAACTCTCACATCCATACATGTCTACAGGAAAAACTACAGCTTTGACTATATGGGGTTTTGTTGGTGAAATAATGTCTCTGCTTTGTAATATGCTGTCTAGCTTTGTCATAGCTTTTCTTCCAAAGAATAAGCATCATTTAATTTCATGGTTGCAGTCACCATCTGCAGTGATTTTAGAGCCCAAGAAAATCTAATGTACTTCACATTAGATAATTTTAATCAATCTTCAAATTCACTTACTCATTCCTCTGTCATTTCCATTTGGCTGTTCAGACTACTCCGAATTTTTAATTTCAGAAAGTGTATTTTTCTCAGTTCTAAGATTTCCATTTACTTCTCATTTATTGTTTCTCTTTCCCTGATGAAAATTTTTATTTATTCAAACATATTTTGTTTACTTCTTTGAGGATGATTATTATAGCCACTTTTAAAATTGTTGTATATTAATCCAACAACTGATTCATCTTGAAGTCAGATCCAATTGATTTTCTCTTTCTGATATGTTCCATTTTCTTGGTTCTTCATATGCCTCATAATTTTCTAGTATATCCTGGATACTTGAATTTAAGTTATGGAGATTTTGGATTCCCTTATTTTCCCATGATGAGTATTGTATTCTTTAAGAAGGTGACTTTTTTTTTTTTTTTTGTAGGTGAGCCTGGGTTGAACTTCTAATTCAGTTCAGACTGGATTTAGATGTGTCAATGTTCAGGAATTACCCATGAGTTGTCAGCTTACAACCTCTTGTCTAGCGTTACATGGTCTTTAGCTGAGATGCTTTTAATCTGTTCTATACATGCCTAATTCAGAGGTGAGTCAGAAATGTGGATGGACAGAGTTTGGGGGATCTACTCTTGGGGTCTTTCCCTTGCAGGATTCCTCCATTCTCATCAGTATCCAGAGTTTTCTGAATTCATTGTTCTTATTTCACAGGCCAGAGACAGACTGTGTGCTTCGTTATTGTTGTTATTGCTGTTTTTGTACATGAATACCAGCCAGATGTGGACTTCAGTTAGCCTCAGGCTAAAAACTGAAGAGATAGGCATATATTTGTCTTCCTTCCCTCAAATGAACTGGGCTTGTCAACCTAGTAGACACTTCTGTCCACTCTCCAATATATTCAGTTATTTTCTTTTTGTTTTATGCACAGGTTTTATAGTAATTTTATGCAGTGGGGTAGGTGTGGAGAGTTGTCACATAGGATCTTAGTTTATCATACCTGGAAGTGGAACTCTATGTAGTTTTAATTTTTTAATGAAAATTTTAAACAAACAAAAAAATAGAAAGTAGTACAATGGATCTCCTTATACATATCACCAGACTTGGTCACTATCAAGATTTACTTCACTTGTTTCTTCTATCTCCTTTCTACTTTTTCTCATTTTTCTTAAGTATTTAAGGCAAATATTCGATGGCATTATTTTACTTCTATGTAATTATATATATATATATATCTGAAAATTATAGATACTATCTTATATAACTACAATGCCATTCAGTTCAGTTCAGTCACTCAGTCATGTCCGACTCTTTGCGACCCCGTGAATTGCAGCACACCACACATCCCTGTCCATCACCAACTCCTGGAGTTCACCCAAACTCATGTCTATCAAGTCATGAGTCAAGGTGATGCCATCCAACAATCTGATCCTCTGTTGTGTCCTTCTCCTCCTGCCCTCAATCCCTTCCAGCATGCGAGTCTTTTCCAATGAGTCAACTATTCGCATGAGGTGGCCAAAGTATTGGAGATTCAGCTTTACCATCAGTCCTTCCAATGAACACCCAGGACTGATCTTCTTTAGAATGGACTAGTTGGACCTCCTTGCAGTCCAAGGGACTCTCAAGAGTCTTTTCCAACACCACACAGTTCAAAAGCATCAATTCTTTGGCGCTCAGCTTTCTTCACAGTTCAACTTTCACATTCATACATGACTACTGGAAAAAAAACATAGCCTTGACTAGACGGAACTTTGTTGGCAAAGTAAAGTCTCTGCTTTTGAATATGCTATCTAGGTTGCTCATAACTTTCCTTCCAAGGAGTAAGCATCTTTTAATTCTATGGCTGCAATCACCATCTGCAGTGATTTTGGAGCCAAAAAAATAAAGTCTGACACTGTTTCCACTGTTTCCCCATCTATTTCCCATGAAGTGATGGGACCGGATGCTGTGATCTTCATTTTCTGAATGTTGAGCTTTAAGCCAACTTTTTCACTCTCCTCTTGCACTTTCATGAAGAGGTTTTTAGTTCTTCACTTTCTGCCATAAGAGTGGTGTCATCTGCATATCTGAGGTTGATATTTCTCCCAGCAATCTTGATTCCAGCTTGTGCTTCTTCCAGTCCAGCGTTTCTCATGATGTACTCTGCATATAAGTTAAAAAAGCAGGGTGACAATATACAGCCTTGACGTACTCCTTTTCCTATTTGGAACCAGTCTGTTGTTCCATGTCCTGTTCTAACTGTTGCTTCCTGACCTGCATACAGATTTCTCAAGAGGCAGGTAAGGTGGTCTGGGATTCCCATCTCTTTCAGAATTTTCCACAGTTTATTGGGGTCCACACAGTCAAAGGCTTTGGCATAGTCAATAATGCAGAAATAGATCTTTTTCTGGAACTCTCTTGCTTTTTCCATGATCCAGCAGCTGTTGGCAATTTGATCTCTGGTTCCTCTGCCTTTTCTAAAACCAGCTTGAACATCAGGAAGTTCATGGTGCACGTATGGCTGGAGCCTGGCTTGGAGAATTTTGAGCATTACTTTACTAGCGTGTGACATGAGTGCAATTGTGCGGTAGTTTGAGCATTCTTCGGCATTGCCTTTCTTTGGGATTGGAATGAAAACTGACCTTTTCCAGTCCTGTGGCCACTGCTGAGTTTTCCAAATTTGCTGGCATGTTGAGTGCAGCACTTTCACAGCATCCTCTTTCAGGATTTGAAACAGCTCAACTGGAATTCCATCACCTCCACTAGCTTTGTTCGTAGTGATGCTTTCTAAGGCCCACTTGACTTCACATTCCAGGATGTCTGGCTCTAGGTGAGTGATCACACCATCATGATTATCTGGGTCGTGAAGATCTTTTTTGTAGCGTTCTTCTGTGTATTCTTGCCACCTCTTCTTAATATCTTCTGCTTCTGTTAGGTCCATACCATTTCTATCCTTTATCAAGCCCATCTTTGCATGAAATGTTCCCTTGGTATCTCTAATTTCTTGAAGAGATCTCTAGTCTTTCCCACTCTGTGTTTTCCTCTATTTCTTTGTATTGATTGCTGAGGTAGGCCCATATCATGCCTAAAAAATTAACAGTATTTTTAGTATTATTTCATATATAGTCCATAAACAATGGTCCTGCTTGTTTAAAAATTCATATTCAATTCAGAATTCAAATAAAATCCACAATTTCATTTGACTGATATACCTTTTTGGTCTCCACTTTCATGTTCACTGCCATTGAAAGTGAAAATGTTAGTTGCTCAGTCATGTCTGACGCTTTGCGACCGCACGTTGTTCATATGGAATAGTTCACATTCCAGATTTGTCTGTCTCCTTCCTTGTGGTGTCATTTTACTAGTTCCTCTGTCCTTTATGTTTCTGTAAATGAGAGCTAATTCTAGAGATTTAATTAGGTTCCAGATCAATTTCTTGGAAAGAGTACTTCACAGATGGTGTTGTGCACCTGACATCACAGTAACTGGGTAGCCTAACAATTTATATATTTTGCTATAAACCAGCAGTCACAAATTAATGACAACACATGGACAAATCTTGAACACTGACATATATTGAATCCAATTTTTAATTGTTATTTCTTGTTTTGCTTGTATTGTTGTTTTTCCTAAAGTAACTGAAAGGAAAATAAACCAAAACAGCTTAGCTATATGTCATCAAAAGTAGGAAAATGGAAGACCATGACTAATTTCTATTTCAAGACAATTATTCTTATACCAGAGTGCTTCATTCATTTATATTCCCTGCCAGGTGCCTGTAAACACGTAAGTCTGTGACTGCTGCTGTATATATTCTCCAACCCATCACAGAAGGTACACCAAAACTCTCATCACCAGTGTTGAACCTACTCTCAAGAGTCAACTCACATTTATCAAAATTGCATACAATTATTTTGGGTATACTAAAAGCTCTGTGTCACTGTATAGCTAGCTAAACTCCAATTTGAAGCTTACATTGTCTGTGCTTTTTAAGAAATGGGAAAATTAGGGAATTTAAAAGAAAATATAACCCTTCTACAACCCTGAAAAAATAAAATTATACACAACCAAAAAATAAAGTCCTTCATAATCCCCCAAATTTTGAAACTGATTAAACCCTTTTTTGAGCTTTACCATATAGTTAATCACAAAATTAAGAGAGTTTACTGTGGTTGTTTACATCAGCTAAATCACTGATGTCTGTCATATACAATGTCTTAGCCTAAACTCTTTAAAAAAGAAAACATAAACAAAAGGGCATAAAAACATCATATGAAATGAATTCTTACAAACTCAGATGTTTTTGAAGACACTTATTTTAAACTTACAGGGATATAAACAAATATGAAGTTTTAGTATCCACAATATGCAAGCTACAAAGTTGAAAAACACAAGTTACAAGTTAAGCAGAATGTTTCCAGTTCTTTCAGGAACAATATATTTATATAGTGTATAAATTGAGACAAAGGAAGTCAGAAAGAGGAGGGAATTACCAATGTGTTATATGCATTCTCCTTGAGGTGTGTAAGTTAAAGCTGCTTTTAGCACTTCCTCAATAACTCACCTTAGATTTTGCTAAACTTGGCAGCCTGATAGGGGTTATAATTTCATATGAATGCACTCTTCTTGAATAGGATGTATGAATGACAGAAACAGAACAGAAATAATGACAGAAACAAGTTTTTCTTTCACGGCAGGCATTTGTGTGTCTGCTTTCCATAACAAACAAGACAAAACTCATCATTCTGGATTCACTCCCAACATTTCCAATTTAGCTATGAAAACAAGATTTTTATTTCATGGTTTGGAAGTATGCCTTTTAAAAGTTAACTCTTTAAGAGAACAGAAAATTTTCTCTCAATAATTTTATCTTTTATGACTCGAATTTTGTTTGCATTTCTTTAGATATCCCAAAGTCTATCCTCACATCACCTGAGTTAGTAATGGAGATGTTCTCACAACTTAGCTTTTTTTTCCCTCTCCCACATAATTTAGCTACTGCTGCTGCTGCTAAATTGCTTCAGTCATGTCCGACTCTGTGCAACCCCATAGACTGCAGCCCACCAGGCTCCACTGTCCCTGGGATTCTCTAGGCAAGAATACAGGAGTGGGTTGCCATTTCCTTCTCCAACATTATTTAGCATTTTATTGTAATTCTTATTTGCATGATTTTCTATCTCAGATACTAAGTCCAGGCTCCATAATCAGATTGGGACCAGCATTTGTTTTGTTTCTAGATTCTTGGACAGAATCTACAAGCGTTTCAAACTGCCAGAGTTTTTGTCTAAAATAGACTGTTTTTCAAGATTTCGGCTGTTTTCATACTCTATCTTTCATGGTAAATAGAATCTGTCTCAAAAAAGGACAAATTATTATGGTAGGTTATGAACTTAAGTAAGAAGAAAAACTTACCAAGCTATAACAAATATATATATTCAAATATACCATAAGCCTAATTCCAGCAGTTCCAAAGCCAGCATGCCATGCGGCCAGTATTCTGCCTTCCATAGAAGTCAAAGCATCCAGTGAAAACTTTGATGCTGAAAGAATGATTATTCAGTTCTTCATTCTGAAGCAGGTTATTAGAAGGAGACTGGCAAGAAGACCTATTTTTAAATGATTACATTTCTTCTTGGAAGAGAAAGAAATGTGATTTTTTTAAATTTGTAATAGAAAATGAATTAAAATAAATGTTTTGGCTGAATATGATTGTGTCATCATAATTATCATTATCTTTGAGAGCCTAAGTTAATTTTTCACCTTAATTTTTACTATCATGCTTTTATTTTAAAAATTTGCTTTCTTTAGCTTCTGAACTGTGGAGAGATGTTATTATCATCTTTTTCAATTCATAGGCCTACATTATTCATTATTCAAATACAATATAGAACTAGAAGAGTTATTTTGTGCTGAAATCAATTTTGCCATTTTTCTAGGAGGAAAAATTAACCTTCTTATAGACAGAAAACTGATATACAGAGATATTAGTTGATTCCATAGTTCATAGGAGGCTAATTATACATGAAATGAGATAGTAGAAAACATTAATATATGTATTATTCTATGTGACTTCAAATCTCATTACTAAACTTACAAAAGATCATTTAGAGCATTGGTGAACTAGATACAAGTCAGATGCTGAAATCAAGAGAAGGATAAATGAGTTCTTAGATAGTGGTTGGTAAAAACACTGTAAAAAATTTTTATATCAGTGCAATATGAGTTGAAATTTAATTTTAGTCTCTTTTTCTTAATGTTCAATATAGTCATTATAAAAAAAAAGATTACACTTCATTAATTGGGCTTTTTTGGAGAAGGCAATGGCATCCCACACCAGTACTCTTGTCTGGAAAATTCCATGGATGGAGGAGCCTGGTGGGCTGCAGTCCATGGGGTCGCGAAGAGTTGGACATGACTGAGCGACTTCCCTTTCACTTTTCACTTTCGTGCATTGGAGAAGGAAATGGCAACCCACTCCAGTGTTCCTGCCTGGAGAGTCCTAGGGATGAGGGAGCCTGGTGGGCTGTCGTCTATGGGGTCGCACAGAGTCAGACACGACTGAAGTGACTTTGCAGCAGCAGCAGCAGCAGCAGCAACTGGGCTTTGTTAGCATTTGGAAATATGCATGCCTGTGTGTGTAGCTGTTAATTTTTAGTTTGAATACAAAACTGAACTTTGCTGCACATCTGTAAAATCCCTGAATTTTCTAGGCCATTCCAGCTGGGGGATGAAAGTTATATCATCAGAAGAACAATAAAACAATTTTTCTGACACTTTTTATTTGACTATTGCAAGAGTTGAGGAAGAAGGGGTAGTGTATCTTTTTTTTAATTTAAATTTATTTATTTTAATTGGAGGCTAATTACTTTACAATATTGTATTGGTTTTGCCATACATCAACATGAATCTGCCACGGGTGTACACATGTTCCCCATCCTGAACCCTCCTCCCACCTCCCTCCCTATACCATCCCTCTGGGTCATCCCAGTGCTTAAATAGCAATGTCCTTCCTCTCAGTTTATGTCTTAGCTAACTTCTGACCACCATTTTGAATTAGATGACCTGACTCTGTACATCCATAAAAACCCATGCCTAACTTTATCTTGCTTTTCAATGTTGATTATGAAATTGTAATCACTGATTTACATACATTAAGCCCTATTTCTTTTCTGTCATCTCATTCCCCTTCTTTTTCTTCTCTTCTTTTTCTCACTCCCAAATGACCACACATACAGAAGTCTATCAGCTCCTCACTGGTAGGGACTATGCTTTATTGAGCTTTGCACTTCTAGTACTTAAAATAATGTCTGGCACATACAGTGACTAAGCAATATTTATTGAGTAAATGTGTATGAGTGAGTGAATGCTTACAAGCTAGTCATATCAACTATCACCATTTTGTTTCCTCCAGTTCGTGTCATAATGTATCCTATTGCTGCTAATGTCTGCTGTATTAGTGATGATGATGATGATGATAAAATGCTAGACTGGGTGGCTTAAATAACAGAAATATTATTTTTCATAGTTCTGCAGACTAGAAGTCTGAGATCAAGATGTCATCAGGGTTGGCTCCTTCTAAGGGCCATGGACAAAGGATTTGTTCTAGGTTTCCCTCCTTGGCTTGTAAATGGCCATCTTTCTGTGTCCTCACATGTTTTTCTTCTGTACACATCTGTGTCTAAATATGCTCTTCTTATAAGATATAATGATAACAGTCATTTTAGATTAAGTTCCAACCTAATGACATCATTTAACTTAATTAGTCCTTTAAAGATTCTTTCTGAAAATAAAATCACATTCTGAGTTGAATTTTGGGACGCACACAATTCAGCTCGTAAGAGCAAGTGTTGCTGCTACTAGTAATAACCATTTTGTTAAACAATCATTTTCTGAGCACATATTTTGTGTCAGAAATTGTGCTAAGTAGTTTATATGCACATCTGTGACACATAGGTTAATCCAGTGCCTACAGCAGGCACCCATACCAACTGAAGCTCATCAATATTTTGTCCATTCTGTGGTTTGGTAATAAACCCCACTAGAGTAAGTAACCATAACATCTCTTGGTGTGATATACTCCTAAGGAGGGTACAGAGAAGCACTGCTCAGTTCTCCTAAGGACTTAAAGAAGTAACCATTTTCCTTTCTATTCTTTTATTGCACTCTCCATATATATCACCTGAGTCATGGATCCCCAGGGGACCATGCAGAATAAGAACCCTGGGGATATACTCAGAATTGTACCTCTCCATCCATTCTTCTGTACAATCTTTATGTGCTTTGAGACCCTCTTCTTTTACTTTGAATTTTGCCCCAGGAATTACATGTAACAGATCCGTGGCCACTCCACTTCTCTTATACCTCCCGGTATGCCTGATTCCTAGAAAATACATAGCCTAAATTCTCAATTGGATATCCCAACTAAATCTAGCTGAAAATTTAATGTTCACAATGATTCTCTAAAATGTTTTACCTATGCAATTGTTTTTCCACTTTAAATATATTGTGAAAGGTAGTGTAGGCATAACTTTCTTAAATATATAAGCATTAATATTTTGTTATGAGGATTGAGGAAGTTTGGGCAGAACTGGAAATTGATGGAACTTGAGTGTTTTGGGGAAGAAACAGACTGTAGTGTAAAGAGAAGTAACATTTTGATTTCATGTAACCCATCATTTTCGAGCTAGAATTTACAAATGCTTGACATCCCTGGTGGCTCAGATGGTAAAGAATCTACCTAAAATGCAGGAGACCTGGGTTCAGTCCCCAGATTGGGAAGATCCCCTGAAGAAGGCAATGACAACCCACTCCAGTATTCTTGTCTGTAGAATACTTGTCCATGGGGTTACAAGTAGTCGGACACAACTGAGCCAATAACACAACACTATACTCTACAAATGTCTATACGATAGGCACTAAGTACAAAATTAACTTCTGCATTTTTCCTTCTCATGAGAAAAAGTTTATATAGAGGTAGTGGGAAAGAAAGGAGTTGAGACAATGTCTCACAGTATGGCAGAATAGAAGGACACTTACCCTTCTTATGAAAACACTAGAAAACATTGAAAGTGCATGCATGCAGGGTAAGTTGCTCCAGTCGTGTCTGACTCTTTGTGACCCTGTGGACTGTAGCCTGCCAGGCTTCTTGTCCATAGGATTCTCAAGGCAAGAATACTAGAGTGGGGAGCAGTCCTAAGATGGCAGAGGACTAGGATGGGGAGACCACTTTCTCCCCACAAACTCATCAAAAGATCATTTGAATGCTGAGCAAATACCACAACAAATTCTGAACACTGGTGGAGGACACCAGGCACCAAGAAAGGCAGCCCATTGTCTTCAAAAGGAGGTAGGACAAAATATAAAAGATAAAATGAGAGACAAGAGTTAGGGATGGAGACCAGTCTTGGGGAAGGAATTGTAAAAGAGAAGACATTTGCAAACACCAGGAAACCCTCTCACCGGCGGGTCTGTGGGGAGTTTTGGAATCTCAGAGTGCAACATAACTGAAAGGAAAAATAAATAAATGAAACCCACAGATTACATGCCTAACTGCAAATCCCAGTGGAGGAGTAGCCCAGACACTTACGTCCTCCAGCAGCAAGCAGGAGCTGAACAGGGAGGTGTGGGTTGCATTGCTCAGGGTAAGGAGTGGGCCTGAAAGCCCTGAGGGCAATCTGAGGGAGCTAATGTGAGATAGCAACTCAAACCATGGGATAGCCAAAGAGAGAAAAAAAGAGAGAGAGAGAAAGAGAATTTTCCGTGAAAAGCTCTAACCTAAGGCACGGAGAAGGGAATGGCAAACCACTTCAGTATTCTTGCCTTGAGAACCCCATGAACAGTATGAAAAGGCAAAATGATAGGATACTGAAAGAGGAACTCCCCAGGTCAGTAGGTGCCCAATATGCTACTGGAGATCAGTGGAGAAATAACTTCAGAAAGAATGAAGGGATGGAGCCAAAGCAAAAACAATATCCAGCTGTGGATGTGACTGGCGATAGAAGCAAGGTCCAATGCTGTAAAGAGGAATATTGCATAGGAACCTGGAATGTCAGGTCCATGAATTCTAGGTATCAGTGAACTAAAATGGACTGGAATGGGTGAATTTAACTCAGATGACCATTATATCTACTACTGCGGGCAGGAATCGCTCAGAAGAAATGGAATAGCCATCATGGTCAATAAAAGAGTCCAAAATGCAGTACTTGAATGCAATCTCAAAAACGACAGAATGATCTCTGTTCATCGCCAAGGCAAACCACTCAATATCACGGTAATCCAAGTCTATGCTCCAACCATTAACGCTGAAGAAGCTGAAGTTGAATGGGTCTATATGAAGACCTACAAGACATTCTAGAACTAACACCCCAAAAAGATGTCCTTTTCATTATAGGGGACTGGAATGCAAAAGTAGGAAGTCAAGAAACACCTGGAATAACAGGAAAATTTGGCCTTGGAATGCGGAATGAGCAGGGCAAAGACTAATAGAGTTTTGCCAAGAAAATGCATTGGTCATAGCAAACACCCTCTTCCAACAACACAAGAGAAGACTCTACACATGGACGTCACCAGATGGTCAACACCGAAATCAGACTGATTATATTCTATGCAGCCAAAGATGGAGAAGCTCTATACAGTCAACAAAAACAAGACCAGGAGCTGACTGTGGCTCAGATCATGAACTCCTTATTGCCAAATTCAGACTTAAATTGAAGAAAGTAGGGAAAACCGCTAGATCATTCAGGTATGACCTAAATCAAATCCCTTATGATTATACAATGGAAGTGAGAAATAGATTTAAGGGACTAGATCTGATAGATAGAGTGCCTGATGAACTATGGACTGAGGTTCGTGACAGTGTACAGGAGACAGAGATCAAGACCATCCCCATGGAAAAGAAATGCAAAAAAGCAAAATGGCTGTCTGGGAAGGCCTTACAAATAGCTGTGAAAAGAAGAGAAATGAAAAGCAACGGAGAAAAGGAACGACATAAGCATCTGAATGCAGAGTTCCAGAGAATAGCAAGAAGAGATAAGAAAGCCTTCTTCAGCGATCAATGCAAAGAAATAGAGGAAAACAACAGAATGGAAAAGACTAGAGATGTCTTCAAGAAAATCAGAGATACCAAGGGAACATTTCATGCAAAGATGGGCTCGAGAAAGGACAGAAATGATATGGACCTAACAGAAGCAGAAGATATTAAGAAGAGGTTGCAAGAATACGCAGAAGAACTGTACAAAAAAGATCTTCACGACCTGGATAATCACGATGGTATGATCACTCATCTAGAGCCAGACATCCTGGAATGTGAAGTCAAGTGGGCCTTAGAAAGCATCACACAAACAAAGCTAGTGGAGGTGATGAAATTCCAGTAGAGCTACTTCAAATCCTGAAAGATGATGCTGTGAAAGTGCTTCATTCAATATGCCAGCAAATTTGGAAAACTCAGCAGTGGCCACAGGACTGGAACAGGTCAGTTTTCATTCCAATCCCAAAGAAAGGCAATGCCAAAGAATGCTCAAACTCCCACACAATTGCACTCGTCTCACATGCTGGTAAAGTAATGTTCAAAATTCTCCAAGCCAGGCTTCAGCAATATGTGATCTGTGAACCTCCTGATGTTCAAGCTGGTTTTAGAAAAGGCAGAGGAACCAGAAATCAAATTGCCAACATCCACTGGATCATCAAAAAAGCAAGAGAGTTCCAGAAAAACATCTACTTCTGCATTATTGACTATGCCAAAGCCTTTGACTGGGTGGATCCCAATAAACTGTGGAAAATTCTGAAAGAGATGGGAATCCCAGACCACCTGACCTGCCTCTTGAGAAATCTGTATGCAGGTCAGGAAGCAGCAGTTAGAACTGGACATAGAACAACAGACTGGTTCCAAATAGGAAAAGGAGTGTGTCAAGGCTGTATATTGTCACCCTGCTTATTTAACGTATATGCAGAGTACATCATGAGAAACGCTGGACTGAAACACAGTGGAAGAAACACAAGCTGGAATGAAGATTGCTGGGAGAAATATTAATAACCTCAGATATGCAGATGACACAACCCTTATGGCAGAAAGTGAAGAGGAACTAAAAAGCCTCTTGATGAAAGTGCAAGAGGAGAGTGAAAAAGTTGGCTTAAAGCTCAACGTTCAGAAAACGAAGATCATGGCATCCAGACTCATCACTTCATGGCAAATAGAAGGGGAAACAGTGGAAACAGTGGCTGACTTTATTTTTTTGTGCTCCAGAATCACTGCAGATGGTGATTGCAGCCATGAAATTAAAAGACGCTTACTCCTTGGAAGAAAAGTTATGACCAACCTAGATAGCATATTCAAAAGCAGACATTACTTTGCTGACTACGGTCCGTCTAGTCAAGGCTATGGTTTTTCCAGTAATCATGTATGGATGTGAGAGTTGGAATGTGAAAAAGACAGAGAGCCGAAGAATTGATGCTTTTGAACTGTGGTTTTGGAGAAGACTCTTGAGAGTCCCTTGGACTGCAAGGAGATCCAACCAGTCCATTCTGAAGGAGACCAACCCTGGGATTTCTTTGGAAGGAATTATGCTAAAGCTGAAACTCCAGTACTTTGACCACCTCATGTGAAGGGTTGACTCATTGGAAAAGACTCTGATGCTGGGAGGGATTGGGGGCAGGAGGAGAAGGGGACGACCGAGGATGAGATGGCTGGATGGCATCACTGACTCTATGGACATGAGTCTGAGTGAACTCTGGGAGTTGGTGATGGACAGGGAGGCCTGGTGTGCTGCGATTCATGGGGTCGCAAAGAGTTGAACATGACTGCGTGACTGAACAGACCTGAAGGTACGTCCAGGCTGCTCATAGAACTAAGGACTGAGTGAATACCAGAGGAGAGCTAGCTGGCTACAGACTGGCCCATCCCACACTGGAGGCAGGTAGGCAACAGTCAGAACCGGAAGGCAAGGGGCAAACATGGACCCAGATATGGCATCCTCTACAAAACTGTGAGCAGTCTCCCAGTTGCTAACCAAAGCTTCCCGGGATCCTGGACAGTTGACATCTACCAGGAGAGCCACAGCCAGAGATCAGTTCCCAGGAGGAGACACAGGGCACACTTGAGACAGCACTCCTGCTGCGCACTCAGGAAAGCAGGCAGCTGGGACAGGGGAGGTGATAAGATGCACTGCCCCTTCTGGGGAGCATGTGCTCACCAAACACCTGGTTGCCTGAGCTGCTCGGACCTGGAAGGGCACAAAATGCAGGTCCAACTAAGTCTGTGCCTTTGTGGAGTACTGAGAACCTGAATCTGAGTGGCTTAGACCGGGGAAGTGCACGCAACCCAGGGCTTGCTTTAGACAGTTCCCCTGCAGAGCAACCTGGAGCCTGAGCACTGTTAACCAGGAAAGCACACACGCCGTGAACAGGGGCAAACCCAGTGTGGCCCAGACACTGTGAGCACCCCCCATGCATGCCGGTAATATTTGTTTGCAGTGTTCCTCCCCACAGTACAATTGAACAAGTGAGCCTAAATGAATAACCGCCTTTGCCCCCTAGTGTCAGGGCAGAATTTAGATACTGAAGAGACTTGCAAACAGAGGAAGCCAAAATAAACAAAGAAGAGGGAACCGCTTTGGAAGTGACAGGTGCAGTAGATTAAAACCCTGTAGTTAGCATTGGCTAAATTGGAAGGGACCTATAGACCTTGAGAAGAAGTATAAGCTGGAATAAGGAAATATCTGAAAATGAACTGACCCCACACTGCCCTCAACAGCTCCAGAGAAATTCTGAGATGTATTTTACTATTATCAATTTTAAATTTTATGTTCTTTATTACTGCTTTAATTTTCATTTTTAAAACCTGCTATTACCTTGCAAAAAAAGACCCTATTTTTAAAGCAAATTTCATATTATATGTGTATTTTTTATAAATTTTGTGATTTTTTTTAATATTGTATTTTTGAGAGTCTAACCTCTACCCTAGATTTTTAATCTTTGCTTTCTGGTAATTGTTATCAATTTTGTACCTTTAAGAATCCAATCTTCAGTACCCATTTTTACTTAGGAGTGTGATTGCTGGCTTGATTGCTCTCTCCCCTTTTGACTCTCCTTTCTCTCACCCAGGTCATCTCTATCTCCTCCCTCCACCTTCTCTTCTCTACTTAACTCTGTGAATCTCTTTGGGTGTTCTGGGCTGTGGAGAACACTTAGGGAACTGATCACAGGCTAGACTGCTCTCTCTACTTTTGACTCCCCCTCCTCTCTTCCTGGTCACTTCTATCTCCTTCCTTCCTCTTCTCTTCTCTACGGAAATCTGTGAACCTCTCTGAATGTCCCAGACTGTGGAGAGCAAATAGGGAATTGATTACTGGCTAGATTGCTCTTTCCTCTTTTGATTCCCCTTCTTCTCCTGGTCACCTCTATCTCCCTCCTCCCTCTTCTCCATGTAAATCTTTGAACTTCCCTGGGTGTCCCTGACTGTGGCGAATCTGTTCACCATTAACCTAGATGTTTTATCATCTGTGCTGTATGGATGGAGAAGTCTTGAGGCTACGGTAAGAATAAGACTAAAAACTGGAGGCAGGAGGCTTAAATCCAAAACTTGAGAACAACAGAAAGCTCCTGACTCCAGGGAACATTAATCAACAAGAGCTCATTCAAAAGCCTCTATACCTACACTGAAACCAAGCACCACCCAAGAGCCAACAAGTTTCAGAGCAAGACACACCATGAAAATTCTCCAACAATGCAGGAACATAACCCTGAGCACAAAAATAGAGGCAGCCAAAAGTCACACCAAACCAATAGACACCTCAAAATTCACTACTAGACACTTCATTGCACTCCAGAGAGAAGAGATCCAGCTCCACCCACCAGAACACCGACACAAGCTTCCCTAATCAGGAAACCTTGACAAGCCACTCTTCAAACCCCACCCATAGAGGGCAACCTCCACAATAACGAGGAATCACAAACTTCCAGCATATCGAAAGGCCACCCCAAACACAGCAACCTAAACAAGATGAAAAGGCAGAGAAATATTCAGCAGGTAAAGGATCATGATAAAAGCCCACAAAATGAAACAAAAGAGGAGGAGATAGGGAGTCTACTTGAAAAAGAATTCAGAATAATGATAGTGAAAATGATCCAAAATCTTCAAAGCAAAATGGAGTTACAGGTAAATAGTCTGGAGACAAGGATTGAGAAGATGCAAGAAAAGTTTAACAAGGACCTAGAAGAAATAATAAAGAGTCAATCAATAATGAATAATACAATACTGAGATCAAAAGCACGCTGGAGGGAACCAACAGTAGAATAACTGAGGTAGAAGAGAGGATAAGTGAGGTGGAACATAGAATGGTGGAAATAAATGAAGCAGAGAGGAAAAAAGAAAAAAAGAATTAAAAGAAATGAGGAAAACCTGAGACCTCTGGGACAACATTAAATGCCCCAATATTCAAATCATAGGAGTCCCAGAAGAAGAAGACCAAAAAAAAAAAAAAAAAAAAAAAAAAGGCCATGAGAAAATACTTAAGAAGATAATAGTTAAAAACTTCCCCAAATGAGGAAGGAAATAGACACTCAGTCCAAGAAACCCAGAGATTCCCAAACAGGATAAACCTAAGGTGAAACACCCCAATAACATATTAATCAAATTAACAAAGATCAAACACAAAGAACAAATATTAAAAGCAACAAGGGAAAAGTGACAAATAACAGAAAAGGGGATTCCCATAAGGATAACAGCTGATCTTTCAATAGAAACTTTTCAGGCCAGAAGGGAAAGGCAGGGCATAGTTAAATCGATGAAAGAGAAAAACCTACAGCCCAGATTACTGTACTCAGCAAGGGTCTCATTCAAATATGAAGGAGATATCAAAACCTTTACAGACAAGCAAGCTGAGAGAATTCAGCACCACCAAACCAGTTCTTCAACAAATGCTAAAGGATATTCTCTAGACAGGAAACACAAAAAGGGCATATAAACCCGAACCCAAAACAATAAAGTAAATGGCAATGGGATCATACTTGTCAATATTTACCTTAAATGTAAATGGGTTGAATGCCCCAACCAAAAGACAAAGACTGGCTAAATAGATACAAAAACAAGACCCCTAAATATGCTGTCTACAACAGAACTACCTCAAAACAAGGCACACATACAGACTGAAAGTGAAGGGCTGGAAAAAGATATTTCACACAAATGGAGACCAAAAGAAAGCAGGAGTAGCAATACTCATATCAGACAAAATAGACTTTAAAACAAAGGCTGTGAAAAGAGACAAAGAAGGACACTACATAATGATCAAAGGATCAATCAAAGAAGAAGATATAACAATTATAAATATGTATGCACCCAATATAGGAGCACCACAATATTCAAGGCAAATGCTAACAAGTATGAAAGGGGAAATTAACAGTATCACAATTATAGTGGGGGACTTTAATACCCCACTCACACCTATGGATAGATCAACTAAACAGAAGATTAGCAAGGAAACCCAAACTTTAAATGATACAATGGAAAACTTAGACCTAATTGTTATCTATAGGACATTTCACCATAAAACAATGAATTTTTTCTCAAGTGTACACGGAATCTTCTCCAGGATAGATCACATCCTGGGACATAAATTTAACCTTGGTAAATTCAAAAGTGTTGAAATCACCTCAAGTATTTTTTTCTGATCACAATGGGGTGAAATTAGATGTCAACTATAGACTTTATTTTCCTGGGCTCCTAAATCACTGCAGATGGTGACTGCAGCCATGAAATTAAAAGACACTTACTCCTTGGAAGAAAAGTTATGACCAACCTAGATAGCATATTCAAAAGCAGAGACATTACTTTGCCAACTAAGGTCCATCTAGTCAAGGTTATGGTTTTTCCCGTGGTCATGTATGGATGTGAGAGTTGGACTGTGAAGAAGGCTGAGCACTGAAGAATTGATGCTTTTGAACTGTGGTATTGGAGAAGACTCTTGAGAGTCCCTTGGACTGCAAGGAGATCCAACCAGTCCATTCTGAAGGAGATCAGCCCTGGGATTTCTTTGGAAGGAATGATGCTAAAGCTGAAACTCCAGTACTTTGGCCACCTCATGCGAAGAGTTCACTCATTGGAAAAGACTGTGATGCTGGGAGGGATTGGGGGCAGGAAGAGAAGGGGACAACAGAAGATGAGATGGCTGGATGGCATCACTGACTCGATGGACATGAGTCTGAGTGAACTCTGGAAGTTGGTGATGGACGTGGCGTGCTGCAATTCATGGGGTTGCAAAGAGTCGAACACGACTGAGCGACTGAACTGAACTGAACAGGAAAAAAACTATTAAAAACACAAACATATGGACGCTAAATAACACATTTCTGAATAACCAACAAATTACAGAAGAAATCAAAATATGCGTAGAAATGAATGAAAATGAAAACACAACAACCCAAAACTTATGGAATTCAGTGAAAGCAGTGCTAATGGGAAGGTTCAGAGCAACACAAGTTTACCTTAAGAAACAGAAGATAAATCGTGTAAATAACCTAACTCTACACCTAAAGCAACTATAAAAAGAAGAAATGAAACACACCAGGGTTACTAGAAGGAAAGAAATCATAAAAATTAGGGTAGAAATTAATGCAAAAGAAACAAAGGACACCATTTCCAAAATCAAATTTCCAAAATCAAAAAATTATTTGATATGATAAATAAAATAGTCAAAACATTAGCCAGACCCATCAAGAAAAAAAGGGGGAAGAATCAAATCAACAAAATTAGAAATGAAAATGGAGAAATCACAACAGACACACAGAAATACAAAAGATCAAAGAGACTACTATCAGCAACTATATGCCAATAAAATGGATAACCTGGAAGAAATGGACGAATTCTTAGAAAACTATAACTTTCCAAAACTGAACCAGGAAGAAATAGAAATTCTTAACAGACCCATCACAAGTGCAGAAACTGAAACTATAATCAGAAATCATCCAACAAACAAAAGCTCAGGACCAGATGGCTTCACAGCAGAATTCCACCAAAAATTTAGAGAAGAGCTAACACCTATCCTACTCAAACTCTTCCAGAAAACTGCTGAGGAAGGTAAACTTCTAAACTCATTCTAGGAGGCCACCATCAACCTAACACCAAAACTAGACAAAGATGCCACAAAAAAAGAAAACTACAGGCCAATATCACCGATGAACATAGATGAAAAATCCTTAACAAAATTCTAGCAAACAGAATCCAATAACATATTAAAAAGATCATACATCATGACCAAGTGGGCTTTATACCAGGGATGCAAGGATTCTTCAACACCTGCAATTCAATCAATGTAATATACCACATTAACAAATTGAAAGATAAAAACCATATAATTATCTCAATAGATGCAGAGAAAGCCTTTGACAAAATTTAACATCCATTTATGATAAAAACCCTAATGAAAGCAGGTTTAGAAGGAAAATATCTCAATATAATAAAAGCTATATATGACAAACAAACAGTGAACATTATCTTCAATGGTGAAACATTGAAAGCATTTCCCCTAAAGTCAGGAACAAGACAAGGATGCCCACTCTCACCACAACAATTCAACATAGTTTTGGAAGTTTTGACCACAGTGATCAGAGCAGAAACAGAAATAAAAAGAATCCAGATTGGAAAAGAAGAAGTAAAATTCTCACTGTTTACAGATGATATGATCCTCTACATAGAAAACCCTAAAGACTCCACCAGAAAATTACTAGCGCTAATCAATGAATACAATAAAGTTGCGGGATATAAAATCAACACACAGAAATCCCTTGCATTCCTATACACTAACAATGACAAAACAGAAAGAGAAATTAAGGAAACAATTCCATTCACCATTGCAATGAAAAGAATTAAATACTTAAGAATATATCTACCTACAGAAATAAAATACCTATATGTATATAAAACTATAAAAGATTGATGAAATAAATCAAAGAGGAGACAAATAATGGGGTAATATACCATGTTCATGGATTGGAAGAATCAATATAGTCAAAATGAGTATACTACACAAAGCAATCTATAGATTCAATGTAATCCCTATTAAGCAACCAATGGTATTTTTCACAGAACTAGAACAAACAATTTCACAATTTGTATGGAAATACAAAAAAACCTCGAATAGCCAAAGCAATCTTGAGAAAGAAAAATGAAACTGGAAAAATCAACCTGCCTGACTTCAGGCTCTACTACAAAGCCACAGTCATCAAGACAGTATGGAACTGGCACAGAAACAGAAATATAGATCAATGGAACAAAATAGAAAGCCCAGAGATAAATCCATGCACCTATGGACACCTTAACTTCAATAAAGGAGGCAAGAATATACAATGGAGAAAAGACAATCTCTTTTAACAATTGGTGCTGGGAAAACTGGTCAACCACTTGTAAAAGAATGAAACTAGAACACTTTCTGACACCATACACAAAAATAAACTCAAAATGGATTAAAGATCTAAACATAAGACCAGAAACTATAAAATCCTGGAGGAAAACATAGGCAAAACACTCTCCACATAAATCAGGATCCTCTATGACCCACCTCCCTGAGTATTGGAAATAAAAGCAAAAATAAAGAAATGGGACCTAATTAAACTTAAAAGCTTTTGCACAACAAAGGAAGCTATAAGAAAGGCGAAAAGATAGCCTTCAGGATGGGAGAAAATAATATCAAATGAAGCAATTGGCAGAGAATTAATCTCACAAATATACAAGCAACTCCTGCAGCTCAATTCCAGAAAAACGAATGACCCAATTAAAAAAAAAAAATGGGCCAAAGAACTAAACAGACATTTCTCCAAAGAAGACATACAGATGGCTAACAAACACATGAAAAGATGCTCAACATCACTCATTATCAGAGAAATGCAAATCAAACCACAATTAGGTACCATTTCACACTGGTCAGAACGGCTGGTATCAAAATGTCTACAAACATTAAATGCTGGAGCAGGTGTGGAGAAAATGGAACCCTCTTGGTTTTGGGAATGCAAACTAGAAGAGCCATTTGGGAATGCAAACTAGTACAGCCACCATGGAGAACAGCAAGCAGATTCCTTAAAAAAGTGGAAATAGAACTGCCATATGACCCAGCAATGCCACTTCTGGGCATACACTCTGAGGAAACCAGAATCAAAAGAGACACGTGTACCCCAATGTTCATCGCAGAACTGTTTACAATAGCCAGGACATGGAAGCAACCTAGTTGTCCATCAACAGATGAATTGATAAGAAATCTATGGTACATATACACAATGGACTATTAATCAGCTATTAAAAAGAATGCATTTGAATCAGTTCTAATAAGGTGAATGAAAGTGGAGCCTATTATAGAGTGAAGTAAGTCAGAAAAACACCAATACAGTATATTAATGCATATATATGGAATTTAGAAAGATGGTAATGATGACCCTATATGCGAGGCAGCAAAAGAGACACTGATGTAAAGAACAGACTTTTGGACTCTGTGGGAGAAGGTGAAGGTGGGGTGATTTGAAAGAATAGCATTGAAACAAGTATATTATTATATGTGAAATAGATCAGGATAATGATAGTGAAGATGATCCAGGATCTCAGAGAAAGAATGGAGGCAAGGATTAAGAAGACATGCGAATGTTTAACAGGTATCTAAAAGAATTAAAGAACAAATTAACAGAGATGAACAATACAATAACTGAAATGAAAAACAGACTACAAAGAATCAATAGCAGAATAACTGAGGCAGAAGAATAGATAAATGACCTGGAAGACGCAATGGTGAATGTCACTGCTTTGGAATAGAATAAGGAAAAACAGGATGAAAAGTAATATAAACAGCCTGACAGTTCTCTGAGAGACAAACGAACATTCACTATATAGGGGTCTCACAGAGAAAGGACATGAGAAAATATTTGAAGAGATAATAACTGAAAACTTCATGAACATAGTAGAAGAAATAGCCACCCAAATCCAGGAAGTACAGTGAATCCCAGGCAGGATAAACACAAGGAGGAACATGGCAAGACACATGGTAATCAAACTGAAAAAAATTAGAGACAAAGAAAAAAATTGGAAAAACCAACAAGAGAATAACAACAAATAACATATAAGGGAATTCCCATAAAATTATCAGCTGATTTTCTTAGCAAAACCTGTGCAGGCAAGAATAAAGTGGCAAAATATGTTTAGAGTGATAAAAGGAAAAAAAAAAAAAAACTACAGCCTAGAATACTGTACTCAGCAAAGCTGTCATTCAAATTTGAAGGAGAAATTAAAGTTTTACAGACAAATAAAAGTAATGCTTAAAATTCTCCAAGCCAGGCTTCAGCAATATGTGAACTGTGAATTTCCAGATGTTCAAGATGGTTTTAGAAAAGCCAGAGGAACCAGAGATCAAATTGCCAACATCCACTGGATCACGGAAAAAGCAAGAGAGTTCCAGAAAAACATCTATTTCTGCTTTATTCACTATGCCAAAGCCTTTAACTGTGTGGATCACAATAAACTGTGGAACATTCTGAAAGAGATGGGAATACCAGACCAGCTGACCTGCCTCTTGAGAAACCTGTATGCAGGTCAGGAAGCAACAGTTAGAACTGGACATGGAACAAAAGCCTGGTTCCAAATAGGAAAAGGAGAGCGTCAAGGCTGTATATTGTCACCCTGCTTATTTAACTTATGTGCAGAGTACATCATGAGAAACCCTGGGCTAGAGAAAGCACAAACTGAAATCAAAATTGCCAGGAGAAATATCAATAACCTCAGATATGCAGATGACACCACCCTTATGTTAGAAAGTGAAGAAGAAGTAAAGAGCCTCTTGATGAAAGTGCAAGAGGAGAGTGAGAAAGTTTGCTTAAAGCTCAACATTCAGAAAACGAAGATCGTGGCATCTGGTCCCATCACTTCATGGGAAATAGATGGGGAAACAGTGGAAACAGTGGCTGACTTTATTTTTATGGGCTCAAAAATCACTGCAGATGGTGACTGCAGCCATGAAAATTAAAAGACGCTTACTCCTTGGAAGGAAAGTTATGACCAGCCTAGATAGCATATTCAAAAGCAGAGACACTACTTTGCCAACAAAGGTCCGTCTAGTCAAGGCTATGGTTTTTCCAGTGGTCATGTATGGTTGTGAGAGTTGGACTGTGAAGAAAGCTGAGCGCCAAAGAATTGATGCGTTTGAACTGTGGTGTTTGAGAAGACTCTTGAGAGTCCCTTGGACTGCAAGGAGATCCAACCAGTCCATCCTAAAGGAGATCAGTCCTGGGTATTCATTGGAAGGACTGATGTTGAAGCTGAAGCTCCAATACTTTGGCCAGCTGATGCAAAAAGTTGACTCATTTGAAAAGACCTTGATGCTGGGAGGGATTGTGTACAGGAGAAGAAGGGGATGACAGAGGATGAGATTGTTGGATGGCATTACCAACTCAATGGACATGAGTTTGGGTAAACTCTGGGAGTTGGTGATGGACAGGGAGGCCTGGTGTGCTGCGGTTCATGGGGTCACAAAAAGTCAGACATGACTGAGTGACTGAACTGAACTGAACCTTCTGAAATCATTACACAAAAATTGTAGAGGAGTAATACTCCTAAATGCATTACTGAGGCGACCATCACTCGGATACCAAGACCAGACAAAGGTATCAGAAAAAAAAAAAATTACCAGCCAATATCACTGATGAACATAGACACAGAAATCCTCAATAAAATATTAGCAATCGAAATCCAACAATACATTAAAATGATTATATATCATGATGAAGTGAAATTTATTCCAGGGATGAAAGAGTTTTTCAATATCCAATGTGTACTACACCACATCAAAAAATTGAAGAACAGAAACAATATGATTATCTCAATAGATACAGAAAAAGATTTTGACAAAATTCGGCACACATTCAAGATTCAGAAAGTGAACGTGGAAGGAATATATGTCAACATAATAAAAGCCATAGATGACAAACCTACAATTCACATCATACTCCTGGATTTCCTCTAAGTTCAAGAACCAGACAAGAATGTCCACTGTTGATCATTTTTAATCAGTGTGGTTTTGGAAGTCCTAGCTACAGAAATCAGAGAAGAAAAAGATATATAAGGAATCCAAATTGGAAATAAGAAGTAAAATTGTCAATGTTTGCAGATGACATGATACTATACATAGAAAATCCTATAGATGCTATCAGAAAACTACTTGAGCTCATCAAAGAACTTGGTGAAATGGCAGGATACAAAATTAATACACAAAAATCTTTTGCATTTCCATACACTAACAATGAAAAATCAGAAACACAAATTAAAGAAACAATCCCATTTACCATTGCATTAAAGAATGAAATACCTAGGAATAAATGTACTTAAGGAGACAAAAGACTTGTACTCTGAAAACTGTAAGATGCTGATAAAAGAGATTGAAACCAACACAAAGACATGGAAAAATATACCAAGTTCTTGGGATGGAAAATTCAATATTGTCAAAATACCTATGCTGCCCAATGCAATCTACAGATTCAGTGCAATCCCTATCAAATTACCAATGGCAACTTTCATAGATCAGAACAAAAAAATCTTGAAATTTTTGAGACACAAAAGACCCTGGATAGCCAAAGTAATAACTGAGAAAGAAAAATGGAGCTGGAAGAATCAGGTTGGAGGGCGGTCCTAAGATGGCGGAGGAATAGGATGGGCAGACCACTTTCTCCCCAACAAATTCATTGAAAGAACATTTGAACGCTGAGCAAATTCCACAAAACAACTTCTGAATGCTGGCAGAGGACATCAAACACCCAGAAAGGCAGCCTATTGTCTTCAAAAGGAGGTAGGACAAAATAGAAAAGATAAAAAGAGACACAAAAGAGGTAGGGATGGAGATCCGTCCTGGGAAGGGAGTCTTAAAAAAGAGAAGTTTCCAAACACCAGGAAACACTCTCACCGGCAGGTCTGCGGTGAGCCTTGAAATCTCAGAGGGCAACATAACCGAGAGGAAAACTAACTAAATAAACAATTAAAACCCACAGATTACATGCCTAATGGCAACTCCTAGCAGAGAAGCAGCCCAGACGCTCGCATCCACCACTAGCAAGCGTGGGCTTGACAGGGACATGCAGGCTGCATTGTTTAAGGTAAGGACCAGACCTTAATGCCCCGAGGGCAATCTGAGGGAACTAACTTGAGATAGCAATCCAGACTGTGGGATAGCTATACCGCTCAAAGCCCTAACCTAAGACACTGCCAGGCCCGCTCACAGAACAAAGGACTGAGCAGAGCTAGCTGGCTGTTGGCTGGCCCATCCGCCACCAGAGATAGGCATGCAAGGGCAGCCAGAGCTGAAAGGGGGCAATCGTGGCCCCAGAGAGGCCTCTTCTACCAAACTGCAAGCAGGATTTGTTGCTAACCAAGATTTCCTGGGATGCTGGATGGTTGACATCTGCCGGGAGGGTTGCAGCCAGAGATCAGCTCCCCAGAAGGGACACATGGCACACCTGAGAAGGTGTGCCCATTGTACAACCAGAAAACTGATTGGCTGGGATGGGGGAGGTGATAAGATACACCACCCACCTGGGGGTGACTGTGCTCACCAAGCACCTGGTCACCTGACCTGCTCAGACCAGGAAAGGGCACAAAACGCAGGCCCAACTGAGTCTACGCCTTTGTGGAGTACCCAAGAACCTGAACCTGAGTGGTTTAGACCTGGGAAGTGCACGCAACCCAGGGCTCACCTCAGACAGTTCCTGGCAGAGCAACCTAGAGCCTGAGAAGTGTAGACCACGAAAGCACACATGCCATGAGCAGGGGCAAATCCAGTGGGGCTGAAACACTCCCCACACATGCCAGTGATATTTGTTTGCAGTGTTCCTCCCTCCCCACAGCACAACTGAACAAGTGAGCCTAAAAAAGTGACCACCACTGCTCCCTTGGTGTCAGGGGACTAGCAAACAGAAGAAGCTAAAATCAACAGAGGGAACTCTTTGGAAGTGACAGGTGCAATAGATTAAAACCCTGGAGTTAGCACCGACTATATAGGAAGGGGCCTATAGATCTTGAGAAGTATAAGCCTGATCAAGGAACTATCTGAAACTGAACTGATCCTACACTGTCCACAACAGCTCCAGAGAAAGTCCTAGATATATTTTTACTATTATCATTTTTTAAATTAAAATTAAAAAAAAATTTACATCTTCTATTACTCCTTTAATTTTCATTTTTATAACCTACTATTGCCTTGCAAAAAAAAAGGACCATATTTTTAAAACAAACTTCATATATATATTTTATAATTTTTGTGACTTTGTTTTGTTTTTTTTAATGTTGTATTTTTGAGAATCTAACCTCTACTCTAGATTTTTAATCTTTGTTTTTTGGTACTTGTTATCAATTTTGCACCTTTAAGAACCCAATCTTCTGTACCCATTTTTACTTTGGAGCGAGATTACTGGCTTGACTGCTCTCTTCCCCATTTGAATTTCCTTTTTCTCCACCAGGTCTCCTCTATCTCCTCCATCCCCCTACTCCCTCTACCCAACTCTGTGAATCTTTTTATGTGTTCCAGGCTGTGCAGAACACCTAGGGAACTGATTACTGGCTAGATCTGTAGCGCTCCTTCGGTTTCCCGCTTTTATCCTCCTGGCCATTTCTGTCACCTTCCATCTCCTTCTCTTCTCTGTGTAACTCTGTGAACACCTCTGAGGGGTCTAGACTGCAGAGAGCACATAGGGAATTGATTACTGACTAGCTTGTTCTTGCCCATTTTGATTCTCCCTCTTCTCCTCCTGGACACCTCTATTTCCCTCCTCCCTCTTCTTTTCTCCATGTAACTCTGTGTACCTCTCCTAGATGTTTTATCATCAGTGCTGTATAGATGGAGAACTCTTGAGGCTGCAAGAATAAGACTGAAAACCAGAGGCAGGAGGCTTAAGTCCAAAACGAGAGAAGACCAGAGAACTCCTGACTCCAGGGAACATTAATTGATAAGAGCTGATCACAAGCCTCCATACCTACACTGAAACCAAGCACCACCCAAGAGCCAACAAGTTCCAGAGCAAGACATACCAAATTGTCCTGCAACACAGGAACATAACCCTCAGCTTCAATATATGGCTGCTTTAGTCACACCAAACACACTGACATCTCAAAACTCACTACTGGACATTTCATTGCACTCGAGAGAGAAGAAATCCATCTCCACCCACCAGAACATGGACACAAGCTTCCCTAGCCAGGAAACTTTGATAAGCAACCTGTCAAACCCGACCCACAGCGAAGAAGCTCCATAATAAAGAGGAACTACAACTGCCAGAATACAGAAGAGCCACCCCAAACAGATCAATATAAACAAGATGTAAAGGCAGAGAAATACCCAGCAGATAATGGAGCTGGATAAATGCCCACCAAACCAAACAAAAGAGGAAGAGATAGGGAATCTGCCTGATAAAGAATTCTGAATAATGATAGCAAAAATGATCCAAAATCTTGAAAACAAAATGGAATCACAGATAAATAGCCTGGAGACAAGGACTGAGAAGATGCAAGAAAGGTTTAACAAGGACCTAAAAGAAATAAGAAAGCATCAATATATAATGAATAATACAATAAATGAGATAAAAAACACTCTGGAGGGAACCAACAGTAGAACAATGGAGGGAGAAGATAGGATAAGTGAGGTAGAAGATAGACTGGTAGAAATAAATGAAGCAGAGAGGGAAAAGAAAAAAGAATTAAAAGAAATGAGGACAACCTCAGAGACCTCTGGGACAATGTTAAATGCCCCAACATTCGAATCATAGGAGTCCCAGAAGAAGAAAACAAAAAGAAAGACCATGAGAAAATACTTGAGGAGATAATAATTGAAAACTTCCCTAAAATGGGGAAGGAAATAATCACCCGAGTCCAAGAAACCCAGAGTGTCCCAAACGGGATAAACCCAAGGTGAAACACCCCAAGAACATATTAATCAAGTTAACAAAGATCAAAAACAAAGAACAAATATTAAAAGCAGCAAGGGAAAAACAACAAATAATGCACAAGGGAATTCCCATAAGCATAACAGCTGATCTTTCAATGGAAACTCTTCAGGCGAGAAGGGAATGGCAGGACATACTTAAAGTGATGAAAGAGAAAAACCTACAGCCCAGATTACTGTACCCAGCAAGGATCTCATTCAAATATGAAGGAGAAATCAAAAGCTTTACAGATAAGCAAAAGCTGAGAGAATTCAATACCACCAAACAGCACTCCAACAAATGCTAAAAGATCTCTAGACAGGAAACAGAGAAAGGGTTCAGAAACTTGAATGCAAAACAATAAAGTAAATGGCAATGGGATCATACTTATGAATCAGTTCAGTTCAGTCACTCAGTCGTGTCTGACTCTTTGCGACCCCATGAATCGCAGCATGCCAGGACTCCCTGTCCATCACCCACTCCTGGAGTTCACTCAAACGCACGTCGATCGAGTCGGTGATGCCATCCAGCCATCTCACCCTCTGTCGTCCCCTTTTCCTCCTTCCCCCAATCCCTTCCAGCATCAGAGTCTTTTCCAATGAGTCAACACTTCACATGAGGTGGCCAAAGTACTGGAGTTTCAGCTTTAGCATCAGTCCTTCTGAAGAACACCCAGGGCTGATCTCCATTAGAATGTACTGCTTGGATCTCCTTGTAGTCCAAGGAACTCTCAAGAGTCTTCTCCAACACCACACAGTTCAAAATCATCAATTCTTAGGTGCTCAGGTTTCTTCACAGTCCAACTCTCACATCCATACACGACTACAGGAAAAACCTTGACTAGATGGACCTTAGTCGGCAAAGTAATGTCTCTGCTTTTGAATATGCTATCTAGGTTGGTCATAACTTCCCTTTCAAGAAATAAGCGTCTTTTTATTTCATGGTTGCAATCACCATCTGCAGTGATTTTGGAACCCCCCAAAATAAAGTCAGCCACTGTTTCCACTGTTTTCCCATCTATTTTCCATGAAGTGATGGGACCAGATGTCATGATCTTCGTTTTCTGAATGTTGAGCTTTAAGCCAACTTTTTCACTCTCCTCTTGTACTTTCATCAAGAGGCTTTTTAGTTCCTCTTCACTTTCTGCCATAAGGGTGGGGTCATCTGCATATCTGAGGTTATTGATATTTCCCCTACCAATCTTGATTCCAGCTTGTGCTTCTTCCAGCCCAGCGTTTCTCATGATGTACTCTGCATATAAGTTAAATAAATGAGGTGACAATCTACAGCCTTGACGTACTCCTTTTCCTATTTGGAACCAGTCTGTTGTTCCATGTCCAGTTCTGTTGCTTCCTGACCTGCATATAGTTTTCTCAAGAGGCAGGTCAAGTGGTCTGGTGTTTTCATCTCTTTTAGAATTGTCCACAGGTTTTTGTGATCCACACAGTCAAAAGCTTTGGCATAGTGAATAAAGCAGAAATAGATGTTTTTCTGGAACTCTCTTGCTTTTCTGATGATCCAGTGGATGTTGGCAATTTGATCTCTAGTTCTTCTGCCCTTTCTAAAACCAGATTGAACATCTAGAAGTTCATGGTTCACTTATTGCTGGAGCCTGGCTTGGGGAATTTTGAACATTACTTTACTAGTGTGTGAGATGAGTGCAATTGTGCAGTAGTTTGAGCATTCTTTGGCATTGCCTTTCTTTGGAATTGAAATGAAAACTGCCCTTTTCCAGTCCTGTGGCCACTGCTGAGTTTTCAAAATTTGCTGGCCTATTGAGTGCAGCTCTTTCACAGCATCATCTTTCAGGGTTTGAAATAGGTCAACTGGAATTCCATCACCTCCGCTAGCTTTGTTCATAGTGATGCTTTCTAAGGCCCACTTGACTTCACATTCCAGGATGTCTGGCTCTTGGTGAGTGATCATACCATTGTGATTACCTTGGTCGTGAAGATCTTTTTTGTACAGGTCTTCTGTGTATTCTTGCCACCTCTTCTTAATATCTTCTGCTTCTGTTAGGCCCATACCATTTCTGTCCTTTATCAAGCCCATCTTTGCATGAAATGTTCCCTTGGTATCTCTCATTTTCTTGAAGAGATCTCTAGTCTTTCCCATTCTGTTCTTTTCCTCTATTTCTTTGCATTGATCTGAGGAAGGCTTTTTTTTTTTTTAATCTCTTCTTGCTATTCTTTGGAACTCTGCATTCAGATGCTTATATCTTTCCTTTTCTCCTTTGCTTTTCACTTGTCTTCTTTTCACAGCTATTTATAAGGCCTCCCTTTCCATGGGGATGGTCTTGATCCCTGTCTCTTGTACAACATCGCAAACCTCAGTCCATAATTCATTAGGCACTCAATCAAATCTAGGCCCTTAAATGTATTTCTCACTTCCACTGTATAGTCATAAGGGATTTGATTGAGGTTATACCTGAATGGTCTAGTGGCTTACCCTACTTTCTTCAATTTAAGTCTGAATTTGGCAATAAAGAGTTCATGATCCGAGCCACAGTCAGCTCCTGGTCTTGTTTTTGCTGACTGTATAGAGCTTTTCCATCTTTGCCTGAAAAGAATATAATCAATCTGATTTTGGTGTTGACCATCTGGTGATGTCCATGTGTAGAGTCTTTTCTTGTGTTGTTGGAAGAGGGTGTTTGCTATGACCAGTGCATTGTCTTGGCAAAATCCTATTAGCCTTTGTCCTGCTTCATTCTGTATTCCAAGGCCAAATTTGCCTGTGACTCCAGATGTTTCTTGACTTCCTACTTTTACATACCAGTCCCCTATAATGTAAAGTGCATCTTTTGGGGGTGTTAGTTTTGAAAGGTCTTGTAGGTCTTCATAGAATCGTTCAACTTCAGCTTCTTCAGCATTACTGGTTGGGGCATAGACTTGGATTACTGTGATATTGAATGGTTTGCCTTGGAGAAGAACAGAGATCATTCTGTCGTTTTTGCAGTACTGCATTTCAGACCCTTTTGTTGACCATGATGGCTACTCTATTTCTTCTGAGGGATTCCTGCCCACAGTAGTAGATATAATGGTCATTTGAGTTAAATTCACCCATTCCAGTCCATTTTCATTCGCTGATTCCTAGAATTTCGACGTTCACTCTTGCCATCTCTTGTTTGACCACTTCCAATTTGCCTTGATTCATGGACCTAACATTCCAGGTTCCTATGCAATATTGCTCTTTAAAGCATCAGACCTTGCTTCTATCACCAGTCACAGCCACAGCTGGGTATTGTTTTTGCTTTGGCTCCATCCCTTCATTCTTTCTGGAGTGGTGACTGCACAGGCGCAGGAGGGCCTAGAGGAGCTACTCCAAGTTCAAGGTCAGGAGGGTTGGTGGTGAGCAGATACACCTCATCCAAGGTAAGGAACAGCGGCTGTGCTTTGCTGGAGCAGCCATGAAGAGATACTCCACGTCCGAGGTAAGAGAAACCCAAGTAAGACGGTAGGTGTTGCAAGAGGGCATCAGAGGGCAGACACACGGAAACCATAATCACAGAAAACTAGTGTGGGGGTCCAGCTCCAGTGGATCCAGGGTATTCGAAGCAGGGACAGGGTCAGCGAGGAGGGATTTATTTATTTAGAGATATAAAGAGACATTAGGAAAGAATAGTGTAGTGGAGAAAATGGAGGAGAAAAGAGGCTGAAATTCCTTGGTTTACACAAGAAGCCAATAAAGTTCCGAGACAAGGAACTTGCACCGTCTACGTTAGGCCACATGTGCCCTCCCGGTCTCCTGAAGGAGTGGAGATGCAAAGCGCCTCCCTGTATGGGTCTTAGAAGCCCAGGCAATATTAGTAGGTGCGGCAAGCCTTTGTGTTCCAGATGGGAATTCAGCCTGAAAATGAGAGGGAGGGAGAGGGAGAAAGAGAGAGAGAGAGAGAATCGACACAGGAGGAGCCAAGCTTGTGCAAAAACCCCATAACTTTATTTTCAAAAGGTGCTTATATGCCCGAAGTTTTACATCATGGAAGATGCAGAGTCATGCAGGGGCAGCAGTCCTGACCCTTATTGATACCAGGCTTTCTTTCTGCATATCATTCCGTATACAAAAGGTCTCAGGTGATTTACATTATCTTCTGGCCAAGAGGCCTGTTAACACTTTATGGCTCTCTTCCTTAATGAATCTTAATCTCATTTTCCCTGAAGTGTTTTTCTTTAATCTGCATCACCCTCAAAGCACTAAATAAAGTTACATCCCTGTAGAAAAAAAGTGCAGTGAGTTATGACAAAGAAAGTACTTAACTCAAAGATCTAATGTTGCTAATGCCAGGGCTACTACCTGTTTTTTCTACATACCAACTATATCTACAAATAAAAGATATGAAAACTTAGCAGCAAGTATTGGCTCAACAATGAAACCCTTAATCAGTCCTATTCTAATGATTTTGACTCCTCGGAAGCCCCTACATTCCTAGCATGTTTTAAGCTTCCTGTGCCTCTCACGGTCGGGAGGCTGTAAACAATCACATGCATAGTTGTAAGAGTCTGGATAAACCTGTAAGGCAGGCTAGAAAGCCATCACAGGGGTTTTTGGATTGAAACACTCTTATTATGCCCAGGAGACTTATTATCTAAAAGCTCTAAATTAACTTTTTCCAGAAAAAGGTGGTGGGGGGACAGCCCCCTGTTAATGTCAGAAGAGTAGGTGGAAAGCATAACACAGTAAAGCAGGCAGACTCTGGTTTTGGGGGTAGATGCTCGAGAGATCCAGGGAGACCCTGAGGCCTGATCCCGCCTTTGCGTTTGTCAGGCCCCTTTCCTCATGACTTTTGCCATGGGCAGGATTCCCCATGCTGGCTCCCGGCAAACTAGTCAATCTAATCACACTAGGAACACAGCCTTTTCTAACTCAGTGAAACTAAGCCATTCCCTGTGGGGCCACCCAAGATGGGCGGGTCATTGTGAAGAGTTCTGACAGAATGTGGTCCACTGGAGAAGGGAATGAATGGCAAACCATTTCAGTATTCTTGCCTTGAGAACCCCATGAATAGTATTAAAAGGCAAAATGATAGGATACTGAAAGAGGAAGTCCCCAGGTCAGTAGGTGCCCAATATGCTACTTATAAATAATTACCTTAAATGTAAATGTGTTGAATACCCCAACAAAATGATGAAGACTGGCTGAATGGATACTAAAACAAGACCCCTATATATGTTGTCTACAAGAGACCCACCTCAAAACAAGGGACACATACAGACTAAAAGTGAAGGGCTGGAAAAAGATATCCCACGCAAATAGAGACCAAAAGAAAGCAGGAGTAGCAATTCTCATATCAGACAAAATAGACTTTAAAACAAAGGCTGTGAAAAGAGACAAAGAAGGACACTACATAATGATCAAAGGATCAATCCAAGAAGATATAACAATTATAAATATATATGCACCCAACATAGGAGCACCACAATATGTAAGGCAAATGCTAACAAGTATGAATTGATTTCTTTTTAAATTCCTCTGTGATTTGTTGGTTATTCAGCAGCATATTGTTCAGCCACCATATGTTGGAATTTTTAATAGTTTTTCTCCTTTAATTGACATCTACTCTTACTGCATTGTGGTCAGAAAAGCTGCTTGGAGTGATTTCAATTTTTTTTGACTTTACCAAGGCTAGATTTATGCCCCAGGATGTGATCTATCCTGGAGAAGGTTCTGTGTTCGCTGGAGAAAAAGGTGAAATTCATTGTTTTGGGGTGAAATGTCCTATAGATATCAATTAGGTCTAACTGGTCTATTGTATCATTTAAAGTTTGTGTTTCCTTGTTAATTTTCTGTTTAGTTGATCTATTCTTAGGCTTGAGTGGGGTATTAAAAACTCCCACTATCATTATGTTATTATTAATTTCCCCTTTCATACTTGTTAGCATTTGTCTTACATATTGCGGTGCTCCTATGTTGGGTGCACATATATTTATAATTGTTATATCTTCTTCTTGGATTCATCCTTTGATCATTATGTAGTGTCCTTCTTTGTCTCTTTTCACAGCCTTTGTTTTAAAGTCTATTCTGTCTGATATGAGAATTGCTACTCCTGCTTTCTTTTGGTCTCTATTTGCGTGGGATATCTTTTTCCAGCCCTTCACTTTTAGTCTGTATGTGTCCCTTTTTTTGAAGTGGGTCTCGTGTAGACAACATATATAGGGGTCTTGTTTTCAATCCATTTAGCTAGTGTTTGTCTTTTGGTTGGGGCAATCAACCCATTTATGTTTAAGGTAATTATTGATAAGTATGATCCCATTGCCATTTACTTTATTGTTTTGGGTTCGGGTTTATATGCCCTTTTTGTGTTTCCTGGCTAGAGAAGACCCTTTAGCATTTGTTGGAGAGCTGTTTTGGTGGTGCTGAATTCTCTCAGCTGTTGCTTGTCTGTAAAGCTTTTGATTTCTCCTTCATATTTGAATGAGATCCTTGCTGGGTACAGTAATCTGGGCTGTGGGTTTTCTTCATCACTTTAAGTATGTCCTGCCATTCCCTCCTAGCCTGAAGAGTTTCTATTGAAAGATCAGCTGTTATGCTTATGGGAATCCCCTAGGGTGTTATTTGTTGTTTTTCCCTTGCTGCTTTTAATATTTGTTCTTTGTTTTTGATCTTTGTTAACTTGATTAATATGTTCTTGGGGTGTTTCACCTTGGATTTATCCAGTTTGGAATGCTCCGGGTTTCTTGGACTTGGGTGATTATTTCCTTCCCCATTTTAGGGAAGTTTTCAATTATTATCTCCTCAAGTATTTTCTCATGGTCTCTCTTTTTGTTTTCTTCTTCTGGAACTCCTATGATTTGAATGTTGGGGCATTTAACATTGTCCCAGAGGTCTCTGAGGTTGTCTTCATTTCTTTTAATTCTTTTTTCTTTTCCCTCTCTGCTTCATTTATTTCTACCAGTCTATCTTCTACCTCACTTATCCTATCTTCTCCCTCCATTGTTCTATTGTTGGTTCCCTCCAGAGTGTCTTTGATCTCATTTATTGTATTATTCATTATATATTGATGCTTTCTTATTTCTTTTAGGTCCTTGTTAAACCTTTCTTGCATCTTCTCAGTCCTTGTCTCCAGGCTATTTATCTGTGATTCCATTTTGTTTTCAAGATTTTGGATCATTTTTGCTATCATTATTCAGAATTCTTTATCAGGCAGATTCCCTATCTCTTCCTCTTTTGTTTGGTTTGGTGGGTATTTATCCTGTTCCTTTACCTGATGGGTATTCCTCTGTCTCTTCATCTTGTTTATCTTGCTCTGTTTGGGGTGGCCTTTCTGTATTCTGGCAGTTTGTGGAATTCTATTTATTGTAGAGTTTCCTCACTCTCAGTGGGGTTGTACAGGTGGCTTATCAAGGTTTCCTGGTTAAAGAAGCTTGTGTCAGTGTTCTGGTTGGTGGAGCTGGATTTCTTCTCTCTGGAGTGCAATGAAGTATCCAGTAATGAGTTTTGAGATGTCAGTGGGTTTGGAGTGACTTTGGGCAGCCTCTATATTGAAGCTCAGGGCTATGTTCCTGTGTTGCTGGAGAATTTACATGGTATGCCTTGCTCTGGAACTTGTTGGCCCTTGGATGGTGCTTAGTTTCAGTGTAGGTATGGAGGCCTTTGATGACCTCCTGTCGATTAATGTTCCCTGGAGTCAGGAGTACTCTGGTGTTCTCAGGATTTAGACTTAAGCCTCCTGCCTCTGGTTTTCAGTCTTATTCTTACAGTAGCCTCAAGAGTTCTCCATCTATACAACACTGTTGGTAAAACATCTAGGTTAAAGATTAAAAGTTTCTCCACAGTGAGGGGCACCCAGAGAGGTTCACAGAGTTACATGGAGAAGAGAAGAGGGAGGAGGGAGATAGAGGTGACCAGGATGAGATGAGGTGGAATCAAAAGAGGAGAGAGCAAGCTAGCCAGTAGTCACTTCCTTATGTGCGCTCCACAGTCTGGACCCCTCAGAGATGTTCATGGATTTATACAGAGAAGAGAAGAGGGAGGAAGGAGACAGAGGTGGCCAGGAGGATAAACAGGGGAATCAAAAGGAGAGAGACAGATCCAGCCAGTAATCAGTTCTCTAAGTATTCTCCACCATCTGGAACACACAAAGAGATTCACAGAGTTGGGTAGAGTAGAGAAGGGGGAGGGAGGAGACAGAGGCAACCTGATGGAGAAAAAGGAGAGTCTGAAGGTGGAGGGAGCAGTCAAGCTCCCAGTTAAAAATGGGTACTGAAGATTTGGTTCTTAAAGGTACAAAATTGATAATAAATACCAAAAAGCAGGATTAAAAATCTAGAGGTTGGATTTTCAAAAATACAATATTAAGGAAAAAGAAAAAAAAAGTCTCAAAAATTATAAAATATATATCTATGAAGTTTGCTTTAAAAATAGGTCTCTTTTATTTATTTATTTATTTATTTATTTATTTGCAAAGTAACAGTAGGTTATAAAAATGAAAATTAAAGGAGTAATAGAGGACTTAAAATTTTAAAAAATTAGAGAATGATAATAAAAATAGTAAAAATATATCTACGACTTTCTCTGGTGTTGTTGTGTGCAGTGTGGAGTCAGTTCATTTTCAGATAGTTCCTTGATCTGGCTTATATTTCTCAAGATCTATGGGTCCCTTCCTATGTAGTTGGTACTAACTACAGGGTTTTAATGTATTACACCTGTCACTTTGAAGGCGGTTCCCTCTGTTTTAGCTTCTTCTGTTTGCTGGTCTCTTCAGTGTCTAATTTCCGCCCTGACACAACGGGGTGGTGGTGGACTTTTTTTAGCTCACTTGTTCAGTCATGCTATGGGGATGGGGGAACGCTGCAAACAAATAACACTGGCATGTGCTCGCAGTGTCTCAGCCACAGTGGGTTTGTCCCTGCTCATGGCGTGTGTGCTTTCCCTGTCTATACTGCTTAGGTTCTAGGTTGATCTGCTGGGAACTTTCTGAGGGTGGCCCTGGGTTGTATGCACTTCCCAGGTCCTAACCGCTCAGGTTCAGGTAGTCCTCAGAGGCGCAGACTCAGTTGGGCCTGGGTTTTGTGCCCTTCCCAAGTCCAAGCAGCTCAGGTGACCAGGTGTTTGGCGAGTGCAGTTGTTGTGACTTATTGTTTCCCCCGTCCCTGCCACTCAGTTTTCTGGGTGTACAACCAGTGCACCTTTTCAGGTGGATGTCCAGAATCCCAAGAAGTCTTGGTTAGCAATGAAGCCTGTTTGCAGTTTTGTAGATAATGCCTCTCTGGGGCCACAATTGCCCCCTTGTCTGCCTGTCACCAGAGGGAGATGGGCCTGTCTGCAGCTAGCTAGCTCTGCTCAGTCCTTTGTTTTTTGTGAGCAGGCCTGAAGGTGTTTTAGGTTAGGGCTTTTCGCATGGTAGTTATCCCACAGTCTAGTTTGCTATCCCAAGTTAGTTCCCTCAGATTGCCCTCGGGGCATTTAGGCCCAGTCCTTACTCTACGGAATGCAGCCCGTGCCTCCCTGCCAAGCCCCCGCTTGCTAGTGGCGGATGCAGGCCTCTGTGCTGCTTCTCTGCTGGAGGAGTTACCGTTGGGCACGTAATCTGTGGGTTTCAATTATTTATTTATTTTTCCTCCCGGTTATGTTGCTCTCTGTGGTTCCAAGGCTTGCCACAGACTCGGCAGTGAGAGTGTTTCCTGGTGTTTGGAGCTCCATCCCTACCTCTTTTGCCTTTTTTTTTTTTTATCTTTTATAGTATTTCTACCTCCTTTTGAACACAATGGGCTGCTTTGCTGGGTGCCTGATGTCCTCTGCCGGCATTCAGAAGTTGTTTTGTGAAATTTTCTCAGCGTTCAAATGTTCTTTTGATGAATTTGTGGGGGAGAAAGTGGTCTCCCTGTCTATTCCTCTGCCATCTTAGGCCTGCCTACCCTCATTTCTTTTAATTCTTTTTTCTTTTTTCCTCTCTGCTTCATTATTTCTACCATTCTATCTTCTACCTCACTTATCCTATCTTCTCCTTCCATTATTCTACTTTTGGTTCCCTCCAGAGTGTTTTTGATCTCATTTATTGCATTATTCACTATATATAATTTCTTCTAGGTCTTTGTTAAACATTTCTTGCATCTTCTGAATCCTTGTCTTCAGGCTATTTATCTGTAACTCCATTTTGTTTTCAAGATTTTTGATCGTTTTCACTATCAGTATCCTGAATTCTTTTTCAGGGAGATTCCCTATCTCTTCCTCTTTCCTTTAGTTTGGTGGGTATTTATCCTTTTCATTTACCTGTTGAGTATTTCTCTGCCTTTTCATGTTGCATATATTGCTATGTTTGGGATGGCATTTCTATATTCTGGCATTTTGTGATATCTCTTTATTGTGGATTCTTCACTGTGAGTGGGGTTTGATGGGTGGCTTGTCAAGGTTTCCTGGTTAGGAAAGCTTGTGTCAGTGTTCTGGTGGGTGGAGCTGGATTTCTTCTCTCTGGAGTGCAATGAAGTGTCCAGTGATGAGTTTTGAGGTTGGTTTGGTGGGTTTGGTGTGACTTTGGGCAGCCTGTATATTGAAGCTCAGGGGTATTTTCCTGTATTGCTGGAGAATTTGCATGGTATGTCTTGCTATGGGAGTTGGCTCTTGGGTGGTGCTTGGTTTCAGTTTAGGTATGGAGACTTTGGGATGTGCTCTTAATGATTAATGTTCCCTGGAGTCAGGAGTTCTCTGGTGTTCTCTCATTTTGGACTTAAGCCTCCTGCCTCTGGTTTTCAGTCTTATTCTTACAGTAACCTCAAAACTTCTACATCCATACAGCATTGATGATAAAACTTCTAGATTAATGGTGAAAAAAGATTCTGCACAGCAAGGGACACCCAGAGAGGTTCACAGAGTTACATGGAGAAGAGAATAAGGAGGAGGGAGATAGAGGTGACCAGGAGGAGAAGAGGGTGAATCAAAAGGGGAGAGAGCAAGCTAGTTAGTAATCAATTCCCTATGTGCTCTCCAAAGTCTGGACCCCTCAAAGATGTTCACAGAGTTACACAGAGAAGAGAATAAGGAGGAAGGAGACAGAGGTGACCAGGAGGATAAAAGGGGGAATCAAAGGAGAGAGACAGATCCATCCAGTAATCAGTTCCCTAAGTGTTCTCCACAGCCCAGGACACACAAAGAGATTCACAGAGTTGGGTAGAGAAGGGGGAGGGAGGAAATAGAGGCGACCTGGTGGAGAAAAAGGAGAGTCAAAAGGGGGAGAGAACAATCAAGTCAGTAATCATACCCCCAAGTAAAAATGGGTACTGAAGATTGGGTTCTTAAAGGTACAAAATTCATAACAAATACCTAAAAGCAAAGATTAAAAATCTAGAGTAGAGGTTAGACTCTGAAAAATACAATATTTAAAGAACAAAACAAAATCACAAAAATTATAAAATATATATATATATGAAGTTTGCTTTAAAAATATGGTCTTTTTTTGCAAGGTAATAGTAGGTTATAAAAATGAAAATTAAGGGAGTAATAGAGGACTTATAAATTAAAAAAACTGAAAAATTTAAAAAGTGCAAATATATCCAGGACTTTCTCTGGAGCTGTTGTGGACAGTGTAGGATCAGTGCAGTTTCAGATAGTTCCTTGATCAGGCTTATACTTCTCAAGATCTATAGGCCCTTTCCAATGTAGTCAGTGCTAACTATAGGGTTTTAATTTGTTGCACCTGTCTCTTCCCAAGCAGTTCCTCTGTTGATTTTAGCTTCTGTTTGCTGGTCTCCTCAGTGTCTAATTTCTGCTCTGACACAAGGGGGCGGTGGTGGTCACTTTTTAAGGCTCACTTGTTCAGTTGTGTTGTGTGTGGGGAGGCAGGAACACTGCAAACAAATATCACTGGCATGTGTGAGGAGTGTTCGCAGTGTTTCAAATGCACTGGGTTTACCCCTGCTCACGGTGTGTGTGCTTTCATGTTCTACACTTCTCAGGCTCTAGGTTGCTCTGCCGGGAACTGTCTGAAACTGGCCCTGAGTTGTGTGCACTTCCCAGGTCTCAGCAGCTCAGGTTCATGTTCTTGGGTACTCCACAAAGGTGCAGACTCGGTTGGGCCTGCTTTTGTGCCCTTCTTAGGTCCGAGCAGCTCAGATGACCAGGTGCTTGGTGAGCGCAGTCACCCCCAGGTGGGGCATGCATCTTATCACCTCCTCCATGCCAGCTGCTCAGTTTTCTGGGTGTACAACGGGCACACTTTCTCAGGTGTGCCATGTGTTTCTTCTGGGGAGCTGATCTCTGGCTGTGACTCTCCTGGCAGATGTCAACCGTCCAGTTTTCCAAGAAGTCTTGATTAGCAACGAAGCCTGCTTGCAGTTTGGTAGAGGAGGCCTCTCTGGGGCGGCAATTGCCCCCTTCCATCTCTGCCCACCCCCTCCTTGCCTGCTTGTCTCTGGCGGGGGATGGGCCGGTCTGCAGCCTGCTAGCTCTCCTCTGGTATTTTCTCAGTCCTTTGTTCTGTGAGCGGGCCTGGTAGTGTCTTAGGTTAGGGCTCTTCGCGGGATAGTTTTCTCTCTCTCTCTTTTCTCTCTCTGGCTTTCCCACAGTTTGGGTTGCTATCTCACCTTGGTTCCCTCAGATTGCCCTCAGGGAATTCGGTCCCGGTCCTTACCCTAAGCAATGCATCCTGGGGCTTCCCTGTTCAGCCCCCGCTTACTTGTGGCGGCTGTGAGTGCTGGGAGTTGCATTCACAGGTAATCTGTGGGTTTTAATTATTTATTTATTTTTCCTCCAGGTTACGTGGCCCTCTGAGGTTCCAAGACTCCCCGTAGACCTGCCGGTGAGAATGTTTCCTGGTGTTTAGAAACTTCTCTTTTAAGACTCCCTTCCCGGGCTGGATCCCTACCTCTTTTGTCTCTTTTTATCTTTTATATTTTGTCCTACCTCCTTTCAAAGACACTGGGCTGCTTTTCTGGGTGCCTGATGTCCTATGCCAGCATTCAGAAGTTGTTTGGTGAAATCTGCTCAGCATTCAAATGCTCTTTCAATGAATTTGTAGGGGAGAAAGTGGTCTCCCTGTCCTATTCCTCAGCCATCTTTGGGCCACCTTGACTTTAAAAACCATATTCACTTTCTACTTTGAAATAATTATCAGACTCACCCGAGGAGTCAATTAAAATGCAGATTACTGGAAGCTTGGATTCATTTAGTACACAGGGAAGAATCTTCATTTTAAATAAACATCCTAATTCTGAGACACACATCAGTGTAGCCCTTTTTTGTTTGTTCCAAATATAAATTTTAAAAAATGCACTTTTGGAGGTTTTACGTTTTTCTTCTAGTTTTATAGCTGTTATTCTTTCCTTGGCTTCAGTCTTCCTAATAGTGTATAAATGTGCCATTTTAAAATATTGAGTGTGTTTTCACAAAAATAAACTCAAAATGGATTAAAGATCTAAATGTAAGACCAGAAACTATAAAACTCCTAGAGGAGAACATAGGCAAAACACTCTCCGACATAAATCACAGCAGGATCCTCTATGATCCACCTCCAAGAATTCTGGAAATAAAGGCAAAAATAAACAAATGGGATCTAATTAAAATCAAAAGCTTCTGCACAACAAAGGAAAATATAAGCAAGGTGAAAAGACAGCCTTCTGAATGGGAGAAAATAATAGCAAATGAAGCAACTGACAAACAACTAATCTCAAAAATATACAAGCAACTCATGCAGCTCAATTCCGGAAAAATAAACGACCCAATCAAAAAATGGGCCAAAGAACTAAACAGACATTTCTCTAAAGAAGACATACGGATGGCTAACAAACACATGAAAAGATGCTCAACATCACTCATTATTAGAGAAATGCAAATCAAAACCACAATGAGGTACCACTTCACACAAGTCAGAATGTCTGTGATCCAAAAATCTGCAAACAATAAATGCTGGAGAGGGTGTGGAGAAAAGGGAACCCTCTTACACTGTTGGTGGGAATGCAAACTAGTACAGCCACTATGGAGAACAGTGTGGAGATTCCTTAAAAAATTGCAAATAGAACTGCCATATGACCCAGCAATCCCACTGCTGGGCATACACACCGAGGAAACCAGAATAGAAAGAGACACATGTACCCCAATGTTCATCGCAGCACTGTTTACAATAGTCAGGACATGGAAACAACCTAGATGTCCATCAGCAGATGAATGGATAAGAAAGCTGTGGTACATATACACAATGGAGTATTCCTCAGCCATTAAAAATAATACATTTGAATCAGTTCTAACGAGATGGATGAAACTGAAGCCGATTATACAGAGTGAAGTAAGCCAGAAAGAAAAACACCAATACAGTATACTAACACATATATATGGAATTTAGAAAGATGGCAATGATGACCCTGGATGCGAGACAGCAAAAGAGACACAGATGTGTAGAGCAGACTTGGAGAGGGAGAGGGTGGGATGATTTGGGAGAATGGCATTGAAACATGTATACTATCATGTAAGAAACGAATTGCCAGTGTATGTTTGATGCAGGATACAGGATGCTTGGGGCTGATGCACGGGGATGACCCAGAGAGATGTTATGGGGAGGGAGGTGGGAGGGGGGGTTCATGTTTGGGAAAGCATGTACATCTGTGGTGGGTTCATGTCAATGTATGGCAAAACCAATACAGTATTGTAAAGTAAAATAAAGTAAAAATAAAAATTTAAATAAATTTTAAAAAGATGAAATGAAACACACACACAAATAAAAATAAAATAAAATTAAATTAAATTAAAATATTAAGTGTGTTTATTTTTTCTATCCTCCTTATTATCCCTCCTTTTGTAATGTGAGCTTATCTGAAAGTTCTCTACAAGGTCACATCATCTTTAGATTCACTCTCCTTTTCTTGTACTTGGGAATTGTTTTTAGTTACATAGTGGAATTTTCATTTTTTAGGGCTTCCCAGTACAGTTTCTCTATTAGGATCTAAGTCAATGAGTTAAGGTCAAAATTTTCTCTGAGCTTAATTGCCTCAGGTTATTTAGACAATCAGAGTTGCCTGAGTTTAAATTTGTTGTCTTTGTCTTAAATTTAAGAAATGTCTCTCTCTAATTCTTGCCTTATGAGGCCACAGGGTACAATAATATAAGGTTTTACTGCTTTTCCAGATGCTACAACAAAATTTCCCACTCCAATGTTTACACATGGAAGGTTTCCCTCTGATGGATTACTGTAGCCTAACCCCTGACCTACATGCTGATTTTAAAATAAAAAATGCTTAGTGAATTCAAAACATGCATTTTAAATTGGAAGCAATATATCTAGCTCAGAATTGAATAATCTAACATGAATATTTGGAGAAATAAATCTTTTATTTAATGAATGTCCTTTAAATTTCTACTATAACATTCTCATTGATGATTTCTGGATCCCTGAAAATAAACGTTTTTTAATATCTATCTAACTAAAGCAAATGTTGCTTCTATTGATTCCTATTGCTATATTAATATCTTAGAAAATTTTACCCCCCCTTTTTTAAAATTTGAGATTTCCATAATACAGATGAAGCAATGACCACTTAAGCCATCAAGCTGAGAAAATGTGCTTATGTTTGAGATAGTGCTTGTTCAGTTTAATCATGTTAATGCCACATTAATTTTCATATTAATCATAAAAGATTTTGGCTTTTTAATGTTGAAACCATTGCATAATTCCTATCACATTCTTTATTTGCATATGTTAAAGCAGAGTTATATAATATCCAGGATATACCACAGGCACTCATTAACTATTTTTCAACTTAGATTCTGCTTTTGGGGTAAAATCATGAATATGAAAACAGAGAAAGATGAACAGGAATGAAGCCTATTTTATATTGCTTTGAGTATTTTACATGATGCAAGTAGATTGTCTTTTAAGTAAGGAAAATAAATTTTTGTAATTCTCAAATAACCTAATTGAAATGGCATTGTAATTCAAACTCATTTAAATTATGATCCAACCACAAACCAAATATTCAAACTAATTAGTAGATGCCTATTTCTAAGACATCAACTGATTTTAATCCTTGCATTCCTAATATTAGGAGTCAGTTATATCTCTATCACTTTTCTTGAGTTTAATTCAATATTAAATTATGAAAGAGCTAAGCCTCAGATATCTACTGTTACTTTTTTTCCTTTTTAGCCCAGATGGAGAAACGGTTATATCACATATATTTAATATGACCTCTATAACGTTTTACAATATATAGATTAATGAGACTTTGTCCAGTGACTCTGGGAAATGAAAAGTGGTTGCTAACCTAGAGACCCAGAACCTACCTATTCATATTTAAGGGTTTTCCTTACTGTCAGAGACAAAAGAACTGGCCTAAGCACCCCAGCACTTCTTCAACTGAATGAAGTGATTAAATTGCCCATTTGGAGTGGTCAGTATGCATGGTAAATATTTTTATCTTGTTTTTATGAAAAAGTGAACTAACTAAAAATATATATAATCCTTTGTGTTTTGAAAATCAGGTAAGATGATGTTAAAATAAGCACTATTTGACACTAAATACTACTTCTTTATAAAATGTGGACATTACCTGAAATTTACCATTTGTAGTCAATAGGGCTGCATTTGATTGTTAAGAGGTCTGATCAGAAATCCTGCAGTATCTCTGTGTTTCCTAGTTTAAACAATAGGTCACTTTCCAGATTGAGGTTACCATGTGTGTGACTCTGAAAAATGATAGTAGAGCACTGTTTAAAAAAATTTTTGTTATTCCTACACAGCTAGATTTTACAGATATATTTAGTATAATTTATTTAATAACTTATTTCTGAAAGAATTCTAAAATATTTTGACCAAATGTTAACACTTGTTTTTCCTTCAAGGCAATATTTATGTAGACATGAATGGAGGAAATCATCTGGGACAACATCTCAGGAACCTACACACAAAGAAACTTCTCAAGATAAGACCTACAGATTTAAGCAAGTTCTATAAAAATAGCAAATTATTATTATTGAAAACAACTGAGAAGTCAATAAAAAGAAATATTATTTCAGCATAGAATTACAATGTTTAAAATGCAAAGAAATACATATAAGTATAGTTTACATTTTCATCACAACATGGAGGAAGTCCAATTTATTTGAAAACAAAAATAATTACCTTCATATGGAGTCAAATGATAACAGTGGCAGTTATATTGTAGAATGAAGAGTTTTTATATTTAATATATACTTACATATTTTATTTTATATTTATATATAAAATATATAGTTATATTTTATATTTATATTTCAGTCTTTATACTTATCTTCGTATTTATTACCATTTTCTTTTACTTTTTAAAATCTTAAGCAATTTAGTTTTGGAAAATAAAAGGATTAAATACCCCTACTTGTCACTAGATGGCGGAAACTCCAGGATGGGTCTCTTGCAGTAAAGCAGTGAAATGAAAAGTTTTGTTTGCTTTCACCAAAGATAAAGGAATGGCACCCCGCTCCAGTACTCTTGCCTGGAAGATCCCATGGATGGAGGAGCCTGGAAGGCTGCAGTCCATGGGGTCGCTGAGGGTTGGACACAACTGAGCGACTTCACTTTCACTTTTCACTTTCATGCATTGGAGAAGGAAATGGCAACCCACTCCAGTGTTCTTGCCTGGAGAATCCCAGGGATGGGGGAGCCTGGTGGGCTGCCATCTATGGGGTCGCACAGAGTTGGACACGACTGAAGTAACTTAGCAGTAGCAGTAGTAGCAGGTAGTTATCCATGATTAAGATTTTAGTGGTAGTGGTAGAATGAGTGTCTGTGGGAGAAGGGAAGATGGAGGTGGGGGGTGTGTGTGTGTATGTGTGAATGTTTTTGTGTTAAAGACATTGCCCATGGCTTATAAGAGAATTGCAACTCTGTTTTAGGTTACTTTCTTGCATACATATGATATGAAAACCAAATAAGGAATTAGAAAAAGGTTAAAACTTCATATGATAAAATATAGAACATCTTCATACATTATCCTTTTATATAGACATTTAGTATTTATATTCCAAACAGGATGATTTACAAGTCGTTGTTAATGATGATAGCAGGACATCATTTTTATTTATTTTTTTAATTTTTATTTTACATTGGGGCATAGTTGATTAAGAACACTATGTTGGTTCAGATGCACAGCAAAATGATTCAGTCACACACATACACATATCTCTTGTTTTTCTGATCCTTTTCCTATTAGGCCACTACAGACTATTGAGCAGAGTTCCCCTGCTACACAGTAGGTCCTTGTTGGTAATCTATTTCAAATATAGCAGTGTATACATGTCAGTCTTAAACTCCCAATCTATCTCCACCTCTCCCACACTCCTCTCACTGGCAAACAAAATCTCCTTCTCAAAGTCTGTGAGTCTGTTTCTGTTTTGCAAGTAAGCTCAACTGTATATTTTCTTAAATTCCACATACAAGTGGCATATGACATTTCTCTTTTTCTACCTGACTTACTTAGCATGACAATTTCCAGGGTCATCCATGCCACTGTAAATGGCATTATAGGACATCGTTTTTATTTAAGAGCAGGTCATATCTTCGACTTGACATTTTCTGTCTTTTCAGACATTTTGGACTCAAAATGCATCCATTTGGCTCTATATTTTAGGTAGAGAGTTTAGGTAAATTATTTGAATATACATTTTTAACTCAGTTTTAAATGAATTTTTGAGACTCTTTGTGATAAGTGCTAACAATGAGAATTTATACTTTGTATATAAGAGCCATCCCAGGACAATATAGACAAGTGTGATTTGCCATAGAATGGCCTCATGGTGAGAAATTTTAGTGAGTAGCATGATGAACAACAGTTAATCCTTAGAACAAAACTTTTCAGAAGTCAGTACCCAGATAGGATACAAACATCAGTTTACATTAAAGGACATTTGGTTCTTTCATCAACCATCAGTTATCAGTGAAAAATTTCCTTTGGGGGCACTCAAATTTCCAGCCATAAAATTACATTGTTTCTTGACATCCTGACAGTTGGTAACAGTTGCATAGAATGTGGAATGTGACATGTTCAAAGAAGAGAAAAGATCAAATTCCTTACTGGAGAAAATCAAAAGCTGATTAGCTCTTACAAAGCATGGTGAAAACTGTTGAAGCTTCTGACAGAAGAAAAAGAATTTCAGACAGAGGAGAACTTTGTATTCTTTTAAGCAACTGTTTTTGCACAACTGTTGCTGTGTTTACACCTGTCAGACTTGGAGGAAAAGTTTGAAAATTAATGTTGCTTTTACTTTTTATGCTTGTGAACTTATAGTTTTCTAGATAATAGGAATGGCTCACTCTTATATTTCATCACTCTCTCACACTCCTATCCTCCAGCCATATTTACTCTTATCTTCATGCCTCTGATTAACATGCCTTGCCCCATCCTTTACCTACTTTCTTCAACTAGTTAACTTCAAGTGGTTTTTCATAGTGGCTCAAGTATCAGCTCACCTGAGAAGTCTTCCCTGATTCCCTCTATGTAAGTGTTGCCAGATTTAGCAAATAATGATATTAGAAACATAACTAATTTTGATTTTAAAATCAGCAATCAGTGATGAACAATTTTTTTGTGTAGATATGTCCCAAATATTTCTTCCTGTATTTTTCCTCGCTAAATCTGGCAATCTTACTTTAGTTAAGAATTTTTTGTCATTTACAAAATGTGACATTTCATTGACTTTATCAAATAACGCCATATGAGAATTCCTTTATCATTATTTGCCTTCGATACTAACAAAGTACAAGAGTATGGCTTTTGTGAAAAGACTAATTACAAAGTGTTAAAAAGTGAACTTCAATACAAAATTCACCATTGTTCATTTTTGGCCTGATTAAACTATGTTTCAAACTGATTAAGCTATGAGAGCTGGACCATAAAGAAAGCTGGGCATCGAAAAATTGATGCTTTCAAACTCTGGTGTTGGAGAAGACTCGAGAGTTCCTTGGGCTGCAAGGAGATCAAACTTGTCAATCCTAAAGGAAATCAGTCCTGAATATTCATTGGAAGGACTGATGCTGAAGCTGAAGCTCCAATACTTTGGCAGCCTGATGTGAAGACCTGACTCATTGGAAAAGACCCTGATGCTGGGAAACACTGAAGGCAGGAGGAGAAGAGGACGATAGAGGATGAGATAGTTGGATGGCATCACCAACTCAATGAACATGAGTTTGAACAAGCTCCAGGAGTTGGCGATGGACAGGGTCGCGAGGAGTCGGACATGACCGAGTGACTGAACTGAACTGAAACTATCTTTATAGTTTATAGTCTGTACTCAGACTATAGTATAACTGTAAACTGTATAAAGTTTATAGTCTTTACTCAGCAATATCTTAGAAGGGCAGAGGAATAGCCTACCACGGTTAATTGATAAGCTTTCAATGTGATAGAACAATGTAACAAGAGTTCCTCAATTTATTTCAACAGAGTTTATGCCTGAGCATTGTTGCTCATAATTGATTAAAATGTAGTTATTGTAAGAAGTATAAATGCCTTTATTAGACCTTTATGAAGATACCACCATAAATGCCAATCATTAAAAACATCTCTGGTAACTCCTTTTACTTAACAAGGGGTATTCCATCTTTAAAACATTAAAAACAGATGTCACTGCATTACTTCACTGCTGATGTATATAATAGAAATGACACACTAATTTAATGAAGTATAAATGTACTGATTATTTATTACGGCTGACAATAAAATTATGAAAACATTCAATTGCAATCAGTGATAATCATTATTTATTGATTTTATATTATGCACACACTGAAACAATGCACTTAATTGAACAGAAGAAAGGTTCATTTTCCTGTCCATATACAGACATTTGAATTCATCAGTTTTTATTTAAAAACAACAAAAAAATTTTGAGTAATAAAGGTTGATCCAAACTAAAATAAGAATGTACTTGTGATATTAATATCAAACCAACTCTGTCTCCTTTAAAAGGATGCCTAAGAAATATGAGGTTTTAAGCAAGATTACATTAATTTTGATATCCTGCTCAATAATATATCTCTGAGATCACCAATGATTCATCACTTCCTAGAACTGTGCAGTTTTCAGCACTTAAACACACACCCTGCACATTGCCTAAAAGAATATCTTGTGTACAGTATAGGAATGCAACAAATATTTGCTGTCTAAATGTTGATCTTGAAAAAAACGTTAGAAATTTTTATGATGGAAATGTACTCTAAAGGTTTTTGAAGAAAGTAGTATCACCTTTGCCTGTGGCATTCAGGGAAGACTTTAAAACAGACCAAATATTGATACTTTGCAAGATAGATCTTCATAAGCTGAGATAATTTTAGGCAGAGGAATAGCATACACAAAGTCTTGAAGACATTGAAGAGAAATGTAGGCTTAGAGGATATTGACTACAACAGTTTGAGTTGTAGGAAAGTAGTGAGAACAAACTGTGATGATTCACAGGGTCCAGGTTAGGGAGTAGAATAAGGTAAGCAGGGTGTCTAGAAGAGGGGAGTTCATAGTGGAAACAAATTCCATTACTTAGCATTGCTATCCTTATAAATGTTCTTCTCTCTTCCCATAGGCCACAAGTAGTCCCTTGGCTTGGTGTCTTGGCTCAATCTAATATTGTATGTATAAATGAATTTTAAAAGCAAATTATTCTATTTGGTGTAGGTCTTTGGAGACAGCAGGGGTCTTATTTTTTTTTCTAACAATGTAAGATAGTATTTCTCCTACCTTTAAGATTTCTATGAAACTGAGTTTGATTTCAATAATACTAGTAAAGCCAAAACTATGATGAAACTGCTCCCAATACCACAAGCCATAGCTTTCTTTTTAGTTCTGAGAGGAAACTATTTTTATAATCATTTTCAGAAAAAGAAAATGGATGATTCTAAGTGTAAACAAAGGAGAAATCAGCATTCTAGTTGGCAAAAGAGTGTTGGAGAATTACAACCTCTCTTTCCTATATTTGTCTCCACTTCTTTTTGGGGATATAACTCACTTAATTGTAAAGGTGTACTGTTTGGGTTTCCATTACTTAAATAAGCTTCTTTCTGGAAGCCTGTTTTCTGTTAGTTTTTCCATATCTCTTATAACCTACATAAATTACTGTTCACAGAAACTTAGAACATGTATACATTTATAGAAATTTCTAGAGAAGAACATTGTGTATATATGTTCAGGGTCTCCTTGGCTTTCCTGTCCACTGTCCATATTATCAGTTCTGCTTTAGCACAGGACAAGTTAAGACACTGAACAATATTCAATGTTCTACATCTAACTTGAAAATTAACTGAGAATTGAGTTATTTTAGGGAACAAGCATATATATAGCTCTTTTGTTTATACAAAACGATTTATGCACTTGATGAAGATTATTGCAATAATGGAAACAGACTAAGAAGAAGCAGAATTATAGGTAGAAGTTCTCTGACAAATATGTCTCCTGTCTCCTTTGCCTGCATCATGGGTGTCTCAAGGTTAGACTTGGATTACTGTGATGTTGAATGGTTTGCCTTGGAAACAAATTGAGATCATTCTGTTGTTTTTGAGATTGCAGTGAAGCACTGCATGTCGGATTTTTTTTTTTTTTTTTTTTTTTTTTTACTATGAGGGCTACTCCATTTCTTCTAAGGGATTGTTGCCCACAGTAGTAGATATAATGGTCATCTGAATTAAATTCTCCCATTCCAGTTGATTTCAGTTTGCTGATTCCTAAAATGTTGATATTCAGTCTTGCCATCTCTTGTTTGACCACTTCTAACTTACCTTGGTTTATGGACCTAAAATTCCAGGTTCCTATACAATATTGTTATTTACAGCATCGGACTTTACTTTCACCACCAGATACACCCACAACTGGGCATCATTTCTGCTTTGCCTTAGCCTCTTCATTCTTTTTGGAGCTATTTACCTGATCTTCTCTAGGGGCATATTGGACATCTATTGACCTGGGGGGGTTCATCTTTCAGTGTCATATGTTTTTGCCTTTTCATACTGTTCACGGGGTTTTCAAGGCAATGCTGAAGTGGTTTGCCATTCCCTTCTCCAGTGGGAGGTTGGCATATTGAGTGCAGCACTTTAACAGCATCATCTTTTAGGATTTGAAATAGCTCAGCAGGAGCTCCATCACCTTCACTAGCTTTGTTCATATTACTGCCTGATTCCACACTCCAGGATGTCTGGCTCAGCCAAAAATGTTTCAGTCATTTTTGTCTGAATTGTTCTAGCAAAACCTAAGGAAGGCCTTAGCTATGTTTTCAATAACACCACAAGTAGAGTTTTTGCTTTCTTTACTCATCTTTTGCAGAGGAAAAATAACAAAAACAAAAGGTAATAATTTCCTTCTGATGCCTCTGGGAGTATAAATGCCCTTATGTTCACATTTTCCTTACATCAGAGAAAGGTACCTATTTCTGCGCTACCCAAGATAAAGAGGGGTATAGTTTTTCTTTTTATCTCTCAAGTCAGAGCTTGTTATTTTGCATACAACAGTACATTTACATTAACTTTGTATTTTTGACATTTTTCAGCAATGATTAACAATAGTCATTTCAATGGCATACTTCCTTAGTTTAAGTACTGTACCCTTACATAAAACAAAATATGTAGAATAAAAAATTTAATAAGGTTTCAGAGATTTAAATGTTTTATTATGCAAATATGTAAATTAAATATATTTTATTATATTTATTTTGTTTTATATTCATTGTACATGTATAACAGATTCTTTAGGGTTCATAGAAACAAATATAACACAATATAAATTTATCACATTTAAAAAAGATTTTGTGATGAAATTAATGCTTAGATAAATAAAAATTGAAGTAATTCTTAAGAAATCTGAGAATCTAGCCATCACTAAAATGATACAGAAACTATTAATACTAATCAGCAAATCATAATTTTTTAATAAGAATATATCTTTAATGCACATCAACCTCTTAGACTCTGCTTCAGAATTGGTAAAATTTATATAATTTAATAGCTTATGGATGATTATCACCTATCATTCATTTAATAAATGTATGGGCATCTACAATGAGCCAGGCATTGTGGTTGGCAGTCCTATGCAATATTCCACTTCAAGAGCCAACCACAATGCCTAGAGGGGAGGTATGATAGGGAGGAAGGCAGCTTAAGAAGGAGGGGATATATATAATTATGGCTGATTTATGTTGTAGTATGGCAGAAACCAACACAACATTCCAAACCAATTATACTCCAATTAAAAAAGAAATATATATTAAAAATAAACAAAAAATTATGACAACTAGAAAAAAAAAAGTGACCTAAAAAAAAAAATAAAAAAGAAATGGCATATTGGTTAGAGACATGTGACCCCTAACCTGACTGAGCCTTATTCTATGAGAGAACCTAATACAAAAGACTGTAATACAAGGCAGCATGTTTTATCTGTGTTAAGAGAGGCACAATGTGCTATGAGAGTTCAGAAGGGAGCTCATTTCTGGCTGAGAAAAAAAATGGAGCTCTTTATGAAGGTCACTTGGAGAAAAGTCTTAAAGGATGATTAGTATTTGGATGGGTGGAGGTGAGGTGGTATGCAGCAACATGTTCTATGTGAAAAGAATGACATAAGCATTAGTACCAGGATGGGAGGGTATAAGGGGTTTGAGAATAGTAGAAAGTAATACCCATTTACCATTGCACAGGCAACATGTCAAGAGTATGAGAGGAAAGTATGAAAAGTAACTAAATAAAGTTAAATGTCACTCTTAAAAGTTTGGAATTTATCTCATGGCCAGAGAGCTAATAATAAGCATATTTAAATAGTAGATGAAACTGAAGAAAAAAGAACCTGATATACTCACTAGATTGGAGAAGGAAGTACCTGAAAGTACATAGGTAAGAGGTAACTGTAGTGGTAGAAGTAACAAACAATAGACAAAACTAAGTTGGCAACATTGAGAATGGAAAGGAATGGAAAAAGATATTGCTGAAAGGGAAGTCATGAAACCTAGTGACTAACTGATTGAGTGAGGGCATAATGGATACAGAGAAATCAAAAGTTTCTTCCAAGTTTCTATATCAGGTGACTAGCTACATGGAGAAAGTATTAAGATGTACCAGAAGTGAAAAAACAAAGAACAGATTTGAAGGGAAGAGATAATTAATCAATTTGAGGCATGCTGAATTTGAGCTGACCATGGGACATCCAAGTTCAGATCAGTTCAGTTCAGTCACTCAGTCGTGCCCGACTCTTTGTGACCCCATGAATCGCAGCACGCCAGGATTCCCTGTCCATCACCAACTCCCGGAGTTCACTCAGACTCACGTCCATCGAGTCCGTGATGCCATCCAGCCATCTCATCCTCGGTCGTCCCCTTCTCCTCCTACCCCCAATCCCTCCCAGCATCAAAGTCTTTTCCAATGAGTCAACTCTTCGCATGAGGTGGCTAAAGTACTGGAATTTCAGCTTTAGCATCATTCCTTCCAAAGAAATCCCAGGGTTGATCTCTTTCAGAATGGACTGGTTGGATCTCCTTGCAGTCCAAGGAAATCTCAAGAGTCTTCTTCAACACCACAGTTAAAAAGCATCAATTCTTCGGCGCTCTGTCTTCTTCACAGTTCAACTCTCACATCCATACCTCACTACTGGAAAAACCATAGCCTTGACTAGATGGACCTTAGTCGGCAAAGTAATGTCTCTGCTTTTGAATATGCTATCTAGGTTGGTCATAACTTTTCTTCCAAGGAGTAAGCGTCTTTTAATTTCATGGCTGCAATCACCATCTGCAGTGATTTTGGAGCCCCCCCAAAATAAAATCTGACCCTGTTCCCACTGTTTCCCCATCTATTTCCCATGAAGTGATGGGACCAGATGCCATGACCTTCATTTTCTGAATGTTGAGCTTTAAGCCAACTTTTTCACTCTCCACTTTCACTTTCATCAAGAGGCTTTTTAGTTCCTCTTCACTTTCTGCCATAAGGGTGGGGTCGTCTGCATATCTGAGGTTATTGATATTTCTCCTGGCAATCTTGATTCCAGCTTGTGTTTCTTCCAGTCCAGTGTTTCTCATGATGTACTCTGCGTATAATTTAAATAAGCAGGGTGACAATATACAGCCTTGACGTACTCCGTTTCCTATTTGGAACCAGTCTGTTGTTCCATGTCCAGTTCTAACAATTGCTTCCTGACTTGCATACAGATTTCTCAAGTGGAAATGCCCAATTTGCCAGCAGAGTTTTAACAAAGCTGGAAGTAAGACTTGGGGTAGTTTGTAAAGTGGTGGTTGTTGAAGCTGTATAAAGTTAATGAAATTGCCACAAATAAGAGTATAGACATTAGGAATTTTAGCATTTAGGGTCAACAGCAAGGACATGAAAAGGAAAAGGAGAGTAAGGAAGAGGAGGAACAGATTATTGGAGAAACATGAAAGCCAAGGGCTAGGTGTTGGAGAATGATGTCGGTAGTGTAAAAAGCTGTAGAATCTCAAAGGATGAGGATTTTGAAAATGACTTTGAATTTGGCATTTAGGAGACCAATGATTACCTCTGTGAAAGTATTTACTTTCAGCCAAGTAGTGAGCAGAAATCAAATTAAGCATGAAAAAGGTTAAGGCACGAAAGTTTGGTAAGGAAAAAGAGAAACAATTATAGATTTTAAATAAGTGTGGGAAATGTTGGTAACTTCAAGGCAAGTGGATCTCAAACTTTTACAGGCTTTGGAATCATCAGGGTTTCTTACAATGCAGATTGCTGGACCTCACTCCCAGAGTTTCACATTTGATTGGTCTGGGGTCAGGCCAGACAATTAATACTGATTCTAGTGGTTCAGAGAGTTCCAGAAAAATATCTATTTCTGCTTTATTCACTATGCCAAAGCCTTTGACTGTGTGGATCACAATAAACTGTGGAGAATTCTGAAAGAGATGGGAATACCAGACCACCTAACCTGCCTTTTGAGTAACCTATATGCAGGTCAGGAAGCAACAGTTAGAACTGGACATGGAACAACAGACTGGTTCCAAATAGGAAAAGGAATCCGTCAAGTCTGTATATTGTCACCCTGCTTATTTAACTTATACGCAGAGTACATCATGAGAAACACTGGGCTGGAGGAAGCACAAGCTGGATTCAAGATTGCAGGGAGAAATATCAATAACCTCAGATATGCAGACGACCCCACCCTTATGGCAGAAAGTGAAGAGGAACTAAAAAGCCTCTTGATGAAAGTGAAAGTGGAGAGTGAAAAAGTTGGCTTAAAGCTCAACATTCAGAAAATGAAGGTCATGGCATCTGGTCCCATCACTTCATGGGAAATAGATGGGGAAACAGTGGGAACAGGGTCAGATTTTATTTTGGGGGGGCTCCAAAATCACTGCAGATGGTGATTGTAACCATGAAATTTAAAGATGCTTATTCCTTGAAAGGGAAGTTATGACCAACCTAGATAGCATATTCAAAAGCAGAGACATTACTTTACCAACAAAGGTCCATCTAGTCAAGGCTATGGTTTTTCCAGTGGTCATGTATGTATGTGAGCATTGAACTGTGAATAAAGCTGAGAGCAGAAGAATTGATGCTTTTGAACTGTGGTGTTAGAGAAGACTCTTGAGAGTTCCTTGGATTGCAAGGAGGTCCAATCAGTCCATCCTAAAGGAGATCAGTCCTGGGTGTTCATTGTAAGGAATGATGCTGATGCTGAAACTCCAATACTTTGCCACCTCATGCCACAAGTTGACTCATTGGGAAAGACCTTGATGCTGGGAGGGATTGGGGGCAGGAGGAGAAGGGGACGACAGAGGATGAGATGGCTGGATGGCATTACCAACTGGATGGACATGAGTTTGAGTGAACTCTGGGAGTTGGTGATGGACAGGGAGGCCTGGTGTGCTGCTATTCATGGGTTTGCAGAGTCAGACACGACTGAGGGACTGAACTGAACTGAACTGAGTGGTCCAGAGACCACACTCTGAGAGCCACTGGTTGAAGCTGAGGAAAGTTTTACCTTTAAGGATTCCCAGCCTTGAACATTGTTAATAATAAAAGGGGAAAGATCAAGTAGAGAGGGAGAGATTGGAGATACCAAAGAGAGTGATGGGGGGATACATTTGGTAGACTAGTGATTTCGAGGAGAAAGTGGTCATGAAAATCAGTGAAGGTGGCAGAGAAGACTTATTTTCTGAGGAATGAGGGAGGGAGTAGAAGATAAGAGAGAATATAGACAAAGCTTTTTAGAGGAAGAGAGAGGTTGATGGAGTTCCTTTTGAATAACTTTGTGGTAAAATCATAGAGAAGTAGGAGGCAATAGTTGAAAAGAAGGAGGGAGGAAGGTGATTTGCAGAGTAGAAAAGGGTTGGAGTTCCTGCTGCAGGAAATTCACCAGGGAGGCAACAAAATGAATAAAAGGATACTAAGTAGCAGTGGGAGTCCCGCTGAAGTTAGAGTGGCTTGAATTTGACCCTTAAAAAGCAAATGACTTAAAAAAGAACAATACATATATATAGAGAGAGATGGAATTAAAGTCAACACATCTTCTTTCCTAGAAGAGTGCAGTTTGGGGCATGATATGTTGAAAGTTGGCAAGTGCTTATACTTTCTGAGGTGCTTTGAGAGTTTCTCTTTATATTTCAGTTAGCAAGTGTTCATTTTTTTTTTCCTTTAAGCATCTGCATTTAAGTGTTACTCCTTAAGTTTTGACCAGTTTTCTTCTTGCTCCAGTGGTCCCCCTTCTCCATCTTTGCCTCCCTTGGAACTCATATTCAATTTAATTTTGAACTGAGTAAAAAAAAGAATTTATATTATAGAAGGTCATTTTACAGCTAGTTTCCTAGGAAACCATATATTCCTTTGAGTGGGGTATACCTATAGGCTCTAGCTCGTTAAACTCTTGATTATATGAATGCTTTCATTTCACATTTATTGCCTTGCCCAATGAACTTCCTTTTATTGTTTGCTTGAAAATGAACCTTAGAGGGCTCCTGAGAGGTTCTGATTAGAGGCCATATTAGAGCCCACAAACCCTCAGTGGGCTGAAGGTTTCAAATAATACCATTCATTACCTTGGGTTTTGCTTGAGTGCCCATTCTAAAAGCGACCCCCTTCAAATGGTTCTGGACATTTCCTAATCCTGCATTAGACTGCCAATGTATTTATTTATTTTTAATCAAAATAGTACCTGCTTTCACTGACAATGTGGAACAAAGTGGAATGTTTTGCTTAAAGTCACAAATGAGTTCCTCCTCCAAACTGAGCATGAATTAGGAGTAAATGTCAATTGCTAATGAAATCTCAGAAGATTACAGCATTTCAGTGTATGAGAAGCTCCATTTAGGCTCAAATCATTCCACTGAATAGTGGCATCTAGAACTTCGTGTTCTGATAAGATATGATATCTGTTCATATTAATTTTGTTCTTATTTGCTGGAGAGTCTGGAATTCACACACTTTCAGTATTTCCATAGTTTTGTTGGTACCTCTCTCCATAGAGAATCATCTCCCAAGGGTATTCTGTTTACTGCAACCTTTATGATTTTATACTGTTTCATGAAATTCCAACTTATTGGGTGTTGACATGCAAGGCTTCCTCTGGCCTTGTAGAAACCCAGCCCTAAAAACAAAAGAAACCCAGCCTTACTTAGAAATCTGTTTGGTTTATGGAAGACATTATACTCAAAAAGGGATGAAAACAAACTCTCCACGTGGAATTTGATTGTCTCAATCTCAAAACCTAGATAATAATAAAAGAAAAAATAGAGTAATCAAAACATTAAGAAAACCCAGAGATAACACATGGCCTATTAGATCTAACTGACTAAATCTTTAAATTACAAGTATCTCTTATGAAAATTACCAAGTTTATTTTCTATAAAGCTGCAGATGGGAGGGGATTCAAATAATGAAGTGAAGTATCTTTTGTGTATTTCAAGCATTCAAGGCACATTAACCCTTCAATGATCAAATGACCAATTTTAGTCTCCAGTATTTCTACTAGAATTTGAACATTAATCTATGGTGATAATTAAAATATAACTACATATCTGATATATCACATTGAGTATATGACACATTGAGTATATGACATATCTAGTTTGAGCCTTTTCAAAAGTTGTTCACGTTTGTTTTCCAGTATAACAAACAGTGATTGCAACCTGACTTCTAATTATCTTTTTGATATATCAGATTTTAAATTTGAAACATCAAAACATCTCTGCAACATCCTATTCCTGAAAACTCCAAACCACTGTGTAAATAAAAAATATTTGATAATTTAAGTACAGCAATACACAAGAAAGCAGCTTGGCCTTGGGGGTTTTTAATGCAGTTAGAGAAATTTCTTAAAAAAAAAAAAAACAAACTCAAAACCAAAAACACTTCCCTTTTAAAGTCAAACTTATTCATCTTGAAACTTCAATCACAATCAGTTATCAAAGTTATTTCAGCACACAGCTTAATAGACATTTCTAAATCAAAAACTTGTTGAACACAATTGGGATTTATCTTTAAAAAAAACTTGTAAACACCAACATTTCTGTTAGCGCTTTTCTATTCTTTTTTGAAAACTTCCCACCTTTTGTGGAAGTTTTTCTGCCTGTACTTGTCTTTCTCAATTGTCTCTTTTTGCTCCTTCTTTTCTTTCTGCAACAGTAGCCAACTAGCAAGACCAACCCAATGTCTTTTACAAGTATTTTGTGGCTGCACCCATTCCAGCCTATTATGTTAGAGTCACTTTTCACAGTATTCCAAAAAGAATCATCATAACATCTTACCATTTTGACTCCATACAATTAAAAACTGAAACTTTAAAGTGACTCAAGGGACAATTCTTATTACTTGGTTGATGAAAAGACAAAAGGAGAAAATGTATTGAAGAGAGAGGCTGATAAATCCTATTTAGGGCATTTATGTATTATTAAGGGCGTACCTGATGACTCAGTAGTAAAGAATCCACCTGTTCAATGCAGTAGACACCAGTTGGATCCCTGGGTGGGGAAGACCCCCTGGGTCGGGAAGATTATTATTTTTTTTCCCCCTGGAGAAGGAAATGGCAACCCACTCTAGTATTCTTGCCTGGGAAATCCCATGGACAGAGGAGCTTGGCGGGTTACAGTCCGAGGTTGCAAAAGAGTCCTACTTAGCAACTCAGCGGAGGAAAGCCCGCTTATTCCCACTCTTTGACAATGTAAGTACAAGGAGATCAGAATAAAATTCAGTAAGTACCTAAAATTATTTACATTCTGTAAGAGCATTGGAGAAGTCGTCTTAGCTGTATCATTGATAACGTTTTGTAAGGAAAGCATGGATTTCACTTTCCAAATAACAGCCTCTAGAGGAGAGGACGACAGGAAAGGAGATGGCTTGATATCAAAGAATTGAAAGGTCGACAAGGAGTCTTTAAACAACTTTGCAACAGTGATCTAACCACCATGTGACTGTGGAAAAGACCCTTTCCTTTGCCCTGGAACGTACCTTGCCTAGACGTTTTGCTTATTATGAGCTCTACAGTGCGTTTAGGGACATTTGACAAGTGGGGAAGGAGAAATTTTGAGCTACAGTTCAGGACGTGGAGCTCTAATCACTGAAACCATCCAAGCCCACGACGAAGGAAGAAAGAAAAATGCAATATTAAAGAGCACAAACCCTCGCTCTTCTCTCATATTCTGTAGTGACTGTCTTGAGTCATAAGGGAACTTTTCTTATCAATTTTAGCAGAGAATGGGACACGACAATCTTGAAACTAAGGGATAGCCGGCTACACACAAAGCCGAGTCTGTTCAGGACACCGTGGCGGAAGTTCTGGAGAAAGAGGTGTCCGTCCGCCACCCAAATACCAAGTCTCTGCTGTTTTCCAAAATGCTCACAAGCTCTCTGCGCCTACTGATCGTCAGTGCGTAGGAGCGGATTAAAAACCCGCAACTGTGATTTGAGTGCGGTATTGGACGCTAGTTTCTTTGTGTACTGGATGTGGGAGAACTTAAACCAAGCGCGCCAGGTGGGCAGGAGAAGGCTGTTTACTTCGGGACTCACTGTATTCTTCCTCTTGGAAGTTGGGCAAAGCCGTTTCTTAGCCCCCGCTGAGTTTAGGAACAATGTGCAAATGAATTGGAGCTGTCATCTCCCTTTCCTTGATTGATCCCGGGTGCGGGGTGGTAGCAGATTGGGGCGAAGAACAGTCTGGAATTCCCCTTTGTGTTCCCACCTCGACACTATTGGGGCGCCGAGGGGAGTAGTTCGGTGTCCGAGGCCACTTTGGGAGCTCTGAGTAACAATTAGCTGTTTTCTAGTCAGACTGCTAGGCTTGAAGCAGAGGAACTACACTGCCCCCTTTTCCGGCTCCATCCTCATTCACCGTCTGGCCCCTAACTGCCTCAGGTAGTCGGGAGGCTGGCCAGGGAGTCTCCACCTACTCACGGGCGGCAGCCATTCGGCGCGCTCGGGAGCCTAGGGGTTGGGACCCATTGGCTGGGGGGCGCTGCCAGTCTCGGGAGTGTGGCGTGGTGGGGGTGGGGTTTCGGGCCGCCGCAGGTCCAGGCAGCTCACCATTCGCAGGGTGGTGAGTGAGCTTGAGCGTAGCGTGAGCTCCGATTACCGTAGACTTGCAAACAGTTCGGAGCGAGCGTGAGCGAGCCAGAGAGAGTGAGAGAGTGAGGGAGCGGGTATTAGGGGACCTAGAGGAGACTGAGCGAGAAAGCAAAGGCCTGAAGACCAAAGATTTGAGACTGAATGACCATGGCTGTTTCCGCACCTCCGGTAATCTCTGCAACTTCCAGCGGCGCAGGCGTCCCGGGGGGCTTGTTTCGGGCGGAACCCCTGTACTCGACGCCTGGAGAGCCTCCTCGTCTCACCCCCAATGTGATCAACAGTTTCATGGCCAATAACCACGGCGGCAGCGCCGGGGGTGGAGGGGTCGGTAGTACCAGCGCAGGCAGCGGCAATACCAACACCAACGAGTGCCGGATGGTCGACATGCATGGGGTAAAGGTGGCTTCCTTCCTGATGGACGGCCAGGAACTGATTTGCCTGCCGCAAGTCTTTGATCTCTTCCTCAAACACCTGGTGGGAGGGTTGCACACGGTGTACACCAAGCTGAAGAGACTGGACATATCCCCGGTGGTGTGTACTGTTGAGCAGGTCCGCATCCTCCGCGGGCTGGGGGCCATCCAGCCCGGGGTCAACCGCTGCAAACTCATCACCAGGAAAGACTTCGAAACTTTGTTCATCGATTGCACCAATGCCAGGTGAGATTCTCGTTTCTTAGCTCTCTCTTTCCCCTTTGCCCTCTTCTGCGTGTCTCATCCTCTTCCAACTTTGTAGAGTGAGTTTTAACTAGCTTGCTCTACTCTTCAGGCTCTAAGTCGGTGGGAAAAAGAGGACTGGAAAGACTAATTTCCTGTCGCTTCTAGTCCGAGCTCAGGGGCAGGGCTTGGGTCTAAGAAAGTCTCGTACAAATTTCAGTTTGCGGTCCTATATTGAAAGTTTCTAGCCTTTCGCCCTTATCTTGCACGGCTTTCTGGCTGCTTGTGATTAATTGTTAATTTCTCTATTTGGTTTTCTTTCCTGTTAACTTGTGGCCATATGGGTCGGATAGATTTTTCTCCTGAACACGGACAACAAGGGCTTTCCGGAGGAGAGGGCTGGCTGAGCTGTAAACTGTGCTCCTAAGCTAGCAATCCAGAACACAGCATTTGGGGGATGCAGAGGGTCGGAAGTCTAGAATCCATCCCAGAGGATGATTCGTTCCCCATCCTGTATGTTTGTTGTGAGAATGCGTTGGTGTGTGGTGGTGGTAGTGGTGGTGGTGTGTGTGTGTCTGTCTGTGAGAGAGAGCCAGTACGAGCTCATGAAGATGAGTGCTCATGGCTGCTGCGCAAAGCTTCCCCGTACACGATACAGGAAAGTCAATGGAGCCTTTTTTTTTAAAGAAGGATGGCAAGTGTAACTTTCCTGGGATCGACCCTTTGGGTCATCTGCAGAGGGCAGTGTGGGGCATGAGCGGCGGGGCCGGGACCGGGTGGGGAGTGCAATAAAAGATGGCAGGTTTTCTAGAGAGGGTGCTTTCAGCTCTTCCCCCAGGCAAACAATTGGAAGGATCCCATTCCCCCAAAGAGAGGATTCCCTAAATGATGATGGTCAGCTTCTCCGGTTGTAAATGCACCTCCTTCGTAGTACAGCTTAGAATTACATTGTAGAACAAATATTCATTTGCATATGTCCATAAGTAAATTTTATCCAATGTTTGAGTTTTAAGAAAGTATATTCAAGATCATTTAATTTTTTAAAAACTTTTAAATTAGTTTTCTTAGTATTTATTCCATCTCTAGTATAATAATATCTGTTAGGAAAGTACACATTTGGTAGGTGTGATTAGCATACAAACCAAACCACCATCACCAAGCTAAAGGGGGCAAACGGTTTTGTTGTGAAACAGCACTGCTGTTTGTTATTTTGCAGAAAACATCTGCAGAGGTAGATTTTCTCACAATGCAACTTTAAATCATAAGATCTCTGAGTTTATGAACCAAAACTAACCCAGTTGACACATCTGCTGTAAAATCCAAATTACTATGTATAGTCGAAGTATACTGGCAACTTGTAGACAAACTGTTGCTGACTGCTACAATAAGATAATGCTAGAGAACTTACAAGGGAACCTTTTGTTTTTCTTTTTTTTCTCTTTGAGCCGTGTTCTCCTGGGATCTAGCAATTAAGCAGAAACTTATTCATATAAGAACTCCTACCTGAATCATATCTGGGGCTTAAAAACCTGGCTCATTAGATCACATTTTCCTAAGGAAGATAGATGGCCTTAAAACACAAAGGATACCTGTTCCCTCAATAAAAGAAGCAATTATAGGTTCTAAGAGTAGAAAGGATATTTTATTTTGACCACAAAACACTATGCTAATACCCAAACTCAGAGGATTACCCGGGACTTCAGATGAGGGTCATCTAGTTTATTTGTTGTCATTTGAAAAGATTTGAACAATTGTAGACCTGAAATCCTATCTTCTGTCCTCCTCCTTTCTCCTTTCCCTGGTTTCTCTTGCAAATGCCCACTCTTAAAGAGAAATGAATAATTATTACACATAGGAAATTCTACTTTCTTTAATAATTTATACATCCTTGAGCAACATCTATAATTTTCATTAAAAAAATAAATAGATTAACACTTTAATGTCATTTTGATGCTTCCCTCTGCAAATAGAAACTTTAATTTTATTAGAGCTACCTACTAAAGGAAAAAATAATAAATTTCCCTGTATCCAGAGTCAACTGTTCTTATGCTATTTTTTAACCCTGTTATATGATGTGTTTTAGGTTATTATTTCTATTCAGTTATGTTTTATTTATTCCTTATCAAGCATTTACAATGCCAACTTTTTTGAGGGCTTAGATTGCTTTTGTGTATGTGCACATGTAAAAGTGATAGATAAATATTAAAAATATAAGAGGAAGCATATCTGAAATATGCATGTGCTTCCTACTGCAGTTTTTCTTTATATTTTATTGCATACATATTCTATAATTGTGTTACAAGTTTTACAATATGTAATTGAAAAAAATTTATGAAATATATTCTATGAATTCAATCTATAAATAAAGATGAGGAAAACTACTAGAAACCCCTATGTTGCAATTTCTAGACAGTAAACAAATCCTCAAAATTTCTGGAAAAAATCTAATTAACATTACCACATTTTGTCCTCATAATCATATAGTTAAAAAACTACAAAATATGATAATGCTTATAATGGATGCCTTATGACTTGAGGTAACATTATTTACAGATGCATGTACCTTAAATCATTCCTTCCATCTGTGAAATTAGTATTTAAGTAAACATTACTTCCATGACTTTTCTGTTCAGTGAAAAGAAAGGTGAAGGATGTAAATAGGAATGAGGCCCAAGAGAGACAAAATAAAGTAGATGAGACGGAGACAGTAAGAGAAAAGAGATATAGGATATGAGCAGAATGATGCCATAAGATGGAGTGAAAGATGGATCAGAGGAGCTTATAGAGATGCCCAAAGAAGATGAGCGAAATACCAATGGAGACTTGGCTAAAGAGAGTTGTCATTTAGGACTCATGATTTCCTAGCATTTTAAGCTAAAAGGGGGGAGAAGTGCAAGGAACACCTATGTACTACTGTTCTTATTTGAAAAAAGCGATTCACCTTCTTCTCCTAATGGATCAATTTCCATACTGTATTGTTGAATGGAAGGCCTATCTGTAATGGTGTTGTTGGCAATTTTCTTTTCCTACATAATAAACATTTCTGCCCTTCTTTGTCAGGTGACTACGGAAGGATACAAGGCCTAATATAGGATATTTTAATTTGGAATGCTTCCTACACTATTCCAGAACACACTAAATAGACCATTAAAATTGGTCATTTTCAGAGACCTTGAGGTGTTGCCACTGAAAATGAATGAGTAAAATACTTACTTACATAATTGTTTCTTTGATAGTACTGAAAGTCACAAAAATAGCTCAATCAGTGCCTTATATTAATAACTTTAATTAACTAATTATTAAAATATTCAAAGTACTCTTCCCAGAAAAGATGTTGGAAAATAATACTTGCCTCAGCTACTAGAGAATAGAAAGACTGAAACTCTTGACTATTCATTGTTCTATTAAATGTCAGGCTTTATATCGCTGCAGTTGAAAATGGCTACCAGGTATTTTTCCTTGATGCCCCTTAGCTTCAGAAATTAATTGTAAAGAAGATTATTTTGAGGGTTATTAAGAAAATGATGATTAAAAAGACCCAAACCAAATAGGAAAACTTGTTATCTTGTTTTAGATCTTTGTTTTTGCAGATAAAGCACTGTGATTATTTTCCATTTCTTGTCCAAGAGAACTTAGAGTTTTAATATTATAGAGTCTGGGCAGATTCAGAAAGCAAATGTCTAAAATATCTCACTGTTATGCAATGGATTTTCCTTACTGAATTCTTCAAAGTTTAAAATAGCAGTAAAATATTAAATTAAAAATTGTTATTCAGTAAATGTGAAAAAGCAACCAAAACATTTTAGTGTTATCTCTCTTTATCTACCTATCTATATAAAAGTAACATTGTTAAATTTCATAATCAGCATTTAATTTCATTTGAGGACCAACTGATTAAATGTTATTCAGTCATTTACATATAGTTAAATGGATGCTTAGACCACAATGTATGACTAAGAAAATATTTTAATGCATTTGGAGACATGATTCAACATATATTCAAATTAATATAATTCAGTTTTTTAATTAAAAATTTAAATGTTCCAGTCATGGTTTATTGTTATTCTGACTGTGTGAACAGAACATAAATGGGCTTCCATGTTAGAATAACTTTATGTGACTTATAGTGACTTTTACAACAATTTAAAACTACTACTTTCTTTTTTTAAATTTTTTATTATTTATTTATTTATTTATTTTTTAAACTACTACTTTCAAATACTACAAATATTTTAAAATAGTCAATGAGTTTGGCTTTGTACTCACACTTGATGAATATCATTCATAATCCACAAAACATAACAACTTTGAAAATAGATATTTTCATTCATTGTAAAGTTAAGCAAAATCAAATTTTTGAAGGACTTGCATCACCTTCCTGGGCTAATATTTTGTATGACTTACATTTTCAGAAATGATAAAAGGGTTTTAGAAATTAATCTGGGCAATAAATGCAGGCATTTTAATTCATGGGATAATGAGGGCGGTAGTCATGTCTGTTAAAAGCAGTCACATAGTCAACAATGCACTGTCTTTTATTAGAGAATGATGTCAATATTATAATTAAAATAGTATACTCATATACCAGTCCACAGAACTTCCACATGTACATTCATTTTAAAAGTACACTTCTGCATAAATAATAACTGTTGTATTTGTCTAATACTTTTGCTGGATTTCATATTTGCCCCAAAACTCATTAATAGGCAGTGGGTATTACATTAAAGATATGATGCATGGTATGATAGAGAATATCTTTGAATATTTATGTATGATTTTAATCTCAGTGTATATAGTACATGAATGCTAAAAAGTCATTAGGAAGTGATGGTCTTCAGACATTAATGTTTAGGTGTTTTCATACAGAAATTCTCTAATACTTGTATAAAATAGCAAGTCTGAGTTGTTTGATGCATTATTAAATAAACTTATTTTGTCTTAATGAAATCTCTGCTAAGCTGCTAAGTTGCTTCAGTCGTGTCTGACTCTGTGTGACCCATAGACGGCAGCTCACCAGGCTCCCCCATCCCTGGGATTCTCCAGGCAAGAACACTGGAGTGGGTTGCCATTTCCTTCTCCAGTGCATGAAAGTGAAAAGTGAAAGCGAAGTCGCTCAGTCGTGTCCGACTCTTCGCTAACCCATGGCCTGTAGCCCACCAGGCTTCTCCATCCATGGGATTTTCCAGGCAGGAGTACTGGAGTGGGGTGTCATCGCCTTCTCCGAGTGAAATCTCTAGGTGTTTTAAAAGTGCTTCCAGCAGGCAAATGTAATTGTGAGACATTCTAATCATAGTACATTATACTTCAGTTGGTAACCTATATCTACAGTGGCGCTTTATCTGATGCATTTCAAGGAACAAATGATTTCGACTTATCCACTCTATACATTTCAGATATACATTAAAACTGCCCTAATTGACAAAAACTGAAAATATCATGTTTTCAGAGGAAAGACATCAAACCTTTCTCCCAAAAGAAAAACAATTATGTATTGATGATATTCTTGTTGCATATTCAAAAGGTCTTTGGTAGCATTTTTTTCTTCCTTTTCTTCCCTTTCACCATCTCAACCTGCAAAACTCTTCACTGTCACTTCAGATCACACAATTCTAAAAAGATAAAACAACATTTAAACACATTTGCTTTGCTAGGGAAATTGAACATTTGCACCCAATAAGCCTGATTGTGGAACTGCATGCAAATTGTGTTTTGATTTATCTCTTTTACACTTTTTTCCTTTAGAATTGATCTTGCATTAATTTCACCAAGCAGCTCTGTGAGGCTGCAGATGTTGCCTTGTGTTTAATAAATCAATGAGACAGATCTGAATGAATCACTTCAGATGGATTCTCTGCTCGGTTTGATGTCTAGATGTTATTCTTAGCTTGTTATCATGACAGATGCATTAATGTTCCCATACACTGCCAGCAATGTCAAAGAGATCGAAGCTTTTAAAGTGGCGGCATCCCTTTTTCCATTTTCTACTTTAGAACAACTAAATTTATTTTATTTTATTTAGGAATCAAAGAAAAATATCAAACCAATCATAAGTTTCTTCATGGGAAAGATTCTTAATTTTCATGCTATATTAACTCTTCCAAAATGGTGGAAATCAATATCTTAAAACCTAAATATAGGGTAGCTGCTTAATAAATAGTGCCTCCACATTAATATTTAATCATGGTAGGAAAAATGAGAATAAGTAATATATGATTGGGACACATTGAAAGTATCACTATAAATAGAATAATGCTGTATCCAAATTGATTAGAGAAGGGTGTTAGTTTTTAAATCCTTACTAATAAGCTTCTTGTTGGCTTAATGCAGCTGCAATATACTCTTACCAAAGGATTTAGAACATCAGGATTTAATATTTCTTTTTAGTAGTAAGGAGACAACTTGTCCATTGTGTACTCATCATTTCCTCACTTTACAGTGCTGAAAATCTTAGAAAAGTTTATTTTATTTTAGTATATCGCAAATGTTTATCTTTTGGGTCATTATAAATTAAAAATCATTCAGTAACAATAAATGCTACTTTTATCACTTACTTTCTTAAACTATAGAAACACATATGCACACTGAAAGGTACTTTGTATAACTCTAGTGAACTTTATTACCTACCTGCATTTACTATCATCACTGTCATTTTTTTTTTTCATTTCATCCATGGCATCCTTGCCTTGGTTGTTGGAGAGAAACAATTGTGTTAATTGTTGTGAAATATTTTGAGTTTAATGTTGTCAGTGTTATAACTTTTAAAGTTAATCTCTGATGTTTGAAAATACAAATTTTAGAAAGGATATTCAATTTTTTTTCTTCTTCAACTTTCTGAAGAATGTATATTTTTAAAAATCAGCTCTCAGAGGTAGTTCTCTTTGCAGGCCTTTACAGTATTCTTCCATCAAATTTTTACTGTTAGCTTTATTAGAATAGGAAAATAGGTAACCATTAACTGATATTATTGAGGTCTCAAATTCTTCAGGACATTTTTATCTGTAGTGTTAGGCTAATCTTGGAAGCTTAGGATACATGTTATAATATGCAGTATAATTTAAAAAGAAGTTTATAAGTAAGTTGACTAAATTATAAGTTGACTAAATTAAGAGTTAGCTTTTTTTTTTCATACTTTGCTTAAACCGTGGGAATGTCTTCATTGTGAAGTCTTGCCACATCCTTCTTTAAATATAAATTTATATATTAGAATTGGTAAAATTATTATATTGAGAATGTGAATGTAAGATGTGATATACATTGATTTATGCAAAATTGAATATAACATAGCTAAACAGCAAATGGATACATTTATCACTATCTAAAATGATATCCCTAGAATAAAACTGAATTTGTCACATGAAACAAAACCTTGGATTTGTAATAATAATTTCTGAGGAGTAATCTTTAACTTCAGTAATATTTATATTAAAATTTTAGTAAGCCTGGTGTCATATACATTTAGGAACCTAATTCACATTTGTTTAATGAATACAGTCATGGACACATACACATTTACTCTTCTCATTAGAATTCTTTGCACAAATTGCTGTGCTTATAAAAACACTAAGTAGTTACATAAAATGTACAATTATAAAAAGGCACTAATCCTAAAATTTAATTCCTTTATAAAACCATTTGTAATCATGCCATAAAATTTTCACAAGTACATTAAAGCTATACAAATCTATTATATGAAGTTAGAATGTTTAAATGAAATATATCTGTAAAGAAAATATGACTTCTTGATATTTTCTTTTAGTGAAAACCCATAGGAGATGTTCTAATACTACTATAAAATGATGCTCAACTATTTTGATTTATACTACTTGATATCAACACTAAACCAGACAGTTGACTTTTGATATTTTTTCAAAGTGTTTATAAAAAATGAGTTGCCAAGAAGAGGGTTTTCCTCCATTCTATCTATAGTTTGTGAATAGAAAGAGGAATACTTAAGTATAGTGATTTATTTTCTTCTTGAATAATCTCAGGACCCATCCAATTGCAATAAAAATTTGCATGAAGTGTCCCCCCCTCACCTCTATTTAAATAAATAGCTTAACGTTTTCAGGTGTAATTAATTTTGAAGAGTAACATTTCCTTTCATCTAAGACCCCTGAGGTTGAAACTACTCATATGCAGGTACTATTCTAACTCATTATAATTATTTAGTTTATTAGATCAAATCGTGGTGAAAACTTTGTAATTAAACTGCTGGAGTTTAAAAAAATAATGAACCATGTTTATTTTATTTCTAAATAACCTTTTTATTCTTAAACAAGCTGCTTAATAGTGTATAATATAGTGTGTATGTTAAGGTATAAAACATTCAATTGTAATTGTGTCCAATGATCTTATCAGATTGCTGGCAACTGCTAGCTGGTAACAGCATTTAGTCTACATTTAGTCTATCTGCTATTTATGTGATGTTGGAAAAAAGTAATATTGATCTGTCTCCAGATTAAAGTTTGAAATGGGCAACAGCCTGAATACAAAGGGCTTTTTTTTTTTTATGATTTCTCAGCTTGCTATTGATCTCCTAGTTTTATTGCATTCATTATTTATTTAAAGAATTTGCAAGCTAAACATAACGTTAAGCTAGTTTGCACACAGGGACTACACTTAGGAAATTGAATGGAAATTGCATTAGAGATGAACATCTGTGCTATTTTTCCACTCATGTGTTTATGGGTTTGTATAAAAGGTGTATTGGATTAACAGTTATAACCATTATAGCTTACAGCAATATGATTTGGAGCTTTTAGTTATTTTGGAAGAAGTTTGTCTCTTACTTGCTTATTTAAGAAGTATAGTAATATCATCATAAACAATATTTAGATAAATTTATTTGTTAATGCATTATCTACATTATACATCAATTGTTTTATTGCAATAAAAACATTAAAAAATTCAGACTTAATTATCATATAAGACTATACTATCTCTTAATGGCTTTTGACAGTAGGATACATAGGTGCTATTTACACAGTACCTATTTTAAGAATGTTGAGTTTAATGCCATATTAAAGCACATCAAATTCACAGAAATGGTATAAAAATTGCAATGTGACCATTCATAAAATGTGATTATATATGTATGTTAGGCCTTGATCCTTCTGAAAGGATAATAAACATTCAGACACTGAGGGCTTGCTTTATATAACACCATAGACAGTATGGTGGGATGCTTTATGATATGGTTTCCCCCTTGAATTCAATCCAAGGAATTTTAATTATAAAATCTCAAGAGGAATTCATCTGAAATAGTTCCCTGGAGGACATAAGTTAAACCCTAGTGTATCTTTATTGAAATATTGTCTTTAATCTGTAGACATTTGGAAAACTTATTCTGTCCACTTAATTACTAGAATTTAAATAAATAAAAATATCTTCACAATAATTTTGATCTCTCATGATTAGATTTGTTGTAATGGAGTGTGTGTGTGTATACAGTATATTCTGTGGTGCCAGGCAGTGTTCTAGGTGAAGAGAGTTAACACCACAGTCTCTTCTCTCATGGAGCTTATATTTTGGAATCATGCTGTCTTTAGCTTAGGGTATATAAAGTCTATATCCCCCCTTTTATATTTGTTAAATTGTGAAATCTTTGAGATTACAAATTTTTGCCTTGTCCATTGTTGAGTAATCCTTAAATATCTTGTATCTGCCTGTGTGCTATATCAGGAACACTAGAATTTTTTCAGTCTTTAGAATTATACCAGAAGGGTCAAACTAAAAAGTTATTAATATATAAAATATTTTAGTTTTATGTTTTACTTACGATATAAATATATAAAATACTCATCAAGAGGAACTGGGAATAAAATATATATTTCCATTTAAGAATGGCTGCAGTTAATTCACTATTCTATGAGGCACAAGTTATTCTATGAGGCACAAGTTTTTATAGTAGAATGTGTAACTGTGGATTAGAAAAACATGGTTTTTTTCCTCCATGTAAAGAAGCTTGCCTTCGTTTATGTTAGTTTTAAATAGATTCTCAATTTAAGAGTTTGATATGCTTTTACATGTAGTCCTATACAATATTATGTGCCAAAAATTAAAACAGAGATGGGAAAAAATTATTTGTTTTTATTTGTTCAGAGTACATTGACCCTTACATGTATTACATTTAAACATAAATAACTCTGGAAAATTATAAACATCTATAATTGCATGTTAATATTAAGCTTTCTGCCTTGAAAATAGCCTATGATCTGCTAAACTTCTAAATGTATTTTATAAAAATGTTTATGAGTACCCTCTGGATTTTTACTTGAGGAAGACAAAAGGGGAGTGCTTTCATACAAAGAAATTTACTGCATAGTACATTTTATGCACAGTACACAAAATTTTTGCTCTCATTTTATAACTCAATTAGAATACTCAATTTGAATATACATATACATACTATATATATAGTGTATATATGTGTGTGTATGTATATGTAATATGTATATATTATATATTTCCAATTCAACCCATTTGTCACCTCACTTCAACAAATATTAAATAGGTTCCTACTATTAGTCTGTACTGGGCTACTTATCAAGGAGAGAGGAGTAATCTTAAGAATTATCCAAATTCTTTGTCTCATCTCCAGATTACCGTGGTAAAATTTTGTTGTTATATGGTTGACTCTCAGCTAACCTACATTAATGCAAAGAACAGTAAATGATGTATACAATTCAAAATTGTGGAAAATTAGCATAACATTAATTAGGCTTTGTAGTACATTATGAAATGTTTATGGTACCTGTCTAAATTTATCTTGCTTATTCTACTATTAAATTGTATTCACATCTTATAAATATTCACTGGTGGGAAGGAGAGATAGACCAGAAACATACTAAGGTTGAATTCAATCTGAAATTAAATGCTTCATGTAGAAAACATCTGAAATGAACAAAGCATAAACAGACATTGAGCTTATATGTCATAGCTAACAGCTGTGTACTGGATCATGTTAGTGCTTAACTAAATTAGTATGTTTTGTTTGAATTTATTTTTATATTCTCCATGTAAACATTTATCCATTTAATGGATGCAGTACTCATTATAGCTATTAGTAGATCAAAACCTGGAAAACTGCATGAGTTCAGTTGTTGGCTTTAACCTTGTTTCCTGTGCTTTGGACCCCTAAACAACCATCTTCCATTTAATAGGGGCTTCCCTTGTGGCTCGGAGAAGGCAATGGCAACCCACTCCAGTACTCTTGCCTGGAAAATCCCATGGATGGGGGAGCCTGGTAGGCTGCAGTCCATGGGGTCGCTAGGAGTCAGGCACGACTGAGCGACTTCACTTCCCTTGTGGCTCAGTTGGTAAAGAATCCACCTGCAATACGGGAGACCTGGGTTCAATCCCCGGGATAGGAAAATCCCTTGGAGAAGGGAAAGGCTACCCACTCCAGTATTCTGGCCTGGAGAATTCCATGGACTGTATAGTTCATGGGGTCGCAAAGAGTTGGACATGACCAAGCAACTGTCACTATAAATTAAATAAACATGTATTGACATCAGAGGAATCATGGCTTTTGAGTTAAAACACACTGATTAGTATAGTGCTAAATCAAATTTTTGTGAAGTGTTTCTATTCTATGATTGGAATAATTGGCATTCCACTTGCAGTTTGAAAAATGTAATGCTGATCATGTCCTACAAGAGTGGCCATTTTGATGATGGGTACATGTTGAGCATTGTGGTCTCTGAAGAGAGTAGTAACTGTTCCAGAGATTAATTGATACAAGTACTGTAGGATAGCCACTTTCTTGCATTTGTTTTGGATTGGTCCTTGTCATACTAGAAGACTGACAGATTTTTGTTATTTTAGGACCATATTCTTTTTCATGAGGTTGTATGTTTACATAATCTCCATTCTGTCAGAGTCTAAAGCTTTTCTTATTCTTTTCAGTTTAGCCCCAGTGAATTGAATAACTGCTCTTCTGTGTATTGTTTCATTTTTTTCCCCCAAGCAGGCTCTCAGTTTTTAAATGTAAATACAACTCAAGAAATTCAGATTTTTAGATCTTTTTCTGTCTTAGTGGAAAAAATGTAAAAGTATCCATCAAAGAAGGGGCCGTGGAGCTCAATACTTTAAAGTTTTCTGTCCAATTAGGAGAACTGTTGATTTTAAACATAGAACTATATACTTTGGGTGATGATGCTAGCATTGATGTAGTACCATTTAGGCATGAACAAAGGAATGAAGCTAAATAAGAGTGAAGAAAACTTGAGAAAATATTTCTCATGGAAATATTGAATGAATCAGGAACTATTGATATTTAGATGACAGATGAGAAGTAGGTAGTATAATGTGGACTGAAGAAAGCCTTTTCACAGATCTGTTGAATGAATTATTTCCTTTAATTGCATTCATTTTATTCTAGTGGTTAGTTTAAGCAGATTCATGAATAGGAACAGAAAGTATAAAAATATTAGCTGTGAGTAAAAATAAAAACACTAATGGCAAAATGTGGAAATGTTATTCTCTTTGAGGTGAGCTGGTAATATTTGAAACCATGACAGAATATTTGCATATGTGTTGTCACTAAAATAATATTCCTTTACTATACTAGTAAATGTTACATTAGTTTCTAAAATATTTTATGCAGTGTCCAACTATATTTCCTCTGTAAGTTGCCTTACTATTATTGGTCTATCAGCCTGATTCTAGCTTGCCATAGCACATTTTTGAAATACATGTTGAGTATGAATTTATTAAAAAGGGTTACATTTTGCCTTTGGGTATGTGTGTGAAGTTTTTATGGTATTTAAGATTAAGTTTGCATTTTAGGGAGTAATTTGAACCACTGCATTCAAGATTGTTTAATGAACATTAAAATTTGATTTAAAGAACATCAAAGTGGCATTTTTATAGTTAATAAGTACAGTAAAGTTTAAATATTTCCTTCATGCCTTCTCCCTGAAAATATATCTGCAAGTTTAAATTACTAGCTAGGTGTAATAGTAAAAACTTTACATTTATGTACTGGTTTATAGTTTATATAGTGATTTCATATACATTAGCTCATTTAATCTAATCCTTAGTTTATTTTTATAATTTTGTTGTGAAATTTCTAAATTTTTAATAAACAGATGGCTGATAACTGTACAACATGATACTTCTGGCCATCACTTAATCTCATTTAGACTCTTTTTCCCCTCAATGCTAAATCAGCATCATCCATAGTTATAATGAAACTTATAGTGCTTCTAGGGAATAATAGTAACTTAAATTTGTGCAGAAGTTCACAGGCTGCAAAGCTTAATCGTACACTATCTGCATTTATCCTCACAGCAATTCTACAAAGCATGTCATCTGATTGTGAATTTAGGAGAGAAAATTCAAATATAGGTAAGGAAAATGAATTGCCTAAGGCCATAGAATCTAGTACAAGCAGATACAGTCCTTGAACCTAAACTTCTGTTTTATCTCCTCTGGTACATTATTATGCTCTCTGTGTTGTCTCTGAAGTATTAAGTCTTTAGAGACAGACTTGAAGAAAAAGTTTTGTTTAGGGGTGGATTGTTGCAGTTAGTCAGGAAATTATGGAAAAACTAGTGGTAGGAGATAGAGATAAACTAGTAGGAAAGAGAGGCACTACACAGGAGCTTCCCTAGAATGTCTTCAGGATGCATGTTTGATGGGACATACTGATTTTTAATGATGATGTTTTCAGAAATACAGTAACTGAACTCCCTCTGTGGAGACTCAGTTCCATATACATGTACAGAAAGATTTTGGGAATCAACAAAAACATTTTGAATGGAAAAGTGAAAGGAATAGTAATTCAAGAAAGTGTGTAGAAATGGCAGTAATTCATCAAAGCATAATATTGTAAGAATTTATGATGATGGGATCTATTAATAGTTACTAAAATAACAAATTGTCTCTTGTGTCTGAAATACTATGCTAGCATCGGTTGGTAAGTTCAGAGAGATTTAAATCTTACTGTAGAGACAAGGCATAAACACATAAAAAAGATTACTAGTTGTTCATTCATTCATCAGATAGCTGTGAGTGATTATTCTATGTCAGGCATTCTTCTAAGTGCTTGGGATATATTTGTTAAAAATAAAGATTCTTGTCCCTGAGAAGAGGATTATATTCTAAGGTATGGTGGTATGGATGTGTGTGGGTGGCTCAGTCGCTAAGTTGTGTCTGACTCTTTGTGACTGCATGACTGTAGCCTTCCAGGCTCCTCTGTCCATGGGATTCTCCAGGCAAGAATACTGGAGTGGGTTGCCATTCCCTCCTCCAGGGGATCTTCTCGACCCAGGGATTGAACCCATGTCTCCTGCATTGGCAAGTGGATTCTTTACACTGAGCCACCTGGTAGTATGGATGAGGAAGACAATAAACAGTATGCATAATAAATAAGTAAATTATACTGTATGTTAGAAGGTGGTAAGTGCTATGGAAAATATAGAGCAAATAGAGCAAAGTAAGGGTATGACAGGCAGGATTGGAGTTGGTTGCAGTTTTAAATAGAATGGGTACTATAGGCCTCAATGAGAACATGAGCTTTGTTCACAGAGGGATGTTAGCCTAGCTAAATCTGAGGAAAGTGTTTCATGCTGAGAAAACAGTTTGACCAAAAGCCCTAAAACATGGCTTTGGCTACTAGCATGGCTAATAGATTTGAGGAATAGTAGGGAGGCTAGTTTGGTTGGAGTGAAGTGATTGAGGGAAATAGTAAGAACAAGATTTAAATGGTAATGTTGGGAGGGGGTTATATAGGACCTTTTAGGACATTTTGAGGACTTTGAATGAAATAGGGAGTCACTGCAGACTTTTGAGCATGGCTATCACATGATTTGACCTAGGTTTCTAAATGATGACTGGCTACTAGATTGAGAACAGGCTTCAAATGGGGGCAATGTAGAAGCAGTTATGTTGCTACTGCAGTGAACAAGGAGAGAGATGGTGGTGGCTTAGACCATTGTGATAGAGTATGCTGCTGCTGCTAAGTCACTTCAGTCGTGTCCAACTCTGTGCAACCCCATGGACGGCAGTCCTCCAGGCTCCTCTGTCCCTGGGATTCTCCAGGCAAGAACACTGGAGTGGGTTGCCATTTCCTTCTCCAATGCATGAAAGTGAAAAGTGAAATTGAAGTCACTCAGTTGTGTCTGACTCTTAGTGACCCCATGGATGGCAGCCTACCAGGCTCCTTCATCCATGGGATTTTCCAGGCAAGAGTACAGGAGTGGTGTGCCATTGCCTTCTCTGGTGATAGAGTATAGATAGTAAGAATTGGTCAGATTCTGGATAAGTTTTGAAAATAAAACCAACAGAATTTCCTGACTGAGCTAGGAACTAGACACTGAGTGTGAGCAAAAGAAGAGTCACAGAAAACTCCCAAGATTTTGGTCTGAGCAACTGGAAGGATGAGTTTTCCATCATTTGTGAAGGGGAAGGCTATATGTGGAGCAGGTTTGGGGAGAAAGTTCAGGTGTTTAGTTTTATATGTGTTAGTTTTTAGATACATTTTAGCCTTTTCAGCCTTTTAGAGTAGTCATTATATATATATATATAGTCTGGTGTTTGAAAGAAATATCTAATCAGGAAATACAAAATTTGGACAGGAGTGACTATACATAGAAAAAAGAAGAGTTTAAAGTACTAAGTTCTGGGTCTCACCAAGATAAAGAGATTAGGGAAAAGAGAAATTAACAAAAGTTCCTTCTTAGGAAGGAACATGCAGTGAAGTAGGAGGAATACCAAGGGAGAATGATGTTCTTGAAAGCTAAGCCCAAAAAATGTATCAAAAAGGAGGCAGTGATCAACCATATCAAATGCTGTTGATAAGCCAAAAGCCATGACTGAACATTGGCCATTGGATGTAGAAATGGAAGTCATTAGTGAGCTTTATGAGAGCAGTTTTAGTAGAATAATAAGAATGAAAAGTCTAAGTGATGTGTTTAAGAGAGATCAGGAGGAGGTGAATTGGAAGCAGAGTGTATAGATAATTGTTTCCAGGTGGGAGGGAGTAGCTTGAGAGTAGGGGAGAATGAAATAAGAGTGGAGTAGGAAATGGCAACCCACCCCAGTATTGTTGCCTGTAAAAGTCTATGGACAGAGGAGCCTGGCAGGCTACAGCTCTTGGGGTTGCAAAGAGTCAACACAACTGAGCAGCAGAGCACAAACAAGGGCCCACCTTAATCCAGATTGATCTCCTCTCAAAATCCACAATCACGTGTACAAAGATTGTTTTTCCAAATCAGGTCCTCTTTGTAGGTTCTGGGGGTTACAACTTGGGCATACTTTTGGGGCCGCTATTAAACCTGCTGCAGTCAGGTAAGGAGAAAAAAAAAAAAGAATGAAATAAGAGGTTATAGCATGTGCTATTAGGAATAATACATTAGAAATTAAGAAAAATGATGTTGTAGTATTGCTGAAGTGATATTCTTTCTTTTTTAAAGGGAATATTTATTAATTTTATTTTTGGCTGCATTGGGTCTTTGTTGCTTGGGTTTTCTTTAGTTGCCTCGAGCGGGGGCTACTCTGTAGTTGTGGTGCAGGCTTCTCATTGAGATAGCTTCACCTATTGCAGAGCATGGGCTCTAGGGCATGCTGGCTTCAGCAGTTGTGGTGAGTGGGCTCCAGAGCATGAAGGATTCAGTAGTCGTGATGCACAGGCTTGGTTACCCTGCAGCATGTGGGATTTTCCCAGACCAGGGATCCAACCTGTGTCCCCTGCCTTGGCAGGCGGATTCTTAACCACTGGATCACCAGAGAAGTCCCTGAAGTGATATTCTTGAATAGGAGAGAGCATATAGGATCTAGTGCACAAGCAGAGGCATTGGGTTTAGGTAGGAGCAAGGTTAGTGTATTTTCATTAACAGATGGTGGAGATTTTGGTTGCTCTGGTTTAAGGGCTCCATGAAAGTCCTTTTCTGATTGTTTCAATTTTCCCAGTGGAGTGGGAAACAAGTCATTTGTTAAGAATGAGGATTGGAAAGGAAGTTTTAGAGATTTGAGGGGAAAGACAAAATGTAAAATAGCCATCTATATGAGTAGAATAAACTACTTAAAAGTTTAGTATGATTGCCAGGCCATATTAAATGCCCACGGAGGTTTTTGATCATAAATTCAAGATGGTCAGTATGGTTGTGTATTTTATTTCCACCATATAGAGCTGCATCAGTTCTGCTGCAAAGGCAAATAATTGAATTTAATAGGAACTGTGATTTTGCTAAGTCCTATGAGTATAGCAAAACCAGAGGGTGCAAGAGAGTTGAGGCTTTATGCAAAAGGTGATTATAATGAGTGACAACAAGTTTTAAACTGGTAAGGAAAAAAGAGGATTTCAAGAAAGTGAGATACAGTGAAAGGTTGATAATATCAATGAATTGGAGGTTCCAAAAAGAGGTCAAAGAATTTTTGGAGTTGGAGTACTAGAAGGAATGAAGCAAAAGTAGTTGTGGTCAGAGGGTAGGATGCCTGAAATTAAGAATATGGAAGAGTTGAAATTACTGGTAATTACAGAATTTAGGGTATAGCCATGACTCAGCTGGTAAAGAATCTGCCTGCAATGTGGGAGACCTGGGTTCAATCCCTGGGTTGGGAAGATTCCCTGGAGAAGGGAACTGCTACCCACTCCAGTATTCTGGCCTGGAGAATTCCATGGACTGTATAGCCCATGGGGTCACAAAGAGTCCAACATGACTGAGCAGCTTTCACTTTTTAGGGATTCCCTGGTGGCTCAGATGATAAAGTGTCTGCCCACAGGAGACCAGGGTTCAATACCCAGGTTTGGAAGATCCCCTGGAGAAGGAAATGGCAACCCACTTCAGTACTCTTACCTAGAAAATTCCATGGATGGAGGAGTCTGGTGGGCTACAGTCCATAGGGTTGCAAAGAGTCGGACATGACTGAGCAACTTCAATTTCATGAGCATGAGTGACAGAGTAAAGAGAACAAGGTCTTTGAAGGAGAGAAGTGTTGGTCATGTCATCAAAACTGAAAGACTAGAGTGTTGGTCATGTCATCTATGTATACATTGTTCACTGAAATTGCTAAGGATTAAGAGAGGAGTCTTGATGTATTTCAAATTTTGTAGTACATATAGTAATGCTATTAGAGTATGCTTTGTTAAAAACTATTTAACTTAATTTCTAAAAAATTTAAAATTAAAGTTACTGGAATTAAGAACTCAGGGAGCTCAATTTGACAAATACATTCTTTAAAAATAACCACATTCACTATATTATGAAGGTACAAATACTTAATAATTCCTGTTTTGCCATGGGTATGCTGTGTTTCAGTTAAGCTGTCTTGAAGTATATGGTGAAAATAATATTTTCTTTTTTTATAAATGTATTTATTTTAATTGGAGGTTAATTACTTTACAATATTGTATTGGTTGTGCCATATATCAACATGAATCCCTCATGGGTATACATGTGTTCCCCATCCTGAGCCCCCCTCTCTCCTCCCTCCCCATACCATCCCTCTGGGTCGTCCCAGTGCACCAGCCCCAAGCATCCAGTATCATGCATCAAACCTGGACTAGCGATTCGTTTCATATATGACATTATACATGTTTCAATGCCATTCTCCCAAATCATCCCACCCTCTCCCTCTCCCACAGAGTCCAAAAGACTGTTCTATACATCTGTGTCTCTTTTGCTGTCTCACATACAGGGTTATCGTTAACCATCTTTCTAAATTCCATATATATGTGTTGGTATACTGTATTGGTGTTTTTCTTTCTGGCTTACTTCACTCTGTATAATAGGCTCCAGTTTCATCCACCTCATAATTGAAATAATGTTTGGTTTATTTCATCTGTAATTAACATTATTTTATAATAGGTGATATACTTCATTTTATTATGAACTGATTTTGTACCAGAAGCATTCTTGGTCCTAGGCTGTGTATTTGTTGATCTTATTAGTATGTCATATACTCAGAAGGAATGCATTAAGTTCCTACCTTCATTTCAACACGTTAGTATTTTCTAAGCGGAGTACTACAAAGCTGCTAGGCATGGTCCAGAACTAGGAAATTGTCATAGTTCTTTACTTATAATGTGTTTATAATGCTTTCAAAGTTGCAGAAACCCAATCAATGTATGTTTAACACCTGCTGTTCTCTGATTCATGCATTATCAACCTCACATGGAGTCTAAATACTTAAACAGCTTCTGCTGTAGTCACTACTTCTCCTCACTACTCTTGGGATTTCTGTGACCTTGGAGGTTTAATGATGAAATAGTTAAGCTTTAAACGTGAGGTTCTCATGTGAAATCATAGCAGAGCAAAGCTAAGAAGTTGGTGATCTCAATCTTAATTCCTTATCAATTACCTAGGAAACAAAGTTTCTCTGATGGGGCATGCCCAGACCTTCACCTGGTATGTTAATAGAGTGGTTGGGAAGAAGAGTTTGGTCAGCATTTGCAAACTAATAGATTCTGTCACCGATTCTGAGTTTTAATTTCTGCAGCTGGAGAAGAGCAAGGGAAGCCATATGTAGTAATATCTGCTATTAAGACTCTTGTTTAGGGAAAAAATGCAGTTCCATTGTTAAAATTTGATTTTAGCCGTTGGGTTGATTTAAAAAATTTGTTTCCCTTCTTTATATAGCACTGAAAAGAGACATGTGCATACACTAGACTTTGGGTTATCTCAATCAGGATAGTCTGTGCAAAGTGTTGTGGAAAGACTATTTTAGGCATGAGGGCCCTAATTAATATGTATTCCACAAAAGGAACAAGTGATTACTCATCCTGCCCCATATTTTAAATTTGATGAGATTATAACTTCAAATGAATATTTTATTCAAGCATGAATCATTGACAGATTTGTTAAAACTGAATGGAAGTGAACTGAAGTATGTAAACTGCTTAAGAAAACTGAGTGATAAGTATCCTCTTCCTCCTTGTGAACCTTATTGTAAAAGTGATTGTTTACAAATCTCTCTCTTTAATGTGGATTGCCTATGTTTTGTAAGTCTGAAATTTTAATCTTTATCTTTGCTAAGAATAACAACTTTGTAAGACAGTATTTATACACACACCACATTAATTAAAACACCTTTGCTCCATCAGAGAGAGAGAGAAAAAAAGAAAACTGATATCAGAAAATGTTAAGGTTAAGATTCCTTTCCAGGAAGAATCACAGTATAGAAAGTACTCAAGGTCTTATTGAAAAACAACTGTCTTTAAAGCCTTATCTCCTCTATAAGGACTTCTTTTATCACATGCAGTGATCTCTTGCTTCTCCAAACTTTGGTCTGCAGATAGCTTTTCTTCTTATTTCCTCTCCTCCTCCTTTCTCTTCCCCTTCCCCTTCCCCACCTCCTCCCCCTGGTTCTCCTTCTCATTTTATAAATTGTTTTAAGCTGCATATGTTTTCTCCCTCCTCAAATAGCTTCAAAATTCCTCAACTTCAAGAATAGTCTGATGTGTTGTTTTATCATTCATAGTGCCTAATGTGGTACATGGATGTAAGCACTCAAAATGTATTCAGTTTGCTGCTTTGACAGTGTAACTATGATTTATTATAATTTAATGTATTTACTTAGGGGAACTGTTCATATTTTAAGGAAATTTATTGTTATACCAAAGAGGTGTATTTTTCTGATTCTGATTGATAGCTCCTCTTGAACAATGAAACCCTAGGGAATTATTATTCTGTCTTAGATAGCCACATTTGTTCTAAAACTTTCTAGATGTACGATCATTTAAGCCTCAGTTTTTTCTTTTTTTCTTTTTTCATCTAAAATGGGGATACTAAATTAGTTACATAACTTACGGGGTTAAGAAGGTTAATTAAGATCATGTACACAAAATACTTAGCATATAATAAGAGCTCAGTAAATGTTAGCTCTTGTTAGTGAAAGTGGTATCACAGTAATATGTGTGAACATACACATATACATACATTCAGAAGACAAGAAAAAGAGCAAATCCCAGAATAAAATGAACCAGTTTTCAATAGCTTTTGCTACTAGTAGTAATTAACTTGTTGACTGTGAGTGACACTGTATGCATTTCATTTTCTAGGAAATTCTTGTCTGTTGACTTTCTAGGCTGATATGGCAGCTGGTAGGCCACTTATTACTAGCTCTATTTTGGTGCAAAATTCAGCCTAGTGTGTCATTTAGAGTTTGTGACACATGTACCCTCCCAAGGCTTAATGAGTTGTCTACAGATGGGCTGTTATTTATTATAGTCATGTAGAATAAAATTGATTGTCTTCTAAAATTAATGTTTCATTTGCCTCTAGCCTTGCTTTAATAGAGGACACACAGTTGCCTGTTTGCAGAAATACTGTTTAATCACATTAATGTCTAAGCCTCGCCCCGCCACCCCCCCCCCCCCCCAGGCTGAGGAAGATAATTGTACAAACGAACGGTAAAATCTGTATCTTTAACTTCTATTTATGATTAAATTATGCAAATAACTTATCTCCTGCCCTTCCAAGAACTAATCATCTAATTAGGAATGATGTGTTAAAGGGATGTTTTTGAATCAGGAGGATGAATGCTGGAAGCAGAAAATGGAAGCTGACAGCGAAACCACTGAAGGTACAATAATGTGTAGTAGATGAATCTACATATATGGTACAAAAAGAGATGGGAAGGCTCATACATATTATCCATAGATCTGACGTGTGTCCTCCTTTGGCAGAAAATATAGTTCCTTATCTATGATGATATCTTTTTTTGAGATTAACTCAAAACTCTTAGTAAGGCATGTGTTAAATTTCCTGTGTTCTTGAACACTCAAGAGATCTGGGAGTTTTATTATCTCACCCAATGAAGTAATTGACTTGCTCTTTTAATCCATGGAATTTAATCTGCAGCAAAAGATTGGGACTGTACATTGATTCTGAACATACACTAGGTTTTTCAGATTGCTACTTTATCACAAGTAGTCCCCTTTTCCCTGAAAAATAAAACCAAATCAGGACATGCAAACCTAGGAAAAATATAGTCCTCCTATTAGGGAACTTAGGTATAAATTCCAAGTAGTATTCCAGATATACATTTGCAAGATCTTACCTTTTAAGTTTTGTGCTTCTACTTCTAGACATTGATTGTGAAGAGATTTTAGCACAATCATTCTATTAGTTATGGCCATAATTATTCTATATAATATAGAGATTATCTCTTTATCAATAATACTTATTATGTTAACAGTTAATAACTATAATAGTAAAAAATAGTATTACGGATGTTGTTTAGTCAATACCATGTCAAATTTTATATGTTAACATAGTTCTGATAATAATGTAAAACAAAACATAATAAATCAGGCTATACCAATAAAATTACTGTGAATATTTTAGAGCCTCCTAAAAGTCTTTCTTATAGGTACATTTGTGGGAGTCAGAAATCATAACGTTTATGTCCTTTTAATATAGTCTTTTATTGATTTGATTTCTGTGCTGGTTATTACAGTGAACTCCAGGGTGTTTTCTTTATATAATGTAAACCATTTCCCAACATATGTGAGAACAAAATCTCAAGAAGTATATCCTAAATAGAATAAATTTTTTTTTGTACCAAATTTGTACCAAATAAATTTTCTCAAGTTCTTGAAATGAGTGCTATCATTCTATTTGTCACTGAGCTATTCTGCATGTGCTGGTTCAGTTCACTGAGAAGACCCCACTAATCACCAGCAGCTACTATTTATTGGAGTGTTGTAGGTCCTTACTATATTGATGCCAAGTGGATACAAGCATTTATTTAACATCTTTTCTTGTTAAGAGTAGGCATCAAACTATAGTTTATCTGCTTTTATTGAGGAAAACTGTTTAAGCTATTTATTTGGACAATTGAAACCAATGAGTCTAACTTATTGGACTTTCCAAGGTTGACACTTTTGAACTTTGTGATGGAGATTTGACATACATTCCTGTAGAGGACAGCCATTTATAGATTTCTACAATGAAGAGACCACTGCCTCCAGGGTTGCACTCAATTCAGAAGGGCTAAGGTTAGTTTGTGGAAATGAAGAGTGAGTCCTTTATAACACATTTCCATCCCATGAAGCTTTATCTCTCTTTTCCCTTTGAAAACTAACATGATTATTACATTTCTCAACTCCCTAACCCCTGGAAAGTCGGGCATTACCATATCATATGATAGAAAACAGTGAACTGAATATGTCCCTATTAATACATTCTTTTTTGAGACTGAGTTAATTCTTAACCACTATTGTGATTTTAAAATGAGTCTAAGTGTAACAGACCTTCCCTTGGTTTTAAAGGAGCCAAAGAAGGATGATTTGAATATCAGGAACAGTAATAAGTGATTTTGTAATCCCTGGCTTCTAGTAAGTTTTCTACATGTCATTTGTACATGATGATAGAATTGTGATATTCAAACTCATTTTAGTTGTTATAATACAAAATATATTTATGACTTATCATTTGGTTCTTTACATAGAAGATTAACAGGAGATCTACTTTAGTTGATTAAGAAACTCAGTCACAATATCAAGTGCTACCCGTATCTCCTGGGCTCTTAAAACACCTTCACAGAATCCTAGAGTTATGAGAAACAGATTTTAAAACAGAGTTTGGAACAATTAAGTGCTATTTAAGTATTATCAAGAAAGTTGGAAAGCAGTTTGAATCTAAAACTCCACTAATTTTTCTCCATTCAAGGGCTGGAATAAGGGATGCATAAAACAAGCTAACTATCCAAATGAGAGATTAGGTACCCTCTACAGGGAGCTTATCTTCTCTGAGAACTGAAAAAAAAAAATACTCAGAGAAGTTTATCATATGCTGTTATATTATAGCCAGAATAATGGGATTGCTTTCTTAAAATCCCAAGCTATAAGTAGTTGGGCTTGTAATATACCTCAGAAGGACTCAAGAAATGGAAGATTAATGTGCTACAATCTTATTTTTCCTCTTCTTCAATGATTGGAAATGGTGAGTTGTCTTTGGAAAACCTGAGATGGCCATACATGTGCAGAGATTTCGTTTCAGTCAAACCTTAGTAAAACATCTGGTGGTGAAGAATATATGCCTCTGGTGAACCCTACCTGTAAGAGGCAACTTTCTATATTCCCTCAGAATATAGGGAAGCACCATCAATAGTTTTACTCAGTGTTCCTCTCATTCACGTGACTATTTATTTTCTCTGGTTGTTTATACTGTATAGTGGTAGGGAATCTTAATGAGATGGGACTGGACTTAACTTCAGGCTATAATTTCTAGATAATTAGTTTAAGAGGCTGAGGCAGAGGAAGAACATGTCTTTTAGTTTGCTAAAGGGCCTGATTCCTTATGCAGTGCATACTTAACCTTCTGGCATGCCTGATTCTCTAGAATCTTGCACTTGGTTGATACCAGTTTTGTGGTAGTGATTAATTTCTGTATTTTTTGTAGTTGCTTTTGAAGTTTACTCATTTTATCAGTTCTAATAAATCATTCAGAGTGATATTTATTCAGTGTAGAGCATCATATAGCTTTCTTTCATATCCACTCTATTGATACATATATATATAGAGAGATTATTAAATAAACTTTGAGTGACTTTTGAGTAATTTCTAATGCCCCATAGCATTTGTTTCAAAACCTGATTTACTAAATGACGTTCATTACCACATATCTGTACCCAAACAGACATGGCTGCTGCATTATAATTTAATGAAAATTTGTAGATTAAAGTTCCTAGAAAAAATAAGCCTGCAATCTTTCTATAGGGTTTGAAGTTATAATAATAATTTCAATTTACTGAGCATCATATATAAGGCAGACACAGTGCTTGGGACTTTCCATTCATTACCCAATTTAATCCTCACAACTACCATACACGTTTGCCATTGCTAGTCTCTTTTTACATTTGAGAAAGCTGAAGCTAAGGAAAATTAGGTAAAAGAGCTAGTCAATGCAGAGCCAGAAATTCTCTGACACCAAACCTATGCTCTTTTTGACTGTTCTATTCTGTACTAACTAAAACAATACATTAATTAAACGTCGGCAAATCGAGCCACCAACTAGATCAGACTTGAGGAAAAGATATTTGAAATAATGACAGGAAATTGAAATGATTTATATTTGATTGCTTAAAATATAGGACACATCTTAATCATTGATATACTAGCACATTTTTGAAGGGTATTGGCAAATGCTAGTTTTCTTCAGATATGTTCTCATCAGGCTCTGATTATAAATGGAATAGAGACTGTCATCTTTATAATGAATATCTATTTATTTTGATATCATTTATTCATTGAACTTATGAGTAAGCATTCCAAATACTGAAAATATATTTCAAGGGGAAGTAGAGTCATTGAACCTATCATTGTTCTGTTTCTCTTGTCTACCACCTTTAAATGATAAAATGGTATTTAGAAGACAAGTGGCAACAATCCTTAAAAAATAATTCAGGGTGTTGAGTGTTAAGTAGGATGTTTTAGGGAGCTATAAACTGGAAAAAGTCTTACATTTCTACTGTGCAGGATTTAATTATGCTATTTGTTGAAAGGAGAAGGAGAGATAACATTTCATTCAACACAAAGAAAGCATATTGGGGAAAAGAATAGTGAGAATCCATACAAATTGGGGTCCAGATGCCAGGTTGGGTTATAGGATATATAAGTCAATTAACACTTTCCTAATGATAGTGGTGATCTAAATTGTAGGGCATATATGGAATTCCTTCTTCATACATATATTTTCTTGACACTTTGTCAAGTTAGTACTATCTCATTTTATGAATAGAAAAACAAAGTCTTAAAGGAACCGTGTCCTATCAAAGCCAGACTGGCAATGGTGATGGTAGAAAAGAAAGTGCAATGTACTTAGAGTTCTCTAGTCGTTGGGGAATATTTTCTATAATATTTTCATTGCCATATATCTCAATTTACTTAAGGATTTTGGGATAGCTTATTAACAGTTAAGTTCAGTTCAGTCGCTCGGTCGTGTCTGACTCTTTGCGACCCCATGATTCGCAGCACGCCAGGCCTCCTTGTCCATCACCAACTCCCGGAGTTCACTCAGACTCTCATCCATCGAGTCAGTGATGCCATCCAGCCATCTCATCCTCTGTTGTCTCCTTCTTCTCCTGCCCCCAATCCCTCCCAGCATCAGAGTCTTTTCCAATGAGTCAGCTCTTCACATGAGGTGGCCAAAGTATTGGAGTTTCAGCTTTAGCATCATTCCTTCCAAAGAAATCCCAGGGCTGATCTCCTTCAGAATGGACTGGTTGGATCTCCTTGCAGTCCAAGGGACTCTCAAGAGTCTTCTCCAACACCACAGTTCAAACGCATCAATTCTTCAGCACTCAGCCTTCTTCACAGTCCAACTCTCACATTCATACATGATTATTGGAAAAACCATAGCCTTGACTAGATGGACCTTAGTCAGAAAAGTAATGTCTCTGCTTTTGAATATGCTATCTAGGTTGGTCATAACTTTTCTTCCAAGGAGTAAGCGTCTTTTACTTTCATGGCTGCAGTCACCATCTGCAGTGTTTTTGGAGCCCCCAAAAATAAAGTCTGACACTGTTTCCACTGTTTCCCCATCTATTTCCCATGAAGTGATGGGACCGGATGCCATGATCTTCGTTTTCTGAATGTTGAGCTTTAAGCCAACTTTTTCACTCTCCTCTTTCACTTTCATCAAGAGGCTTTTTAGTTCCTCTTCACTGTCTGCCATAAGGGTGGTCGCATCTGCATATCTGGGGTTATTTATATTTCTGCCGGCAATCTTGATTCCAGCTTGTGTTTCTTCCAGTCCAGTGTTTCTCATGATGTACTCTGCATATAAGTTAAATAAGCAGGGTGACAATATACAGCCTTGACGTACTCCTTTTCCTTAGTGAAGTATTACAGTTATATAAGATGACAATAAAATTTAATGAGGGGTATTTCATTATAGCAGGGTGAGATATCTGACTAGATATTGTGAAAACCTAGTCAGAGGTATTGACTACCTCAAAATTATAATTGATGCCATCAGAGGAAAATGTCTCCTAAATCTTTGGCATGGCATAAACTACTATGGGCTTCCTTGGTGGCTCAGCTGGTAAAGAATCTGCCTGCAATGTGGGAGACCAGGATAGGAAGATCCCCTGGAGAAGGGAAAGGATACCCACTCCAGTATTTGGGCCTGGAGAATTACATGGACTATGTAGTCCATGAGGTCACGAACAGTTGGACACAACTGAGCAACTTTCACTTCAAACCTCTATAAGAGTGTACAGACTTTAAATGATACAATGGACCAATTAGACCTAATTGATATCTATAGGACATTCACCCTAAAACAATGAATTTCACCTTTTTCTTAAGTGCACATGGAATCTTCTCTGGGAGAGATCACATCCTGGACCATAAATCTAGCCTTGGTAAGTTCAAAAAAAAAAAAATGGAAATCATCCCAAGCATCTTTTCTGATCACAATTAGATTAGATGTCAACTACAGAAAAAAAAAAAAAAACCTATTAAAAATACAAACATATGGAGGCTAAAAAACATACTTCTGAATAACCAACAAATCACAGAAGAAATAAAAAAAGAAATCAAAATAATCATAGAAATGAATGAAAATGAAAACACAACAACCTCAAACCTATGGGATTCAGTAAAAGCAGTGCTAAGGGGAAGGTTCATAGCAATACACACCTACCTCAAGAAACCGGAGAGAAATCAAACAAATAACCTAACTCTACACCTAAAGCAACTAGAAAAAGAAGAAATGAAGGACCCCAGGATTAGTGGAAGGAAAAAAATAATAAAAATTAGGGCAGAAATAAATGCAAAAGAAACAAAGGAGACCATAGCCAAAATCAACAAAGCTAAAAGCTGGTTCTTTGAGAAGATAAATAAAATAGACAAACCATTAGCCAGTCTCATCAAGAAACAAAGGGAAAAGAATAAAATCAAAATTACAAATGAAAATGGAGAAATCACAAGAGACAACACAGAAATGCAAAGGATCATAAGAGACTAGTATCACCAACTATATGCCAAAAAAGTGGACAACTTGGAGAAATGGACAAATTCTTAGAAAAGTACAACTTTCCAAAACTGAACAACGAAGAAATAGAAAATCTTAACAGACCCATCACAAGCATGAAAATTGAAACTAATCAGAAATCTTCCAGCAAACCAAGGCCCAAGAGCAGAGGGCTTCATAGCTGAATTCTATAAAAAATTGAGAGAAGAGCTACCACCTATCCTACTCAAACTCTTCCAGAAAATTGCAGAGGATGGTAAACTGCCAAACTCATTCTGTGAGGCCACCGTCACCCTAATACCAAAACCAGAAAAAGATGCCACAAAAAAAGAGAAACCTACAGGCCAGTATCACTGATGAACATAGATGCAAAAAAATTCTAGCAAATATAATCCAACAATGTATTAAAAAGATCATACATCATGACCAAGTGGGCTTTATCCCAGGGGTGCAAGGATTCTTCAATATCCAAAAATCAATCAATGTGATACACAACATTAACAAATTGAAAGATAAAAACCATATGATTATCTCAGTAGATGCAGAGAAAACCTTTGACAAAATTCAATATCCATGTATGATAAAATCCCTCCAGAAAGCAGACATAGAAGGAATATACCTCAACATAATAAAAGCTGTATATGATAAACCCACAGCAAACATTATCCTCAATGGTGAAACATTGAAGGCATTTCCCCTAAAGGCAGGAACAAGACAAGGATGTCCACTCTCAGCAATACTATTCAACATAGTTTTGGAAGTTTAAGCCACAGCAATCAGAGAAGGAAAAGAAATAAAAGGAATCCAGATTAGAAAAGGAGAAATAAAACTCTCACTGTTTGCAGATGACATGATCCTCTACATAGAAAACCCTAAAGATACCACCAGAGAATTACTAGAGCTAATCAATGAATATAGTAAAGTTAGAGGATATAAAATTAACTGACAAATCCCTTGCATTCCTATACACTAACAATGAGAAAACAGAAAGACAAATTAAGGGAACAATTCCATTCACCATTGCAATGAAAAGATAAAATACTTAGGAATCAGTTCAGTACAGTTCAGTTGCTCAGTCGTTTCCGACTGTTTGTGACCCCATGAATTGCAGCATGCCAGGCCTCCCTGTTCATCATATCCCAGAGTTCACTCAGACTCATGTCCATTGAGTCAGTGATGTCATCCAGCCATCTCATCCTCTGTCGTCCCCTTCTCCTCCTGCCCCCAATCCCTCCCAGCATCACAGTCTTTTCCAATGAGTCAACTCTTTGCATGAGGTGGACAAAGTACTGGAGTTTCAGCTTTAGCATCATTCCTTCCAAAGAAATCCCAGGGCTGATCTCCTTCAGAATGGACTGGTTGGATCTCCTTGCAGTCCAAGGGACTCTCAAGAGTCTTCTCCAACACCACAGTTCAAAAGCATCAATTCTTCGGTGCTCAGCCTTCTTCACAGTCCAACTCTCACATCCATACATGACCACTGGAAAAACCATAGCCTTGACTAGATGGACTTTAGTCGGCAACGTAGTGTCTCTGCTTTTGAATATACTATATAGGTTGGTCATAACTTTTCTTCCAAGGAGTAAGCGTCTTTTACTTTCATGGCTGCAGTCACCATCTGCAGTGATTTTGGAGCCCCCCAAAATAAAGTCTGACACTGTTTCCACTGTTTCACCATCTAAATCTACCTAAAGAAACAAAAGACCTACGTATAGAAAACTATACAACACTGATGAAAGATGTCAAAGATGACACAAATAGATGGAGAAATATTCAATGTTAATGGATCAGAAGAATCAATATAGTGAAAATGAGTATGTTACCCAAAGCAATCTATAGATTCAGTGCAATCGCTATCAAACTACCAATGGTATTTTTCACAGAACTAGAACAAATAATTTCACAATTTGTATGAAAATACAAAAAAACCTCAAATAGCCAAAACAATCTTGAGAAAGAAGAATGGAACTGAAAGAATCAATCTTCCTACCTTCACGATATACTGCAAAGCTACAGTGATCAAGACAGATGGTACTGGCACAAAGACAGAAACATAGATCAATGGAACAGAATTGAAAGCCCAGAGATAAATTCACACACCTATGGACTATGCGAAAGCCTTTGACTGTGTGGATCCCAATAAACTGTGGAAAATTCTGAAAGAGATGGGAATACCAGACCTGCCTCTTGAGAAATCTGTATGCAGGTCAGGAAGCAACAGTTAGAACTGGACATGGAACAACAGACTGGTTCCAAATAGGAAAAGGAATCCGTCAAGTCTGTATATTGTCACCCTGCTTATTTAACTTATATGCAGAGTACATCATGAGAAACACTGGACTGGAAGAAGCACAAGTTGGAATCAAGATTGCTGGGAGAAATACCAATAACCTCAGATATGCAGATGTCACCACCCTTATGGTAGAAAGTGAAGAAGAACTAAAAAGCCTCTTGATGAAAGTGAAAGAGGAGAGTGAAAAAGTTGGCTTAAAGCTCAATATTCAGAAAACGAAGATCATGGCATCCGGTCCCATCACTTCATGGGAAATAGACGGGGAAACAGTGGAAACAGTGTCAGACTTTATTTTTTGGGGCTCCAAGATCACTGCAGATGGTGAGTACCGCCATGAAATAAAAAAGACGCTTACTCCTTGGAAGAAAAGTTATGACCAACCTAGATAGCATATTCAAAAGCAGAGACATTATTTTGCCGACTAATGTCTACCTAGTCAAGGCTATGGTTTTTCCAGTGGTCATGTATGAATGTGAGAGTTGGACTGTGAAGAAGGCTGAGTGCCGAAGAATTGATGTGTTTGAACTGTGGTGTTGGAGAAGACTCTTGAGAGTCCCTTGGACTGCAAGGAGATCCAACCAGTCCATTCTGAAGGAGATCAGCCCTGGGATTTCTTTGGAAGGAATGATGCTAAAGCTGAAACTCCAGTACTTTGTCCACCTCATGCAAAGAGTTGACTCATTGGAAAAGACTGTGATGCTGGGAGGGATTGGGGGCAGGAGGAGAAGGGGACGACAGAGGATGCGATGGCTGGATGGCATCACGGACTCGATGGACGTGAATCTGAGTGAACTCCAGGAGTTGGTAATGGACAGGGAGGCCTGATGTGCTGCAGTTCATGGGGTCGCCAAGAGTTGGACATGACTGAGCGACTGAACTGAACTGAACTGAACTGAACTGATAGACACCTTATCTTTGACAAAGGAGGCAAGAATATACGATGGATTAAAGACAATCTTTTTAACAAGTCGTGGTGGGAAAACTGGTCAACCAGTTGTAAAAGAATGAAACTAGAACACTTTCTAACACCATACACAAAAATAAACTCAAAATGGATTAAAGATCTAAATGTAAGACCAGAAACTATAAAACTCCTAGAGGAAAACATAGGCGAAACCCTCTCTGACATAAATCACAGCAGAATCCTCTATGACTCACTTCCCAGAGTAATAGGAGTAAGAACAAAAGTAAACACATTGTACCTAGTTAAACTTAAAAGCGTTTGTACAACAAAAGCACCTATAAGCATGGTAATGAGACAGCCTTCAGAATGGGAGAAAATAATAGCAAATGAAGCAACTGACAAAGAATTAATCTCAAAAATATACAAGCAACTCCTGCAGGTCAATTCCAGAAAAATAAATGACCCAATCAAAATTGGGCCAAAGAACTAAACAGACATTTCTCCAAGGAATATATATAGATGGCTATGAAACACAAGAAAAGTTGCTCAACATCACTCACTATCAGAGAAATGCAAATCAAATCCATAATGAGGTACCATCTCATGCCAGTCAGAATAGCTGCTATCATAAAGTCTATAAACAATAAATGCTGGAGCAGGTGTGGAGAAAAAGGAACCCTCTTACACTGTTGGTGGGAATGCAAACTAGTACAGCCACTATGGAGAACAGTGGGGAGATTCCTTAAAAACTGGAGATAGAACTGCTATATGACCCATCAATCCCAGTGCAGGGCATACACACTGAGGAAACCACAATTGAAGAGACACATGTACCCCAATGTGCATCTCAGCATTGTAAAAAATAGCCAGTACATGGAAGCAACCTAGATGTCCATCAGCAGATGAATGGATAAGAAAGCAGTGGTACATATACATGATGGAGTATTACTCAGCTATTAAAAAGAAGGCATTTGAATCAGTTCTAATGAGGTGGATGAAACTGGAGCCAACAGAGCGAAATAAGTCAGAAAGAAAGACACCAATATAGTATATTAACGCATATATATGGAATTTAGAATGATGGTAATGATGACCCTATATGTGAGATAGCAAAAGAGACACAGATGTACAGAACAGACTGTTGGACTCTGGGAGAAGGCGAGGTTGTGATGATTTGAGAGAATAGCATTGAAATATTTATATTATTATATGTGAAATGTTTCACCAGTTCAGGTTCAATGCATGAAACAGGGTACTCAGTGCTGGTTTACTTGTATGACCCTGAGGGATGGTATGGGGAGGGAGGTGGGAGGGAGGTTCAGGATAGCAAACACATGTACACCCATGGCTGATTCATGGGAATGTATGGCAAAAGCCACCACAATATTGTAAAGTAATTAGCCTCCAATTCAAAGAAAAAAAAAAAGATTGTATATGAAAAGATTTAGCAATGGTCCCTGTTTCAAATCTTACTGTATAAGAAAGAAACTGCAACATATTTTAGTTGAAATATACTTCCTCTTCAGCAGTACCTAATAAGGTAACTTGCAGTTTGACTTAGATGATTTTGGGGAAAACATTTGATAAAGCTTTTCCAATTTGAGACCAGGAAGGTACCAGTATGTATCTACATCTGAGATTCCACTATAAGAAAGAAGGAAATTCTAGGACATAGGATATCAGAAATGTAGTAATAGGATTAGAGTAGAAAGGATATATATGCCAAGAAGATGGGATAGAATAAATAATAAAGGGTTTCTAAGTTTGATTTATTGTCATATACATCTAAAATTGCTTGCATATAATTACTGACCTGTCTTTGGGCAGCTATTAGTAAAGAAATGCTATGTCAGTAGAGAAGGAGGTTGTTTTTATCAGTTTGATAGTCTGTTTAACCTCAAAGAAAGGGATCTTATAAAATTTTATGTGGTCTGAAGCATTTTAGTTATTTTTATCTGTACAATTGATAACATGAAAGGGATACTCAATAGTAATTCCAGATTAGCTAAGTCTGCTGAGAATGTAATTAGCATGAATTTTTAAGTCCATTTCTTTTCTCTAGTCCCTGTTTTCTTTTTTCTGTTCCACTATATAAACGCTATAAATCAAGAACTAAGGGAAAAAGCAAGAGTGTTCCAGAAAAAACATCTATTTCTGCTTTATTGACTATGCCAAAGCCTTTGACTGTGTGGATCCCAATAAACTGTGGAAAATTCTGAAAGAGATGGGAATACCAGACCACCTGACCTGCCTCTTGAGAAATCTGTATGCAGGTCAGGAAGCAACAGTTAGAACTGGACATGGAACAACAGACTGGTTCCAAATAGGAAAAGGAGTCCGTCAAGGCTGTATATTGTCACCCTGCTTATTTAACTTATATGCAGAGTACATCATGAGAAACGCTGGACTGGAAGCAACACAAGCTGGAATCAAGATTGCTGGGAGAAATATCAATAACCTCAGATATGCAGATGACACCACCCTTATGGCAGAAAGTGAAGAGGAACTGAAAAGCCTCTTGATGAAAGTGAAAGAGGAGAGTGAGAAAGTTTGCTTAAAGCTCACCATTCAGAAAACGAAGATCATGGCATCTGGTCCCATCACTTCATGGGAAATAGATGGGGAAACAGTGGAAACAGTGTCAGACTTTATTTTTTTGGGCTCCAAAATCACTGCAGATGGTGACTGCAGCCATGAAAGTAAAAGACGCTTACTCCTTGGAAGAAAAGTTATGACCAACCTAGATAGCATATTCAAAAGCAGACATTACTTTGCTGACTAAGGTCCGTCTAGTGAAGGATATGGTTTTTCCAGTGGTCATGTATGGATGTGAGAGTTGGACTGTGAAGAAGGCTGAGCGCCGAAGAATTGAGGCATTTGAACTGTGGTGTTGGAGAAGACTCTTGAGAGTCCCTTGGACTGCAAGGAGATCCAACCAGTTCATTCTGAAGGAGATAAACCCTGGGATTTCTTTGGATGGAATGATGCTAAAGCTGAAACTCCAGTACTTTGGCCACCACATGCGAAGAGTTGACTCATTGGAAAAGACTGTGATGCTGGGAGGGATTGGGGGCAGGAGGAGAAGGGGACGACAGAGGATGCGATGGTTGGATGGCATCACGGACTCGATGGATGTGAGTTTGAGTGAACTCCGGGAGTTGGTGATGGACAGGGAAGCCTGGAGTGCTGCCATTCATGGGGTTGCAAAGAGTCGGACACAACTGGCTGCTGAACTGAACTGAAGGGAAGACAGGATAGTGATTGAAATTCAGGGCAAATCAGTAGTTGAGAAGAGTTGTGTTGCCCTCTACTCCCAACCTTCTGTCTAGTTACAGGTAAGGAGATATTCTTTGATGGTGACCATGATAAGAGTATTTGTCTGTGGCTACACCATTGATCTTATCAGATAAGATATTTGACATCAGTTTCTATCTTTTCAATATAAACCTTGTGGTTGGGTGAATAATGACTCCACAAAGACTTCCACATCTTAATCCCCAGAACTTGTGAATGTTACCTTACATGGGAAAAGGGTTTTGCTGTTGCAATTATGGTTCAGTTCAGTTATGATTAAGGACCCTAAAATGAGGAAAATATCCTGGATTATCTGAGTGGATCTGATATAATCAAAAAGGACCTTATAAAACTGAGGTGGAGGATCAGTCAGTAGTAGGTGATGTGATGATGGAAGCAGGAGGTGGGAGTGATGTGAGGAAGGAGAATGCAGGTGGCCTCTAGAGACTGGAAAAAAGCGGGAAAACGGATTCTCCTCTGAAGAAACCAGGCATAATGATACCTTGATTTTAGACTTCTGCCCTCCAGAAGTATAAGAAAATGCATTTATGCTGTTTCAAATCATTAAGTTTGTGATAACTTATTACAGCAGCAGTAGGAAACTAATACATACCTTAAATACAGTTGTCTCTCCTGCAACATTTATTACATGACTCAGTACATGGTAGATAGTAAAAAAAAAAAAAAAAAAAAAAAAAATTCAAAATTTGCTTGGCTAGATTTCCAGAAAAGCTAGGTAAAAATTAACTAGAACTGACTTTGAGAATCTTTATATAATTAGTAGACAGTTTTTGAAAAGAATCAGAAAATCTTCAAAATTTTTGTGAAATGCTAGAATTTTCCCTAGACAGATTAAGGATTAAGGTAGCTATATTCTATGCAAAATACTACAGGTCTCCATATTCATACAAATATTTAGAAAGTATAGGAAGTTAGTTGTTATTAGATATTTTGACTTAGTTATCATTTAACTGTGGCAGAACTGTCTGAGTGCTGTAGACAATCCAAATTGCTATTTTTAAAAAAATTATTATTAGCTTTTTTTTTCTGTTATAATATTGTATTGGTTTTGCCATACATCAACATGAATCTGCCTTCTCTATGACCCACCTCCCAGAATACTGGGAATAAAAGCAAAAATAAACAAATGGGACCTAATTAAAATTAAAAGCTTCTGCACAACAAAGGCAACTATAAGCAAGGTGAAAAGACAGCCTTTGGAATGGGAGAAAATAATAGCAAATGAAGCAACTGACAAACAACTACTCTCAAAAATATACAAGCAACTCCTGCAGCTCAATTCCAGAAAAATAAATGACCCAATCAAAAAATGGGCCAAAGAACTAAATTCACATTGCTATTTTTATTACTGGAATTAAAACCCAATTATATTAAATAGGAAGAATGATAACTTGGGGGTGGTTGGGGGGCTTGGTTGCATTCATTTTCATAAACTATGTCAGTGAGCAAGTGCAATTTATTTAATTGCTTATTAAGACTCTGTAATATTGATAGGTTCAAATAATAGACAAGAACACATCACAGATAGGCATGCTTAAAATAATAATAGCCTGTATGGCTCTATAACAGCCTCAGAATGGATTCTATAAACTACTATATTTTTCAGTTTAGTCTGAATGCTCTCAGATAGGGCATAATAGTCATTAAGTAAAGTAACTAAACCCAAAGAATAAAAGTCAACCCAAAACTAACCCAAAGGGAAGCCTTTTCTTAGGCTATGATACCAAAATTCTAAGTAAAAATGTTACTATGTAGGTTATAGCTGAATTAGAAATATAAAATGTTAAAATGAAAGTTTTTGATATTCATATTTTAATGTCCCTCTGGCAGTGAAACATCATAAAAATAAAATTTATAATTTTTCTATTGCCCCTCCTTCAATACTATATACTATATACAATACTAGTCTATATGAGGACCCTTATCATACTATTCATGGGGCTCTCAAGGCAAGAATATTGGAGTAGCTTGCCATTCTCTTCTCCAGTGGACCACGTTTTGTCAGAACTCTTCACTCTAACCCGTCTGTCTTGAATGCCCCTGCACAGCGTGGCTCATAGCTTCACTGTGTTATGCAAGCCCCTTCACCATGACAAGGCTGTGATCAAACCAGTCAAGACTAAAGGAAATTCAATGGAAAGTCAGCTTAATGGAAAAGACCCTGATGCCAGGAACATTTGGTTCAGTCACACAGTCATGTCTGACTCTTGGCAACCCCATGGACTGCAGCATGCCAGGCTTCCCTGTCCATCACCAACTCCCGGAGCTTACTCAGACTCATGTCCATTGAGTCTCTGATGCCATCCAACCATCTCATCCTCTGTTGTCCCCTTTTTCTCCTGCCTTCAATCTTTCCCAGCATCAGGGTCTTTTCCATTGAGTCAGTTCTTCACATCAGGTGGCCAAACTATTGGAGTTTGAGCTTCAAGACTCAACTTGGATTTCTCTTTATTCTTTCTGTAGATTCCAACACCTACGGATTCTCTGACTTGTGCTTTGTAGGTGAGGCAGTGCTGGCCCATATTCATGCTATGACACTCTTTTTGCTAGGTGCTTGGTTCACCTTACTTCTATCAGTGTCCCAGACATGTCTAGTATTTGTTGGGTGTTCTTGGATGCAATTGCAGATTTATGCAAAGTCAACTTTCATAGAACAATGTCCAAAATATTATGCCATATTCTCATTATTATGAATAATCTTGAATTAAACAATTGTATTTTAAAAAGAATCCAAAAAATGCTAGGCAAAGAAAAGAGCACTTTATACACCTGATTGCTGCTTTCTAGGTTGTTATCACCTTGGAATCAGTAAGAAGCCTTGTGTGTTTTGATTTCTGCACAAAACAGTGCCTTACAAACAGGAGGTGCTCAATAAGTATTGAGTTTAATTGAAACATTATAATGAATATTTTACTAATAATTAAATGATGCAAATAGCTGCTTTGGCTTTTACCATTCAATCTGTTTGTAATCAGCTTGACTTTACCAGTAAAAAATACTGCAGAAATCATGATATAGTGAAAATTCAATATTTTGTATAAGTAAGTGTTTGTGTATGTGTGTGTTATGTATCTTTGCACAGGACCTGTCACATAATAAATGCTAAATTAATGGTAATTAATAAGAGTAATATTTGAAAAAAATCCAGTCTTCCTTTATGGGATATGAGATTGGCGTTTGGTAGATTGTTGCTAAAAGTTGTTGTCTTGGTTAACTCCATGTAAACTTTTTTTTTTTTTTTGGCCATTGGGACAGTTTTATTGTGAACTCAAATCTCCACAGACAAGTCTCATTTTTTATTAGTTGCAGATCCAAAACTTTGTGGGGAAAAAAGTCTCTTAGGGATTTAAAAATTTTAGCTCCACGTATTATTACACATCCTACTACATATAACTCCATCTAACCTACTACAATGAATTTAACAAGTAAGCTTCATTAATATATTTAGCACTAATTCAGAGATGATAGATTCCAAAGATGTGAATGATCTTTTCATATTTCCTACCTTCAGTGAATTCCATTGGATAAACAATATGTGCACACATGAAATAACAAATGCATATAATTATCAAATATGTTATATAGGTTCTGTAGAAGTTTAGAAAAGGATCTTGATATTTTCAGTTCTTTTAAAAACATGTCTACTTTTCATTTATTTTGGGGTAGTGTAGAGAATCACAGTCTCCTTATCCTTATACATGTAAACTATACACTGTTAGCAAGAATTTGGCTTATCTTTTTTATGTAATATAGTGCCCTCTGGTGAAATGTGCATTCCAGTGTAAGGATTGTATTTCACTGATTTTATTTTTTTTTGGTAAAATCAGTTATTCCATTCAACATTATTGAAAAATAAATTCTATCTGCTCATCAGTTTCCAGAAAATAATGACATTTTGAATAAGAGAAAGACAATATTTTGATTTATAATAAAAATTTCAAATGATTGTGGCTGAAGCCCACATAAATTTCTTCTAATCAGGGCAATAAAAATTTGCCTGCCTTTTTTTTTTTTTCCATTACCTTCCTGTGTGAGAAGTAAATTAAACTCCATGCACTTATTGATAATGTTGTCAGTCACTACTTTTGCATTTCTTAAAGAGGTTGTACTGTTACTGATACTGCAATAAAATGTAACAATGTCAATGAAGGTATTATTCTACAGGGGAAAGCATTTGATCTGCAGGCTCAAATATCACAGGTCAAAATTGGGTTGCAATATTTTCCCCCATATTTAAGCCATGAATTTTGTTAACCTTTTCTTTACAACATGCTTGCTTAAAGAGGTAGAATCTACTTTCTTTATGGACTTAACTAGAAGCTATCTGGTGTTGAAAGTGGTTTGTAACAACATAGCAAGTCAGGGAAAATATACAGATATATTTTAAGAATTTCAGTATAGACTTTTTATGACCTCAGCCCAATTCTTGACTTTTTTCAAGGAGTAAACCAAACTTCACCAAAACAAACAAAGTGAATATTTTAAAAGAACAGTAAACATCCTTAGCAATTATTTTGTCTAGGTACTAAGAACTCCTTTAGACAGTTTATTTACTAACAGGTGTATGCAGTATATAAAAGGAATGTATACCTAAGAGGTATATAAGAGGTATAAGGGCTTCCATGGTGGCTCAGACAGTAAAGAATCTGCCTGCAATGCAGGAGACCTGGATTCGATCCCTAGGTCGGGAAGATCTCCTGGAGAAGGAAATGGCAACCCACTCCAGTATTCTTGCCTGGAGAATTCCATGGACGGTAGAGCCTGACAGACTACAGTCCATGGGGTTGCAAAGAGTTGGACAATCGCTTTATATGTGGTTAGTCACAGAACAACTAACTTCAGGATCTATCTACCATTTGTGAATAACTCTATTGTTTTCTTTAGAGACCTGTATATGACATTAGTATTTCAAAGATCTTCATATCATTTTTTAAGTGAACATAGGTTGAAGGGAATATACTGAAAATTCTGATAGTTTTTCATAAGTCAGCTTTGCTGTTTATATCATTATCATGTCATCTTCCTGCCCTGCTAGTAATCTTTACGTATATCACTTGAAATTGACAGATAGATGGAATTGTTTAGGATTCTGTGTGACATAGAAAGAAACCAGACTGCCCCAGTTCAGTTAATTTGATTGAAGGAGACTAGCATTGAGTTTTTTTTTTTTTAATATCAAAGCCATGGAGAACTTGGTTAAAGTGAAATCCATCTTATGTTGAGTAATTTAGTGCATTTTGGGAAAAACCCTGCATGTTCTTCATGAAGAAATTTAATATTTTACATGAAAAAATGTTATAGAATGAAAATAAAAAATTATGGGCTAATAAATAATATATAACTTATTCATAGTAATTATTTTTACTGGATTAAAGTATATTTTATTTGAGTATATTTATTATTCATATCATGAATGTGGTATCAATACCATGGATCAATACCATGATCCCTATTAAATTCAGAAAATCTATTATACTATATTCAACTAAATATTTGTGTTTCTCAAATGAACTCTTTGGGTAATCCAGTATACTTCTATAAAGCTGTGCCATAGAGGCATGTGAAAAATATGAAAGTGGGAAAGTTATTGATCCTGACTTGAGAGATGCACATAGTTTCTTAAAGATGGCTTTAGAACTGGTTTCTGAGGCATGGGTAGGATTTTTATTTTTCAGGCAGAATTACAAAGAAAGAAAATTGTAAAGAGAAGAGTTTGGAGAAAGGAGAAATTTGTGGAAATACTTTGTATATTCTAGAGAGAGTGGATAACTTGTTTTATTGAGGTGCATTATAGATTCATGGGAACTGACTCGAAATCCTACAGAAGTTGGCTAAATGTAAGTAAAGTTTTTAAAAGCATGGAAAAATATTCTAAGAAGAAAGAATGGAGTGAAGGAAAGGAGATGAGAGGCTAGGAAATTATCTAGGAGACTACTGTAGTGCTCTGGAAAGAGATTTTGAGGACTTGGAAGTGGGAATGGAGAATGGATTTGTTTGAGAGCCATCTCTGAAGTAACATTGAACAGTACTTGTGAACTGAATGAAAAAATAGAGAGAGCCTTTTTGGATCTTGTGATCAGAACCATGCAAGTGCCTCGTTCATAGTAAGGGGCCATTAATTTGTTGTCTAATTGGATTGACTGAAGCTCTTCTCTAGAAGATATTATTAGTATTATCATCATAAAGATGAGACTTTAGTTTCTTGTTTCTGCAGGTGCCATACCAACAAATTTTAAGAATATTAGATTTGCTATTACATGATTATTAAGGTCTCCAAGGGCAAAAATATGTCTGTTTTTCAAACAAAACCATGAATAATTTACTAATTGACATCCTCGTTATTGAAGATAGGAAAGAATAGGTAGAGATATTCAGAAACTTGTTAATTGTTATTGTGTGAACAGAACTAGGTTGATGTTTATCTTTTCAGTATACTTGATAAAAGAACTTGCTGTACAGATTTATAGTATTAATTAAAATATTACATTTGCAAAAATTTAATTACCCTAAAGATGCTGAAGCTGAAACTCCAGTACTTTGGCCACCTCATGCGAAGAGTTGACTCATTGGAAAAGACTCTGATGCTGGGAGGGATTGGGGGCAGGAGAAGGGGATGACAGAGGTTGAGATGCCTGGATGGCATCACTGACTCAATGGACGTGAGTCTGAGTGAACTCCGGGATTTGGTGATGGACAGGGAGGCCTGGCGTGCTGCGATTCATGGAGTTGCAAAGAGTCGGACATGACTGAATGACTGAACTGAACTGATGTTGCTAGTCATGAGGACCTGATATCACCATGAAGGGATTTAGTGCTTTTCTAGATATGAGGAGATGCAAGGATTGGAATCAAAAGATCTGTTCCTAAAATATCTATCTAAAGACCTGTCCCACCAGATTGCCTGGAGCAAAGAGTGCCTTACTCCACCCTGAACTCCCTCACAGGGTATTGAAGATCAACAGTGCAGGGTTTAGTCTCTGCAGAGGCAGATGGCAAATGCCCTTGTTGTTCAGTCGTAGGCAAACATCTTAGCAAGTGCCAATTTGTGGTTGATATAGAGAACAGACTTGTGGACACAGGGGAGGAGAAGGTGGGATGAACTGAGAGAGTTAAGCATTGAAACATATATACAGATAGTCAGTGGGAATTTACTGTATGACTCAGGTAGCTCAAAATCAAACTGGTGCTCTGTGACAACCTAGAGGGGTGGAATATGGTGGGAGGTGGGAGAGAGGTTCAAGAAAGAGGGGACATATGTATACCTATGGCTGATTCATGTTGATGTGTGGCAGAAACCGGTACGATATTGTAAAGCAGTTATCCTTCAATTAAAAGTAAACTAAAAAAAAGAATAGTGGAGTGGGTTGTCATTTCCTTCTTGAGGGGATCTTCCCAACTCAGGAATAGAACTTGAATCTCCTGTGTCTCCTGCATTTGCAGGCAAGTTCCTTACCACTAAGCCACCTGGCAAGCCATAGGTAATTCTCATAAAATGTCCTCTGAAGTTGAGAGAAAATATATTATTACATTCATATTATAGCTGAGAATACTGATACTTGAAAAGGTAAAATAACTTCTCTAAGGATGACAGCTAGTAGATCTTCTGTTCAGTTCAGTCGCTCAGTCGTGTCCAACACTTTGTGACCCCATGAATTGCAGCATGCCAGGCTTCCCTGTCCATCACCATCTCCCAGAGTTCACTCAGACTCACGTCCATCGAGTCAGTGATGCCGTCCAGCCATCTCATCCTCTGTCGTCCCCTTCTCCACCTGCCCCCAATCCCTCCCAGCATCAATGTTTTTTCCAATGAGTCAACTCTTCGCATGAGGTGGCCAAAGTACTGGAGTTTCAGCATTAGCATCATTCCTTCCAAAGAAATCCCAGGGCTGATCTCCGTCAGAATGGACTGGTTGGATCTCCTTGCAGTCCAAGGGACTCTCAAGAGTCTTCTCCAACCACCACAGTTCAAAAGCATCAATTCTTTGGCGCTCAGCCATCTTCACAGTCCAACTCTCAGATCCATACATGACCACAGGAAAAACCATAGCCTTGGCTAGACGGACCTTAGTCGGCAAGGTAATGTCTCTGCTTTTGAATATACTATCTAGGTTGGACATAACTTTTCTTTCAAGGAGTAAGCGTCTTTTAATTTCATGGCTGCATCACCATCTGCAGTGATTTTGGAGCCCAAAAAACTAACGTCTGACACTGTTTCCACTGTTTCCCCATCTATTTCCCATGGAGTGATGGGACCAGATGCTATGGGCTTCGTTTTCTGAATGTTGAGCTTTAAGCCAACTTTTTCACTCTCCTCTTTCACTTTCATCAAGAGGCTTTTTAGTTCCTCTTCACTTTCTGCCATAAGGGTGGGGTCATCTGCATATCTGAGGTTATTGATATTTCTCTTGGCAATCTTGATTCCAGCTTGTGTTTCTTCCAGTCCAGCGTTTCTCATGATGTACTCTGCATAGAAGTTAAATAAGCAGGGTGACAATATACAGCCTTGACGGACTCCTTTTCCTATTTGGAACCAGTCTGTTGTTCCATGTCCAGTTCTAACTGTTGCTTCCTGACCTGCATGCAGATTTCTTAAGAGGCAGGTTATGTGGTCTGGTATTCCCATCTCTTTCAGAATTTTCCACAGTTTATTGGGATCCACACAGTCAAAGGCTTTGGCATAGTCAATAAAGCAGAAATAGATGTTTTTCTGGAACTCTCTTGCCTTTTCCATGATCCAGCGGATGTTGGCAATTTGATCTCTGGTTCCTCTGCCTTTTCTAAAAGCAGTTTGAACATCAGGGAGTTCATGGTTCACGTATTGCTGAAGCCTGGCTTGGAGAATTTTGAGCATTACTTTACTAGCATGTGAGATGAGTGCAGTTGTGCAGTAGTTTAAGCATTCTTTTGCATTGCCTTTCCTTGGAATTAGAATGAAAACTGACCTTTTCCAATCCTGTGGCCACTGCTGAGTTTTCCAAACTAGCTGGCATATTGAGTGCACCACTTTCACAGCATCATCTATCAGGATTTGAAACAGCTCAACTGGAATTCATCACCTCCACTAGCTTTGTTCGTAGTGATGCTTTCTAAGGCCCACTTGACTTCACATTCCAAGATGTCTGGCTCTAGATTAGTGATCACATCATCATGATTATCTGGGTCGTGAAGATCTTTTTTGTACAGTTCTTCCGTGTATTCTTGCCACCTCTTCTTAATACCTTCTGCTTCTGTTAGGTCCAGACCATTTCTGTCCTTTGTCGAGCCCATCTTTCTATGAAATGTTCCCTTGATATCTCTCATTTTCTTGAAGAGATCTCTAGTCTTTCCCATTCTGTTGTTTTCCTCTATTTCTTTGCATTGATCGATGAAGAAGGCTTTCTTTTCTCTTCTTGCTATTCTTTGGAACTCTGCATTCAGATGCTTATATCTTTCCTTTTCTCCTTTGCTTTTCACCTCTCTTCTTTTCACAGCTGTTTGTAAGGCCTCCCCAGACAGCCATTTTACTTTTTTGCATTTCTTTTCCATGGGGATGGTCTTGATTACTGTCTCCTGTACAATGTCACAAACCTCAGTCCATAGTTCATCAGGCACCCTATCTATCAGATCTAGGCCATTAAATCTTCCTCACTTCCAGTGTATAATCATAAGGGATTTGATTTAGGTCATACCTGAATGGTCTAGCAGTTTTCCCTACTTTCTTCAATTTGAGTCTGAATTTGGTAATAAGGAGTTCATGATCTGAGCCACAGTCAGCTCCTGGTCTTGTTTTTGTTGACTGTATAGAGCTTCTGCATCTTTGGTTGCAAAGAATATAATCAATCTGATTTCGGTGTTGACCATCTGGTGATGTCCATGTGTAGAGTCTTCTCTTGTGTTGTTGGAAGAGGGTGTTTGCTATGACCAGTGCATTCTCTTGGCAAAACTCTATTAGTCTTTGCCCTGCTTCATTCCGCATTCCAAAGCCAAATTTTCCTGTTATTCCAGGTGTTTCTTCACTTCCTACTTTTGCATTCCAGTCCCCTATAATGAAAAGGACATCTTTTTTTGGGTGTTAGTTCTAAAAGATCTTGTAGGTCTTCATAAAACCGTTCAGCTTCAGTTTCTTCAGTGTTACTGGTTGAGGCATAGACTTGGATAACTGTGATATTGAATTGTTTGCCTTGGAGATGAACAGAGATCATTGTGTTGTTTTTGAGATTGCATCCAATTACTGCATTTCAGACTCTTTTGTTGCCCATGATGGCTACTCCATTTCTTCTGAGGGATTCCTGCCCGCAGTAGTAGATGTAATGGTCATCTGAGTTAAATTCGCCCATTCCAGTCCATTTTAGTTCGCTGATTCCTAGAATATCAACGTTCACCCTTACCATCTCCTGTTTGACCACTTCCAATTTGCCTTGATTCATGGACCTGACATTCCAGGTTCCTATGCAATATTGCTCTTTACAGCATCGGATCTTGCTTCTATCTCCAGTCACATCCACAACTGGGTATTGTTTTTGCTTTGTCTCCATCCCTTCCTTCTTTCTGGAGTTATTTCTCCACTGATCTCCAGTAGCATATTGGGCACCTAATGACGTGGAGAGTTCCTCTTTTGCTGTCCTATCATTTTGCCTTTTCCTACTGTTCATGGGGTTCTCAAGGCAAGAGTACTGAAGTGGCTTGCCATTCCCTTCTCCAGTGGACCACATTCTGTCAGGCCTCTCCCCCATGACTCGCCCGTCTTGGGTTGCCCCGCAGGCATGGCTTGGTTTCATTAATTAGACAAGGCTGTGGTCCTAGTGTGATTAGATTGACTAGTTTTCTTTGAGTATGGTTTCAGTGTGTCTGCCCTTTGATGCCCTTTTGCAACACTTTCCATCTTACTTGGGTTTCTCTTAACTTGGCGTGGGGTATCTCTTCATGGCTGCTCCAGCAAAGCACAGCCGCTGTTCCTTACCTTGGATGAGGGGTATCTTCTTACTGCCACCGTTCCTGACCTTCAATGTGGGATAGCTCCTCTAGGCCCTCCTGTGCCTGCAGTCACCAGTCCTCAGGTTGCTCCTCCATCTGCCGGCCCTGGCCTGGGGCTCAGGGTGGCTAATCAAGTCACTGTCCCTGGCCTCGGGCTTCAGGTGGTTTCTCCTGGCTGCCCCTAATCTCAATCAATCTAATCACACTAAGACCACAGCCTTGTCTAACTCAATGAAACCAAGCTATGCCTGCGGGGCAACCCAAGATATGTGGATCATGGTGGAGAGGTCTGACAGAATGTGGTCCACTGGAGAAGGGAATGGCAAGCTACTTCAGTATTCTTGTCTTTAGAACCCATGAACAGTATGAAAAGGCAAAATGGTAGGATACCAAAAGAGGAACTCCCCAGGTCATTAGGTGCCCAATATGCTACTGGAGATCAGTGGAGAAATAACTCCAGAAAGAATGAAGGGATGGAGCCAAAGCAAAAACTATACCCAGTTGTGGATGTGACTGGAGATAGAAGCAAGATCTGATGCTGTAAAGAGCAAGTAGATCTTAGTGTCAGGAATCTCCCTGATTTCTTTTTTTTTTAATTTTTATTATTTTTCTTTACATTACTGTATTGGTTTTGCCATACATTGACATGAGTCCGCCACAGGTGTACATGAGTTCCCAACACTGAACCCCCCTCCCACCACCCTCCCCATATCATCTCTCTGGGTCATCCCCGTGCACCAGCCTCAAGCATCCTATATCCTGTATAGAACCTAGACTGGCAGTTCGTTTCTTACATGATAGTATACATGTTTCAATGCCATTCTCCGAAATCATCCCACCCTCTCCCTCTCCCGCAGAGTCCAAAAGTCTGTTCTATACATCTGTGCCTCTTTTACTGTCTCACATACAGGGTTATCATTGCCATCTTTCTAAATTCCATATATATGTGTCAGTATACTGTATTGGTGTTTTTCTTTCTGGCTTACTTCACTCTGTATAATCGGCTCCAGTTTCATCCACCTCATTAGAACTGATCAAATGTATTCTTTTTAATGGCTGAGGAATACTCCCTTGTGTATATGTACCACAGCTTTCTTATCCATTCGTCTGCTGATGGACATCTAGGTTGCTTCCATGTCCTGGCTATTATAAACTGTGCTGCGAAGAACATTGGGGTATACGTGTCTCTTTCAATTCTGGTGTCCTCGGTGTGTATGCCCAGCAGTGGGATTGCTGGCTCAGAAGGCAATTCTATTTCCAGTTTTGTAAGGAATCTCCACACTGTTCTCCATAGTGGCTGTACTAGTTTGCATTCCCACCAACAGTATAAGAGGGTTCCCTTTTCTCCACACCCTCTCCTGCATTTATTGCTTGTAGACTTTTGGATCACAGCCATTCTGACTGGTGTGAAATGGTACCTCATTGTGGTCTTGATTTGCATTTCTTTCATAATGAGTGATGTTGAGCATCTTTTCATGTGTTTGTTAGCCATCTGTATGTCTTTGGAGAAATGTCTGTGGATTAAAGATCTAAACTTAAGACCAGAAACTATAAAACTCCTAGAGGAGAACATGGGCAAAACACTTCCGACATAAATCACAGCAGGATCCTCTATGATCCACCTCCCAGAATACTGGAAATAAAAGCAAAAATAAGCAAATGGGATCTAATTAAAATTACAAGCTTCTGCACAACAAAGGAAACTATAAGCAAGGTGAAAAGACAGCCTTCAGAATGGGAGAAAATAATAGCAAACGAAGCAACTGACAAACAACTAATCTCAAAAATATACAAGCAACTTTTCCAGCTCAATTCCAGAAAAATAAATGACCCAATTAAAAAATGGGCCAAAGAGCTAAATAAACATTTCTCCCTCATTTCTGATTTCAGTTTTTCAATGAGACCCAGGAATATGTATTTTTATCAAGCTCCTCAGGCAATGTTTTTTTTTTTTTTAACAGATGGCGCTTGAAAATCATTTTTAATCCAGATTAAATTGGGGAAATGACACTGCAGTAGAGGCAGGATTTTATCTAAAAGAGAAGTACAGTCATCCCTCAGTATCCTTGAGGGTGTAGTACACTCCCACCATAGATACTCAAATTCTGAGATTGTTTAAGTCTAACCTACACACATCCTCCACATACTTTAAGTAATCTCTAGATTACTTGTAATACTTGATACAATATGAAGTTTATGTAAATAGTTGTAAATACAGTGTAAATGTCATGTGGATAGTTATCAGAGTATGGCAAATTCAAGTTTTGCTTTTCAAATTATCTGGATTTTTTTTTTTCAAATATTTTTCATTCTCAGTTAGTTGAATCTGTGGATGTAAACCTGGAGATAGGTAGGGCTGATTATACTTGAAAGAAAGTCCTATTTAGCTGATCTTGATAAAAAACAAGGCTTTTGTGTAGGTATACATGACATGTATTATAACATAATTTTTATTTAACTCTTTGTTAATAAAGAAGGCAGTCCATATATGATTTATGCTTTAACTTATAAAAACAGAACTGTGTATTCTAGCCCTTGGATACTTAAAAGTAAGTTAAAATGCTTTAAAAGGTGCTAGAATGATACCTCTAGGGAATAAATATGTTTTCATTTTTTAGAGTATTTTATTCAATTAACAACTTAATTCAATAAATAGGTTTTTTGAGTAAAGGAAACAAATGCAAAAAAGAATAAATGCCAATTTGCATATATAATGTTCCATATGAATAAGGCATTGTGGAAATTTCCAAGATAGCTAGTATCTGCTTCTTTATGTTCAAAAGTCTGTAGTGGAGTTGTAAGCTCTTAACCTGCTACCTACTCCAAATCAATAGCTGTTATGCTTTACAAAGTGCTGTTGCATTTATTCTTTTGCTGAATCTTCATAATACCCTATGAAGAATAGAGTTTTCCCTCATTTCATAGGGAGGGAAAAGAAAACTGGCCTGAATTCTACTGGTAATAAATGATAAAAAGACTAGTGTAATCCGTCCTATGTGTGTTGAAAGCCAAACTGACCAATCCCTTGCTAGGAATCTGTCCCTGGTAAAACCATACCTTCTTTATCATTTTGTTTAGTCAGCATAACATATGAATTTGCATTCCTTGGTATATGCATGCAACTTTTTTCTTAAGTTATTTTCACTGGGATATGTTCCAAAAGGAAGAAACTAGGTTTACTTGCTTTTCAAATTCTCTCCTAGTTAGTGTTCTGTTGGCACATGCTAAAGAAAACTTCACTGGGAATCCTTGGGACCAAGTGATGGTTTGCCTGAATCTGTTTAGTACTTTCCCTCTTGCATTGCTTATCTCAATGAATACTCTTGGTAAGATACATAATGCATTCGTAAAATGTAGACTGATTTGTACATGTCTTCTGAAAATGAAAATAGAAAAAATGCCTTCAACTTACCAGGAGGGCATCATGATATAATAGAAAGACACAAGAAGCTAGACAAGAGTCAGGAGGCCTGAGTTCAAGTCATGGTTCTAGAACTTATCAACATGTAGCCATGGCAGAGTTATTTAGCAAGGGTAAATACTCATTTATAAAATGGAAATAATTATAACTATCGATTATGCCTCATTGAATATAAAGTGTCTTGTTTTCCTCACAGTTTACTGTTAGAGAGTCTGTCCTTGGACCTACCCCTATAGCAGTTTTCTAACCTAGAGCACTGCCCAGACACTAAATGGACCAGTGGCCTGAAAGGTTAATGCTCTTTTATAACTTGGGATGTTTGTTTTCATATTTTACACGGGAAACTTAGGTGCAATATTGGGTAATCCCCTTATAATCATTATTGTAATTCATTTGAAAACTGGTAATGTCATTCACCCCACCACAGAGCTTCCAGAACTTACACAGGACTGGGGAAACAGATTCTCAGAGAGCACAAACATAACCTTGTTCCCACCAGGACCCAGGAGAAAGGAGAAGTGACCCCACAAGAGACTGACCTAGACTTTCCTGTGAGTGTCCAGGAGTCTCTGGTGGAGGTGTATGTTGACAGTGGACTGATGCAGGGTTGGGGGCAGTGTGTGCATGGGACCTTCTGAAGGAGGTCCCCATTATTTTCATTACCTCCACCATAGTTTGGCCTCAGGTCAAACAACAGGGAGGGAACACAGCCCCACCCATCAAGAGAAAATTGGATTAAAGATTTATTGAACATGGGCCTGTCCATCAGAACAGGACCTAGCTTCCCCCACAGTCAATCTTTCCCATCATGAAGCTTCCATAAGCCTCTTACCCTTATCCATCAGAGGGCAGAGAGAATGAAAACCACAATCACAGAAAACTAACCAAACTGATCACATGGACCACAGCCTTGTCTAACTCAATGAAACTATGAGCCATGCCATGTAGGGCCACCCAAGCGGACATGTTATAGTGGAGAGATCTGACAAAAGGTGGTTCACTGGAGAAGGGAATGGCAAACCACTTCAGTATTCTTGCCTTGAGAATCCCATAAACAGCATGAAAAGGCAAAAAGATATGACACTGAAAGATGAACTCTGTAGGTCAGCAAGTGCCCAATATGCTACAGGAGATCAGTGGAAAAACTCCAGAAAGAATGAAGAGATTGAGCCAAACCGAAAACAACATCCAGTTGTGGATGTGACTGGTGATAGAAGCAAGGTCTGATGCTTTAAAGAGCAATATTGCATAGGACCCTGGAAGTGGTCAAATAGGAGATGGCAAGGATGAACACTGACATTTTAGGAATCAGCAAACTAAAATGGACTAGAATGGGTGAATTTAACTCAGATGACCATTATATTGATTACGGTGGGCAAGAATTCCTTCGCAGAAATGGAGTAGCCCTTATAGTCAACAAAGGAGTCTGAAATACAGTATTTGGATGCAGTCTCAAAAACGACAGAGTGATCTCTGTTTTTTTCCAAGGCAAACCATTCAATATCATAGTAATCCATGTCTATGCCCTGGCCAGTAATGCTGAAGAAGTTGAAGTTGACTGGTTCTATGAAGACCTATAAGACCTTCTAGAACTAACACCCAAAAAACATGTCGTTTACATTATAGGGGAGTGGAATGTAAAAGTAGCAAGTCAAGAGATACTTGGAGTAACAGGCAAATTTGCCCTTGGAGTACAAAATGAAGCAGGGCAAAGGCTAACAGACTTTTGCCAACAGAATGAACTGGTCATAGCAAACACCCTCTTCCAACAATACAAGAGAGGACTCTGCACCAGAGTCTTGGACATCACCAGATCGTCAATACCAAAATCAGATTGATTATATTCTTTGCAGCCAAAGATGGAGAAGCGCTTATAGAGTCAGCAAAAACAAGACCAGGAGCTGACTGTGGCTCAGATCATGAACTCCTTATTGCCAAATTCAGACTGAAATTGAAGAAAGTAGGGAAAACCACTGGATCTTTCAGGTATGACCTAAATCAAATCCCTTATGATTATACGGTGGAAGTGATGAATAGATTCAAAGGATTAGATCAGATAGACAGAGTGCCTAAAGAACTGTGGACAGAGGTTCATGACATTGACAAGAAACAGTGATTAAGACCATCCTAAAGAAAAAGACATGCAAAAAGGCAAAATGGCTGTCTGAGGAGGCCTTACAAATAGATGTGAAAAGAAGAAATGTGAAACGTAAAGGAGAAAAGGAAAGATATACCCATTTGAATGCAGAGTTCCAAGAATAGAAGGGAGAAATAAGAAAGCCTTACTCAGTGGTCACTGCAAAGAAATAGCAGAAAATAATAGAATGGGAAAGACTAGAGATCTCTTCAAGAAAGTTAGAGATATCAAAGAACATTCTTTCATGCAAAGATGGGCACAATAAAGGACAGACATGGTATAGATCTAACAGAAGCAGAAGATCTTAAGAAGAGGTGGCAAGAATACACAGAAGAGCTATACAAAAAAAGATCTTCGTGACCCAGATAACCATGATGGTGTGATCACTCATCTAGATCCAGACATCCTGAAATGTAAAGTTAGTGGGCCTTAGAAAGCATCACTATGAACAAAGCTAGTGGAGGTGATGGAATGCCAGTGGAGCTATTTCAAATCCTAAAAGGTGATGCTATGGAAGTGCTGCATTCAATATGCCAGCACATTTGGAAAACTCAGCAGTGGCCACAGGACTGGAAAAGGTTAGTTTTCATTCCAATCCCAAAGAAAGGCAATGCCAAAGAATGTTCAAACTACTGCACAATTGCACTCATCTCACAGGCTAGCAAAGTGATGCAAAATTCTCTAAGCCACTCTTCAACAGTATGTGAACTGTGAACTTTCAGAGGTTCAAGCTGGTTTTAGAAAAGGGAGAGGAATCAGATGTCAAATTGCCAACATCTGTTGGATAGTAGAAAAAGCAAGAGAGTTCCAGAAAAACATCTACTTCTGTTTTAATGACTATGCCAAAGCCTTTGACTGTGTGGATCACAACAAACTGTGGCAAATTCTGAAAGAGATGGGAATACCAGACAGTCTTGTCTGTCTCCTGAGAAATCTGTATGCAGGTCAAGAAGTAACAGTTAGAGCTGTACATGGACACCAGACTGGTTCTAAATCGGGAAATGAGTACATCAAAGCTATATATTGTCACTCTGCTTTATTTAACATATATACAGAGTACATCATGTCAAATGCTTGGCTGGATGAAGCACAAACTGGAATCAAGATTTCCAGGAGAAATATCAATAACCTCAGATATGCAGATGACACCACCCTTATGGCAGAATGCGAAGAAGGTCTAAAGAGCCTCTTGATGAAAGTGGAAGAGGAGACTGAAAAAGTTGGCTTAAAGCTCAATATGCAGAAACTAAGATCATGGCTTCTGGTCCCATCACTTCATGGAAAATAAATGGGGGAAACAATGGAAACAGTGACAGACTTTGTTTTTTGGGGCTCCAAATTCACTGCAGATTGTGATTGCAGCTATGAAATTAAAAGACACTTGCTCCTTTGAAGAAAGGCTATAACAAATCTAGACAGCATATTAAAAAACAGAGACATTACTTTGCCAAAGGTCCATATGGTCAAAGCTGTGGTTTTTCCAGTAGTCATGTATGGATGTGAATTGGACCATAAAGAAAGCTGAGCACCAAAGAATTAATGCTTTTGAACTGTGGTGTTGGTGAAGACTCTTGAGAGTCCCTTGGACTGCAAGGAGATCCAACCAATCAATCCTAAAGGAAATCAGTCCTGAATATTCAATGATGGACTGATGCTGGAGCTGAATCTCCAATATTTTGGCCACCTGATGTGCAGAACTGAATCATTTGCAAAGACCCTGATGCTGGGAAGAATTGAGGGAAGGAGGAGCAGGGAATGACAGAGGATGAGATGGTTGGATGGCATCACTGAATCAATGGACATGGGTTTGATTAAGCTCCAGGAATTGGTGATGGACAGGGAAACTGTGGTGTGCTGTGGTTCCAGGGGTCACGAAGAGTAGGACATGACTGAGCGACTGAACTCAATGAATGTCACTTGATAACGTTGTAAACCAGTGATTCTCAAACTTTAGAGAACATCACAGTCTACAGTAGATCTTCTTAAACATACATTTGTCACCAAATATTCAGTGGCTTAGAGTGGGAAAGTCACTCTTACAAACTGTGTTTTATGCATGAAGTGATCAAGGAATAAGGAAGTAAAATGATTTAGTCAAACGTGAAGGTTGTGTGCCTGTTGCTCAGTTGTGTCTGACTCTTTGTGACCCCATGAATTGCAGCACGCCAGGCCTCCCTGTCCATCACCAACTCCCGGAGTTCACTCAAACTCACGTCCATTGAGTCGGTGATGCCATCCAGCCATCTCAACCTCTGTCGTCCCCTTTTCCTCCTGCCCCCAATCCTTCTCAGCTTCAGAGTCTTTTCCAATGAGTCAACTCTTCGCATGAGGTGGCCAAAGTACTGGAGTTTCAGCTTTAGCATCATTCCTTCCAAAGAACACCCAGGGCTGATCTCCTTCAGAATGGCTTGGTTGAATCTCTTTGCAGTCCAAGGGACTCTCAAGAGTCTTCTCCAGCACCACAGTTCAGAAGCATCAAATCTTCAGCGCTCAGCTTTCTCCACAGTCCAACTCTCACATCCATACATGACTACTGGAAAAACCATAGCCTTGACTAGACAGACCTTAGTCGGCAAAGTAATGTCTCTGCTTTTGAATATGCTATCTAGGTTGGTCATAACTTTCCTTCCAAGGAGTAAGCGTCTTTCAATTTCATGGCTGCATTCACCATCTGCAGTGATTTTGGAGCCCAGAAAAATAAAGTCTGACACTGTTTCCACTGTTCCCCATCTATTTGCCATGGAGTGATGGGACCAGATGCCATGGTCTTCCTTTTCTGAATGTTGAGCTTTAAGCCAACTTTTTCACTCTCCTCTTTCACTTTCATCGAGGCTTTTTACCTCCTCTTCACTTTCTGCCATAAGGGTAGTGTCATCTGCATATCTGAGGTTATTGATATTCCTCCTGGTAATCTTGATTCCAGCTTGTGCTTCTTCCAGCCCAGCATTACACACACTAAAAAGGAAGAAAAATGCCTGGTCATGTCATAAGTAATTTTGAGGTAAAAATTTGGACATAAACATTTCCAATACTGTGATACTTATATCAACTATATATTTTTTTTATTTTTTGAAAGTAAATTCACCTATTTTTCATTTTTTTAAAGACTTTTTTTATATGGACCATTAGAAAAAGTCTTTATTGAATTTGTTACAATATTGTTTCTATTTTATATTTTGATTTTTTTGGCCACAAGGTATGTGAGATCTTAGCTCCCCAACCAGGGATCAAACGTGCACCCTCTGCATTGGATGGTGAAGTCTCAACCACTGGACCACCAGGGAAGTCCCTATTTTACTTTTGAATAATTTTCATTTTCATTGCTTGGAAGAAACCCCTATAACTTAGAATATTTGATTTGAGTTGATGAAAAAAATACGAACAGAAAAATGTAATTCATCCTAGCAAGTTAAGTGTTTCAGCTTGTCCTCCACAGTACTTTTGCAGTGAGGTGAAAATCCCATGGATGGAGGAGTCTGGAAGGCTGCAGTCCATGAGGTCACTAAACGTCAGACATGACTGAGCAACTTCACTTTCACTTTTCACTTTCATTCATTGGAGAAGGAAATGGCAACCCACTGCAGTATTCTTGCCTGGAGAATCCCAGGGATGGGGTAACCTGGTGGGCTGCTGTCTATGGGGTAGCAACTAGTTGGACATGACTGAAGCGACTTAGCAGGAGCGGCAGCAATGATATAATTTTAAAAAATAAATTGGAATACAGTTAGGTAATGATATTTTGCTATTCAAAATTCATGTAATTAACAATTAGAAAAACTACAGTTCCTAATGCTGCTGCTGCTGTTTAGTTTCTAAGTTGTGTCTGACTAGTTGCAACACCATGGACTGAACCCACCAGACTCCTCTGTCCATGGGATTCTCCAGGCAAGAATATTGGAGTGGGTTGGCATTTCCTTCTCCAGGGGGTCTTCCTGATCCAGGGATCAAACTGTTGTCTCCTGCATTGGCAGTCAGGTTCTCTCCCACTGAGCCACCTGGGAAGCCCATAGTTCCTAATACAAGGTCTGAATATAACAGTGTTTCCTGATCACAAACAATAATAACTTTGTTAAAATTTAGAGGTACCTTAGTCTGGTTTTGGGACTGGGGTTACTTTTCTTTGTCCATCTGTAGATTGGTATTTACAAAACTGTTGGGCACACAATGTGTTTTTAGAGGACTTTGAACTCCTAGCAGGAGAAGAATTATAAAAAACTTGAGCTTTTTAGTATAATCACATAGCCATTATAGCTGGTACAGTTGGTTTGTTAAGCAATGAAGATCAGGGTTCATGGATTACATTGTCAGTTTTGTCATAAACTTCCTATTTGACTGTGAGCATCCAACTTCATACCTTTTGTTCCTGAATTTACCTTCTGTAAAATGTGGATAATAATATTTAACTACACTATACAGGATGTTATGAAGCTTAACTTTCCTTTTTTGAGATTCTCAAATATAAAGGCCCATAACAGTTACTATCACGTTTTATTTTCACTGGCATCTTTGTGGACAGTGTTAGCATCAGTTCAGTTCAGTTGCTCAGTCATTCAGTTGTGTCCGACTCTTTGCAACCCCATGAACCACAGCATGCCAGGCTTCCCTATCCATCACCAACTGCCAGAATCTACCCAAACCCATGTCCATTGAGTCGGTGATGCCATCCAACCATCTCATCCTCTGTCATTCCCTTCTCCACCTGCCCTCAACCTTTCCCAGCATCAGGGTCTTTACAAATGAGTCAGCTCTTTGCATCAGGTGGCCAAAGTATTGGAGTTTCAGCTTCAACATCAGTCCTTCCAATGAACACCCAGAACTGATCTCCTTTAGGATGGACTGGTTGGATATCCTTGCAGTCCAAGGGACTCTCAAGAGTCTTCTCCAACACTACAGTTCAAAAACATCAATTCTTCTGCGCTCAGCTTTCTTCACAGTCCAACTCTCACATCCATACATGACTACTGGAAAAACCATTGCCTTGACTAGATGGGCCTTTGTTGCCAAAGTAATATCTCTCCTTTTTAATATGCTGTCTAGGTTAGTCATAACTTTCCTTCCAAGAAGTGAGCGTCTTTTAATTTCATGGCTGCAGTCACCATCTGCAGTGATTTTGGAGCCCAGAAAAATAAAGTCAGCCACTGTTTCCACTGTTTCCCCATCTATTTGCCATGAAGTGATGGGACCAGATGCCATGATCTTTGTTTTCTGAATATTGAGCTTTAAGCCAACTTTTTTACTCTTCTCTTTCACTTTCATCAAGCAGCTCTTTGGTTCTTCTTCACTTTCTGCCATAAGGGTGGTGTCATCTGCATATCTGAGGTTATTAATATTTCTCCCAGCATGCATAAATAAGAGAGGTAAAATCTTCTCTCTAATATGTAGTTAGAAAATTTTTCATATGTCTTTCTTCTGTTTTCCCTACCCTTACTCATGGACCTGATAGAGGAATTTTGTATTCTTGACTTAAGTTGAAATATTATTTATTTCACTCATTGTACAAATATTTATTGAATACCTGCTGCGTGGCAGGAATTGGGCTTAGTGCTGGAAGTTCAAAAGTGGTGCTTCCCTATCTGTGCTTTTGGAAGACTTAGAGGTATAGGTCACAAATTTCTTCAGCTGAGTCCTGCTGTTCTTCAGGTACATGCAAGAAAGCAGAATGTTGACAGGGCCCAAAAAAGCATGCCCAGTTGAAGTTATTAATGATCATGTCTATTATTTCACAGGAGTGAAGCTTGAGGTGCTGGCTCTTATTTTCCAATTTTCATGTATTATCTAGCTGTGTGACTTTGGGCAAATTAGCTTAGCTCCTTTGCATCTCAGTTTTCTCATCTGTTATCTTTAAGACTTCATTTAGTTCTGTGTTTCTATGAGTTTCTGTCATCATGCTGTAGGTAAGATAGCGGTTCATAAAAGCAAGGGAGTTTCTTTTGGTCAGCCTTATTAGACAATCAAGATTGAAGAAGAATATCTGTGATGAAAGGTCCCATATCAACCCTTGAATAAATAACACTTTTCATCATGTGTGTAAAGAGAAATGATGAGCTTAGTGATCCTATCTAGCCCACCACAGACACACACAGTCTCTCAAGCTGAATTTATTGTCTTGGATTAAATTTCTTTAATTTAGAGGATCAACAAAAATTGGGATTTTTGAGGTTGTTGCTGTGTGCAGTGTTAAGTGAGGGCAGAAATAAAACATTTTATTTTTCAAACAGACGACTTTGTGTGATTTACTCTATCTTTCTTGTAAGCAGATTTATCTTGCTCAGAATATCCTTATTGTTTGTACTCCTTGGAGTCCTAAGGAAACCCATGCATAATTTCCATTTCAGTGCAGATAACACAGGCTTCCTAAAAGTTTCACCTTAGAATCTGTATTTTTCTTTCCCTACTTGATGTGGTTAGCAGGAAGGTTATGGGGGAGGGGTAGTATCCTACCACTTGTGTATCATGGCCCAGTAACTCAACTCCTTGCTTTAGGTGATTATTTCAAAATCCAGTATATTCAAACTTTGGCCTCTGGGAGCAATTGAATTAGTACACCAGAAGAATAGAGCGATAAATATAGAATTGTCATTAAAGATAAATAAACACTATATTCTGTAATTTTAAATCAATGTTCAGAAGGTGATATCTGCATTTACAACCTACTATGTGCTTTAGCTTTTTGCTGGTGAAGAAAAGAAAGGAACAGAAAATAAACTTACAGTGTTTCTTTCAAATATTATTGTGGCATAAGAAATAACTTTAACATATGCCAAGAGTGAGCTCCAGTAACACTGTGATATTAATTTAATGCAAATCTCTTTGAGCTCTGTGCTGCCAAGAAAGGTAGTGCAGCTCAGTGAAGAATGGTTGGTGCAGAGCTACCCCAGATTTGTCTGGCTGACTAGAATAACACAATGGGTACAATTTCTAGTTTTATTTTTCCTTTACAGTATTGACTCATTTGTGAAGATTAAAAAGGGGGCTCTCTAAAAGTGTCCACTTTGTTCAAAAGCATGACTACTCTCTGTATTTTCCTTGAATTGCTATTATACAATGTTTACACAATATATATTTTAATAAAAAAGCTAGTTTGTATTAAATGCATTTATGTTTGCTTTAAGGATGTGTATAATTTTTCTGCGTGATTATATCCTTTTAAGAATAAATAATTTAAAAATCACTTTTAATCTTGTGATAGTTTATTTTTTTAAAAAAAATCCCCAAAAGTAAAGAAATGAATTAGTTGTAGCTTTATTGTTGTTAGACTGTGGACTTTGGCTTTGCAAATTTCTGTTCAAGATTCCTTTGACAGAGAATGAAATTAAAAGAAAAATTTTAAAAGAGGGACAAGAAACACTGACATCAACTCAAAAGTTTTTTTTTGCTGACATTTAGTTAACAAAGCTCTAAATGGTTACTAGTCTTCCATCTGCAATCAAGTATAATAAACCTTCACAGCAGAAGTCAAATTCTAGGGGGAAAAAGTTGGAAGCTCACACTTATACCATAAAACCTTGTTTATTGCAACCATCAGTCTTCTAAGATATTCCCCACAATGGGATTTGGTAAAGCCATTACAAGGTGCCGTATGACTTCCATTTGCCTACAGTAAATAGAATGTCAGAAGTGTCAGAGGGAAATAAATATCGGGCTGGTTAAAAGGGAGCAGAGATGGCTCAAAGCATCATTGAGGGGATTGATTTATCTGGCGTGCTGTAATGACTGCAGATGTGGATCTGTTATTCTAGATGAGCAATGAATTTGATGAGCTGATAACACAGGGCCAGAGAGGACTGGTTTTAATTACTGATGAGGAATTTATTTGTGAAGCACTGTGATTTACTGAGGGTTTGTTCTGTTATTGATGGTTGACCTTGGGGCTTTTCTTTTCATGTGAATTCCAAAAAAAGGTGCTTTTAAAAGAAATACTCAAACAAAAAGTATTTTATCTGTACTGATAACACAGTGAAGTCATTTGAGATACATTGTTGGGGTGGAAACTAAATTTTTTTTACACATGAAAAGTTTGCAGTTCTGATTATTTGCTGCTTATAAATTATTGCTAGTTTTTCCTCAGATATATTTTTGTCTTTTTCCTTTTAAGTAAGCCTTAATTCTGTGAATAGATGTTGGCATTTACTAGTGTGCCTCAATAAATTATTGAGGCTGATTTGGATGGAACCATGGGATGCCTAGCATAGCTACTTCATTAAATGATAGCTAATTAGTATAATTTGAATTGGAAGTCAGAGGGGAGGTTTTGGCTCTGACATAGTTCTCTTGATGACCAGCAGGTTTTTTTGTATTTATAAATGATTCAGAATATTAAAATTAAAGAAAGGAAGATCAAAACTGCAACGACCATTTGTATTCATTGTATTAACTCCCTTCCTTAAAGTTACAGAATTTGCCTCAAATTAATTGATAAATTTTGGAATTTTTTGTGCTATTTGTATGCCTTTTATCCTGGTAAAATGGAGTTGAGTATGAAAATTCTATATATTGAAAATAATGTAGCACCTTTGGGTTTTCATCTAAAGTATATATTTAAAACTATGATCTTCAAATCATCACATACATGTTTTACTTTATAGTTCAACCAGCCGTTTACAGAAGCGATTCTGTAGTATTGTGTGACAAACTCACTAACTTCAGTTGTTGGAGCTGATTGCAAGAAACATTGACCCTGTCCAGTTTATAAATACAGTTAATTGTTTGTAAGCTATTTAAAAAGTTACTAAAGCAGGAAAACACCTGTATCTCAAAGGTTCTTAGAAGAGATCTGGCTTGCATTGAATGGTATTTATGTATAGTTTGTTTGGGAGAAAGTCAAGGATCAAGTCAGCTGAGAGACTGTCACCTCATTTTCTGTTGCAGACTTCATATCTTACTGTATTTATTTCTCATTTCACTTTTATTTCTGAGGCCTAACAGGCAGTGGCACTGCAATTTCTTTGTCAAGGTTGTAATGTTTTCTCAAAAAATTATTATAAGATCTAGAATATTGAAAATCTACGTGTGTAAATAAACTGAGGTTTGTATGTCTCCATTTTTTTGCATGTGTAGATCAACAACTTATTATTTTATTTATAGTGAATTTCATTAACTAATATCCTGAATATTTTAGATGGGATAATTTTGTGGGTAATGTGAACATTTTAGAATGAATTTAAGCTTAACTAGCACCCCCAGTTGTGTTATCATAATGTATACCTAATGTACATATGAGCTTCTCTGGTGGCTCAGTCTGTAAAGAATCTGCCTGCAGTGCAGGAGTGCTGTGTGCTTTGTCACTCAGTCGTGTCCGACTCTGCAACACTGTGGACTGTAGCCCGCCAGGCTCCTCTGTCCATGGGGATTCTCCAGGCAAGAATACTGGAGTGGGTTGCCATGCTCTCCTCCAGGGGACCTTCCCAACCCAGCGATCGAACCCAGGACTCCCACATTGCAGGCAAATTCTTTACCATCTGCTGCTGCTGCTAAGTTACTTCAGTTGTGTCTGACTCTGTGTGACCCCATAGATGGCAGCCCACCAGGCTCCCCCGTCCCTGGGATTCTCCAGGCAAGAACACTGGAGTGGATTGCCTTTTCCTTCTCCATTGCATGAAAGTGAAAAGTGAAAGTGAAGTTGCTCAGTCGTGTCTGACCCTCAGCAACCCCATGGACTGCAGCCTTCCAGGCTCCTCCATCCGTGGGATTTTCCAGGCAAGAATACTGGAGTGGGGTGCCATTGCCTTCTCCGTCTTTACCATCTGAGCCACCAGGAAGTCCAAGAATGCTGGAGTGGATAGCCTATACCTTCTCCAGGGGATCTTCCTGACCAAGGAATAGAACCAGGGTCTCCTGCATTGCATGAAGCCTTTTTGCCAGCTGAGTTAGCAGTTCAGGATACTTGGACTCAATCCCTGGGTCAGGAAGATCCACTGGAGAAGAAAACAGCAACCTACTCCAGTATTCTTGCCTGGGAAATCCCATGGACAGAGGAGGATGATGGACTTGTGACCATGGGGTCACAAGATAGTTTAGTCACTAAGACATGACTCAGTGACTAAACCGTCATCACCAATGTACATACTCATGAAACTATGATTTTTTTGATTATTTTTAATATTTCTTTTTATGTATTTATTTATTTGGCTGTTCCAGGTTTTAGTTGTGGCATGTGGAATGTCTGATCTGTGGAATCTTTGTCGTTGTTCAGTCACTAAGCTGTATATGACTCTTTGTGACCCCATGGGCTGCAGCATGTGAATCTCCTTTGTCCTTCACTGTCTCCCAGAGTTTGCTCAAATTCATATCATTTGAGTTGATATTGCTATTTAACCATATCATCCTCTCCTTCCTTCTTCTCCTGTTGCTTTCAATCTTTCCTAGCCTCAGTGGTCTTTTCCAATGAGTTAGTTCTTCGCATCAGGTGGACAAAGTATTGGAGCTCCAGCTTCAGCAGCAGTCCTTCCAGTGAATATTCAGAGTTGATTTTCTTGATGATGGACTGGTTTGATATCTTTGCTTTCCAAAGAACTCTAAAGGGCCTTCTCTAACACCACAATTTGAAAGCATCAATTCTTCAGTTCTCAGCTTTCTTTATGGTCCAACTGTCACATTCACACATGAAAAACCATAGCTTTGACTATAGAACCTTTGTCAGCAAAGTGATATCTTTGTTTTCAAGTACACTGTCTAAGTTTGTCATAGCTTTCCTTCCAAGGAGCAAGAGTCTTTAAAAAATTTCACGGCTGCAGTCACCATCCACAGTGATTTTGGAGCCCAAGAAAATAAAATCTGTCACTGCTTCTACTTTTTTCCTTTCTATTTGCCATGAAGTGATGGGACTGATGCCATGATCTTAGTTTTCTTAACAGTGAGTTTTAAACCAGCTTTTTCACTCTCCTGTTTCACCATGATCAAGAGGCTCTTTAGTTCCTCTTAATTTTCTACCATTAGAGTGGCATCATCTTCATATGTGAGGTTGTTTATATTTCTCCCAGCAATCTTGATTCCAGCTTGTGATTCATCCAGCCTGGCATTTCCCATGATGTACTCTGCGTATAAGTTAAATAAATAGGGTGACAATATACAGCCTTGTTGTACTCCTTTCCCAGTTTTGAACCAGCCCATTATTCCATGTGCAGTTCTAACTGTTTCTTCTTGACCTGCATGCAGGTTTCTCAGGAGGCAGGTAAGGTGGTCTGGTATTCCTGTTTTTTTTAAGAATTTTCCATAGTTCATTGTGATCCACACAGTCAAAGTCTTTACCGTAGAAGTAGATGTTTTTCTGGAATTCCCTTGCTTTCTCTATGATCCAATGGATGGTGAAAATTTGACTCTGGTTCCTCTGACTTTTCTAAACCCAGCTGTACATCTGGAAGTTCTCAGTTCATATACTGCTGAAGCCTAACTTGAAGGATTTTGAGCATTACTTTGCTAGAATGTGAAATGAGTGCAGTAATCTGGTAGTTGGAACCTTCTTTGACATTTTCCTTTTTTGGGATTGGAATGAGAACTGACTTTTTCCAATCCTGTGGCCACTGCTGAGTTTTCCGAATTTGCTAACATAGTGTAGCACTTTAACAGCATCATCTTTTAGGATTTTAAATAGCTCAGCTGGAGTTCCAATAGTTCACTAGCTCTGTTCGTAGTAATGCTTCCTAAGGCCAAGTTGACTTCACACTCCTGGATTTTTGGTCTCGATGAGTAACCACACCATAGTGGTTATCTAGGTCATTAAGACTTTTTTTAAAATATAAATTTATTTATTTTAATTGGAGGTTAATTACTTTACAGTATTGTATTGGTTTTGCCATACATCAACATGAATCCACCACAGGTATACACATGTTCCCCATCTTGAACCCCCCTCCCTCCTCCCTCCCCATACCATCCCTCTGGGTTATCCCAGTGCACCAGCCCCAAGCATCCTGTATCCTGCATCGAATCTGGACTGGTGATTCATTTCATATATGATATTATACATGTTTCAATGCCATTCTCCCAAATCATCCCACCTTCTCCCTCTCCCACAGAGTCCAAAAGACTGTTCTATACATCTGTGTCTCTTTTGCTGTCTCACATACAGGGTTATCGTTACCATCTTTCTAAATTCCATATATCTGCATTAGTATACTGTATTGGTGTTTTTCTTTCTGGCTTACTTCACTCTGTATAATTGGCTCCAGTTTCATTCACCTCATTAGAACTGATTCAAATGTATTCCTTTTAATGGCTGAGTAATACTCCATTGTGTATATGTACCACAGCTTTCTTATCCATTCATCTGCTGATGGACATCTAGGTTGCTTCCATGTCCTGGCTATTATAAACAGTGCTGTGATGAACATTGGGGTACACGTGTCTCTTTCTATGTACCATAGAAACATCCTAACATTTCTATGTTCCTATAAATAGAAACTCAAAATGGATTAAAGACCTAAATGTAAGACCCATAACCATAAAACCATAAACCTAAAACCATAAAACTCCTAGAAGAGAACATAAGCAGACACTCTTTGATATGCATTGTAACAAAGTTTTGTTTTGTTTTTTAAATCTGTATCCTCAGGCAAAAGAAATAAAAGCAAAAATAAATGAATGGGCGTGATTAAACTTACACAAGCTCTTTCTTCAGTGCAATCTCCTGACAACATTCTATTAGTGTCCATGGCCAAACTCCAACAAAAAAAATAGAAGTAAATCACTTAAATTCCATTTACTATGGTTAGACTGAGAAACCAGAATTAAATACTTTTGGAAGGTTGATCCAGTAAAGGAATGAACATACTTAAGAGGCTGCTGCTGCTGCTGCTGCTGCCAAGTCGCTCCAGTCGCGTCTGACTCCGTGCGACCCTATAGACGGCAGTCCACCAGGCTCCGCAGTCCCTGGGGTTCTCCAGGCAAGAACACTGGAGTAGGCTGTCATTTCCTTCCTCAGTGCATCAAAGTGAAAAGTGAAAGTGAAGTCGCTTAGTTGTGTCCGACTCCTAGCGACCGCATGGACTGCAGCCTACCAGGCTCCTCCGTCCACGGGATTTGCCAGGCAAGAGTACTGGAGTGGGGTGCCATTGCCTTCTCCACTTAAGAGGCTACTGATAGACAAAGGAATAAAGGTGGAGTAGACACTTGCCTATGAATTGTGTCTATGTTGTGACATATAATGAATAAATCAGAATTTATGTATCTAAATTAGTTATTTAGATATAAATATTTCCCACTCATAGTGCTTTTGCTTATAACATTTTTGAGTCAGCATCTTGGGGATTATATTCTAATCATGTATTTTATTTTTCTTGGTGATGTCAGTTCTTTTAGTATGGCTTATCTTTCATTATAAATCAGAAAAATGTACATATTAGTGAAAAAATTTAAACCTCAAGTAATCTTTTTCTGTCTCATTTTACTTGTTCTTTTTGCTGCCTTTGTAAAGATTGGAATTCTTTCTTCCTTGCCTTCTGTGACAATTTAATTTTCTGGTTTTCTTTGGCCTGTTTCATCTCTATTCATCATAACCTAATGAATAACATAATTCATGCCTAAGGAATAACAAAATTCTCTCCTGTGTTCTCTGTTTTTCTACTTCTGAATTCACTTCCTTGAAGAGTTTGTGAGTTTAACTGTTACCTCTTCAGAAATGATCTGCAAATTCCAGAAACAACAGCTTCTGTTTTCTGTCTTAAAATTCTATCCGCCTTCTATCGTATCCTACTTCATATATCCCAAACTGAACTTTAGAATTTTCATCTATTTCCTCTATTCATAATTTCCTGTTAATATTGATTGTATATGTAATAATGTATATATTTTTCATAGTTGTGTATAGCATCTCTTGATTTCATTTAAAAATTTATGATTCCCACTCACACTTTCCTGACTTTTGACCCCATTCACCCCTTTTTTCTCCTTTCCTACTTTCTATTTCCAGGCAACACTAACATACAAAAACTCCAACGTTGAAAGAGCTTCTTGGCTTTTTCAGCCTCTTTTTCTGGTTTATCCTTCATATTATTTCCAGAATGATAATTTTTAAAATTTTATGGAATGCTGTTATTTTCTTTAGAATATTTAGTGAATTTTTAGTGACTTTCTAGTTGCCTTTAGCATTAAATTTGAACTCCCAAGCTAATTATTCAGTCCTTTCCATATTGATTATCTCCTACCTGTAAGTAGTCAAGTGTGGATGTGAGAGTTGGACCATAAGGAAAGCTGTGCACCAAAGAATTAATGCTTTTGAACTGTGGTGTTGGAGAAGACTTTTGAGAGTCCCTTGGACTGCAAGGAGATCAAACCAGTCAATCCTAAAGGAAAATAGTCCTGAATATTCATTGGAGGGACTGATGCTGAGGCTGAAGCTGCAATACTTTGGCCACTTGATGCAAAGAGCTTACTCATTGGAAAAAACACTGATGCTGGGAAAGACTGAAGGCAGGAGAAGGGGACAACAGTGGACAGGATGGTTGGATGGCATCACTGACTCAATGGACGTGAGTTTGAACAAGCTCTGAGAGATGGTGAAGGACAGGGAAGCCTGAAGTGCTCCAGTCCATGGGGTTGCAAAGAGTTGCAACAGTCACACATGACTGAGTGACTGAACATCCTATAAAAACTTACTAGGCCTTTGGGTTTTCATTCTACAGCTTCAGTGATCACTCATGGGCTTGTGGCTTACAGATTAATATCTTATGTTTGATGTTGTAGAAGAATGATGAAACTGGAGAATCAAGTCACTTGACTTTACCTCTAGCCAAGTACGCATGTATAAGTCAGAGATGTCTACAATGCATGCAGAAGATACTTAGTAAAAATGTTGATTGAATTAAAATACTGTCTTAAAGTGTTTTATCTATATATGATTATTTAAGTATAGTTATCTTTATTTCCATGAATGAACATATATATTACAAGTGTAATGAAATCCAAAGAGCTTTCTGTGTTAGTTTTAGATCCTCCTCTGTTTCTATTCAGTTTATTATAAATTTTTCTTTATGCAAGCTACAAACAGTATATTACTGTTCCTCATCCTTAAAAGATAAACGTTTTTGTTTGTATTTATTGTTTTTAACAAGTAGAAGAAAGAACTCTCAAAATATTCCTTATTTTCCTTAACCTCTCAGCAGAGTTGGGCATTTAAAGGTTTCTGGGCATTCTTTCTTATTTTGGCTTCTTTGGAATAATTTTCTTAATTTCTTCCCTATCAGCTTGGTCTCTTTTTATAGACTCTTTTAAAAAACTTGATGTGTACATCACATATGTTTGGAAGTAAACCTTTATTTATCCTGATTTTCTTTTGGAGGCACCATTCCTCCAATGGCATAGTTAAGATTTATTGAATTTAGAAATTTTTTTCTTTTTTTGTCTTAAAAAAATATAAATTTATTTATTTTAATTGGAGGTTAATTACTTTACAATATTGTATTGGTTTTGCCATACATCAACATTTTTATGGGATTTTACATCTTGTCTGTTTAAGATTCAAGACAATGAAAGTTAGCAGCTTTCATAGTTTTCAGAGTCCTTGGGTTCACAGTGAAGGAACTTATGGTTGAACTGAATTTTCTTACATCTCTTTATCTGTTTAGAGAATTTCACAGTCATTTAGCATTTGTATCATGTAAAAGATAGAACGAGAGAAACCTAAACTTCTTGTATAGAAAACAAAATTTATTTTATTCGATTATTTGTTGTTCAGTTACTAAGTTGTATCCAACTCTTTGTGACTCCATCGACCGCAGCACACCAGGCTTCTCTGTCCTTCAGTATCTCCCAGAGCTTGCTCAAAGTCATGTCCATTAAGTCAGTGATGCCATCTAACCATCTCATCCTGTGTTGCCCCCTTCTCCTTGTGCCTTCAGTCTTTTCCAGCATCAGGTTCTTTTCCAGTGAGTTGGCTCTTTGCATCAGGTAGCCGAAATATTGGAGCTTCAGCTTCAGCATCAGTCTTTCCAATGAATATTCAGGGTTGATTTCCTTTAGGATTGACTGATTTGATCTCCTTCAAGTCCAAGGGATTCTCAAGAGTCTTCTTTAACACCACAGTTCAAAAGCAGCAATTCTTCAGCACTCAGCTTTCTTTATGGTCCAACTGTCACATCCATACATGTATATTGACTATGTGGACCATTGTCGGCAAAGTGATGTCTTTGCTTTTTAATATGCTGTCTAGGTTTGTCATAGCTTTCCTTCCAAGGAGTAAGCATCTTTTAATTTCATGGCTGCAGTAAATTAACATTTGGAAAAACAAGGTTGACACTAAATTATGAAGAAAAATTTTATGATGTCAGGATTTTGCATAAGGTGTAGGGAATAAGATAGTTTCCTTTCTCTTTTTCCTCTCTCTGTCTCATTCTTGGTTATAGTCCACAGTATTCCCTATAATTAACTATTTTTTTCTTATTGGGGATATTTCTTTTCCCACTTTATTTTTTTCTCTGCACATTTTGGGAAATAAGTTACCCTTTGGAAGGCAAATAGTTGACAAATTGGATCACATATCTAGAATCTTGTAAATCTGGATCTAAGTAAAACATGAGTTCTATCTCAGAAATTCTACCATTTAAGAATTCTTCATAATATATACCCAGAACAGACTGAAGTTTGTTAGGTATTCTCCTTGGGAAGACTTTGCAAAGCAAAACAATAATGGTAAGACTGAATATGTATTATTTTAAAAACTATGTAAGACAATTTTGAAGTATTTCAGTCATATCTAGTTTCATGCACTATGTTGCAGAATATAAATAGACTTCTATAAAATTGAGATTCTTTTTCAATAGGTAGTGGATGCATGTGTTAAGAAAAATTACAAAATGTTATGGTGTTATAAAGAAATCTTCCTTCAATCAATCCCTGTTTGCCTGTCATCCAGCTCCCTTTGATTGGGGTTACATTTATTGGAGGTTGTGGCACTTCGGTTCTGAACACCCACCCCTTGCTAATTAGCTGAGTAGCCTGAGAAGAGGTTGGTGAGAATGTAGGCACAAGGGCTAGGTTCTTGTGTTCTTGGTAGATAGCAAAAATGAATAGCAATAGTCATAAACATTGTAAAATAACAGGACTATAATAATTATGCAGGTACTTCTTTATTCAATATGATATTGAAATACTACATTTTACTTTAGAATAATATAATAATAAAAGGGATATAAAGACTGGGAAATGTAAGAATGGAATAAACACAGTAACTTAAATGCCATGTTAATCAGGTATGTTGTTGGTTTTATTTTTAGAATGTGTAGCATGTTATTATTCTTTGTTTTCATACATTGTTCTGCCAACTGGACAGCCATATAGAATACAGAATAATAAAGTGACTGTGTCACTTATAAATCTTGCACAAAGAAAATTGTAACTTGACTTTAGACTTAAATGTTGAAAAAAAGCTTGATAAAAACAATAAATGTCAGATAATTGTAAAATAAACATTGAAAAAAACACCAAACATCCTATTAAAAAAAAATAAGTTGATTTGAAAGCCACTCTGCCCTATTCTGCTCTTCTACTCTTAGCGTAATAAGAAAACAGTTATACATCAGAACTTCAATAAGTGAAATTTTTTAGATAATTAATGTGTAAGCTGTAAATTCATTGTTAATAATAAAAGTACAGAAAATGTCACTCATCACATCTAAATATTTACTATGGCAATCTGAGACAGTGATAAGTACTGATAGAATAAAATAACTATTAATTTGAATAGTGTACTAGTATTTCAAGGAGCATAGTAGCATTCATGCAAAATGCATAAAATGCTAGTCAAGTCAATAATCAAATCTGGCATTTCAATATGGGCCTGTTCTTGAGAATGACAGATAATATAAAAACCACAAAAATAGAAAAATATTGAGAGTCTTACTACATGTAAAACTGATTTTTAGAAAGAAATACTAGTAGTTTAGAAAAGGAAATAAAAACTTAAATATTAATTACATTATAGAGTAAATCAGGTAGATGAAGAAGGAAAGATCATGTAGAACGCAAAAGAAACAAAATAGTTAGAATTTGTAAACAGAGTGAATACAGATAATAAATACAGTATCTTAAAAACTCCCAGGTTACATATCGAAAGGTGAACAGATCCAGTGCTTTTCCCACTGTGGTACTTGGAATTCCAATATCATGCAGAGTCACCTCAGAGGCTGTGGAGTGAGATGGGATCTGTGTTATAAAAGCACATTAATTAGAGTAGTTCTATTACATGTTGGGCTTCCAACTAGGACTGCTTAGATTAAGGATATAATGGTGTATCTCCTCAATCTCCTTGTATTTTTGTCTCTGTCTCTTTTTATACTAGGTGACTGCCCAGATAATATGAGGGGAAGGCATGAATATCATGCTGTATATTACAGCTAGGATAGTGTATAAATAAAAATAACACAAGAATATATGAATTTATTACACATCAAAAACATTTTAGTCTTCAAAATTAGATTTTATTTTGTATTAAAAGTTTATTAATAAATATTTGTCTTGCTATGCTAATGATTTGTGTTTTCTTTAGTGATTATTATATACATGTTTTCCTCAAAATAACTGTTAAGTTACTGTCAGTTTTTCCTCAATTGTTGAAAAATATTTTCCATTTATTGATATTTCTAAAATTGATTACAGCAGAAAACTTTCCTAGTGAGACAGAAATTCTGCTCTGGAGTGTAGTTGATTAACCATGTTGTATTAGTTACAGTAAAGTGATTCAGTTATGCATGTGCATGTACATAAGTCCTCTACATATGAACCTTCAAGTTGTGAACTTTCAAAGATGTGCATGTGTGTTCCATCAGTCTCAGATGTGAGTGAAATTGAACCTTGCCCTCCGTCTCCTATTGCTGACAGTCTTTCAGTTCTACCATCTTCCACCTTCTCTCCCTCCTTTAGTCAGTAGCTAGCTCTTCTTTCTGTTCATTTGATGCCAGCCCCTGTATGCCAGCTGTTGTATTATACTACTGTACTTTTCAAAGTACAGTACTGTAAGATAAAAAATGTTTTCCTTATTTTTTGTGTTTGTTTCTTATGTATCATTTGTGTGAAAAGTATTATAAATCTATTATGGTGCAGTACTATATAGACAGTTGGGTACATAGGCTAATTTTATTGGACTTACAAACAAATTGGACTTAGAAATGGACTCTTGAAACAGAATTCATTCATATGTAGGGGAATTCCTATATATATATATATTTTTTCAAATTCCTTCCTCATGCATGGTTAATACTTTCTGACTACCCTTTGTGCTAAAGTGTGATGGTTGATAGTAAAACTGAAATATATAATTACATGAAATCTAAAAAAGAATAAAGCAAAATTCTTTGGAGGACAGTTTACTTGTGAAACTTAAAGTTCATGAGGGCTTATACCATCTCTCCTCTTTAACTGTCTTTGTGACTTTCCATTAGAATCTGCATGTTGTATGAATTCTGAAATTTGAGTAAATCTCAAAAATTAAAAATAACTTATATTATTTGTATTCCATATTGGTTAAAATTTTAATTTTATTAAAAAAAAAAACTCTTTAAAGTGAAATAGTTTCCCAATCACACAAAACCCGAATTCTTATCTCTGGGTTGTAATTACTAGAAATGTGATAGTAGGATATTTAAAGAAATACACACTAGATTGACCTGTTCTGATTTCTTATTTGATATCCTGAAAGAACTTGGGAAAATAGTTTGAGTGTCTGACAAATACACATTGATAGAAATAAGATGTATGATTCATCTTTATATTTTAGTAAAAACTGGCACTATGATGAACTACTTAATGTCAATTTTCTAACATAACACTTGTACAAACTCAGAATTTAAGTTGAAGCATCAAAATTGTAATATTTGGGTTTCTGCATTATTTTTGATAGGGGACACTTCATATGAAATAGATTTCTCCTGTAACAATTGCTGAGAAGAGAGTTTATGATCCCTTATGGCAACCCACTCCAGTGTTCTTGCCTGGAGAATCCCAGGGACAGCAGAGCCTGGTGAGCTGCTGTCTATGGGGTCGCACAGAGTCAGACACGACTGAAGAGACTTAGCAACAACTTAGCAAGGGAACTTTCATGTAATCATTTTTTATATTATATTGTTTAGTGCAGAAAGGCTTGTAACAAAACTACTTTTAAGTAAAAATATTTGGTAAGTTGAAACATGAATAGTGAAAATGGTTATCTTTTTAAAAATATATATATATTTATTTTAATTGGAGATTAATTACTTTACAATATTGTATTGGTTATCTATTTTAACATAGCATTAAATCTTATATAATAGAATTTGTGGACCAAGTTAGGACATAGAATGACCTTACATTAAAATGAAAAGTTAAATGAGAATATAGGAATGTAGTGAGTTCTAGTTCTTTTTCCTTGAGGGAAACTTGTGATCCGTGCCATCCAATAGTTGGTGCATTTATAGTCACATTTAAAACAAGTATTTATTAACATAAATAGCAAACTAGAGAAATACTTAAGTCTATAAAGTCATATGTATGTCTACCCAAGCTGCCATAACAAAAATATAACAGACTGGATGAACTAAAGAACAGGAATTTATTTTCTTACAGTTTTGGAGGCTGGACATTCAAGATCAAGGTGTCAGCAAGTTTGGTTTCTCTCGAGGCCTCTCTGCTTGGCTTGCAGTGTTTGCTTTCTCCCTCTGTCCTCTGATAGCTTTTCCTCTGTGTATGCACAGTGCTAAAGAGAGAAATCTCTGATGTCTCTTCTTTTTATAGAGACACCAGTCATACTGGATTGGAAGTATACTCTTATGACCCTGTTTAACCATAATTACCTCTGCAAAAGCCATATATCCAAATACAGTAACATTGGGGTTTAGGGTTTCAACAAAAATTGGGGAGCATAATTCAGTCCATAACATCAGTTAAACTTTCTAAGATAACAATTTAATTGGATTAACATATAAGAATAGGAATCTCTCAGTTCTCTCAATTATTAGCAGGATAAGTTGGGCCTCTAGAAATTTTTGCTTCAAATTATGACAGACCGGAGTATTAGGTCAGTTCTAGTTGATGAACTGTGTTGCATAAAATCATCTGCATATAGTCTATTTAGAATACCATTCTGGAAGTACAGGATGGACAATATCTATTATAGCTTAACAGGAGAACATGAACAAATGACCCAAGAGCCAACACTGCAAGAAAGGGATCAAGTTATCAGTTGGTAAAGAGTGGATTTCCTTGGGAGTTGGGTAACAACCATATGTCAGCTAGAGAAAGAGAGCTCTGGGGCATGGGGTCATTTATTGGATGACTGCCTAAAGGTAATCAGGGATAACGGAAAGATACTGGAACTGGTAGGTACTAGGTAGGAGAAGCTTACAGTAAAATGGTATTTCAAGAGTCCCAAAAGGCAGAATTAATTTCATGATTTTACCCAAGGGTGCTAAAAGGAAGCATAAAGAAGAGAATGCAGCACCTGGGAGTGGGACACAAAGCAGGCTACTTAACCAACAGAATTGGATCAATGAGAATGGCTACCAACCAGGAGAGCATGGGAAGGGAGAGAAAAGACTGAGGGCATGACATGAAACAAGGAAAATTGCAATGCTCCTATATGAAGGGAGTCCAATTGTTTATTAGCCCACAGTTAAAAATGATCAAGAAAGAAGAAAATACCTTAAATTGTAATCCCTTGTAAAAAGGGATCTGTGTAGGGGAAGGGAAAAATGTTGAATGTTTAGGAAAGAGAGTACACACTTTGTGTTATGATGCAAGTGAACCTACCTCAAAAATTATGCTACCAGATAGCTACAACTTCTGCTTACAAAGTGGGGAGTATTCAAAAAACAAAGCATAATATTGAATAGTTATATCATAACTTATGGATGAATTAATAGCTTATTGCTTTGTAAACAATAAGAACTTAATAAATAATATGTAAGTGATATTTAGTCACTGGCCTTTACTCTATAGCCAATTATCCTGTCCAAGGTAAGGAACTGAAGTATAATCACGTTTTTGAACTTCATATTTTTAATGTATAAGGTAACGTCCTTATAGAGAACTTTGCTTCCTTTTACATCAAACCTCAAAAAAATGTTCTCTTTGTTACCTCTAGATTTTGGTTTCTGTTGTTGCCTTTAAAAATTATAGTCTGGTACCCTTTTTGTTAAATCTCCTACATTAGCATGATGACATTAGCCATGAAGAATTCCCCTTCCTGAATGCAAGTATATTCTGAATTTTGATGAGGATAATTAACCTTACATAGTTATGTATATTATGTAAGTAAATGTATATTATTTTTATGTGTACAGTAAAGTACATCTTTTTTCTCTCTATCTTTTATTTGGCCCTAAATAAAACAAAGCCCTTTTTCTTATACCAGAAAATAGAATTGGGAGATGTCTTTATAATGAGGAGCTCACTGTCAGAGCATAGATCATCCTGACAACTTCTGTTTTCAAGGGAAGATTCAAACAGAAAGGGACATCACAGTTTGTGTCCCTGCCCAAGGAAAAGATAGACTTGAGCTTTAAGGAGAAATAACCTTTTTCTGTTCATCTAACTGTTGGGGTTGTAGCTCTTTATCTTCTCTTGTGCACACATTCCAATGCATTGAATGCTAGATTGATGTTCTCATTTCTAGATGCTGACCATCCCTGAGAAGTAGGGCCTTGGTGTATTGCTGTGTAGCTTGTATGTTTTGGTAACATGGAAAGGTGTTTCATCATTTATCAAAAAGGGTTCTCTTTGAAATTCTAGTTTCATAGATTTCCCCATCAATCTTTTCTCTATATTTGGAATATAGTTTCTGTTTTGTCTTGGGCTATTGATCTGCTGTTTGCCCTTTCCCATAAGAAGGAAAATTGTCATTTAGAAATAATGTGAGTTTCTAAATTTATTATTATTATTTTTTTCACTTAGGAACTGAAAATGGGCTGAAGTACGTACATTTATCTAGAGATGAGTTCAACTTTAAGAAGTTTTTAAAGAACATGTGCATTTTTTGGTAAAGTTGTACTCATCTCTTTTAAAGAATAAAAGCCTTGAGAAGTATCATGGGAATGTATTTGATTCTTGTGTCTGTATTTGCTAGTGTGCTCACTATCTCTTGCCTGATAAACATACTCCATACATATCTGATGGTTAATACTGATACATGTGTATTCTGTAACTTATTAATCACAAACCACCATCTTCCACACTTAATTGTACAAATATTAGGAGATGACCCAAGTTACCCAGATCTTTCAGAATAAGGTTATTAAACATTCTTATTTTTCCATTTGAAATGGACGTTAATTACTTTAAAAGTCAGGTGATGTGACAAGGCTTTTTCTGAAATCAGTATTTTTTTCTTACCATCTTATTGGGAGGTGAAATTTGCAAATATAATGAATAAAACATTTATAAGAGAAAAGGATTTTCTCAAATGCTGAGGACTGAATTTTCTTTTCAACTAATTCAGCATTCTGTTAATCATACTCCTAAAATAATGATTTAATATGCACCCATTTTATACAAGTTTAAGAATAGGAAAATATGTAGATTTCAAGAAAACCTGAAAGAGTTCCCCTGGTATTGGCATCACAAATAATACACTTTACTCAATAAAGGGTTCTTTGTTGTTTCTAATATAAGAGCCAGACATCCTGGAATGAGAAGTCAAGTGGGCCATAGAAAGCATCACTATGAGCAAAGCAAGTGTAGGTGATGGAATTCCAGTTGAGCTATTTCAAATCCTGAAAGATGATGCTGTGAAAGTGCTGCACTCAATATGCCAGCAAATTTGGAAATCTCAGCAGTGGCCACAGGACTGGAAAAGGTCAGTTTTCATTCCAATCCCAAAGAAAGGCAATGCCAAAGAATGCTCAAACTCCCGCACAATTGCACTCATCTCACATGTTAGTAAAGTAATGCTCAAAATTCTCCAAGCCAGGCTTCAGCAATACGTGAACCGTGAACTTCCAGATGTTCAAGCTGGTTTTAGAAAAGGCAGAGGAACCAGAGACCAAATTGCCAACATCCACTGGATAATGGAAAAAGCAAGAGAGTTCCATAAAAACATCTATTTCTGCTTTATTGACTATGCCAAAGCCTTTGACTGTGTGGATTGCAATAAACTGTGGAAAATTCTGAAAGAGATGGGAATACCAGACCACCTGACCTGCCTCTTGAGAAACCTATGTGCAGGTCAGGAAGCAACAGAACTGGACATGGAACAACAGACTGGTTCCAAATAGGAAAAGGAGTACGTCAAGGCTGTATATTGTCACCCTACTTATTTAACTTATATGCAGAGTACATCATGAGAAACGCTGGACTGGAAGAAACACAAGCTGGAATCAAGATTGCCGGCAGAAATATAAATAACCCCAGATATGCAGATGACCCCACCCTTATGGCAGACAGTGAGGAGGAACTAAAAAGCCTCTTGATGAAAGTGAAAGAGGAGAGTGAAAAAGTTGGCTTAAAGCTCACCATTCAGAAAACTAAGATCATGGCATCTGGTCCCATAACGTCATGGGAAATAGATGGGGAAACAGTGGAAACAGTGTCAGACTTTATCTTTGGGGGCTTCAAAATCACAGCAGATGGTGACTGCAGCCATGAAATTAAAAGACGCTTCCTCCTTGAAAGGAAAGTTATGACCAACCTAGATAGCATATTGAAAAGCAGAGATATTACTTTGCCAACAAAGGTCCATTTAGTCAAGGCTATTGTTTCTCCATTGGTCATGTGTGGATGTGAGAGTTGGACTGTGAAGAAAGCTGAGCGCCGAAGATTTGGTGCTTTTGAAGTGTGGTGTTGGAGAAGACTCTTGAGAGTCCCTTGGACTGCAAGGAGATCCAACCAGTCCATTCTAAAGGAGCTCAGCCCTGGGTGTTCTTTGGAAGGAATGATGCTAAAACTGAAACTCCAGTACTTTGGCCACCTCAGGTGAAGAGTTGACTCATTGGAAAAGACTGTGATGCTGGGAGGGATTGTGGGCAGGAGGAGAAGGGGACGACAGAGGATCAGATGGCTGGATGGCATCACGGACTCGATGGACGTGAGTTTGCGTGAACTCCGGGAGTTGGTGATGGACAGGGAGGCCTGGCGTGCTGCGATTCATGGGGTCGCAAACAGTCGGACACGACTGAGCGACTGAACTGAACTGAATATAACGCCCAGCTCCATGTGCCTCCCCCTTGGAGAGTTTAGTTCCTGCATGTGGCAGGAGCCTTCATTGAGGTTCTAAATGACTGGTTAAAGCTGACAGTACTGACAGGGAATGGAAGTGTTCTTTGTTAACAAAGTCAGAGATACTCTTCCTTCCTGGTGAGCTCTGGCCTTAATATTTCTGCAATAAAATTGTGAATTTTGTATTAACTCTCTTGAAAAATCTATGAACACTCTAAAATGACAGCTAATTTATATTTCCAATATGCTAATCGCCTGCATCCAGAAGTGTAGTGAACTTAGATATATCATTCTGAATATAACTTTCAACAACTACTTTTATTGTTCAAGTTCAATATTGCAAAATATTCATCCTCCCCTATTACCATGTTAGGAGGCTAGTGTTCTTTCAAAAAATTCTTTTTTAAAAAGTTTATTAATTTTAACCAAGGGCTAATTGCTTTAAAATATTGTAGTGGTTTTTGCCATACATTGACATGAATCAGGCATCGGTGTACATGTGTTCTCCATCTTTAATTAGCTGATATTCATGACTCTGGTAATTAGTAGCTGAGATGTTTTCATTTCAGATTCTAACTGGGGGTTATCTAGCTTTAGAATTTGCCAAAGAGATTTTCCTCCTGTTATTATTTTTTTGTATAAAGTTGCTCTGGATTTATAAAATATGACACAAAATTTTTCTCAGAGGATATTAGTTTGAAATTTTCAAACCTAGATCTGAAATATGTCTACCTTTTGCTTCACAAGTTTTCTCCATTGAAAAAACAAGTCTGGGCTACAAAGTAGCTTATTTGCCCCAAAACTTATTAAAAAGAGGGGGATGGAGAGTTGAGACCCATCTTGATAACAACAATCATCCTTTGTAAGGTTTCATTCCAGGCTAATGGCTGGTGAAATTGTTCTGAGTAGTTAAAATTAAATGAAATTAATTAAAGAACATGAAGGAAAGCAAGCAGAATGGTTTATTGCTCTTCTTTGAAGTCACAATAACTATACTCTATCTCTTTTTGTTACTCATATCTGTGTGGCAGATATTTAAAGCCAGCGTTTTGAATACCATGATGGCTAAATGAGGGCCATGAATCCAGAGCTGTGGTGCACAATTCTGCTGCTGCTACTACTGCTAAGTCGCTTCAGTCATGTCCGACTCTGTGCAACCCCATAGATGGCAGCCCATGAGGCTCCCCCATCCCTGGATTCTCCAGGCAAGAACACTGGAGTGAGTTGCCATTTCCTTCTCCAATGCATGAAAGTGAAAAGTGAAAGTTAAGTCTCTCAGTCGTGTCCGACTCTTAGCGACCCCCATGGACTGTGGCCCACCAGGCTCCCCTGTCCATGGGATTTTCCAGGCAAGAGTGCTGGAGTGGGGTGCCATTGCCTTAGCAGGTACTAAAACAGGATACCAAAGACTCCAGCCCCCAAATTATTTTAACTGATGAATATTCATAGTTAGAAAGGAGCAAGCACAATTTTTCCCCCTCTGGAGTAAATACTGTCCTCTAGGGTGGGAGATAGTAGTAAGGATAAACCTAGGGAAATAAAGGGTTGTGCCTCTCAGAGAACTTAAGGTAAGCAAGAGGAGGACATTAGAGGGAATGCATTATAGGAAAATAGTGAGTCGATTTCAGTGTAGGTGTTTGTGATTCAAAATATAGATAAACATCTCTGCATTTGACTCATTTGGGAATATATTTTTCAGGGAGAAGAACTTAGAGGACATAAACTTTGGATGAGGAAGAATTTTTAAAGTGGTACAAATTGTATCATTTGAACCCCGTGGGCAATGACATGTGAAAACAGAATGAGTGGTGACCTAGTCAAGAAAGCTTAGTATAATTTAATGTGTTGTGAGAAATTTCAGGCTTGTCCAACACAATGGGACTTATTTCTCTGATTCTAGCTATTATTATTTTGCAACATGAACTCTGCCTACAAATTAATCTGAAGTACTCCACATTTCCTGAGCACATGTAGGACGCAACCAAATTTTAAAGAGTCAGACATGACTGAGCAACTGAACTGAACTGAACTGAACTCCCCTTTTAAAAATATATTTTATTTTTTAGAACAGTTTTTTATTTTTGAAAAAAAGTGAGTAGATAATACAGAGAGTTATACCCCATACCTCTTATAGGGCTTCCAGGTGGCTCAGCGTTAAAGAATCTGCCTGCCAGTGCGGGAGATGTGGGTCCAATTCCTGGGTTGGGAAGAGCCCCTAGAGAAGCAAATGGCAACCCACTCCAGTATTTTTGCCTGGAGAATTCCATGGACAGAGGAGCCTGGTGGGCTACAGTCCATGGGATCACAAAGAGTTGGACACAACTGAGCTACTTTTACATTACATACCTTAAATACCCCGTACCTCATCTCCCCTTTTGGACATTAGTTAGAAACCTTTATTAAAATAATGAACCAATATTTATACTTTATTTTATTTTTATTATTTTAATTGGAGGCTAATTACTTTACAATATAGTGCTGGTTTTTGCCAAACATTCACGTGAATCAGCCATGGGTGTACATGTGTTCCCCATCTTGACCCCCCTCCCACCTCCCACCCCATCCCATCCCCCAGGGTCATTCCAGTGCACCAACCTACCTGAGCACCCTGTCTCATGCATCAAACCTGGACTGGCGATCCCCTTCACATATGATCGTATACAAGTTTCAACGGTACCCTCTCAAATCATCCCACCCTTGCCTTCTCCCACAGAGTCCAAGAGACTGTTCTTTACATCTATGTCTCTTTTGCTGTCTTGCATATAGGGTCATTGTTATCATCTTTCTAAATTCTATGTATATGCATTAATATGCTGTATTGTTTTTCTTTCTGACTTTTTTCACTCTGTATAATAGGCTCCAGTTTCATCCACCTCATTAGAACTGATTCAAATGCCTTCTTTTTAATGGCTGAGTAATATTCTATTGTGTATATCTACCACAGCTTTCTTATCCATTTATCTGCTGATGGGCATCTAGGTTGCTTCCATGTCCTGGCTATTGTAAACAATGCTGTGGTGAACATTGAGGTACACGTGTTTCCTTCAGTTGTGGTTTCCTCGTTGTGTATGCCCAGCAGTGGGATTGCTGGGTTGTATGGCAGTTCTATTTCCAGTTTTTAAGGAATCTCCACACTGTTCTCCATAGTGGCTGTACTAGTTTGCATTCCCACCAACAGTGTAAGAGGGTTCCTTTTTCTCCACACCCTCTCCAGCATTTACTGTTTGTAGACTTTTTGATACCAGCCATTCTGACTGGTGTAAGATGGTACCTCATTGTGGTTTTGATTTGAATTTCTCTGATAATGAGTAATGTTGAACACCTTTTCATGTGTTTGTTAGCCATCTGTATGTCTTCTTTGGAGAGATGTCTGTTTAGTTCTTTGGCCCATTTTTTGATTGGGTCATTTATTTTTCTGGAATTGAGCTTCAGGAGCTGTTTGTATGTTTTTGAGCTTAATTCTTTGTCATTTGCTTCATTTGCTATTACTTTCTCCCATTCTGAAGGCTGTATTTTCACCTTGCTTATAGTTTCCTTCATTGTGCAAAGGCTTTTAAGTTTATTTAGGTCACACTTGTTTATTTTTGCCTTTTTCCCCATTACTCTGGAAGGTGGGTCATAGAGGATCCTGCTGTGATTTATGTCAGAGAGTGTTTTGCCTATGTTTTCCTCTAGGAGTTGTATAGTTTCTGGTCTTAAGTTTATTAATCCATTTTGAGTTTATTATTGTGTATGGTGTTAGAAAGCGTTCTAGTTTCATTCTTTCACAAGTGGTTGACCAGTTTTCCCAGCAAAAATCTCTTAATGAGATTCATCTAATGTTTTTCTCATGATAAGTTTGGGTTATGAGTTACTGGGAGGAAGACCAAAGAGATAAAGTGCCATTTTCATCACATCATATCAAGAATATATACTATCAACATGGTTATAACTATTAACTCTGTCCTTTGGGGGTAAAATTTTAACTCTTTGGTTTAGCTTCCTGTCTTGTCTCCTTTCCACCATTTCCTGCTACCAACCTTGATTGAACTTCATGTACTTTATGCTGTTTCACCTTTTTAGGCACGAAGTTCTTCTGTTTAGTTGTCCCTCTTCACTTAAGTCATGTATTCGTGTAGTTCATATCTTCTCTGGGGGTGCCTCTGCTCAGTCAGATTTAGATGAGCCTCTTCTCTGTTGAAATAACAATGTCCATATTCCTATAAAGCACTTACTAAGCTGTTCAATAGCTGTTTTTACTCGTTTGACTTTCCCACTGGACCTTATGTCCAGGACAAGAATATGTACAGATGACTAATAAACACATGAAAAGATGCTCAACGCCTCTCAGTATTAGAGAAATGCAAATCAAAACTACAATGAGATATCACCTCACATCAGTCAGAATGGCCATCATTTAAAAAAAAAAAAACTACAAACAAATAAATGATGGAGAGGGTGTGGAGAAAAGGGAACCTTCTTGCATTGTTGGTTGGAATGTAAATTAGTATACCACTACAGACTTCTCTGGTGGCTCAGATGGTAAAGTGTCTGCCTACAATGCAGGAGATGCAGGTTCCATCCGTGGGTCAGGAAGATCTCCTGGAGAAGGAAATGGCAACCCACTCCAGTATTCTTGCCTGGAAGATCCCATGAATGGAGGCGGCTGGTAGGCTACAGTCCATGGGGTCACAAAGAGTCAGACATGGCTGAGCGAGTTCACTTTCACTTTCTATGGAGAACAGTATGGAGATTCCTTGAAAAACTAGGAATAAAAATAACATATGATCTAACAGCCCTACTCCTGGGCATATACCCTGAGGAAACTATAATTGAAAAAGACACATGTACCCCAATGTTCACTGCAGCACTATTTAAAATTGCCAGAACAAGGAAGCAACCTATATGTCCACTGACAGATGAATGGATAAAGAAGCTGTAGTACATATATACAATGGAATACTACTCAGCCATTAAAAGGGACACAGTTGAGACAGTTCTTATGAGGTGGGTGAATCTAGAGACTATTATACAGAGTGAAGTAAATCAGCAAAATATAAATATTGTATATTAACACATATATGTGGAATCTAAATACATGGTACTGATGAACTGATTTGCAGGGCAGCAGTGAAGACACAGACATAGAAAATAGACTTGTGGACACAATGGTGGAAGGAGAGGGAGAGATGGATTGAAAGAGTAACATTGCAACATATACATTACCATATGTAAAACAGATAGCTAATGAGAATTTGCTCTATGACACAGGGAGCTCAAACCTGGTGCTCTCTGACAATCTAGATGGGTGGGATGGGGTGGGAGGTGGGAGGGAGGTTAAAAAAAAGAGGGTACACTTGTATACATATGGCTGGTTCATGTTAATGTATGACAGAAACTAACACAATATTGTAAAGCAGTTATCCTCCAGTTGAAAATAAATTAAAAAAAAAGAAACCATGTCTTGAGTTTGTATCCTCAACCATCAAATAATGTCTCATACTTTGTGGGCACACAGTAAATGCTTAGGAGAGGGAGAGGGTGGGATGATTTGGGAGAATGGCATTGAAACATGTATACTATCATGTAAGAAACGAATCGCCATTCTATGTCCAATGCAGGATACAGCATGCTTGGGGCTGGTGCACGGGGATGACCCAGAGAGATGTTATGGGGAGGGAAGTGGGAGGGGGGTTCATGTTTGGGAACGCATGTACACCCGTGGTGGATTCATGTCAATGTATGGCAAAACCAATACAGTATTGTAAAGTAAAATAAAGTAAAAATAAAAATTAAAAAAAAAATAAAAAAAGAATCTGAAAAAGAAAAAAAAAGAATGAATGAAGGAGTTAGTAAAAGAACTGTGAAATTGAAAGTTAACATAAACTCATCTATTATGTCTCATATAATTATTTCCCCTATAATTCACTGTTACAAGGAAGCCTATTTAAAAGAGGAAAAAGACATGTATCTGATACTTGTTGAAAATCTAGAACAGATGACTTTGATGGAGTATCGTTTTGCAGTACATATTTAGTCCTCTCTTTTTCTACATTGTGTGGTCATTGACATGCAGAATTATGATCATGTGCTCTTGTGAGATCTTTAATCATTTTAGACTGATGTTGTTCAAGTTTTAAAACAAAAGCAGTTTTCACCTTAATCCCAAGGTAATCAAAATTTCCTATATCAGATTAATCCATTTGTGGATCTTTTTGGCTAATTGAGGTTCTGTTAGTTTTACTTGACAGATTTTGTAGGGTCATATTCACAGTCGTATAATAAGTATCTTTTTTAATTCTAATGATTTGTCTGCAGTTACTTTTCTTACCTCATTAGCCTCATTTTTGTGTGATGGTCTTTAGATGCCTTTTGGTATGTTCCCCATCTCAACATCGTCAAGCTTTTCCTAATGATATGGGAAGCATTCATAATATGTTTCCAGCAATCCAGATTGGGTTAAAAATAAAGGAGGAGGGGACATTAGCCTTGATTTAATATTTTGGGGTGGGAGGTGGGAGGGGGATTCAGGATTGGGAACACGTGTACACCCCTGGTGGATTCATGTTGATGTATGGCAAAACCAATACAGTATTGTAAAGTAAAATAAAATAAAATCTGAAAAATAAATAAAATAAAAATGTTTTTGTTGTATTGATAAGATTTAAATACAGCTTTATTTCCTTATTTGAAAGCCTTCAAATATTTTTATGGTTATCTGGTAGCACTAGACACACGTGATACATTCCTACAAGGACGTAATCAAGTTCTTCATAGCAAAAGACCCCAAATGCCAAAGCAGCAGCTTTTATGGTTGTTAAACCTATTCTTTGACTTTGAAAATAATGTATATGTTGGTAAAAATATAATGTTCCAGCAAAAGTCATTGCCCACTTATTAATCTTCTACAAGAGTAATACTTAATATTTACTTAATGAAAATTCAACATTTGGATAGTGCTTACTTTAATACAATTTTCCATTGCTTCTTTCTGATTGTACCTATACTTACATAAATATAAAAGAGCAGTTCAGATACAATAACAGTTTGCATGACATAATGAATGTGTGTCCCTCCCAGTACATAATGCAAGAACATGAAATAATTCAAAATTTAGGTTTTTAAAGTTTCCAATATTGTGTGTATGCTTTTGTCTTGAGTTCAGTTGATTCGTGGGGTAACTAAATTTTATATTAAAATTCAAGAAAGAGGGTTTTCATTAAAAATATTTTAACATTGTTATTTAAACAAAGCAACCAGATATATCATGATATTTATAAATCTTTTACAAATCATATTTATAAATCATTCAACTATGACAGGATGGCTTTAGTGTGTGTATATTTATGACAATTAATAGATAACTGCTTGAAAGTTAGTAGTACTAAAAATCAAAAGAAAACAAAGATCTTTAGGTTTGCATTTTTGGTGTCAGTGAGTCACTTCTCTGCTAATAGAGAAAATAGTAAGGCCACAATACCAAATCTTATCCATCATAGTTTATATCATAGTTAACATAGTATTATTACAGGTAAGAGTGATGAGATAAAGTACTCATGGTTACTGGGGTGAATTTTGAGGTAACTAATTCAGATTTTTAATTTTCTTTTTTTCCATTTTAATGAAATAAACCTATAGAGGAGTGCACAAATCACAAGTATACAGCTTGATTAATTTTCACAAGTGAAATGCACCTGTGCTTGTAAAACCAGCACCCTGAATTAGAGCATCAGCAGCATCCCCAAACCTCCACCCTTTTGGCCCTTTTCAGATGCTATCACCCTGCTAAAGGTTAAGCTATATTCTTATATTTATCATTATATATTTGTTTATTATTTTTATAGGTAATACTCCATTTATAGTTACTATGGATATTGGCTGTGTATTGTATACTATATCCTTATAGCTTATTGTATATATGATACTTTGTATCTCTTAATCCCCTACCCCTACATTGCCTTTCCCTCTTCTCACTGGTAACCTCTAGTTTGTTCTGTTATTTGTGAGTGTGCTTCTTTCTTCCTATTACTCACTGCTGCTGCTGCTGCTGCTAAGTCACATCAGTCGTGTCCGACTCTGTGCAACCCCATAGATGGTAGCCCACCAGGCACCTCCATCCCTGGGATTCTCCAGGCAAGAATACTGGCGTGGGTTGCCATTTCCTTCTCCAGTGCATGAAAGTAAAAAGTGAAAATGAAGTCTTTCAGTCGTGTCTGGCTCTTCATGACCCCATGGACTGTAGCCTACCAAGCACCTCCATTCATGGGATTTTCCAGGCAAGAGTACTGGAGTGGGTTGCCATTGCCTTCTCCTATTATTCACTAGTGTGTTGTAATTTTTAGATTCTACATATAAGTGATATAATGCAGTATTTGTCTTTTACTTTCTGACTTATTTTGCTAAGCATAATGCTCACCAAGTTGATCCATGTGGCTGCAAATGGCAAAACTTGATTCTTTTTATGGCTGAGTAATATTCCATTGTGTGTGTGTGTGTGTGTGTGTGTGTGTATACATATACACACATATATATATATGTACATTTATATACCACATGTTCTTTATCCACTCATCTGTTTATAAACACATAGGTTGCTTCCATATCTTGGCTATTGTAAATAATGGTGGTATGAATATTGGGGTGCTTGCATCTTTTAAATTAGTGGAGACTTTTCTTTGATATATACCCAGAAGTGTGCTTGATGGGTCATATTGTTCTATTTTTAGTTTTTTGAGAAAGCTCCACACTATTTTCCACAGTTGCTGCACCAATTTACATTCCTGTCAACAATGGACAAAGGTTCCATTTTCTCCACATCCTCTGCAGCATTTATTATTTGTGGGCTTTTTCATGATAACCATTCTGACTGGTGTGAGGTGATACCTAATTGTGGTTTTGATTTTAATTTCTCTCATCACCAGTGATATTGAACATCTTTTCACATGCCTGTTTGCCATCTGCATTTCTGTTTGCCTATTATTAAATGTATGTATATGCTCAGTCATGTCCAACTCTTTAAGACCCCATAGACTATAGCCTGCCAGGCTCCTCTGTCCATGGAATTATCCCTACAAGAACACTGGAGTGGGTTGCCATTTCCTCCTCCAGAGGGGAACTTCTTGACCCAGGGATTTAGCTTGCATTTCCTGAGGCTCCTGCATTGGCAGGCAAATTCTTTACCACTGAACCACCTGGGAAGCCCCTTGCCTATTATTGAGCTTCCTCTAAATAGAATCACAATGTACATAGTCTTTGGTATATGGCTCCTTTTATTCATTGTTGTCTGTGAGATATATTCAAATTTTTATGTGCAGTGGTAGTTTGTTCTTTTTTATCGCTGCATAATTCTCCCTTGTCCCTGATGCTGGGAAAGATTGAGGGCAGAAGAGGGCATCAGAGAATAAGATGGCTGGAGGACATCACCAATGCAGTGAACATGAACTTGGGCAAACTTCTGGAGATGGTGAGGGACAGGAAAGCCTGGCTTGCTGCAGTCCGTTGAGTCACAAAGAGTCAGATACAACTTGGCAAATGAACAACAACAACAACAACAACAACAAATTCTCCATTGTATGAATGTGAGTGAAGTCGCTCAATCATGTCTGACTCTTTGCAACCCCATGGATTGTAGCCTACCAGGTTCCTCCATCCATGGGATTTTCCAGGCAAGAGTACTGGAGTGGGTTGCCATTTCCTTCTCCAGAGCATCTTCCCAACCAAGGGATTGAACCCGGGTCTCTCACATTGTAGGCAGACACTTTACTGTCTGAACCACCAGGGAAGTCCACCATTGTATGAATATATCATGATATTTCACAATTTATTTTTGATTCTAATGTTGATGGACTTTTGGGTTGTTTCAATTTTAGGGGCTATTATGAATAGTGTTTCTATGAACATTTGTGTGTTTGGCCTAATGTTTTTTGGTGGACATATGTTCTCATTCTTGATGTGAGGAATATATATATATGTATATATATGCTGTATCATAAGATACTTTTATTCTAAGTTTTATAGATGCTGCCAAATTGTTTTATATTCCCATCATCAAGAAGAGTGTTAGAGTTCTGGTTTCTCTACTTTATTATTTTCTTTTCATTTTTATTTTATTTATTTTTATTGGAGTATAGTTGCTTTACAATGTTGTGTTAGTTTCTGCTGTGTAACATATTTATACGTATTTCCCCTCCCTCTGGAGCCTCCCTCCCACTCTCTAGTTAATTATTAATGCTTGCTATATCAATCTTTTCTGTTTTAGTATTCTCATGTGTAAATAATGAAGACACTTTAAATTATGAGAAGGGAAAATATATGTCTGCATAAATATTATTTAAATAATTTTTCTTGGAATATAGTTACTATACAATGTTGTGTTAGTTTCTGCTTTACAGCAAAGTGAATCAGTTATACATATATGTATAGCCTCTATTTTTTAGATTTCCTTCCCATTTAGGTTGCCACAGAGAAGTGAATAGAATTCCTGTACTATACAATAGGTACTCATTCTGCTCAGTTGCTCAGTTGTGTCTGACTCTGCAACCCTATGTACTGTAGCCTGACAGGCTCCTCTGTCCATGGGATTTTTCTGGTAAGAATACTGGAATGGATTACCATTTTCTCCTCCAGGGAATCTTCCTGACTCAGGGATTGAACCCGCATCTCCTGTGTCTCCTTTGTTGCTGGCAGATTCTTTACCACTGAGCTACCAGGGAAGCCCAAGTTCATATTAGTAATCTATTTTATACATAGGAAAGGATAGTGTTAGTTGCTAAGTGATGTCTGACTCTTTGAAACCCCATGGACTGTAGCCTGCCAGGCTCCTCTGTCCATGGGATTCTCCAGACAGGAATACTGGAGTGGGTTGCCATTTCCTTCTCCAAGGGATCTTCCTAACCCAGGGATCAAACCTGGGTCTCCTGCATTGTAGATGGATTCTTTACCATCTGAGCCACCAGTGAAGCCCTATTTCTTACAGAGTAGTGTACATATGTCAGTCCAATCTCCAGTCCATTTGACTCCACTTCCCCCCTTGGCATCCATAAGTTTGTTTTCTGCATTTGTGTCTGTATTTCTGCTTTGCAAATATGTTCATTTTTACTATTTTTCTAGATTCCACATATAAGTGATATTATATGATTAAAAAAATCTTTTTGACGTATGTTACTCTTTATGACAGTCTCCAGGTCTATTCACATCTCTGCTAATGGCACAATTTTGTTCCTTTTTATTGCTGCATAGTATTCCCTTGTATATATGTACCACACCTTCTGTATCCATTCCTTGTGGATGGACATTTAGGTTGCTTCCCTGTCCTGGCTATTGTAAATAGTGTTGCAATGAACCTTGGGCTGCATGAATCTTTTTGAGTTCTGTTTTTCTCATAGTATATGCCCAGTAGTAGGATTGCTGGGTCTATAGTAGTTCTATTTTTAGGTTTTGAGGAACCTGCATACTTTTCTCCATAGTGGCTGTACCAATTTACACTTCCACCAACAATATAGGAATGCACCCTCTCCAGCATGTTTTGTTTGTAGATTTTTTGATGATAGCCATACTGACTAGTGTGAAGTGATACCTCATTGTAGTTCTGACTTGTATTTCTCTAACGATTAGTGATTAGTGGACTTCCCGGATAGCTCAGTTGGTAAAGAATCTGCCTGCAATGCAGGAGACCCTGGTTTGATTCCTGGTTCAGGAAGATCTGCTGGAGAAGGTTTAGGCTACCCACTTCAGTATTCTTGGGCATCCCTTTTGGCTCAGCTGGTAAAGATTCTACCTGCAGTGGGAGAGACCTGGATTTGATCCCTGGGTTGGGGAGATCCCCTGGAGAAGGGAAAGACTACCCACTAGACATATGGATGGCTAACAAACACATGAAAAGATGCTCAACATCACTCATTTTCAGAGAAATGCAAATCAAAACCACAATGAGGTACCATTTCACACCAGTCAGAATGGCAGCGATCCAAAAGTCTACAAGCAATAAATGCTGGAGAGGGTGTGGAGAAAAGGGAACCCTCTTACACTGTTGGTGGGAATGCAAACTAGTACAGACACTATGGAGAACAGTGTGGAGATTCCCTAAAAAACTGCAAATAGAACTGCCTTATGACCCAGCAATCCCACTGCTGGGCATACACACCAAGGAAACCAGAATTGAAAGAGACCCCGATGTTCATCGCAGCACTGTTCATAATAGCCAGGACATGGAAACAACCTAGATGTCCATCAGCAGATGAATGGATAAGAAAGCTGTGGTATATACACAATGGAGTATTCCTCAGCCATTAAAAAGAATACCTTTGAATCAGTTCTAATGAGGTGGATGAAACTGGAGCCAATTATACAGAGTGAAGTACGCCAGAAAGAAAAACACCAACACAGTATACTAACACATATATATGGAATTTAGAAAGATGGTCATGATAACCCTGTATGCGAGACAGCAAAAGAGACACAGATGTATAGAACGGACTTTTAGACTCTGTGGGAGAGGGAGAGGGTGTGATGATTTGGGAGAATGGCATTGAAACATGTATACTATCAGGTAAGAAACGAATCGCCAGTCTATGTTCGATACAGGATACAGGATGCTTGGGGCTGGTGCACGGGGATGATCCAGAGAGATGATATGGAGTGGGAGGTGGGAGGGGGTTTCAGGATTGGGAACTCATGTACACCCGTGGTTGATTCATGGCAATATATGGGAAAACCAATACAGTATTGTAAAACAAAATAAAGCAAAAATAAAAATTTAAAACAAACAAACAAACAAAAACAACCCTGAAAAAAAATAAAATTAAATAGGAGTCCAGAAAAGAGTACATGTGAACTGGAACCAAGAAGTAATATTTGTTTTCTTTCTAATTATTCATAAAATACCCTATAAGAAATATCTCTAGAATTCAATGATTTAATAAATAATGTAAAAAGATTAATATCTATTCAAAACATTAATAAATTTAAAATATGGAATACAAAGTATCTAGCATAAATAGTAAGTTTACAGTGAAAGTTAATTGAATAAAATTTAGCAAATTATAAGGATTATAATTTTTTAAAAAACTTATGAGATAGTGAAATTATGTCTCTTAAGGCTTGTATCATATAAAACTGAATTACCAATAAATCATCAGTTTTCCTTAAGAAAAAAAAAAAAGAAGTGTTCTTCATATGTTTTACTTTAAGAGTTTTGTAGTGTCTGGCTTTACATTTAGGTCTGTGATTCATTTAAACTTTATTTTGGGGTATGGTATTAGGGAGTGGTCTGAATTTATTCTTTAATACATAGTTGTTCAGTTTTATCAGCACCACTTATTGAATAGACTGTCTTTTCTCCATTGTATATTCTTTCCTCTTTTTCATAGATTAGGTGACTATAGGTACATGGGTTTATCATGGGGCTTTCTGTCCTGATGCATTGACCTATATTTCTGTTTTTGTGCCTGTACCATACTGTTTTGATTGCTGTAACTCTGTAGTACAGTCTAAGTCAGGGAACTTGATTCCTCCAGCTCCGTTTTTCTTTCTCTAGTTACTTTGGCCATTTGGGGTCTTTTGTGTTTTATACAAATTGCAAATTTTTTGTTCTAATTATGCGAAAAATACCATTGGTAATTTGATAGATATTGTATTGAATCTGTAGATTGCTTTGAGTAGTATAGCCATTTCACAATATTGATGCTTCCATTCAAAGAATGGCAGTACTACCCATTTTATGTATTAAAAAAATTATTTTTATTTTTTAACAGCAAAAACATTTTTTATTGGGGTATAGCCAGTTAACAAGATTGTGGTAATTTCAAATGAAGAGCGAAGGGACTCAGCCATATATATACATGTATCCATTCTCCCTCAAACCTCCCTCTCATCCAGGCTGGCATATAATATTGAGCAGAGTTCCATGTGCCATAAAATTGGCTTTTGTTGATTATCCATGTTAAATATAGCAGTGTGCACATGACCTTCCCAAAGTCTGTAACTATCCCTTCCCCTCTGGCAACCATGAGCTTTTTCTATGAGTCTCTTTCTTTTTTGTGAATAGGTCCATTTGTATCATTTCTTTTTGTATTCTGCATATAAGGGATATCATATGATATTTCTCTTTGTCTCTCTGACTTACTTCACTCAGTGTGACAATCTCTAGGTCTGTGCATGTTGCAGCAAATGGCATTATTTCATTCTTCTTAATGACTGAGTAATATTCCATTGTGTATATGTACCACATTTTCTTTATCCACTCCTCTGTTGATAGACATTTAGGTTGTTTCCATGTCTATTGTAAACAGTGCTGCAATGAATATTGGGGTGCATGTATCTTTTGGGCCATGTTTTTCTCTGGATATATGCCCAGGAGTGGGATTGCAGGGTCATATGGTAGCTCTGTATTAGTTTTTTAAGGAACATCCATAATGTTCTCTATAGTGGCTGTGCCAATTTACATTCCCACCAACAGTGCAGGAGGGCTCCCTTCTCTCCACATCATCTCCAGTATTTGTTTGTGGATTTTTTGATGATAGGCATTATAACCAGTGTGAGATGTTATCTCATTGTAGTTTTTTTAATGAATTAATTTATTTTAATTGGAGGCTAATTACTTTGCAATATTGTAGTGGTTTTCGCCATACATTGACATGAATCAGCCATGGGTGTACATGTGTCCCCCATCCTGAAACCCCTTCCTACTTCCCTCCCCATCCCAATCCTCAGGGTTGTCCCAGTGTACCAGCCCTGAGTGCCCAGTCTCATGCATTGAACCTGGACTGGCGATCTATTTCACATATGGTAATATACATGTTTCAGTGCTATTCTCTCAAATCATCCCACCCTCTCCTCCCACAGATTTGATTTTCATTTCTCTAATAACTAGCAGTGTTGAACATCTTTTCGTGTGCCTATTGGCCATCTGGATGTCCTCTTTAGAGAAATGTCTACTCAGGTCTTCTGCCCATTTTTTGACTGAGTTGTTTATTTTGATGCTATTAAGTGTCATAAGCCATTTGTCAACTTTGGAGACTATTCCCTTATCAGTCACATCATTTGCAAATATTTTCTCCCAATCTGTGTGTTGTCTTTTCGTTTTATTTTTCCTTTGCTGTGAAAAAGCTTTTGAGTTTAAGTAGGTCCCATTTGTTTATTTATGCTTTTCTTTCCATTATTCTGGGAGGTAGATTGAAAAAGATACTGCTGTGATTTATGTCAGAGAGTGTTCTGCATATGTTTTCCTCTAAGAGTTTTATAGTGTCTGATCTAACATTTAGATCTTTTATTCATTTTGAACTTATTTTTGTGTATGGAGTTAATGAATGATCTAATTTCATTTTGTTACATGTGACTGTACCCGTTTTTTAGAAGAGTTTGAGAAGGATAAATATTAACTCTTCTCTAAATATTTGATACAATTTGCCTGTGAAGCCATCTGGTCTTGAACTTTTGCTTGTTGGAAGATTTTTAATCACAGTTTCAGTTTCATTAATTGTAATTGGTCTGTTCATATTTTTATTTCTTCCTAGTCCAGTTTTGGAAGCTCTTTCAAAGAACTTGTCCGTTCCTTCCAGGTTGTCATTGTTATTGGCATATAGTTTCTTATGATCCTTTGTATTTCTTTGTTATCAGTTGTAAGTTTTCTTTTTTCATTTCTAATATTATTGATTTGAATCCTCTCTCATTTTTCTTGATGAATATAGTTAAAGATTTTATTTATTTTATCTACTCAGAAAACCAGACCAGTTTCATTGGTCTTTGCTATCATTTTCTTCATTTCTATTCCATTTATTTCTGCTCTGATCTTTATGATTCTTTTTCCTTCTACTAGGTTTGAGTTTTGTTTTTTCTTCTTTCTCTAGTGGTTAGGTTGTTTATTTGAGATTTTTCTTGTTTCTAGAGGTGAGATTGTATTGCTTAGGGATTTTTAAATACAGAAATTTTTTTTCAGTGAGGATCTATATGTGATAGCCTGATATTGACTGCACAGTCCCCAAGGTGGGAAGAACCAGTATCCTACTCAGTGTCATCATTTCTCCATGAAAAAGCTCAATGTTATTCACTTTATTTAAATCTTTTCATTTCACCAATTACAACTAAAGCAAACAAATTCCAAAATGACTCTATTTAAACTCATTTGAAACCAGCCTTGTAAGCTGGTGCAGTCCTGGAAGTGAAATATTCAATAATCTTGAAGGATTAATTTGATTAATCTCAATTCTGAATTTTAAACATATACTCACCAGTACAGAGTTTTGCTGTATTTTGTTGATCAATAAGTAGGATATGCATTTTGAAAGTCTATGAAATGTCATAATTGGATATTCTCAAACTTCATTCCTTTAAGCTACATGTATTTCTCAGTTGGATATAAAAAGAGAATACATTAATCACTGTGGCTACTATATCAGGGTATTATTATTTTATTTCTTCTTCTTCATTCTTCCCAAAATGTTTTTTATTTTATTTTATTTTTTTTCTTTTATTAAATTTTTATTTTTGCTTTATTTTACTTTACAATACTGTATTGGTTTTGCCATACATTGACATGAATCCACCACGGGTGTACATGCGTTCCCAAACATGAACCCCCCTCCCACCTCTCTCCCCATAACATCTCTCTGGGTCATCACCATGCACCAACCCCAAGCATGCTGTATCCTGCATTGGACATAGACTGGCGATTCGATTCTTACATGATAGTATACATGTTTCAATGTCATTCTCCCAAATCATCCTACCCTCTCCCTCTCCCTCTGAGTCCAAAAGTCCGCTATACACATCTGTGTCTTTTTTGCTGTCTTGCATACAGGGTCATCATTGCCATCTTTCTAAATTCCATATATATGTGTTAGTATACTGTATTGTTGTTTTTTCTTTCTGGCTTACTTCACTCTATATACACACCGAGGAAACCAAAATTGAAAGAGACACAGGTACCCCAATGTTCATCGCAGCACTGTTTATAATAGCCAGGACATGGAAACAACCTAGATGTCCATCAGCAGATGAATGGACAAGAAAGCTGTGGTACATATACACAATGGAGTATTACTCAGCCAAAATGTTTTTTAAAACTAGATGACATTGGGGTACATGTGTCTCTTTCAATTCTGGTTTCCTCGGTGTGTATGCCCAGCAGTGGGATTGCTGGATCATATGGCAGTTCTATTTGCAATTTTTTAAGGAATCTCCACACTGTTCTCCATAGTGTCTGTACTAGTTTGTATTCCCACCAACAGTGTAAGAGGGTTCCCTTTTCTCCACACCCTCTCCAGCATTTATTGCTTGCAGACTTTTGGATCGCAGCCATTCTGACTGGTGTGAAGTGGTACCTCATTGTGGTCTTGATTTGCATTTCTCTGAAAATGAGTGATGCTGAGCATCTTTTCATGTGTTTGTTAGCCATCCATATATTTTCTTTGGTGAAATGTCTATTTAGTTCTTTGGCCCACTTTTTGACTGGGTTGTTTATTTTTCTGGAGTTGAGCTGCGTAAGTTGCTTGTATATTTTTGAGATTAGTTGTTTGTCAGTTGCTTCATTTGCTATTATTTTCTCCCATTCTGAAGGCTGTCTTTTCACCTTGCTTATAGTTTCCTTTGTTGTGCAGAAGCTTTTAATTTTAATTAGATCCCATTTGTTTATTTTTGCTTTTATTTCCAGTATTCTGGGAGATGGATCATAGAGGATCCTGCTGTGATTCATGTCGGAGAGTGTTTTGCCTAAGGTCTCCTCTAGGACTTTTATAGTTTCTGGTCTTACATTTAGATCTTTAATCCATTTGGAGTTTATTTTTGTGTGTGGTATTAGAAAGTGATCTGGTTTCATTCTTTTATAAGTGGTTGACCAGTTTTTCCAGCACCACTTGTTAAAGAGATTGTCTTTCCTCCATTGTATATTCTTGCCTGCTTTGTTGAAGATAAGGTGTCCATAGGTGTGTGGATGTATCTCTGGGCTTTCTATTTTGTTCCATTGATCTATATTTCTGTCTTTGTGCCAGTACCATACTGTCTTGATGACTGTGGCTTTGTAAAAATAAAGTAAAAATAAAAATTAAAAAAAAAAACCAACAACTAGATGACAGTGAAGAGATACTCTGTCAGCCTTAATTTTCTGATCATTACCTCTTTAAGAGAGATTATTTTTCATCTGCTGATTATCTTGATGTGATAGGTTGCCCACTACTTGAAGTGGATTTTTACAGAGGCAGAGGATATTTTCTTTGATGTTTTTACCACTCAGGGTTTCTTCCAAGAAATATGTGTTCTCCACTGTCTCTTGTTATATTTTTCAATCTATCAGAATAAATCTAGAATTATAGCATATAAAGAGGAGATATTTGAAAAATACCTGATCATTGTTTATGAAGGCTAATGTATAATATTCCATCAGGTCATAAATTAACCATGAGGTGGCATTGTTTTCAGAGTCATGGAATCTATTACATTTTTCTGTCTGGAACCACCAGGTTATTTACATTTTCACCCCATCTTCATAACATTAGGCAATTGGCAGTATTTTTGTAGCATTAGGTTTAATATTTGCTAAAATTTTTGTGTCAATAATTTAGAATAATTCATTTTTACTTTATCATATGTCAATATCTGCCTATCTGGGAGATTCAGTGAATGTTACAGTATATTATATTTTAAGATTGATTATCTTGTTTTAATAAAAGAGTTTAATCTGTTATTAGCTCCTAAGAGAGGTCACATTGCAAAGCCACTCAAGAGCATTGCTTACATCATTGTGAGTTTATTCTATGTCTACATTGAATGCAAAAAGAGAATAGAAGTCTTTCTATTGTATAATCACCCTCTGAGTCAATTACTTATCCTAATACTACTAATACTGAATAAATATCTTAGAAAGATATGGTTATAACCAATTCATAGATTTAGCAAGAAAAGATTTGATTAGACTGAGGCTGATGTTGTAGCAGATGGAAGACTGAAATAGCTGGCAGAACATTTCTAATCTTATTGCTATCTGTGTAACATTATGCAAGTCATTAGCTCCCTCAATCTTAGCTTCTGCATCTGTAAAAGAAGGAGAAATATTTATTCTTATTATCTTATATGTCTATCATAAGCAATAAAAAGATTTACAAATTTTAAGCACTTTGCAAACATAGTACGGTTACTAGGATTTTACATATTTAAGTTATAGAGATTGCTACTAAAATTTTTACAGGAAGAGAAGAAAATTTTATTTCTGTTGAGTACACATTATATATGATAACTGGCATAACCATAGAACAGAAAACAGAAAAATACATTCGTACCTTGTGTTATATACTTTATACAATTTTAATTATTTAATAAAGTTTTGCATTGTCAGTAAGAGTTAGTCTCATAAAGGATTTAAGGCAAGACTATAAGAACAAAATTAATATTGTAGAAAATAATATAGGATATAACGTGATAAAACCAGTAAAGCAAAAATATTGTTTTAACTGTCTTACTTTGAGGAAATATTAAAAAAAAAAAAAACTCACTATGAATTCTCCACCACCAATTCTTGCCATCCATGGCAGGGAGTTAAAGTAAATGTGAAAATTCAAGATGATCAAAGAAAAGCAAATTAAAATGTCATTAGCAGGATCATGTATATATAATGGCTAGTTATGTTTGACAACTGATTATCTATTATTTTGGTACTATTTCAGGAGGAATATCAAATACTTGCATATCACTTGGATATTTCTAGCTCAGAGTATTGTTTTGTTCTAGGGAAATGGGTTCATGATGTTATATGGATATATACAATTAACTGGAGTTATAAAACCAATTATTAAAGATATTACATATTTTATGACTGTACTCTTTCATCATTTTACATTTTTTCTCACTTTGTTCATTTTAGGTTAATATAAATTCTGAACATGTTATCTGAATTCTAAACATTCTTATTATAATCTCCTTGTATAGGTAACTACAAAGTTCTTACAAAGAAATTAGATACACCATTCTGAAAAACATTTAATTGGTTTTTAAATTAATGTCACTGAAAAATCTCTGCAATATAATAATTCAGTGAATCCATAGTAATTTGACACCAAATAAAGAGCTTATAGTATTGATCTCTCTGGGTTATTACATTTGCTTTTAAAGGTAAATTAAGCATTAACACCTGAGGCTACAGGATTGATCATAACAGTGTCGTTGTAAAAGCCTCACTGCCGTTGGTTTACTTCTAAGATCAAATAAAAGGCAGCCTACCTTTGACTCAGGTGATTAACTTACTAGAGCACCAATGTGAGGTTTCCAGTTAGTTTCAACAAGGTACATTTCCCTGTAAGATTTCTGACTCCTAACTTGTACAGTTACCTTTCCAGTTATGTGATGTATCTTAATTTGCTGTGAATATTAAAAATATATCATTAAAAGAATTTATATAAAGCACATTGTCTATTGAAAATAGATATATACTTTAAATGAATCTTGAAGATGATCTGTCTTCACAGTCTCATAGAAGTATCAAAGATGTAAAAGCAGAAAATTTTATCTGTTTCACTAAATGAAGAAATATTTTAGCCTGTTTTCAGACTTCTCATTCACTGACCATCTTGTCACCTCTTAAATGACTACTTCCTAAATTCCCTTGTATTAAACTGTCTTTTCCCAGATGATTAATATGTGTTGCTTGTTTTGCAAGTTGATATGCAACTCTAAGAATTTCTTAAAAAAAAAAAAACTTCAAACAAGACTAGCAAGATTAAAATTTAACATCTAAATAGCCCTGGAAAATAGAGTTGTAAACCAATTTTGACGTCAGAGGTAAATAATAGTTTTCATGGCATCAGTTTAAGAGTTCTAAAGGAAGTTAGGATAAATGTGACACAGAGGAATGTGCTACTCGTCAGCAAAAAATTTTTAACATTTACCCTCTATTTGCATTTGTCTTTAATTTAAGAACCAGATGGATTTTCAAACCCAGGAAGCTCTGAGGTGGATGGAAAGATAAAGAAAGGCTAAATTCATAAACACTATACAAGTCATCCAGAAATGTGGTTGGACCCTTCATGTTTACTGTGTTAGGGAGGCTATTCTAATAAGGAGGTGACAGATATTTGCAGATTATGTTATCTGTGCTTTTGACACTCTGGTCAGTATACTTCTTATATTTACAGAGAAATATATTAAATTGTAAGAAAAGTTATGACCAACCTAGATAGCATATTCAAAAGCAGAGACATTACTTTGCCGACTAAGGTCCGTCTAGTCAAGGCTATGGTTTTTCCTGTGGTCATGTATGGATGTGAGTATTGGACTGTGAAGAAGGCTGAGCGCCAAAGAATTGATGCTTCTGAACTGTGGTGTTGGAGAAGACTCTTGAGACTCCCTTGGACTGCAAGGAGATCCAACCAGTCCATTCTAAAGGAGATCAGCCCTGGGATTTCTTTGGAAGGAATGATGCTAAAGCTGAAACTCCAGTACTTTGGCTACCTCATGCGAAGAGTTGACTCATTGGAGAAGACTCTGATGCTGGGAGGGATTGGGGGCAGGAGAAGAAGGGGACGACAGAAGATGAAATGGCTGGATGGCATCACAGACTTGATGGACGTGAGTCTGAGTGAACTCCGGGAGTTGGTGATGGACAGGGAGGCCTGGCGTGCTGCGATTCATGGGGTCACAAAGAGTCAGACACGACTGAGTGACTGAACTGAACAAATATTTTGTATAATTGATTAGATTTTCAAGTGATCTCTATGAATATTTTAAGTCAAGGGATACTAAGTTGAAAAGAATCAACTGTAAGAGCAATCCCTGGATATAAGGGGGACGTTAAAAGTTTTTTAGATGATCAGCTTTAATCAAAATATATTTTACTTTGAATACAGTATCTACATTTCAAAACATGGGGAAATTAGGCTCTCTGACAGGTGGCTAATATTTCCTAACACGTTTAAATGAATTTTAGCATATATTCTAGATGATCCTTGTACAACAGGTATGTGTAACAGCATCACTTTAATATTCTTCTGTCTACTTCAGAGTAAGGCAGATATAATATTCAGAATTGTTGCTGACTGCCTAAACATAAATGACCGTTTATTCATCTTTTCTTTCTCTTATTCATTACCTTCCTAGAAACTTGAGATTCTCATGTGATGCTCTCTTTCTTTGGGGTTCACTCTTCAGTACTTTTTGAAAAGCAATTAAAAGCCTTATTTCAGTATCTAATTTATACCATATGCCAAATTCAAAATTGATAGCCAAGAATAAAACTCAGCTTTAGCAAAGAAGCTTTTAACAAAGAATCCTTGTATCTATTCCAGTGACTTCCCAATGGTAATTAAATAATTTCTTGATTTGCTATTTCTGCAGTTCTCAGCAAATAAATTTTCTCTACTTAGTTTTTCTTGCATTCCCAAGAACTAAAGCACTCATTAATGAAAGGAAGAAAGGAAAGCAAGTACAATGTAAGGTACACTGCCAAGTTTGTGGTTTGGTATTCAAATATATATGCGAGGGAGGAGGTTTGTAAAACAAAAATTGTGGAAATATATTTTCAGTTTGTTTAAAGAACTCACAAAAGAAGTTGTTGTTTTTTTTTTTTTTCCTGAGATAAAGATGAAAAATGCACACAGGGAGAGGTGGTGCCATTAGCTCTACTGTTGGGACTGAGAGATCAGTACTGAAGTGCCATCAGGGCAGGGAAGCAGCAGCTTCAGTAATGGAGAGACATCTGGGGGAAAGATTACTCTATCACAGTGATGGGTTCCTCAGTTCAGTTCAGGCAATCAGTCATGTCCGACTCTTTGCGACCCCATGAATCGCGGCATGCCAGGCCTCCCTGTATATCACCAACTCTCGAAGTTCACTCAGACTCACGTCCATCAAGTCCATGATGCCATCCAGCCATCTCATCCTCAGTCGTCCCCTTCTCCTCCTGCCTCCAATCCCTCCCAGCATCAAAGTCCTTTCCAATGAGTCAACTCGTTTTATGAGGTGGCCAAAGTACTGGAGTTTCAGCTTTAGCATCATTCCTTCCAAAGAAATCCCAGGGCTGATCTCCTTTAGAATGGACTGGTTGGATCTCCTTGCAGTCCAAGGGAGTCTCAAGAGTCTTCTCCAACACCACAGTTCAAAAGCATCAATTCTTCGGTGCTCAGCTTTCTTCACAGTCCAACTCTCACATCCATACATAACTACTGGAAAAACCATAGCCTTGACTAGATGGACCTTAGTCAGCAAAGTAATGTCTCTGCTTTTGAATATGCTATCTAGGTTGCTCATAACTTTTCTTCCAAGGAGTAAGCGTCTTTTAATTTCATGGCTGCAATCACCATCTGCAGTGATTTTGGAGCCCCCCAAAATAAAGTCTGACACTGTTTCCACTGTTTCCCCATCTATTTCCCATGAAGTGATGGGACTGGATGCCATGATCTTTGTTTTCTGAACGTTGAGCTTTAAGCCAACTTTTTCACTCTCCTCTTTCACTTTCATCAAGAGGCTTTTTAGTTCCTCTTCACTTTCTGCCATAAGGGTGGTGCCATCTGCATATCTGAGGTTATTGATATTTCTCCCGGTTGCTAGCTTGTTATAAATCAAAGATTGTTCTTTCCTGCCACTGAAATGAGCAGCTCTTTCTCCTTTCCAGAATGAAATGTCAGACAGAGACAGAAAACAGATGAAAACAAAAAAAGTAGGAGAACATTATGTCTTTAACATAAATCTCCAGGAGGGGCAGAAAGACGGTGCAGTGCCAACCTCCAATTTAAACACGAGGTGAAGAAAATGCTCCCTTTTAATAATTCCTTCTCATCCTAGCAAGCAGAATAGGTAAGTGATGATAAAAATTCTCTACTTGATTTGATGTAATTTAGTTCTTAATTAAAAATATCAGAAACAAAAATTTTAAAGAATTCACACTTTTGGTTTAGCATGAAAGATATGTTGGGTTGGAATGACATTCAGTTATAAGAAGGTACTCTATGTAGTAAAATGTATAGAGCCCAGGTCTCGATTTCTGGCTAACTGTGTTTCTACATCAGTAACCCTGCAATTTTAAGTAAGCTACTTATCATCCTTTTTGAGTGTAGTTCTCCTGATCAGTAAATTGTGAAGATAAATTACAGGGAAAATTCCTGGGATGACATGTAAAAAGAACCAAGCACAGTGCTTTGTGCAGTATAACTAGTTGAAAAATGTTAGTCTCTTTCCCTTTCCACTAGGCTGATAACTTACATAGCCATCATTTCTGGTTATTTTTAAAAATTAATATTATGTCATCAATATAATATAATCTATATACATATATATATATATATATATATATATATATATATATATATATATAAAACCAAGTTACCAAAACCGATAGCATTTTTAATAAACAAAATGAAATTTACTTAATTTACAGAAGAAAAAATTCTAACAAAGTATCTAGAGTAAATTTGTAATATGAGGAGGATGGTAGCTTTATTTATCATCATTTTAGCCACATATTGGTTTTAAATGACCTGCCTAAAACTGCAGAGAGATTATTAGCAGAGTTAGAAATGAGCAGAGAATTGTTTTTCTTTCCATCCAGCGCAATCTTGTTTGATTTATATGATTTGTAACTGGGCAAGCTAGATTCACATAGGGATTTTCCTTAAAATAAAAAAGACTCAGGTATCTCTTTTAGGAAAACAGGAAAAGCATCAGGAAATCCTAACTGATCTACATATAAATTAGTCATCATACTTTTCAGCCAAATTATGCCAAATTTTTACTCCTGGAAGATTAACATGTTGTTCCGTGATCTACTCTATTATTAGAAAAGTAATGTCATGATTTGATTTAGGTCATACCTGAATGGTCTAGTGGTTTTCCCTACTTTCTTCAATTTAAGTCTGAATTTGGCAATAGGAGTTCATGATCTGAGCCACAGTCAGCTACTGGTCTTGTTTTTGTTGACTGTATAGAGCTTCTCCATCTTTGGCTGCAAAGAATATAATCAGTCTGATTTCGGTGTGGATCATCTGGTGATGTCCATGTGTAGAGTCTTCTCTTGTGTTGTTCGAAGAGGGTGTTTGCTATGACCAGTTCATTATCTTGGCAAAATTCTATTAGTCTTTGCCCAGCTTCATTCCGTATTCCAAGGCCAAATTTGCCTGTGACTCCAGGTGTTTCTTGACTTCCTACTTTTGCATTCCAGTCCCCTGTAATGAAAAGGACATCTTTTTGGGGTGTTAGTTCTAAAAGGTCTTGTAGGTCTTCAAAGAACCGTTCAACTTCAGTTTCTTCAGCGTTACTGGTTGGGGGATAGACTTGGATTACTGTGATATTGAGTGGTTTGCCTTGGAAACGAATAGAGATCATTCTGTCATTTTTGAGATTGCATCCAAGTACTGCATTTTGGACTCCTCTGTTGACCATGATGGCTACTCCATTTCTTCTGAGGGATTCCTGCCCGCAGTAGTAGATATAATGGTCATCTGAGTTAAATTCACCCATTCCAGTCCATTTTAGTTTGCTGATTCCTAGAATGTTGACGTTCACTCTTGCCATCTCCTCTTTGACCACTTCCAATTTGCCTTGATTCATGGACCTGACATTCCAGGTTCCTATTCAGTATTGCTCGTTAGAGCATCGGACCTTGCTTCTATCACCAGTCACATCCACAGCTGAAGTGAGAAATAGATTTAAGGGCCTAGATCTGATAGATAGAGTGCCTGATGAACTATGGAATGAGGTTCGTGACATTGTACAGGAGACAGGGATCAGGACCATCCCCATGGAAAACAAACGCAAAAAAGCAAAATGGCTCTCTGGGGAGGCCTTACAAATAGCTGTGAAAAGAAGAGAAGTGAAAAGCCAAGGAGAAAAGGAAAGATATAAACCTCTGAATGCAGAGTTCCAAAGAATAGCAAGAAGAGATAAAAAAGCCTTCTTCAGTGATCAATGCAAAGAAATAGAGGCAAACAACAGAATGGGAAAGACTAGAGATCTCTTCAAGAAAATTAGAGATACCAAGGGATCATTTCATGCAAAGATGGGCTCGATAAAGAACAGAAATGGTATGGACCTAACAGAAGCAGAAGATATTAAGAAGAGGTGGCAAGAATACACAGAAGAACTGTATAAAAAGGATATTCATGACCCAGATAATCATGATGATGTGATCACTCATCTAGAACCAGATATCTTGGAATGTGAAGTCAAGTGGGCCTTAGAAAGCATCACTACGAACAAAGCTAGTGGAGGTGATGGAATTCCTGTAGAGCTATTTCAAATCGTGAAAGATGATGCTGTGAAAATGCTGCACTCAATATGCCAGCAAACTTGGAAATCTCAGCAGTGACCACAAGACTGGAAAAGGTCAGTTTTCATTCCAATCCCAAAGAAAGGCAATGCCAAAGAATGCTCAAACTGCAGCACAATTGCACTCATCTCACACGCTAGTAAAGTAATGCTCAAACTTCTCCAAGCCAGGCTTCAGCACTATGTGAGCCGTGAACTTCCAGATGTTAAAGCTGGCTTTTGAAAAGGCAGAGGAACCAGAGATCAAATTGCCAACATCCGCTTGACCAAGGAAAAAGCAAGAGAGTTCCAGAAAAACATTTATTTCTGCTTTATTGACTGTGCCAAAGCCTTTGACTGTGTGGATTGCAATAAACTGTAGAAAGCTCTGAAAGAGGTGGGAATACCAGACCACCTGACTTGCTCTTGAGAAATCTGTATGCAGGCCAGGAAGCAACAGTTAGACCTGGACATGGAACAACAGACTGGTTCCAAATAGGAAAAGGAGTACATCAAGGCTGTATATTGTCACCCTGCTTATTTAACTTCTATGCAGAGTACATCATGATAAATGTTGGACTGGAAGAAACACAAGCTGGAATCAAGATTGCCGGGAGAAATATCAATCACCTCAGATATGCAGATGACCCCACCCTTATGGCAGAAAGTGAAGAGGAACTAAAGAGCCTCTTGATGAAAGTGAAAGAGGAGACTGAAAAAGTTGGCTTAAAGCTCAACATTCAGGAAACGAAGATCATGGTATCTGGTCCCATCACTCCATGGGAAATAGATGGGGAAACAGTGTCAGACTTTATTTTTTTGGGCTCCAAAATCACTGCAGATGGTGAGTGCAGCCATGAAATTAAAAGACGCTTACTCCTTGGAAGAAAAGTTATGTCCAACCTAGATAGCATATTGAAAAGCAGAGACATTACTTTGCCGACTACGGTCCATCTAGTCAAGGCTATGGTTTTTCCATTGGTCATGTATGGATGTGAGAGTTGGACTGTGAAGAAGGCTGAGTGCTGAAGAATTGATGCGTTTGAACTGTGGTGTTGGAGAAGACTCTTGAAAGTCCCTTGGACTGCACGGAAATCCAATCATTCCATTCTGAAGGAGATAAACCCTGGGATTTCTTTGGAAGGAATGATGCCAAAGCTGAAACTCCAGTACTTGGCCACCTCAAGAGAAGAGTTGACTCATTGGAAAAGACTTTGATGCTGGGAGGGACTGGGGGCATGAGAAGAAGGGGACGACAGAGGATGAGATGGCTGGATGGCATCACTGACTTGATGGACGTGAGTCTGAGTGAACTCTGGGAGATGGTGATGGACAGGGAGGCCTGGCATTCACGGGGTCGCAAACAATCAGACACAACTGAGCGACTGAACTGAACTGAACTGAATGTCATAATTTCCTCTCCAATATGAGAATTATTGTAAAATTATGGGAAAAAATTCTTGTAAAATGACATGTTAAGACAGAAGTTCTCAAAATATGGTTTAAGATATGCCTAGGAGCCCCTAAGATACCCCAGGATGTCCAGGAGGTCCACAAGTTTCCTTGCTTTTCCAATTACACGTTTATAAAGCTGAATTTTCCCCCTGTGTTTCATCCAGAACATCATCATGCATTAGAGTGAGTATAGTAGTCGATAAACAATCCATCTCTCTTCTAGATTTACAAAAATGTAAAAGAAAGTCATTCTCACAAAATGTTAGAAAATGTATTTTTTTATTTTTAAAATAAGCTTTTTCATAATATATGTTTTTTTGTTAATATGTATTGGTTTTATTATTGTTATTTTAAATAAATTAATAATTTAGAAAGTGATTCTAAGACCAAAAACCTCTCAGAACTGCTAAAATAAGATACAAGTATTTTTATTTGTATTTAGAGGTTATATCATCTCATAATTTGCATATATATATGTATATATATATAGCCTGATTATAAAAGTAAAATATGTTAGAGACATTTGAGGATCTATAGAAATGCAAATATAAGCCTATATTTCTACCATCCAGAGGTACTGCATAATCTTCCTTCTTTTCTTCTATGCATATATCTACCTATTTATTTAAGCAATATTGTAATTACAGGGTATACATATTTCTCCATTCTTTTTTTATTTAACTTCATATAATTATACTTTTGCAGCGTTTTTTCATAATCTTCAGAAACATGCTCTTTACTAATGATATAATGCTTCCTTATATGTCAACTTTAACATTCTTTTAATAGACATGATGTCATTATAATCTTCATCATCATCTTCATCACTCTTGTCATTATATTCAACACTTATTGAATATTAGTGTTGGTCTAGGCACTGTGCTAAACTCTTAACATGCCTTATTGCATTTAATTCATTTTTAAGGTGTTTAGCTATTTCATCTAGGAAATTATCTTACTTTGTGTCCCTTAAAATCTATCATGAGATGTACTTGACAGATCATATGTAAAAGGGAGTGAAGTATATTGGACCATCTCTTTCTTTTAGTAAATAAGAAGCAAAGGGAAAATGGACTAATTATTACACTCTAATTCATTCTAATGAATGTATCTATATAAAAATATTGTGAGTATGTTTTTTTTTTTTCTGCTTCTATTTGATGTGATTAGCTAAGGCCCTCTCTCCCTCCCCGACCCCCTCTTCAGGATTCCTGGGATGGAGGAATTTGCTCTATTTAGTTTGGCTGGAAATGGCACAGATATGGGTGCAGATCTGGTAGGGACCAGATAGCCTTAAACGCAGAGATTCCACCTCATAAATATGAAGTGTATTGATAATTCCAGTCAACTGTGTTAAGAATGTATTCAAGTGGTTATAAGGCCAATCTGGCAGGAGAATATGGATGGCTCAGGACAAGCTATCCATGAGGGTTGTGGAGTATTAATGACATTTACTACATATTGAACAAAGAATGATAACCCTGTATGTGAGAGACAGATCTATAGAACAATGTTTTGGACTCTGTGGGAGAGGGAGAGGGTGGGATGATTTGGGAGAATGGCATTGAAACATGTATAATATCATATGTGAAACGAATCGCCGGTCCAGGTTTGATGCATGATACTGGATGCTTGGGGCTGGTGCACTGAGACGACCCAGAGGGATGGTATGGGGAGGGAGGAGGGAGGGGGTTTCAGGATGGGGAACACGTGTATACCTGTGGTGGATACATGTTGATGTATGGCAAAACCAATACAATATTTTAAAGTAATTAACCTCCAATTAAAAGAAATAAATTTATATTAAAAAATAGAAGTATTTTCCAAGATAAGGTGCCAACATAGAAATTATGAGTATTGGTTGCCTTATTGTTTATATAGTTCTTTTTGAAATATTTTATCAGAAAGTTATTCATACTTTGTAAACTTGACTTTGGACCTTAGATTTTTTTGAGAGTGTTTAGGCACATTCGAAATGGCTCAGACATGAGGAAACTTAAAGCACATGTTTATTGAAGGGTAAAACTCTGAGAAACAGTTTTCTTTAGCTGAATTTGAAATTTGTTATATTTTGCCCTTTGTCAATGTTACCAGTTAATTTGATTTAACTAGATAAAAAAAGTAAATAAATTTACATTAAAAATAATAATAATAAATAAAAGAAAATTAGACACAAATCAGATTTTGCCTCTCATGTGCATGTGGAATACCATTTGAAATAAGTGATTATTTTTCATTGTGATCAAGATTATATATTATAAATATTTTAAATGCCATATCCTATAGTTTATGCATGTATTTTTTTTTATGTAACTTCTTAAGAGAAAATCAGAATAGAAGTATAGCAGCTAGGAGTAAGAAAGAGTTCTTAAAATCAATGATAAAATGCATGAGGGAACAAGAATGCTTAGTCTAACACATTTTCTTGGGTACGTATTTTTGTGCTATGCTTAACTTCAGAGTTGTATTCTTTGAACAACTTTATAGAATAAAATACTTTTTTCAGAAAATACCATGTTGGTCATGACAAGACTCATCAAACATTTAAATAATGTTATTCAGTACATCATTAAAATACATATACACATTGTTTATTTTAGGTGGTCTATCCCTACATCAGAAATAAAGTGTCATTAATGTGCTGAGTTGAGGAAGTTTTGACTAAACTTTGAATGGGTTTATTATCATCTAATTTTTGAGGAATCTTCTTTTCTTTAAGGAAACTGAAGGGAATTTTTGTTTCTATGGATGATTGTGACATGCACATGTAAATGTGAAATACTTAATGGAATCGTGAATAAATGGGAACAGATTTGTCTGTAAAAAATTAAATAGCAGTATTCTTCGGCTAATATCAAAATCTAATCTAAAATAGTTTAGCCATTTCATACAGGTGACATCTGTGCTTAAATATAATTTTTCTCTCCCTGTTCTGGAGTGACTGTTAATTACTTACACAATATAGTTCAACATTTAGTTAATAAATATGTCAAGCTTTTATCATGGTGTTCTTTTTGAAGAACTGTGAATTTGAAATTAGTTTTAGATTTACAACATGGTGACAGACAGTGCTGTATAAATAGAGGTTAAATACACAATTTACATATTAATTTCATGATTCATTTAATCAGTGATTTATGTGAGTATTGATTGTATTTAATCTCTGTGCTGTAGTTGTTTCAGGCATGACAGACAGAATCACTGTATTAGTAGAGAAGTAATGATGTTTGTATTGAACTACAAAAGTTGAGAGGAAAATGAGAAACATTTGGAAACATAATTCATTATATTTAATACTCTCTGGGAGGCAAGTGAAAAGCAATAATGGATCTTTAAAAGTCTGACAATACTAACATGGGGGAGGAGGGAATTTAACCAACTAGCTCAGTGCCTTGCACATAGTAAGTACTGTAACATTTGTTAAATTGCAGTGACTTAAAGTTGAAGATCATGATATATTTTTGTCTGGATAAAATTTAAGTTTGAGCAGTTTTAAGCAATTTCTTGTAATTAACTTCAGTTAATTAACCTTGTTACCTCACAACAGATACCCACATATTTTTAAGATTCTATTTTTTAATTTTTTACTTCTTTCTTTTTTAATTTTTAAAATATGATCTCACATTTATAGGAGACTTGGAAAATATAGAACAAAGTTATATATAGTTCTACTATATATTACAATCATTTTTAAGTAGATAAATTTAAGATTTTTAGCTGGAATTTCAATATGAAACTCTCAAAAATTAATAAAATGAATAGACAAAAAATAGATATAGTAGACCTGAAAAGCACTATGAACCAATTCAACATAATTAAGATTTATACAATTTTCATGTAACCGCAGGATATAAATTCTATTCAAGTTCCCATAGACTATAAACCAGAAGACACTGGAACATATCCAGGAACATAAAACAAGGTGCAATAATTTCATGGCCTAAAAGTATTGAAATCATACAGAGTCGGTTCTCTTATCACTATGAAATTAGGTTAGAAATCAATATAAAAAATATTTGAAAATAACGCACATATTTTGATCTTTAGTGTGACATTTACCAAGAGAGATCTTTGACTTAGCCATTGAAAGACTCAATAAAGTTAAAAAATTAAAAAAAAAAAATACACACAAACAGAATGATTGCAGAGAAGAAGGCATTTAAGTGAGCAAAAATATCAAAATGAGAAATTAATATAAAAATACTTTAAAACACCATGTAATTGGAAATTCAGTTCAGTCAGTTCAGTTCACTCGCTCAGTGGTGTCCAACTCTTTGCGACCCCATGAATCCAAGCACACCAAGCCTCCCTGTCCATCACCATCTCCCGGAGTTCACTCAGACTCACGTCCATCAAGTCTGTGATGCCATCCAGCCATCTCATCCTCGGTCGTCCCCTTCTCCTCCTGCCCCCAATCCCTCCCAGCATCAGAGTCTTTTCCAATGAGTCAACTCTTCGCATGAGGTGGCCAAAGTACTGCAGTTTCACCTTTAGCATCATTCCTTCCAAAGAAATCCCAGGGCTTATCTCCTTTAGAATGGACTGGTTGGATCTCCTTGCAGTCCAAGGGACTCTCAAGAGTCTTCTCCAACAGCACAGTTCAAAAGCATCAATTCTTCGGCACTCAGCCTTCTTCACAGTCCAACTCTCAGATCCATCCATGACCACGGGAAAAACCATAGCCTTGACTAGACGGACCTTAGTCGGCAAAGTAATGTCTCTGCTTTTCAATATGCTATCTAGGTTGGTCATAACTTTTCTTCCAAGGAGTAAGCGTCTTTTAATTTCATGGCTGCACTCACCATCTGCAGTGATTTTGGGGCCCCCCAAAATAAAGTCTGACACTGTTTCCGCATCTATTTCCCATGAAGTGATGGGACCGGATGCCATGATCTTCGTTTTCTCAATGTTGACCTTTAAGCCAACTTTTTTGCTCTCCTCTTTCACTTTCATCAAGAGGCTTTTTGGCTCGTCTTCACTTTCTGCCATAAGGGTGGTGTCATCTGCATATCTGAGGTTATTGATATTTCTCCAGGCAATCTTGCTTCCAGCTTATGCTTCTTCCAGGGGGGCGTTTTTCATGATGTACTCTGCATAGAAGTTAAATAAGCGAGGTGACAATATACAGCCTTGACGTACTCCTTTTCCTATTTGGAACCAGTCTGTTGTTCCATGTCCAGTTCTAACTGTTGCTTCCTGGCCTGCATACAGATTTCTCAAGAGGCAGGTAAGGGGGTCTGGTATTCCCATCTCTTTCAGAATTTTCCACAGTTTATTGCAATCCACACAGTCAAAGGCTTTGGCATAGTCAATAAAGCAGAAATAGATGTTTTTCCGGAACTCTCTTGCTTTTTCCATGATCCAGCGGATGTTGACAATTTGATTTCTGGTTCCTCTGCCTTTTCTAAAACCAGCTTGAACATCTGGAAGTTCACGGTTCACATATTGCTGAAGCCTGGCTTGGAGAATTTTGAGCATTACTTTACTAGCATGTGAGATGAGTGCAATTGTGCAGTAGTTTGTGCATTCTTTGGCATTTCCTTTCTTTGGGATTGGAATGAAAACTGACCTTTTCCAGTCCTGTGGCCACTGCTGAGATTTCCAAGTTCGCTGGCATATTGAGTGCAGCACTTTCACAGCATCATCTTTCAGGAGTTGAAACAGCTCAACTGGAATTCCATCACCTCCACTAGCTTTGTTCATAGTGATGCTGTCTAAAGCCCACTGGACTTCACATTCCAAGATGTCTGGCTCTAGATTAGTGATCACATCATCATGATTATCTGGGTCGTGAAGATCTTTTTTGTACAGTTTTTCTGTGTATTCATGCCACCTCTTCTTAATATTTTCTGCTTCTTTTAGATCCATACCATATCATTCCTTTCTCAAGCCCATCTTTGCATGAAATGTTCCCTTGGTATCTCTCATTTTCTTGAAGAGATCTCTAGTCTTTCCCATTCTGTTCTTTGCCTCTATTTCTTTGCATTGATTGCTAAAGAAGGCTTTCTTATCTCTTCTTACTATTCTTTGGAACTCTGCATTCAGATGCTTGTATCTTTCCTTTTCTCCTTTGCTTTTTGCCTCTCTTCTTTTCACAGCTATTTGTAAGGCCTCCCCAGACAGCCATTTTGCTTTTTTGCATTTCTTTTCCATGGGGATGGTCTTGATCGCTGTCTCCTGTACAATGTCACGAACCTCATTCCATAGTTCATCAGGCACTCTATCTATCAGATCTAGTCCCTTAAATCTATTTCTCACTTCCACTGTATAATCATAAGGAATTTGCTTTAGGTCATACCTGAATGGTCTAGCGGTTTTCCCTACTTTCTTCAATTTAAGTCTGAATTTGGTAATAAGGAGTTCATGATCTGAGCCACAGTCAGCTCCTGGTCTTGTTTTTGTTGCCTCTACAGAGCTTCTCCATCTTTGGCTGCATAGAATATAATCAATCAGATTGAGTTGGAAATTAAATGTCCACTTTTAAATGATGGATGTGTCTAAGAAGTCATAGCTTGGAAAATTAGAAAATATCTGTAACAGAATACAAATGGAAAGAGAATTTATCAGAATTTGTTGCATGTAGCTGAAGCTGCTCAACACAACTAAACACAGTGTGGAATCTTGAATAAGTTATGGAAAGCAATAATGAACACTAGCATAAGATTTTGTGAAATTTGAATAAAATCTATACTTCAATTAATAATATTATTTTGCATGGTAAATTCCTATTTTTTTTTCTTTTTCAGTATTTCTTTATATTCTCAGATAGGATTGGATGTTTCAAGCTTCATTCAAAAATTTTTAAGAGAATCACAAAATAATAAGCTTTCTAGACTTTTTGCAGTAATACTAGATTAAATGGAACTATGTCAAAGTTTTGAAAGAATATAAATTAGAAAATCTAGCATTCTATTCATACTTAGCCAAAGTGTCATACATTTTTAGCTAAACAAAAATTCTTGTTTTGTAATATATATTATATTCTCTCTCTCTCTGTCTCTCTCTCTCTCTCTCTCTCTCTCTCTCTCTCTCTATATATATATATATATATATATATATATATATATATATATATATATTTACTGACACACAAAACATTTTCTGCTACATTTGGTAAAGGCTTGAGAAAGAACAAGAGAAAAAGAGATGGAGAAATTGGAAAGACTAAATGAAATGGTCATATCTTTCCTTTCAAGGAGTAAGCGTCTTTTAATTTCATGGCTGCAATCACCATCTGCAGTGATTTTGGAGACCCCAAATAAAGTCAGCCACTGTTTCCACTGTTTCCTCATCTATTTGCCGTAAGGTGATGGGACTGCTTGCCGTGATCTTAGTTTTCTGAATGTTGAGCTTTAAGCCAACTTTTCCACTCTCCTCTTTCACTTTCATCAACAGGCTTTTTAGTTCTTCTTCACTTTGTGGCATAAGGATGGTGTCATCTGCATATCTGAGGTTATTGATATTTCTCCCAGCAATCTTAATTCCATCTTGTGCTTCCTCCAGCCCAGTATTTCTCATGATGTACTCTGCATATAAGTTAAATAAGCAAGGTGACAATATACAGCCTTGACATACTCCTTTTCCTATTTGGAACCAGTCTGTTGTTCCGTGTCCAGTTCTAACTGTTGCTTCCTGGCCTGCATACCGATTTCTCAGGAGGCAGGTCAGGTTGTCTGGTATTCACATCTCTTTCAGAATTTTCCACAGTTTATTGTGATCCACACAGTCAAAGGCTTTGGCATCGTCAATAAAGCAGAAATAGATATTATATTAAAAAGTAGAGACATTACTTTGCCAACAAAGGTCCATCTAGTCAAGGCTATGGTTTTTCCAGTGGTCGTGTATGGATGTGAGAGTTGGACTCTAAAGAAAGCTGAGTGCGGAAGAATTGATGCTTTTGAACTGTGGTGTTGGAGAATACTCTTGAGAGTCCCTTGGACTGAAAGGAGATCCAACCAGTCCATCCTAATGAGATCAGTCCTGGGTGTTCATTGGATGGTGTGATGTTGAATCTGAAACTCCAGTAATTTGGCCACCTGATGCAAAGAGCTGACTCATTGGAAAAGACCCTGATCCTGGGAAAGATTGAGGGCAGGAGAAGGGGATGACAGAGGATGAAATGGTTGGATGGCATTACCGACTTGATGGACATGGGTTTGAGTGAACTCTGGGAGTTGGTGATGGACAGGGAGGCCTGGCTTGCTGTGGTTCATGGGGTCACAAACAGTTGGACATGACTGAGTGACTGAACTGAACTGAGATGATATGTGACCACTGACAATGAAATAGAAAAAGTAGAATAAACTGGATAAAATATCATCATATAGTCCAGTTTTAAAAAAAATTTTATCAATTTGTTTCATTTTAATCTTATTTGTTTTTATTGGAGTATAGTTTTCTTTTAACTTATTGATTTATTTTAATTAAAGGCTAATTACTTTATGATATTTTAGTGTTTTGTTTTTGCCATACATTGATATGGATCAGCCATGGGTGTACTTGTGTCCCCTATCCTGAACCCCCCTCCCACCTCCCTCCCCATCCCATCCCTCAGGGTTCGAGTGCCCTGTTTCATGCGCTGAACTTGTACTTGTGATGTATTTCACATATGGTAATACACACGTTTCTATTACAATGTTGTGTTAGTTTCTGCTGTGCAACAAAGTGAATCAGCTGTATTTATACGTATTCCGCCCCCCCCCCCGCCCCCAGAGCCTCCCTCCCACTCTCCAGTTAATTATTAACACTTGATATAATCAATCTTTTCTGTTTGTTTGTTTTAGTTTTCTTATTTGTATATAATGAAGACATTTAAAATTATCAGAAGGGAAAATATGTGTTTGCATAGATATTTTAAATTAATTTTTATTGGAATATAGTTGCTATACAATGTTGTGTTAGTTTCTGCTATACAGCAAAGTGAATCAATTATACATATATGTATAGCCTCTATTTTTTAGATTTCCTTCACATTTAGGTTGCCACAGAGAAATGAATAGAATTCCTGTACTATACAATAGGTACTCATTCTGCTCAGTTGCTCAGTCATGTCTGACTCTTTGCAACCCTATGTAGGGCTCCTCTGTCCATGGGATTTTTCTGGCAAGAATACTAGAATGGATTACCATTTCCTCCTGCAAGGAATCCTCCTGACTCAGGGATTGAACCCACATCTCCTTTGTCTCCTGCAGTGCAGGTGAATTCTTTATCACTGAGCCACCAGGGAAGCCAGGTTCATATTAGTAATCTATTTTATACATAGGAAAGGATAGTGATAGTTGCTAACTGATATCTGGCTCTTTGCAACCCCATGGCCTGTAGCCTGCCAGGCTATGAATTTATATTTCCATTCTTCCTGGGACAGTTTGGTAGATTATATTATTCTAGCTTTTGTCCAAGTTTTAAAAATTACTCACAGTATTATCTTGCATTTTATTTTTTAAAATGTATTTATTTTAATTGGAGGACAATTGAAAAGCAGAGACATTACTTTGCCAACAAATGTCCATCTCGTCAAAGCTACAGTTTTTCCAGTAGTCATGTATGGATGTGAGAGTTGGACTATAAGGAAAGCTGAGCACCGAAGATTTGATGCTTTTGAACTGTGGTGTTGGAGAAGACTCTTCAGAGTCCCTTGAACTGCAAGCAGATTCAACCAGTCTATCCTAAAGGAAATAAATCCTGAATTTTTCTTGGAAGTACTGATGTTGAAGCTGAAACTCTAATACTTTGGCCATCTAATGTGAAGAGCTGACTCATTGGAAAAGACCCTGATGCTGGGCAAGATTAAAGGTAGGAGGAGAAAGGGACAAATAGGATGAGATGGTTGGATAGAGTCACTGACTTGATGGATATGAGTTTGAACAAGCTCTGGGAGTTGGTGATGGACAGGGAGGCCTCATGTGCTGCAGTCCATGGGGTTTCAAAGGCAGACAAAACTGAGTGCCTGAACTGAACTGAACTGAACTTTCATCACTTTAAATATATCATGCCATTCCCTTCTGAATTGTAGAACTTCTGTTGAGAAATCAGCTGATAACTTTATAGGAGTTACCTTGTGTGTTATTTGTCATTTCCCCCTTATTGCTTTCAATATTTTATCTTTGACTTCAATTTTAGTGTATTTGATTACTCTGTGTCTTGGTATGTTCCTCCTTGGTTTTATCCTGCCTGGGACTCACTGCATTTCCAGGATTTGATATACTATTTCCTTTCCCATGTTAGGGAAGTTTTCAGCTACTACCTTTTCAAATATTTTCTTGAGTCCTTTCTCTCTCTCTTCTCCTTCTGGGACCCCTATCATGCAAATGTTGGTGTGTTTAATGTTGTTTCCGAGGTCTCTTAAGCTGGATTTTGTTTTTCTTTTTTTTTTTTTTTTCTATATTCTGTTTTGTGGCAGTGATTTCCAGCATTCTGCCTTCCAGGTCACTTATCTGATCTTCTGCTTCAGTTATTCTGCTGTTGATTCCTTCTCGTCTATTGTTCATCTCTGCTTTTTTGTTCTTTAGTTCTTCTAGGTCCTTGGTAAACATTTCTTGCATCTTCTCCATTCTTTTTCCAAGAAACTAGATCATCTTCACTACAATTATTCTGATTTCTTTTTCTTGGAGATTGCCCATCTCCAATTCATTTAGTTGTTTTTCTGGGGTTTTATCTTGTCCCTTCATCTGGGACATAACCATCTGCCTTTCATTTTAATTAACTTTCTGTGATGTGATGTTCTTTCTGGTGGCTGACTGCAGGATTGTAGTTCTTGCTTCTTCTGTCTTCCCTCTGGTGGATGAGTCTAAGAGGCTTGTGTCAACTTCCTGACGGGAGGAACTGTCTATAGGAAAAGCTGGGTCTTGCTCCAGTGGGCAGGGCTGTGCTCCATAAAACCTTAATTCAATGGTACTGCACTCCCTCCCCTTAGTTGTTTGGCCTGAGATGACCCAGTCCTGGAGTCTCTGGGTTCTATGGTAGGGTTAATGGAAACCTCCAAGAGGAGTTACACCAAGGGGCACCTTCCATGACTGCTGCTGCCAGTGCCCCATCCCCATGGTGAACCACTGCTGACCCACACCTTCACAAGAGAACCTCCAACACTAGAAGGTAGGTCTGGTTCAGTCTCCTGTGGGATCACTGCTCCTTTTCCCTGGATCCTGGTGTGCACGAGACTTTGTGCCTTCCTAGAGTGGAGTCCCTGTTTCCCTCACTTCTGTGAAGGTCCTGTAATCAAATCCTGCTGGCCTTCAAAGTCAGATTCCCTGGGGTTTTCTAGTCCCTTTGCCAGATCCCCTTCCTGGAAACCCTGATATGGGGCTCAGAACGTTCATGAAAATAATACCAACTTCTTTGGTATTATTGTTCTCTACTTTGTGGGCTGCCCACCTGGCGAGTATGGAATTTGATTTTATCAGGGTTGTACCTCTCCTGCTGTCTTGTTACAGTTCTACTTTGTCTTTAGACATGGGATATCTTTTTCTGGTGAGTTCCCGCATCCTTCTGTTGATAGTTGTTCAACAGCTAATTGCAGTTTCACTGCTCTCACAGGTGGAGGTGAGCGCATGTCCTTCTCCTCTGCCATCTTGAACCAGTCTCCTTGAATTTTCTTTCTATCCATTCTTGTGCCCTTGTTTGATATTCTTGTCCATATTGATGCAATGTCACAAAGAGTTGGACATGACTAAGCAATACCCATAGCAAGAGAAGATATTTTCTTTCTGCTTATTTGTATATGAAATATTATATATTTGAAGGATTGAAATAGGTTGCATCATGTAATTAAAAAAATACCTTTCAAGTTTGCAGTGAAGATGTGAAAAGAAAGTGAAAGTGAAGTCGCTCAGTCATGTCTGACTCTTTGTGACCCCATGGACTGTAGCCTATCATGGACTGTAGCCTATCAGGCTCCTGCATCCATGGGATTTTCCAGGCAAGAGTGCTGGAGTGGATTGCTATTTCCTTCTCCAGGGGATCTTCCCAACCCAGGAATCAAACCCGGGTCTCCCGCATTGGAGACAGAAGCTTTACTGTCTGAGCCACGAGGGAAGCCCGTAGTGAGATTTAAATTGATGTACTTAAGGTTTTCAACATGTTTCAACTGGGGGAATCACCTTCCTGACTTAAGACTATACTACAAAGCTACAGTCATCAAGACGGTATATTACTGGCACAAAGATAGAAATATAGATCAGGGGATCAAAATAGAAAGTCCAGAGATAAATCCATGAACCTATGGACAGCTTATCTTTAAGAAAAGAAGCAAAAATATACAAAGGAGAAAAGACAGTCTCTTCAATAAGTGGTGCTGAAAAAACTGGTCAACCACATGTAAAAGAATGAAACTAGAACACTTTCTATCACCATGCACAAAAAGAAACTCAAAATGGATTAAAGATCTAAATGTAAGACAAGAAACTATAAAACTCTTAAAGGAAAACATAGGCAAAACACTGACATAAATCACAGCAAGATCTTCTATGACCCACCTCCCAGAGTAATGGAAATAAAAGGAAAATTTAATAAGTGGGACCTAAGCAACATCTGCTGGATCATGGAAAAAGCTAGAGAGTTCCAGAAAAACATCTATTTCTGCTTTATTGACTATGCCAAAGCCTTTGACTGTGTGGATCACAATAAACTATGGAAAATTCTGAAACAGATGGGAATACCAGATAACCTGACTTGCCTTTTGAGAAATCTGTATGCAGGCCAGGAAGCAACAGTTAGAACTGGACATGGAACAGCAGACTGGTTCCAAATAGGAAAAGGAGTACGTCAAGGCTGTATATTGTCACCCTGCTTATTTAATTTATATGCAGAGTACATCATGAGAAATCCTGGACTGGAAGAAACACAAGCTGGAATCAAGATTGCTGGGAGAAATATCAATAACCTCAGATATGCAGATGACCCCACCCTTATGGCAGAAAGTGAAGAGGAAGTAAAAAGCCTCTTGATGAAAGTAAAAGAGGAGAGTGAGAAAGTTTGCTTAAAGCTCAACATTCAGAAAACGAAGATCATGGCATCTGGTCCCATCACTTCATGGGAAATAGATGGGAAAACAGTGGAAACAGTGTCAGACTTTATTTTGGGGGGCTCCAAAATCACTGCAGATGGTGACTGCAGCCATGAAATTAAAAGACGCTTACTCCTTGGAAGAAAAGTTATGACCAACCTAGATAGCATATTGAAAAGCAGAGACATTACTTTGCCGACTAAGGTCCATCTAGTCAAGGCTATGGTTTTTCCAGTAGTCATGTATGGATGTGAGAGTTGGACTGTGAAGAAGGCTGAGCGCCAGAGAATTGATGATTTTGAACTGTGGTGTTGGAGAAGACTCTTGAGAGTCCCTTGGACTGCAAGGAGATCCAACCAGTCTATTCTGAAGGAGATTAACCCTGGGATTTTTTGGAAGGGATGATGCTAAAGCTGAAACTCCAGTACTTTGGCCACCACATGCGAAGAGTTGACTCATTGGAAAAGACTGTGATGCTGGGAGGGATTGGGGGCAGGAGGAGAAGGGGACGACAGAGGATGAGATGGCTGGATGGCATCACTGACTCGATGAACGCGAGTCTGAGTGAACTCCAGGAGTTGGTGATGGACAGGGAGGCCTGGCGTGCTGCGATTCATGGGGTCGCGAAGAGTCGGACACGACTGAGTGACTGAACTGAACTGAACTGAATTAAACTTAAAATCTTTTCCACAATTAAGGAAATTATAAGCAAGGTGGAAAGGCAGCCTTCAAAATGGGAGAAAATAATAGCAAAGGAAACAACTGACAAAGAATTAATCTCCAAAATATATAACTAGTTCATGCAGCTCAATACAATACCAGAAAAACGAACAACCCAATCAAAATGTGGGCAAAGGAACTGAACAGACATTTCTCCAGAGAAGACATACAGATGGTTAATAAACACATGGAAAGATGGGCAACATCACACATTATTAGAGAAATGCATATCAAAACCTTAGTGAGATATCATCTCATGCCGGTAAGAATGGCCAGCATTGAAAAGTCTACAAAAATAGATGCTGGAAAGGGTGTGGAGAAAAGGGAACCATCTTACACTGTTCGTGGGAATACAAAGTGATACAGTCACTATGGAGAACAGTGTGGAGATTCCTTAAAAAACTGGAAATAGAACTGCCATATGATCCAGCAATCCCTCTGCTGGGCACTCACACCGAGGAAACCAGAATTGAAAGAGACACGTCTACCCCAATGTTCATCACGGCACTGTTTATAATAGCCAGGACATGGAAGCAACCTAGATGTCCATCAGCAGACGAATGGATAAGAAAGTTGTGGTACATATACACAATGGAGTATTCCTCAGCCATTAAAAAGAATACATTTAAATCAGTTCTAATGAGGTGGATGAAACTGGAGCCAATTATACAGAGTGAAGTAAGCCAGAAAGAAAAACACCAATACAGTATACTGACACATATATATGGAATTTAGAAAGATGGTAACTATAACCCTGTATGCAAGACAGCAAAAGAGACACAGATGTATAGAACAGTCTTCTGGACTCTGTGGGAGAGGGCGAGGGTGGGATGATTTGGGAGAATGGCATTGAAACATGTATAATATCATATATGAAATGAGTCGCCAGTCCAGGTTCAATGCATGATACTGGATGCTTGGGGCTAGTGCACTGAGATAACCCAGAGGGATGGTATGGGGAGGGAGGTGGGAGGGGGGTTCAGGATGGGGAACACGTGTATACCTGTGGTGGATACATGTTGATGTATGGCAAAACCAATACAATAATGTAAAGTAACTAACCTCCAATTAAAATAAATAAATTTATATTTAAAAAAATAATCACTTGATAGCTAAAGGCAGGAAAGGGTGTCAAAGCTTAAATATTCTTCTCCCATATAACCCCACAAAACTGAATCGATTGCATTTTGTTTTATTTAAATAATTTGCATACTGTCAGCAGTGTAATATCCTCTTGTTTTATAGATGAGTTTTTTTTCTCTGAATAGAGAGAGAGTTAAGTCTCACTTTTAAATCCCTTGAAATTGTAGTGTGATGAGTAGCTGACTATAGGGAGGAGGTGTCAAAAAATACTTAAATGACATTCACAACAAAATAAGTATTGAACTACCCTGTCACTTTGGTGAGGGAATAATCTGCTTTAAAAAGTTCCATTCATTATAAAACACATATGACATTTGTTCTTCAGGAATTATTTGCAGTTTATCTTCTGAGCTGGAGCCTTTTGTCAACACAGCAGTTGAACTACAGTGTAAAAAAATGGTAACTGAGTATTTTATCAAGTGCTTCTAACAAAGCGGACTTTGCAAGTCATAAATGAAGATTAAAACCATTGCTTGCAGGGATGAACAAACTGGAATGATTTATTATCTGAAATATCAATATATCATTGTTCAGAAATAAAAAGAAACAAAGAGTCCCAGCTCCCCTTTATATTAAAACTCCCCTCCACAACTCCACTCTCAGAGATATGCACCAAAAGCACCCTTGCTGCTAAGTCACTTCAGTCATGTCTGACTCTGTGTGACCACATAGATAGCAGCTCACCAGGCTCCCCCGTCCCTGGGATTCTCCAGGCAAGAACACTGGAGTGGGTTGCCATTTCCTTCTCCAATGCAAGAAAGTGAAAATTGAAAGGGAAGTCGCTCAGTCGTGTCTGACCCTTCCATGGACTGCAGCCTACCAGGCTCCTCCATCCATGGGATTTTCCAGGCAAGAGTACTGGAGTGGGGTGCCATTGCCTTCTTTGAAAGCACCCTCAGTTGCAGCCAAAACAGTGAAGGTAAGTACATTTATTTGTGCTAGCAAAACTGCTAAAGGAAAAGACAGGAGAAAAAGTATGATAATAATAGGCCAGCTGCTGCGGGACATTATGTAAGGAAAAGCGACAGTAATAAAAAGAACTGTGTCTTTTATAAAGAAAAGCAACTATGATTGTGTACTTCTGTGCTCCTAATTATATAAAGAGGATTAAATATAATAAATGGGGCAATTTAGAAAAGTGAATTTACTGCTTATGCATAACACCTAAGTAGCCAATGCTTTTTAAAATGGACTTTATCTCACTTACCAAAAATAACTTTAAACAATGATGTTAGAAGAATATTCATTGCAGAAGTATTCTGTCTTAGTTATTTACCTTTGCGGATGACTGCACTAAATGTATTCACATTATAGACACCAAGTATCCTTGACACTCGAGCATCCTGTATCATGCATCAAACCTGGACTGGTGATTCGTTTCACATATGATAATATACATGTTTCAATGACATTCCCCCAAATCATCCCAACCTCGCCCTCTCCCACAGAGTCCAAAAGACTGTTCTATACATCTGGGTCTCTTTTGCTATCTCTCATACAGGGTTATCATTACCATCTTTCTAAATTGCATATATATATGTTCGTATACTGTATTGGTGTTTTTCTTTCTGGCTTACTTCATTCTGTATAATAGGCTCCAGATTTATTCAACTCATTAGAACTGATTGAAATGTATCCCTTTTAATGGCTGAGGAATACTCCATTGTGTATATGTACCACAGCTTTCTTATCTATTCATTTGCTGATGGACACCTAAGTTGCTTCCATGTCCTGGCTATTATAAACAGTGCTGCGAAGAACATTGGGGTACACGTGTCTCTCTCAATTCTGGTTTCCTCGGTGTGTATGCCCAGCAGTGGGATTGCTGGGTCCTATGACAGTTCTATTTCAAGTATTTTAAGGAATCTCCACACTGTTCTCCATAGTGACTGTATCACTTTGTATTCCCACGAACAGTGTAAGATGGTTCCCTTTTCTCCACACCCTCTCCAGCATTTATTGCTTGTAGACTTTTGGATCACAGCCATTCTGACTGGCGTGAAATGGTACCTCATTGTGGTTTTGATTTGCATTTCTCTGATAATGAGTGATGTTGAGCACCTTTTGATGTGTTTGTTAGCCATCTGTATGTCTTCTTTGAAGAAATGTCTGTTTAGTTCTTTGGCCCATTTTTTTAATTGGGTCATTTATCTTTCAGAAATTGAGCTGCAGGAGCTGCTTGTATATTTTTGAGATTAATTGTTTGTCAGTTGCTTCATTTGCTATTATTTTCTCCCATTCTGAAGGCTGTCTTTTCACCTTGCTTATAGTTTCCTTTGTTGTGCAAAAGCTTTTAATTTTAATTAGATCCCATTTGTTTATTTTTGCTTTTATTTCCAGTATTCTGGGAGGTGGGTCATAGAGGATCCTGCTGTGATTCATGTCGGAGAGTGTTTTGCCTAAGGTCTCCTCTAGGACTTTTATAGTTTCTGGTCTTACATTTAGATCTTTAATCCATTTTGAGTTTCTTTTTTTGTACGGTGTTAGAAAGTGTTCTAGTTTCATTCTTTTACAAGTGGTTGACCAGTTTTCCCAGCACCATTTGTTAAAGAGATTGTCTTTTCTCCATTGTATATTCTTGCCTCCTTTGTCAAAGATAAGGTGTCCATAGGTACACATTGTTCCTTTGATCTATATTTCTGTCTTTGTGCCAGTACCATACTGTCTTGATGACTGTGGTTTTGTAGTAGAGCCTGAAGTCAGGCAGGTTGATTCCTCCAGTACCATTCTTCTTTCTCAAGATTGCTTTGGCTATTCGAGGTTTTTTGTATTTCCATACATATTGTGAAATTATTTGTTCTAGCTCTGTGAAAAATACTGTTGCTTGATAGGGATTGCATTGAATCTATAGATTGCTTTGGATAGTATACTCATTTTCACTATATTGATTCATCCAATCTGTGACCACAGTATATTTCTCCACCTATTAGTGTCCACTTTAATTTCTTTCACCAGTGTTTTATAGTTTTCTACCTGTAGGTCTTTTGTTTCTTTAGGTAGATATATTCCTAAGTATTTTATTCTTTTCGTTGCAGTGGTGAATGGAATTGTTTCCTTAATTTCCATTTCTATTTGCTTATTATTTTAAAGTCCGTCCAGTCAAGGCTATGGTTTTTCCAGTAGTCATGTATGGATGTGAGATTTGGACTGTGAAGAAGGCTGAGCGCCGAAGAATCCATGCTTTTGGACTGTGGTGTTGGAGAAGACTCTTGAGAGTCCCTTGGACTGCAAGGAGATCCAACCAATGCATTCTGAAGGAGATCAGTCCTGAGATTTCTTTGGAGGGAATGATGCTAAAGCTGAAACTCCAGTACTTTGGCCACCTAATGGAAAGAGTTAACTCATTGGAAAAGACTTTGATGCTGGGAGGGATTGGGGTCAGGAGGAGAAGGGGACGGCAGGATGAGATGGCTTGGTGGAATCACTGACTCGATGAACGTGAATCTGAGTGAACTCCGGGAGTTGGTGATGGACAGGGAGGCCTGGCATCCTGCGATTCATGGGGTCAGAAAGAGCTGGACACGACTGAGTGACTGAACTGAACTGAACTGAACTGAGTGTATAGGAATGCAAGGGATTTCTGTGTGTTGATTTTATATCCTGCAACTTTACTATATTCATTGATTAGGTCTAGTAATTTTCTAGAGGAGTCTTCAGGGTTTTCTTTGTAGAGGATCATGTCATCTGCAAACAGTGAGAGTTTTACTTCTTTTCCTATCTGTATTTTCTTATTTTTTTTCCTGCTCTGATTGCTGTAGCCAAAACTTCCAAAACTATGTTGAATAGTAGTGGTGAGAATGGGCACCCTTGTCTTGTTTCTGACTTTAGGGGAAATGCTTTCAGTTTTTCACCATGGAGGATAATGTTTGCTGTGGGTTTGTCATATATAGCTTTTATTATGTTGAGGTATGTTCCTTTTATTCCTGCTTTTTGGAATAGATAAATGGATGTTGAGTTTTATCAAAGGGTTTCTCTGAATCTATTGAGATATTCATATGGTTTTTATGTTTCAATTTGTTAATGTGGTGTATTACATTGATTGATTTGTGGATGTTGAAGAATCTTTGCATCCTTGGGATAAAGTACATTTTGTCATGATGTTTGATCTTTTTAACGTGTTGTTGGATTCTGTTTGCTAGAATTTTGTTAAGGATTTTTGCGTCTGTGTTCATCAGTGATATTGGCCTGCAGTTTTCTTTTTTTGTGGCATCTTTGTCAGGTTTTGGTATTAGAGTGATGGTGGCCGGATAGAATGAGTTTGGAAGTTTACCTTCCTCTACCATTTTCTGGAAGAGTTTGAGTAGGATAGGTGTTAGCTCTTCTCTAAAGTTTTGGAAAAATTCAGCTTTGAAGCCGTCTGGTCCCGGGCTTTTGTTTGCTGGAAGATTTCTGATTACAGTTTCAATTTCGATGCTTGTGACAGGTCTGTTAAGATTTCCTATTTCTTCCTGGTTCAGTTTTGGAAAGTTGTACTTTTCTAAGACTTTGTCCATTTCTTCCAAGTTGTCTATTTTATTGCCATATATTTGCTGATAGTAGTCTCTTATGATCCTTCGTATCTGTGTTGTCTGTTGCAATCTCTCCATTTTCATTTCTAATTTTCTTGAGTTGATTCTTTTCCCTTTATTTCTTGATGAGTCTAGCTAATGGTTTGTCAATTTTACTTATCTTCTCAAAGAACCAGCTTTTGGCTTTGTTGATTTTTGCTATGGTCTCTTTTGTTTCTTTTGCATTTATTTCTGCCCTAATTTTTAAGATTTCTTTCCTTCTACCAACCCTGGGGTTCGTCATTTCTTCCTTTTCTAGTTGTTTTAGGTGTAGAGTTAGGTTATTTATTTGATTTTTTTTCTTGTTTCTTGAGGTATGCCTGTACTGCTATGAACCTTCCCCTTAGCACTGCTTTTACAGTGTCCCACTGGTTTTGGGTTGTTATGTTTTAATTTTCATTCATTTCTATGCATATTTTTATTTCTTTTTTGATTTCTTCTGTGATTTGTTAGTTATTCAGCAGTGTGTTATTCAGCCTCTATATGTTGGAATTTTTAATAGTTTTTCTCCTTTGCTTCTGATGCTGCTAAGTCGCTTCAGTCATGTCCGACTCTGTGTGACCCCATAGATGGTAGCCTACCAGGATCCCCCGTCCCTGGGATTCTAAAGGCAAGAACAATGGAGTGGGTTGCCATTTCCTTCTCCAGTGAATGAAACTGAAAAGTGAAAGTGAAGTCGCTCAGCTGTGTCCGACTCTTAGCGACCCCGTGGACTACAGCCTACCAGGCTCCTCCATTCATGTGATTTTTCCAGGCAAGTGTAGTAGAGTGGGGTACCATTGCCTTCTCTGGTTTTTCTCATTTAAATGAGATCTAATCTTACTGCATTGTGGTTAGAAAAGATGCTTGAAATGATTGGATTTTTTTGAATTTACCAAGGCTAGATTTATGCCCCAGGATGGGATCTATCCTGGAGAAGGTTCCGTGTGCGCTTGAGAAAAAGGTGAAATTCATTGTTTTGGGGTGAAATGTGCTATAGATATCAATTAGGTCTAAGTAGTCTATTGTATCATTTAAAGTTTGTGTTTCCTTGTTACTTTTATGTTTAGTTTATCTATCCATAGGTGTGAGTGGGGTATTAAAGTCTCCCACTGTTGTGTTATTGTTAATATCCCCTTTTATACTTGTTAGCTTATGTCTTACATATTTCAGTGCTCCTATGTTGGGTACATATATATTTGTACTTGTTACATCTTCTCCGATTGATACTCTGATCATTCTGTATTGTCCTTCTTTGTCTCTTTTCACAGCCTTTGTTTTAAAGTCTATTTTATCTAATATGATGCTTTCTTTTGGTCTCTATTTGCATGAAATATCTTTTTACAGCCCTTCACTTTCAGTCTGTATGTGTCCCTTGTTTAAAGTTGGGTCTCTTGTAGACAGCACATTTAGGGGTCTTGTTTTTTGTATCCTTCCAGCTAGTCTGTCTTTTGGGTGAGGCATTAAACCCATTTACATTTAAAGTGATTATTGATAAGTATGATCCCATTGCCATTTACTTTGTTGTTTTGGGTTCGAGTATATACACCCTTTCTGTTTTTTCTGTCTAGAGAAGATCCTTTAGCATTTGTTGGAGAGCTGGTTTGGTGGTGCTGAATTCTCTCAGGTTTTGCTTGTCTGCAAAGCTTTTGATTTCTCCTTCATATTTGAATGAGATCTTTGCTGGGTACAGTAATCTGGGCTGTAGGTTATTTTCTTTCATCACTTTAATTATGTCCTGCCATACCTTCCTGGCCTGAAGAGTTTCTATTGAAAGATCAGCTGTTATCCTTAATGGAATCCCCTTGTGTATTATTTGTTGTTTTTCCCCTGGTGCTTTTAATATTTGTTCTTTGTGTTTGATCTTTGTTAATTTGATTAATATGTGTCTTGGGCTGTTTCGCCTTGGGTTTATCCTGTTTGGGACTCTCTGGGTTTCTTGGACTTGGGTGATTATTTCCTTCCCCATTTTAGGGAAATTTTCAAGTATTATCTCCTCAAGTATTTTCTCATGGCCTTTCTTTTTGTCTTCTTCTTCTGGGTCTCCTATCATTCGAATGTTGGGACATTTAACATTGTCTCAGAAATCTCTGAGATTGTCCTCATTTCTTTTAATTCATTTTTCTTTTTTCTTCTCTGTTTCATTTATTTCCACCATTCTATCTTCTACCTCACTTATCCTATCTTCTCCCTCTATTATTCTACTGTTGGTTCTGTTGGTTCCCTCCAGAGTGTTTTTGATCTCATTTATTGCATTACTCATTATATATCAACTCTTTTTTATTTCTTCCAGGTCCTTGTTAAACCTTTGTTGCATCTTCTCTATCCTTGTCTCCAGGCTATTTATCTATAACTCCACTTTGTTGTCAAGATTTTGGATCATGTTCGATATCATTAAGGACTTCCTTGGTGGCTTAGATGGTAAAGTGTCTGTTCACAATGTGGGAGACCTGGGTTCAATCCCTGGTTTGGGAAGATCCCCTGGAGACGGAAATGACAATCCACTCCAGTACTATTGCCTGGAAAATCCCATGGACAGAGGAGCCTGGTAGGCTACATGACTGAGCGACTTCATTTTGAGTTTCACTATCATTATTCGGAATTCTTTATCAGGTAAATTCCCTATCTCTTCCTCTTTTGTTTGGTTTGGTGGGCATTTATCCTGTTCCATTACCTGCTGGGTATTTCTCTGCCTTTTCATCTTGTTTATATTGTTGTGTTTCGGGTGACCTTTCCGTATTCTGACAGTTCTCTTTATTGTGGATTTTCCTCTCTGTGGATTTGGTTGGATGGGTGGCTTGTCAAGATTTCCTTGTTATGGAAGCTTGTGTCAGAAATGTTCTCTGGTTGGTGAAGCTGGATTTCTTCTTTCTGGAGTGCAATGAAGTTTCCAGTAATGAGTTATGAGATGTCAATGGGTATGGTGTGACTTTGGACAGCCTGTATATTGCAGCTCAGCACTATGTTCCTGTGTTGCTAGAGAATTTGCATGGTGTGTCTTACTTTGGAACTTGTTGGCCCTTGGGTGGTGCTTGGTTTTAGTGTTGGTATGAAAGCTTTTGATGAGCTCCTCTCGATAAGTGTTCTCTGGAGTCATGAGTTCTCTGGCGTTCTCAGGATTTGGATTTAAGCCTCCTGCCCCTGGTTTTCAGTCTAATTCTTACAGTAACCTCAAGACTTATCCATCTATACAGCACCAGTGTTAAAACATCTAGGTTAAAGATGAAAAGTTTCTCCACTGTGAGGGACACCCAGAGAGGTTCACTGAGTTAAATGGAGAAGAGAAGAGGGGGGAGGGAGATAGAGGTGACCAGGAGGAGAAGAGTGGGAATCAAAAGAAGAGAGAGCAAGCTATCCAGCAATCACTTCCTTATGTGATCTCAACAGTCTGGACCACTCAAAGATGTTCATGGAGTTATACACAGAAGAGAAAAGGGAAGAAGGAAACAGAGGTGGCCAGGAGGATAAAGGGGGGAATCAAAATGAGAGAGACAAATCCAGCCAGTAATCAGTTCCATAAGTGTTCTCCACAGTCTGGAACACACAAAGAGATTCACAAATTTGGGTAGAGAAAAGAAGGGGGAGGGAGGAGATAGAGGCAACCTGGTGAAGAAAAAGGAGAGTCCAAAGAGGGAGAGAGCAGTCACACCAGTAATCTCAGTTCAGTTCAGTCACTGAGTTGTGTCCGACTTTTTGCAACCCCATGAATCACAGCACGCCAGGCCTCCCTGTCCATCACCAACTCCTGGAGTTCACTCAGATTCATGTCCATTGAGTCAGTGATGCCATCCAGCCATCTCATCCTCTGTCGTCCCCTTCTCCTCCTGCCCCCAATCCCTCCCAGCATCAGAGTCTTTTCCAATGAGTCAACTCTTCTCATGAAGTGGCCAGAGTACTGGAGGTTCAGCTTTAGCATCATTCCTTCCAAAGAAATCCCAGGGCTGATCTCCTTCAGAATGGACTGGTTGGATCTCCTTACAGTCCAAGGGACTCTCAAGAGTCTTCTCCAATACCACAGTTAAAAAGCATCAATTCTTCGGCACTCAGCTTTCTTCACAGTCCAACTCTCAAATCCATACATAACCACTGGGAAATCCATAGCCTTGACTAGACGGACCTTTGTTGGCAAAGTAATGTCTCTGCTTTTCAATACACTATCTAGGTGGGTCATAACTTTTCTTCCAAGGAGTAAGGGTCTTTTAATTTCATGGCTGCAGTCACCATCTACAGTGATTTTGGAGTCCCAGAAAATAAAGTCTGACGCCGTTTCCACTCTTTCCCCATCTATTTCCCATGAAGTGATGGGACCAGATGCCATGATCTTCGTTTTCTGAATGTTGAGCTTTAAGTCAGCTTTTTCACTCTCACTTTCACTTTCATCAAGAGGCTTTTTAGTTCCTCTTCACTTTCTGCCATAAGGGTGGTGTCATCTGCATATCTGAGGTTATTGATATTTCTCCTGGCAATCTTCATTCCAGCTTGTGCTTCTTCCAGACTAGCATTTCTCATGATGTACTCTGCATATAAGTTAAATAAGCAGGGAGACAATATACAGCCTTGACGTACTCCTTTTCCTATTTGGAACCAGTCTGTTGTTCCATGTCCAGCTTTAACTGTTGCTTCCTGACCTGCATACAAATTTTTCAAGGGGTAGGTCAGGTGGTCTGGTTTTCCCATCTCTTTCAGAATTTTCCACAGTTTATTGTGATCCACACAGTCAAAGACTTTGGTATAGTTAATAAAGCAGAAATACATGTTTTTCTGGAACTCTCTTGCTTTTTCCATGATCCAGCGGATGTTGGCAATTTGATCTCTAGTTCCTCTGCCTTTCTAAAACCAGCTGAACATCTGGAAGTTCATAGTTCATGTATTGCTGAAGCCTGGCTTGAAGAAGTTTGAACATTACTAGCCTGTGAGATGAGGGCAATCGTACGGTAGTTTGAGCATTCCTTGGCATTGCCTTTCTTAGGGATTGGAATGAAAGCTGACCTTTTCCAGTCTTGTGGCCACTGCTGAGCTTTCCAAATTTGCTGGCATATTGGATGCAGCACTTTCACAGCATCATCTTTTAGAATTTGAAATAGCTCAACTGGAATTCCATCACATCCACTAGCTTTGTTTGTCATGATGCTTCCTAAGGCCCACTTGACTTCACATTCCAGGATGTCTGGCTCTAGATAAGTGATCACACCATCTTGATTATCCAGGTCGTGAAGATCTTTTTTGTACAGTTCTTCTGTGTATTCTTGCCATCTCTTCTTAATATCTTCCGCTTCTGTTAGGTCGATACCATTTGTGTCCTTCATTGAGCCCATCTTTGCATGAAATGTTCCCTTGGTATCTCTAGTTTTTTTGAAGAGATCTCTACTCTTTCCCATCCTGTTGTTTTCCTCTATTTCTTTGCATTGATCACTGAAGAAGGCTTTCTTATCTCTTTTTGCTATTCTTTGGAACTCTGCATTCAGATGCTTATATATTTCCTTTTCTCCTTTGCTTTCTCTTCTCTTCTTTTCACAGCTATTTGTAAGGCCTCCCCAGACAGCCATTTTGCTTTTTTGCATTTCTTTTCTATGGGGATGATCTTGATCGCTGTTTCCTGTACAGTGTCACGAATCTCCATCCATAGTTCATCAGGCACTCTACCTATCAAATGTAGTCCCTTAAATCTATTTCTCACTTCCACTGTACACTTATAAGGAATTCGATTTAGGCTATAGTTGAATGGGCTAGTAATCTCACTCCCAAGTAAAAATGGCTACTGAAGATTGGGTTCTTAAAAGTACAAAATTGTTAACAAATACCAGAAAGCAAAAGTTAAAAATCTAGAGTAGCGTTTGGATTCTCAAAAATACAATATTAAAGAAGAAATCAAAGTCACAAAATTATAAAATATATATATATATATGAAGTTTGCTTTAAAAAATAGTCCTTTTTTTGCAAAGTAATAGGTTATAAAAATGAAAATTAAAGGAATAATAGAGGGCTTATATTTTGTTTTTTAATTTAAACAATGATAATAGTAAAAATATATCTAGGACTTTCTCTGGTGTTGTTGTGGATAGTGTGGAGTCAGTTCATTTTCAGATATTTGCTTTATCCAGCTTATACTTCTCAAGATCTCTAGGCCTTTTCCTATATTGTCTTTGCTAACTACAGGGTTCTAATCTATTGTACCTGTCACTTCTAAGGCGGTTCCCTCTGTTGGTTTTAGCTTTTTCTGTTTGCTGATCTCTTTAGTATCTACTTTCCACCCTGACACAAGGGGGCGGCGGTGGACACATTTTTATACTCAGTTGTTCAGTAATGGTGTGGGGAGGGAGGAACACTGCCAAAAAATAACACTGGCCTGTGCTCGCAGTGTCTTGAGCACACTGGTTTTGCCCCCATTCACTGTGTGTGTGCTTTCCCTGTCCACACTTCTTAGGCTCTAGGTTGCTCTGCTGGGAACTGTCTGAGGTCGGCCCTGGGTTATATGCACTTTCCAGGTCTAAGCCACTCAGGTTCAGGTAGTCGGGTACTCCACAAAGGCCCAGACTTGGTTGAGCCTGCTTTTTGTGCCCTTCCCAGGTCTGAGCAGCTCAGGTGACCAGGTGCTTGGTGAGTGCGGTCGCTGCGAGTTACTGCCTCCCTCATCCCTGCTGCTCAGTTTTCTGGGTGTACAGTCAGTGCACCTTCTTAGGTGTGTCGTGTGTCTCTTCTGGGGAGCTGATCTCTGGCTGCAACCCTCCCAGCAGATGTCGACCATCCAGAATCCCAAGAAGTCTTGGTTAGCAACGAAGCATGCTTGTATTTTGGCAGATGATGGCCTCTCTGGGGCCATGATTGCCCCCTTCCAGCTCTGGCTGCTCTCACCTGCCTGTCTCCACTGAGGGATGGGCTGGTCTGCAGCCGGCTAGCTCTACTCAGTCCTTTGTTCAGTGAGTGGGCCAGGTGGTGTCTTGAAGTGAAGTTAAAGTCGCTCAGTCATGTCTGACTCTTTGTGACCCTGTGGACTCTGTATAGTCCATGGAATTCTCCAGATCAGAATACTGGAGTGGGTAGCTGTGCCCTTCGCCAGGGGTCTTTCCAACCCAGATATCAAACCCAGGTCTCCCACATTGCAGGCAGATACTTTACCAGTTGAGCCACTAGGGCTTTTTGTGGGATAGCTATCCCATAGTCTGGTTTGCTATCTCAAGTTGTTTCCCTCAGATTGCCCTCGGGGCATTCAGGCCTGGTCCTTACTCTAAATAATGCAGCCTGCACCTCCCTGCCCAGCCCCCACTTGCTAGTGTTGGATGCGGCATCTGTGCTGCTTCTCCACTGGGAGTTACTGTTGGGCATATAATCTGTGGGTTTTAATTTTTTATTTATTTTTCCTCTCGATTATGTTGTTCTATGAGGTTCCAAGTCTTGCCTCAGACTTGCCAGTGAGAGTGTTTCCTGGTGCTTGGAAACTTCTCTCTTTTTTAAGACTCCCTTCCCGGGACAGATCTCCTTCCCTACCTCTTTTGCCTCTCTTTTTATGTTTACATTTTTTCCTACGTCCTTTCAAAGACAATGGGCTGCTTTTCTGGGTGCCTGATGTCCTCTGCCAGCATTCAGAAGTTGTTTTCTGGAATTTGCTCAGTGTTCAAATGTTCTTTTGATGAACTTGTTGGGGAGAAAGTGGTCTCCCAGCCCTATTCCTCTGCCATCTTAGGACTGCCCCCCCCCCCCCCCCCCCCAGCTTTCTTTATAATCCAATTCTCACATCTATACATGACTACTGGAAAAACTGTAGCTTTGACTAGGTGGGCCTTTGTTGACAAAGTAATGTCTGTGCTTTTTAATACGCTATCTAGGTTGGTCATAGCTTTTCTTCCAAGGAGCAAGCATCTTTTATTTTCATGGCTGCAGTCACCATCTGCAGTGATTTTGGAGCCTAAGAAAATGAAGTCTGTCACTGTTTCCATTGTTTCCCCATCTGTTTTCCATTAACTGATGGGACTGCATGTCATGATTTTCATTTTTTGAATGTTGAGTTTTAAGCCAGCTTTTTTACTCTCCTCTTTCACTTTCATCAAGAGGCTCTTCATTTCCTATTCATTCTCTGCCATAAGGGTGATGTCATCTGTGTATCTGAGGTTATTGATATTTCTCTCAGCAATCTTGATTCCAGCTTATGCTTCATCCAGCCCAGCATTTCATATGATGTAGTCTGCATAAGTTAAATAAGCAGGTGACAATATACAGCCTTTATGTACTCCTTTCCCAATTTGGAACCAGTCTGATATTCCATGTCTGGTTCTAACTGTTGCTTCTTGACCTTCATACAGATTTCTCTGGAAGCAGGCAAGGTGGTCTAGTATTCCCATCTTTTGAATTTTCCATAGTTTGCTGTAATCCACACAGAGTCAAAGGCTTTGGCATAATCAAGAAAGCAGAAGTAGATGTTTTTCTGCTACTCTTGCTTTTTCTATTATCCAACAGATGGTGTCAATTTGATCTCTTGTTCCTCTGCCTTTTCTAAATCCAGCTTGAATATCTGGAAGTTGAGGGTTCCCATACTGTTGAAGCCTGGCTTGGAGAATTTTGAGAATTGCTTTACTAGCATGTGAGATGAGTGCAGTTGTACGGTAGTTTGAGCATTCTATGGCATTTCCTTTCTTTGAGATTGGAATGAAAACTGACCTTTTCCAGTCCTGTGGCCACTGCTGAGTTTTCCAAATTTGCTGGCATATTGGGTACAGCACTTTTACAGCATCATCTTTTAGGATTTGAAATAGCTCCACTGGAATTCCATCACCTCCACTAGCTTTGTTCATAGTGATGCTTCCTAAGGCCCACTCGACCTCGCATTCCAGGATGTCTGGCTCTAGGTGAGTGATCACACCATCATGGTTATCTGGGTCATGAAGATCTTTTTTGTATAGTTCTGTGTATTCTTGCCACGTCTTCTTAATATCTTCTGCTTCTATTAGATATAAACCATTTCTGTCCTTTATTGTGCCCATTTTTACATGATATGTTCCCTTGGCATGTCTGATTTTCTTGAAGAGATCTCTAATTTTTCTCATTCTGTTGTTTTCCTCTATTTCTTTACATTGATCACCAAGGAAGGCTTATCTCTCCTTGCTTGTGATAGTTCAAGCTACTAAAAATGGTGTCCTGACTTTGGGAATATCATTGAATGAGAATGTTTAGCTTCATTCCAGGCTGCCAGCAGGATGCCAGTGTCTTTGTAGTTCATTCTCTTGAGTGACTCTAAGAGGTTGCTAACCATGACTATTCAGTAAGTACAAATCAAATGGCTTACATCAGGTAGAAACCCAGTCTGGGACCTTTAAAGGATCCAGAGAGATGATATGGGGTGGGAGTGGGGAGGGGGGTTCATGATTGGGAACTCATGTACACCTTGACGGATTCATGTCAATGTATGGCAAAACCAATACAGTATTGTAAAGTAAAATAAAGTAAAAATAAAAATTAAAAAAAAATAAAGGCATTTGAAGAACAATTAGGTACAGCTCTTTTGATTAGGATAGAGAGAGCTTTATTCTCTTCCCTGTATAAATGCTCAGTCATGTTCAACTTCTTTGTAAACCTATGGACTGTAGCCTGCTAGACTCTTCTCTCCATGGGATTCTCCAGGCAGGAATTCCGGAATGAGTTGCCATTTCTTCCTCCAGGGAATCTTCCCGACCCAGGGATCCATCCCCTGGGATTGAATGAGGGGTTGAATTAGAGGGGTGCAATCCCTCATTGCCTCCGAACTTATATCTCTTTCAGATTTTTGGATATAAAATTCAAGAGGTAATCGATTGTTAACATGCTAAGTATAGAATAATTTTATAAAGAAGTCATAAATTGTTGAATAATATTTTAAAAACCTAAACAATTTTCTTTTCTCTTGCAATCAGTCAGATGGAAAGAAAATTTTCTGAATGTAGTTTTTGTGTGTGTTTGTTATTTGCTCAGTCATGTCTGATTCTTTGTGATCCTATAAACTGTAGCCCGCCAGGCTCCTCTGTCCATGGGATTCTCCAGGAAGAATAGTGGAGTGGGTTGTCATTTCTTTCTCCAGGGGATCTTCCCAACCCAGGGATCGAACTGAGATCTCCTGAATTCACCATATTCATTTGTGACATTGATGCAAAATTTGATCTTTCCAAATTTTGGATATGATTCTTTTACAGAAACAGCACTAAGAAACTAGTTATATTTCTGCTGAGGACAAAATAACTTGAATATATTAATGTTAGCTGGTTAAAATTATTAAGTCTTGGGAATTTCTTGGAGGCTCAGTAGATAGGATTTTTGCTTTTAGTGCTGTGGCCAGGATTCAAGCCACTCAGCACTGCCAGAAAAAAAAAAAAATTAGTAATTCTTATTACCAAACTTTATTCCAAAAGTATTGGTAATAATGTCAAATATGCTTATTAAATTCGAAATGATAATATTTTGTATGGACACTGAATATAAGCTCATTTATCACAATATTTTTTCAATGCTAAAAAGAGAAAAATAAAACCTATCATAGAATACTGAATCAAAAAGCTATAGTTTTTTTCATATGCATTCAGTACGTTGAATTGCCCTTTTCTGGCAGTTATGATAGACTTTTACGAATAGATATTTATGCACATTTGTTGTGGGACTTTGCTTTAGGAGCTTCTTTTCTCAAGTGAGTTAAATCAGCTCACCTGCCATTTTATTTACGAAGTTTTTGCAAATTTAATTTTTGTTAGATAGGTCAGAAATAGTCAGCATTTTATTGGAGAAACTGCATATTAAACCCTCTATATTAAAAGGCTCATTATCTCCAGTAGTTCTTTCCAATACAGTTTAAATTAAATAGTTCAAGTTCAAGAGCTTTTTTTTAAATTACTTATTTATTCTAGTTGGAAAATCTAAGGATGTCACAAACTGTTCTCTTACAATTTAACCAACAGTGAGTTACTATGCTTGTCCATTTGTATAACACTATAAAAATCTTTTCATAAATATCTATTTTTATAAAAATGGGAATATTGTTGAAACAGAGACATTATGGTGCTATAAAAGGATTGGTGGGCTGAACATTAGATGTGGTTTCTGCTGCATGTTCAGGTCATATGACTAGATTAATCTCTCTAAGCCTCTTTTAATTTGTTTGTTGACTTGATAGATTATGTCCTTTAACTCTTAAAGATCTATGACTTGCCTGAAAATGGGACCAGAACCTTAATGTCCCATTTTAATAGTTCATGGCACCGTGCTGTATAGACTTGTCCCTCACTGTAAAGGTTTCTTTTGAACTGGAGAAAAAGAATTCCCAAGTTCTCAGCTCTCTCTGGAAAATATCTTTTATCATGACTTTTGCTGAAGTACAAAACTGGGGATAAGATAATAAGAGGGGTATAACTAATATCTCTAGTCAGATAGGCACATGAGGAGATGAAAAGGGGTGGATAATCTCCATGGTCATTAGATCCAAAGCCATCTGAACCTAAAGTATTACATGATAAGCTCAGCATTGGAATATGCAGAGATCAGTGCATATTATGGACAGTGAGTGTTAACAGTTCCTTGTACTTCCATGTTTCAATAGATGCAGTTCCTTTTGTAAATGAACACACATAGGCAACACTACTGTGGGAGGAATGAGTGGTGAAACAGATTCTCTCAATCTTCCTAGAGTGTAGGGTCTCCTTCTCTTAAGGGGACATTTATATTTACCTCCAATTCAGTTCAGTTCAGTCGGTCAGTCGTGTCCGACTCTTTGGGACCCCATGGACTGCAGCACGCCAGGCCTCCCTCTCCATCACCAACTCCCAGAGTTGACTCAGACTCATTTCCATTGAGTCGGTGATGCCATCCAACCATCTCATCCTCTGTCTTTCTTCTTCTCTTCCTGCCTTCAGTCTTTCCCAGCATCAGTGTCTTTTCCAGTGCATCAGATCTTCAAATTCGATGGCCAAAGTACTGGAGTTTCAGCTTCAGCATCAGTCCATCAAATAAATATTCAGGACTGATTTCCTTTAAGATGGACCAGTTGGATCTCCTTGCAGTCCAAGGGACTCTGAAGAATCTTCTCCAACACCACAGCTCAAAAGCGTCAGTTCTTCAGCACTCAGCTTACTTTATAGTCCAACTCTCACATTCACACATGACTACTGGAAAAACCATAGCCTTGGCTAGATGGACCTTTGTTTACCTCCAATATGGCACATCATATTAACTTTCTAAAAGACTAGTGTCATTCTGTATTTTAAAAGACTTGTTACCACTTTTATCTGCCTTTCAGTTGCTGACCAAGTTGCCTAGAACAAAGGCAAAATTATCTTTGGTAATTAGAGTTTTTTTTTTTTAATTCAACCTTGAAACAGAATTACACTAATATTACTGCATTATCTTTTGAAGAAGGAGTACCTGAGTTAAGGTAATTTTATGGACATGTCCTGTCTTTGAACCAATATTTTGAATCAGCACATTTGTACACACTATAAAATCAAAGAATAAACAAAGTATTAATTGTGCATTCTATTTCTTTAGTTAATACATTTCTTAGAGTGATTGGTAGTGTAGTAATTTTACATCTTATGAAAGAATTGGTGCCTGATACAGTGTTATCCACAGATGTTGAGATATGAGAAAAAGAGGAAGCATTATACTTTCTCAACAAGGAACTTTGGTAGAGGAGAAATTTTCTTTATAAAGGTAGATGAGCATGGAGATTAGAATGGAAATGTGTCTAGAGTCTGGCAGAACTATCTATACAGTATACGTAAATAACATCATATATATTTATGTATATTATATAGATATTAATTAGTTATAATTATACATATGATCATGTTATCTATGTATATAATGTAAATAGCATAATGTAAATCTGTATATGTAAAAATAAAATTTGTATCTGTGTGAGTAGAAGAAAGGGATAGCTTGTTATTCTGTCTGTAAAACTCATGGGATTTCAACTAACAAAATTAAGTTGTCCAAGGCTATGGATTGAGTTTAGAGGAAAAGTAGGTTTTAGGCCAAGTTTTCAAATCATCATGAATCAGAAACCCCTGGAGGTCTTGTTAAAACACAGATTACTGAGCCCCAACCTTTCTTTCTGATTTGGTAGGTTTCCCATGAGATCAAGAATTTTTTTTCTAATTTTCCAGGAGATGTTGTTGCCACTGGTCTGGGGATAACACTGACTAGGACTGTTCTAGAATAAATCTATTAGATTTTGTTTTCATATCCATTCTATCTTAACTCTGTAGGAAACAAGGATTGATGGTAGGGTAAATTCAACTATAGTTAGTGAGATGATTTTAAGCAATTAAGTTTCAGAAACTTCTAGTTTTCTTATCCATAGGATGAAGAAATAAGACTTGGCTGATTTTGAAGGCCACTAGGACACTGAGTCGGACACGACTGAGCGACTGAACTGAACTGAGGACACTGAAATTTTAAAAATAAAAAGGAAAACGACAATTGATAAAGCAAAGTATATGATTTTACTCTATTATACAGCTTCATGCAGTGATTCATGCAATGTATTTCATATAAATTTGTAGCATGATCTGGAGGCACCATAGCTTAATAGCAAAAGTGTAGGTTCTGAAACAGACTGCATAAAGTTGGGTGTTGGCTTTGTTTTTAACTTGCAATATGAGTTTGGGCAAGTTGCTTCTCTGCTTCTCAGGTTTTTTTTTTTTTTTTTTTTTAACACATTCTGTGCTTCCTTCCTTATGGAGTTATACAGAATAAATTGTATTATCCATGTAAAAATAGATAAAAAAATTTCCTGACCTTTAATAGTATCATATAACTATCAGTTACTAATATTATTTGAAAACTATATGTTTATGTCTAAAAATATTTTATGGGATATTGAACTAACTTTTCCTTTTTTGTTGGTGATATTCAATATCTTCTTTGGATGAAAAAATAATTTATATAGTAGTCTGAAATATGCATAATGATGCAGCTTAGACTACTTTCTAAATTAGAATTTGTAAACATTTAAAGCCAAATTTAAATTAATTTGATTATTTGATTATCTTTATATTGATAAATAATCATGAATTTATGCTAATTATTAGCCTTGTCTTTAATTTGTAAGTTTTGAATGGAATGTGTCACTGATTACTGTGGATTAGACCTTCTGCGTGTGTATATATATATATATATAATATTCAGTATCTAAACTTTAGAGTCCGATAAAATAAAAAAGCAGAGACATCACTTTGCTGACAAAGGTTTGTATGGTCAAAGCCATGGTTTTTCCAGTAGTCATGTGAGAGTTGCATCATAAAGAAGGCTGAGTACAGAAGAATTGATGCTTTTGAACCATGGTGCTGGAGAAGACTCTTTAGAGCCTCTTGGACAGCAAGGAGATCAAATCTGTCAGTCCTAAAGGGAATCAATTTGAATATTCTTTAGAAGGACTGATGCTGAAGCAGAAACTCCAATACTTTAGCCACTGGATGCTAAGAGACTACTCATTGGAAAAGACTCTGATACTGGGAAACCTTGAAGGCAGGAGGAGAAGGGGCAACACAGGATGAGATGGTCGGTTGGCATCACTGACTCAATGAACATGAGTTTGAGCAAACTCTGGGAGATAGTGAAGGGCAGGGAAGCCTGGTGTGCTGCAGTCCATAGAGTTGGAAAGAGTCAGAAACAACTTGGTGACTGAACAACAACAATAACAAATTTTAGAGAATATTTCACTAACTTCTAGAAATCAAATTGAGATAAACATTTCACTAGAAATTCCTATACTGTTGCATGTTCATATGAAGGTCTGTGAAGGTAATGATCTATTTATTTAAATATAAGCATCTGAAGACTGTCTTCACTGTTTGATATGGGAAAATCTGAAAATTTCAAAAGTTATTGATTCTTTTAAAATATTATATTTATTTCTTGAAAATCATTGCCTGAAGTACATAGGAATCCTTAAGAAGCATCACTACAAACAAAGCTAATGGAAGTGATGGAATTCTAGCTGAGCTATTTCATATCCTAAAAGATGATGCTGTGAAAGTGCTGCACTCAATATGTCAGCACATTTGGAAAACTCAGCAGTGGCCACAGGACTGGTAAAAGTCAGTTTTCATTCCAATCCCAAAGAAGGGAAATGCCAAAGAATGTTCACACTACTGCACAATTTTACTCATCTCACATGCTAGCAAAGTAATGCTGAAAATTCTCCAAGCCAGGCTTCAAAAGTAGGTTAACTAAGAACTTCCAGATGTTCAGGCTGGATTTAGAAAAGGCAGAGGAACCAGAGATCAATTGCCAACATCCACTGGATCATCAAAAAAGCAAGAGAGTTCCAGAAATAAATATCTACTTCTGCTTTGTTGACTATACCAAAGCCTTTGACTGTGTAAATCACAACAAACTGTGGAAAATTCTTCAAGATATGGGAATACCAGATCACTTTACCTGCCTCCTGCAAAACCTGTATACAAATCAAGAAGCAATAGTTAGAACCAGATGTAGAACAATGAACTGGTTCCAAATTGGGAAAGGAGTACATCAAGGCAGGCTGTATACTGTCACCCTGCTTATTTAACTTATATACAGAGTACATCATGTGAAATGCTAGGCTGGATGAAGCACAAGCTGGAATCAAGATTGCTGGGAGAAATATCAATAAGCTCAGGTATGCAGATGACACCACCCTGATGGCAGAAAGCAAAGGGGAATTTAAACACCTCTTGATGAAGGTGAACAAGGAGAGTGAAAAAGCTGGCATAAACTCAGCATTTAAAAAATGAAGATCATGGCAGCTAGTCCCATCACTGCATGGCAAATCGATGGGGAAACAATGGAAACAATGACAGACTTTATTTTCTTGGGTTGCAAAATCCCTGCAGATGGTGACTGCAACCACGAAATTAAAAATACTTTCTCCTTGCAAGAACGGTTATGACAGAACTAGACAGTGTATTAAAGAGTAGAGATGTTACTTTGCCGACAAAGGTGCATATAGTCAAAACTATGGTTTTTTTCCAGTAGTTATGTATGGATGTGAGAGTTGGGGAGAAGTTGGAGAGAGTTGGAGAGAGAAGGTTGAATGCTGAAGAACTGGTGCTTTTGAACTATGGTGTTGGAGAATACGCTTGAGAGAGCCTTGGACAGCAAGGAGTACAAACCAGTTAATCCTAAAGAAAATCAACCCTTAATGTTCATTGGAAGGACTGATGCTGAAGCTGAAGCTCCAATACTGTGGCCATCTGATGCAAATAGCCTAGAAAAGACCCTGATGCTAGGAAAGATTGAAGGCAGAAGGAGCAAGGGATGACAGAGGATGAGATAGTTGGATGGCATTACTGACACAGTGGACATGAATTTTAGCAAGCTCCAGGAGATGGTGAAGGACAGGGAAGCCTGGCATGCTGCAGTCCATGGGATCAGAAAGAGTTGGACACAGTGAGTGACTGAACAATGTGAAGTGGAGACTAATGATGGAATGCCTGCTCAAAGTTTATTTCATATGTTTTTTCATGTCAGTTCTTCCTGTGTGTCATTAGTTCATTCATTTAGTCATTTTAGGCCTCATTTACCTCATTTGTAAAATGTGGTCAGCATCAGTGGTTTTAAGATCACTTTCAACCATTATGTTCTGCAATTCTTATACTATTAGTGCTATGAGAAAGTCCTTACAGTAATGTGCCAAATATAGATTGTTCATATTCATTGTATTGATGTTTTAAAACCATTACTGGCTTAGAATGTTAAGCATCTTCCTCCATTTTTTGGCACTAAATATTATAGTTCAATTCATTGTAGACCTAAATTTAACCATATATTGTCTTCATGGCTAATATAGGTAAAACAAGTGTTTATTACATTCATGTCACAGACCACAGTCTGCCAAGTTAAACTCTGACACCAAAACAATTGAGGTCATTCCGAAGGAGAAAATATTTGAAGAGATAATAGCTGAAAACTCCACTAACATAGGAAAGGAAACAGTCATTATTCCAGGAAGCACAGAGTTCCAGGCAGGGTAAACCCAAGGAGGAACAAACCGAGACATGTAGTAATCAAAATGACAAAAATTAAAAACAACAACAACAGCAACAACAAAAATCTTAAAAACAGCAAGAAAAAAGCACCATATAACATTCCAGGGAACTCCCATAAAGTTACCAGTTGATTTCTCAGCCAAAATGTACTTGTGGAAACAGTAGTGGATGAGAAAAATTGGCAGGGAAAAAAGATGACTAGAAAACATAAGAAAACTTTTTTCAAGGAAACTAATGGTTTCAGCTCTGTGAATGAAACGAGCTGGGTCAAGTTCATTTAATCATGTGTGGAAATGTCATAATAGATTTTATTGCTATATTCATGTAATGGAAATACAATAATCTCAAATTTCTTAACTTGCTTGAGAAAAGCCAGTGTGCAAATTAAATTATTTGATCCCTTTCAGTTTTGATCCCTTTCACAATTTGAAAATTTTCACAGTTTGACCCTTTCACATGGCAAGTAGAAAGTGAAGCTTAACTGAGGGCCTCATAATATACTAGTGATAAATAATACTCCTTAGTGACTATTATTTCTAGGTGCAAATTTACCTTGTTATTCAAAGCTACCTGAGCCAGATATACAGTAATAGTAGATATAATTTTTTAAGGATAAGTTTACAAAACAAAACAATGATGATTCCTCAAAATTAATACCGAGGCTTTATCAAGGATGGAAGTCAAAGGTGTGGTTTCAGTTCAATTCAGTTGCTCATTCGTGTCTGACTCTTTACAACCACATGGACTGCAGCAAGCCAGGATTACTTGCTGTAATCAATGGGATCACAAAGAGTCTGACGTGACTTAGTGAGTGAACAACAGCAACACTTGTGAATACCTCACTCTATATGAAGGAATTATGAATCACATGTAATTTGCCAGCACCTGTTAAAGTCATTTGGATTACAAGACATGGTTAGTTACAAGTTGGATTAGTTTCAAGTCAAATTTTTCTGCAAACTTATAAGGTTATTTCCTCAGTAGTCAATTTATTCTGATGCTTCAAAACATGAGAACGTAAAAATCTTTTCACTGTTTACATTTGCACATATTTTAGCAAGTTTTCTTCTAACTCTTATTGATAATCATTCTTGTCAAGTTCATCATTACATTTCGATGATAGGAATATATGGTGTAGACTCAACAGCATTTGAAGTGTAGTTTTCCATTTGATTTGACTGTGCAGATTTCATCTGTTTCACTTTTAACATGTGAGTGAATACATATATCCTTTTTGGGTGCTTATAGGTTCCCCAAAGAGTGAAATAGCTCTTCTTTTTTAAAAAAGCATCAAGATAAATCAAATAAATATTTAGATAGATGTCTGGGCTTCCTTGGTGTCTTGGTCAGTACAGAATCTGCCTGCAGTGCAGAAGACCACTTGCAGTGCAGGAGACATGCGTTCAATCCCTGGTTCAGGAAGATTACTTGGAGAAGGAAATGGCAACCCACTCTAGTATTCTTGCCTGGGAAATCCCATGGACAGAGGAGCCTGGCAGGCTACAGTCCATGCAGTTGCAAGAGTTGGACACGACTTAGCGACTAAACTACCACCATCACCAGTGCCTATCACATAATAGAACCTCAATATATGTTTGTTCAATGGACTTGTTATTGATGAGAATTGCATAGAAGCTGATCTCTGAGAGATGAGTAGGAATTGGTAGGCAGAAGAAAGTAAGGAATACAGAATGAGTGTACAATTGAATTTGGCAATGTTATAAGCAGTAAGAAAAGTACATCCTAAAATGTAGGGGGTTTTGAGTAAAATAGAGGTATTTTTACACTTTTCATTATATTCCCCAGAATCACTGAATTTTAATGTAAACCTAAGATATACTGCTTCAAATTTTATCATGCCTTTGTTAAAATAGCTTTATAAAAAGGCTTAGTGTGTTTTCAATTATCCTTCTTAAAATAATAAGTATGATGTTAAATACATTATTTTAATTGAAGAGAGCATTTTGGGGAAAATGGGGGGAAAGTAAAAAGTGATACAATTTAACTTGGATTAAAGGAAAATTTAAGAATAAATGATAAGAAAGTTAAATTTATTGTAGAGGTCACTCTCTGAAAGTAGCTAGAGTATAGAGATAAAACAATAACCAGAGAGAGAGAGAAAAACCACCTTATGTGAGCATTGCTAAGATAATTTGGATTGAGAGAAATTGGACACCTAATTAAAGAATTGGAGTGATCTGCATTTCTGATATGGAGTAAAACTGTCATAAACCAGTACCATTGAATAACAACTAGATTTAGATTTCTGTTGAGTTGAATTGTGTGGATCAATTCAGAAGTCAATTCAAGTGAGGTACTGTACATCAGAGAAAAGTCCCTGCAAATATTTACTTGATTATTTCATATAAGATTAGTTGAAAACTTTTTTTGAATGAACAAAACCTTTCCCTAACATTGTAAATACCACCAGACTCTCAGTAGGATAGCTTTTATCAATATATCAGTCTGTCACTCTTGGTTTTGTATCTGTTCCAAACATTTTTTTTCTGGGGTGGGGGAACGACTGAAGAATTTTAATGCTAAATGGACTACAAAGGAGTTTCTCCCCAACTTCAAGTGGTTGTTTCTCTCTGTAACAAAGATGACATCCAAAGAGGGGATGTGCAAATGACCTCATACCACTCAAAAGGGAAACCAATTATTTGATAATAGAGAGGTTTTAAAAAACTATATAGTCAGGTCTCTCTTAACATTCGTAGACCTTTTTATACTGCTCCAGTTATCTGTATATGTATTTTAGGAAAACAAAATTGTAGAAAAATAAGTTATATGTTTTTACCAATAATATATAGCTATGTCTGTCTTTCAAAAGGTCTTATTACTTCACTTTTACTTTTAAGTAGCCCTATACATTACTTTTCCATTTGTTTATAAAAGAATGGGTATTTCTGTTTTTTGTTTTTTCTAAAATCTCCTACTTTATTTGAATAGAATGCCCAGAGAACTCTCCTAAGATTTCTATTACTTACTGGTTGTTAGTTACAACTCAGTTCTAATTTACTTAGTCAATTTGAACTTACTCTTTTGACCTCTATTTAACACACTTAAATTTTTATATACTAAGTCAGTCTCCTGAAAGAATACACATATTCCCACTTGGCACCTACTGACAATACAGACTATGGTTAATAAGGGGGAAAAGACTCCTTCAAGAGAAATATTCCATTAGATAACACAGAAAATTGCTAACAAAAGTTTCAGCATATCACCATTTAGATTTTCTTGTGATTAAAAACAAAAGCTTGATTTTATATAAAGTTAAGCAATAAGAGTGATGATTTTTTAGAAAACTATATTGTTAGGATACTGTGGGAAATAGAATTAGTTCTCCAGAAAACAAGCCAAGCTCTTGATATCAGTAACCTTTGGGAAAATCAGAAATATTTAGCATTTCCAAATTCTGTGATTCTGGTTTAATAGGGTTATACCCAGATTCATATTTAAGAGAAACTTGGTAGGTCATAAAAATAATATGCTTATTGCTTTCATAGTTGATTTTAATATTTAGAATACTTCATTTTGATCTTTTAATGGAATGTGCCTTTTAGATCTAGGTATCCTATTTTGGTATTTTTACAGTTTTCTTTAGGGAACTTTATTTGTGTGAATCCTGCAGTAGAAGTTTCAAAGTCGGCATTACTTGCGCAGTTGTAATAGTCCCAAGAGAAAGATAAATATATATTGACAGAGCCTGGAGCTCCAGTTCTTTCAGTTACTGAAGGTCAACAGCCCCATAGAGGTACTCTCCAAGCTTCAAATGTCTATAGGTTAAATTACTGATGAGTCACTACACTTTTCTAAATGGAGGAAACCTACACTGTACTGGGAAGCAGCCCAATGTATTGTGTCTTTCAACTGATGTAATTTTGAACAAGATGAGAAGGAATTTCAATTGAGGACCAGTTCCAAAACTTTATGGAAATGATTGTAAAACTGACCAGTCAGGCTGAATTTACTAGCCAAAAAAAGATGTAGTGGCACCATTTATTTACAAACCTGAGATGTAACATGTCTTAAGATGGATTTATAGTGAACTGACACTTTAAATTCTCAATCATGTTAACATTTTAATTTATATAAATATTGGAGGCATGCAGTATTTAAAAGACTGGAGGTGTTGGGCAGAAGAATCAATAAAAACAAAGGGCATCACAAAAGAGGATAAATATAAAAATCATCTTCAATGAATACACAATTAATTTGAGGCTTAGGGTTATCATGTAGCACAAAGTATTGAAGGTAACACATCAAGGATGTAATAAAACTAAATGAGACAATTGACTTTGCCCATTTCTATGGGCATGCTTTAGAGAATGTGATCCCTGCAGGTCAGCCTTGAAGTAACTAAACAGGCAAAATAAAGAAGAATTCATTGCAGTGATTTTTTTTTTTTCTGCTGGTTTGCATATAATAAAGTAATATGCCACAAAGTGTTTATACCACAAACTTTATTGGGTAAGTTAGAACTTCTTTGTAGTTTAGTAAACTTTCTGTTATAGAAAGTTGATACCACATCACCGTCTTGATATTGTCCTTTCAAAAATGATTTCATGTTTAATTATTTAAATTTTAATTATAGTTTGATACTAATTTGGAATTACTTAATTAAAATATTGAATAGAATAAAAATTTAAGATAACTTTTGAAAGAAAAACTTATTGGCAAAAGTCATGTGGAATCCCTCAATACATCATACTGAAATAATTTGTGACAAATGTAGCATGAAAATTATATGTAGAATTTAATCTTTTTTATTTTTAAAGTTTTTTATTGTGGTGAAAGTCACATAATATAAAATGTACTATTTTAACCATATTTAACTGTACAGTTCAGTGGTACTAAGTACATTCACATTGTTGTGCAACTGTTATCATTATCCATTTCCTGATTTTTCACTTTCCTAAACTGATGCCAAAGGATTCTCAAACAACTGCACAATTGCACTCATCTCACAAACTAGTAAAGTAATGCTCAAAATTCTCCAAGCCAGGCTTCAACAGTATGTGAACTGTGAACTTCCAGATGTTCAAGCTGGTTTTCAAAAAGGCAGAGGAATCAGAGATCAAATTGCTAACATTCACTGGATAATCAAAAAAGCAAGAGAGTTCCAGAAAAACATCTATTACTGCTTTATTGACTATGCCAAAGCCTTTGACTGTGTGGATCACCACAAAGTGTGGAAAATTCTGAAAGAGATGGGAATACCAGACCACCTGACCTGCCTCCTGAGAAATCTATATGCAGGTCAGGAAGCAACAGTTAGAACTGGACATGGAACAACAAAATGGTTCCAAATCGGGAAAGGAGTACGTCAAGGCTATATATTGTCACCCTGCTTCTTTAACTTATATGCAGAGTACATCATGAGGAACGCTGGGCTGGAAGAATCACAAGCTGGAATCAAATTTGCCGAGAGAAATATCAATAACCTCAGATATGCAGATAACACCACCTTTATGGCAGAAAGTGAAGAAGAACTAAAGCCTCTTGATGAAAGTGAAAGAGGAGAGTGAAAAAGTTGGCTCAACATTCAGAAAATTAAGATCATGGCAACTAGTCCCATCACTGAAACAATGGAAATGGTGACAGACTTTATTTTCTTGGGCTACAAAATCACTGCAGATGGTGACTGCAGCCATGAAATTAAAAGACACTTACTCCTTGGAAGAAAAGCTATGACCAACCTAGACAGTATATTAAAAAGCAGAGACATTACTTTGCCAACATAGTCAAGGCTGTGGTTTTTCCAGCAGTCATGTATGGATGTGAGAGTTGGATTGTAAAGAAAACTGAGTGCTGAAGAATTGATGCTTTTGAACTGTGGTGTTGGAGAAGACTCTTGAGAGTCCCTTGGACTGCAAGGAGATCCAACCAGTTCATCCTAAAGGAAATCAGTCCTGAATATTCATTGGAAGTACTGATTTTGAAGCTGAAACTCCAATACTTTGGCCACCTGATGCGAAGAACTGACTCATTTGAAAAGACCCTGATGCTGGGAATGATTGAAGGCGGGACAAGAAGGGGATGACAGAGGGTGAGATGGTTGGCTGGCATCACCGACTCAATGGATACGAGTTTGAGTAAACTCCGGGAGTTGGTGATGGACATGGAAGCCTGGCGTGCTGCAGTCCATGGGGTCGCAAAAAGTCAGACATGACTGAGCGACTGAACTAAACTGAAACTGAAACATTGTCCCCATTAAACATTAAGTCCCCATTAAACATTAAGTCCCCATTCCCCCTTCCCCGCCCCACCCCCATCATGGCCCCTGACATCTACTGATGTACTTTCCCTTTAGGAATTTGACTATTTTAAGTACCTTGTATAAGTGGAATCAAAATTTGTCTAGGTATTTGTCTGTACCCACTGTATATTGGAATGCACTTTTAAGGTTAACTTATATGTGCTAAAAACAAATCTTACCTTCTTTTTTCCTCCCTGTGCCATACAGTAGGTTCTCATTAGTTACATATTTTATACATAGTAGTGAATATACGTCAATCCTAATCTCCCAATCTATCCAACCTTCCCCCCTGGATGTCCATAAGTTTGTTCTCTATGACTGTGTCTCTGTTTCTGCTTTGGAAATAGATTCATCTGTACTAATTTTATTATAGAGTTCATGTATAAGTGGTAGTATATGATATTTGTCTTTCTGATTTACTTCTCTCTGTATGACAATCTCTAGGTCCATCTACATATCTGAAAATGGCACAATTTCATTCATTTTTTTTAGGATAGGTATTATTGCATTGTATGTGTGTACCACATCTTCTTTATCCTTTCTATTGTCATGGATATTTTGATGGCTTCCATGTCTTGGTTATTGTGAATAACTTGGCTATTGAAATGACCATTGAGGTGTATGTCTCTTTGGAAATACAATTTTCTCTGGGTATATGCCCAATCCTGGGATTGCTGGATCATATGGCAATTCTTTTTAGTTTTCTGAGGGACATCCAAACTATTTTCCATGGTGGCTGTACCAATTTACACTCCCACCAACAGTGTAGGAGGTTCACTGTATCTTTACTATTACTAGAGCATGTTCAAATTTACCTATAAAATATAAGCATCAGTGACAGTGTCTTCCATGTATTTATATTAGAAGAATAATCTCATTTTTTTAACATTAGAATCTCCTTGTTAGTCACTCAGTCGTGTCAAACTTTGTGACCCCATGGACTGTAGCCTGCCAGGCTTCACTGTCCATGGAATTCTCTTGTCCTTTCTTTCAATTTGCCTGTAAGCTGAATAAAAATGAAATCCCTTTGATTTCAAATGCAGATTTTGAGGTTTACAAATATATATCACATTGATTATAAAAGGAATCTGGTGAAATTTATCATGTATATACTGGTGTACTTACATTTTTCAACATTTAATGATTTTGTTGTACAAGATTATTCTTGAGAATTCAGGTTGTGAGGGACATGTAGAGATTGCACACGGAAGATAAAATAATAGATGCTACTGGCAGTCTCTTGTTGGAAAACAATGAACCTGGAAATAGGGATGCAGCACATACATGCACACATTCCATAATACAACTATTCACAAATATACTTTTTCTGGCTTCATAGTAATATACAGAAATACATACAATTATGTAAACAAACATATTATAATCTGAGTACTTAAGGCAATGAAAACTCTCCCGTTCTACCGATGCAAGGTGTCAATCTCATAACCTTATAATAGAGTGACAAGTAGCTCAATTTTCAGGTATTATAGGGTTAAAGTGTAAAAAAATAGCTTTGACCTTCCTAGATACATTCCTTCCAAAAACCAAGGGACAAATGAGACCAAGTTCACTGTCGAAAGTCACATCTGGCTCTCAATATGGTTTGATACAACCTGTATCACTGCCCAGTGATAGCAAGTGTCTTTCTGCTTTTTAGCATGAAAAATTAGTCAGTTGTATTGGTCTGTGAGCAGCTTCCTAAACAGTAAGGCATACAGCAACCATATCATAGGAGGTTAGTTGTACTAGGAATAGGTGGTCCTGTTGTCATGTGATTTCACTTTTTGTAAACCATTTCAGAAGCCTTCTGAATGAAATCTCTTTCTGACAAAAGTAATGAGAAAAGAATTTATTGGAATTCAGTCAGATTGTATGATACTCTTAATTACTTTACAGCAAGGAAGTTGGGAGCTAAGTGTGTAAAATTGGTGGTGGCTGAATTGTGAGTAGTAATACTCAGTGGTCCCACCATATTATGTTGGCTTAGAAAATGTTTGATACTCTATTCATACTGCTGTCAGAAGAATCAGTTCAGTTCAGTTCAGTTGCTCAGTCATGTCCGACTCTTTGCGACCCCATGAATCACAGCACACCAGGCCTCCCTGTCCATCACCAACTCCCGGAGTTCACCCAGACTCACGTCCATTGAGTCAGTGATGCCATCCAGCCATCTCATCCTCTGTCGTCCCCTTCTCCTCCAGCCCCCAATCCCTCCCAGCATCAGTCTTTTCCAATGAGTCAACTCTTCACATGAGGTGGCCAAAGTACTGGAGTTTCAGCTTTAGCATCATTCCTTCCAAAGAAATCCCAGGGTTGATCTCCTTCAGAATGGACTGGTTGGATCTCCTTGCAGTCCAAGGGACTCTCAAGAGTCTTCTCCAACACCACAGTTCAAAACTATCAATTCTTTGGCGCTCTGCCTTCTTCACAGTTGAACTCTCACATCCATACTTGACCACAGGAAAAACCATAGCCTTGACTAGACGGATCTTAGTTGGCAAAGTATTGTCTCTGCTTTGGATACACTATCTAGGTTGGTCATAAGTTTTCTTCCAAGGAGTAAGCGTCTTTTAATTTCATGGCTGCTATCACCATCTGCAGTGATTTTGGAGCACCAAAAAATAAGGTCTGACACTGTTTCCACTGTTTCCCCATCTATTTGCCATGAAGTGATGGGACCAGATGCCATGATCTTAGTTTTCTGAATGTTGAGCTTTAAGCCAACTTTTTCAGTCTCCTCTTTCACTTTCATCAAGAGGCTTTTTGGCTCCTCTTCACTTTCTACCATAAGGGTGGTGTCATCTGCATATCTGAGGTTATTGATATTTCTCCCAGCAATCTTGATTCCAGCTTGTGTTTCTTCCAGGGGGGCGTTTTTCATGATGTACTCTGCATATAAGTTAAATAAGCAAGGTGACAATATACAGCTTTGACGGACTCCTTTTCCTATTTGGAACCAGTCTGTTGTTCCATGTCCAGTTCTGACTATTGCTTCCTGACCTGCATACAGATTTCTCAAGAGGCAGGTAAGGTGGTCTGATATTCCCATCTCTTTCAGAATTTTCCACAGTTTATTGTGATCCACACAGTCAAAGGCTTTGGCATAGTCAATAAAGCAGAAATAGATGTTTTCCCGGAACTCTCTTGCTTTTTCCATGATCCAGCAGATATTGGCAATTTGATCTCTGGTTCCTCTGCCTATTCGAAAACCAGCTTGAACATCAGGAAGTTCATGGTTCATGTATTGCTGAAGCCTTGCTTGGAGAATTTTGAGCATTACTTCACTAGCATGTGAGAGGAGTGCAACTGTGCGGTAGTTTAAGCATTCTTTGGCATTGCCTTTCTTTGGAATTGGAATGGAAACTGACCTTTTCCAGTCCTGTGGCCACTGCTGAGTTTTCCAAATTTGCTGGCATGTTGAGTGCAGCACTTTCACAGCATCATCTTTCAGGATTTGAAACAGCTCAACTGGAATTCCATCACCTCCACTAGCTTTGTTCGTAGTGATGCTTTCTAAGGCCCACTTGACTTCACATTCCAGGATGTCTGGCTCTAGATTAGTGATCACACCATCATGATTATCTGGGTCGTGAAGATCTTTTTTTGTACAGTTCTTCCATGTATTCTTGCCACCTCTTTTTAATATCCTCTGCTTCTGTTAGGTCCATACCATTTCTGTCCTTTATCGAGCCCATCATTGCATGAAATGTTCCCTTGGTATCTCTGATTTTCTTGAAGAGATCTGACAGAATGTGGTCCACTGACAAAGGGAATGGCAAACCACTTCAGTATTCTTGCCTTGAGAACCCCATTAACAGTATGAAAAGGCAAAATGATAGGATACTGAAAGAGGAACTCCCCAGGTCAGTAGGTGCCTAATATGCTACTGGAGATTAGTGGAGAAATAACTCCAGAAAGAATGAAGAGATGGAGCCAAGGCAAAAACAATACCCTTCTGTGGATGTGACTGGTGATAGAAGCAAGGTCCGATGCTGTAAAGAGCAATATTGCATAGGAACCTGGAATGTCAGGTCCATGAATCAAGGCAAATTGGAAGTTGTCAAACAAGAGATGGCAAGTGCCAGGGTCCAACCCCAGTGGATCCAGGGTAATTCGAAGATGGGGACGGAATCAGTGTCCTAGGAAAAAACTTATTTAATTATAGGTAGAGATTAGAAAATTAACGGAGAAAAATAGGCTGAACAACTTGGTTTATGTGGAATACCAATCACCACCTACGTAGGCCACAGGCGTCTTTCTGTTCTCCCAAAGGAGAGGAGGCACTGAGGCCTCCCCTGTCCAGTCTTAGAAGCCCAGGCAGAATTAGCAGGCTTGGTGAGTACCCACGTACCAGCTGGGAATTCAGCCAGAAGGGGAGAGAACGACACAGGGAAAACAGTCTTTCCAGAAACTGATCAAATTTCTTTATTTTTAGGTTTGCTTATATACCTTTTGTTATACATAGGGATGAATACAGAGTCACGCGGGGGTCAGCAGTTCTGACCTTTATCAAAATCAGGTGCTTCATGTAAATGTATATAAAAAGGTCTTAGGGGTTTTACATCATTTTTTGGCCATGATGCCTGCTGAGATTTTATGATCCTTTCTGTCTGATAACCAAAAACCTTATTTTTTCCAAGGGTGTTTTTTCTTAAACCAGGCACCACCCTCCAAATAAAGTTGCATTCCTATAGGGTGAGGGTGTGAGTGAGTGAGTGAAGTCACTCAGTCGTGTCTGACTCTGCGACCCCGTGGACTGTAGCCCACCAGGCTCCTCCGTCCATGGGATTCTCCAGGCAAGATTACTGGAGTGGGTTGCCATTTCCTTCTCCAGGGGATCTTCCCGACCCAGGGATCGAACCCAGGTCTCCCGCATTGCAGGCAGACGCTTTAACCTCTGAGCCACCAGGGAATCAAGAAAGGAATTTATTTAACCTAAGGTTAACATGATTAATCTTAAAGATTAATACTTATTTCTCCTATATGCTAGTTATATTCATTATAAGGGCAGGGAATATGGAGATTTAGCAGCAAACATCAACCCAACAAATGAAAACCCTTCACCAATGTTCCCCTTAAGATCTATTTAGTCTTAAGATAGTGAAAAAGTTACATTTTTGCATAGCAAGGACACAGTGATTTATAACAAAGTACAGTGATATATTACAAAAGAGAAAATTCATTAACTCAAAAGGTCTAGTATTGCTAACATCAAAAACTACTATATTTCCTTTTCTATATTCCAATTACATTGATTAATATATTCCCAGGTGCCTAAGGATATGGAGGCCTGGCGGCAATCATTGACTCAACAATGAGAAAAGCCCTATGCTAATTAAGATTTTCAAAATACTCCAAACTCTCTGTGCTGTTTATGGTTGAGAGGTAGTAAACAATCATGTGCATAGTGGCAGGAGTATGGATAATCCTGTCACACAAACTAGTCTGCCAGCAGAGAAGTTTGATCTGAGACAGCCTTGTCACACCCAGGAATTTTTATTGACTGGAGCTGCAAGTTTACTCCTTATCTGAGAGAACTGGTGGGGAACAGCCCCCCATAAAGTCAGAGGTGTAGGTGAGAGCATGAAACAGTAAAGTAGGTAGATTCTGGTTTTGGGGGTAGATGCTCGGGAACAGGGGGTTTCCTGAGGATCGATTCTGCCTTTGCGTATGCAGAAGCCTCCTTCCTCATGACCTTTGCCATGGGCGGAGTTTCTCACGCTGGCTCCAGGCAGGCAAGAGTGAAGGTCGACATTCTAGGAATCAGCGAAATAAATTGGACTGGAATGGGTGAATTTAACTCAGATGACCATTATATCTACTACTGCAGGCAGGAATCCCTCAGAAGAAATGGAGTAGCCATCATGGTCAACAAGAGAGTCTGAAATGCAGTACTTGGATGCAATCTCGAAAACGACAGAATGATCTCTGTTCGTCTCCAAGGCAAACCATTCAATATCACAGTTATCCAAGTCTATGCCCCAACCAGTAACGCTGAAGAAGCTGAAGTTGAATGGTTCTATGAAGACCTACAAGATCTTTTAGAACTAACACCCAAAAATGATGTCCTTTTCATTATTGGGGACTGGAATGCAAAAGTCAAAAGTCAAGAAACACCTGGAGTAACAGGCAAATTTGGCCTTGGAATGCAGAATGAAGCAGGGCAAAGACTAATAAAGTTTTGCCAAGATAATGCACTGGTCATAGCAAACACCCTCTTCCAGCAACACAAGAGAAGACTCTACACATGGACATCACCAGATGGTCAACACTGAAATCAGATTGATTATATTCTTTGCAGCCAAAGATGGAGAAGCTCTATACAGTCAACAAAAACGAGACCAGCAGCTGACTGTGGCTCAGATCATGAACTCCTTATTACCAAATTCAGACTCAAATTGAAGAAAGTAGGGAAAACCACTAGACCATTCAGGTATGACCTAAATCAAATCCCTTATGATTATACAGTGGAAGTGAGAAATAGATTTAAGGGCCTAGATCTGATAGATACAGTGCCTGATGAACTATGGAATGAGGTTCGTGACATTGTACAGGAGACAGGGATCAAGACCATCCCCATGGAAAAGAAATGCAGAAAAGCAAAATGGCTGTCTGGGGAGGCCTTACAAATAGATGTGAAAAAAAGAGAAATGAACAGCCAATGAGAAAAGGGAAGATATAAGCATCTGAATGCAGAGTTCCTGAGAATAGCAAGAAGAGATAAGAAAGTCTTCTTCAGCGATCAATGCAAAGAAATAGAGGAAAGGAACAGAATGGGAAAGACTAGAGGTCTCTTCAAGAAAATGAGAGATACCAAGGGAACATTTCATGCAAAGATGGGCTCAATAAAGGACAGAAATGGTATGGACCTAACAGAAGCAGAAGATATTAAGAAGAGGTGGCAAGAATACACAGAAGAACTGTACGAAAAAGATCTTCATGACCCATATAATCATGATGGTGTCAGAAGAATAATAGCTGGATAAAAGAGTAAGTGAAGCTATTTCCTTAGTAGATAATTCTACCTATTTATATATGGTCAATGAGACATTGGCTTTGGGCTTCTCTGGTGGCTCAGTGATAAAGAATCCTCCTGCCAATGCAGGAAACACAAGAGATATGGGTTAAATCCCTGCATCATGAAGATCCCCTAGCAACCCCAATATTCTTGCCTGGAAAATCCCATGGACAGAGTCTGGTGGGCTACAGTCCATGGAATCAGAAAAATCAGAGATGACTTACTGACTAAAGAACAAAAACAATGAAATATTAAGAGGGAGGCCATATAATTTATCTTCCAAACTGCAAGATTTCTGAGGGTGAAACAGGATCCTCTACTAGTAATTACATCAATTCAGTGGGCATAAATCAGAAAGGACTGTTTTTGACAAATTAGGATATAAAAGTACCTTGACAATAAGATGTAAAACTACAAGACAGTCCACACGTGACTCCGGACTGACCGATAGTGAAACACATTATCATCTGCCTGGTTCTGAAGTCACCAGACATTTGAATTAATGAACCAATTTCCATTTGCTGTATATTCACTTTATAACATGAGGATATAGTACAGTTCCTGAGCAAGTTATGCCCATGGATTTTTCTTTCTGAGCCCTAAAGAAGTTTGAATGTGGTAGGTCTTTGGAGTATCATTGGATGGAAATGAGTCATAACAATGACTGCCATCAAACATGATATAATTCCATAATTTCTACTAGTGTTTTACCTTTTTGATCTACTTCCAACTTCTGTTTCCTTCTCCTTAGACTCTTTGTTTGAGATTGATTTACAGTCTTACAAAATGTAGTATGTTTCATTTACTTCCTTTTTGAACCCTATTTTTTTCTGCACGTCTGACTAATACCGTTATTGTAGTTAAAAGAGAAGCTTGAGAGAAACACTCTTGGTTCTCTTGTTTGCTCTGATACTGTTTCACTGTGGCCTTTAAGACAAATCACCAGGTGGTTTTGTTAACATCTTTATGAAGTTTAATAATAAAATAAGCTGTGAGTGCACCTTCCTTGGATTTTTTTCAGCTGAAAGACAATATAGCCATGTGGAGTAGTAGTATCTCAATAGAACCACAAGCTAAGTCCTTTACAGGTGAAACAGTCAACCACAAGTCATTAATTCTCCGTTCAAAATGCTGTTGAAAAGATTTTTTCCAACTTTGAAAAGACCTAGTTTGATCAGTTGTTCCAGTGACTCTGAGTTATTTTCTTAGAGAAAGGTTTCAAAGTTCAGGTGCAACTTGTAACATGATGGCAAAAGTTATTTTATCTGGGAGCTGCTTGGCTAGTTCTTATTTGTTTCTTGTTCTGCACCTTCAATGTATAACACATAGACTTAATTTCCATAACATTTTGAGGAAAAACACAATTCAGTTTAAAATTTTTCTGACTGTGTAACTGTGCTGTTGAAAGATAAGGCCACTCTACCCTCTTCATTGGCTAATAAGAAATGTAATCATCAATGTTTTCTCTTAGTTCAGTCCCACTTTGCATTATTTCTTAATTTGTATCTTTATTTTATTTATTTATTTATTTATTTATTTATTTATTTTAATTTTAAAATCTTTAATTCTTACATGCGTTCCCAAACATGAACCCCCCTCCCGCCTCCCTCCCCATAACATCTCTGTGGGTCATCCCCATGCACCAGCCCCAATCATGCTGTATCCTGCATCAGACATAGACTGGCGATTCAATTCTTATATGATAGTATACATGATAGAATGCCATTCTCCCAAATCATCCCACCCTCTCCCTCTCCCTCTGAGTCCAAAAGTCCGTTATACACAGCTGTGTCTTTTTTCCTGTCTTGCATACAGGGTCGTCGTTGCCATCTTTCTAAATTCCTTATATATGTGTTAGTATACTGTATTGATGTTTTTCTTTCTGGCTTACTTCACTCTGTATAATCGGCTCCAGTTTCATCCATCTCATCAGAACTGATTCAAATGAATTCTTTTTAACGGCTGAGTAATACTCCATTGTGTATATGTACCACAGCTTTCTTATCCATTCATCTGCTGATGGACATCTAGGTTGTTTCCATGTCCTGGCTATTATAAACAGTGCTGTGATGAACATTGGGGTACATGTGTGTCTTTCAATTCTGGTTTCCTCGGTGTGTATGCCCAGCAGTGGGATTGCTGGGTCATAAGGTAGTTCTATTTGCAATTTTTTAAGGAATCTCCACACTGTTCTCCAGAGTGGCTGTACTAGTTTGCATTCCCACCAACAGTGTAGGAGGGTTCCCTTTTCTCCACACCCTCTCCAGCATTTATTGCTTGCAGATTTTTGGATCGCAGACACTCAAAGTGGATTAAAGATCTAAATGTAAGACCAGAAAGTATAAAACTCCTAGAGGAGAACATAGGCAAAACACTCTCAGACATAAATCACAGCAGGATCCTCTAGGATCCACCTCCCAGAATTATGGAAATAAAAGCAAAAATAAACAAATGGGATCTAATTAAAATTAAAGGCTTCTGCACAACAAAGGAAAATATAAGCAAGGTGAAAAGACAGCCTTCTGAATGGGAGAAAATAATAGCAAATGAAGCAACTGACAAACAACTAATTTCAAAAATATACAAGCAACTTATGCAGCTCAATTCCAGAAAAATAAACGACCCAATCAAAAAATGGGCCAAAGAGCTAAATAGACATTTCTCCAAAGAAGACATACGGATGGCTAACAAACACATGAAAAGATGCTCAACATCACTCATTATCAGAGAAATGCAAATCAAAACCACAATGAGGTACCACTTCACACCAGTCAGAATTTGTATCTTTAGATTCTGAGATATGTCAAGTTTGGAAAGTTCCTCTTTACTCTGTCAACATCTTTGTTTCTTTTTAAATAAGTTCCTACTTTGTACCCACATATTTTAAGCCTCAAACATTAGTTATGTAAGTTATACAACCATTTTTCATGAATTGAATATGCAGTATAATTCTTTTGAAGGAGACTAGGTAGTGCCAGTTGCATTTTATAATTGTTACCTTAATCAACCTTTCCACAGTAAATAAGAAGCAGTTTTATTATTATTCCTATGTTACATGCAATTAAGGTCACCTCTCTTTACCTCACTCCCCTACTGTAAATGAAGATTTTCATTCTCTTTCAGCTTTTTTATATCCAGTGACATGTGAAAATAATGGTTGTGTTTAACTATGTAGTGACTGTGAAAGTGCTTAGCACAAATTAGATGCTTCTCTGCTGAATGTGATTTGGTCATAAAATTTATTTTCGTAAGTCACAAAGATTTGTATGCTTAGATATGATTACATAAGGAATATTCAGGGCTACTAGGTGTTGTGATGGTTGCTTTAGGTTAGGTTTTGCCTGTAGTAAGGGAAAAAGGTGAATACCTCCCCCAAATCTGTTTTATATTCTGATAAGTCAGGTTATTCAATAACTTGAAAAAGGTAATACTGCTCATTCAAATAAAGAAGCAAATATTTCCAAGTAATCTGTATACACATAGAGCTTAGCTTAAAATCAAAGCCATTTGTAACGTTTCTCCCCTTTTTGCTTCTTTCATTTGTTGACATTTTGAGAAGTGTGTATGTATTTGCATGCAAGTAGTCTTTCCATAAAATTTACAGGTTGCTGATAGTAACAACATAAAACGTTTTAGAGATTCTCATTCTATATTTGTTTAGTATATAGTCATTCCAAATAAAACACTTAGTGAAGAAACTTGAAGGAACTACACTTCTTTGTGAAGAAAAAAAAAATCATCATGGGGAGTGAAAAACGGCGTCTATAATTCAGTGCTGATAACGTTGGGTTTTAATTGGATTTCACTTTATGAGTAGAAATTCTCAGGTTATGTTACTTCTAACATATTTTAACCATGAGAGATCTTTATTTTTAAATAAATTCCTTTATAAATATGCCAGTTTTTAAAATAAAACTTTTCAAAGCTAGTATAATAATAATAATAAAAAAAACCACCCAAAATAAAATCCAAGAGGCTCATCTTAATTTAACTTCTCAGTGGCTTTATTTTTGAATACCTGACTATACAATTTATAGTAATCTTAAGGTGTGGTACATGACAATTCTATTTTTGCTGGCTTTTTGCTCATTCAGTTTCCTACAATTTAAAAATTATTAAAATGCAGCAAATATTTACCCTAACAAAAATTGTCTTTCAATCTGAAATAATACAAATGTTAATGTCAGTCTGTGAGTGATATAATATGAAATGGATTTCTTTAATGGTGCATATATTAAGGAAGGCTAACAAGGAAAAGGAGAAGGAATGCAGTATCTGTGTTATATGTGATCTGTCTTGCCCTTAGAATACTGAACTAACACACTGAACTCAAGAATGGTAAGAGGAATAATGATCATAAAACATATACAAGCATACATTATCTGTGGGTTTCAATTATTTCAGTCATGGAAAAAATTGAACATGAGAGAGAAGTATAATGAGATTATTCTATATTTTCTGTAGTGTTAACAAAGAATACTATAGAAATTCCTTGAAGTTTTCACTGCAATACAGTGGATTAGGCAACAGATCAACATAGCAGTATATATTTTTTTGTTTTTACCAGAACCAAACAGATTAATAAATTTATTATTGAAAACATTTAATTTTTAAAATCTTATTTTACTGCATCAGTGATAAAAATTATTATTGAAATATATAGAAAACTATTCTTGAAATATAAAATAACTGCCCTGTGGTCAATGATAGTCTTAACTACTTGTCAATCAAAAGCAGAAGTTTGTTGAGACATTTAATTACAAGATAATGTAGTCATCAAAATGTCGTTGTGGTAATAGACAGCTCATTTTGGACTGAAAGCATGCAAATACCTCCCCTGAGGTCAGAGATGTTCAGAGGTTAACTTAGTAATGACAAGTCCTTTATTATCACATTATGACACTGAAAAATTGCAATTATACTAATAAATTAATAACAGTAATAAAATGACAGTCATAATTGCATAATATACAAGTTGTCAACTGCATTGTTGTTACATGGTTGGAATTTTTATCTATATCTGCACCATGTTAATTGTCCCCAATATGGCACAGACAAAGAAAGATTTCTGAAAATTTTCAAAAGACATCTATACTGATGGGAGGCCAGCACATCTGTATTTTTGATCCCACTTATTTTCTTTCCTCTTCTCTCCTCTGCTATTTTATAAAGCATTAAAATAAGGAGAATTAGTAATTACTGCCTGACCCAGTGTTAATATGTAGTTAACATGCTTATTACTTCACCAAGCTTCTGTCTTCTTAAGGCTTTTTGGCTTAAATATCTTCTACTTCAAGAGGTCAGGTAAATGAAGGAAAATGGACTTGGTTTTACCGTTTTCTCTTTTATTTTATTCTATAACTCTTCTCACTCTCTGGAAGAACACATTGTATTTTCCAAACATTTTGCACAAGTGTTTTATAAAGTAGATCCACTTTTTATGTCAAAATGAATCATAATTCAGTAATTACTTCTAAATAGCCAGAGATACATTTTGAGTATTTAATCTAAATAGCTGTAGACAAAATCTTTCATTTCTTTTTTTTAAATATAAATTTATTTATTTTAATTGGAGGTTAATTACTTTAAAATATTGTATTGATTTTGCCATATATCAACATGAATCCACCACAGGTATACACGTGTTCCCCATTCTGAACCCCCCTCCCTCCTCCCTCCCCGTACCATCCCTGTAGATCGTCTAAGTGCACCAGCCCCAAGCATCCAGTATCCTGCATCGAACCTGGACTGGCGATTCGTTTCATATATGACATTATACATGTTTCAATGCCGTTCTCCCAAATCATCCCACCCTCTCCCTCTCCCACAGAGTCCAGAAGACTGTTCTATACATCTGTGTCTCTTTTGCTGTCTCTCATACAGGGTTGTCATTATCATTTGTGTAAATTCCATATATATGTGTTAGTATACTGTATTGGTGTTTTTCTTTCTGGCTTACTTCACTCTGTATAATAGGTTCCAGCTTCATCCACCTCATTAGAACTGATTCAAATATATTCTTTTTAATGGCTGAGAAATACTCCATTGTGTATATGTACCACAGCTTTCTTTTCCATTCATCTGCTGATGGACATCTAGGTTGTTTCCATGTCCTGGCTATTATAAACAGTGCTGAGATGAACATTGAGGTATACGTGTCTCTTTCAATTCTGGTTTCTTCAGTGTGTATGCCCAGCAGTGGGATTGCTGGGTCATAAGGCAGTTATATTTCCAGTTTTTTTTAAAGGAATCTCCACAGTGTTCTCCATAGTGTCTGTACTAGTTTGCATTCCCATCCACAGTGTAAGAGGGTTCCCTTTTCTCCACACCCTCTCCAGCATTTATTGCTTGTGGACTTTTGGATCGCAGCTATTCTGACTGGCGTGAGATGGTACCTCATTGTGGTTTTGGTTTGCATTTCTCTTATAGTGAGTGATGTTGAGCATCTTTTCATGTGTTTGTTAGCCATCTGTATGTCTTCTTTGGAGAAATGTCTATTTAGTTCTTTGGCCCATTTTTTGATTGGGTCGTTTATTTTTCTGGAATTGAGCTTCAGGAGTTGCTTGTATATTTTTGAGATTAGTTGTCAGTTGCCTCATTTTCATTTCTTAACTTTGTATAACTCTAGAATATAGGTCTCTTTAGTATCTGATTTCTTTCTGCTGTGAAATCTTCCAGTTAATCTAAGAAAGGATAACTATCTCTATGAGTAGATTAATAATAGATTTATGTGTGAAGTGATCTAGCCATGAGTTTATACTTGGTGGTTGACATTTATTCATTGAGAAAGACCATGAAAAAAGTCTTAGATGGCTACTGTTTCCATTGACTTGAATTACAGAGAATTAATTGTATGCTTTTGCAAACTTTTTTCTGGAATTGGAAAGGACCTTTATAAAAGGTCCTTTATAATTGTGAGTTGTTCTTTTATAAATATTTTCTTGCAACTTTTCTTTATATCTTCTCTAGAATGTGCTTTAACACTCCTGGGTTGCCAAGGAGAAAAGTTATCCTCTTTGGTACCCCAAATCAGAAAGTTTACCCAAGTCACTGCTCAGGCCAGAAGATTAATAAACTGCTAAAGATAAAGTTTCTTTTAAGAGAAATTTGAGTGCAGTGTATAATAGCTATGTATAAACAAGAAGCTTATATTGTTTTTCTTTCCTCAGTGGAGAGATTGAATGTGCTAGAGTCAAAATACTAATGATAATAATAATAATAATGATGCTTCCTTCCTTATACCTTAATTATATACAACAGAGTGGCTGTAAGTATGCGCCCTGGAGAAACATTGTCTAGATTTAAATGAAGGCTTTACCATTACTATCTGTGAAATTGGAGAAATAATTTAATGTTTCAAATCTTACTTTTCTCATTTGTAAAATGGAGGTAATAAGAGACATAGCCCTTAAGGTTACTGTTAGGAAAATTTCCCAACTTGTCAGGCTATTCTCTTAAATTTCTCCAGGAATCACCATTTACACAAAATATGATATGAATGGCACAACTTGGAGTTATGCAATCTTTGCCATTATTTACATGTTTAAATTTTCTTTATTAAAGGACTTTTACTTTGTTTTTTAAAATTTTTTAATATAAATTTATTTATTTTAATTGGATGCTAATTACTTTACAACATTGTATTGGTTTTGCCATACATCAACATGGACTTTTACTTTGTAAATAATAAAGACTTAAATTTCAGATTGGATGTGTTCAGAACATTTCTTTTTTTTTTTTTAATTTTTATTTGGCACTGCCTTTTGTGAGTAACCAAATGAAGGAAATAATGATCACTTTGTCCATCTACCCATCCATCCATCCATTCTTCCATTTAACTGATATTTTTCAAAAGTTGGCTGTGTACTAGACACTATCATAGCCACTCAATTCTAGGTTAGTGGATGAAAATGGAATATATATTTGAACTTGAGTAAGTAAACACCTTAAAGTATAAAATTACACAATTGCTTTTTAAAAATAAGGGCTCTCTGCTGTTAGATACAAACTAGGTCAGAGACCTGGAAATCTTTTGCTTTCCCTTCCCTCAAGATATCTCTCCAATATTCCTGCAGTTGTCACTATGAAATATTGGACATTTTTTAAACAGATGGTGAGACATGAAGGGAAGGAAATGTTAAATATAAATACCCCTTTTCTAATCACTTGCTGATTCTTGTTTTTTCTCCACCTCTGGCTTTACTTTTCACCAAAAAAACCAAAAAACAAAAAAACATATATCATTGTCAAACCAGTCTTACACCCTAGGCTTTGAGAGAAAAATAGGTATTAGATTGAGATTCCTATTAGTTTTCCAATTATTGGTGATTCGTGTAAATCAATATTCTTTTTTTAAGCCAATTCTTTTTTTTTTAAATATAAATTTATTTATTTTAATTGGAGGTTAATTACTTCACAATACTGTATTGGTTCTGCCATACATCAACATGAGTCTGCCACAGGTATACACGTGTTCCCCATCCTGAACCTCCCTCCCTCCCCCCACCCCGTACCACCCCTCTGGGTCCAATATTCTTTACTAAATGCCAATATTGAATAGTAGTGAAGTCAATAATAGATTATCTTTCCTCTATTCCCATTAAAAAATGAAGCTATCATGAATGTATAAGATAAGAAATAAATCAGCAAGCATTAATGCATTTTAGAGGTTTCAGTTATCTTAGAACTTTCACTAAGAGACAGAAGGAACAATAAAGATCATTTAGTTTGATCTCTGATTTTATAGATGAGGAAACTAAACCTAAAAAGAAAAGGAAATGACTTGCTTTTTTTTTTTATGACTTGCCTTTTGTAGTTCAGGTATTTAGTAATAGTCATTGGAATCTAGTTATTGAGACTCAGCCCAGTGTACTTTCTGGGACACTCTCCTCAATTTTCCTTTATTATTTCACTTATCTTCATGGCTATAAAGGTTAACTAGAACATATCTTTATTGTCAAACCACATTAAATTTTTATTTCATTAGTTTTTACTTTGTTTTCTGCATTTATATATTTCCCAATATTCCTTATAATTTACTACTTTTCCCTATTTCTTTAAAAATATATATATATTCAATGTTGTATATATATATATATACAACGGTGTGTTGTTTCTGTCATACAATGTGAATCAGCCATATATCCCCTCTCTCTAAAACCTCCCTCCCACCTCTAACCTTGCTCTTTCCCACTCTACACTGCATTTTTCCCCCTCCTTGGTGACTTTATTTCTTAACTGGCTTTCCTCTTTTTCTTTCCTCATTGGAAATGTTTACTATTGTTGTTGTTCAGTCGCTAAGTCGTGTCCAACTCTTTGTAACCCAATAGACCACAGTACTTTGGGTTCCTCTGTCCTCCACTGTCTTCCAGAGTTTGCCCAGATTCATGTTTATTGTGTGAGTGATGCTATCTAATCATCTTATACTCTGCTGCCCCCTTCTCCTTTTGCCTTCATTCTTTCCAAGCATCAGGGTCATTTCCAGTGAGTCAGCTCTTTGCTTCAGGCGGCCAAAGTATTGGAGTTTCAGCTTCAACAACAGTTCTTCCAATGAATATTCAGGGCTGATTTCCTTGACAGTTGACTGGTTTGATTTCCTTGCAGTCCAAGGGACTCTCAGGAGTCTTCTCCAGCACCACAGTTTGAAGGCATCAATTCTTTGGCACTCAGCCTTCTTTATGGACCAGCTCTAACATCTGTACATGACAACTGGAAATACCATACCTTTGGCTATATGAACTTTTGCAGCAAAGTGATGTCTTTGCTTTTGAATATGCTGCCTAGGTTTGCCATAGCTTTTCTTCTAAGGAGCAAGGGTCTTTTAATTTCATGGCTGCAGTCACTATCCACAGTGATTTTGGAGCCCAAGAAAATAAAATCTGTCACTGCTTCCACTTTTCCCCCTTCTATTTGAGGTGACTGGACTAGATGCCACGATCTTAGTGTTTTGAATATTGAGTTTCAAGCCAGCTTTCTCACTCTCCTCTTTCATCCTTATCAAGAGGCTCATTAGTTCCTCTTCATTTTCTGCCATAAGAGTGGTATCATCTGCACATCTGAGGTGGTTGATATTTTTCCCAGCAGTCTTGATTCCAGCTTATGACTCATCCAGCCCAATATTTTGCATGATATACTCTGTATATAAGTTAAATCATCAGAGTGACAATATACAGCCTTGTCACATTCCTTTCTGCATTTTGAACGAGTCAGTTGTTCTATGTCTGACTGTAACTGTTGCTTCTTGATCTTCATACAGGTTTCTCAGGAGATAGGTAAGGTGTATTCTCATCTCTTTAAGAATTTTCCACAGTTTGTTTTGATGCACACAGTTAAAGGCTTTAGCATAGTCAATGAAGAAGAAGTAGATGTTTTCCTGGAACTTCCTTGCTTTCTCCATGATCTAAGGAATGTTGGCAATGTGATCTCTGGTTCCTCTGCCTCTTTGAAACCCAGCTTGTACATCTGGAAGTTTTCAATTCACATACTGCTAAAGCCTAGCTTAAAGGATTTTGAACACAACCTTGGTAGCATGTGAAATGAGCACAGTTGTCCACTAGTTTGAACATTCTTTGGCATTGCCCTTCTTTGAGATTGGAATGAAAAGTGGTCTTTTCCAGTCCTGTGTCCACTGCTAAGTTTTCCAAATTTGCTGGCATATTCAGTGCAGCACTTTCACAGCATCATCTTTTAGGATTTGAAATAGCTCAGCTGGAATTCCATCACTTCCACCAGCTTAGCTGATAGTAAAGCTTCCTAAGGCCCACTTGACTTCACATTGCAGGATGTCTGGCTCTAGGTGAGTGACCACATGATCCTGGTTATCCTGGTCATTAAGACATTTTCTTGTATAGTTCTTCTGTGTATTCTTGCCATTTCTTCTTAATCTCTTCTGCTTCTCTTAGAAATTGAAAGTGAAAGTCACTCAGTTGTGTCTGACTCTTTGCTACCCCATGGACAGTAGCCTGCTTGGCTCCTCTGTCCATGAAATTCTCCAGGCCAGAATACTAGAGTGGATAGGCATTCCCTTCTCTAGGGGATCTTCCTGACCCAGGAATCTAAAACAGGTGAGTCCTGCATTGCAGGTGGATTCTTTATCAGATGAGCTACCAGGGAAGTTCTCTTAGGTCCTTAGCATTTTGGTCCTTTATTATGCCCATCCTTGGATAAAATGTTCCCTTTGTATCTCCAATTTTTTAAAGATATCTCTAGTCTTTCCCATTCTATACTTTTCCACTATTTATTTTTGCCTCTTGTACTATGTTACAAACCTCTGTTCATAGTTCTTTAGACACTCTGTCTCCCAGATCTAATCCCTTGAATCTATTTGTCACCTCCACTGTATTATCATAAGGGGTTCATTTTAGGCCATACCTGAATGGCCTAGTGGTTTTCCCTACTTTCTTGAATTTAAGCCTGAATTTTGCAGTAAGGAGCTTACGATCTGAGCTATAGTCAGCTCTAGTCTTGTTTTTACTGACTGTACAGAGCTTCTCCATCTTTGGCTGCAAAGAGCATAATCAATCTGATTTCAGTATTGACCTTCTGATAATACCCATGTCTCGTGTTTTTGGAAAAAGATGTTTGGTATGACCAGTGTGTTATTTTGATAAAACTCTGTTAGTCTTTGCCCTGCTTCATTTTATCCTCCAAGACCAAACTTGCTTGTTTCGCCAAGTATCTCTTTGACTTCCTACTTTTGCATTCCAATCCCCTATGATGAAAAGGACATATTTTTTGGTGTTAGTTCTAGAAGGTCTTATAGATCTTTATAGAACCAATCAACTTCAGTTTCTTTGGCATCAGTCATTGGGGCATAGACTTGGATTACTGTGATATTGAATGGTTTGCCTTGGAACGAACCGAGATCATTCTGTTGTTTCTGAGATTGCACCTAAGTACTGTGTTTCAGACTCTTATGTTGACTATGAGGGCTACTCCATTTCTTCTAAGGAATTTTTGCCCACAGTAGTAGATATAATGGTCATCTGAATTAAATTCGCCTATTCCCATGCATTTTAGTTCACTGCTTCCTGAGATGTCAGTGTTCACTCTTGTCATCTCCTCCTTGACCACGTCCAATTTACCTTGATTCATGGAACTAACATTCTAGTTTCCTATGCAATATTATTCTTCCCAGCTTCAGACTTTGCTTTCACCACTAGACACATCCTGAACTGAGTGTTATATCCACTTTGGCCCAGATGCTTCATTCTTTCTGGAGCTATTCATAATTCCCCTCCACTTTTCCCTAGTAGCATATTGGACACCTTCACACAGGGGGTCTCATCTTCTGGTGTCATAGTTTTTTGCCTTTTCATACTGTCTGTGGGGTTCCTCAAGCAGGAATACTGGAGTGGGTTGCCATTTCCTTCTCTATATTTACTATAGCCACATATGAAAACACAAAAACAATTTCATTCACATCCACTATGGTAATTTTGTGGTTTTAATCTCTCTATGGATCAAGAAGTGTACTGTTTTCCTTTTAGTAATGGACATTGTACAAAGACTGAAAGGAAAGAAATCTTAGTCCAACTATATCCTAGGTATTAATTTTCTTGGGAGAGAAGCATGTATTATACTTATAAGATTATTATCAATAATCTAATAAGGTATTAGGAATATCATTTGGGATAAATTTTAACACCTTTATTTTCATTGTTGACCATTTACCAGAAAGTAATATTGGAGGCATGGATAATTGTACTTTCATTGGTGACCATTAACCAGAAAGTAATATTGGCAACAAAATAAGGAAAAGTGCTCACTTGAAACTGTTTTCTAGTAAAAATTATAAGAAATTTATTAACTTCCTTGAAGCTTTGTTTTTTAATCAGAAAAATCTTTGCATTTTTTCTCTTTATCTTCCAATATGAACAAAATGGTGTGAAATGTTTATTTCAGCAGAAGTTGCAGGAAAACAAGAAATTCAGAAAGAAAAACGGCCTCTGATTTTGAGGTCTGAGACACCTGTCTTTCAGTTTTCTCTTCAGTCTCTAAAAGTAGTGTATTTTGTAGACTGTTTCCATTTGGATTTGGGAAGATTCTGTTTATACTTAGCTTTCAGGTTATTTACCTTTAATTCTTGAACTTCAATTAGATACAAACATCTTTTCTTGTCCCCACTTCCCCTTTTGCTTTTTAAGACAGCAAACTGGAAGGGTTGTATAGGTAGGTTACCATTTTATACATCTGTATTATTCTGACTTATAGAGCTATTAAGTAAAGGCAAACTGTAATTCTCTATTATCTGTCTGCCTCTTTTCTGCTCTTTGTCCTGGAGAAGAGCTGTGTTAAAGATCAGAGTGTTGTTGAAAACTAAAAAATAATAACTTGTTTGATCACTCAACCAATGACACAATTCCTTGGAAAAACAGGTTTCTTGTGTATGTGTGCATGTGTATTCACCTTATAGTACTGAAGTGATGTGCTGGCAGTGGACAAATTATTCAGAAATGATTACTCTAGAGTAATTGAGTAACAGTGGTTTTCATAAAGAGAAACCAAGAGCATCTATATAGTAAATACCCTTATAATTAGTGAGATCATTAATATGGACAAAGCATACTTTAGTATCCACAAAGAAGTCTTTAAGCTAAGCAGTTAACTTCACTATGGAGAGGGGGAGAGCAATATACAGCTGAATGGCTTTTCAGAGTCTCCAGGGAAGTGATTTGTCTATTTATGGCCAGTGTGGGTGGACAGGTGAAATAATTACCTAACAGCATGTAAACAATGATTCCCACCGCCCCCCTTCCCCAATCCTTTTTCACTGAGAGAGTTTCTTGTTGTAATGGCTCCACTGGGACAGGCAGCAGAGAAATTTGATTAAATGGATGCCTGGGGTCTTGACCCTGTCTAAACATGTTGCAGCTCTCAGCATTAATCAAAGAAGATTTTTTTCTTACTTAAAAGAATTCTGACCTTGCTGTATGTGAGTACTAGTGAGCTTTGGGTTTGGTTGTGGTTGAGTAGGGGGCTGTGTAAATCTGGGAGCATTCTGTTCACAGAAAAACAATGGAAGAGTAAAATATCTTCAAGGACAATAGAGAAGTATAACATTATTTTGACCATGTTAGGGGACTTTTGATGATAGTCTTTCAACAGCCAGTGGTATTTGGAGCTCCATTAGAATTCATTAGGACTCATTTATTGCAAACCACTGTTGACAGTAATCTGAGTGTTTAGACGATATTAATACCATGTAGTTGGTATGGGATTCCAGTGTACAGAAATTCTCTGGGAATGCTTTCATTTTGGGCTAGTGTTTGTGAACTCATTGGAAGTGATTTTTCCTGGAAAATAGAGAAATATACGTATTTGATGAGAGAACAACTGGAATTGTGGTCTTTGGTGACTGGTGAGAGCAAAAAAAAATGGAAATTTCTTGAGCAGGCATGTGCTATTGTATTAAGCAGAATATTTGCTTCAGGTAAGAGATGTGTTATTCATTCTTGTTTTAAGAAAGAGAGCAAATTTGATACAACTAGATAGCTGTTTTCCTCACAAGAATTCACCTAGCAGGGTGTACAACTGATTGTAGATCATCCAAACCTTATTTGTTCCAAGTAAGAATTCTTTTGTGGAATGTAGACTTGTTTACATCAAAAAATTGATTAACAAGACAAATCAGATAAGGAGGTTCCAGCTAATTGAAGTTAATCAATTATTTGTGTTGCTAATCCTTTTTGAAAATCTTTTAAATAATATTGGTCCATTTTATTGCCTCTCTTATGTAGTGAATATATATATAACTTTATTTGGGTGATTAAATTCTTAGAACCTCAGAATCATCATTCTACTCACCATTTTGATTGTGCAGCTATGTGGGTAGATAAAAGTTTGGTTTTTACTATATTTTGTGATGTGCTTGTCAGTTAGTGATGCTTTATAAAACAATTAAAAAATATCACCTCTTATTAATTAAAAATATTTACTCTTAATGATAGTATATAATTAAATAGGTGGTATTAGTTATTCTAGCTAATTGAATTATAGATAATCAAGTTATTTAATTTAGGTCTTCCTTCAGTGGAAGTTGATGGAAGATATGTTTACATGTTTTTTTGTGAAGCAAGCAGACTTGTTACAGTACTTTTGACAATAAACATACGGGATCTTAAGACATACAGAGGTATAAAACATCTTTAACACTTTTACCTTCATCCCTTGAGGAAAAGTGTTAATTAATGAATCATTTAGATTGCTTAGAACATGACTACCTGGATTTAGTCCCTACTTCATTATTGGAATATCTATGGAGAACATGATTTCAAATGTACAGAGATCATTTGAACTTATAATATATACATAAATTTTAACTTACAAAACCACAATTTCACATTACTCTGAGAATGAGGGAGTGTATTTTTTACTATAGAATTGTGATTCAAACTGATTGTACTGTAAACCAGCTTTGTATTTGAACATGGAAAGCTACTTCAATGCTTGTCCATTTACCCTGGAGTTTGTACATGTCAAAGTGAAGTTTTTGATTCATACATCATTGGATGAAAGGTTTATCAAGTTACTATTGTTGGGGCAATTACAAGAAGCAAGGCTGTTGGTGTCAGTAAATATAGGTTCCATCAACAAAAACTAACCAAATACAGCCAATTATACCGTTTGAGGACAACAGGAGTTTAAAATAACAGTAAGGCCACTTGCATAATATTCCAGACAAGAGCTTTTTTTCTAGAACCTTGGTATTACTTCTAGTTTCAGAATATTAAATAAAATAAATTACAGTGTAAATCTCTGAAGAAAAACAAGCAAATCTTTCTGGAGTCTAATCATCACTGACTGCTCCCTGTCCTTCAGCTTAACATTGCTGCTACTGCTGCTGCTGCTGCTGCTGCTAAGTCGCTTCAGTCATGTCCGACTCTGTGCGACCCCATGGACGGCAGCCCACCAGGCTCCCCCGTCCCTGGGATTCTCCAGGCAAGAACACTGGAGTGGGTTGCTATTTCCTTCTCCAATGCATGAAAGTGAAAAGTGAAAGTGAAGTCGCTCAGTCCTGTCTGACTAGTAGCGACCCCATGGACTGCAGCCTACCAGGCTCCTCGGTCCATGGGATTTTCCAGGCAAGAGTACTGGAGTGGGTTGCCATTTCCTTCTCCATAACATTGCTATCATTTAGGGAATTTTATCTGCCCTCCAATTTACACAGAGGTAAATTGGCAGGAAAATGTACATATCAGGGAATTATTATGGAAGCTATGAGCACTTGATTCTATGTGATTTTTTTGCTATCAAATGTCTGCTTTCTCTCACAATTAAAAAATCATAGATTAATATTAAAATATACTAATATAGATATCAAATCTTTCAACTTGCAGTGAGTGTAATGGGTGTGGTTTGGAGGAAGAGAGTTAGAGACATGACACAATTCCAGGATTTTACCCTTCTCAAATCTGCAGGTTCTTATGTGCACATGATGATACATGTGCAAAGTGAGACCCTGGGAGGTCCTGATCCATTAGGGGAGAAAAAGGGGATTTAAATACATTCCCATTCTGAGCTTGTAAGACTATTTGAAAAGATTTTCACCAACTGGGAATTTTCTAAATAACACTCAGTTAACCTGAAAATTAAACTTAACTGAAAATTCACATTTGTCTGAAGAGTATGGTAACTAAGTTTTCATTGTAGAATGATGGTAAAGTGTTTTAAATGTATGACTCTATAGTCACTGAGTGTAATATTTAGAAAACTATGCAAGTGGTGGGTAAATTTTTTTTATGACATATTAGACTATGTGTCTTAGGGCTGTGTGCTACTCAGTTGTTACCATTGTTTTTGTATTAAATTAAACAATTTTATTTTGAAAACACCTTGATTCTTCAAGATCAGTACAGATAATAAATACTATTTTCCAGAATACTAAATTGTCTCTAAGGATCATATTGTTGGTATGGCCTCAGACTGTCAGCTGTTAGTTATATTTGTATATGATCAGATCTAGTAGTAACCAGTGTATTTCAATAAGTACTTTAATTTGTAAAGAGTAAAATGAGGAAAATTTTGACTGCAGTTTCACCTTTACCTCAGAACTTAACTTCTTAATGAGAGTTAGTAAATCTGTATATTAACGATTATAATAGTATCTGTCTTCAGCTACTATTTTTGATTGAGACAATATATGAAGATCATTTTGAGTTATTTAAGGAAATATTGTTACAGACACATAACATTAACATGTCTAAAATACAGGGACCTGAGAAAATGCTGTACTGTTGTTATCAGAGGATTAGCTTTGATAGTATAATTAAGCTGAAATTAACAATTTTTAAAAGATAGATTTAAATTCTATTTCTCTATCTTTTGTGTTTAAGATTAGAAGACTAAAATTCCATAATGGCAGGCTAAAGAATTTCATCAATATAACATACCTATTTCTTTTATCTCGTCAAATTTGTAAGGTAAAATACATTGAGAGTTAGAAAAGCACATATATGTTTGTGCATGTGTTATATTTTGCTTAATGCTGCCAATTTAAACAAATGTTCAATAATTTGTGCTTATTAGTTTCTCATTGATTTGTTGCTATGAATAGTAATTTATAAATTGATATTATATTAACTCTTTTGCAAAGAAAACAACATACGAAAGTACTTTGTGGTTTAGAATATTCAATACCCAGAGATTACTCTATGATTTAATGCCTCCAGATAGAGACTTCTTATATTTTCAGAATTTTTTTCTCTTATTCTGTTGATTTCCCATTTTTGAGTTTTTCATATTTAGCAATGACCATTTTATCTCATTTCCTGAATCTTCAAATGAAAGAAAACTTAAAAGTTAAAGTAATTACATATTTAAAAATCATGCACACTTTAAAATAAAGATGAACTTGCTGGATAATTTCAAAAGGCTGTATCACTGAAAGCCTGCATTTTGTTGGAGGGAAAATGCAATAGAGGTTTACTCCCCATCTTTGTGTGAATTCTCCAGTGAGTCTATGGGGAGGAGCAACCTTTGCCGCCCTTCTCACACTCTTAACAGTAGCAAGCATGGTTATTTAGTCTGAACTGGAAGCAAGGGGATGGTTAAGAGAGCTTGAAAGCAAACAATGAGAATTAGTAACTAGTGGGCAAGTCTAAACATAGGCAAAAGGTACCCTTGTTGACTTAAATCAAAGAAGCTTGACACTCCTTTATGTACCAGCTTTTTCTCAAAAGAGTGGTAGATATTTGAGAAAAAATAATGAGAAGTACAATTCTATAAGTTAATATTGATTGAAATATTAGTCTTTGATAGTTATCTTAACATTAAAATGAATATTTAGGAGGCAAAATATGAAACAGAAAATATCTTTTAAGCTGGTACTCTCTCAAGCAGCAATTGCAATACCTGGTGGGACAAGAATTTATGCCTTATATCACTGTTTTATAAGAAATACTCACCAGCCAGATTTCTACATCTTGTAGTTTCATTTAATAAGTATGGAAAATTTATAGACTTTCTATCCTCATACAGCAAATAAGGGCCTTCTTGGTGACTCAGTGGTAAAAAATCTGCCAGCCAAAGCAGGAGATACAGGTTTGATCCCTGGGTTGGGAATATCCCCTGGAGAAGGGAATGACATCCCACTGTATACTGAGGCGCAGAAGGCTGAATTACTTGCTCAACCTCAGACAGCTAAAACGAATTTTTTGAATGAAATTCCTAACCCTGGCTTCCAATTCCATGCTCTTAATTTCTGCACCACAGTGCCTCTTAGGTTTGGTGCAAATTTGCCAAGAAATCAGGAAAAGGGAAGGAGTCTGAAGGTCTGCAATAGTTTTAAAAACTTTTTTTCTGAAAGATTCTGTAAAAATGCTAATGTGATGTAGATTCCCCATGTGTACTGTGTTTCTTTCCTTCATGAGGTTAAATGAAACTCTAGAAAATAGGAATTGAAATACCTTGATATTGCAACATCGTTTTTTTTTTCAGAAAGACATATCAAAAACTTGTTGACTATATAAAGTACATTAATAACCTTTGTAAATTTTCTTAATAAATAGTTGCCAACATTCTTAAAATCCTTTTAAAAAGGATTGGAAATATTTTCATCACCTTATTATCTGCACAGTTAATAAAAGTCAGTAAAAATATTATTTTTTACCTTTTACCTGGCAAATGGTTTCGGCCTGACTGATTTTCCTAGAATGCCTTAGACTACTGTGTAATATGGTTACTGGCTTATTCTTTATCCAAGAAGATAGATATCAATCAAATATACATCACTGAATAGAAAGAGAGTCTGCTTCTGTTGGAGAGATATTTGAAGGGGGGCTATTTGACATCTTTTTTGGTACTTCAGATACTAATTTTATAACAATAGTTATTGACCTGGAAATTGGAGACTTAATCCTGTCAGCTGCTTATCTGAGTATGTTTATAGCCTCAATTCCAGTTTGCATCATCTTTACCCAAAACTGTAGGGTGATGTGGAGCCTAGTAAATGATAATAATGCTACCTTATAATCATATCCAATGGAAGAAGTATCCATTTTTTTAAAAGACAGGATTCTTGTAGTCATCTGTTGTCTAGAGCACAAGAGAGAATGTAGCCCAAGTAGAAAAGGTGAAAAATAACAACTAAAGTGATAATAATACCCTTGGCATTTTAAGCATTAGAGTTTGGTTTTAGAGAATTCAAGAATAAGGGTAAGGTCTTCAAGGATTTAGCTGGAGATTGGGAGTACATAATAAAGACTAGCACGTGAAATTATTTGTGAAATAGTGTTCACTATAGTGATGCTCTTGGGAGATATAATTTAAAACATTCTATAGTCTATTATATATTGGACAGAGAGTGGGAGCTTAGGTTGGTATTTTCAAAATTCTAGAATCCTAGAATTCTAGAAAGAAGCAACAAATTTCAAGGATTTAATGATATTGGCCTAATCAAAAAGTAACCGTAAGTGTGAATCTATATAGAAATATACATCATGTTGAAAATTGAGATCCTCTTTGGTCCTGTTGCCCATTTCTTCTACATCATTAATTTTTTAGTTCTCTAGACCTGAAACCATGCCTTTAGTTTTTTGTCTTTGGTTTCAATCAGTATATCAACAACACCTACCAATTTTTTTCCTGTATTATGTTTTAGAAAAAACTTATCTTTTAGTTTTATTTTCTTATTTTTTTATACTGACTTAGACTGTTCTCACTGTACATCTGGAACTTCTTTTACCATATTCTAGTCATACCTCCTTCTATCCACAGTCATTTTCCCTTTCTAGTCCTATTGAAAGGTATTTTTGCATACACTTCATTTCTTCCATGTTGTTTCTATGCTCAAATACCTCTGGTGACAAGTCTAAAGATTCCTGCCTGACATTCAGGGCTTTCTTACAGATCTCTTTCCCCTTGTCTCATTGGTCCAAGAGAGCACACACATCTGAGCAACTACATCTCTGTTTGGCATTCATTTCTGGACCCATAAATCCTAATTAAACTCAACCACCTTCAATGAGTATTGCATTTAAAATACTTGCAGTTTTATTTGTTTCCTGGATTATATGTTACTGATGATATCCTTTGGAGACTGTAATGTAGATATGACCAGGAGTTCCAGAGAATTATGAGCAGTATTACAATGATATTCTTTTTCTTTCATTTTAAATCATTAAACTTTTTCAACTATTTCTTATATTTCTATAAAGTAATTCAGAGAAAAATTTAATTTTAATTAACCAATAAGGGTTAATTAAATCAATGTGAACAATGTCTTTCTCCTGATGAAATTGATAGGTCAGCTATAGCTTCTTTATCCTTATGGACTCAGGAAGTTGGAAGTGTTGAAGTTGTGTCACAATTTCTTTTCTATAGCCAATAAAATACATTTTAATAGCATCATGAGCCTACTGTTTCACACATGAAATGATGAAAGGTATGACCTAAATCAAATTCCTTGTGGAGGTGATGGTTAGATTCAAGGGACTAGATCTGGTAGGCAGAGTGCCTGAAGAACTATGGACAGAAGTTCATGACATCATAGAGAAAGTAGTGATCAAAATCATCTCAAAGAAAAAGAAATGCAAGAGGGCAAAGTGGTTGTCTGAGGAGCCTTTAAAAATAGCTGAGGAAAGAGGAGAAGTGAAAAGCAAGGGAGAAAGGGAAAGATAACCCTAACTGAATGCAGAGTTCCAGAGAATAGCATGGAGAGATAATAATGTCTTCTTCAAAGAACAATGCACAGAAGAAGAGTAAAAACATAGACTGGGAAAGACTAAAGATTACTTCAAGAAAATTGGAGACATCAAGGGAATACTTCATGCAAGCATGGGCATGCTAAAAGACAGAAATTGTAAGGACGTAACAGAAGCAGAAGATATTAAGAAGAGGTGGCAAGAATATACAGAAGAACTATACAAAAATGTGTTAATAACCAGGATAACCATGATGGTGTGGTCACTCACCTAGAGCAGACATCCTGGAATGTGAAGTCAAGTGGACTTTAGGAAACATTACTACCAACAAAGTTAGTGGAGGTGATGGCATTCCAGCTAAGCTACTTATCCTCATCAATCCTAAAAGACGATGCTGTTATGTTAAAGTGCTATGCTAAATATCTCAAAAAATTTGAAAATCTCAACAGTGGATACAGGACTGGAAAAGATCAATTTTCAACAAAGAAAACTATAAGGAAGGTGAAAAGACAGCCTTCAGAATGGGAGAAAATAATAGCAAATGAAGCAACTGACAAACAACTAATCTCAAAAATATACAAGCAACTCCTGCAGCTCAATTCTGGAAAAACAAATGACCCAATCAAAAAATGGGCCGAAGAACTAAATAGACATTTCTCCAAAGAAGACATACAGATGGCTAACAAACACATGAAAAGATGCTCAACATCACTCATTATCAGAGAAATGTAAATCAAAACCACAATGAGGTACTATTTCACGCGAGTCAGAATGGCTGCGATCCAAAAGTCTGCAAGCAATAAATGCTGGAGAGGGTGTGGGGAAAAGGGAACCCTCTTACACTGTTGGTGGGAATGCAAACTAGTACAGCCACTGTGGAGAACAGTGTGGAGATTGCTTAAAAAACTGGAAATAGAACTGCCTTATAACCCAGCAATCCCACTGCTGGGCATACACACCGAGGAAACCAGAATTGAAAGAGACAAGTGTACCTCAATGTTCATCACAGCACTGTTTAGAATAGCCAGGACATGGAAGCCAGCTAGATGTCCATCAGCAGACGAATGGATAAGAAAGCTGTGGTACATATACACAATGGAGTATTCCTCAGCCATTAAAAAGAATACATTTGAATCAGTTCTAATGAGGTGGATGAAACTGGAGCCTATTATACAGAGTGAAGTAAGCCAGAAAGAAAAACACCAATACAGTATACTAACACATATATATGGAATTTAGAAAGATGGTAACAACAACCCTGTATGTGAGACAGCAAAAGAGACACAGATGTATAGAACAATCTTTTGGACTCTGTGGGAGAGGGCGAGGGGGTGGATGATTTGGGAGAATGGCATTGAAACATGTATAGTATCATATAAGAAACGAATTGCCAGCCCAGGTTTGATGCAGGATACAGGATGCTTAGGGCTGGTGCACTGGGATGACCCAGAGGGATGGTACAGGGAGGGAAGTGGGAGGGGGATTCAGGATGGGGAACACGTGTACACCCATGGCAGATTCATGTTGATGTATGGCAAAACCAATACAATATTGTAAAGTAATTAGCCTCCAATTAAAATAAATTAATTTAAATAAAAAAATCAGTTTTCATTCCAATCCCAAAGAAGAGCAATGCCAAAGAATGTTCAAACTAGTGGACAATTGCACTCATTTCACATGCTAGCAAGGATATGTTCAAAATCCTTCAAGCTAGGCTTTAGCAGTATGTGAATTGAAAACTTCCAGATGTACAAGCTGGGTTTCAAAGAGGCAGAGGATCCAGAGATCAAATTGCCAACATTGCTTGGATCATGGAGAAAGCAAGGAAGTTCCAGAAAAACATCTACTTCTTCTTCTTTGACTATGCTAAAGACTTTAACTGTGTGCATCATAACAAACTTTGAACAATTCTTAAAGGGATAGGAATACGCTTACCTTACCTGTATCCTGAAAAACTTGTATGCAAGTCAAGAAGCTGGAACAGTTTATTCATTCAAAATTCAGAAATGAGTACGACAGGCTGTATATTGTCACCCTATTTATTTAACTTATATGCAGAGTACATCATGCAAAATGCCAAGCTGGATGAATCACAAGCTGGAATCAAGCTGGTTGGAGAAGTATCAACCACCTCAGATATGCAGATGATACTCCTCTAATGGCAGAAAGTGAAGAGGAACTAAAGAGCCTTTTGATGAGGTTGAAACAGGGGAATGAAAAAGCTGGCTTAAAACTCAACATTCAGAAATCTAAGTTATGGCATCTGGCCCCATCACTTTATGGCAAATAGAAGGGGAAAAAATGGAAGCAGTGACAAATTTTATTTTCTTGGGCTGCAAAATCACTGTGGACGGTGACTGCAGCCATGAAATGAAAATACCTTTGCTTCTTGGAAGGGAAGCTATGGCAAATTTAGACAGCATACTAGAAAGCAAAGACATCACTTTGCCCCAAAGTCTATATAGTCAAAGGTACTGCTGTTTCCAGTCGTCATGTACAGATGTGAGAATTTGACTATAAAAAAAGGCTGAGCACTGAAGAGTTGATGCTTGCATATTGTGGTGCTGGAGAAGAGTCTTTCTTGAGAGTCCTTTGAACAGCAAGGAGATCAAATCAGCCAATCCTCAAGAAACTCAACCCTGAATCCTCACTGGAAGGACCTTTGCTGAAGCACCAATACTTTGGGAATCTGATGCGAAGAGCTGACTCATTGAAAAAGACCCTGATGCTGGGAAAGATTGAGGGCAGGAGGATAAGGGGGTAACAGAATTTGAGATGGTTGGGTGGCATCATTGACACGATGGACATGAGTTTGAGCAAACTCTGGGAGATAGTGAAGGACAGGGAAGCCTGGTTTGCTGCAGTCCATGGGGTTGCAAAGAGTTGAACACGACTGAATGACTGAACTGAACATAAGTGCAAATTGGACTTTTTGAGGCCATAAAATCAGCAATCACTCACAACAGTGTAGCCCAAGTAGTCAGGAGAGTTTAATTTCTATATTCCTGTCCACTCAGCACCTTGATACACTTGCACACACATACAAACAAGAGCGTGTGTGCACACACACATACACAAACACACACAACCCTATTTCCTTAGTTTTATAGCCTCACTTCAAGAGGTTTCTCTCTTTCTGATTAGATACTCAATCCATTCAGCCTATTTGTGAAGTTCACAAGTTGATTCCCTCTTGCTCTTTCTCTTGTCTTCTCTGTCTTCAACTAGACAATGAAAACAAAGATACAGTAGAAGTAATTTTCTTATTATTGATTTCATGCACCAGCTGCCAGATGTTTTAGCTTGTTCATTTATATAACCCTCTGGGCAACTTTTTAAAAGTACTTTTCTTTGACCATCTGTTAAATACGTTTGCTTTAATAATTAAAGGCTCACCATCGTCTTTCAAAGAAACATAAATGCTACTGTTGCAGTTGGGATATCAACATTTTGAATTCAAATACAGTTTTTATTCTATTAATCAGTATCAAATCAATGCCTTGGGATACTAGTACTGCATGCCTCCCCTCCTGCCGCCACCCCTGACCTCAGCCCCTGCTCCACCCAACAGTTTTTGCTAAGGGGAAAAGTTCCTTAATATTTATAACTTAAGCTTTCTGTTTAAGGTCTTATTTACCCCTTACCTTTTGCTTCCGAATATTAGGGATTGATACTCAAACCTGTTAATATCTCATTTTTATGAATACACAATTTTTAAACATATATTCAAGAAGGCACTTTAGGCAAAGTACTCTTAAGACCACCCATTGCTATGAATGCAGAGATTTTTCTAGAGAGACTCAAGCTCATGGATTCTAATGTGGAGGTATTATTTACAAGTCAGTGTCCCACAATCTGTCTTTTTCTTATTTGAAGGCTTTCTCATGTACTGACAGAATCTGCGAACAAACCTTCTACTCAGACTCTTGTCATCTTGGAGTGCTGTTAAAATTAACATGCTTTGCCACTAGGCTTGTGAGTGATGCTGTATCTTAGATTTCTTAATATGATAGATATCACATTTTGTGTTATTAACTCAAGATGTGTAGGTTTTTAACCTTTAGTATTGGAAGTGTATTTATTGAGTGATAATCAAAAGACATCAAAGCATTGTTATGAATGGTGACCCCAGAGCTTAATTCAAATGTGAAAATGAGTACAGCCTCAGTTTGAACCCTTCTTTAAAGCTATGATTAGGTTCAAATATTCCATTGATTCTTTTCACTGCTTACATTTTTTTTTAAAGAAAATCTTGTTTAAAAACCTTTTGTCTTTTGTCTCTAGTATGTACCAGTCCTATAGAATTAAAAAGGTATAGATTTAAAAAGGTATTTTGTGCCACCTTTATACTATTATCAATGCATTTAATTTTTTACAGAATTATTTGTTCAGCCCTTTACCTCGTTGCTCTAAAATTCACATACTAAATTTGATATGAGGAAAATTGTAGTATATTTTAGATTTTTGAGGTAGAGGTAAGGTTTTCTTTTTGTGAAATCTAACAAAACAGTTTTCTTCAAAATGGAATAAAGGAAATGTTCCCTTAATAGTGAGGACATAATTAGCTTCTGTGAACCTGATAATTTGGACTTTGTTTAAAAAAGCATTTCCATCTTTAATATTTTTGCCATTACAGACACAGCTTTATTTTGGTCAGCTTTGGACTCTAGCCCTGTTAATTTTTGAAATGGAAAAAACATAAAATAGAAAAGAGCAAGTTGAGTTTTTCAAGGTAATTCATTAAATATTCTTACACATCAAATTAATATCATTCAACTTAAGGTGTTAAGTTAGAATGGGAAGCTTCATTTTTTAAAAAATATAAATTTATTTATTTTCATTGGAGTTTAATTACTTTACAGTATTGTATTGGTTTTGCCATACATCAACATGAATCTGCCACAGGTATACACGTTTTCCCCATCCTGAACCCCCCTCCCTCCTCCCTCCCCGTACTATTATACAGACTGAAGTAAGCCAGAAAGGAAGCTTCATTTTTGCAGTTATCTTTGTTTTTCTGTGAATCTTCTCATCATAGTTCTTTTGCATCTCATGCAGCATAATCATTTTTAGAAGCATAACCAGAATCTAATGAATTGTGGAAGCTAAGCTGAACAGTGGTGCTCTGAGGTGGTTTTCTCTGTATATTCTTAGTTATATTAACTTGTCTGTATTATATTTAATCAGTATTTTTATTAATGCATAGCATTTATTATTTTTATTATGTACAAACAGGATTACAAATCATTTTGCATTTGGTTCTGTGTTTTAGTTCTAAGAAATAGGCATGAAAACTATTTCCTGACTTTTAGAGCTTTGAAATGCCTGAGCACACAATGTATTACAAAACAGAAACAATCTGAGCTCTCTATAAGGAAATGTGTAGGTAAATGTTTCTCTTATAGAAGCCACTACAATTATAGGATCAGGCGAAAATTTACTCTTTAGAGTAAAATTCTATGTTGTGACATTCATCATATATTTAAATACATTAGAACAGAATAATATTATTTTTGCTAAACTTTTCCATAGTTTTTCCAAACATGTAGCCTTAATAAGGTAATGCTTGGGTATTACCTCTGTGTTTTTAAATTCATTCTTTATTCACCTGCAAATCAAAGGAAGAAACTGAATTGCTATACCTATGTACGCTTGATTAAATGGAGTGAACCAATGAAAGGATGCCAATAAATATCCTGTTTATGTATTTCTGTATTTTCTTTTCCTCTGAATACCCATCAGACAAATGTATTGATAGCAATCTTCTCCCCTTTATTCCAAAACAAAGGTCTTAGAGACAGATAAAGTGATATCTGAGTGGAGTTTTTAAGGATGGTTACGAATTTGCTGGGCAGACAAAGGGTATGTGTGTGTGCATGTGTGTGTGTATTGGGAGCTGGGTATTATAGGCAGTGAAGACACCAGAGTTATGGGTTGCTCTCTTCTTCCCAACCTATTTTATCTTTTCTCATTCTTCCTGTCACCTCCCCTCCTACCTCACCCCTCTGTTTTTCCCCTACAGAGTTTTGTTTCAGATTATGAGTTGAATAAACTCTGGTGTAGTGTATTATTTAATATTTGCTTAACACCAATATTTCTGTGTAGAAATGATTCTACTGACAAGTCAGACAACCTATAAGAAATGTAAATTAATAGAAACATACAATCTTCCAAGACTGTTTATGAAGAAATAGAAAATCTGAATAGATTGATTATTAATAAGGAAATTAAAACAGTAGTCGAAAAGCTCCCAGCCAACAAAAGCCAAAGACCAGATAGCCTCACTGATGAAATCCCCAAAACATTAAAAGAAGATTTAAGACCAATCCTTCTCACATTCTTACAAAAAATATTGAAGTGGAGAGAAACCTTCCAAACACATTTTATGAAACATTACCCTGATACCAAAAGCAGACAAGGAGACCACAATAAAACAAAGTTACAGTCCAGTATCCTTGAGGAACATGATGCAAAAGTCTCCAGCAAAATACTAACAAACCTAATCCAAAAATGCATTAGAATAATAATACACCATGAAGAAGTGAGATTTATTCCAGGGATGCAAGGATGGCTTAAAATCTACAAATCAATTAGTGTGAATAAAAAAATGGAGTTTTTAGGGTTTTCTATGTAGAGGATCATGTCATCTCCAAACAGTGAGAGTTTTACTTCTTTTCCAATTTGGATTCCTTTTATTTCTTTTTCTGCTCTGATTGCTGTGGCCAAAACTTTCAAATTTTTTTTTTTAAATGAAGGATACAAATATATGATCATCTCAATAGATACATAAAAAGCTTTTGACAAAACTCAACATGCGTTTGTAGTAAGAACTCTCCACAGAGTGGTCATAGAGTCAATATACCTCAACATAATAAAGGCCATATCTGACATGTCCACAGCTAGCATCATATTCAATGGTGAAAAACTAAAAGCTTTTCCTCTAAGGTCAGGAACAAGACAAAGGTACCTATTCTTGCCACTTTTATTCAAAATAGTATTGGAAGTCTTAACCATAGCAGTTAGGCAAGAAAAAAGAAATTAAAAGGCATTTAAAATAGAAAAGAAGTAAAACTGTCACTTTTTACAGATGAAAGTGAAAGAGAAATGAAAGTTGCTCGATCATGTCTGACTCTTTGTGACCCCATGGAATATACAATCCATGGAATTCTCCAGACCAGAATGCTGGAGTGGGTAGCCTTTCTCTTCCCCAGGGGATCTTCCCAACCCAGGGATTGAACCGAGATTTCCCGCATTGCAGGCAGATTCTTTACCAGCTGAGCTACAAGAGAAGCCCAAGAATACTGGAGTTGGTAGCCTATCCCTTTTACAACGGATCTTCCCAACCCAGGGAATTGAACTGGGGTCTCCTGTATTGCAGGTGGATTCTTTACTAACTGAGCTATGAGGCAAGCCCTTCTTACAGATGAGATGATAGTATATAGAAAACCCTAACGATTACACCAAAGACTGGTACAACTAATGAAGGAATTCAGTAAAATTTCAGAATAGAAAATCTATGCACAGAAACCTGTGGCATTTCTATACGTTCTTAACAAACTCTCAGAGAAATTAAGGAAATGATTCCATTTGCAATTCCATCAAAAAAGAATAAAATACCTAGGAAAAAGTTTAACCAAGGAGATGAAAGACCTGTATGCTGAAAACTAATGACATTAATGGAAAAAATTGAAGAGACCAAAATTGAAAAACTCTGTGCTCATAGATTGGAATAATTAATATTGTTAAAATACCCATTCTACCCAATCTATAGATATAATACAATCCTTATGGAAATATCAATGGCACATTTCATAGAACTAGAATAAATAATCATCATATTTTTATTGAACCACAGAAGACATTGAATAGCCAAAATATTCTTGAGAAAGAACAAAGCTGGATGTATTATATCACCTGGTTTCAAAGTACACTACAAAGCTACAGTAATGTAAAACAGTGTGGCACTGGCGCAAAAATGACAGTTTAGTGAAAGCCAATGGGGATCTCAGAAATAAACCCACACATACATGAACATTTAATCTGTGGCACAGAAATGACAGTTTAATGGAACCCAATGGGGATCCCAGAAATAAACCCACACATATACTGATAATTAATCTATGATACAGGAGCAAAGGACATATAATGGAGCAAAGACAGTCTCTTAAATGGTGTTGGGAAAACTGTATATATTGTAAAAGGACAGCTGTCCTTTTATAACATACACAAAATTAATTCAAATGGATTAAAGACTTGAATGTAAGTCCTGAAACCATAACGTTCTTAGAGGAAAATCTAGGTGATAACCACATTTACTTCAATCTGAGAGATAATTTTGTGAATTTGACTTCAAAGGCAAGGGAAACAAAAGCAAAAATAAGCAAGTGGGACTATATCAGGCTAAAAAACCTGTATATCCAATAAAAGCGTCATCAAAATTTCTGGAAATTTTCCAATCAAGAGGTTCCAAATAAAACTAATTGTCTAAAGAAGAAATGAAAAAAAAAAAAAACCTATGATGTTCTTGATGAATGACAGCTTATTTTTACCTACATTCAGGGTTATCCCTGGTCACTCAGGCAGTAAAAAATCTGCCTACAATACAGGAGACCCAGGTTCAGTCTGTGGGTCAGGAAGACCCCTTGAATAAGGGAATGGCTACCCATTCCAGTATTCTTGCCTTACAAATTCCATGGACAGAGGAACCTGACAGGCTACAGTCCATGGGGTCGCAAAAAGTTGGACACAACTGGGCAACTAACACTTTCACTTTTCACTTTCACTTTTTCAGGGTTAAAAGAAAGATCTAAAATTCTGTGGGATTGATGATAAGATTACAACATTCCTATAACCTCACTTAGAGTGTTATGCTTAGTTCTAGTTACCATATTTTTTAATGGTATTTTAATTAATTAATTTTATTTTAATATAAATTTATTTATTGTAATTGGAGGTTACTTTACAGTATTGTATTGGTTTTGCCATACATCAACATGAATCCACCACAGGTATACACGTGTTCCCCATCCTGAACACCCCTCCCTCCTCCCTCCCCGTACCATCCCTCTGGGTCATACCATATTTTTAAAAAAGATGTAGCATTGAAAAAATGGAATTAGATTGACTTTAGAGCTACCAGATATTAGCTGTGAAGACAAAAGAGAACCCAGAACAGAATAGAATTATGAATTTCTATAATCTTTACAGAGAATAGTTGAAGAAGATTTAATTGAAAATAAACTCACTTCAACATAATGTCAGCTCTTTTTTTTTTTTTTTTTTTTTTGGCTCCACTGGGTCTTACTTGTAGCATTTGGAATCTAGTTCCCTGACCAAGGATAGAACCTGGGCCCCCTGCATTGGGAGCGTAGAATTTTAGCCACTGGACCAACAAGAGAGTCCCAATTCTGTTTTTATTACAATACAGATAATTGTAAAAGAGATGTATAAATTCAGTGGAAGTGAAATTTGCTGAAACAAACTATCTGTACTCCTCAGGATTTCAAGTCAATTTTTCTGTAGCATCAAACAGAACAATGCTCTACTGATTTACTTTGTGAGGTAAAATGTCTGAAGGATTTTCCTTCAGTACTTTTCTGAAACATAGAAAGGATATGTCCCTTAGCTGAATACCACTGACAGGCATCACAATAACTTTTTATGAATTAAGAAAGAAATATGTCTCTGGAGTGGCAACTATGTTGCAATAGCTACTAATTTCTCAGATAAGTTTTAATTTAATCTATTTTTATTTTTTTATATATTTTTTTAATGTTTATTTTTACTTTATTTTACTTTACAATGCTGTATTGGTTTTGCCATACATTGACATGAATCCGCCATGGGTGTACATGAGTTCCCAAACATGAACCCCCCTCCCACCTCCCACACCATATCATCTCTCTGGATCATCCCCGTGCACCAGCCCCAAGCATCCTGTATCCTGTATCGAACATAGACTGGCGATTCATTTCTTATTTGATAGTATACATGTTTCAATGTCATTCTCCCAAATCATCCCACCCTCTCCCTCTCCCTCAGAGTCCAAAAGTCCGCTCTACACATCTGTGTTTCTTATGCTGTCTCGCATACAGGGTTGTCATTATCATCTTTCTAAATTCCATATATATGTGTTAGTATAATGTATTGGTGATTTTCTTTCTGGCTTACTTCACTCTGTATAATCGGCTCCAGTTTCGTCCATCTCATTAGAACTGATTCAAATGTATTCTTTTTAATGGCTGATGAATACTCCATTGTGTATATGTACCACAGCTTTCTTATCCATTCATCTGCTGATGGATATCTAGGTGGCTTCCATGTCCTGGCTATTATAAACAGTGCTGCAATGAACATTGGGGTACATGTGTCTCTTTCAATTCTGGTTTCCTCGGTGTGTATGCCCAGCAGTGGGATTGCTGGGTCATAAGGCAGTTCTATTTCCAGTTTTTTAAGCAATCTCCACACTGTTCTCCATAGTGGCTGTACTAGTTTGCATTCCCACCAACAGTGTAGGAGGGTTCCCTTTTCTCCACACCCTCTCCAGCATTTGTTGCTTGCAGACTTTTGGATCACAGACATTCTGACTGGTGTGAAGTGGTACCTCATTGTCATTTTGCATTTCTCTGATAATGAGTGATGTTGAGCATCTATTCATGTGTTTGTTAGCCATCTGTATGTCTTCTTTGGAGAAATGTCTATTTAGTTCTTCGGCCCATTTTTTGATTGGGTCGTTTATTTTCCTGGAATTGAGCTGCAGGAGTTGCTTGTATATTTTTGAGATCAGTTGTTTGTCAGTTGCTTCATTTGCTATTATTTTCTCCCATTCAGAAGGCTGTCTTTTCACCTTGCTTAGAGTTTCCTTTATTGTGCAGAAGCTTTCAATTTTAATTAGACCCCATTTGTTTATTTTTGCTTTTATTTTAGGCAAGTAGTTGGCAACTCAAAAATCAGAGGACCACAAGTTATTTGAGCTTGATGGGCTGGAGAGGTCAATTTATCTAACCCCAGTTTTACAAATAAGGATAGTGGGATCTAGAAAGGGCAAGTCATTTGCTCATGGTCACACATACAGTTGTATCAGTCAGTTCAGTTGCTCAGTTGTGTCCAACTCTTCACGACACCATATGCTGCAGCGTGCCAGGTTACCCTGTCCATCACCGACTCCTGGAGCTTGCTCAAACTCATGTCCATCGACTTGGTGATGCCATCCAACCATTTCATCCTCTGTCGTCTCCTTCTCCTGCCTTCAATCTTTCCTAGCATCAGGGTCTTTTCCAATGAGTCAGTTCTTCGTATCAGGTGGCCAGAGTACTGGAGTTTCAGACTTGGCATCAGTCCTTCCAATGAATATTCAGGATAGATTTCCTTCAGGATGGACTGATTGGATCTCCTCATAGTCCAAGGGACTCTCAAGAGTCTTCTCCAACACCACAGTTCAAAAGCATCAATTCTTCAGTGCTCAGCTTTCTTTATGGTTCAACTCTAACATCCATACATGATTACTGGAAAAACCTAGCTTCGACTAGATAGACTTTGTTGGCAAGGTAATATCTCTGCTTTTTAATACACTGGTTTGTCATAGGTTTGTCTAGGTTTGTCATAGCTTTTCTACCAAAGAGCAAGCGTCTTCTGATTTCATGGCTGCAGTCACCATCTGCAGTGATTTTGGAGCAAGAAAATGAAGTCTGTCACTGTTTCCATTGTTTCCCCATTTGTCTTAAAGTAATGGGACTAGATGCCATGATCTTCGTTTTTTGAACATTGAGTTTTAAGCCAACTTTTTCACTCTCTTTCACTTTCATCAAGAGGCTGCTTAGTTCTTCAATTTCTGCCATAAGGGTGGTGTCACCTGTATATCTGAGGTTACTAATACTTCTTTTGGCAGTCTTGATTCCAGCTTGTGCTTCATCCAGCCCGGCATTTCACATGATGTACTTTGCATGTAAGTTAAATAAGCAGGGTAACAATATACAGCCTTGACATACTCCTTTCCCAGTTCAGAACCAATCTATTGTTCCATATTCTGTTCTAAGTGTTGCTTCTTGACCTGCAAATAAGTTTCTCAGGAGGGAGGTTAGGTGGTCTGATATTCCCAACTCTTGAAGAATTTTCCACAGTTTATTGTGATCTGCACAGTCAAAGCCTTTGGCGTAGTCAATAAAGCAGAAGTAGATATTTTTCTGGAACTCTGTTGCTTTTTCTATGATCCAACGAACTTGGCAATCTGATATCTGGTTCCTCTTCCTTTTCTAAATCCAGCTTAAACATCTGGAAATTCTCAGTTCATGTACTGTTGAAGCCTGGCTTGGAGAATTTTGAGCATTACTTTGCTAGCATGTGACATGAGTACAATTGTGCAGTAGTTTGAACATTCTTTGGCATTTCCCTTCTTGGAATTGGAATGAAAACTGACCTTTTCCAGTCTTGTGGCCACTGCTGAGTTTTCCAAATTTGCTGGCATATTGAGTGGAGTGCTTTAACAACATCATCAGTTCATACATATAGCATCATACAGTTGCATATTTGATACCAGTACTCAGGTCTCCTTATGTCTTGTTCAATGTTCTTTCTGTTAATACTATTGCTTACAGAAGAGGTTGTTGTTTAAAAATTCATTTATTGCTAGGTTTCATGAAATTTGGAAGATCAAATTTCATGGAAATATAGTCATAAGCTAAGAGTTCTCCTTTGCTCCCATTCTATACTTTGTTTCCATGCTAATTTAAGCTTTAAGTCATATTAATGCTAGCTTTAGACTTTCTATTGCACATGTCCATTCCTTTTGATTCTCATCTTTATCTGGTCATCTCATGCAGAGGACATTGCAGTTACCTCCTACATGATCTCACCTCCAAACACTCGTAGCAATTCATTCTGCCCATCTTGTCAGTTTCAACTTCCTAAAGCATGTTATCCTCTTTCTTTGTTTTCCAAAATCTATCTATTCTTCAAGGCTGAAATCAAAGATTGTCTCTTTCATCATAATTTCACTTACCACTCTAGGTATAAGTGATGCCTTCGTCTAAATTCGTATAGCTCAGTTTTTATAGCTATCACTCTAGATATAAGTGATGCCTTCATCTAAATTTGTACAGCTTATTGGTTTGTTATAGCTGTTAAATTCTTATAGCTATCACTCTAGATATAAGTGATGCCTTCATCTAAATTCGTATAGCTATTAGTTTGTTTTAGCTATTAAATTCTTAAGCTATTAGCATTCAACTTTATTTTTTTTCCCATTTCTTTTCCATCTTTATTGTAATGTTACATATATATATAAGAGAGGATGCACATCTTAAGTTTTATCTCAGTGGATTTTTTAACATATATTTTTTAAAATTTTTATTTTTACTTTATTTTGCTTTACAATACTGTATTGGTTTTGCCATACATTGACATGAATCAGCCACGGGTGTACATGAGTTCCCAATCCTGAACCCCCCTCCCACCTCCCACACCATATCATCTCTCTGGATCATCCCCGTGCACCAGCACCAAGCATCCTGTATCCTGTATCGAACATAGACTGGCGACTCATTTCTTACATGATAGTATACATGTTTCAATGCCATTCTCCGAAATCATCCCACCCTCTGCCTCTCCCACAGAGTCCAAAAGTCCGTTCTAAACATCTGTGTCTTTTGCTGTCTTGCATACAGGGTTATCATTACCATCTTTCTAAATTCCATATATATGTGTTAGTATACTGTGTTGGTGTTTTTCTTTCTGGCTTACTTCACTCTGTATAATAGGCTCCAGTTTCATCCGCCTCATTAGAACTGATCAAATGTATTCTTTTTAATGGCTGAGGAATACTCCATTGTGTATATGTACCACAGCTTTCTTATAGCATTCAGCTTCAATTCATCAGATTTTTTGAGTTACTATTCTATGCTAGGAAAACATGTGGAGTTTACTACTCACAGTTTCAGTGCAATAATTTGTGACTATATTTCTTATTTCAGATTATAACATACTTGATAACAGGGACTATGCTTGAAGATTTTTGTACTCTCCATAGCCCCATAGCTAAAAGCCTTCTGTACATTGCTGGGGTCCAGCCCTGGTAGATCCAGGGAATTCAAGGGGTGGGTGGCGTTGGCAAGGAAAGACTTGTTTATTTATTAATATAAGATTAGATTAGGAAGAAATAGTGTAGTAGGAGAATTAGGTGGAGGAAGAGGGCTGAATAGCTTGGATTACACGGAAGATCAATAAAATTCCAGACAAGGAATTTGCACCATCTACGTTGGGCCACCGGCGCTCGCTTCAATATCTAAGGGTGCCTCGCCTTAGGCTCCCTTTCACGTGAGTCTTAACAGCCAGGGCAAGTAAGTAGACTTGGCGAGCCTCTGTGCCCCAGGAGGAAATTCAGCCTGAAGTTAAAGTAAAGAGGAAAAAGAGAGAGAGACATGGGGGAAACCAGTCCGGCGACTGGCTCTGTCCTCTGTTGTTCAGAAGGCCTTTTATACTTTAGATAAAACATGGAGATCAATGGGTAACACAAAGTTATGCAGTGTTAGCAGTCCAGACTCTTATCAAAACCAGGCTTTTCTCTCTGCATACCTAATTGTATACACAAGTCTTAGGTAATTTACATCATCTTCCAGCCAAAAGGGCCAATTAACATTTTACAGCCTTTTTTCTGATAAGGGTTTGTCAACCAGAAGACTTATTTGTGTTGATCTTCCCAAGGTCTGGTGTCATTCTCAGAAAGCACTAAATAAAGTTACATTCTTACACAGCCAAGATATAACAACTTATAACAAGTAGAGGGAGTACAGTGATTTACAGCAAAAGAGAAGCAATTAACTCAAAAGTCTAGTGTTGCTAACATCAAAACTACTATGTATCTTTTTCTACATCCTGCTTACATTGAGTAACATCCTTCCAGGTGCCTAAAAGATAAAGAATATGGAGGTCTGGCAGCAATCATTGAGTCAGCAGTGAAAACCCTCTACCAATATAATTTTTAACTCTTTAGAAAAGGCTCTGTATCTTTAATATGGTTTCAAGCTTTGTGCCTCTCGTGGTTGGGGGGCTGTAAGCAATTCACAGGCTGTATGAGGTCAGGGGGAACCTGTTAGGCAAGCTAGAGAGCTATCAGAGGGGGTTTAACTGAAACATCCCTTTCAAATGCAGAAGACTAAAGCCCTGAATTGACTTTTTTCCAGAGAATATCAGAAGAGTGGAAAAGCAGGCAGATTCTTATTTTTTTTGGGGGGGTGGATGCTCAGGAAATTCCAGGGGGAAAACCTGAGGTCTGATTAGCCTTGCCATCAGAGCTCTTGCCGCATGACCTTGTCACGGGTGGAATTCCTCACGCTGGCTCCCAGCAGTACATAGTTGATGATCTGTAAATATTTGTAGATATATGTTGAGCTAAGAAGCTGCTATCAGGGAGATGAAAGTGGCCTCTGTAAGATCAGTACACAAACTGTTAGATATCAATTATAACTATTTGAAGAGCTTCCCTTAACTCTTAAAGAAGTTGGTTCTTTACATATCATGAAAGTGATAAAATGATCAAGGAAGAAATATCAAGGAAAAGGGGGGTATTTCATTCATACTCAGATAAATATTGTCAACAATAGGAAGTGGAAGAACACTGAATCGGATTAAAAATCCTTCAATCTCAGTTTCTACATATATACAAATGGGACAGTGTTTCAAACCCACTTTTGCATATAGAGTAGTTGTACTGCATTAGTTAATGATGAGAACTGTAAAACTGTGTAACAGTAAGGTGTTTTGTTGCTGTAAATCTATGTAACTATAAGGTATTATTATTTAATGGAATTCTGAATTTAAAAAGGAGCTATATCAAAATGTAATAATTTGTAATGTTAAGTACTTGCCTCTCATGTCTTAATTGGTGATAATATGCTTTTAGTTTAATCTTATTTTATTTTATGATGGTAGAACGGTCCTTGTCAGAGATTAAATCAAGGGAGGAATGTAAGGGACTTAATAGAGTTTCAGATACATAATTTTCTTCATTCCCACTCCTGCCCCTTACCATTACATTGAGAGCATATCCAGATCAAGATTCCTTTGCTCTGACAGTGCTTGATTGTCTTCATCTGCAGCAAGACTAAACCAGATAGGATTACCAGAATGATCAACTGGCAAATGACCTCATTTTGGTAGAAACAGCTTAGCTGAGTTCTGCCTATAGAACTTCAGTGTTTCACATTTAATTTAAGCTTCACTAAGCAAATAAGCCAAATGTTAACAAAAAGTAAAGGTATAATTAAAATGAATTTTAAACTATTATTTCTCTCCTGAGTAACTTCATAATGATTCTATATTTTTACCTATCAAAAGTTCAGAATATTTGATGCCGTCAATTAAATTTGAGCTCATGATATTTCTAATCAACTTTAGCTACTCAGTGAAAGTGTACTAATTCTAAAACACCCTGGCTGTCCTTATAGAAATTAAGCCCCATCGTCAATGATGTAAATCAGTGTAGCATAGCAGAAATATGTTCTTAAGATATACTTTATTAAAATAAGCTTGAAGACTCTACAATGATGGATTTAAATGAGTAAATTGTCCCATTACATAACTAATTTCCTGTTCATTTGACAACTTTTTACTGAATGCTTACTTTGTGAACAAGAAACCTAAACTCATTCGTCAATGGAAATTCTACTTCAAACCATGTTGATGTATGGCAAAACCAATATAATATTGTAAAGTAATTAACCTCCAATAAAAGAAATAAATTTATATAAAAAAGAAAAATAGAGCTAAAATACAAAGAATAAATAAAATATTTACACATTACTATAAATGCTATGAAGGAAACACCATTTTGTTCAGTAATTCAGAATTGGAGACTGCCACTAACTTCTTTATGTAGGCAACATACTATTTATTTATTTATTTATTTTAATTAATTTATTTTGGAGGCTAATTACTTTACAATATTGTATTGGTTTTGCCATACATTGACATACTATTTAGAAGTAGGCCAATTTACTATTGCCTCAGTGTGTTATCAAATCATCAAAAACAGGTTAACTAAAAGCTGATAAAGCAGTGATTGCACCCATTGTCTCAGGGGCTTTAATGTACTTCTACCATAAATGTTTGCTTTGGCTTCTAGAGCATTTCCTTAGTGTTTTCTGTGAGTCACACTAAACATACTATAGAAAGACATAATCATCAACCAGCAGACATGAAATATAACTAGTGTAAACAAGGTTTAAAAAGTCTCTTATGAAAGGCTGGCTAGAATTCCCAAATGGACCAAGAACAGGATTCAAAGGGTCACTCATGTTTTCTCTAGACAAACCTACAATCATTGATAACAAGATTGTAAGGAAAAAAATGTCCAACAGAAATATTGTGGACAAATATGCCACAACAATAAATGGTTTAAAATTTATGAAGATTTTGAGGAATTTTGATGTTTAAAGCTTGATAAAATAGGAATAATTTCAGATATGTTATCTAATAATTAGAATTCATTTATGTTACTATTTACAATATATATGTATCGATGCCCCCTTCTTACAAAAATTTTAAATGCTGTAAGCTCACTTATTAACTACCAATCCATCCCATATTTAATTTTCCTTTTCTTCCCTTTAGACTGACTTTAAATCCGACTGACTTTTTAAAGAGTCAAGCTCATGCACCAAAGTATTTCAGAAGAAACATATTTAATATGACCAAAGTTTTTGTTATCCTTAAATAGTTCTAGGAGAAATTGTTATGCTCAAGTCGAGAAATCTCCCAATGACCACTAGGGAGCTGATATCCGATGCAAAAGCAAGAGAGTTTTTATTACCAAGCTCGAGCTGGGGCTCCCACCAATACCGACGCAGCAGCTATAGGGAGGAGCCCTGAGCTCTGGATTACATTTGCTTATATAGAGTATTATTGAGAGAAAAATTCAAAAAACGGGAGTCTCCGGGTCTGATTGGTCACCTTCTGGTGAAGGGTTAGGTGTTGAGTTCTGATTGGTTTTCCTTTCCCGGGCTTGATTCGAATTTCCTGGGCTGGCCAAGGGTTCTGATTGGTTCGAAGGTGGTGGGGTGAGGTCAGGGGATTTCCAAAGGCTCTTTTCCGGGAACCTTACAAAATGGAGTAGCTTTGATTCTTCAAAATAAATTTCTGAATTTTATAGAGGAAAGGCGGAAGTTGTTTTATTGATTGGTTTCTTGAATGAGAGGATCATGCCTTTGGAGACTTAAGTGATCAAGAGGCTGTTTGGATGCCCTCTGGAAACTTAAGTAGGCCTGAAATATCCAGGCCTCTATTTTTATATTTTTAAAATGAAAGATAGGTTCAGCTCCTTTTTCTTTTGACATACATTCTTGTCAAAGAATTTCCAGGATCCCTAAAGAGATTAAACAGGTTTATAAAAGCTGCTGTGGAGTAAGAGTTGGCATATAAAATGAAGAAAGTTATTAGAGTGAAGAAAGTTTCCTAAAGGCTCCAACAGTGGAAATGCAACAGTTACCCTTTACCATGATGTAATCACATCTCCAAAGAGAAACAAAAAAATTACCAACACAGATTTACTTGTCATTTATCCCCTACAGATAAAGTTAGAGGTAGAGTCAGGGTAGGACATATTTATTACATTTGTTTCCCAAATCAGCATTTTGTTTATTGCATTGGGCCAGGAAAACACATTCAATGATTACCTTATCTTATCTGCATGAGGAATAGCTAAAGAATTTAGTAGTCTCTAAAGTATGGCAATATGTGCAAGTTAATCGCTGACTCATTTAAAAGCATAGGAAACTTTTTTTTTCTAGTTTTATTGAGGTAGCTGACAAAATTTGTATGTTTTTTAAATAATCATTTTATTTATCTATTTATTTGGCTGATCTTTGTTGCTGTATATGGGCTTTCTCTACTTGAGATGATGAGTGGAGGCTACTCACTAGTTGCAGTGTGCTGGCTTATCATTGTGGTGGCTTCTCTTGTTGCAGAACTGGGCTGTAGGGCACAGGAGCTTCAGTAATTGCTGCACGTGGGCTCTGTAGTTACAGTTCCCATTGTCTAGACCACAGGCTCAATATTTGTGGCACACAGGCTTAGTTGCTCTTTGGCATGTAGAATCTTCCTAAACCAGGGATCAAACTCATGTCTCCTGTGGATTCTTCACTCCTGAGTCACCATGGGAGCCCAATTTGTATGTTTTTAAGGTGTACAATCATTTTACATTTATTAAAGCATAGAAAATATTTTATTGCTCTTTTGGAAATTTGAATATATGGCAACTACTTTGATTGAATGATACTGTTTCTGAACAAATTCAGAAATGTAGAGATCATGTTTTATTTTGAATGTCAAAAATAAAGCATATGTATTTATCTCGTGGTCCCTAAGGTCCTGAAGTTATAACTAGTGTTAGGCAGTATTGTATAATACATTCTTAAACAATTGACAAGACAAATGAGAAATTTTCAAAAGTCAAGGTAAACTCCTAATTTTCTAATAAATTAAAAAATCCTTAATAAAAGGACAGTTAGCTCATGGATATTTATATATTTATTAGATAATTCTAACAAGAATATTTCAGAATTTGGTAATTTCAAAATCTATTTTAAATAATCTATGAAACTTAAGCTATAGAAGATTTAAATTATTTTTTCTTAACTTAGTATAATTATGTACATATGGTGACAGTCAAAAAAGTTCTGTTGAGTTCAGAAAGTTTTATAGTTAAAGAAGGAAGATCTCTGGTGAAAGGGAAAAATGTCCTCCAACATAAAGCCCACTAGATTAAGGAAGTATGCATTATCATTGACTTGGTAAGTATGGGTATATTCTACTTAAAGAAAATGTAATTTCAAAACAGGTTGGGTAAGTGAACTATAAAACAAAAACAAATAGTTCTGACAATTGAGTGACAGACACAAGAGTAGGTGAAAAATGCTCACTTTCCTTCACTGTAGCCTCCTTTCCCCAGCAACCTCAGATATATGTTTGCAACTGTGGTTTATTTAAAAAATCTTTCTATAGACCTTTAAGCAGGAAAGCAGTTGCCTTTCAAAAAAAAAAAAAAAGTTATTAGAAGGAGAGATTTTGAAGAGGTGATGAACTGACCATATGTATTTGTAGTGGGTATTAGAGGGAAATTCCTGTTTCTGTAGTACTAAGAAATGCAGTAAGGCTCAAAATAGCCAAATTACGTTACTTACAGTTTTTTTTTTTTTTTTTTTTGCTTATCATTTTAAATTTCATTGTTCTTAAAGGGTATAGGAGCACTGGGAACTATTATACTGTTAGAAATAATGGTTGTTTTGTTAACTAAGATGGTTATATCGGTTTTTATCAATCTCTTTTTTATGTTTAACTTATTTTGTGCAAATGTGTGTATGACTGTGTATGTGTATGTGTCTGAGCGTGTGTGTGTGTGTGTGTGTGCGCATAATCCTTTTGGGGAAGATGTAAGATAGTTCAGCATTGCTTCAGAAATAAGTGTATAGTGAGCTGTGTGATTAATGGCTCCATGTTTAGGAAATTAAGGCATAGCATTGATATTGGCTTACTTTTATCATCCTGTTGGCCTGATAAAAATGAGAAAAAAAAAATTAGAAAGGATTATTTTCCCTAAAAAGTATTGGCATATCCAATGGGATGGGAAGGAAGGCTCTTGAGAGAAAGGGAAAAGACACAATATTCCTGAATCCTTTTTTTGAAATTGTTATGAGCCTAAGCCACTTTCTTCAACATAAATTTATAGTGATATTTCCTTGCCTTCATACGTAGAAAAGCCCTAAACTACATGACATTTCACATTATTCTTTACTCAGTGGAGATTAGACCAGAAATGTAATAACATTATTCATATATTTAAAATACTATCTGATAGCAATTCAGGCTTTCCTACTTTCTTGGTGTTTTCCCTGCTGGTGTTTCATTGTGTGTAACCTATCTAAAATTTTTGCAGAATTTAAGATTTTTTGTAAAATATAATAAAGCCTTGATTAATTGGAAACTAACTAACCAGAGCTCTCAATTAACCAGTTTTATTTATTTATTTTTTGCTACACTCTCCTTTTAGAAGGAAGAGGCAAATGACAAGAAAACAAGCTGTTAACAGGTATTTATGTATTTATTTTTTAAAAATCAACTTCCTGAGAATGTCCTGGAGCCTGTACAGATTCAGCCCAACTTCGATAATTTTGTTCCCTGTGTTATATTTACTAAGGTAGGAAAGTAGAACTGTTTAAAATTTTCAGCAGCAAATATTGAATCTTGCTTAATCCTTAATTAATAATAAAATCCAAATACCTGATTAGAACCTGTCTATCTATTTGAGGGTTTTAGTTAATTGGGGTCTTCACAGTTTCACTATTGCCAGTTAATGATCGTTCATATATACTGTATTAACTGAGAATGGATCCCAGGATCACACAGGTGGGAGATGACTTCCACCATAGAAAGCATCTCCTTTCCTGGGAACTAAAGCAGAAGCTAGAGAAAGGGTACAAAGTTGATGGGGGTTGAGTAAGGTCACTGACATAAAAATAATGTCACCTATGTAAAATCATGGGAAAGTAATTCACCTGCCCTGTGGCTCTGAAATGCTTAGGAAGGTACATTCACTTTTGCAGGGCAGCACAGGCTATTAAGTGTGCTATAGCAATAATGCAAAAAAAAAAAAAAAAAAAAAACAAAAAAACCCACAACAAAACAAAAAGTAACCCAGGCATTCTAATCTCCTGGAATCTTTCTAAGCATTAGGCACAGATATATATGCTGTAAGCATGATATTAGTTCTAAAATATTTGAAATTAACTTTACTCTAAAAATACATTTTTAAAGTATTTGAAACTCTTAAGGTTTATACTTTATATATATGACAATTTCAGCTAAATTGCAACCAGAGACACCATATTGCTCAAGGCTTCATACCTTTTAGGTTGTAATGGGAACAAAGAATTGGCAGTTAACAGAGATTTAAGGGACAAGGAGGGCAACTCATAATTCTAAAGTACATTTTGATATTGCCTGCCAGTAACACCCCCTCTTTAGGTTAAATCACTCTTTGGTGACTTTTGACTCCTTCCTTCAGGGCTGCTCATGATGCATGTTTTATCTGTATTTTTTTCTACAAGGAAAATTTCATAGGGTTGTTGGAAAGATGGGGGCCATACCATGTGATTTGTCCTGGGTTTTCAACATGGAAAATGAAAATCATCAGGGTGGTGTTTCAAATATCTGGGGTATTTTCTGTACTAAATGTTACTCTCAAATATCATGCACACTAAAGAATATCCAAGTGACCTGAAGCAGTGGATGTGCCTCCTTAAGTGCTAAATTTATTTTTAAACTGTAACCTCAATGTTAGGGAGACTAGAACTCACTAGATTTAATTAATGAATGATTTTAACTGAAAAAGTTTAAATGGATTGAGCTTTGAGGTTAGGTTTGGGATATTGAAAATAAGTGTTTTTGATTTTATATAAATGCAATTGAATTCAGGCATTGAAATTGACTTTTTAAAAGTAAAATGACATGCAAATCAATGTCAACTTTTTTCTCTAAATTAAAACAGTTTAAAACTGTATAGATTTACTTTTAGATTAATCAGAACACACATTACATATGCAGATATATTAATCCAAATACACATTATATATGCAGTTTTTACATTTGCTGTAATCTGAGAAAAACTGTGAAATATTTTTGAAAGTATATGTACTGACACACAAACTACAGAGAAACTGGAGACTCGCAAATTCTAATACCTACTGAAGCAAGGATGGTAGCATAAATGAAAGGCAATAAGCAATAGCGAGTGGTGGGGACTATGGTGACCAGGAGAACATATATTCTTTCCAAGGTAGGTTTAGGTGCTTGGTCGTGTCTGATTCTTGCAACCTCATGGACTGTAGCTCACTAGGCTCCTCTGTCCATGGGATTCTCCAGACAAGAATACTGGAGTTGGTTGCCATTTCCTACTCCAAAGGTAGCAGCTATTACTCAACTCAGCTGATTGCTGCCAGAATGGGAATTCAGGTTCAGTGTTGTTAATATCTGACTGTTTAAGAGAAGCTGGGAATCCAGAATTTTATATGAAACTCTCCAATTCTTAAATGTTGGTAACAAAGTCTATAAACCCCCCCCCCCCCAAAAAAAAAGCAACACTATACAGGCAAGGCAAAACTCAACTGTGGTTTGAATTTAGCCCATGGACTTAGTTTGCAATCTTTAGTTTAAATTGTAAGTCCTCTGTGATTAAAAAAAAAAAAAATCACAGTATGTTATAAATGTACCCAAAGGTCTTGATGATGGAAAATTCATATAAAGTAAATAAATAATAAGTGGAATGCTTGTAAATAATTCTCCTGATATTAAAAATTGTGGTTATGTACTTTGTAATATTTTTCTTGGTATGTAGAAATAGACAAGATAGTTTTACCTCAGTGTGGTTTGAAAACTAAGATAAAATCATGAAGTTTTTGTTTTCATGTTTATCAATGAAATGTGGTATGAAAGATCATTTCGTCTATGTCCAAAAGAGAATGTTTAGGTATAGATTCTGTCATATAATTAAGGCTACTATATAAAGCCCTATTTATGGTGCTTTAATAGGAAGAAAGCCATGTATATTAGCACGTGTTGTTTTATTTTAAATTGGCTCGCCTTTAAACAAATTCCCAATTTTATCTAGTGAAATTCCTTTGTTTTTACAAATGGTTAATATAAGAAATAAAAGAAATGTAAATAGTTAACACAACGAAACTTCATTTGAACTTTTGATAGGAATTGGCAAAGATAAAACAAAAGCTGGTCATTTGAGATTTTACTAAGAAGTAGCTTGAACTGATCTGGACTTTGCTTGTTTTTCTGTCTTGCCCTGGTCCTTAGCACATAATCCCACTGTGCTACATTGCTTTGGACATCTGTATACCCTTTCATCACTGGCAATCCAAAAGAATATTTGTCTAAAAAGGAAACAATTAAATTCCAATCTCTCTAGGAAAAAAAAGAAAAGAAAAAAGAAAAATACCCAGTGCTAAACTTGCTTTAACAACCCCTATGATCTATACCATAAATCCTTAATCAGGATGGTAAATTAACATTGTCATTTTTGATGAGAAACTTAGAGGAATTTTTATTTATTTATTTTTTAAATAGAAATTTATTTATTTTAGTTGGAGGTCAGTTACCCTACAACATTGTATTGGTTTTGCCATACATCAACATGAATCTGCCACAGGTATACATGTGTTCCCCATCCTGAACTCCCCTCCCTCCTCCCTCCCCATACCATCCCTCTGGGTCATCTCAGTGCACCAGCCCCAAGCATCCAGTATCATGCATTGAACCTGGGCTGGCGATTTGTTTCATATATGATAGTATACAAGTTTCAGTGCCATTCTTCCAAATCACCCAACCCTCTCCTCTCCCACAGGGTCCAAAAGACAGTTCTATACATCTGTGTCTCTTTTGCTGTCTCTCATACAGAGTTATCATTACCATCTTTCTAAATCCCATATATATGCATTCATATACTGTATTGGTGTTTTTCTTTCTGGCTTACTTCACTCTGTATAATAGGCTCCAGTTTCATCTACCTCATTAGAACTGATTCAAATGTATTCTTTTTAATGGCTGAGTAATACTCCATTGTATATGTGTACCACAGCTTTCTTATCCATTCATCTGCTGATGGACATCTAGGTTGCTTCCATGTCCTGGCTATTATAAATAGTGCTGAGATGAAGAGGAACTTTTAAAAAGAGAATAGTGAAAAAGAAAGAAAAGAATGCCAAATGTCAAATTTTAACTAAAAAATCCCCACCTTTCACTTGTTTACATATTATTCTACTTGGAGATTTAATACAGACACATATGAAAGATGAGAAACTGTTAGACAACTTGTCAACAGATATGACACCGTGTAAAACAGCTGATGTTTATTTACATAAATAAAATTTGGGTGGACAGTGCTGCCCTTTCTAGATCAGCAGATAGTTTTGATCACAAGTAATCTGTTGTGTGATACAGATGAACTATGTTTAAATGTAGTAATTAATTAAAATCACTCCCTGACAACTTTGACAAGTGGAGATTCTTAGTTAATTGGTTAATCCTCAAAGGCAGATAATCTAAGAAATAAGTGACTTTTTGATGCATTTGACCAATATAGACATATAAATACGGTTATTCAGGATAAATTTTGATGAACTAGTTTTTTTTTTTTTCCAGAACATTATAGTATCTAACAGTTTTCAAATATGATACCCCTGGTGATTTTTCATGTATTAGTTCATTTAATCATCATTACAGTGCAATAAAGCAAGGGCTATTATTGTGATCCTTGTTTTGCAGATGATGACATTGAGGTACAATGAAGGTTAGTGATTTATCTAAGGCCACACAGCCTACAAATACTGAGCTAGCATTTGAATCAAGGCTGTTTGATTTCAAAGTTCATATACATTGGATCAATATATTTTATAACTTGACAACTAGAATCAGACTAATTACCAAAACACCTAATTTCATTATATGTGTGTATATATGTATATTTTGTTCATTCACTCAGTCATGTCTGACTCTTTGTGACCCCATGGACTGCAGTACTCCAGGCTTCCCTGTCCTTCACTATCTTCTGGAGTTTGCTCAAATGTGTCCATTGAGTCAGTGATGCCATCCAGCCGTCTTGTCCTCTGTTATCTCCTTCTCCTCCTACCCTCAATCTTTCCTAGCATCAGGGTCTTTTCTAATGAGTCAGCTCTTCACATCATATGGCCAAAGTATTGGAGCTTTAGCTTCAGCATCAGTCCTTCCAATGAATATTCAGGATTTATTTCCTTTAGGATTGACTAGTTTGATCTTCTTGCTGTCCAAGGGACATTCAAGAGTCTTCTCCAGTACCACAGTTTAAAAGCATCAATTCTTCGGTGTTCAGCCATCTTTATGGTTCATCTCTCACATCCATATATGACTGCTGGAAAAACTCTATGGACTTTTGTTGCAAAGTAATATTTCTGCTTTTTAATATGCTGTCTAGGTTTGTCATAGCTTTTCTTCCATGGAGCGAGTGTGTTTTAATTGCCTGGCTGCAGTCACCATCTGCAGTGATTTTGGAGCCCAAGAAAATAAAGTCTGTCACTGTTTCCATTATTTCTCCATCTATTTGCCATGGGGCCGCCCGCTTACATACTTACCGTACATTCAGAGGTGGTCATGAGGCTGAAATATATTGTGTACTATAACATTAAAAAATATCATAATTATGCTTGATATTATTGTTTTGTTCCACTGTCTCAAAATCAGGAACTACAGTTTTACCATGCCAGACTCAAGATAGCCAATCTAGTTTTCAGTTTAGTTCAGTCATTCGGTCGTGTCCAGTTTTTTGCAACCCCATGGACTGCAGCACGCCAGGCTTCCCTGTCCATCACCAACTCCCAGAGCTTGTTCAAAATCATGTCCATCGAGTTGGTGATGCCATCCAACCATCTCATCCTCTGTCGTCCCCTTCTCCTCCTGCCTTCAATCTTTCCCAGCATCAGTCTTTTCCAGTGAGTCAGCTCTTTGGATCAGGTGGCTGAAGTATTGGAGCTTCAGCTTCAGCATCAGTCCTTCCAATGAAAATTCAAGATTGATTTCCTTTAGGATTGATTGGTTTGATCTCCTTGCAGTCCAAGAGACTCTGAAGAGTCTTCTCCAACACCACAGTTCAAAAGCATCAATTCTTTGGCAGTCCGCTTTCTTTATGGTCCAACTCTCACTTCCATACATGACTACTTTTAGAGGGACCAAAAAAACATATTTGCTGAACTTAAAATAAATGTTTGTAAAAAGAAAATCAGACAGCACCTATAAAAGGAGATTCAATTAGATTGACAGAATTTTCAAAATAAACCTTGGTTAGCTTTTTTTTTTCCTTTAAACAGTAATGTAATGAACATCATATTTTCTTATGCCCATGTGGGAGAATTTCTCTGGTGTATAAGCGATAAGTGAGATTTTTGAATTGTGGGCTTTAATAGTTACTGCCAAATTTCTCTTTAAAGCTGATCTGGTTTACGCTCCCACTAGCATTATATGAGAGTTCCTATTTCTCAACATTCTTGCAAATGTAGTAGGTATTTTTTAAAACAAATATTTCTTTGAAGAAAAAATGATTTTTTAAATTGATTCTCTATCATGATTATACATTACAGATTAAACATTGATTCTGATCACTTAGTGCACATGACAACATTTACTGACACTATTTGTGTCACTATTTTTCATTTAAAATATATGAAGTTCTGATAAGCATACAAATAGTATGTAAAATTTTGTAAACTATTTTCCAGGTTACAAAGCACTTTCTCATAAAGCCTCATTTGATGAAATAATGTGGTGTACCAGGAAGAGCTCTGGAAAATCTCAAGTCAGAAGTTCATGGCCTAACAACCCTGAAAATCACTCTGTGGCTTGGGACGTCAATTGCTACATCTTTAAAATTAGGATGTTTTATTAAGCAATCTCTTAGAAACAAAGTATAACCATTAATCTATGATACATATCACCCACTTTCCTTGAACCCCAATTTACTTATTGTGCATAAAGTATAAAGCCAAAATTGAATTTTATCAATTTGTGAAAATTGATGTAACACTCTCTCACTTATTTAAGATCATGAGTTTATCCTGTTTATCTTGTGTACTTCTTAATTCAAGGACAATTGGGGGTGTGGGTGGGATAGAAGATGGAAGTGGGTGTTCAGCATTAGAAGGACTAGACTGTCGTAACACACCATCTTGAATTAATCTTCAATGTTGCATACTCTGAAGCATCATATTTCAAATGCTGAAAATGCAATCAAAGTTCCACCACTGTTTGATGTGGCTTTTGTTTCTTTTCAAATTCACTTTATGCAGATTTCAGATTCAAAGAAGAGACTATTCAGTATTTTCTGCTCACTTAGATTTGTTTCTAGCAGTGCTGCACACAGCTACTTAAAGTATTGAGAAGACTCAGGTTGACTGTTCTGTATATTCTGTATTTCTATTTGGATAGAGGGAGAGTAAGTAATTGGATTTTGCATTTGGAGAGACTTTTCATTGGGAAGATCTGGATCTTTAACCTGAGGTTTAACAAAGAGTTTTCAGGATTTCTTAGATTCTATGTGTACCAGAAAGAACACTCAGAAGCATAACTATCTAATATTATGAGGTTAAAATATAAAATGGAGAGACTTGAAACTGATCTTATTTAAACTCCCGGAATTGCAAATATACCATAAAACACTCACAGACACTCACATGTCCAAACACAAGTATATATACTATCTCAAGCACAGAATACCCAGAATACCTATTATTTCCAATGACTTTTAAAACGGAAACGTTTTTTATCTATGAGAATATTGAACATAGTTACGTTTTTAGTGAAGCTTCTACTTATGGAAGTTTTCAGTTCTGGCAAACAGAATCTAAATCAGTTAATCTCTGGTGATGAAGACATTTTTAGAGACCTCTCTTTTTATGAATAGTCCTGAGAAAAATGTTTGACTGTAGCATTCCTAGGAAGTGAATTGACCTCCTACAGAGTTTCAGTATCAGATATTTCAAGAAAATTGTGGTTCACACACTTTGTTCAAATGACCTCCAGATTAATACAATTCACATGTGCATCCTTGATTGTCCAAATGTGACAATCAGCCTAGAAAATCCCACATAAGTTGCCTTCAGTTGTTTTTACCCATTTTGGTGTATTTGTGAACTGACCCTTGGGCCCATATTTAAGAACTTCCATTGCTAATTTTTGCTAATTGGCATACTGCCTTAAACTTTAAGTATACTCTGAAAACCGCTATTTTGCTTACTGTATTACTTCCACTAGTTCAGTGAAGAAGAACTTGTGCCAAGTTAATCTAGATTATTTTTTCCCTGATCATACCTATCCTATGTGGAGATGTAATCAAGTTATCTAACTTTTTCAATAAGGACTAAGTAAATCACTCAAAACAGAGATATCCCAAAACCTTTCAGCTAGTTTCTATAGGTGAGAGCATGTTCAAGAGAGCACATCTTGAGTGTTAAAAAAAAAAAAAAATGACTGAGAAGACTGTTGGGAAATTACCACTCTGCTTTTTTGAGAAAATAAAAATCATGTATTTTTTTTTTAAGTGGGACAGACCTTATTTATTTATTTATTTTTAATATAAATTTGTTTATTTTAATAGGAGGCTGATTACTTTACAATATTATATTGGTCTTGCCAAACATCAACATGAATCCGCCATGGGTCATGCATTTTTATTTATAAAAACAGGAAAGTAGGAAATATAAGCTTTCCTATTTTGCCTTTTCATCCACATTCATGAAAAAGTATTGTTTGCATTTGTGATGTCAATGGATCTTTACAAAACTATTTAAAGTGAAGTGTTAGTTGCTTAGTCATGTCTGACTCTGCAATCCCATAGACTATAGCCCCTAAGCTCCTCTGTCCAAGGAATTCTCCAGGCCATACTGGAATGGGTAGCCATTCCCTTCTCCAGGGGCTCTTGCTGACCCAGGGATGGAACCTGGCTCTCCTGCATTGCAGGTGAATTCTTTACTGTCTCAGCTACCAGGGAAGCTTCACAAAACCATTTACCATTGTTCTATTACTATTCCTTACTCAGTGCAGACGCTTTTGTTAGCCTGAAGGAAGCGTGGGCAAACACTTATCTTTTATCCACAAAACACCAAAATCATAGACACTTTTGTCTTAATTACTGTCTCCAAGAATACCCAGATGCTTTGCCATGGATGGCGTTTGGATAATAATACTATAATATTAGTATAAAAAGATTCCTTTTTGCTATTATTGAAAATCCAGTTTGAACCTTGAGCAAGCAATTTACATGATGTTTCCTTGGGATTACCGACATTCTTGCCCACTGTGACCTTGTAATTTTGCTCACAGTTGGAAATGTAATGCAGAGTGACTAAGATAATGTTGTTTACACAGACTTTAAGTAGAGTGACATTATAGTCAAGTCAGTGTCACATCACCCAAAGTGAAGGAAGTCTTAATTGCCATAGTCCCATGAAATTTTTTCTTGGCTATGTGTAGCATAATAATGTAATGTTCTGCATGTTACATTTAATAATGTGAAGGTACAATGCATTAGGTTTCATGCTGTGTGTCTCTTTAATATAAAGGAAAGGAAAATGGATTTATAGAAGGAAAACAGACTTGTAAGTAGGATACTTGTCTCAATGTTCAGGTGAAGTCTGTCCTTTTTTTTTTTTTTTTTAAATATAGTTAGAAGAGTTGCCTCAGTTCAGTTCAGTTCAGTTCAGTTCAGTTGCTCAGTCGTGTCCGACTCTTTGCAACCCCATGAATCGCAGCACGCCAGGCCTCCCTATCCATCACCAACTCCCGGAGTTCACTCAAACTCATGTCCATCAAGTCGGTGATGCCATCCAGCCATCTCATCCTCTGTTGTCCCATTCTACTCCTGCCCCCAATCCATCCCAGCATCAGGGTCTTTTCCAATGAGTCAACTTCTTGCATCAGGTGGCCAAAGTACTGGAGTTTCAGCTTCGGCATCAGTCCTTCCAATGAATATTCAGGACTGATTTCCTTTAGGATGGACTGGTTGGATCTCCTTGCAGTCCAAGGGACTCTCAAGAGTCTTCTCCAACACCACAGTTCAAAAGCATCAATTCTTTGGTGCTCAGCTTTCTTTATAGTCCAACCCTCACATCTATACATGACCACAGGAAAAAACATAGCCTTGACTTAATCCATTAGATCTCGTTTAATGCAGAGTAGAAGTGTAGTAGAGATTTTCAAATCATCGACAAAGTGAAAGCTGGCAATGTCTTCGGTTTAAAAAAAAAAAAAAACTATTAAACTAGTAAGCATGCTCAGTACCTGAAAATGGACAGATTTGTGTCTGTCATTTAACCATTCAAAGAAAATCTGTAATGCTGCTGTTTTTAAGTTTGAGAGCAATCTGTTCAGTTCAGTTCAGTTCAGTTCAGTTCAGTTGTGTCTGACTCTTCGTGACCCCATGAATTGCAGCACACCAAGCCTCCCTGTCCATCACCAACTCCCAGAGTTCACTCAAACTCATGTCCATAGAGTCGGTGATGCCATCCAGCCATCTCATCCTCTGTCGTCCCCTTCTCCTTCTGCCCCCAGATCCCTCCCAGGATCAGAGTCTTTCCCAATGAGTCAACTCTTCGCATGAGGTGGCCAAAGTATTCGAGTTTCAGCTTTAGCATCAGTGCTTCCAATGAAGACCCAGGGCTGATCTCCTTCAGAATGGACTGGTTGGATCTCCTTGCAGTCCAAGGGACTCTCAAGAGTCTTCTCCAACACCACAATTCAAAAGCATCAATTCTTTGGTGCTCAGCTTTCTTCACAGTCCAACTCTCACATCCATACATGACAACTGGAAAAACCATACCCTTGACTAGATGGACCTTAGTTGGCAAAGTAATGTCTCTGCTTTTGAATATGCTATCTAGGTTGGTCATAACTTTTCTTCCAAGGAGTAGGCGTCTTTTAATTTCATGGCTGCAGTCACCGTCTGCAGTGATTTATGAGCCCCCAAAAGTAAAACCTGACACTGTTTCCACTGTTTGCCCATCTATTTCCCATGAAGTGACGGGACCAGATGCCATGATCTTCGTTTTCTGAATGTTGAGCTTTAAGCCAACTTTTCGTTCTCTTCTTTCACTTTCATCAAGAGGCTTTTTAGTTCCTCTTCACTTTCTGCCATAAGGGTGGTGTTATCTGAATATATGAGGTTATTAATATTTCTCCCAGCAATCTTGATTCCAGCTTGTGCTTCTTCCAGCCCAGCATTTCTCATGATGTACTCTGCAACTGATAATATCCTTATATAGGGAGGTGGGAGAAGGAGAAAGAAAGAGTGGTGTACATTGAACTTGCTTTGAACTCAGAAGAAAGATGATATTTTAATTTAATTTTAATGTTGAAGTTTTTCTAAAAGTGGAATAAATATATAATTATATATTCAAGGATGACTTGAATGTGTTTGGTAGACTGAGGAGTAACATATTACCATTACTTGGGATCATCTATAAGATTTTCTATTGTAGGTGATTTAAGATATTGGAAATGTAATGAATGAACCTTTGCCTTGGTTTTATTGTCAATTTATCAAAAGTGAAATTATTCAATATTTGGACCTGTAGTAAGTTTCCTTGATTTTTCTGCCATCTCTTGATTGAAACAAAGTACTAGATAAGATAATCATTTTGAGATCCTGTCAGTGGGATCAGTCAGTCAGTTCAGTTGTTCAGTCGTGTCCATATCTCTGATACCCCATGAACTGCAGCACGCCAGGCCTCCCTGTCCATCACCAACTCACATACTTTGCTCAAACTCATGTCCATTGTGTTGGTCCATCCAACCATCTCATCCTCTGTCATACCTTTCTCCTCCCACTTTCAGTCTTTCCCAGCATCAGGGTCTTTTCCAATGAGTCAGTTATTTGCATCAGGTGGCCAAAGTATTGGAGTTTCAGCTTCAACATCAGTCCTTCCAATGAATATTCAGGACTGATTTCCTTTAGGATGGACTGGTTGGATCTCCTTGCAGTCCAAGGGACTCTCAAGAGTCTTCTCCAACACCACAGTTCAGAAGCATCACTTCTTCAGTGCTCAGCTTGCTGTATAGTCCAGGTTCCCCCTCAGTCCACCTCTCCCATCAGGAAGCTTCCATAAGCCTCTTATCCTTCTCAATGAGAGGGCAGAGAGACTGAAAACTACAATCACAGAAAAAGAAACAATCTAATCACATGGACCACAGCTTTGTCTAACTCAATGAAAAAAACATGGTCTACTGGAGACGGGAATGGCAAATCACTTCACTATTCTTTCCTTGAGAACCCCATGAACAGTATGAAAAGGCAAAAATATAGGACACTGAAAAATGAACTCCCCAGGTCGATAGGTGCCCAATATGCTACTGGGGATCAGTGGAGAAATAACTCCAGAAAGAATGAAGAGATGGAGCCAAAGCAAAAACAACACGCAGTTGTGGATATGACTGGTGATGGAAGTAAAGTCCAATGCTGTAAAGAGCAATATTACATAGGAACCTGGAATGTTAGGTCCATGAATCAAGGCAAATTGGAAGTGGTCAAACAGGAGCTGGCAAGAATGAACATTGACATTTTAGGAATCAGCGAACTAACATGGACTGGAATGGGTGAATTTAACTCAGATGACCATAATATCTACTATTGTGGGCAAGAATCCCTTAGAAGAAATGCAGTAGCCCTCATAGTCAACAAAAGAGTCAGTGGGATCAGTCTATGATTTGTAAGGAGTTGCAGGCGGCTGCGAGCCAGCGCACTAAGTGCAGCCAAGAGGTGCTACCCCACGTCCAAGGTCAGGGGCAGCGGCCTAGAGTACCAAGCTGTGACGGCGCAGGAACGGGTGAGAGGAGCTACCCTGCGTCTGAGATCAGTGGCGGCAGCTTAGAGGAGGTACCCTGCATCCGAGGTCAGTGGTGGCCAGGAGGAGCTACCCTGCGTACGAGGTCGGGGCGGCAGCCGGGAGGAGACACCCCGCATCCGAGGTCAGGGGCGGCAGCCAGGAGGAGACACCCCTCGTCCGAGGTCAGGGGCGGTGGCTGAGAGGAGCTACCCCACGTCTGAGGTCAGTGGCAGCCAGGAGAAGCCAGCTTGCACCCGAGGCCAGGGGCGGTGACCCTGAGGAGCCACCCAGAGCCCAAGGCCAGGGGCAGCAGCTGGGAGGAGACACCCACGCCTGAGGCCAAGACCAGTGGCATGGAGGAGCAACCCGAGGAGTGGTGGCTGTGTAGGCACAGGAGGGCCTAGAGGAGCTATCCCATGTTGAAGGTCAGGAATGGTGGCGGTAAGGAGATAGCCCTCATCCAAGGTAAGGAGCAGCAGCTGTGCTTTGCTGGAGCAGCCATGAATAGATACCCCATGCCCAAGTTAAGAGAATCCCAAGAAAGATGGTAGGTGTTGCAAGAGGGCATCAGAGGGCAGACACACTGAAACCATATTCACAGAAAACTAGTTAATCTAATCACACTAGGACCACAGTCTTGTCTAACTCAATGAAACCAATCCATGCCTGTGGGGCAACCCAAGACGGGCAGGTCATGGGGGAGAGGTTTGACAGAATGTGGTCCACTGGAGAAGGGATGGCAAGCCACTTCAGTATTCTTGCTTTGAGAACCCCATGAACAGTAGGAAAAGGCAAAATGATAGGATACTGAAAGAGGAACTTCCCAGGTCATTAGGTGCCCAATATGCTACTGGAGATCTGTGGAGAAATAAATCTAGAAAGAATGAAGGGATGGAGCCAAAGCAAAAACAATACCCAGCTGTGGATGTGACTGGTGATAGAAGCAAGGTCTGATGCTGTAAAGAGCAATATTGCATAGGAACCTGGAATGTCAGGTCCATGAATCAAGGCAAATTGGAAGTGGTCAAACAAGAGATGGCAAGAGTGAATGTCAACATTCTAGGAATCAGTGAACTAAAATGGACTGGAATGGGTGAACTTAACTCAGATGACCATTATATGTACTACTACGGGCAGGAATCCCTCAGAAGAAATGGAGTAGCCATCATGGTCAACAAAGGAGTCCGAAATGCAGTACTTGGATTCAGTCTCAAAAACGATAGAATGATCTCTGATTGTCTCCAAGGCAAACCATTCAATATCACAGTTATCCAAGTCTATGCCCCAGCCAGTAACTCTGAAGAAGATGAAGTTGAACGTTTCTATGAAGACCTACAAGACCTTTAAAACTAACACCCAAAAAAAGATGTCCTTTTCATTATAGGGGACTGGAATGCAAAAGTAGGAAATCAAGAAACACCTGGAGTAACAGGCAGATTTGGCCTTGGAATGCAGAATGAAGCAGGGCAAAGACTAAGAGTTTTGCCAAGAAAATGCACTGGTCATAGGAGACACCCTCTTCCAACAACACAAGAGAAGACTCTACACATGGACATCACCAGATGGTCAACACCGAAATCAGATTGATTATATTCTCTGCAGCCAAAGATGGAGAAGCTCTATACAGTCAACAAAAACAAGACCAGGAGCTGACTGTGGCTCAGATCATGAACACCTTATTACCAAATTCAGACTCAAATTGAAGAAAGTAGGGAAAACTGCTAGACCATTCAGGTATGACCTAAATCAAATCCCTTATGATTATACAATGGAAGTGAGAAATAGATTTAAGGGCCTAGATCTGATAGATAGAGTGCCTGATGAACTATGGAATGAGGTTCGTGACATTGTACAGGAGACAGGGATCAAGACCATCCCTATGGAAAAGAAATGCAAAAAAGCAAATGGCTGTCTGGGGAGGCCTTACAAATAGCTGTGAAAAGAAGAGAGGCAAAAAGCAAAGGAGAAAAGGAAATATATAAGCTTCTCAATGCAGAGTTCCAAAGAATAGCAATAAGAGATAAGAAAACCTTCTTCAGCGATCAATGCAAAGAAACAGAGGCAAACAACAGAATGGGAAAGACTAGAGATCTCTTCAAGAAAATGAGAGATACCAAGGGAACATTTCATGCAAAGATGGGCTCGATAAAGGACAGAAATGGCATCGACATAACAGAAGCAGAAGATATTAAGAAGAGGTGGCAAGAATACACAGAAGAACTGTACAAAAAAGATCTTCACGACCCAGATAATCATGATGATGTGATCAGTAATCTAGAGCCAGACATCTTGGAATGTGAAGTCAAGTTGGCCTTAGAAAGCATCACTACGAACAAAGCTAGTGGAAGTCATGGAATTCCAGTTGAGCTATTTCAAATCCTGAAAGATGATGCTGTGAAAGTGCTGCACTCAATATGCAAGCAAATTTGGAAAACTCAGCAGTGGCCACAGGACTGGAAAAGGTCAGTTTTCATTCCAATCCCAAGGAAGGCCACACGAAAGAATGCTCAAACTACCTCACAATTGCACTCATTTCACATGCTAGTAAAGTAATGGTCAACATTCTCCAAGCCAGGCTTCAGCAATACGTGAACCATGAACTTCCTGATGTTCAAGCTGGTTTTAGAAAATGCAGAGGAACCAGAAATCAAATTGCCAACATCAGCTGGATTATGCAAAAAGCAAGAGAGTTCGAGAAAAACATCTATTTCTGCTTTATTGACTATGCCAAAGCCTTTGACTGTGTGGATCACAATAAACTGTGGAAAATTCTGAAAGAGATGGGAATACCAGACCACCTAACCTGCCTCTTGAGAAATCTTTATGCAGGTCAGGAAGCAACAGTTAGAACTGGACATGGAACAAGAGACTGGTTCCAAATAGGAAAGGAGTATGTCAAGGCTGTATATTGTCACCGTGCTTATTTAAATTATATGCAGAGTACATCATGAGAAACCCTGGACTAGAAGAAACACAAGCTGGAATCAAGATTGCCAGGAGAAATATCAATCACCTCAGATATGCAGATGACACCATCCTTATGGCAGAAATTGAAAAGGAACTAAGAAGCCTCTTGATGAAAGTGAAAGAGGAGAGCGAAAAAGTTGGCTTAACGCTCAACATTCAGAAAATGAAGATCATGGCATCTGGTCCCATCACTTCATGGGAAATAGATGAGGAAACAGTAGAAACAGTGTCAGACTTTTTTGGGGGGGGCTCCAAAATCACTTCAAATGGTGACTGTCGCCATGAAATTAAAAGACGCTTATTCCTTAGAAGAAAAGTTATGACCAACCTAGATAGTATATTCAAAAGCAGATACATCACTTTGCCGACTAAGTTCCGTTTAGTCAAGGCTATGTTTTTTCCTGTGATCATGTATGGATGTGAGAATTGGACTGTGAAGAAGGTTGAGGGCCGAAGAATTGTTGCTTTTGAACTGTGGTGTTGGAGAAGACTCTTGAGAGTCCCTTGGACTGCAAGGAGATCCAACCAGTCCATTCTGAAGGAGATCAACCCTGGCATTTCTTTGGAAAGAATGATGTTGAAGCTGTAACTCCAGTACTTTGGCCACCTCATGCAAAGAGTTGACTCATTGGAAAAGACTCTGATGCTGGGAGGGACTTGGGGGCAGGAGGAGAAGGGGACGACCGAAGATGACACGGCTGGATGGCATCATGATCTCGATGGATGTGAGTCTGAGTGAACTCCAGGAGATGGTGATGGACAGGGAGGCCTCCGTGCTGCGATTCATGGGGTCACAAAGGGTCAGACACGACTGAGCGGCTGAACTGACCTGAACTGTAGAAACATCAAGAATTGGAGATATTGAGTGCAAAATATACTGAAACTAACTTTTAATTACAAGTATATAACAAACATGCATATAAAAATTAATGAAGCTTTTATACATCAGGCTTTAAAATTATGAATGTAAAGAATTCTCCAAATACTTCTTATATAATTTAAACCTTTCTAAGGATAAAAATCCATAGTACTCATTTCATTCAGAGAATCAGATAAACCAAGTATATTGAGTAACATCTCTTGTATCTATTCATTAATATGTTTTATTTATACATTTCCTACAAGGCTTTGGAAGGGATATAAAGTCCTTAATTAACTGACTGTTCTCAGAGTTAGTAATTTTCTCCTCATTAATTAGTTAAAGTTGAGTTTACCATTTAATGTCATAATGATTTGTCTAAGTTTATATAAGAAAATAAGTTAATTTTGATTGTCAATTTTCTTCTAGATGGTGGAGAAATCACGAGAACATGTCTTTCATTTAAAAGGACACCTTTCTTTGGATCAGGATTTTACTCAGTGATTTGGAATATATTAATACATAAAATGTAGAACACATTGTCTCTATTTTCTTGGATTTTATAACTTAATTGACCAAGATACTTACTATAAGCATGAATCAACCCAAAGATAAATCCAAAGTACTAAATTGAGAAAGCGTAATGTTATGCTATATATAGATCACAAACATAAGTAATAAAACTGTTTGTGATAAGCATAAAAGTCTGAAATGGTTTCATAGAGGATAATAAGTTAGGAAGTAAGAATATTTCAACTTAGACCTTAAATCAATTTGGGACATTTGAATTGTTGAAAAAGTGCTACTCTAGGTTTTGAGAGCCCACATGAACAAAGGCACAGAGATATACATAATCATGGCATATGATAGGAACATTGTAAAATTCTACCGGACTTACACTGAAGGGCTTGCACTGGGGAACAGTGAGAACAGCACTTTGATATTGAATAGTCACCTTATTTGCTTCTCTACCTCTGTTCTTTACTGATCTTGAAAATTACTCTGTCCTCCACACTGCTGCACACTACTCCCCCTGACACTTGAATAAAGTTCAAGTATCTTAACATGACTTTCAAACTTGTATATCAATGGTTCTCATCTGGCGGTGATTTTGCTCAGATTTGGTGATATTTTCCAGTTGTCACACAGAGGGGTGATGCTTGTGGCATGTAGTGAGAAGAAGCCAGGAATACTGCTACAATTCTGTAATGCCCAAAAGTGAAAGTGAAAATCACTCAGTCATGTCCGACTCTTTGCAACCCCATGGACTATATAGTCCATGGAATTCTCCAGGCCAGAACACTGGAGTGTGTAGCCTATCCCTTCTCCAGCGAGTCTTCCCAACCCAGAAATTGAACCGGGATCTCCTGCATTGCAGGTGCATTTTTTACCAACTGAGCTATCAGGGAAGCCCCCGTGGGGGATGAAGAAGAAAAAGTAAATCTGAGAGAGACTGCAAAGGGAGACTTTTCTTAGATTGCTAAATGATTTGATGTGGATTGTGACAGGAGAGCCAAAGACGATTTCTACAAACCGGGTAGGCTATGGGACTAGAAACAGAAATGCGGGAGTTAGGAAGGAAGCTTAATCTTGAGGAGTCAGATAATGAGAATATACTTTCATTGACTTACTGATATCTATATACAGCAGGAAAAGTATTGCAGTCTGAGTGAACTTACTGGCTCTGTGATTATCTAACCTCAGTTTATTTATCTGTAAAATGGGGAAAGTATGAGTACCTACCTAATTGGGTGATTATAAGGATTACATGGGCTCAGTGGTAAAGAATCTCCTGCCAATGCAGGAGACACAGGTTTGATTCCTGAATTGGGAAGATCCCCTGGAGAAAGGAAAAGCTACCCACTCCAGTATTCTTGCCTAGAGAATTCTATAGAAAGAGGAGCCTGATGAGCTATAGTCTATAGGGTCACAAATAATCAGACACAACTTAGTGATTAAACAACAAGTGTTCAGTTCAGTTCAGTTCAGTTGCTCAGTCTTGACTGACTCTTTGCAACCCCATGAACTGCAGCAGGCCAGGCCTCCCTGTCCATCACCAACTGCCAGAGTCTACCCAAACCGAGGTCCATTGAGTCGGTGATGCCCTCCAACCATCTCACCCTCTGTTGTCCCCTTCTCCTGCCCTCAATCTTTCCCAGCATCAGAGTCTTTTCAAATGAGTCAGCTCTTCGCATGAGGTGGCCAAAGTACTGGAGTTTCAGCTTTAGAATCAGTCCTTCCAATGAACACCCAGGACTGATCTGCTTTAGAATGGACTGGTTAGATCTCCTTGCAGTCCAAGGGACTCTCAAGCGTCTTCTCCAACACCACAGTTCAAAAGCATCAATTCTTCGGCACTCAGCTTTCTTTGTAGTCCAACTTTCACATCCATACATGACCACTGGAAAAACCATAGCCTTGACTAGACGGACCTTGTGGACAAAGTAATGTCTCTGCTTTTTAATATGCTGTCTGCTGCTGCTGCTGCTGCTGCTAAGTCGCTTCAGTCGTGTCCGACTCTTCACGACCCCATGGATTGCAACCCGCCAGGCTTCTCCATCCATCGGACTTTCCAGGCAAGAGTACTGGAGTAGGTTGCCATTGCCTTCTCTGTAATATGTTGTCTAGGTTGGTCATAACATTCCTTCCAAGGAGTAAGCATCTTTTAATTTCATGATTGCAATCACCATCTGCAGTGATTTTGGAGCCCCCCAAAATAAAGTCAGCCACTGTTTCCCCATCTATTTGCCATGAAGTGATGGGACCGGATGACATGATCTTCCCTTGAGATTTAAGATATAAAACATCATGTAGGTAAGTGTTCAGAACCAAGTTCAGAAAATACAGCCCAAGAATATTTGAAAAGTTTTATAGTTACATTATATAACTTAAGAACTTCAGTATAAGATGTTCATTGATGTCTTTCACACAGAATTTACTTTGATTCAGTAATTCAATAAATTTCTTTGTGCTTAAGGAAGTGTTTTCTGTTTGTAATTTTTTATATGTGGGTATGATTCCTAGTTGGGCTTCCCTAATATCTCAGTTACTAAAGAATTTGCCTGCAATGCAGGAGACCCTGGTTCCATTCCTGGGTTGGGAAGATCCTTTGGAGAAGGGATAGGCTACCCACTCTAATATTCTTGTTCTTCCCTTGTGGCTCGGCTGGTAAACAATCTAACTGCAATGCAGAAGACCTGGCGTCAACCCCCGGGTTCAGAAGATCCCCTGGAGAAAGGAAAGGCTACCCGCTCCAGTATTCTGGCCTGGAGAATTCCATAGACTGTATAATCCATGGAGTTGTAAAGAGTCGGACATGACTGAGCAACTTTCACTTTCATGATTCCTAGTTGGACCAGCCTTCAGCAACCATTGAATTTAATTGGGACTTCAAGTGAACATCTTAGGGACATATTTTGCCTTTGGTTTACATGTATAAGCAGGGAAATACAATAAATGAGTCTTAACTGAAAGGCTACAATAACCATGCTCTGATTTATAATAACCAGCTCTAATATATAACATCAAAGGACTAGGTGAAGCACCATTTAGAAGATGTAGTTTTAATGTTATAGCATTTCCTTCCAAGCAGTGTCACTCTAATCTTATAAAAACAGAACCTTTCCAAGTGTTCAGTAGCCTTAGTTAAGAGGTACATCATTAATCAAGTTATTTTTGACATTTGGGATAGTTTCTTTGATGTGATTTACTATTAGGCAGATGCACATATTTCAGAAGAAGTTGATAGTTTCTTCAAAGAATAGAAAGGGTGGACTTACCTGGATGTTGCATAAATAGGGATCATTGCATGGAAAAATATTATTTATTGCACCATGCATGAACTTGCATCAACAAGCAGTGACATTTAGCTGATTCAAAGGTAACTAAAAGAGGTAAGGTAATAAGGCAGTATTCCATAAATATCTATCTAAATTTTTGGTTGACTTTCTCAGAATAGGTAAGAGACAAAGGCTACAAATAAATGTAACTTCATAAATGTATAAACACATTATAGACCAGAAAACATCCTATTATTGAACTGTTTCTTTAAGCAACGTGAGTGATATTTAAACATAGTTAAATTCAACTTCTTGAATTATAAAGGGAAAAGTGCCTTCTATTGTAATTACTCTTAAGTCACTTCCTCCATGTACCCTTCTTGAAGGGAAGGGAACAACAAAATATATATATATATATATATATATATATATATATATATATATATGTATATACACACACACATATATATATATACTCCTCCTTCTCTAAAGTCTTCTTATAGTCTTTGTTGTGTATCATTCATATTTATTGCATTTTTCAGTTTATTAAAAAACATTTATTGAGAACCTATATGTGCCAGGTACTGTTTTAGGTAGTTGACATACAGTTATGAACAAAGTAGAAAAAAGAAAAGCTCTACATACAAGGAACTTATGTTTTAGTGGGTGGAGACAGACAACAAATAAGATAATCTGGTAAAAATATATTATATTATTTTGCAGTAATAAACGCTAAAGAGAAAAAAGATGAAAAGGGGGATTTGAAATTTAAGAAAGAGGAGAATTGAAATTTTGGATAAGGTGACCTCGGAAATGCTTTCTCAGTTGATTTTTGAGGAAAGACCTGAGGATGTGATGAAACCAGCCATGTGGATATCTGGGAGAAGAATCCTCCAGGCACAAGGAATAGTAAGCACAAAAGCCCTCAGGCAGGGGCTTTGACTGAGTTATCCAAAGAACAAGAAGTGCAGTGTGGCTGGAGTGGAGTGAAAGATGGGACCAGTGGTAAGAGATTAGATGAAAGAGGAGACAAGGGAGTAGAATATGTAGAGTCTTGCTTTTACTTTTTTTAAAAAAATGATTTTATTTATTTTTGGCTCTGTTGGGTCCTCGTTGCAGCACAGACTTTTTCTAGTTGTGATTGAGGGCTACAGTGCACAGGCTTCTCATTGTGGTGCTTTCTTTTGTTGTGGAGCATGGGATCTATGGCACATGGGCTTCAGTAGTTGCAGCCTGGGCAAAGGCTCAATACTTGTGGCAAACAGGCTTAGTTGCTCTGAGGCATGTGGGATCTTCTTGGACCAGGGATCGAACCTGTGTCTCCTACATTGGCAGGCAGATAGATCCTTTACCACTGTGTCACCAGGGAAGCCCCTGCTTTTAATTTTAAGGAAATGAGAAGCCATTGAAGGGTTTTGAAAAGAGGAGTGTCATGCTATTACTTAAGTTTTAATAGAATTATTCTGTGGAAAGATCTTGTCTACTAGGATATTTAACCAAAGATTATAACAAATATATATAAAGTCAGAGAATGATCCAGGTCTCTACAATATTCAAGAGATTAAAAAGAATAACCTATAAATCAGTAGATGAGTCTGAAGGGAAGACTATTTGATGAATCTTTTGATAACATGTGACTCAAAGCTGAATGTTTATGGAAAAAGTAGAAATGACCTTGAAGCAATAATGAGGAACAAGGAAGACACATACTTTACCTGAGGCCCAATAGTATGAAGTGTGTGAAGAGTAAGCAGCCAACACTTGAGTAGGTTCATATATTTTAACCATGTAATAAAACCTTTAACTGGTGGTTCTATGTGGGTCTTGTCCAACTCTTTGTGACTCCATGAACTGCAGCACACCAGGCTACTCTGTTCATGGGATTCTCCAGGCAAGAATACTGGAATGGGTAGCTATTCCTTCCCTGTTGGCTCAGATGGTAAAACATCTGCCTGCCATGCAGGAGACCTGGATTTGATTCCTGGGTCAGGAAGATCCCTGGGGAAGGGAATGGTAATCCACTGCAGTATTCTTGCTTGAAAAATCTCATGGAAAAAGGAATCCATGGCATCACAAAGAGTTGGACACACTGAGCAACTAACATTCACACACACACACACACACACACACACACACACGCACACATACACGTAGGTCTTATACACTCAAACACATTTCAAGTCCTACAAATAAGATTGAATAAAAGTGTGGAAATGCACAGGTTTCCAGATTATGTAGTTAAATGTATAATATGTACACTTACCTCACTGTATTTGTAAACTCCTGGGGACAAAGGGAAGGTCATTGTTCAGGAAGTTCTTTGTAAAAGAAACAAAACTTCACACATAGTTGTCTTTTAAAATAGTGAATCAGGAATTTCCCCTGGCAGCCCAGTTGTTAGGACTCCATGCTTCCACTCCTGGGCACCCTGGTTTGATCCCTGGTCAGGGAACTAAGATCCTGCAAGCCACATGGTACAGCCAAAAAAAAAAAAAAAAAGCAAAAATACAACAAAATGATAAGTCATAATATCCTTGGTGTATTCTTCATAGAACAAAGTTGCTTTAAAAAAGTATTAGTAGTATAGATCACAATAGAGTGCCAAAAAGAGAGAAAATAAAGTTCTTTTATGACAGAATGAATTTACATAAGCATACAGAGAACCTTGAGAAAGAAAAAAAAAGTACTTTTGCCATGAGTTATTCAAGCAATTAAAAGTAAATATAAAAGTATTTTCTGTTACTTATGGCAATATGAGCCTGAAACAAGTTTTAATAAGACATGTCATATGTATGGTTTATTGCTTCTTCTTAAATAGGAAAATGCTTTATCCAAAGAACACTGAGTTTTTTTAGCAAGAGAAAATAACAGGAATAACATTATGAAAAGTAACACTAATATGTGGTAATGACAGTACTATAAATTTAATTAAGTCTGTTAAAGGTGTTGATAATGAAACTGGCCTCATTAAAACAGAGACATAATTTATGTTATTTCAGAAATGCTAATATATGCCTATAATATATGAGAGAATGACTAATCCCTATAATAAACTTTGAGTTGACTGCTAGGAAAACTATATTCCAGATTTTCGCCTAAGTTCTTATGTCAGAAGCAGATATACATCCCTATTTTCGAAGTATTTGCAGAGAACAGTGTGTATATTTGCTTAATGGTCTAAGTTTTTAGATACAAGGTTTTTTTTTTTTAACTAATTAGAGTTAATTACTCTGGATTTTTTAAAAATGAAAACTTCCTATGAGAACAACTTTAAATGGGGCTTCCCTTGTAGCTCAGTCAGTAAAGAATTTGCCTGCAGTGCAGGAGACCTGGGTTCGATCCCTGAGTTGGGAAGATCCCCTGGAGAAGGAAATGGCAACCCACTCCAGTATCCTTGCCTGAAAAATCTCACGGACAGAGGAACCTGGTGGACTGCAGTCCATGGGGTCGCGAAGAGTCGGGCACGACTGAGCGACTAACACAACAAAAAGACCTAAAAGGGAAATATAGAGGAGGGGAAATGCATGTGAATCAACTCATGAAACGCAAACTTTAGAATTAGTGTCAGGCTGGATTAATTGTTTTTCTTCTTTTATTGGCATAGAGTAAAGCTCTTTGAACACAGAAAATTGAAAAACATGATTTATTCTGAAAAGTTTTAGTTAATATGATAATGTAATAATCAGCTAAAACAGTGCATTCATCCATTCATTTATCAACAGTTTTGAGAACTGATAATGCTGTGCTAAGTTCAGGAAACAAAGCTTGGAACATTGGAAATCTAATTAGGAAGACAATATAGCAAAATTGAATGAGCATGACTGACCTGAATTTATATCCCCAGCTCTGCCGTATTTTTATGACCTTTTTGCCAGTTACATAATCTTGTCGAGCCTCAGTTTTCTTATTTATAGAAAAGGATAATAATATTCTCTATGAAACTGCTTTGTTGTGGGAATATATGATGCATGTAAAGTATCTGTTTTTCAGTACTCCACCTACAAAAGTTGGCTTTCTCCTTATATTTCAATTCATTGTCTGTGATTACAAACATGACATGATTAGTACAGACAAAAGTTTTGAGGAGAGAGAGATCACAGTGGCCTACAGTACTTTGTGACTCCATAGATGAGGGAATGACATTGAACTTTGAATGTTGAATTGTATTCAGTTGTTGATGGTTGAGGAAGAGCTTCTAAGTGGAGGTACACTGTACTCAAAAATGCAGAGAAAGGAAGGGAGACAAGTTAATTTTTTTTTTTAATGAAGTATAATTGATTTACAATGTTGTATTAGTTTCTGGTATACAGCAATGTGATTCAGTTATATATACATATATATAAATATATATACTATTTCATATTTTCCATTATGGCTTACTACAGGACATTAAATACAGTTCCTTGTGCTATACAGTAGGATCTTGTTGTTTATTTTATATACAGTAGCTTGTATCTGCTAGCCCCAAACCTGTAATTTATGCCTCCCCAACACCCCTTCCCATTGTTTGGTAACCATAAATTTGTTTTCTATGTGAGTATGCTTTTGTTTTGTAAATAAACTTATTTGTTACATATTTTAGATTAAACATATAAGTGATCACACCATATTTGTCTTTCTTTTTCTGATTTACTTCACTTAGAATGATTATCTCATAGTTCATCCATGTTGCTGCAAATGACATTATTTCATTCTTTTTATGGTTAATAGATGGAGAAGCTCTATACAGTCAACAAAAACAAGACCAGTAGCTGACTGTGGCTCAGATTATGAACTCCTTATTGCCAAATTCAAACTGAAATTGAAGAAAGTAGGGAAAATCACTAGAGCATTCAGGTATGACCTAAATCAAATCCCTTATGATTATACAGTGGAAGTCAGAAATAGATTTAAGGGACTAGAACTGATAGATAGAGTGCCTGATGAAATATGGACGGAGGTTCATGACAATGTATAGGAGACAGGGATCAAGACCATCCCTATGGAAAAGAAATGCAAAAAAGCAAAATGGCTGTGTGAGGAGGCCTTACAAATAGCTGTGAAAAGAAGAGAGGCGAAAAGCAAAGAAGGAAAGGAAAGATATACCCATTTGAATGCACAGTTCCAAGGAATAGCAAGAAGAGATAAGAAAGCCTTCTTCAGTGATCAATGCAAAGAAACAGAGGCAAACAACAGAATGGGAAAGACTAGAGATCTCTTCAAGAAAATGAGAGATACCAAGGGAACATTTCATGCAAAGATGGGCTCAATAAAGGACAGAAATGGTATGAACCTAACAGAAGCAGAATATATTAAGAAGAGGTGGCAAGAATACACAGAAGAACTGTTCAAAAAAGATCTTCATGACCCAGATAATCATGATGGTGTGATCACTCACCTCGAGCCAGACATCCTGGAATGCTTAGAAAGCATCACTATGAACAAAGCTAGTGGAGGTGATGGGATTCCAGTGGAGCTATTTCAAATCCTGAAAGATGATGCTGTGAAAGTGCTGTACTCAGTATGCCAGCAAATTTGGAAAACTCAGCAGTGGCCACAGGACTGGAAAAGGTCAGTTTTCATTCCAATCCCAAAGAAAGGCAACACCAAAGAATGCTCAAACTACCGCACAATTGCACTCATCTCACACGCTGGTAAAGTAATGCTCAAAATTCTCCAAGCCAGGCTTCAGCAATACGTGAACTGTGAACTTCCAGATGTTCAAGCTGGTTTTAGAAAGGGCAGAGGAACCAGAGATCAAATTGTCAACATCCGCTGGATAATGGAAAAAGCAAGAGAGTTCGAGAAAAACATCTATTTCTGCTTTATTGACTATGCCAAAGCCTTTGACTGTGTGGATCACAAGTGAAGTGAAGTGAAGTGAAGTTGCTCAGTCGTGTCTGACTCTTTGCGACCCAGTGGACTGTATGTAGCCTACTAGGCTCCTCCATCTGCAGGATTTTTGAGGCAAGAATGCTGGAGTGGGTTGCCATTTCCTTCTCCAGGGTATCTTCCTGACCCAGGGATCGAACGCAGGACTCCTGCATTGTAGTCAGATGCTTTAGTGTCTGAGCCACCAGGGAAATGTTATTGTGTGGATCACAATAAACTGGAAAATTCTGAAAGAGATGGGAATCCCAGACCACCTTACCTGCCTCTTGAGAAATCTGTATGCAGGTCACTAAGCAACAGTTAGAACTGAACATGGAACAACAGACTGGTTCCAAATAGGAAAAGGAGTACGTCAAGGCTGTATATTGTCACCCTGCTTATTTAACTTATATGCAGAGAATATCATGAGAAATGCGGGCTGGAAGAAACACAAGCTGGAATCAAGATTGCCAGGAGAAATATCAATAACCTCAGATATGCAGATGACACCACCCTTATGGCAGAAAGTAAAGAGGAACTAAAAAGCCTCTTGATGAAAGTGAAAGTGGAGAGTGAAAAAGTTGGCTTAAGGCTCAACATTCAGAAAACGAAGATCATGGTATCTGGTCCCATCACTTCATGGGAAATAGATGGGGAAACAGTGGTTGACTTTATCTTTCTGGGCTCCAAAATCACTGCAGATGGTGATTGCAGCCATGAAATTAAAAGACGCTTACTCCTTGGAAGAAAAGTTATGACCAACCTAGATAGCATATTAAAAAGCAGAGACATTACTTTGCCAACAAAATTCCGTCTAGTCAAGGCTATGGTTTTTCCAGTGGTCATGTATGGATGTGAGAGTTGGACTGTGAAGAAAGCTGAGTGCCGAAAAATTGATGCTTTTGAGCTGTGGTGTTGAAGAAGACTCTTGAGAGTTCCTTGGACTGCAAGGAGATACAACCAGTCCATTCTGAAGGAGATCAGCCCTGGGATTTCTTTGGAAGGAATGATGCTAAAGCTGAACCTCCAGTACTTTGGTCACGTGAGGTGAAGAGTTGACTCATTGGAAAAGACTGTGATGCTGGGAGGGATTGGGGGCAGGAGGAGAAGGGGATGACCGAGGATGAGATGGCTGGATGGCATCACTGACTTGATGGACGTGAGTCTGAGTGAACTCCGGGAGTTGGTGATGGACAGGGAGGCCTGGCTTGCTGCGATTCGTAGCGTTGCAAAGAGTCTGACACGTCTGAGCAATAGAACTCAATCTGTTTTATATATCTACCACATCTTCCTTGTCTGTTCATCTGTTGAAAGACATTCAGGTTACTTCTATCTCCTGGCTATTGTAAATAGTGCTGCTGTGAACATTGGTGGTACATATATCTTTTTCAAATCAGAGTTTTTCCAGTTATATGCACAGGAGTGGGATTACTGGATCATGTGGCAACTCTATTTTAGTTAAGAAACTTCCATAATGTTTTCCATAGTGGCGGCACCAATTTACATTGTCACCAGTGCAAGAGGGTTCTCTATTCTCCACACCTTCTCCAGCATTTATTTGTAGACATTTTGATGATGGCCATTCTGACCTGTGTGAGGTGATGCCTCATTGTAATTTTGATTTGTATTTCTCTAATAATTAGTGATGTGTTTCATGTTTCATGTTTTTTTTTTTTTTTTTTTTCATCTGTATGTCTTCTTTCGAGTAATGTCTACTTAGGTCTTATGCCTGTTTTTTGATTGGGTTATTTGTTTTGTTTGTTGTTGAGTTGTAGAGCTGTTTATGTATTTTGGAAATTAAGTCCTTGTTGGTTGCATCATTTGCAAATATTTTCTCCCAGTCTGTAGGTTGTCTTTTCTTTTTGTTTTGCTTATGGTATCCTTTGCTGTAAAATCTTACAAGTTTGATTAGGTTCCATTTGTTTAGTTTTGCTCTTATTTCTACTGCCTTGGGAGGCTGACCTACAAAAACATTGCTATAATTTTGAGGAGGCAAATTTTGATAAGTAAGTTGAGACATTTTTTTTTTCTACATCCTTGAAGCCCAAAGGTTTAAGAGCATGCGTATTACATATGAAAAGGATGGGTATAATATTCACTATCAAGGATGCATGAAGATTTTGCAGCAGATTTAAACAGTTTTTTTTCAGAAAAAATTTTTTGAGCAGTTGAAAATCGTACATCTTTGACTTGTTTTTTTCTATTTTACTAAGCTTTTTTCTACTCCCAACCCATTTGTTTCTCAGGCTATTTATGTGAAGAAGGCAATAGTAATAGTTTTTCTTATTTTTTTCAGATAAGGAAATAAACACTATGGGTTTCATAATTAGTAACTGGCAGAGTTGTGACTTAAACACATACCATTTGAGTGCAGTGTAATACCCCTTTCACTGTACTGCACAACCTTAGTTCTATTTAATGTCACATGCTCTGGTTTCAGAACAAAATAGTACTATTGGGACTATATACAACTAGATAGTGATGGATTCTCGATTGCATCCTTTAGATATTATAAAGTCTAGCCTGTAATAATATTTGAATACACTATGACCAGATTTGGCAATCTGTGACAGATATTTAATATGCCAGAAATTGTGTTGAATAGAAAGGATACAAAGATGAATATAAGTTGTTCTATATTGTCCAGTATCTCAACATATTGTGAATGTTGGGTTCAGATAGTTGGAAGATAAAGAGAAGTTGTTGGAAAGTTTTTGTATATAAGCATGTTGAATTGTATGCTAGTGGTTTATGATTCAAGTGCTATGGGGACACATGAGAGGATTCCTCTCCCTACTTTTAAGTTAGTAAAAGAAACTCAAACACACATTGAATAGATAACATGACTGCTTCTCTAAAACTACTGTTCTTTTTTAAATGTGACATTATTTTCATTTTTTAATTTTTTTTTATTTATTTAGCTTTGTCGAGTCAGTCACAGCATGTGGGATCTTCATTGCATCATGTGGGATCTTTCATTGCAACATATGGACTCTCTAGTTGTGGCATGTGGGCTCATTAATTGCAGCATGCAGGCTCTCCAGTTATAGCACATGGGCTCTGAAGCTTGGGCTCAGTAATTGCAACACACAGGCTTAGTTACTCTGCAGCATGTAGGCTATTACTTCTCCAGTCAGGAATCCTCTGCATTGTAAAGTGGTTTTTCAACCACTGGACCATGAGGGAAGTCCCTAAAAGTACTGTTCCTATATAAAAGTTGTCTTTTACAGCAAAAATAACATATTAGATAATTTTACTAGAATTCCTTCATTTAAAAAATTTAACACTAAACCCACAGGTAAATCAGCTGCATTTTGTGTGAGGACATTGGGACTTGAGAAGAACTAGTTGAATTGAAGTAGAAAGAAAATATCTGGGAGGATTTGTGCTTCCTAGCTATTTCTGTTAGGGTCTCGACCCATGACAACACTTGAATTGCTTTTAGTCACATGTGCCATAATTTTTTTTTTTTTTCTTTTCCCTAACTTCACTGTAAACCTCTGGAAAAGAGGTTTCAAGAAACCTGTTTTGATAACCTAGATTCAATAATGTGCACCTTAATAGATGTTCAATGAATAAAAGTAAATGCATCATCAAATAAATACAAAGTGACTAAAAACTGGTTGAACTAGGGCAGAAGTTGACATTGAATTAAATAGATGTATCCTGAGGCTTTATCCCAGGTCCTTTAAGAGCCTACCTTCTTTTTTCCATCCAGAATAATCTGAGGGATAAGTTTAGTTTTTGAGGTTAGTAAAATGAGAAGAATATTTGGCTAATTATCTATTGAATAGCAAGAACTAACCATAACTCTTCTTTTCTGATGGCTTGTCAAGTTACTCATACAAGGCCAAATGTGTACTCTGTTGTGCTTAGTCACTCAGTCATGTCCAACTCTTTGTGACACCATGGACTGTAGCCCACCAGGCTCCTCTGTCTGTGCGGATTCTCCAGGCAAGAATATTGAAGTCAGTTGCCACGCCCTCCTCCAGGTGATCTTCCCAACCAAGGTCTCTAGTATTGCAGGCAGATTCTTTACTTTCTGAGCCACCAGGGAAGCCACGTCCAAATAGTTTTTAGTTATTTTTATAGACTATCACATATCATGTCATCCTTCTTAGGTTACATAGATATGGTGTGTGAGGCAAGTGTTAAAAAAAAATAAAAAACCATTCATAATTAAGTGACGATAACTGAAGCATTTGGAGCAATAACTGGGGAGAGTAGCAGTTCATTTTGATATGCAAAGAGTAATTTGTAAATACGGAAAAAGAGTAAAACATATTTTTCATATAGTTGACCTTAAGTTTCTTTAAAATTGTTAAATGCCTCTATCCAAACAAGAAACTAAACAAAAGCAACTGAAAACTTGCTTTGAAGTAAGACAAAGCAGTTCCCCAAAGGCATTTTTAGTACATGGTCATTATTTAACCCCTGACTGAAAATAAACAATGCTGACAGAGTGTACTGGGGAGCTATGATATATGAACAGTGTCAACGCTGTAGGGTGATAACCTATAGCTTGACAACTGTATCTATAAACTTTGACAGATACATCACTTTGTTATTACCACTTTATTAACTTGCTTCTTTGATAGCAAAAGATAATCTTTCCACTGTCTAAAACAGCAATACTTTACTGAATGAAATATTTAAAAAGGCTGTCAATGATGTTCAGTTTTTACTAAGGATCAATCTTTTAAACTTGGGTTCCTGTTAAGTAGTTGTTTTACAATATGGGATAAAGTTGTTTACATATTAACAGCAAACAATAAATTGTTTTGTCATATTAAATTATTTATGCCAAAATCATGACAGCTTCCTTTTTAAAAATAATACTTTGCTAGAAAATATTGTTCTGATTGCCTAAATTAAACATTGCTGACTAATAACTTAATATTTTGGTCTTGTGAATTTTAATTGGAAAATAACAGCTGTTCCTAGTTGGAACTGACTACTTGCTTTCATAATAGTAATATATTAATTTTGAACAACAAGATGTCATGAATTTTTTATTTTAGTCCAGGACATTATCTTGTTTCTGAGTTTGGCTCGGTGCAGTTTTATCTTAAAGTTCTTCCTCATTTACTCTCTCTTTTCCCCTCCATTCTTGGTACTGACTTTCAACTTTCTGCATCATATGAGAATACTTTTAAGATTTCCCTCAAGTTTATAGAAGATAAAATATTGATTACCTTCACATTTATAAAGTATGAAATGTTACTAGTGATTTGTACTCAACACAAAATTTCATATGCAGAAAATGTATGGCTCCTTACTGTACCTTGGCTCAAATCCAGAATTTCTAGCAAGAGAGAAATTAGAATATTTTCTCTAACCAGAAGGAAATAGTTAGTCAGAGGATATCTGAGAGAGTTATCCATCTAATACACTGAGAAACGCTACCAAAATAGTTTCTATGTATAAGAAGATATTACTACCTCTATAAACTACCAGGTTTCTGAGGGGAAGAAAGAAAATGGGCTCATTAGTTTTATTCCTGTTTTAAAGATTCTCAGTCTCCTTCTGTTTATATTCCTGATTTGCAGTCAAACAATGTTTGCTGGTCCTTATTGATAAGCTGGTGGGCCAAATGAGAGTCATAACTGGGAAACATGAAAGTCAAGCAAAATGTGGGAGATTGAAGGACATAGATTTAGGAAATTAACAAGATTATATATACAGAAACCTCTTTCTTTCTTTCTTTCTTTTTTTGTCCCTGAAATGAGATTCCACAGAGATATGAAATAAATGTGACTTTGTACTTATTTGATGAAGTAAATTGTCAGTTTAAGTTCTGGGGAGATTGACTTGGGTAGGGTGGGAGGAGTACAGCTCAGAATATTGACTTGCAATAAGTGGATTCCAGTTACTTATCCTCTGGTTTTAGTATCTTCATTGCCTTAATTTGAATATATGTATATATAGTGTTTCGTGTTGCAGTTCACATGTGATACTTTTAAATATAAAAGTGTGTGTGAAAAAAAGTGTGTGTTTGTGTATACTCATTAACTATAAATGAGCTTTCTATTACTTAACAGAGACTTGGGTCCCTTCAAATTGAATTTCTTTATAATAGCAGAAAAAGATGCAGAAATATCTGTTCATTAGGAAGGTGGGAATGCAGAACTCTATTAAATATACTTAATTATTTAAAAGACAACTTTCTCATGTTTAGCTTGTGCAAAGTTAAGTGGGAATTTCAAGAAAGTGTAGCTGTTGGGGAGTCTCAGAAAATTTTGTGGAAAAATAACACCACTAACTAATTGCTTTTGTAAGTGAGCTCCTGATTCTTGGATTGAGGCAAAGCAGCCATAAGATCATACAGGTGTATATTCCTTGATACAGCTTCAAGGAATTAGCATCATCTAATAGAAAGGGTATAGATTTTGACACCAGAGAAACATTAATTCAAACCCTGGCTATTGTGAACTGGTGCAGAATTCTCACATTCTGTAAGCTCAGCTGCAAAATGAAAAATTCTCACATTCTGTAAGCTCAGCTGCAAAATGAAAAAAGGCTATGGTTTTTCCTGTGGTCATGTATGGATGTGAGAGTTGGGCTGTGAAGAAGGCTGAGCACCAAAGAATTGATGCTTTTAACTGTGGTGTTGGAGAAGACTCTTGAGAGTCCCTTGGACTGCAAGGAGATCCAACTAGTCCATTCTGAAGGAGATCAGCCCTGGGATTTCTTTGGAAGGAATGATGCTAAAGCTGAAACTCCAGTACTTTGGCCACCTGATGCAAGAAGTTGACTCATTGGAAAAGACTGTGATGCTGGGAGGGGTTGGGGGCAGGAGGAGAAGGGGATGACCGAGGATGAGATGGCTGGATGGCATCACTGACTCGATGGACGTGAGTCTGAGTGAACTCCGGGAGTTGGTGATGGACAGGGAGGCCTGGCTTGCTGCGATTCATGGGGTCTCAGTGTCGGACACGACTGAGCAACTGAACTGAACTGAACTGATGCCTTGTCTAATAAAATCCCAAGTACTGAACATGTATTTGTGCCCAAGCATTTTTCTTTTTGTAATAGAACACATTTACATAAACACAAACCAGAACGTGTCACAGTTTCTCAGAAGCTTATTTTTTTTTAATTTATTTATTTATATATATATATTTTTTTAATTTTAAAATCTTTAATTCTTACATGTGTTCCCAAACATGAACCCCCCTCCCACCTCCCTCCCCATAACATCTCTCTGGGTCATCCCCATGCACCAGCCCCAAGCATGCTGTATCCTGCGTCAGACATAGCCTAACGATTCAATTCTTACATGATAGTATACATGATAGAATGCCATTCTCCCAAATCATCCCACCCTCTCCCTCTCCCTCTGAGTCCAAAAGTCCGTTATACGCAGCTGTGTCTTTTTTCCTGTCTTGCATACAGGGTCGTCATTGCCATCTTTCTAAATTCCATATATATGTGTTAGTATACTGTATTGGTGTTTTTCTTTCTGGCTTACTTCACTCTGTATAATCGGCTCCAGTTTCATCCATCTCATCAGAACTGAATCAAATGAATTCTTTTTAATGGCTGAGTAATACTCCATTGTGTATATGTACCACAGCTTTCTTATCCATTCATCTGCTGATGGACATCTAGGTTGTTTCCATGTCCTGGCTATTATAAACAGTGCTGCGATGAACATTGGGGTACATGTGTGTCTTTCAATTCTGGTTTCCTCGGTGTGTATGCCCAGCAGTGGGATTGCTGGGTCATAAGGTAGTTCTATTTGCAATTTTTTAAGGACTCTCCACACTGTTCTCCATAGTGGCTGTACTAGTTTGCATTCCCACCAACAGTGTAGGAGGGTTCCCTTTTCTCCACACCCTCTCCAGCATTTATTGCTTGTAGATTTTTGGATCGCAGCCATTCTGACTGGTGTGAAGTGGTACCTCATTGTGGTTTTGATTTGCATTTCTCTAATAATGAGTGATGTTGAGCATCTTTTCATGTGTTTGTTAGCCATCCGTATGTCTTCTTTGGAGAAATGTCTATTTAGTTCTTTGGCCTGTTTTTTGATTGGGTCGTTTATTTTTCTGGAATTGAGCTGCATAAGTTGCTTGTATATTTTTGAGATTAGTTGTTTGTCAGTTGCTTCATTTGCTATTATTTTCTCCCATTCAGAAGGCTGTCTTTTCACCTTGCTTATATTTTCCTTTGTTGTGCAGAAGCTTTTGATTTTAATTAGATCCCATTTGTTTATTTTTGCTTTTATTTCCAGAATTCTGGGAGGTGGATCATAGAGGATCCTGCTGTGATTTATGTCGGAGAGTGTTTTGCCTATGTTCTCCTCTAGGAGTTTTATAGTTTCTGGTCTTACATTTAGATCTTTAATCCATTTTGAGTTTATTTTTGTGTGCGGTGTTAGAAAGTGATCTAGTTTCATTCTTTTACAAGTGGTTGACCAGTTTTCCCAGCACCACTTGTTAAAGAGATTTTCTTTATTCCATTGTATATTCTTGCCTCCTTTGTCAAAAATAAGGTGTCCATAGGTGTGTGGACTTATCTCTGGGCTTTCTATTTTGTTCCATTGATCTATATTTCTGTCTTTGTGCCAGTACCATACTGTCTTGATGACTGTGGCTTTGTAGTAGAGCCTGAAGTCAGACAAGTTGATTCCTCCAGTTCCATTCTTCTTACTCAAGATTGCTTTGGCTATTCGAGGTTTTTTGTATTTCCATACAAATCTTGAAATTATTTGTTCTAGTTCTGTGAAAAATATGGCTGTTAGCTTGATAGGGATTGCATTGAATTTGTAAATTGCTTTGGGTAGTATACTCATTTTTACTATATTGATTCTTCCGATCCATGAACATGGTATATTTCTCCATCTATTAGTGTCCTCTTTGATTTCTTTCATCAGTGTTTTATAGTTTTCTATATATAGGTCTTTAGTTTCTTTGGGTAGATATATTCCTAAGTATTTTATTCTTTTCGTTGCAATGGTGAAAGGAATTGTTTCCTTAATTTCTTTTTCTACTTTCTCATTATTAGTGTATAGGAATGCAAGGGATTTCTGTGTGTTGATTTTATATCCTGCAACTTTACTATATTCATTGATGAGCTCTAGTAATTTTCTGGTGGAGTCTTTAGGGTTTTCCATGTAGAGGATCATGTCATCTGCAAACAGTGAGAGTTTTACTTCTTCTTTTCCAATTTGGATTCCTTTTATTTCTTTTTCTGCTCTGATTGCTGTGGCCAAAACTTCCAGAACTATGTTGAATAGTAGCGGTGAAAGTGGACACCCTTGTCTTGTTCCTGACTTTAGGGGAAATGCTTTCAATTTTTCACCATTGAGGATAATGTTTGCTGTGGGTTTGTCATATATAGCTTTTATTATGTTGAGGTATGTTCCTTCTATTCTATAATGGGATTATAGAAATTTTACCCTCTGTCTAACCCTTAATCATATTCACATGCACCTAAACTGTATTGCTTAATGTCAGAAGTTAATAATAATATATCTCATTTACATTACTGTAAAATTGAAAGAATATTAGAAATTATAAACTTAAAGTTATTTGCTTCATTAAGATACAAATTAATCAAGATTTTGAATTTATGAATTCTGTCTCCTATACTCCAGTAACTTTGATTGTATTTTATTTGTTAACCATACAACACTATGAATAGTTTTAAAGAAGTTTAGTATGCTGTATACTGCCTTTACATTTTTAATGACTTTTTACATAATGAATCACATATAAAGAAAATATGTACTCTAAAATATAAATAATTATGTAGGAGTTTTTAGGAACTGATGGTGGAAACTAATTTTCAGCCACTTATCCAACCATAGAGTGTATGTTTCTCCTCTAGACTTTTCCTGTTCTATCCATTTATCATGCACCAAAGCAGACAAAGATTTATACTATGCACATGAACCCTGATTTTCAGTATGTAAATTGTAGATTATGAATGTAAGTTTTATGGTATATCCTTACAAAGCTTGAAGGATTTCCTGATAGCTCATCTGGTAAAGAATCCACCTGCAATTTTGGAGACCTGAGTTCGATCCCTGGATTGGGAAGATCCCCTAGAGAAGGGAAAAGTTTCCTACTCCAGTATTCTGGCCTCAAGAATTCCGTGGACTGTATAGTCCATGGAGTCACAAAGAATCAGACACAACTGAGCAACTTTCATTTCGCTATAAACATGAAGATTAAAATATTTCATGAGTATGACCAGATGCTTTCATACATGTACCCAACAAGTATTTTTTAGAGCACTGGCAACAGTTCACAATTGTATAGTGCTTTATAATTTAGTAAGTTTGGCATACATTATCTCATGGATCTTTAAAGCAGCCCTAAGAGTTAGGTTGAGTCATTTTAGTGTGACAGATTAAGGATGCCAGGATTATTAATGACTGAAATAAGATTTAAAACATATATCTGTGTCTCTTTTGCTGTCTCACATACAGGGTTATCGTTACCATCTTTCTAAATTCCATATATATGCATTAGTATACTGTATTGGTGCTTTTGTTTCTGGCATACTTCACTCTATAATAGGCTCCATTTTCACCCTCCTCATTAGAACTGATTCAAATGTATTCTTTTTTAATAGCTGAGTAATATTCCATTGTGTATATGTACCACAGCTTTCTTATGCATTTGTCTGCTGATGGACATCTAAGTTGCTTCCGTGTCCTGGCTATTAAAAACAGTGCTGCAATGAACATTGGGGTACACATGTCTCTTTCAATTCTGGTTTCCTTGGTGTGTATGCCCAGCAGTGGGATTGCTGGTTCCTATGGCAATTCTATTTCCAGTTTTTTTTTTTTTAAAGAATCTCCATATTATTCTCCATAGTGGCTATACTAGTTTTCATTCCCACCAAGAGTGTAAGAAGATTCCCTTTTCTCCATACCCTCTCCAGCATTTGTTGCTTGCAGACTTTTGGATAGCATCCATTCTGACTGGTGTGAAATGGTACCTCACTGTGGTGATTTGCATTTCTCTGATAATGAGTGATATTGAGCATCCTTTCATGTATTTGTATCAGTTCAGTTCAGTTCAGTCCCTCAGTCGTGTCCGACTCTTTGTGACCCCATTAATCGCAGCACGCCAGGCTTCCCTGTCCATCACCATCTCCCAGAGTTCACTCAGACTCACATCCATCGAGTGAGTGATGCCATCCAGCCATCTCATCCTCTGTCGTCCCCTTCTCCTCCTGCCCCCAATCCCTCCCAGCATCAGGGTCTTTTCCAATGAGCAGCTCTTCACATCAGGTGGCCAAAATACTGGAGTTTCAGCTGCAACATCAGTTCACTTATTGCTGAAGCCTGGCTTGGAGAATTTTGAGCATTACTGTACTAGCATGTGAGATGAGTGCAATTGTGTGGTAGTTTGAGCATTCTTTGGCATTGCCTTTCTTTGGGATTGGAATTAAAAGTGACCTTTTCCAGTCATGTGTCCACCACTGAGTTTTCCAAATTTGCTGGCATATTGAGTGCAGCACTTTCACAGCATCATCTTTCAGGATTTGAAACAGCTCAACTGGGATTCTATCACCTACACTAGCGTTGTTCATAGTGATGCTTTCTAAGGCCCACTTGACTTCACATTCCAAGATGTCTGGCTCTAGTTTGGTGATCACATCATCATGATTATCTGTATTTGTATAGAACAGTCATTTGGACTCTGTGGGGGAGGGCAAGGGTGGGATAGTTTGGGAGAATGGCATCGAAACATGTATATTATCATATGTGAAATGGATCACCAGTCCAGGTTCAATGCATGAGACAGGGTGTTCAGGTTTGGTGCACTGGGATGACCCAGAGGGATGGGATGGGGAGGGAGGTTGCGGGGGGGGCGGTGCTTTAGGATTGGGAACATCTGTACACCCATGGCAGATTCATGTCAATATATGGCAAAACCAATACAATATTGTAAAGTCATTAGCCTCCAAAAAATAAATTAAAGAAAAGGTAAAAAACCCCAAAAACATAATATTTGAGCAGTGCCCTAAAAAGTAATTGATTTGAATGGGTGTAGATTAGGATTAAGGATATTCCAGGTGGAGAGAATTGCACAAGTAATAGTGAAGTGATGAAAAACCATAGAAATGCAAAACAATTCTGTTTGGCTAAAAAGAAAAGGTTTTTGAGTGAAGACCTGGTAAAATAATTTTCTTTGCCTTGTTAATCTCTTTATTTTTATTTTTTTTAAATCTCTTTAAAGATAAATCCAAATTCTCAACATAGAAATTTATTGTTTTGAAAAGAATCTTAGTTAGTGGAAATTTTTTCAGATTATTGACATAACTAATTTCTAAATTAATTTTAAAACCCTTTTGTAGTATAAATGTATAGGTATTACCTTTCTTTGTAAAATCAACTTATATTATAAAAATAATTCAGGTTTTGGAATGCTGCTTAGCTTTTAGTTACAGGGGAAAAAAATCTTCACTTTGTTTATTCCAGAAGGTTGTTTATTGTTTAAATACTTTTTAAAATTCTAACTTGAAATAAAACCTGCTTAGTCATATAGTATAGTGTTTATAATACTTAAATTCTTTTACCATTTACATTTCAGCTATGTAAATAGCTTCATGGTTTCATAGAAAATTAGGGAAGCCTCCTGGGGAGGGTTGAGGTAATGGGCCAGAATAAAGCTGAAAAATTTAAACTTGTGCCAATAATGTGTATGTAGGAGCTACAATGAAAATTGGAAGAAAAACTCTCACTGTGTAAGTATAGTTCATTGTTAGTATTTAGGGATATGACATCCTCACAATTAAGAGATTTTTTTTTCTTAAGTTAGTGAAGTTAGTATAGAACAGAAAAGAACTGGCATATATAGTACACGTGGCAAAATGAGTCAAATAAATATTCTACTGGGAAGGAATTTGCATATCCAAATTTCTGTTTGATATTTGTCTTTTCCTTGAATCAACTCTGATAGGATAGTTTTAAAAGACTAATTTGTCTTTGGTTTATTTTGTATTATGATTTCATTATTTACTTTCTTTGCTTACAGTTTTCCTTCCTCTTCTGGAGGAAGTTGACAGAATAGTGTTGCCGTATTTGGAATCTTTTGTGATATTTATGGGGGAAGGTTACTTCATAATTGATTGTTTCTCATGCATGAAAATCACCCTTTTGAATCTCGCTTTTGATGTTTCTTAAAAAGTTATTTTGTTTTAGCTCAGTCTATGTTCTCTCATCTGGGCTACCTACTTTTTTTCAGTGATGTGCCTTTGCAGAAAACTGACTTAGGAGACAGTCTGTAATTTTTGGTTCATGTAGGGAACTACACTTTTGCTTTGGCTTAACCTAGTGTTCATCTGCATTCATGATGAGTCAAATGCTAAATTGCAAGTCCTCAGCGAACCATTATTACACTTGAATCATTATTTATTATACTGCCCTACTATCCTCAAAGAGTTCATGCATGTAGCCTTCAGCAATAACTTCTTACACTTAAGAATGGTGTATAATGGACAATAATCATAATGATCAGAGTCATCATTTTTATCATACTAAGCAGTAAGCATGTATTTACCATCCCCTGTCCCCATGTCCATAAGTCTATTCTCTATGTATGTTTCTCCATTGCTGCCCTGTAAATATATTCTTTAGTACCATTTTTCTAGATTCTATATATATGCATTAGAATATAATATTTATTTTGTTCTTTCTGACTCACTTCACTCTGTAAAATAGGTTCTAGGTTCTTCCACCTCATCAGAACTGATTCAAATGTGTTCATTTTTATGGCTGAGTAATATTCCATTGTATATGTGTACCACTACTTCTTAATCCACCTGTCGATGAACATGTAGGTTGCTTCCATGTTCTAGATATTGTAAATAGTGCTGCAGTGAACAATGGGATACATGTGTCTTTTTCAATTTTGGTGTCCTCAGGGTATATGCCTAGGAGTGGGATTGCTGGGTCATATGGTGGTTTTATTCCTAGTTTTTAAAGGAATCTCCATACCGTCTTCCATAGTGGCTGTATCAGTTTACATTCCCACCAACCGTGTAAGAATGTTCCCTTTTGTCTACATCCTCTCCGGCATTTATTGTTTGTAGACTTTTTGATGATGGCCATTCTGACCGGTATGAGGTGATATTTCATTGTAGTTTTAATTTTCATTTCTCTAATAATGAGCAGTGTTGAACATTTTTTCATGTGTTTGTGAGCCATCTGTATGTCTTCTTTGGAGAAATGTCTGTTTAGGGCTTTTCCCCACTTTTCTATTGAGTTGTGTGTTTTTCTGGTATTGAGTTGTATGTGCTGCTTGAATATTTTGGAAATTAATCCTTTGTCAGTTGTTTCAATTGCTATTATTTTCACCCATTCTGAGGGTTGTCTTTTCACTTTGCTACTAGTTTCCTTTGCTGTGCAAAAGCTTTTGAGTTTAATCAGGTCCCACTTGTTTACTTTAGTTTTTATTTTTGTTACTCTAGGAGGTGAGTCATAGAGGATCTTGCTTTGATTTATGTCATCAAGTGTTCTGCCTATGTTTTCCCCTAAGAGTTTTATAGTTTCTGGTCTTATATTTAGGTCTTTAATCCATTTTGAATTTATCTTTGTATGGTGTTAGGAAGTGTTCTAATTTCATTTCTTTTACACATAGCTGTCCAGTTTTCCCAGCACCATTTATTGAAGGGGCTGTCTTTTTCCCATTGTATATTCTTGCCTCCTTTATAAAAAATAAGGTACCCGTAGGTGCATGGGTTTATTTCTGGGCTTTCTGTCTTGTTCCATTGGTCTATATTTCTTTTTTTTTTTTTTTTGCCAGCACCATACTGTCCTTTTGACTGTAGTTTTGTAGTATAATCTGGTCAGAAGGGTTGATTCCTCCAGCTTCATTCTTCTTTCTCAAGACTACTTTGGCTATTTGGGATCTTTTGTGTTTCCACGTGAACTGTGAAATTTTTTCTAGTTCTGTGGAAAATGCCATTGGCAATTTGATCGCAATCATGTTGAATCTGTAGATTGCATTTGGTAGTATAGACATTTTTACAATATCAATTCTTCCTACCCGGGAAAATAAATTATCTCTCCATCTGTTTATGTCATTTTTTATTTCTTTCAACAGTGTCTTATAATTTTCTTTGTACAGTTCTTTGTCTCCTTAGTTAAGTTTATTCCCAGATATTTAATTCTTTTTGGAATTTAATTCTTTTTGGAATGGGATTGATTCCTTAATTTCTCTTTCTGATTTTTCATTGTTACTGTATAGTAATGCAAGTGATGACCATGTACTGATTTTGTACCTGAAATTTTGCTAAATTCACTGATTAGCTCTAGTAATTTTCTGATACTATCTTTAAGGTTTTCTATGTACATTATCATATCATCTGCAAACAGTGAGAGCTCTACTTCTTTTATGATCTGGATTCCTTTTATTTCTTATTCTTCTCTTATTGTTGTAGCTAGGACTTCCAGAACTATGTTGAATAATAGTGGTGACAATGGACACCCTTGTCTTGTTCCTGATCTTAGGAGGAATGCTTTCAGTTTTTCACTATTGAGAATAAGGTTTGCTCTAGGTGTATCATATATGTCCTTTACTATGTTGAGGTAGGTTCCTTCTGTGCTCATTTCTTGAAGAGTTTTAATCATAAATGGATGCTGAATTTTGTCAAAGGTTTTTTCTGCATATGTTGAGATGATCATATGGTTTTTATCTTTCAATGTGTTAATATGGTGTATCACATTGATTAACTTGCATATATTGAAGAATCCTTGCATTTCTGGAGTAAACCCAGCTTGATCATGGTGTATGAGCTTTTTGATGTGTTGCTGAATTGTTTGCTAAAATTTTGTTGAGGGTTTTTGCATCTATGTTCATCAGTGATATTGGCCCGTAGTTTTGTTTTTTTTGTGTGTTGTTTTTGTCTGGCTTTGGTATCAGGGTGATGGTGGCCTTGTAGAATGAGTTTGGAAGTATTCCATCCTCTGCCATTTTTTGAAAGAGTTTTAGAAGGATAGGCATTAACTCTTCTCTAAATATTTGATAGAGTTCTCCTGTGAAGCCATTTGGTTCTGGGCTTTTGTTTTTTGGGAGATTTTGATCACGGCTTCAGTTTCAGTGCTTGTAATTGGGTTTCATAATTTCTACTTCTTCCTGGATCAGTCTTGGAAGAAGTCTATAAGAAGTCTATAAGAATCTTATAAGAAGTCTATAAGAATCAGTCCAATTATTCCAGGTTATCCATTGTATTTCCATATAGTTGTTCATAATAGTCTCTTATAATCTTTTCTATTTTTGCATTGTCTGTTGTATCCTTCTCCTTTTTCATTTCCAGTTTTAGTGATTTGATTCTTTTCTCTTTTTTTCTTGATGAGTCTGGCTAAAGGCTTGTCAATTTTGTTTATCTTCTCAAAGAACCAGCTTTTAGTTTTATTAATCTTTACTATTGTTTTTTTCATTTCTTTTTCATTTATTTCTGCTTGGATCTTTATTATTTCTTTCCTTGTACAAACTTTGAGTTTTGTTTTTTTTTTTTTTTCTTTTACCAGCTGTTGTCTATTCTATGTTTTTCTTGTTTCTTGAGGTAGGATTGTATTGCTGTAAACTTCCCTCTTAGAACTGCTTTTGCTGTGTCCCATAAGGTTTGAGTTTTTGTGTTTTCATTGTCATTTTATTTTTCTAGAATTTTTTTTTGCCTTCTTCAGTAACCTGCTGGGTATTTAGAAAAGTGTGGTTTAATCTGCATGTGTTCGTGTTTATTACAGTTTTTTTTTTTCTTGTAATTGATGTCTAGTCTCATAGTGTTGTGATTAGAGAAGATGCTTGGTATGATTTCAGTTTTCTTAGATTTACTGAGGTTTCATTTGTGACCCAAGATGTAGTCTATCCTGGAGAATATTCCATATGCACTTGAGAAGATTTATTCTTCTACATTTGGGTGAGACCCATCTCATCTAATGTATCATTTAAGACTTGTGTTTCCTTATTAATTTTCTGTTTTGATGATCAGTCCATTGGTGTGAGTGGGGTGTTAAAATGTCCTACTATTGTTGTGTTACTGTCAATTTCTCCTTTTATGTCTGTTAGTGATTTCCTTATGTATTGAGGTGCTCCTATGTTGAGTGCATAGATATTTACAATTATTATGTCTTCCTCTTGTACTATCCTTCCTTATCTTTTGTAATAATCTTTATTTTATGCTCTATTTTGTCTGATATGAGAATTGCTACTCCAGCTTTCTTTTGCTTCCCATTTGCATGGAATATATTTTTCCATCCTCTAATTTTCAGTCTATATATGTCTTTAGATCTGAAGTGGGTTACCTGTAGACAGCATATACATGGGTCTTGTTTTTGTATCCATTCATTGAGTCTGTGTCTTTTGGTTGGAGCATTTAATCCATTTACATTTAAAGTTATTATTGATATGTATGCTCCTGTTGTCATTTTCTTAATTGTTTTGTGTTGATTTTGTAGATCCTTTTTCTTCTCTTGTATTTCTTGACTATGTAAGTCCCTTTAACATTTTTTGTAAAGCTGGTTTGGTGGTATTGAATTCTCTTCACTTTCGCTTGTCTGAAAAGCTTCTGATTTCTCCATCAATTTTGAGTGAGATCCTCGGCAGGTACAGTAATCTTGGTTTTAGATTTTTCCCTTTCAGTACTTTAAATTTTCAGCTATACTCTCTTCAAAAATTTTCTCATACTCTTTTTTTTTTTTTTTGCTCTTTTTCTTCTAAGACACCTATAATTCAAATGTTTGACATTGTCGCAGAGTTTTCTGAGACTATCCTCAGTTCTTTTCACTCTTTACTTTATTATGCTCTTCAAAAGTTATTTCCACCATTTTATCTTCCAGTTCACTGATGCATTTTTCTACTTCACATATTTTGCTATTAATTCCTTATAGAGTATTTTTAATTTCAGTAATTGTGTTGTTTGTCTCTGTATTTCTGTTCCTTAATTCATCCAGGTCCATTTTGTTTTCAAGGTCTCTGATCATCTTTATTATCGTTATTCTGAATTCTTTTTTAGGGAGTTTGCCTATTTTTTCTTCATTTATTTGGACTTCAATTTTTCTAGTTTGTTCCTTCATTTGTGTAGTATTTCTTTGCCTTTTCATTATTTTTTTTTAAACTTATTGTGGTTGAGGTCTCCTTTTCCCAGGCTTCAAGGTTGAATTCTTTTTTTAAAAAAAATTAATTTATTTATTCCCATTCACGGTAATTACTTTACAGTATTGTAGTGGTTTTTGCCTTACATTGACATGAATCAGCCATAGGTGTACATGTGTACCCCATGCTGAAACCCCCTCCCACCTCCTTTCCCTCCCTTCCCTCAGGGTTGTTTCAGTGCACTGGCCCTTGAGCACCCAGCCTCATGCATTGCACCTGGACTGGCAATCAATTTCACATATGGTAATATACGTGGTTCAGTGTTACTCTCTCAAATCATCCCATCCTCGCCTTTTCCCACAGAGTCCAAAAGTCTGTTCTTTATATCTGTGTCCTTTTTGCTACGTGAGTGTAGGGTCATCATTACCATGTTTCTAAATTCCATATATATGCATTAATATACTGTATTGGTGTTTTACTTTCTGAATTACTTCACTCTGTATAATAGACCCCAGTTTCATCCACCTCATTAGAACTGATTCAAATGCATTCTTTTTAATAGCTGAGTAATATTCCATTGTGTATATGTACCACTGCTTTCTTATCCATTCATCTGCCAATGAATATCTAGGTTGCTTCCATGTCCTAGCTATTGTAGACAGTGCTGCAATGAACATTCGGGTACACGTGTCTCTTTCAATTGTGGTTTCCTCAGTGTGTATGCCCAGCAGTGTGATTGCTGGGTCTTATGGCAGTTCTGTTTCCAGTTTTTAAAGAAATATCCACACTGCTTTCCATAATGGCTGTATAGCTTGCATTCCCACCAACAGTGTAAGATGGTTCCCTTTTCTCCACACCCTCTCCAGCATTTATTGTTTGTGGACTTTTTGATAGCAGCCATTCTGACTGGTGTGAGATGATACATCACTGTGGTTTGATTTGCCACACTTATGGCAGAAAGTGAAGAAGAACTAAAGAGCCTCTTGATGAAAGTGAAAGAGGAGAGTGAAAAGGTTGGCTTAAAACTCAGCATTGAGAAAACTAAGATCATGGCATCTGGTCCCATCATTTCATGGGAAATAGATGAGGAAACAGTGAAAACAGTGGCTGACTTAATTTTTCTGGGTTCCAAATTCACTGCAGATGGTGATTGCAGCCATGAAATTAAAAGACGCTTAGTCCTTGGAAGGAAAGTTATGACCAACCTAGACAGCATATTAGAAAGCAGAGACATTACTGTGCCAACAAAGGTCTGTCTAGTCAAGGCTATGGTTTTTCCAGTGGTCATGTATGGATGTGAGAGTTGGACTATAAAGAAAGCTGAGTGCCTAAGTATTGATGCTTTTGAACTGTGTTGTTGGAGAAGACTCTTGAGAGTCCCTTGGACTGCAAGGAGATCCAGCCAGTCCATCCTAAAGCAGGTCAGTCCTGGGTGTTCATTGGAAGCACTGATGTTCAATCTGAAACTCCAATACTTTGGCCACCTGATAAGAAGAGCTGACTCATTTGAAAAGACCCTGATGCTGGGAAAGATTGAGGACAGGAGGAGATGCGGACAACAAAGGATGAGATGGTTGGATGTGATCACTGACTCGATGGATGTTGGTTTGGGTGAACTCTGGAAGCTGATAATGTACAGGTAGGCTTGGTGTGCTTCATGGGGTTGCAAAGAGTCGGACACGACTGAATGATTGAGCTGAACTGATAATGAGTGATGTTCAGCATCTTTTCATGTGTCTGTTAGCCATGTGTATGTTTTCTTTAGAGAAATCTCTGTTCAGTTCTTTGGCCAATTTTTTGATTGGGTCATTTGTTTTTCTGGTATTGAGCTGCATAAGGCACTTGTATGCTTTTGAGATTAATTCTTTAAAAGTCAGTTGTGTCATTTGCATTTATTTTCTCCCATTATAAAGGCTGTTTTTTCACCTTGCTTGTAATTTCCTTAGTTGTGCAAAAGCTTTTAAGTTTAGTTAGGTCCCATTTGTTTATTTTTGCTTTTATTTCCATTACTCTGAGTGGTGGGTCATAGAGGATCCTCCTGTGATTTATGTCAGTGTTTTGCCTATGTTTTCCTCTAGGATTTTTATAGTTTCTGGTCTTACATTTAGATCTTTAATTTATTTTGAGTTTATTTTTGTGTATGGTGTTATAAAGTGTTCTGGTTTCATTCTTTTAAAAGTGGTTGACCAGTTTTCCAGCTCCACTTTTTATTTTTATTTTTTAAATTAATTAATTAATTTTAATTGGGGGCTAATTAATTTACAGTATTGTAGTGGTCTTTCCCATACGTTGGCATGAATCAGCCATGGATGTACCTGTGCCCCCCATCCTGAACCTCCCTCCCCCCTACCTCCCCACCCCATCCATCAGGGTCATCACATTGCACCGGCTCTGAGCACCCTGTCTCATGCATGGAACCTGGACTAACAATCTGTTTCAAATATGTTAATATACATGTTTCAATGCTATTCTCTCAAATCGTACCACTTTCGCCTTCTCCCACAAAGTCCTAGGGTCTGTTTTCTACATCTGTGTCTCTTTTGCTGTCTCACATATAGGGTCATCATTTCCATCCTTCTAAATTATATATATGTGCATTAATATGCTGTATTGGTATTTTCCTTTTAACTTGCTTCACTCTGTATAAAAGACTCCATTTTCATCCACCTCATTAGAACAGATTGAAATGCATTCTTTTTAATAACTGAGTAATATTCCCTTGCTAGCACCACTTTTAAAAGAGATTGTCTTTTCTCCATTGTATATTCTTCTTTGTCAAAGATATGATATCTGTAGGTGTATGGATTTATCTATGGGCTTTCTACTTTGTTCCATTGATCTATATTTTTGTCTTTGCACCAGTACCATATGATCTTGATGACTGTAGCTTTGTAGTATAGTCTGTAGTCAGGCAGGTTGATTCCTCCAGTTCCATTCTTCTTTCTCAAGACTGATTGGGCTATTCAAGTTGCTTTGTATTTCCATACAAAGTGTGAAAATTATTTGTCCTAGTTCTGTGAAAAATAATGTTGCTTGCTTGATAGGGACTGCATTGAATCTATCTATTGTTTTGTGTAGTATTCTTATTTTCACTATATTGATTCTTCCGATCCCTGAACATGGTCTTTGATTCTTTCATCAGTGTTTTATAGTTTTCTATATATAAGTCTTTTGTTACTTTAGGTAGATTTATTCCTAAGTAGTTTATTCTTTTTGTTGCAATGGTAAATGAAATTGTTTCCTTAATTTCGCTTTCTGTTTTCTCATTGTTACTGTTTAGGAATGTAAGGGATTTCTGTGTGTTAATCTTCTGTCCTGCAACTTTGCTATATTCATTGATTAGCTCTAGTAATTTTCTGGTGGAATCTTTAGGGTTTTCTATGTAGACGATCATTTTATTTGCAAACACAGAGTTTTACTTCTTCTTTTCCAATCTGGATTCTTTTCATTTCTTTTTCTGCTCTGATTGCTATGGCTAAAACTTCCAAAACTGTGTTGAGTAGTAGTGGTGAGCATGGGCACCCTTATCTTGTTCTTGACTTTAGGGGAAATGCTTTCAATTTTTCACCATTGAGGATAGTGTTTGCTGTGGGTTTATCATATATGGCTTTTATTTTGTTGAGAGGTGTGTTCCTTCCATACCTGCTGTCATGCTTTCAATTTTTCACCATTGAGAATAATGTTTGCTGTGGGTTTATTATATGTGGTTTTTTATTATGTTGAGGTATGTTCCTTCTATGCTTGCTGTCTGGAGGGTCTTTAGCATAAATGGATGTTGAATTTTGTCAAAGGCTTTCTCTGCATCTGTTGAGGTAATCATGTTTTTTACATTTCAATCTGTTAATGTGGTGTATTTCATTGATTTGCGAGTATTGAAGAATCCTTGCATCCCTGGGATAAAGCACACTTGATCATGATATATGATGTTTTTAATGTGTTGTTGGATTCTGTTTGCTAAAATTTTGTTGAGGATTTGGAGCATCTGTGTCTGGTTTGGTATTAGGGTGATGGTGGCCACATAGAATGAGTTTGGCAGTTTATCTTCCTCTGAAATTTTCTGGAAGAGTTTGAGTAGAATAGGTATTAGCTCTTCTCTAAATTTTTTCATAGAATTCAGCTGTGAAGCCATCTGGTCCTGGGCTTTTGTTTGTTGGAAGATTTTTTTTTTATTATTACAGTTTCGATTTCTGTGCTTGTGATGGCTCTGTGAATATTTTCTATTTCTTCCTGGTTCAGTTTTGGAAGATTACACTTATCTAAGTATTTGTCCATTTTATTGGCATATAGTTGCTGATAGTAGTCTCTTATGATCCTTTGTATTTTTGTGTTGTCTGTTGTGATGTCTCCATTTTCATTTCTAATTTTGTTGATTTGACTCTTCTCCCTTTTTTCCTTGATGAGTCTGGCTAATGGTTTGTCTCTTCTTTATCTTCTCCAAGAATTAGCTTTTAGCTTTGTTGGTTTTTGCTATAGTCTCCTGTGTTTCTTTCTCATTTATTTATGCCCTAATTTTTTATAATTTCTTTCCTTCCACTAACGATGGTGTTCTTCACTTCTTCTTTTTCTAGTTTCATTAGGTATAGAATTATGTTATTTATTTCATTTTACTGTTGTTACTTGAGGTAAGCTTGTACTGCTATGAACCTTCCCCTTAGCACTGCTTTTACTGAATCCCATAGGTTTTGGGTTGTTGTGTTTTCATTTTCATTTGTTTCTATGCATATTTTTATTTCTTTTGTGCTTTGCTGCTTATTCAGAAGCATGTTGCTTAGCCTCCATATGTTTGTATCTTTAATAGTTTTTGTCCTGTAGTTGACATTAATCTTACTGCATTGTGAGCAGAAAAGATGCTTGAAATGATTTTAATATTTTTGAATTTGCCAAGGCTAGTATTATGACTCAGGATGTGATCTATTCTGGAGAATGTTCCTTGTGCACTTGAGAAAGAGTTGAAATTCATTATTTGGGGGGTGAAATGTCCTATAGATATCAATTAGGTCTAACTGGTCCATTGTATCATTAAAAGTTTGTGTTTCCTTGCTAATTTTCTGTTCTGTTGATCTATCCATAGGTGGGAGTGGGGTATTAATGTCTTCCACTATTATTGTGTTACTGGTAATTTCCCCTTTCATTCTCATTAGCATTTGCCTTACATATTGCAATGCTCCTATGTTGGGTGCATCAGTTCAGTTCAGTTCAGTTGCTCAGTCGTGTACAACTCTTGTGACCCCATGAATGGCAGCACACCAGGCCTCCCTGTCCACCACCATCTCCCGGAGTTCACACAAACTCATGTCCATTGAGTCGGTGATGCCATCTCATCCTCTGTCATCCCCTTCTCCTCCTGCCCCCAATCCCTCCCAGCATCAGAGTCTTTTGCAATGAGTTAACTCTTCACATGAGGTGGCCAAAGTACTGGAGTTTCAGGTTTAGCATCGTTCCTTCCAAAGAAATCCCAGGGCTGATCTCCTTCAGAATGAACAGGTTGGATCTCCTTACTGGCCAAGGAACTCTCAGGAGTCTTCTCCAATACCACAGTTCAAAGGCATCAATTCTTCAGTGCTCAGCTTTCTTCACAGTCCAACTCTCACATCCATACATGACCACTGGAAAAACCATAGCCTTAACTAGATGGACCTTAGTCAGCAAAGTAATGTCTCTACTTTTGAATATGCTATCTAGGTTGGTCATAACTTTCCTTCCAAGGAGTAAGCGTCTTTTAATTTCATGGCTGCAATCACCATCTGCAGTGATTTTGGAGCCCCAAAAAATAAAGTCTGACTGTTTCCACTGTTTCCCCATCTATTTCCCATGAAGTGTTGGGACCAGATGCCATGATCTTCATTTTCTGAATGTTGAGCCTTAAGCCAACTTTTTCACTCTCCACTTTCACTTTCATCAAGAGGCTTTTTAGTTCCTCTTCACTTTCTGCCATAAGGGTGGTGTCATCTGCATATCTGAGGTTATTGTTATTTCTCCTGGCAATCTTGATCCCAGCTTGTGCTTCTTCCAGCCTAACATTTCTCATGATGTACTCTGCATATAAGTTAAATAAGCAGGGTATCAATATGCAGCCTTGCCATGCTCCTTTTCCTATTTGGAACCAGTCTATTGTTCCATGTCCAGTTCTAACTGTTGCTTTGTGACCTGCATATAGGTTTCTCAAGAGGCAGGTGTGGTGGTCTGGTATCCCCATCTCTTTCAGAATATGTATTTATAATTGTTATATCTTCTTCTTGGATCGGTTCTTTGGTCATTATGTAGTGTCAATTTTTTCTCTTTTCATGGCCTGTATTTCAAAGTCTATTATATCTGATATGAGTATTGCTACTCTGGCTTTCTTTTGGTCTCCATTTGCGTGAAATATCTTTTTCAGCCCTTAACGTGCAGTCTGTATATGTCCCTTGTTTTGAGGTGGGTCTCCTGTAGGCAGCGTATGTAGAGATTTTGTCTTTTTATCCATTCAGCCAGTCTTTGTCTTTTGGTTGGGGCATTCAAGCCATTTACATTTAAGGTAATTATTAGTAAGTATGATCCCATTGCCATTTACTTTGTTGTTTTGGGTTTGAGTTTATATACCTTTTTTTGTGTGTTTACTCTCTAGTGAAGATCCTTTAGCATTTGTTGAAGAGCTGGTTTGGTGGTGTTGATTTTTTTCAGCTTTTGTTTGTCTGTAAAGCTTTTGATTTCTCCTTCATGTTTGAATAAAATCCTTGCTGGGTATAATAATTTGGGTTGTAGGTTTTTGTCTTTAATCCCTTTAAGTATGTACTGCCATTGCCTTCTGGCCTGAAGAGTTTCTATTGAAAGATCAGCTGTTATCCTTGTGGGAATCCCTTTGTGTGCTATTTGTTGCTTTTCCCTTGCTGCTTTTAATATTTGTTCTTTGTGTTTGATATTCATTAATTTGATTAATATGTGACTTGGGGTGTTTTGCCTTGGATTTATCTTGTTTGGGACTCTGCCTTTCTTTGACTTAGGTGGCTATTTCCTTCCCCATTTTAAGGACATTTTCAACTATTATCTTCTTAAGTATTTTCTCATCACCTTTCTTTTTTGTTTTCTTCTTCTAGAATTCCTATGATTCCAATGTTGGGGCATTTGACATTTTCCCAGAGGTCTCCTGAGGTTGTTCTCATTTCTTTTCATTCTTTTTCCTTTTTTCCCTCTCTGCTTCCTTTATTTTCACCATTCTATCTTCTACCTCACTTATCCTCTCTTCTGCCTCAGTTATTCTACTGTTGGTTCCCCTTAGAGTGATTTTGATCTCAGTTATTGAATTATTCATTATTGATTAACTCTTTTTAAATTTCTTCTAGGTCCCTGTTAAACATATCTTGTATCTTCTCAATCCTTATCTCTAGTCTATTTATCTGTAACTCCATTTTGTTTTCAAAATTTTAGATCATCTTTATTCTTTTTCAGGTAGACTCCCTATCTCCTCCTCTTTTGTTTGTTTTGGTGGGCACTTATTGTGTTCCTTTACCTGCTGAATATTTCTGTGCCTTTTCATTTTGTTTAGATTGCTATGTTTGGGGTGGCCTTTTGATAGCTTATGGTGAATGATGTTGGATTCATGATCTTCAAGGAAGATGTAGCTTCAGGACCAGGGACCAGGCTTGATCACTCAAGAACTTTTGTGTAGCAGAATTTTATTAAAGTAAGAAAAGGGATAGAGAAAGCTTCTGACATAGACATCAGCAGGTGGATGGTGAGTGCCCCCTTGCTAGTGTTAGTAAGGTAGTTGTATACTTTAATTGAAAGTGAAAATGAAGTCGCTTAGTTGTGTCCGACTCTTTGCGACCCGTGGACTGTAGCCCGCCAGGCTCCTCCGTCCATGGGATTCTCCAGGCAAGAATACTGGAGTGGGTTGCCATTTCTTTCTCCAGGGGATCTTCCCAACCCAGGGATCGAACCCAGGTCTCCCACATTGCAGGCAGACGCTTTAACCTCTGCACCACCAGGGAAGCCAGTTATTACAATTAATCATAAGGATGTCTCAAGGTTGTAAAGATCTTATTAGACCTACTCCCATAATTTACATTTTAAGATAACAGTATTAACCAGAAGGTTTTCAGGAAGGAGAAACTATGCTCAAGCAGGATACATTGTTGTTATATAATCCCTAGTACAGAGTTTAAACTGAGTTATTTGTTGTGTAATCATCAGTTCCAGGCTTAATGAAAAAAAAAAAAGTGTTTTATGTGACTAAGACTAAGGAATGTAGAGAAAAAAAAGATGTCTGTCCTTTCTTCCTCCTTGAGAATTCCAGATCATTATCTTTGCTTTGAGAGCCCCAGACCCCATTCTCCTCCTTGGGGACTTCAGACTTCTTATCAATCTGCCTAGGAATTGACTCTCTCATTCACCCCTTTTCTTTTAGAAGAATTATGTTGCCAAGGGAAAGGGGCATCGTTTTCATTCCATAACTACTTTCTACTGTTGAGGGGCATGGTCCCTAAATTGTTGAGGCAACATATTCTTCTAACCCTCGTATTGAGGATCTCTCATCCAGGGGCCTCAAATAATAGTTGGAGGAGGTTGTGGTACTTATAGGAGCTTGGACAACCATTTGTAACTTTAAAGCTTTCATACGGTTAGAAACAAACCCCATTTTATAGTTATAGATGTAAGGCAAAAGAGCCATTAAACCAAGTTAAAATGAAACCAAAATTAAAAGTTACATTATGTCCATAGTTGCATCATTCTTTCTTAGGATTGTTAGATGTCATCAGATCAAGAAGAGGCATCACATATGATTGTTGTTGGTGAAAGTATTCTCAGAGTTGAAGAAATTCCTTTCCTTGAAGTGGACAAACCCACCATGGGAAGTCTTCAGTTGATGAGGAGGGGAGTGTTCACCAGCAATTATGTCAGTTGTTGAATGTGGTGTAGGAATGAGTCCAGGACAGGAAGGCACTGTCTTGAGGGTCAAATGGCAGACTCAGGACTTTTGGATATAGCAGAAGCAAGCCCACCTAGATTCTTAGGCCTATCTTGGTTTCTGACTCAAACAGCAGCTTGTTTGACTCAAAGGCTGGGCCAGGAGTTAACCTCCTGGTAATGTCTGTGGAAAAGCTAAAAGCTGAGTCACATAGTTAATTTTGAGGCTTCAGGATCTATGACAATATTTGTGCACAAAAACAGTCTATCATAGAGACTGTCCCTTCTTTTGTGTGTGGCGGGGCAGTTACAGCCCTCAGTAAAGCTCTAGGTAGAACTGTTAACCCGCTGTCTTGTGTTTCCTGAGTTAGTTTACACAGATGTCTCTTAATAATGTCATTAGCCTTTTCTACCTTTCCTGAAGATTGGGGTCTCCAGATATAGTGTAAGTCATATTATATTTCTAGAGCTTTTGACACCCCTTGAGTTACAGTAGCTGTAAAAGTGGAGCCATTGTCACTCTGGAGGCTCTGTGGTAGCTGAAACGTGGGAATAATTTCATGGATTAAAATTTCACAACTTCTTTAGCCCATTCACTATGGCAGAGAAAGGCCTCAATCCATCCAGTAAGTGTCTACCCAGACCTGTAAGCAAGAAAATCCTTTTTTTTTTTTTTTTGGCATACGAGTAAAAGGAACCACAGCCTCATTTATTATTCAGAAATCTTGAACTAATCTCCATTTATCATTTGACTTTTTCACACCCAAATTAGGAGTGTTGCATGAAATACTACAGGCAATTAATAGCCCCTGCTCCTTTAAATTTTCAGTGACGGATTTTAACCCTTCTTTAAGACCTCAGACTTTAATGGATATTTCTTTTTGATGTGAAAATAGGCGGGGGTCATTGAGCTTGATAATGACAGGAACATTTTGTGCTTGACTCACATTTTTTTTTTTTAATTAGCCCACACTGTTGGATTTATAGTTTGTTCCATTAAAAAGAGCTAGTCCCATATTCATGAAAACAGAGGCCTGGAATTTGTTCAGTATATCCCTGCCCAGAAGGAGTGAGGGAGACTCTGTCATAATTAGAAACTCATAAGAAAATAGCACAGAGTCCCAGTTTCCACTTAAAGGATGACTAACGTAATAATGTTTGGGTCATTAAGACAGTCCTATAAGACAGTCCTATTGCTGTAGTGGATCGGGAGAAAAGCGGACCACAGGCTTCAGTGAGCTCAGAGAAAGTTGCCCCAGTGTCCAAAGGAGCTCAACTGATTGGCCCTCCACAGTTATTAATACCTGCGGTTCCTCAGGTGTAATTAGGATGGAAGGTTGTCTGGGGACCCCCCAGGCACCTTCAGTCCAGATTGTCTTGAGTCTTATCCCTGGGGCCTACACCTCAGAGGGTAGTCTCTTCTCCAGTGTGGTCCTTTGAAGACTGGACCTGGAGCTGAGAGTGGCTTAGATGCCTGAGGGTAATCCCACTTGAGATGCCCCTCCTTTCTACAGTAATAAAAAATCCATCCCTTTTCAACTGGGTTCCTCTGGGAATTTTTCTCAGGCTGTTTCAGAGCATGTCTAACAGCCATTGTTGGGGCTTCAGTCTTTTGCCTGTTCCTTTTTTGCCTCGATTTTTCCTCCCCATATCCTCTACCATAATATACTGTCTGAGCCAGCTGCAACAATTTTTCTAAAGGCTAATTTGGTCCAAATGCCTGTTTTTGTAACTTACAGCAGATATCTGGAGCCAACTGAGTGAGAAATCTATCTTTTAACATAATTTCTCCCTCTGCACTTTCAGGATCAACATCAGTAAACTTGTGGAGAGCCTCCCAGAGTCTATCTAGGAATTTACCAGGAGTTTCCTTCTCTCCCTGTTCTATGTCAGCCAACTTAGCATAGTTTAAAGTCTTAGCATGCACTTGCTTAAGTCCTACAAGAATACATCTGGCAAAGTGGGTCTGTTATGGGAACTGTTTGGCTCCTAGTAGGAAGGAGGGCTAGTTCATGTTCCCTCTTTCTTCTTGTCTCATGTTCAAGCCACTCATCTCCAAAAGTAAGAGCTTCCCCCAAAATTCGGGTTTTTGAGTCAGGAGTCAGTGTCTGTCCCAGGACATATATTACATCATTCCAAGTACGGTCATAAAGTAAAGGTGGCTTCCCGTAAAGGTATCTATGTACTTTTCTGGATTCTTTAGATAGTCTTGACCACAATTGGTACTGTTTTAATTTCTACTGAGACTGAGACAACCCCTCCTGGAAGAGTGCCCTAATGCTCAGCCTGTTCAGTTGGGAGTCCCAGATACAGGAGCAAAGTAGAGGACAGGAGGGAGCTGAAAGTTCCAGATACAAACCTTCCCCCTTAGGACATAAATCTGGCATGTCTTGCAGAGAGAGAAAGAGGAACACATATAGCACTTCTAGCCATTTCTCTTGTTTTCTACAGAACCGGTCTAGTTTTAAATTCTTAGATTGAGCTTGTCCCAGTTTTTTAAGTACATTTTAAAGAAGTGGTTCTGGAACTGCAATCTCTCATCTGTAAGAGAGAAAAAAGCGGCATCCATAGCCATGGCTTTTTTTTTTTTTTTTTTCCCCACTGGAAGCATCTTTTCCTGCTCTAGGTAGGGGGTGTAGACAGACTCTCCACCAAAGCTTTCCTTCCCTGCTTGGACTTAGTCTGTCCCTTACCGATGCAGGTGCCTTACTCATCCCTCCCAGTTCTACCACCAAGGTGGGGTGGAGACGCACCAGGGTAGACCTGATGGCATCTCAGATTGACTTAGTGCCATACCACCAAGATCTTTGTTTGATTTGCCAGAGTAGTTTCCCAGAATGTTTCCCAAGCTGGGACTACTAGCTTACATGTGCCCATGCACACTCCTGAGTACAGTCCTGACTGCAGTAGAAGCAGTGAGTCATAAAAGGATGAACAACAACCAAGATGTCCCTTCTCTGAGTATCACCAGACCAGTATAGCAAAAGAGGTGTTGGAGGGTTGGCCAGTGAGGAAAAAGTGATTTTTTTTTGTCCCTGAGCTACTAGGACCAATCCTTCCAGTTCATTTCCACAGATTACGCAGAAACAAATATCTAAGGAGTTGAGACAAAAACCATCAGAGAGCCTCCTCTGGTCCACTAAGAGCTAGCACTACCAAAGGAAGAAGCCCATTGCATTTCCAATCTGACCAGATCCTGCTATTCCTGGTCTGTGTCCTCAAAAACCTCATGGACAACCAGCAGTGCTTCTATCCACATAGATAGGAGACACAGCCGTGACAAAGACTCACCTTTTAGGACTGTCTCCTGAAGCAGGTAGTCAAGAGAGTGATCTCTAGCCTGAGAGAATTTCCTAGAGCTAGAGTTCCGCTTCGCTCCCAAATGTGCTCCTGTGACTTTTGGCTTCTAGCAAGACTGCTATTGCTGCTGCTAAGTCACTTCAGTCGTGTCCAATTCTGTGCAACCCCATAGATGGCAGCCGACCAGGCTTCCCCATCCCTGGGATTCTCCAGGCAAGAACACTGGAGTGGGTTGCCATTTCCTTCTCCAATGCATGAAAGTGAAAAGTGAAAGTGAATTTGCTCAGTCATATCTGACTTTTAGCGACCCCATGGACTGCAGCCTACTAGGTTCCTCCATCCATGGGATTTTCCAGGCAAGAGTACTGGAATGGGGTGCCTTTACCTTCTCTGCCCAGCAAGGCTAGGCACTTCCATACTTGGGGTCTAAGTAAAAGTATATAGTGTTGACTAAAAAAATGTATGACTTGAGAGTTTTGAGTTAAAGTTTTATGTGGGGCAAAATAAGGACTGCAGCCTGGGAGGCAGCATGTCAGATAACTCTGAGAGACTGCTCCCAAGTGGTAGTGGGGGAAAGACAATATATAAGGTTTTGGTGAAGGGGGAGTTGAAAACCATGAAGCACTCATTTTACAAAAGGCTTTTTGTTAGTCATGAGGATCTGATATCACCATGAAGGGATTTAGTGATTCTCTAGATATGAGGAGATGTAAGGATTGAGATCATAAAATCTGTTCCTAGAAACATCCAACTATCTAAAGACCTGTCCCACCAGATTCCCTGGAGCACAGAGTGCCTCACTCCACCCTGAACTCCCTCAGGGGTTGTTGAAGGTCAATAGCTATAGTAGCATGAGGTTCAATCTCCATAGAAAGTGAAAGTGAAGTCACTCAGTCTTGTCCAACTCTTTGTGACCCTACGGACTGTAGCCCACCAGGCTCCTCTGTCCATGGGATTTTCCAGGCAAGAATACTAGAGTGGGTTGCCATTTCCTTCTCTAGAGGATCTTCCCAACACAGGGATCGAACCCAGGTCTCCCGCACTACAGGCAGATGCTTTGCCCTCTGAGCCACCAGGGAAGTCCTCAATGTCCATAGAGGCAGATGGCAAACACCTTTGTTGTTCAGTCATTGGCAATGCTCTTGGTAAGTGCCAATTTGTAGTTGACAATAACAACAGCATGGATCACAATTCCCTTGAAAGTCTATGATCCGACAGATTAGGTTAGTAGTTCTAATTCCCCACACAGTTATGAAATGGCCAGAGACCAGGAAAAGGTGACCAAGAAAGGAAAGTTTGGTCTACATGCTTTGCCCATCTCTGGCCACTCCCTTAGCAGAGACCTTGGGCGTCCCTTGGCCTTGGCAGGGTGGTATAAACCCCCAACAAGGCTCCCCTTTATGGGGCTGCCTTCAGTAATTATGAGGCACAAAACTGCAGAGTAGGGCTCATCACTTGCTTCATGCAGGGCGTGTCATTTATTCACAAAAGCACACCAAAGTAAAGCAGAAAATGTGCATACTGAGAAAGCAGAGAGGCTAGAGTTCTGAGTGTTCTTACCTTGTCCTGAAGATCCCGGATGAGTCCCCAAGATGATACCTTATGGTTTACAACGTCAGATTCATGATCTTTGAAGATTTACCTTTAGGACCAGGGACCAGGCTTGATCACTCAAGAGATTTAGTATAGCAGAGGTTTATTAAAGTAAGAAAAGGGATAGAGAAACCTTCTTACATAGACATCAGAAAGGGGACAGAGAGTGCCCCCCTCCCTAGTGTTAGCAAGGGAGTTGTATACTTTAATTAGTTTAATTAATATATACTTTAATTAGATTACAATAAATCAAAAAAATGTCTCAAGGTTGTAAATATCTTACTAGATCCACTCCCATAATTTAAATTTTAAGATAACAGGATTAGCCAGAAGGTTTTCAAGAAGGAGAAACTGTCCTCAAGCCAGATACATTGTTGTTATATAATCCTTACCTTTGACTGGGTGGATCACAATAAACTGTGGAAAATTCTTAAAGAGATAGGAATACCAGACCACCTGACCTGCCTCTTGAGAAACCTATATGCAGGTCAGGAAGCAACAGAACTGGACATGGAACAACAGACTGGTTCCAAATAGGAAAAGGAGTACGTCAAGGCTGTATATTGTCACCCTGCTTATTTAACGCATATGCAGAGTACATCATGAGAAACGCTGGGCTGGAAGAAGCATAAGCTGGAATCAAGATTACTGGGAGAAGTATCAATAACCGCTGATATGCAGATGACCCCACACTAATGGCAGAAAGTGAAGAGGAACTAAAAAGCCTCTTGATGAAAGTGAAAGAGGAGAGTGAAAAAGTTGGCTTAAGGCTCAACATTCAGAAAACAAAGATCATGGCATCTGGTCCCATCACTTCATGGGAAATAGATGGGGAAACAATGGAAACAGTGTCAAACTTTATTTTTTTAGGCTCCAAAATCACTGCAGATGGTGATTGCAGCCATGAAATTAAAAGACGCTTACTCCTTGGAAGGAAAGTTATGACCAACCTAGATAGCATATTCAAAGGCAGAGACATTACTTTGCCAACTAAGGTCCGTCTAGTCAAGGCTATCGTTTTTCCAGTGGTAATGTATGGATGTGAGAGTTGGACTGTGAAGAAAGCTGAGCACTGAAGAATTGATGCCTTTGAACTGTGGTGTTGGAGAAGACTCTTGAGAGTCCCTTGGACTGCAAGGAGATCTAACCAATCCATTCTGGAGGAGATCAGCCCTGGGATTTCTTTGGAAGGAATGATGCTAAAGCTGAAACTCCAGTACTTTGGCCATCTCATGCGAAGAGTTGACTCATTGGGAAAGACGCTGATGCTGGGAGGGATTGGGGGCAGGAGGAGAAGGGATGAGGATGAGATGGCTGGATGGCATCACCGACTCCATGGACATGAGTTTGGTGAACTCTGGGAGTTGGTGTTGGACGGGAGGCCTGGCGTGCTGCAATTCATGTGGTTGCAAAGAGTTGGACATGACTGAGTGACTGAACTGAACGGAGTACAGAGTTTAAATTGAGTTGTTTGTTGTGTAATCATCAATTCCGGGCTTAAAGAAAAAAAAAAAAGTTTCATGTGACTAAGTTTAAGGAATGTAGAGAAAAAAAGATGTTTGTCCTTTCATCCTCCTTGAGAATTTCAGACCCTTATCTCCCCTTCAAGAGCCCCAGATCCCTTTCTCCTCCTCAGGGACCCTGGACTTCTTATCAATCTGCCTCGGGAATTGACTCTCACTTTCTGTAGGCTGGAAGTTTGTAGTTCCTCTTTATTGTGGAGGTTGCTCCCTGTGGGTGGAGTTAGACTAGTGACTTGTCAAAGTTTCCTGGTTAAGGAAGCTTGTGTCTGTGTTCTGGTGGGTGGAGCTGGATCTCTTCTCTCTGGAGAGCAATGAAGTATCCAGTAGTGAGTTTTGGGGTGTCTATGGGTGTGGCGTACCTTTCGGCAGCCTGTATTTTTATGCTCAGGGCTATGTTCCTGCCTTGCTGGAGAATTAGCATGGTATGTCTTGCTTTGGAACTTGTTGGCTCTTGGGTGGAGCTTGGTTCCAGTGTAGGTATGGAGGCTTTTGGATGAGCTCTTGTGGATTAATCTTTCCTGGAATCAGGAGTTTTCTGGTGTTCTCACGTTTTGGATTTAAGCCTCCTGCCTCTGGCTTTAGTCTTATTCTTACAGTAACCTCAAGACTTCTCCATCCACACAGCACAGATTATAAAACAGGTAGGTTAATGGTGAAAAAATTCTCCACAGTGAGGGACACCCAGAGAGGTTCACAGAGTTACTTGGAGAAGAGAAAAGGGAGGAGGGAGATAGAGGTGACCAGGAGAAGAGGGGGAGTCAAAAGGAGAGAGACCAATTTAGCCTGTAATCAGTTCCCTAAGTGTTCTCCCAGTATACCCAGAGAGATTCGCAGAGTTAAGTAGAGAAGAAGATGGGGAGGGAGGAGATAGAGGTGACCTGGGGGAGTAAAGGGAGAGTCAAAAGGGGAAATAACAATCATGCCAGTAATCACACCCCAAAATGAAAATGGATACTGAAGATTAGATTCTTAAATGTACAAAATTGATAACGAATACCAAAAAGCAAAGATTAAAAATCTAGAGTAGAGGTTAGACTCTGAAGAATACAATATTAAAAATACAAAACAAAATCAATCACAGAAATTATTATATATATATATATATATATATATAGATAGATAGATATATGAAATTTGCTTTAAAAATAGGGACTTTTTTGCAAGGTAATTGGAGAAGGCAATGGCACCCCACTCCAGTACTCTTGCCTGGAAAATCCCATGGACAGAGGAGCCTGGTAGACTGCAGTCCATGGGGTCGCTAAGAGTCTGGCATGACTGAATGACTTCACTTTTGCTTTTCACTTTCATGCATTGGAGAAGGAAATGGCATCCCACTCCAGTGTTCTTGCCTGGAGAATCCCAGGGACGGGGGAGCCTGGTGGGATGCCATTATGGGGTTGCACAGAGTCTGCATGACTGAAGCAACTTAGCAGTAGCAGTTAGCAGTAGGTTATGAAAATGAAAATTAAAGGAGTAATAAAGAACATAAAAATAAAAAAAAACTGAGAATAGTAAAAATATATCTAAGAATTTCTCTGGAGCTGTTGTGGACAGTGTGGGGTCAGTTCAGTTTCAGATAGTTCCTTGTTCCACTTTGTACTTCTCAATGTCTATAGACCCCTTCCAATGCTTAGTTGATGTTAACTACAGGGTTTTAATCTGTTGTACCTGTCACTTCCAGAGCAGTTCCCTCTTTTTTGTTTATTTTGGCTTCCTCTGTTTGCAAGTCTCTTCAGTGTCTAATTTCCACCCTGACACAAGGAGGTGAAGGTGGTCACATATTTAGGCTCACCTGTTCAGTTGTGTTGTCAGGATGGAGGAACACTGCAAACAAATGTCACTGGAGTGTGTGGGGAGTGCTCATAGTTTGTGGACCACACTGGGTTTGCCTCAGCTCATGGCGCATGTGCTTTCTCATTCTGCACTGCTCGGGCTCCAGGTTGCTCTGCAGGCATACTGTCCAAAGAGGCCCCACGTTTCATGCACTTCCCAGGTCTAAGATGCTCAGGTTCTGGTTCTTGGGTACTCTGCAAGGGCACAGACTTGGTTGGGTGTGCATTTTGTGCCCTTCCCAGGTCCAAGGAGCTAAGGACACCAGGTGCTTGGCAAGCACACTGTCCCAGGTGGGTCATACATCTGAATCACCTCCTCAGTCCTGGCCCCTCAGTTTCCCAGGTACACCTGGACAGCACCGTCTCAGGTGTGCCGTATGTCTCCTCTGGGGAGCCGATTTCAGGCTGTGACTCTCCTGGCAGAAGTCAACCATCCAGGATCCCAGGAAGATGCAGGTCTCTGGGGCGGAGATTGCCCCTTGCCTTCTGGCTCTTGCTGTTGCTGTTGCATGCCTGCCTTTCTGCCTCCAGTGGCATGGGAGGGGCCTATATGCAGCCGGCTAGTTCTCCTTTGGTATTCTCTCAATCCTTTGTTCTGTGAGCAGGGCAGGCTGTGCCTTAGGTTAGAGCCTTTTGTGGAAAATTTCTGCCCACCTTCCCCACCCTTCTCTGGCTGACTTCCCTGGTGGCTCAGACGGTAAAGCATCTGCCTACAATGGAGGAGATCTGGGTTCGATCCCTGGGTTGGGAAGATCCTCTGAAGAAGGAAGTGGCAACGCACTCCAGTACTCTTGCCTGGAAAATCCCATGGACAGAGGAGCATGGTAGGCTACAGTCCATGGGGTCGCAAAGAGTCAGACATGACTGAGCGACTTCACTTTCACTTTCTTTCATCCCACAGTTTGGGTTGCTGTATCAAGTTATCTCCCTCAGATTGTCCTCAGAGCATTGAGGCCCGGTCCTTACCTTAAACATGCAACCTGTGCCTCCCTGTCCAGCCTCTGCTTGCTGGTGGCAGATAAGAGTGTCTGGGCTACTTCTCTGCTGGGAGTTTCGGTTAGGCATGTTTTCTGTTTTTTTTTTCCCCTTCTGGTTATGTTGCCTTCCAAGATTCTAAAAGTCCCCACAGACCAGCCAGTGAGAGAGTTTCCTGCTGTTTGGAAACTATTCCTCCTTCATGACTCCCTCTCCAGGACAGGTCTCCATCCCTAACTCTTTTTTCTCTCTTTTTGCCTTTGTGGGGTTTCTCCAGTAGCTGAGCTGGTAAAGACTCTGCCTACAATGCAGGAGACCCAGGTTCAGTCCCCGGGTCAGGAAGATTCCCTGGAGAAGGGAATGGCATCTCGCTCCAGTACTCTTGCCTGGAGAATTCCATGGACAGAGGACTTGCCAGGCTACAGTCCATCGGATTGCAAAGAGTCAGACACCACTGTGAAACTAATTTTCCTTTCCTTCCTTTCCTTCTCTTTTATATTTTGTCCTACCTCCTTTCAAAGAGAATGGACTGCCTTTCTGGGTGCCTGGTGTCCTACGCCAGTGTTCAGAAGTTGTTTTGTGGAAGTTGCTCAGAATTCAAATGTTCTTTTGATGAATTTATTGGGGAGAGAGTGGTCTCCCTGCTGTAGGCTTTATATATATATATATATATATATATATAAATATATATATAAATATATATATATATATTTGCTCATTCAGATTCATGAGGATTCAAACATATTTTATTAACCTCTAAGTTTGTGTGACAAACTAATATAGGATGCAAATATATTACACTGAACTTCAACTTAGCAACCTTAACTTGTAAATATTAAAGATAATTAAAATGCCATGTTTCATTTTTTGTAGTCTCTACTTTCATAGATAATGCTTAGTTTTACTTGGAATAAGAATCTCTTAAATTTCAGTTTACTAAAGCTAATGATTAAAATTGTAATAGTTTTGTAATGAAAACAACTCAGACAAGATAGTAAGGGTACAGATATGGTGCTATTAAGTAGAGTGCTTATTTAGCTTTTTCTATTTCAAAAAAGTTAAGTTCTCTTACTCAAAATTCTTCTGATAAAATAAAAATGCCATGAACAGGATAGTGAATGTCTTTTTATGTATAGGAGTATAATAATAATAATCTGCCTTTGTATTATATTAATAATGTCCTTATTACTTACTTTTTAACTACTATAAAATTGTGCATGTTCAGTCTCTCAGTTGTGCCTGACTCTTTTGTGACCCCATGAACTTTAGCCTGCCAGGCTCCACTGTCCATGGAATTTCCCAGGCAAGAATACTGGAGTGGGTTGGCATTTCTTACTCCAGGGGATCTTCCTGATCTCCCTGCTTCTCCTTCATTGGCAGGCAGGTTCTTTACCACTGTGCCACCTGGGAAGAATAAAATTGCCCAGTGATTCTCAAAATGTGTTTCTACTACTGAAATGCTAAGTCAAGACTTAATTTAAAAATCAAGTGTGCTCCTCCTTCAAACTTATCAATTCAGAAACTTCTCCCTTAATTTCATAGTAAGTAAAGAGCTGGTTACTTAAGAATAAAAGAACCAAAAGCGGAAAACAGCCTACTCTCACAGGAGTAAAACATGTTACGAATCATTGTGGTTTCATAAAGAAAGATGCTTAAGAGAAATGTGTAAGAAAAATTTAGTAACTCTTATCAGAGGAGAAATGTAGCCTTTGAAATAGAAAAATAATTTTTATATATTATATCTATATACGATATTATCTTATTATTATAAGATTCAGTTCAGTAGATCAGTTGTGTCTGACTTTCTGTGACTGCATGGACTGCAGCACGCCAGGCTTCTCTGTCCATTACCAACTCCCAGAGTTTACTCAAACTCATGTCCATTGAGTCGGTGATGCCATCCAACCATCTCATCCTCTGTCATCCCCTTTTCCTCCTGCCCTCAATTTTTCCCAGCATAAAGGTCTTTTCAAATGAGTCAGTTGTTCACATTGGGTGGCCAAATATTGGAGTTTCAGCCTCAGCATCAGTCCTTCCAATGAATATTCAGGACTGATTTCCTTTAGGATGGACTGGTTGGGTCTCCTTGCTGTCCAAGTGTCTCTCAAGAGTCTTCTCCAACACCACAGTTCAAACGCATCAATTCTTCAGCACTTAGCTTTCTTTATAGTCCAACTCTCACATCCATACATGACTACTGGAAAAACCATAGCTTGACCAGACGGACCTTTGTTGGCAAAGTTATGTCTCTGCTTTTTAACATGATTAGTAAATTTCAAACTGCTGTATGTAAATGAGGGGCTTCCCTGATGGCTAAGTTGGTAAATAATCCGCCTCCAGTGCAGGAGACCCTGATTTGATTCCTTGGTCAGGAAGATCCCCTGGAGAAGGGAAAGGCTACTCACTCCAGTATTCTGACCTGGAGAATTCCATGGGCTGTATAGTCCATTGGGTCACAAAGAGTCGGAGACGACTGAGTGACTTTCACTTTCATGTGTAAATGGATTATGAATGCTGTTTCAAATGTACGCTGTCTCTGGGCTTTTTTTTTATAAAGTATGCTTAGTGTACTTCAACCAATTACAGAATTGAGTTCTGTTATAGTAGAGCTTATTTTTAAAACACATATTTGATCACACAACAGGTCTATACTCATCTTTTGAAACATAACAAGTAAATGCTTTAATATTTAATAAATCATGTGCATTTAACATATGTAAAATATTGTACTAAGCATCTATATTTTTTAGTTCTAGCATATATAGTTTACCACCTTAAATATAAGCATCTGAAATTTTTAGGCTATAAATTATTCTTTATCAGATTATATCCTTGTTTTGCAGGCAACAAAATTCAGTTATCTGAAAGATTTAAAATTTTTCCTGAGAATTGGTAGAAAAGGAAATATCTCAGCAAGTATATAATTAGGCAAGGAAACTTGCATGAGAGTCTAGAATGGTGCCACAATTTGGGATTATATTCCAAATAGTATTGATACTTTTCAACAAATTCACATGTAAAGTAAAAAAAAAAAAATATGATATCCATGATGTTAGCAACATCTTTGTTGCCTACTCTGCTGTCGCAATGAGATATATAATTGCAAACATTATTGTAGCATGGCTTCATTATTGCTTGCCTGCTAGAGGCTGAGTGACTACACAAGTCAAAGTCAAAATAACCTGTTTTTAATTTCATGAGAAAACAAACAATGAAACTAGCCACGTGCCTAAGGCAGCTGGTAGCTTAAAATTCAATTAAATGGTTGCATATTGTAATTATTCATGCTAAAAAAAATCTATGAATTTCATTGTAACCCTTTTCCACTTGAATACCTCAATAATATGTGAGGAGTAATTTGTGTCATTTTTTGTCATCATATAGCATCCAATTCAGAATACAAGTATTCAGGTATTTGAGGGAAGCACTTGTTTGCTTCCCTCATGTTAATTTACATGTAATGTTTCTTAAAATGGGATCAATGCACAACCATTAAATCTAAGGAGCATTGAATTGGGATGGTTCTTTCCTCATTTCCACCTTCTACATTTGGAAGAGGAATGTTATGCAAATAAAATTATGGGGGAAAAGAGTTATTTTTTTCTTTCTGTATTTATTGCTAGAAAACCTTACTGGTATGTTAGAAGTGATATTACCCTTCAGAAAAGGGGTAATGCATCTTTAAAAGCTAAACTACATCTTCTTTACTTTTATCAAATTATCTATAAATCTTTCATGACAGTTTATTTAACAAAGTGTCATTGAAACTGTATAGATGATTGATGTGACCCATGTAAGATCAACATGAAATGTTTGTAAATGTCAGCAAAATGTAACCATCTAAAAGCATATGAGGATGGAGTTTCTGTGAAAGTGAAAAACAAACAGAAAAATGTTTATCTTGTTTTTTACTTTCTGGTGTGCAATTGCAAATTCATAGAAGAAATATTGTATTCGATTTTCCTTGGAGTTCATGTCATCAGAGGTCTAATCTACTTTTGACATTTACCCTTTCAAAGTTTTGGTCTCTTATTTATTGGATAAGTTTTCTCTTTCACATATGGAAAAGTAATATACACTCAGAACTTCTTGGCAAAAAGGTAATTATTTTGGCAAGACCTTGACCAAAAAACATTATGTACAAATTATGGAAGGCTATCCATATAGAAATGTCACTGAAGGGTTCCCATCTCTATATAGGGAGAAGAAAGCATTGTTGATTTTCCATTTAATTGAAAATGTTTGTGATGTTAAAACAAATGTAATAAGATAGAGATAAGAGGGAAGGAAAATAACAGATTAAACTATAAATATGTAAGGGTACTTCAGTAGCTCACTCTGACTTGAATAGTTTCTTTACATTTCTCCTAGATATATTTTTGTATAAAATGAACATTATCCTTGTTGGTGGTTTAGTCACTAAGTCATGGTTGTTTAGTCACTAAGTCATGTCCGACTCTTGTGACCCCCATGTACTGCCAGGCTCCTTTTTCCATGGGATTCTCCAGGCAAGCTTAGAATACAGTAAAATCCTTCCTTGGGAATGATGTTTTGGTTGTTATATATTTTGCATTATACTGACATGAAAGCAGAATGAATAGAGTGAAATTAAGATGATGAGTGGGAAATGAATAGTAGAGAATACAAAACTAAAAGTTGAAAATGAGTTGGCATCATTAGATTTTACCATTCAAATAAGAGCATTTTTGCAGAAAAGGGATTGTACATGTATTGTTCACCTAATTACATTCTTTGCTCCTTTTTGCAAATTCACAAGTCCACAGTAACATGAAGAACTGCAAAATGCCTATTCATTGTTATAGTTGTTTGTTATCATAATAGTTTTGAATTATTTTGTATATGTGTATTTATATGATCTTTTATATTTTTGTATTTATACATTTGTAACTTTTGTATATATGTATTTATACATTTATAATTTATACAGTATGCATATATATGGGGCTTCCCCCTTGGCTCAGTGGTAAAGAATCTGCCTGCAATGCAGAAGATGTAGGTTTGATCCCTGGGTTGGGAAGATTTCCTTGGAGGAAGGCACGGCAACCCACTCCAGTATTCTTGCCTGGAGAATCCCATGGACAGAGAAACCTGGTGAGCTATAGTCCATAGGGTCGCAAAGAGTCAAACATGACTGAATAAACTGAGTGTGCATACATATATATACATATATACTTGCATAGTATATTTTTAATGGAACATGGATGTCCTGCTCATTCTGTAGAGCTGGTAGGAAATGCTATTCTTGGTGATGTTACAGAAAAACAACTACTTGAAATCCTCAGTTAAGCAAATTTCTCTGGGGAGTTGTACTTAACTTTGAGGAGAATATGGTAAGATAAGGCAATGCAAGAAGTATCTTGGGATCAGTTGTTTTTGTTCAGTCATTAAGTTGTGTCTGACTCTTTGCAAACCCATGGACTGCAGCCTGTCAGTCTTCTCTGTCCTTCACTGTCTCCCGGAGTTTGCTCAAACTCATGCTCATTGAGTCGGTAATGCTATCCAACCATTTCATCCTCTGTTTCTCCTTTCTCCTCCTGCCCTCAGTCTTTCCCAGCATCAGGGTTTTTTCCAATGAGTCAGCTCTTCGCATCAGGTGGCCAAAGTATTGGTGCTTCAGCTTCAGTATCAGTCCTTCCAATGAATATTCAAGGTTGATTTCCTTTTGGATTGACTGATTTGACCTCCTTGAAGTCCAAGGGACTCTCAAGAGTGTTCTCCAGCACCACAATTCAAAAGCGTCAATTCTTTGGCACTCAGCCTTCTTTATGGTCCAACTCTCACATCTGTACATGACTACTGGAAAAGCCATAGCTTTGACTAGATGGAGCTTTGTTGGCAAAATGATGCTTCTGCTTTTTAATATGCTGTCTATCATTGCTTTTCTTCCAATGGCTGCAGTAACTATCCACAGTGATTTTAGAGCTCAAGAAAATAAAATCTATTTTTTCCCATTTCAACTTTGTTTTCTCTCTGCATTGCTATTATGGCACAGTGGTTGGTTACATTCACAATGATGACACTAAGTTATAGCAAGATCTCTGGTCATCTAAAAAATATTCCAATTTATAAACTTGTATTTATAAAAGTGGAAATTTTTTCAAACATTTCTAAAGATATTAAACTACAGGTCTTTAAACATTCTTTCAATAGTCATTTTGAGCAGATTTAGCAAAGTTCTATAATGTGCTAACTATAATATTCCATTCCCTGAACAATTCTGCTAATTATTTTACTTTGAAAAACATGTTAGCTATTGTTAAGTGTATTATATGTGTATAATTCTATTTTCATGCATATGATAATATTCAAAGAATTATACTGGACAGTATAGGAGTATTTGAAGGCACATATTTCTCCTGCCTGTCCCTTGATTAATCTAGTAGGAGAAATAATTCATATATTTCTATATTAATTATTAAATAAAAGGTAAGAAGTGTAACTACTTAAGATAGATATAGAAAAAGATAGAAAACAGCAGGTAAAGAAGTTTTAGAAGGATGAACAGCTTTTAGCTGCTAAGAATAGAAAGGCTTACAATGAATAAAAATTACTGAAAGTCAGTGTCACTAAGACAAGAAATATATATTATTATATTAAGAAAAGAATAGAGCTGAACTCAGTATTATACTTTTTCTTGACTCCTAAATTTCTACAAATCACAATTGAAAGCTAAATAAATTTTATAAATTTACATTGCTGCATTTCTCTGTAAAAAAATATATATGGATCATTTTTTTTCAGGGATATTCCATGGCAATATTTGTTTTTTACTCTAGTGGAAATATAAAACTTGAAATATAGTACAACTTTAAATTCAGAGAAAGGGAGACAAAATGCAAAATATTTGATAATGTCTTAAAGTTTAACTGAAGTCAAAGTACGCAAATGGGAATTTTTGGTATATTTGGAACTCTTCCATCCTTTCAGAATAGAGGTATGGATAGAGATTTGCATGGATGCCAATGTCCAAGAAAGAGGTGAACTATATTTGCCTCCTTTGCAAGCTCTGTGCCTTGATACTGTCAAGGGATACTTGCATGTTCCTAGCAGCTCCATTTTGAAAGGAGCCTATGGTGTCCATCAGATCGTGCTTAAATGCTTAGAGCACCCAAGATTATGGCTTTGAATTTGTGATATTCTTGACTAGCAGAATACACATTCACATGTCATAGATTAGGACAGATATCTGTAGGTTCTTTGAAGTAAGAGCACCAGATCCAATGAAACTGACCATAACTCTGAATATGTAGAAGAGATGTGTACATGATGTTGAAGGATATCACTTTGATGTCTTAAGTCTTCTGTGCCCTGACTTGATTCCTATTAGCTTTAAAAAGATGGTTTAGAGTATTTATTACTTCAAAAAGAATTACTTACTGATAATCTCAAAACATAGAAAAATTGCTTTAATATATTCATTTTCAATGGTTTTTTCAGAATGAATGATCTAAAGAGCTTTGAGTTGGAGCTCAAAGAGCTCAAAGAGTTGGAGTTCTCTGTATAGTATTACAAAAATTGAATAATGTATTTGTTTTGCCTATATGTTACTAATTTCCTATACTATGACCTTTAAAGGTAACCATAAAGACCTTGAGAGAGTAATTTTATTTTGCAAATTTGGGGCAAGAAGGCTGGAGGGTTCAAGACTGTGCTATATGATTCCCCATGGGCGCACAATCTAAATGCATATCTAACATGGTAGATGAAACTAGTAGGCTAAATGGATACGTTGTTGAATGGTAGAAGTGGGGTTGGTACTTTACAATGATAGAATGTTGTTGGTGAGGCTTCTTCAAGCTCATACAGCTGTTGTCATATGTTACTTTTTACATGTTGGGGTAACTGGTTTCAAATACCTAACCTTTTAATGTAGAAGCTGTTTTAAGGGTGCAATCATGGCGGCAGCAGAAATGATGCCAAACTCTCTTTTTTTTTTTTTCCTAAGTAACTTACTGCTTCTTGTTATCAATAACCAGGAATGATTAGAAAGTTCCAATTCTGCTTAAGAATGAAAGATGTAAAAGAACTGCCAGAGCAAGCCTTGGTTACTGCATTCTTATTTTGACAGTATTTCAATCTAGAATGACTTCCCTGGTGGCTCAGATGGTAAAGCATCTGCATACAATGTGGAAGACCCGGGTTCAATCCCTGGGTCGGGAAGATCCTCTGGAGAAGGAAATGGCAACCCACTCCAGTATTCTTGTCTGGAAAATCCCATGGATGGAGAAGCCTGATAGGCTACAGTCCATGGGGTCACAAAGAGTTGGATATGACTGAATGAAATATATAGAAACTATCAATCTAGAAATATATAGTAAGTATCAATGGTCATGAGTCAAGTTCATTTGTGCTTGGATAATAAAATATAAGCAAAATGCCATGAAATAGATAATGGCACATGTTTACATTTTGATGTTGGAGTATTGTTGACTAAAATAATGTTCCGAATATTTGGATACCATTTACAGTTCTCCTCTTCATTTGGTTACATTTGTAACTTTGTAGGCTATTGCCCATTTTATTTATCTTACTATTTTCTTGTTACTATTTATTAGTATGACATCTACCACTGTCCTTATTCCATTTTCTCATTGAGCATGTCTTCACTTGCTGATTTAATTCTAACTCCTTCTTTTAAGGTGTCAGAGACTCTCTTAATTTTAGTTTAAAGCTAGTGGGCATATTCCTAATTATTTTTTGAGCTTTTTGCTGAAGATATAAACTCATCTCATTTCTAGTTAGATCATCTGTAAATTACCACTTTTTTGTTGATTCCAAGCTTGTTACTCCTGGAAATTAATGCACACACCAAACAAGGTTAGGGAGTGTATCTTGTCAGCATGTTAAAGACTTGTATTCAAAGTCCAACCAAACCCCAAAGACAGTTATTATGTGATACTGTCTAATATGTTGAAAATTAAAAACTTAGCTCTTTAGTTTAGCCTGTGTGGCTTATGAGGGGTAAGGACAAGCAATAAAGCCCAGCAGTTATTTTACATCCTCCATTTTAACCAATAGTCTGCAATAAGCCTCACAAAGATAACATTATTGGTAGAAGAGATGTGATAATACATTTTTAGAAAGTTTTCTGTAAAAAAACTAAAATTGATTAAATCATTAAGTCATTCAATAAACCTTTATTAAGTGCTTACCACTTGCCATTTATTCTACTAGGCTCTGGTGATGTGAGAGTTAATACACACGTACTTTATGCATGCACCTATGTTTGTGTGTAAAGTTTCCAAATTCTACTAGATCTATAAAGTGCTAATCAGTGCTAAATATTAATAATTCAGTAAACATTTACTATATCACATTGAATAAGTTGATATTGTTATTGCCTTATCCTCCAACTTTGAGAGTTTAGCAGTGTCTGTTTTCTATCTAAACTCTGTCTCATTCTGTCCTGACAGGTGCTCTCAGTAAGTTAGAGATTTCATTCATATTCTGCTGTGGCACTGTTAATCTTATTTTGATTGAAACAGCATTGTGGACAGCAAAATTGATGGGTGCTCATGGTGAGACTGTTGCAAAAAAATAGTAAGAAGGTTTCACATTTAGGTATGTTTGGGGCAAGAATTATGACCTTTCTTAAATTTATAGTATAATAAATGAGCTTCTTTTAACACAGTATGGATATCAATCTATGTATTTAAGCATTTTTAATAACTGTCATTTTCAATGACTTTCTTGCCTAAACATCATACATATAATAGAGTTTCACAGTAGACAAGATATTTATCTCTGTTATTAGGTGGTGCCTTTTCTAGTACAGAAGTTGTGTAGCCTGTTGTATGTCATATAATAACATCATTAGATTCTTGAAGACAACTATCATGTAACATATTTGTTGCATAAATTAATTTAAGACAGTTTTGTTAGACATAAAATATAAAGAGGAAGTAAAATGAAAATTAATGCTGTGGGGAAGGATATTATGCTTATACATTATATATCAAAAGACTAAAGATATTTTTGAACAGTGCTATAATTTAGTCATGAGCCTAGCTCTTTGCTATTATCTAGAATAAGGGTTTGAATTAAACTAAATGATGATCAAAAAAATGGAGTAAGCCTTACTAACTCTCCAAGTTATTATCATTATAATTTTTACTCAATCAAAAGCTGAGCTAAAGTTTTTTTTTTAATCCAATGATGCAGCTAGAACTGGAATTGAATTTATAGATTTTCTATAACTATTGAACTAGAACAAAACCTGTGTATCAGAATAGCCTCTAAATGGAGCATATATCATTCATTTCACATATGTGTAGCATAAAATATTTTTATAGTATAACTATCATTGTAAAAGTGAAGTAAAAGTCACTTAATCGTATCCGACTCTTTGCAACCCCATGGGCTTTTTGGTTCATAGATTTCTCCAGGTCACAATACTGGAGTGGGTAGCCTTTCCCTTCTCCAGGGGATCTTCCCAATCCAGGGATTGAATCCAGGTCTCCTGCATTGCAGGTGGATTCTTTAGCAGCTGAGCCGCAACGAAAGCCCAAGAATACTGTAGTGGGTAGCCTATCCCTTCTCCAGCGGATCTTCCCGACCCAGGAATCCAACCAGGGTCTCCTGATTTGCAGGTAGATTCTTTACCAACTGAATTACCAGGGAAGCCCCTTAAACCTATCATTAAGATACATTTAAAAATAGGCTTAGAACACTAAAAACTTTGTAAATTTTGTCACTTTGATATATTTTATAGTGATTAAGTGCCGGAGTCCAACTCTGGCAGCCAGGGAATCAGCCTGAAGGGGTGAGCAGTATTGGCGGACGATGATGTAGCCTCTGACTCATAGTAGGGAACTACATGTTTATTTCAAGCTTCAGGTTCTCTTTTCTACTTTGACAAAAGCATTAGGTCAGAGGTTTGAGGTTTTTAGTTTCCCCCATCCAGATTTACTGTACTTAAAGTAATGCTCAAAATTCTCCAAGCCAGGCTTCAGCAATACGTGAACCGTGAACTTCCTGATGTTCAAGCTGGTTTTAGAAAAGGCAGAGGAACTAGAGATCAAATTGCCAACATCCACTGGATCATGGAAAAAGCAAGAGAGTTGCAGAAAAACATCTATTTCTGCTTTATTGACTATGCCAAAGCTTTTGACTGTGTGGATCACAATAAACTGGAAAATTCTGAAAGAGATGGGAATACCAGACCACCTGACCTGCCTCTTGAGAAATTTGTATGCAGGCCAGGAAGCAACAGTTAGAACTGGACATGGAACAACAGACTGGTTCCAAATAGGAAAAGGAGTACGTCAAGGCTGCATATTGTCACCCTGCTTATTTAACTTCAATGCAGAGTACATCATGAGAAACGCTGGACTGGAAGAAACACAAGCTGGAATCAAGATTGCCGGGAGAAATATCAATAACCTCAGATATGCAGATGACACCACCCTTATGGCAGAAAGTGAAGAGGAACTGAAAAGCCTCTTGATGAAAGTGAAAGAGGAGAGTGAAAAAGGTGGCTTAAAGCTCAACATTCAGAAAACGAAGATCATGGCATCCGGTCCCATCACTCCATGGGAAATAGATGGGAAAAGAGTGGAAACAGTGTCAGACTTTATTTTTGGGGGCTCCAAAATCCCTGCAGATGGTGATTACAGCCATGAAATAAAAAAACGCTTACTCCTTGGAAGAAAAGTTATGACCAACCTAGATAACATATTCAAAAGCAGAGACATTACTTTGCCGACTAAGGTCCATCTAGTCAAGGCTATGGTTTTTCCAGTAGTCATGTATGGATGTGAGAGTTGGACTGTGAAGAAGGCTGAGCGCTGAAGAATTGATGCTTTTGAACTGTGGTGTTGGAGAAGACTGCTGAGAGTCCCTTGGACTGCAAGGAGATCCAAGCAGTCCATTCTGAAGGAGATCAGCCGTGGGATTTCTTTGGAAGGAATGATGCTAAAGCTGAAGCTCCAGTACTTTGGGTACCTTATGCGAAGAGTTTACTCATTGGAAAAGACTTTGATGCTGGGAGGGATTGGGGGCAGGAGAAGAAGGGGACAACCGAGGATGAGATGGCTGGATGGCATCACTAACTCGATGAATGAGAGTCTGAGTGAACTCCGGGACTTGGTGATGAATAGGGAAGCCTGGCGTGCTGTGATTCATGGGGTCGCAGAGTCGGACAGGACTGAGCGACTGAACTGAACTGAATCTGTGATTACATTGTAACTCATGCTACAATCCTCAGTTCATTTCTTATCTTTCTAAATCCTATTTGCCCCTAGCATCTTAAGATCATTATCCCCTAAAAAGGCTTCTAGCTGTTCTTAATTATTCCTAAACCCTAAACTCAGCAATCTTCTTTTGCCATAAATATTTCCCTCACAAACAGGTCTCAGATACCAATCCTCCCCATGGCCTCAAGCTGCAGCCTATGTGCTTATCCTGGGACATTCTTTGTAAAGATCCTTGAACAAATGTCAAAGGCTATTCATTCGATTATTTTCTGGGCACAACTGTAGAAGGCTTTGTGGTTTTTCATGCTTCTCTCAAGCACCTTAACATTCTTTCCAGCCAACTCAACTGAAGAAAGAAAAGAACAAGTCAGAATCACAGGGCCTAACTCCTTCATCACGGGGCTATGCCTGCAAGATGAGGAAAGGGGGTTGGGGCCGTGCCTCCATTTTGTCAGTAATGCCTAACTCGGCTCCTGACAATTAAGAGGTTTTTTCCTCTTTATTCTGGCTTACAATAACTTTTAATTCTCTAGTTAGTTTAACTTAATATTGAGAATAGTGAGTTACTTAGGATGGATTGTTCTTTAATATATCTGGTTATTGTCAGCCTTGTTATTTGGCTTTATGTCAGTTTTATTTATTTATTTTTTTAAATAACTTGAATTCCCTTTAGTTTGAATTCTGCTATGATTTTTCACCTAGGAAACATTTTCCTCCCTTTATGAAAATAGGAACTTCCCACAGTAAGCATAAGAAATGAAGAACTATTTTCTAATCATTCAATAAGGCATTATTCAATATTAGGGCTATATGCAACTGAATAAATAAAATTGTGAGATTATAGTGTGTAAATTTTTTTTCCTGAAAGAAGAGAGAAATATTTCTTGAAGAGAGACAGATGGCAATTATAATACATTGCTCTTCATATTTGAAAAGATATTGCAATAAGACAACTTTCAGTTGTAAATAGCAGTTATGATTTAAGTCAAGACCTTTTTTTGCCCTGTAAGGCAAAAACATTATGATGGTAAATGATCACTAACTGTCCAGATATAATCACCTTATATTGTACATATCCCTACTATACAACAATATTTAAAATAACACATTTCAAACATTATTTAATTAGGTGAATTGTTACAGTGAATAATTATTCTAAAATCTGTCCATATAGGTTTTTTTTTTACTGTTAGCTTCTTTTTTTTTTTTTTTTAAGCTTCTTGATCATAATTTCATGGCTGCAGTCACCATCTGCAGTGATTTTGGAGCCCCCACAAATAAAGTCTGACACTGTTTCCACCGTTTCCCCATCTATTTCCCATGAAGTGATGAGACCGGATGACATGATCTTCGTTTTCTGAATGTTGAGCTTTAAGCCAACCTTTTCGCTCTTGTCTTTCACTTTCATCAAGAGGCTTTTAAGCTCCTCTTCACTTTCTGCCATAAGGGTGGTGTCATCTGCATATCTGAGGTTATTGATATTTCTCCCGGCAATCTTGACTCTAGCTTGTGTTTCTTCCAGTCCAGCGTTTCTCATGATGTACTCTGCATAGAAGTTAAATAAGCAGGGTGACAATATGCAGCCTTGACGTACTCCTTTTCCTATTTGGAACCAGTCTGTTCTTCCATGTCCAGTTCTAACTGTTGCTTCCTGACCTGCATATAGATTTCTCAACAGGCAGGTCAGGTGGTCTGGTATTCCCATCTCTTTCAGAATTTTCCACAGTTTATTGTGATCCACACAGTCAAAGGCTTTCGCATAGTCAATAAAGTAGAAATAGGTGTTTTTCTGGAACTCTCTTGCTTTTTCCATGATCCAGCAGATGTTGGCAATTTGATCTCTGGTTCCTCTGCCTTTTCTAAAACGAGCTTGAACATCAGGGAGTTCACGGTTCAATTTGGCTACCTCATGTGAAGAGTTGACTCACTGGAAAAGACTCTGATGCTGGGAGGGATTGGGGGCAGGAGGAGAAGGGGACAACCGAGGATGAGATGGCTGGGTGGCATCACGGACTCAAAGGACGTGAGTCTGAGTGAACTCCAGGAGATGGTGATGGACAGGGAGGCCTGGTTTGCTGTGATTGGGGTCGCAAAGAGTCGGACACGACTGAGTGACTGAACTGAACTGAACTGAACTGATCATAATTGAAACTCATGTAGGTTTTATAGGGTTTACAGGTGGAGGATTTGAAGAGGGCCTGAAAACTAAAGCTGAATGCTAGAGCATTGGACACATTGAATATCAGTTGTTTTGCTAACATTGTTAACTGAACCTGATAACTCAAGAGAGATTTTTTTTCATACAGAACCGAACTCAAATGCTTTTCCTCAGGGTTAAATTACGGCTAGAGAGAGTGACATCACACACACACATACATATACACACACATTAAATTTTCTATTCTACAGTATTCTTTACTCCCATTACAGACAGTAAATGTACTATCTCTTATAGAAATGTATTACATTAAAATTATATGACAAAAGTAATATACACTTTTTACTGTCACCTGTTGGGGAAAATCAGTATTTTGCAAATTGAAGAGGATGATAGGAATAAAAGACAAATATTGTTTTCTGATAGAATAAGTCCACTTATATTGCCGTCATTATATTCCAGCTAATGTTCAACAACAAGTTCATACCCAATGATAATTGACTTTAAGACTGTCTAATGGTCAATATTTGATATATGTAAAAGCACAGTTTACACTAAACCAGCTGAAAGTACAATTGAAAATAGGATATAACTAGAAGATACAATGTTTATCTCCTGTATTCCTATTGTTCTTTTCCTTCTTTGAACATGGGCCAGATTCTCAAGCTAGTTTTGATTATGTTTTTCTAGCAACATATGCTAGAACTTGGAATGGTACAGGGAAGGATTAGCATGGCCTCTTGACAGGACATGTATATTTATGAAACAGTCTTTATAGTTATCCTACTTATCTTTAAGGAGCAGATCAAATGCTACCTTATGATGAATATTTCATTTTGTGCTCAAAATGTATTGTTTATGTTAGCATTTTAGTCATTAGTGTACATGTGTGTTTTTCTCACTTTTAAAAAAAAAATTTCTGATCATGTATAATTCATCTTTATACTCCCCAACATCTAGCACAGTGCCTTGTGCATAGTGGGCACTCGAAACATCTTTATAGAGTTAAATTTTTATGAGTCATTTGCTGAACATTAGCTGCAGTATGCACTTGTGCAAATACACAGACTTATGAGTTATATAAAATTAATGTGAGACAATAATTTAAATTTACCAGGTGCTTTAATTTTGGGAGATTTCTGAATGTCTAAATGATAAAGTAATTGGTGACAAATTTTAGAGAAGGGAAGGCATTATGCATGAAAGAAGAAATGTCCCTGGTTCAGGCCTCGCTTTTTAAAGCAAGCATGTATTTGGAATTCTAAAATAATTATTCTGAATATCAAGAAATAGATTCAAGTAAAATATTATGGCAGTTGTTCAGCTTACCCCACTATGTTTGCGTCATTCTTTTTGTTATATGTGGTGACTTGTAAGTGTACCATTTTCCCTTTGGGTTTACTGGAGTGACCTCTTTTCTCAGTATGTATGAAAGGTTAAAGGTATCTTGTAACAGCTTATACCTCATGGGGGAAAATATGTCTTTGCATCTGCTTGCTTGTAGACATTGTGCTATGAAAGAATCTCCATTTTCCACCCAAAAAGTATTTAGGGAAAAATGCATTCTGAAAATGCTATGGGCATTTTGTTTTTGCCACATCTGAAACTTTCCAAGTGTTCTGAATGGTTGATTCCTTGCTTTAATATTTTCACCTTCATCTCTCTCTCTCTCTCTCCTTGTGTATGGATATCTATGTATAATGTATGTATGTATGTAGACACAAAGGGATATATCTGTTACTTTTTTACCTTACTGACATATGTCATGTTAAACAAATGGTTGCCTTCTATCAACTTGAAGAGAATATTTTTAGCTTAACTGGTTTGACTGGTGATGCTGAAGCTCAGCAATGATTCTGTATCTTTCCTGTAATCTTAAAACTTTCCATAAGTGGAGTAAAGATTGTTGAATTGCCATCACTATACAATTTCACCAATATTAACTGAAATTTTCATCTCTGTTAAATTTAGCTGAATAAAGTCCATCAAACAGTAGTAGTAGTTTTCTAAGTGTGTTTGGAGCTCTATGGATGTGCAAACAAAGGACCATATGGAGGTAGATTTCTCCAAGTTATGAGTAGGTATGGTTTTGTGAGTTGCATGTGCCTGTTGGCACTGTTGGCAGTTCAGCACCCTGGGAAAGGCATTGCTTTCAAACATGAGTAATTGATGAATTGTATGTAATATGCAAATGTGAATGCATAAATCTCCTGAATGACAACTTAATTTATGCGAGCTTTTAAGAATGTGGGATTAGATTTTAATTAAATATCTTCAAAGGCACCCTGACTTATTCAGTTTTTTGGCTGATGTCTTTAGAAAGAAGTGGGAGAAGGTTTAAATCAAAATTTTACACATATTGTCAACATTTTTCAACTATGTGGTCATTGTTTCATAGAAAAATCAAGGTATTTAAAGAAAAAAGGCATTTGCCTTTAATTATAAGAACACTGCTATTATATTACAATGGTTGCAGTTTGTCATATATGATAGATATGAAAAATATTTGGTTTAAAAGTTAATGGCTTAAAACTTAAATGTAATTTTAAACATATTTCAGATACTACCATATATTTTAGTATGCCAAATTGGACAATGGTAATTACAGATGACATTTCTTAGTAAAGACTTTTTGAATATTAATATTTTATATTACTTCCTATATGTTACTATCTTAAAAATACTTAAAGTAGTCAATAGAGACAGAGCTGACTATCTGCCTTTGCTCTTAGATATGTAGTGTGTATAGATGTAGCTTTGTGTACGTATAGTTTTAACCTGTGTTTGATCATAGTATTTCTAACATCCTGTAATATAAAGATTATTATAAAAGAGGCAAATTAAAAATCTTTGAAACTTTCCACTTAATCTTTCTATGTGATCACATTTTGAATTAAAAGGATGTAAATTTAATAGATCCACTTAAAGTTTACTCTAAATGTTGTTCTTTCTTTTAAAATATGTTTCAACTTTTTATAGTTTATAGTAAATCACATTGCCCATAAGTAATTTATAAATCTCACACAGTTATGGGCTATATCTAGTTCTTACCTGTTTTTCCTATACATTTTCTTTCTCTTAATTTACATTGAAAAGTTTAATTGTTGACTTTAGAGAAATGGTACCTATATGTCTTTGCTTGAATATGCTTTTCCTCTAATGTGTCATTGTAGTAGTTAATTGTACAAACTCTGGAATCATATGTCATAGGTTCCAAATCCCAGTCCTAACACTACCTTTTGTGTAACTTTGGGCAGATCGTTTAACTGTGCCAAAGTTTCAGGATTTCTGCCAGAATGAGGTGACAATATAAATCACTTAGAAATGTCCCCAATACTTGGTAAGCTCTATGCAACTTATGTTGTTATTTGTTTCCACTGTTTCTGTCATGCTCTCATTTTTTGCCATTCAAGCCTATCTCTGGTCCCAATTCAGCTTCATTCTTATCTCTATGATTTACTCTGGCATGAGTCTACCATGTATCCTCTTCTTGTCCAGGACCCATCCAAACTTGAGACCTGACTAAGGGCTCCTTTCCTCCGTAAAATCTTCATTGACTCTTTCCTCTTAACTATCTCCACTTTCTCTTAGTTTTCCTCTATCACAGTCTTTGTTTAATCATTTACTTATCTCCCTTGTTTCAACCAAGCTTACAGGTGTGAAACCTAGGGTCTACTTATTTGGTTTCTGCTGCTGCTGCTGCTAAGTTGCTTTAGTTGTGTCCGACTCTGTGTGAACCCATATATGGCAGCCCAGGAGTCTCCCCCATCCCTAGGATTCTCCAGGCAAGAACACTGGAGTGGGTTGCCATTTTCTTCTCCAATGCAGGAAAGTAAAAAGTGAGAGTGAAGTCGCTCAGTCGTGTCCGACTCTTCATTACCCCAAGGACTGCGGCCCACCAGGCTCCTCTGTCCATGGGATTTTCCAGGCAAGAGTACTGGAGTGCGTTGCCATTGCCTTCTCCAATTTGGTTTCTGCAATGTAACTTAAAAATTACTCCTAGCGTGAAGTACTAGCCCCCTTTATCTGTTTGGCTTTCATCCAAGGTTGATAAATCATGGAGCTGCAACATATTTGAAGCCTCAAGTGAGATGAGCTGACCATACACAACTCCCCACTTTCAGGCCCCTGCTTGTTCTGTTCCATCATGGTTGAGTTTGTTTCTTCCACTTTGAGGAAGTGCTCTTCTGTCTTCCACTATGTTGAGAAATGGGTTTCCCTGTTGGCTCAGCAGTAAAGAATCTGCCTGCCTATGCTGGAGACACAGGTTTGATCCCTGGATGGCTACACACTCCAGTATTCTTGCTTGAGAAATCCCATAGACAGAGAAGCCTGGCAAGCTATAGTCCACAGGGTTGCAGAGAGTCAGACATGACTTAGAGACTAAACAAAAACAACAGGTTGAGAAATACATGCATATGATATAGTGGATTCAGAGTCAGACAGATGATAGGTACAAGGTGGATTTATTCACTCGTCTTCAGCAACTTAGCCTTTCTGAAGATTAGCTTCTCATCTTAAAATAGGGACAATAGTACCCATCATATGGAATTATTTAGATAATTACAAATGCCTCCATTAAGTTGTTATTCCCTTCTTGGGACTTTCTGGTGGCTCAGATGGTAAAGAATCCACCAGCAATGCGAGAGACCTGGGTTTGATCCTTGGGTTGGGAAGATCCCCTGGAGGAGGGCATGACAACCTACCCTAGTATCCTTGCCTGGAGAATCCCAATGGACAGAGAAGCCTAGCGGGATACAGTCCATGGGGTCACAAAGTATCAGACATGACTTAATGACTAAGCACACACATTAAGTTGATGTAAACCTTAGCATAATGCTCAGCACATAACCCAGTGGCTCAACAGTAAAGAATCTGCCTGCAACTGACTGTGAAAAATCAATTGAGATAACCCACTACCTTCCAGCAAACAGCAGCTCTGTATCAACCTAGAGTGGTGGGATGGGGAGGGAGATAAGAGGGAAGGGACATGTGTATACCTATGGATGATTTATGTTGATGTTTGACGGAAAACAAGAAAATTCTGTAAAGCAATTAACTTTCAATTAAAAAATAAATGATAACTAAAAGGAAGCTGCCCGCAATGAAGGAGCTAAAGGAGACATGGGTTCGATCCCTAGGTCATGAAGATCCCCTGGTAGAGGGCACAGCAACCATCTCCAGTATTCTTGTCTGGAGAATCCTGTGGACAGAGGACCTTGGTGGGCTACAGTCCATAGGGTTGCAAATAGTCAGACACAATTTAGTCGGAAGCAATTTAGCATACACACAGCACATAGTAGGTGTTCATTTGTCCTTTTCCTTCCTTTTAATCACCCAACAACAGTAACGAAACTCATAATAATGTCTGTGCAATGGACTTAAAACTCTTCCTTAACTGAAATCTGGGGAAGGACAAAGAGTTTGTTCACAAGCACTGTGTGACTAAATTTTCAAATTTCTTCTCCTGGAACCAGAATGTATAGGTGCCTAATTTTAACACACACATTATTTAAAGAAAATAAATAGAACCAAGATCAGGATGCATCTATTTGAGGCTTTTTTTCAGTTAGAATATGGAAGCTGGCTAAGCATAAACACTTAGGTATTTCCAGGTCTCAAAAACGATAAGCTCTTCTCCACTGTGGCTCATTGGAATTGAACTCACTTCCAAGTATAATTTCTCTGACTGTAATCATTTCAACTCTTTGACTGTTTTCTGTTTGATTTTGTGATTTGAGTATATTTTTTTCTGTAATCTAACTCAGCCTACATTTATTTGCGTGTAAGATACTATGTCAGAAACTGTGGTAGGCCCAATGATGAAAGTGGTAAGCCTCACACAAAACTGGCCATGTAAACCTAATGTGGTGAGGAGGTCTTAAAGAGCACTTTGCACTAGCTAGGGTCTCACTAAATCTATTCAGTTTGATATTTCAGTTTCTAAAGAATAGATCTCTTTCACAGAGCATGCATATAAGACTATTTGCCTGTATTTATTTTTGTTTTCTTTTTTCTTTTTTAATATAAATTTATTTATTTTAATTGGAGGTTAATTACTTTACAATATTGTATTGGTTTTGCCATACGTGTATGCCTGTGTTTATTTTTCAAGATCACCTTTCTTATACATGACAATTTTTTATTGAAAATATTCAATGAAAGTTTTGTTTAAATTTTTTTCTTCCTCATCATAACATACATTTAGTAAAAAATAAAATTTAGAAATAATAAAATGTCTAATTATAAATGATTTCTTAACTAAAACCATTCTTATCAACTACATATAATAGGAAATAAATTTTGATGTTTGTCATAGCAGAACAGTGCACAAAGTTTTTTCTCTATGGAGTAAAAGTTGTAAAATATTTTCCTATTGCAACCACTACTCAGATAGTACAAATGACATAAGAGTTTAAAGTCAAGCAGACTTGATTTTGAATTTACTTACTAGCAGTGTGACATTAGGCTGATTATCTAATTTCTATGTTCTTTAGATTCCTAATCTGTAAATTGAAGATAATAGTATCTGCTAGCAGTGTTTTGGCAGTTATTATATATATAAATATATATCCATATATTTTCTATATCTCTATCATCTATCTCTCGTTTATCATACTTTATATATCACCATTTATATCTCTATGTTTCCATTTATTTTTGCTTTTATACAATCAAATTCAACTCAGATGATTTTAGACATGCATCATTTTTAATAGTCCAGATTGGAAAAATGAAGCAAAGGGGAAATGCTTATAATGATTGTTATGTAAAGACCCATGGGCTGGAAATCAGCAAACATAGTTTGCTATCATGGCCTCTGACTAGCTAAGTGATTACAGATAGACAAGCCATTTCACCTCTTTGAGCTTAGTTTCCCTATGTGTATGAGGAGTAATTTTCACTGTCCCCTAAGATTCTTACAGGTTTAATTTTTGGTGTTCTTAGATTCTTTGAGTCTTGAGTTCTTATAGCATAGCAAGTCAGTATGCTGGAGATTCAGTATGCATGGGCTATAATCTGATTCCCAACATAAGAGCTGTATGACTTGGGAAAGACACATATCCCTTGAGCCACAGTTTCCTGATCTTTAAAATGAGCAGGATAATAATTATATACACTTCATAATGTTGTTAAGAGTATTAAATGATTTGACATACATAAAGAACTTCAAAGAATTCCTGATATATAATAAGTACCTGGTAAAAATTACATGTTATTATTATGCAAAATTACAGAGGACATATACTAATGAAATATGTTCCTGCTTATCTCACATCCTGATGATACAAGCATATATCCATAAGGCAGTGGGTCTGTGAATATAGCCAGTAATTCAGCATGATACTTCATCTATATATTTTGATATTGGGATCTTAATTTGAATATGCACAAAACTAAATGACCTGTATTTAGGCCTAATGTTATATTTTCCTATATCATTAGATATCCTTTCATGAATTCATATCTTACATTTTGAAATTACTTGAGGACAACATTCACGTCTTATACTTCCTATTGTCCCTCATTCGGATCACCTGACATTAGACCTTGCCCAAGTAGCTGCTTAGGAATAGTTGATTAATGATACAGATTTTAATCCTTTCTGGAGTAGCTGCATTAAAAAAATCCAAAGTTCTCATTTTTAAGTTTAATATGACTCTAGATACATATGTATGGAAGAATGCACCCTGAATCATGATGAACAAATAACAATATTGGGCAATATGGGTGATAAAGATTATAGATGACTTCACTTAATAAATTATATTTTAGCCTAGACTACTTTCACTATCACATTTCTGATTAATGTTTCCCCAAATAACTTATCCTTGCATATAGGAATATATTCCTATATACTAAATGCTCATTGTCGTGCTATAAGTTTGGAAAAATATTGTCTTATTGTTAGAAGAGGAAAATTCTCTGCTGATAGAAAGTCTCTCTAAATCTATTCTTTATTATTATTTAGAATGTTTACTTAGTATGGTATGCATGAGGCCTTAAAAAAATAGTCTAGAAAATTACTTGAAATTAGCTTCTTTGGAAAACAAGAATATTTACTCTGTCATTAATGTTTACTTAAGGAAAAGCTATATAATCAGAGTCAGGAAGTCACAGTTTACTTTAGAAAGAATCTTAAGCTCTTTTGCTTGCTGCCATTTGGACATAGTTGCAGAGCACATCCATGTATTTTCATATTCATTTTGCTACTTATTTCCTCTCCATTTGTTATAATTTTCATAACATTCATTGTAAAATGGAGACTAGTTGTTGTGTATTCTTTTTTCCTAAGTAGAAAAAATAATACGTGCAGACATCTCCTTAAAATATTGTAGGTCTCATTCTAAAAACAAACAGCCCAGGCTAACTTTAGAGAATGTAACAGTGAATGAAAAAATGTAAACTTCCATTACTAATCCCTGTGCTGGGGGCAGTTGTGGATCCTAGAACAATGTGACATTTCTGATCTCATGATATGAAGCAACACATAATATGAAAGCCATTTCTGATGACTCTCAGAAATATATATATAATGTCAGTCTGACTATTCCTGAATAATAATGCCAAGAAATGTAATGCTGATTACCATCAATTGACTTAGGTCAAGTTTGTTTATTTCTAGTAGAATAAGACCAAACCTAGATACTTCAGTCCTTATTAGATATCCAAGTTTGAGGTGGCTATGTGCTGGTTTGGTTCTACAATGATTTCCTGTGGCTTAAAACTCACCTTTAAATTTTAAAAAACATTAATTTACAAAAAAAAAAAAAAAGAGAGAGAGAGAGATTCAGAAGCTCTGTAACAAGACCTAGGCAGTTGTAATTTTTAAAAGCCTCAAATGTAATTCTGATGCATTTCTTGAATTGAGAATCACCAGGTTACTCATGTCTATGATAAAAATTGTCTCCCTTTTCCATTTTCTTCAGGATGAACTACTTTCCCAGTGAAACTATAAATTAAGTGAGTAATGGTTAGCTGTAAGCCTCAAAGTCTTAACATTGGTATATGTTTTAAAGTAGTGGATTGTAGTACATCTCTTATAGAAGTAGTGGGTCCTTTCAATTAATGCCTGCACAGATTGATGAATGTAATTGTAGGTGACTTGATCTGGAGGATTGGAGCTGAAGACCACTAACCAAAATTATAACATATGTAAAATACATTGAAATCAGCCTAGATATCAGAAATAACCTCCAGGTAGATGCATATTGAATTTCTTAATATGTATTATGCACTCAATATACAGAAATCCTTAGAACATAGAATAATTCCACAAGAAAATACAACTATAGCCTAAAATGTGAAAAGTTTAGTCAGTCAGTCTGTCTTCTGGCTATTTGATGTACAGAGTGCATTTTATTCCAGGTGTTTTACTTACATGAACATAACCATTGTACAGGATAAACTTCTTTAACAGGATGACTGAATTTTTCATTACTCATGTAGGTATTTTGTTGTACTACAGTTGCCACTTCAGAATGTTAAATCTTTTTTGAAATACAAGGATCCCTAATTTCTTTATAGAACAACCTCTGTGCACACTAATGTCACCAAGAGTGGTCATAATCAATATTCAAATAATGTATACGATAACACAAAATATTTCATTTAACACAATGTTTGCTTCTATATGAAAAAAGAAATAAATCTTTATGTTGGCAGCAAGCATTTCCAAAGGAAGCAAAAGTTTTAGTCACTGTGGCCAAAATAAATGTTTTCTTTAAGTCTGTTAAGGCAGCCAAATGTTTTCAGAGCATTTTCAAAATGTTTCCACCCTTTATTTTCACAAAGAGAGCCCCTCTCCTTCCCACCAATCACCCTATGGAAATATTTAAGAACATATTTTGACCATGAAAACAGCAAAAACATTTTGAAAATGTTGTCTTTGTAAGTGTCAGAAGGATGCTCTCAAAGTTTAAGGAAGATTAAAGAAAGAAGATTGAATGGTACAGTTGAAAGAATGCTAGAAGTGATGAAACTAGATATTAGCTTTGACTCAGTAGCTTACTTTTAGGTGATCTTTAACTGATCAGCTCACCTCTCTTCAGCTTTCAGTTTGTTAATCATCAAGATGAGGGAGTTTTACTAAATGCCATATAATCTACATTTTGCATTTCGGTAAAATATCTATCGAATACATGAGTCTTCAAAGATCTAGGAGAACATAGGCAGAATACTCTCTGACGTAAATCACAGCAGGATCCTCTATGACCCATCTCCCAGAATATTGGAAATAAAAGCAAAAAGAAACAAATGGGACCTCATTAAAATTAAAAGCTTCTGCACGACAAAGGAAACTATAAACAAGGTGAAAAGACAGCCTTCAGAATGGGAGAAAATAATAGCAAATAGAGCAACTGACAGAGAATTAATCTCAAGAATATACAAGCAACTCCTACAGCTCAATTCCAGAAAAATAAATGATGCAATCAAAAAATGGGCCAAAGAACTAAACAGATATTTCTCCAAAGAAGACATACAGATGGCTAATAAACACATGAAAAGATGCTCAACATCACTCATTATCAGAGAAATGCAAATCAAAACCACAATGAGGTACCATTTTACGCCAGTCAGAATGGCTGCTATCCAAAAGTCTACAAGCAGTAAATGCTGGAGAGAGTGTGGAGAAAAGGGAACCCTCTTACACTGTTGGTGGGAATGCAAATTAGTACAGCCACTATGGAGAACAGTGTGGAGATTCCTTAAAAAACTGGAAATAAAAATGCCTTTTGACCCAGCAATCCCACTGCTGGGCATACACACCGAGGAAACCAGAATTGAAAGAGACACGTGTACCCCAATGTTCATCGCAGCACTGCTTATAATAGCCAGGACATGGAAGCAACCTAGATGTCCATCAGCAGACAAATGGATAAGAAAGCTGTGGTACATATACACAATGGAGTATTCCTCAGCCATTACAAAGAATACATTTGAATCAGTTCTAATGAGGTGGATGAAACTGGAACCTATTATACAGAGTGAAGTAGGCCAGAAAGAAAAACACCAATACAGTATACTAACGTATATATATATGGATTTTAGAAAGATGGCAATGATAACCCTGTATGTGAGACAGCAAAAGAGGCACAGATGTATAGAACAGTCTTTTGGACTCAGTGGGAGAGGGCGAAGGTAGGATGATTTGGGAGAATGGCATTGAAACATGTTTAATATCATATATGAAATATATGCATATATATGTATAATATATATATCATATAATATATATGTATAATATCATATATGAAAATATATATCATATAGTATCATATATTGTAAAGTAATTAGCCTCCAATTACAAAAAATGAATTTATATTAAGAAAACAAAGATCTAAGTATTGTCTATATTTTATTTTATTTTATTTTACTTTACAATACTGTATTGGTTTTGCCATACGTCAACATGAATCCACCACGGGTGTACATCAGTTCCCAATCCTGAACCCCCCTCCCACCTCACTCCGCATACCATATCTCTGGGTCATCCCAGTGAACCAGCCTCAAGCATCCTGTATCCGGCATCGAACCAAGACTGGTGATTCATTTCTTACATGATATGCATGTCATAAATATTTCCCTAATGGTGAATTCTCTTGCCCTTGTGTTTTATTTAAATAAATAAAAATAAAGAAACAAAACAAGCATAGTATTCTGAAACCTGAATTAATATTTCCAGTTATTTGTACGTGCTATTTACCATAGCAAGAATCACTTCAGTTCAGTTCAGTCGCTCAATCGTGTCCAACTCTGCAACTCCATGAATCACAGCACACCAGGCCTCCCTGTCCATCACCAACTCCCGGGGTTCACTCAGACTCACGTCCATCGAGTCAGTGATGCCATCCAGACATCTCATCCTCAGTCGTACCCTTCTCCTCCTGTCCCCAATCCCTCCCAGCATTAGAGTCTTTTCCAATGAGTCAACTCTTCGCATGAGGTGACCAAAGTACTGGAGTTTCAGCTTTAGCATCATTCCTTCCAAAGAAATCCCAGGGCTGATCTTCTTCAAAATGGACTCGTTGGATCTCCTTGCGGTCCAAGGGGCTCTCAAGAGTCTTCTCCAACACCACAGTTCAAAAGCATCAATTATTCCATGCTCAGCCTTCTTCACAGTCCAACTCTCACATTCATACATGACCACAGGAAAAATCATAGCCTTGACTAGACGGACCTTACTTGGCAAAGTAATGTCTCTGCTTTTCAATATACTATCTAGGTTGGTCATAACTTTTCTTCCAAGGAGTAAGCATCTTTTAATTTCATGGATGCAGTCACCATCTGCAGTGATTTTGGAGCCCCCAAAAATAAAGTCTGACACTGTTTCCACTCTTTTCCCATCTATTTCCCATGGAGTGATGGGACCGGATGCCATGATCTTCGTTTTCTGAATGTTGAGCTTTAGGCCAACTTTTTCACTCTCCACTTTCGCTTTCATCAGGAGGCTTTTTAGTTCCTCTTCACTTTCTTCCATAAGGGTGGTATCATCTGCATATCTGAGGTTATTGATATTTCTCCTGGCAATCTTGATTCCAGCTTGTGTTTGTTCCAGTCGAGCGTTTCTCATGATGTACTCTGCATATAAGTTAAATAAACAGGGCGACAATATACAGCCTTTACGTACTCCTTTTCCTATTTGCAACCAGTCTGTTGTTCCATGTCCAGTTCTAACTGTTGCTTTCTGCCTGCATACAGATTTCTGAAGAGGCTGGTTAGGTGGTCTGGTATTCTCATCTCTTTCAGAATTTTCCACAGTTTATTGTGATCCACACAGTCAAAGGCTTTGGCATAGTCAATAAAGCAGAAATAGGTGTGTTTCTGGAACTCTCTTGCTTTTCCCAAGATCCAGCGGATGTTGGCAATTTGATCTCTGGTTCCTCTGCCTTTTCTAAAACCAGCTTGAACTTCAGGAAGTTCACGGTTCACGTATTGCTGAGGCCTGGCTTGGAGAATTTGAGCATTACTTTACTAGCGTGTGAGATGAGTGCAATTGTGTGATAGTTTGAGCATTCTTTGGTGTTGCCTTTCTTTGGAATTGGAATGAAAACGGACCTTTTCCAGTCCTGTGGCCACTGCTGAGTTTTCCAAACTTGCTGGCATATTGAGTGCAGCACTTTCAAAGCATCATCTTTCAGGATTTGAAACAGCTCAACTGGAATTCCATCACCTCCACTAGCTTTGTTCGTAGTGATGCTTTCCAAGGCCCACTTGACTTCACATTCCTGGATGTCTGGCTCTAGATTAGTGATCACACCATCATGATAATCTGGGTCGTGAAGATCTTTTTTGTACATTTCTTCTGTGTATTCTTTCCACCTCTTCTTAATATCTTCTGCTTCTGTTAGGTCCAGACAATTTCTGTTCTTTGTCGAGACCATCATTGCATGAAATGTTCCCTTGGTATCTCTAATTTTCTTGAAGAGATCTCTAGTCTTTCCCATACTGTTGTTTTCCTCTATTTCTTTGCATTGATCGCTGAAGATGGCTTTCTTATCTCTTCTTGCTATTCTTTGGAACTTTGCATTCAGATGCTTATATCTTTCCTTTTGTCCTTCCTTTTCGCCTCTCTTCTTTTCACAGCTATTTGTAAGGCCTCCTCACACAGCCATTTTGCTTTTTTGCATTTCTTTTCCATGGGGATGGTCTTGATCGCTGTTTCCTGTACAGTGTCATGAACCTCATTCCATAGTTCATCAGGCATTCTATCTATCAGATCTAGGCCCTTAAATCTATTTCTCACTTCTACTGTATAATCATCAGAGATTTGATTTAGGTCATGCCTGAATGGTCTAGTGGTTTTCCCTGCTTTCTTCACTTTGAGTCTGAATTTGGTAATAAGGAGTTCATGATCTGAGCCACAGTCAGCTCCTGGTCTTGTTTTTGTTGACTGTATAGAGTTTCTCCATCTTTGGCTGCAAAGATTATAATCAGTCTGATTTCGTTGTTGACCATCTGGTGATGTCCATGTGTAGAGTCTTCTCTTGTGTTCTTGGAAGAGGATGTTTGCTATGACCAGTGCATTTTCTTGGCAAAACTCTATTAGTCTTTGTCCTGTTTCATTCTGAATTCCAAGGCCAAATTTGCCTGTTACTCCAGGTGTTTCTTAACTTTCTACTTTTGCATTCTAGTCCCCTATAATGAAAAGGACATCTCTTTTGTGTGTTAGTTCCAAAAGGTCTTGTAAGTCTTCATAAAACTGTTCAACTTCAGCTTCTTCAGCGTTACTGGTTGGGGCATAGAGTTGGGTAACTGTGACATTGAATGGTTTGCCTTGGAGATGAACAGAGTTCATTCTGTCATTTTTGAGATTGCATCCAAGTACTGCATTTTGGACTCTTTTCTTGACCATGATGGCTACTCCATTTCTCCTGAGGGATTCCTGCCTGCAGTAGTAGATATAATGGTCATCTGAGTTAAATTCACCCATTCCAGTCCATTTTAGTTCGCTGATTCCTGGAGTGTCGACGTTCACTCTTGCCATCTCTTGTTTGACCCCTTCCAATTTGCTTTGATTCATGGACCTGACATTCCAGGTTCCTATGCAATATTGCTCTTTACAGCATCGGATCTTGCTTCTATCTCCAGTCCCATCCACAACTGGGTATTGTTTTTGCTTTGGCTCCATCCCTCCATTCTTTCTGGAGTTATTTCTCCTGTGATCTCCAGTAGTATATTGGGCACCTACTGACCTGGGGAGTACCTCTTTCAGTATCCTATCATTTTGCCTTTTTATACTGTTCATGGGGTTCTCAAGGCAAGAATACTGAAGTGGTTTGCCATTCCCTTCTCCAGTGGGCCACATTCTGTCAGCTCTCTCCACTGTGAGCCGCCTGTCTTGGGTTGCCCCATGGGCATGGTTGGTTTCATTGAGTTAGACAAGGCTGTGGTCCTAGTGTGATTAGATTGTCTAGCTTTCTGTGAGTATTGTTTCATTCTGTCTGCCCTCTGATGCCCTCTTGCAACACCTACCATCTTAGCAGGTATGGATGGATTCAGATGTTTTCTGCTATAACACAACTGTCTCTAAAACCAGTTTAAATGATTTTCCTCTTTGTCTCAGACCTCCATCTGTCTTGAGTTAAGTCTAATGAAAAGGAAAAACGGGATTATAAGCACTTAATGGACTTGAGTAGTAGTTTTTCTTTATGTTATCATTTGTGGTTTAAAACTTTAGACTGCTTATGGAGTTCTAATGAGGTTTACTCAGACAATATGGATAAGAAATTTGAGAAAAGCCAAATAAGATACTCATTATGTACTATCCTACAGTGAAAGCAAAATGTTATACCAATTAAATAAACTGTATCAATTTCACAATTCTAAGATTCTTAATTACAACACTACTACTGGTAATAGCTATCAAATTATTAAGCACAATTATTAAAGACAATGTACCAGTTTGTGTGTGTGTGTGTGTGTGTGTGTGTGTGTGTGTGTGTGTATCTTTTATAAAACTCTGAAAGGTAAGTGTTAATACTGACACTTTGCAAATTAAGAATCGGAGACCCATAGGTGAAATGACTTGCTTAGTATCAAATTACTTGCCCAGGTACAGCTAGAAATAGGCTCAAAACCTTGTCTATATAATATTAAAGGAATTTAAAACATCTTTGGTTCTTTGTTACACAACTGCCTCAAGTAACAGCCTTTATAATAATAATGTGATCTTTTCACTTGGATTTTAGAATGAGACTAAGTCAGAAGCAATCTTGATTGTCCTGAAAAATGATATGCCCAAAGCAAGGCCCCAAAGTCAAACTCTCGCCATAATTCTTGGAGGTCTATTTTATGCCTTTGACTTAGAAGGCAACAAGATGCTTTCAGCCCATTAGTGTGGCCTAAATGGAGAGCATGCTAGCCCTGTTGTAGTATGACCATGGGTGTTATTTCTGCCTAATTCTAAATGGCAGTGAAATCCACATGGCTGCAAGTGAGCCAATGGTATAGCAAACTTACACGAAGACGTAGCTGTGACATTTTGCATAAATGGAACAAGGCTTTAGCAACTGAAGAAGGGTGTTAGGAGGTACATTTAAAAAATCATTTTAAGGACTGTTCTTGATTTGAAACTTTCTAAATTAGAAAATTTATTTTCTGGCTCAACTTTTAAAACTCAAAAATAGTTAGTGAGTGATTGCTAATGCCCTAACATTTTTTTAAAAATTTATTTATTTTATTTGGAGGCTAATTACTTTACAATATTGTATTGGTTTTGCCAGACATCAACATGAATCTGCCACAGGTATACACATGTTCCCCATCCTGATCCCCCCTCCCTCCTCCCTCCCCGTACCATCCCTCTGGGTCGTCTCATTTTTTTTAGCATCAATAATGTATGTAAGTAAATAGAAAGAAAGACATGGAAATAAAACATTAATTAAATTTTAAATTGGAGAATTACATGAATATATCTGACTAGGATATAAAAAATGTCACAATAAAGATGAGTGGAATGAATGTATGAAGTGTTCAGTACGAATAAATAAATAAAATTTAGAGCTGTGGTTGGGTACCTAACTCCCAGCTTTGACATCTTCCAATCAATATACTTAATCTTGTATTTTTTCTGGAATAAGCCACTATATATATATATTTGTTCTTCCTCTGAATCACCAAGTAACACTTTTATTGCTCTTTATCTTATCTTTCTCAGACTTTTAAAAAATATCAGTTAAATGAGGTTAAAAAAAACAAAAGCATCATTTGATGCACTAATATTTACAGATGAATATATATATGTATATTCTAGACCAGTGTTGTCCAGTAGAAATATGATGTGAGCCACAAATGTGATGTCTAGTGAAATTTTAAGTTTTCTAGTTTCCACATTTAATAAGTAAAAAGAAATAAGATAATTGTAATATATTCTGTTGATCCCAATATATCCTGTGATATCATTGTAACATGTAATAATATTGTGACATGTAATAAATAATATTGTGACATGTAATAAAATTATTAATGATATATTTTGCATTATTAATTTTTTGTACCAAGATTTTAAAATCCAGTGTGTGTTTTTATTTCACATTATCTCAATTTGTACTCATCACATTTCAATTGCTCAATAACCAAATGGGGCTAGATAAAATAAGAGGTTTTTTTTTTAAATTTTTATTTTTACTTTATTTTACTTTACAATACTGTATTGGTTTTGCCATACATTGACACGAATCCACCACGGGTGTACATGCGATCCCAAACATGAACCCCCCTCCCACCTCCCTCCCCACAACATCCCTCTGGGTCACCGCTGTGCACCAGCCCCAAGCATGCTGTATCCTGCATCGGACATAGACTGGTGAGTCAATTCTTACATGATAGTATGCATGTTTCAATGCCATTCTCCCAGATCATCCCACCCTCTCCCTCTCCCTCTGAGTCCAAAAGTCTGCTATACATTTTGATGTGTAAATTCCTGTATTTAAGTTGTAACTATTATAGTAAAAGTATAGTTTAATGACAGAAGTGAATTACTTATAAAAGCTAGAATTATGATAAACTATTTCTTTGATACCAAATCCATTATTATTAAACAGGTAAGTGAGTAATCACAGTTTTAGCATATGTCTGAACAATGACTGTGCAAATATAGTTGGCATTTACAGTTAGATGATTTACCAAAACATTGATAGCTATGTTCCTGAAATAGACATGATATTAGCATATTATTAGCATTAAATGTCGTGGAAATGCTTTTAATTGCTGTACAGTACATTATCTGTACATTCCACAATATATATACTGTGAAACGTTCCTCAGAACTGTCCCTGTTTAGGAAACTGGCAGTTATTGTACTCAGCAGTCAACCTTGACCTTTTTTACTTTGGATTTTTTTTTACTTTGGATTTTAATGTAAGTAAGAATTATACCTGTTTCATTGTTATGACTTGCTGGTTTTATAGTTATGATTATAGAAATCATACCAGGCATAAACCAATTCATTCATATGCCAATATTTTCTCTTTAGCACTTGGATGTTTACTTTTTTGCCTGCCTGTTAAATAGAATTTCTCTCAAAAGTATATAATCTCAGAGTCTGAAATATTAAATCAATTCATTATTGTCCTTATCACTCTCAATCTAGTCAGTTTTAATTTATATATTACTTATAAGTAATTGTTTATGGTTAAAGGTTGATAACTCACTTGCTTTGTATTTCTTTGTTGATATATCAGTTCAGTTTAGTTGTTCAGTTGTGTCTGACTCTTTGCGGCCCCAAGGACTGCAGCACGCCAGGCTTCCCTGTCCATCACCAAATCCCGGAGCTTGCTCAAACTCATGTCAATTGAGTCAGTGATGCCATCCAACCATCTCATTCTCTGTTGTCCCCTTTTCTTTGTGCCTTCCATCTTTCCCAGCATCAGGATCTGTTCCAATGAGTCAGTTCTTCACATCAGGTGGCCAAGGTATTGGAGTTTCAGCCTCAGCGTCAGTCCTTCCAATGAATATTCAAGACTGATTTCCTTTAGGATGGATTAGTTTGATTTCCTTGCAGACTAAAGGACTCTCGAGAGTCTTCTCCAACACCACAGTTCAAAAGCATCAATTTTTCAGTGCTCAGCTTTCTTTATGGTCCAACTCTCACATCCATACATGACTACTGGAAAAACCATAGCTTTGACAGACCTTTGTCGGCAAAGTGATGTCTGTGCTTTTAAACATGCTGTTTAGGTTGGTCATAGCTTTTCTTCCAAGCAGCAAGAATCTTTTTACTTCATGGCTGCAGTCACCATCTGCAATGACTTTGGAGCCCAGTAAAAGAAATTCTGTCACTGTTTCCATTGTTTCCCTAGCTGTTTGCCATGAAGTGATGGAACTGGATGCCATGATCTTAGTTTTTTGAATGTTGAGCTTTAAGCCAGCTTTTGCACTCTCCTCTTTCACTTTCATCAATAGGCTTTTCAGTTCCTCTTCACTCTCTGCCATAAGGGTGGTATTATCTGCGTATCTGAGGTTATTGCTATTTCTCCTGGCAATCTTGATTCCAGGAACATTAGCATTAAATGTTTTGGAAATGCTAGCATTTCCACTTCATCCAGCCCAGCATTTCACATGACGTATTCTGTTGACATATACTTAGCTTTAAAAAATGATCAGTACTCTGAATGTTTGCATCATATCAAAAATTTAATCTAAACATTAACTAGAGTGTATAAGATTAACTAGAGTGTATACATAGGCAGCTTATTTATTAACTATGAGTGATACATAGGCAGCTTATTTCTTTTGAAATATCCCACTCAGATTATAAGAAACAAGTTTGAATTTGAAAAAGTTAATGTTTACTATAAGTAAGGACATTTTTGCCCAGAATGCAGTTGGTTTAGTGTGCTACCTGTCTACCTTTGTGGATAGTTAATAAACAAAAAAGATGAATTATTGAAAATGCAGGAAGATCAAACAAAAAAGCCCCTGATACTCCAAAGGGTGGGAGTTGCTATCAAAGTCTCCATAAACCACCTGACTACTATTTTCCCCATAAAATGACAGTAAAAAATTATCTGTATGGAGGCAAATGAAGTCTTCTTGGTACTATCACAAAGATCCTTATAGTGTTAAATAGAAGGAACAGAAGAAGTCATTTAGGCTGGTATATTCAGCTTACAAATATAGAGGAATAATGTACAAGTGGCTCTCCCAAGATTGTGGAGATTATAATGGTGGTTCCAAGTTTGTTGTAACACTCTCATGCTTCTAAATATGATTATTTTCACTGCTGCTAAATATTGAGGAAAACAGCTTTCCATATCTTTTAGTATATGAATATGTTACTCACAGTTAAGTTTTACTAAAATCAGACAATTTACATTGTATTTCTTCATGATATTTCATTGCAGGTAGAATAGTTTTATCTTCAGTTATATAAAATATGAAAATTATCTGGTCAAATAAACAATTACTTGATTTAGAAGACATGGCCACCATGCTTTCCTTTCAGACAGTTATGTGCTAGTAAATGTTTAATAACTGGCTAGGGTTTAGGGTGGGAATGGAGCCCTGATTTGTAGTGTTTGCTAACTTCTGTGGTATTAACACTCCCATCACAGCCTATTTCAAGCTACCAACATGATATCCTCAATGTAAAGTTAGGAGTTCATGCAACTGGCACTTGAAAGCTGGTAAAAGTTGGTTTTAGCATATCCATGCTAGGAGAGCACAAATGACAGACTGGGGATCGGAGTCAAGGTCTTTTTTTTCCTCACTTGGGTTCTGAGTTTCAGTTTATTGTACATACATACTCACAGATACATACATTTGACTTGTGAATTTAATGATTTTGTCTATATTCTATTTAAACACAATATCCATCACTTTGGTAAGGGATTACCAATTCTTGTATATATTAAAAATATTACTTCGAGTAATAGATGCTGGCTCATAGGAGGATATAAACCTTAACATCAGGACATTTCTTGGTTAAAAAACAAAACAAAACAACAACTACAACAACAACAACAAAAAACAAGGGGAATTTCCCAACACTACAATTAGGAATATTTAAGCAAAATCCCCATGTCTTTGACTCACATTCCTCTAAGAACATCCTTTATTCATATCCCACATTACTGTTCACTCCTTCAAGGAATGAAGTTGTGAAAAAGAAAACAATGCCATTTAAAGTAGAAATCTTGAAAACTAAGCTATGAACTTCCAGTGTAGTGCTTTAGCGGATGGATGGAAAATGCAATTCATTGCAATTTGTCTGGAACACAAGTTGCTTAGACCTTCTGTATACTCTTAGAGGTGATTAACCACCAACTTTAAAACACTGATAATTGCACAATGTTATGCTTAATTAGCTAAAGGGAAGCACCTGAAGTATAAAGGAAGTGACTTCAAGATTAGACTATATGCATTCAGTTTATAACAAAAGACCATTTAAATAAGCATGCTATTTATCTTTAGGGAAATATAGTTGCTAAGTTGTTGGACAGCCCCAACTCATGGGAAGTACAAGCAGTAAGTATCCTTTTGCATGTATATTTCGTTGCTGGTTTTTTACCAGTAGATTCCAATGAAGAATGTTTGTGAGCTTTCCTGTCCTTCCAGCACAAAGGCAGGTTGGGTGTGCTTGGGACAATTAGATAGATCTATCACACCTTCAGTTTAATATATCATGCCTTGCATTTGATATGTTACCTCTCACCAAAAAATTCATTTGGTGAATTTTTTCACCCCCTAATTCTTTATTTTATCAACTTTCCTGTATTCAAATGGAAAAGATTATTCTAAATACTTTCTTAACATCTTTCCTTTGCTACTTTTTTCACATTTATAATTATCCTTTTAAAAAAGGATTAAGATTTAAAATGATTATGCTTGGCAACAGACCTAAGGTGAAGCACTGTTGTAGTTAATGTGTAAATGATAATGTGTGTGGTTGTGAAGTTAGGTTTGTGAAATGCTCCTCTAAATGAAAGAATTTAAAGGAAGCCGTACAGAGAGTTTGTACTCTTTAGCGGCTAATAGTCATTGAAAAGCATCTCATAATGTTATATCTAAAGTGTAAATGACTACTTTAACACAACCAGTAACTTTCTGGAAGACAGGGAGATAAAGAATACAATAACTTTTCAGCAAGGGTTTGTAATTAGGCACTCAGTCGTGTCTAACTCTTTGCAATCCCATGGATTGTAGCCCACCAGGCTCCTCTGGCAATGGGGATTCTCCAGGCAAGAATACTGGAGTGATTTCCATGCCCTCTTCCAGGGGATCTTCCCAACCCAGGGATTGAACACAGGTCTGAATTGCAGGTGGATTCATTACCTACTGAACCACCAGGGAAGCCCCCAAATACTGGAGTGGGTAGCCTGTCCTTTCTCCAGGGGATCTTCCCAACTCAGAAATCAAACTGGGGTCTTCTGCATTGCAGGTGGATTCTTTACCAGTTGAGCTACCAGGGAAGCCCTCAGCAAGGGTTTAGGAGAATGCAAAACCCCTTCCTTCCTCACTGTTACTTTGAAGTTTATTTGGAATGATTAATTTTCCTGTGGCTTAATGTCAATTGAGAATTAAATAGAAACTGTGTTGCTTCAGTGACCTTGCTTCTCCAGTTTTCAAACTAAACTTGTAGATGGCTTTTCTAACCAAGTGCATTTGAAAAGAATCAATCCTTTTATTTAAATATTACATGAAAACTAAAGGAAAATACTTTTCGGGGTTTGTATTCTGCAAATTTTCAAAAAAAGCTTTCTTTCAAAAGTTTACATTGCAAAAATATTCAGTGTAATTATCTCTTGTTCCACTAATTAATAACCCTGCCACCTGTTTATTTTGGTATTTTAAACCAGTTCTGGGAGAGTTCAGGAGAAAATCTTGCTTCTACCTCCAAAGTTCCAAATGAATCTCACAAAATGCTTACATAGCACAATACAAAGCATCCTGATAAAACTTGAAAGATAATTCTCCCTCCATCCCTTCGTTCCTAGATGATGTTTACTTTGTACCAAGGATTTTGTTAGGCACTATCAAACACTACATGTTCAGTAAGGGATAGTCCCTATTGACAAGAAATTTAGAGTTAGATAAGTAGCTATAGTCTATTATTTACATCTAATTTTTTTTTTCAACAGACAGGTTGGGACAAGATGCTAACTTTACCATGGTACTGAGATGAATTTAATTTACATTCGTGCAATGCCTGGAAGGATTAAAGTGTTGTACACATGTAGGAAATGCTCTGCTATTCTGAAAATGGAAAGAGGGTTAGAGTGAGGTTATCACCAGCTCTTTCATGAGGTGCTTTCAGTATACCCCAATGATGGGGTTAAATTGCCAGGATTGTTTAAGAATTTTAAATCTTCTGTGGTTCTGACCTTGATAAATGTTATTTTTTTCTTCTCAAAAAGTATAAATAACAGGTTTTCATTGCTTAGAGCAGGTTTTGAATTACACTTTGCAATTATGTATTAGAAACAGGTTAGTTGAATTTGTCTTAGGAAAATTATCATTGATGAAATACTTTTAATTTTAATATATAAAAGTTTATTTCTATCTATACTCTTCTGCCTTAAGGGGGAATGTTATTTAACTGCATGTGTGTTATTATCTACCCTGCTGTGCCATAAAATAGCATTCTCTGAGTTGGGAAGATCCCTTGGAGAAGGGTAAAGCTACCCACTCCAGTATTCTGGCCTGGAGAATTCCCTGGACTATACAGTCCATGGAGTCACAGAGTCAGACAGGACTGAGCGACTTTCAGCTTCACTTTCAAAGCAAAAAAACAAATAACCTCCAGAAAGAGAATGTCCAAAGACAGTGAATATATACACTGTCAGATTCTGTCACAAAAAGTATTTTCTAATATAATAATTATAATAATATTAATATAAGAGTAATGATTAGGGCTTCTCTCTTAGCTCAGTCAGTAAAGATTCTGCCCACAGTGCAGGAGACCCAGGTTTGATTCCTAGGTCAGGAAGATCCCCTGGAGAAGGAAATGGCAACCCACTCCAGTATTCTTGCCTGGAGAATCCCATGGACAGAGAACCCTGGGGGGCTACAGCACAGGGGGTTGTAAGCACCAGACACAACTTAGTGACTAAACCATCACCACCACCAAGAATAATGGTCTAGATAATGATATGAAACAAAAAACAAGAGGAAAACCACACCAAATAAATGCATACTCTCATTCCTCATTTATAATCACAGTTCCCTCACGTAAACTGAAAAGGTTTCTAATGTATTTTTACACCCTTTCCCTCCCTATATTGGGAAAAATTTTGTCATTTTAAATGGTATATGTGTACCACTTAAGGAATGATGCTGAAGCTGAAGCTCCAGTACTTAGGCCACCTCATGCGAAGAGCTGACTCATTGGAAAAGACTCTGATGCTGGGAGGGATTGGGGGCAGGAGGAGAAGAGGACGATCGAGGATGAGATGGCTGGACGGCATCACGGACTCGATGGACGTGTGTCTGAGTGAACTCCGGGAGATGGTGATGGACAGGGAGGCCTGGCGTGCTGCGATTCATGGGGTCACAAAGAGTCGGACACGACTGAGCGACTGAACTGAACTGATGTGTACCACACAACTACTGTAATAAAGTAAAAATCTATTTAAATTAGAAAATTCTCCTCAAATGTGCTCACACATTAGCTGTTTCTCTTCTTGCAGATTCTTTTATTGTGGAGGAACTTAGGGGAGTTTCCAATTCTTCATAATTCCTTGAATCAAATAATTTTCATTTATTTGATTTATTTATTTATTTTTATTTATTTATCTCCATTTAGCAGATGATGAAACTGAAGTATTGGGAAGTTGCTTCTCCGGGTCACAATCTGAATCAATGGCAAAGATAAATCCAGTTTCTGGGTTCAGTTTCTTGCTGGCCTATTGAATTGTGTTGCTTCATGGGAAACTTGATTTAGGAAGAAAAATGTATTTCTAGAAAAACGTGTAATCTGTATCCAGGCTGCACTGTGTCAAGATTTACTTGTGATGGTTGAATCTCCCCAAATTTGAAAGCGAAAGTGTTAGACTGTCATTCATGTCTGACTGCAACCTCATGGACTGTAGCCTGCCAGGCTCCTCTGTCCATGGAATTCTCCAGGCAAGAATACTGGAGTGGGTTGCCATGCCCTCTTTCTCCAGGGGATTTTCCTGACCCAGGGATTGAACCCAGGTCTCCTGCATCGCAGGCAGATTCCTTACTATCTGAGCCACCAGGGAAGCCCAAATTTACCTGGCTTCAAAATGAAAATGAGGAGGGCAGGGAACCTTATAAATTAATGTTGACTGCCATGGCCACCTTGAAGATCTTCATGCCAATATACTAAAATTTAGTAATTTATCCATGATTATGTCACAATCAGTGACAAAATAAATTAAAATTTAGTTCTCTATTTCCTAGTCAACTGCTATGAGCTATTCTCTCTTTGATGAGAATTTTAATTTCAAAGCAAGAAAGTGATGGAGGGGCAAAGTTTTGAGGGGGAGGAATGCCTTAAAAGTTTTCCTGTCAAAGTAAGGAATAGGGTAGGAAAATGAGAAAAAAAAAATCTGCATAAACATGTATTACAGTTACCTTAAGAAAAATTAGAGTTGTGAAATTAAAATGTAAAGCTTGAGCTCTTGAATTTTGCCTTACAATTAAGGATATTTCAGGATGTAAATTAAGTATGTAGTAGGAGATAGTTGGTAATTCTTTCAGTACTAGCATTCAGATGAGAAAACTAATTTTCTAATATGTAATGCAGGATATATCTCTCTAGCTAGACATTTCTGGTATTCAAAATGATTTCATTGGAGATTTTAACTGTAAGCAGAAGATTGCTGGAGAAGGGATAGGCTACTCACTCCAGTATTCTTGGGCTTCCCTTGTGGCTCAGCTAGTAAAGAATTCACCTGCAATGAGGGAGACCTGGGTTTGATCCCTGGGTTGGGAAGATCCCCTGGAGAAGAGAAAGACTACCCACTCCAGTATTCTGGCCTGGAGAATTCCATGGACTATGTAGTCCATGGGGTCGCAAAGAGTTGGGTACGACTGAGCAACTTTCACTCACATAGTAATATTAGTGTTGCATTTATATAGCACTTTTAAAAATTGTGGCAAAATATGTATAAAATATGTATCATAAAGTATATCATCTTAAGCATTTTATTAATTTAAGATTTTTTTTGTAAAACATGTGTAATATATAATTTATCCTCTATACCATTTTAAATGTACAGTTTAATAACGTTAAGTCTTTCCCAGTGGCTCAGTGGTAAAGAATCCGCCTGCCAATGCAGGAGACTTGGGCTCAATCCCTGGGTTGAGAAGATCCCCTGGAGAAGGAAATGGCAACCCACTCCAGTATTCTTGCCTTGGAAATCCCATGTACAGAGAAGCCTGGTGGGCTACAGTTTGTGGGGTCACAAAAGAGTCTCACATGACAGCGACTAACCCACCAACAAACTATCAGGAATTTTAACTATAATCACATAGTTGTGAAACAGATCTCAACTTATTAAAATTGTTTTTCTATTTTTTATAATTTTTATTTCATTTACAATGTTGTGTTACTTTCGGGTTTGCAGCAAAGTTAATCTATTATACATATATCCACTCTTTTTTTTTTTTTTTTTAAGATTTTTTCCCCATAAGAACAGAAACCTGGTGGGCTATAGTCCATGGGGTCTCAAAGAGTCAGGCATGACTGAGTAACTAACACTTTCACTTTTTACTATATAGGCCATTACAGAGATAGGGTTAGGGTTAGGTTTATAGAATACTGAAATGAGTTCTTAGTGTGTTTGTGTCAATCCTGAACTTTTTGATCTAGCAAAACGAAAATTCTATGCCCATTGGACAAAACTCTCATTTCCCCTGCTTCCCAGAGCCTGGAAAACGTATTTCTACTTTCTGCTTCCATGAGTATTTAATTCTTCTCGATGTTGTTGTTTAGTCACTAAAGTCATGTCCCTCTCTTTTGTGACCCCATAGACTGTGGCCTGCCAGGCTCGTCTGTCTATGAAATTTTCCCAGGCAAGGAGACTGGGGTGGGTTGTCATTTCCTTCTCTGGGCAGTGGGGGGGTGGGGAGCAGTGGGAAGAATCCTGACTCAGGGATCAAACCCAAGTCTCCTTCATTGCAGGTGGATTCTTTACCCCTGAGTATCAGGGAAACCCAGTTATTCTGAATACCATGTATATAACTGGAATCATAGCATTTGCATTTTTATGACTTCCTTATTTCACTTAGCATAATGTCCTCAAGTTTCATCCATGTTATTGCACATGTCATAATTTCCTTCTTTTTAGTTTATATAGAACTTTTAGCCTTCAAACTGGTGTTCATATATATTGATGAATTTTCTGCACACAACAATAAGGTGAAGACAATACTATTGCTTTTTGTACACATTTTGCCCATTTTTGGAGTAATTTTACATATAAGCAACCCAACAGCTTTACTTAAAATATGAACTAAAATAGATGTATGAGAAGATAGAGAACTACATATACTTAGAAGTTAATGAATTATCTGCTTTTTACCAGAAATATAGTTCTAGTGATCAGACTCATGGATTATTTAGTTTACATTTCCAACTGTCAAATGAAATAACACATTTAAAATAGTCATGTAATTTACCAGAGGCCACACAGCTCAGTAATGTCAAAACTAGTATATTAGTTTTCTGTTGTGCAAGCAGTTGCCTCAAATTTAGCAACTTAAAACAACACCCGTTTGTTGACTCACAGTTCTATTTGTCATGAGTCTGGAGAAGCTTGACTGTATTCACAGTCTTACAAGGCTGAAATTGAGGTGCTATTCAGGGTGGGCTCTTATCTGGAAGCTCTGGGGTAGAATCTGCTTATGAGCTCATTGACCTTGTTGACAGAATCTAGTTCATTTCAATTGTAAGACCTGTGTATCTATTTCCTAGCTGGGTATCAGTCCAGAGTTGCTCTTGGCTTCTAGAAGTTACCCGCATTCCTTGACACAGCCCTCTCCATTTTTAAACCAGTAATGGTATGTTCTGTGATTTTCTAAGTTTTTAAAGGGTTCATGCAATTATATTGGGTCCACCTAGATAATCTTGAAAGTGAAGTGAAGTCTCTCAGTCATGTCCGACTCTTTGGGACCCCATCAACTGTAGCCTGCCAAGATCTTCTGTTCATGGGATTTTCCAGGCAAGAGTACTGGAGTAGGTTGACATTTCCTTCTCCAGGGGATCCTCCTGACCCAGGGATCAAACCCAGACCTCCTGCATCGTAGGCAGACGTTTTACCGTCTGAGCCAAGATTTTCTTTCCCATTAATTCAGAGTCATCTGATTAGTTACTTTAATCACATCTGGAAAATCCCCTTTGCCATGTAACATAATGTAATATTTCATTACTTTCATAGTTTTAGCAATTAGGACTGGAAATCTTGGGATGGAGGAGAATTTTGGAATTCTGCCTACCAAACTCAGGTTTAAGTCTTAGTGCTTTCCACTGCACCACACTGAATATCTAAGATTGTTTAAAGTAGTTTTATTTTAATATTGGTTGCTAATACTAATCCATGTTGATCAAATTTTAAGAAGATTTTAAATCAGCAAGAAAGTTGGTTTCTGTATTTATCATTTGAATGTATGCTTCTGAGTACGATTCCTAATCATAGATTGATGTTAATAGTGATCAGCTTCCTAAAAATTTTATTCCTAATGTCTTCAGAATTGTGATGTTAATAGCATATTTATAAATTTTCTGATTGACAAACATGAAATGTTAACTCTTGAGATCATCATGGGATTATGCACGTACTAATAGTTACCAATATGATTTTTCTTGCCAGACATGAAAAATATTATTTTGGCTAGTTTTAACACACCCACAAAGTAGGAACACACAAAGTAGGAAGTCAAGAAACACCTGGAGTAACAAGCAAATTTGGCCTTGGAATGCGGAATAAAGTAGGGCAAAGGCTAATAGAGTTTTGCCAAAAGAACGCACTGGTCATAGCAAACAACCTCATAAAACAACACAAGAGAAGACTCTACACATGGACATCACCAGATGGTCAACACCAAAATCAGATTGATTATATTCTTTGCAGCCAAAGATGGAGAAGCTCTATACAGTCAGCAAAAACAAGACCGGGAGCTGACTGTGGCTCAGATCATGAACTCCTTATTACCAAATTCAGACTTAAATTGAAGAAAGTAGGGAAAACCACTAGACCATTAAGGTATGACCTAAATCAAATCCCTTATGATTATACAGTGGAAGTGAGAAATAGATTTAAGGGAGTAGATCTGACAGACAAAGTGCCTGATGAACTATGGACTGAGGATCGTGACATTGTACAGGAGACAGGGATCAAGACCATCCCCATGGAAAAGAAATGCAAAAAGGCAAAATGGCTGTCTGGGGAGGCCTTACACATAGCTGTGAAAAGAAGAGAAGTGAAAAGCAAAGGAGAAAAGGAAAGATATAAGCATCTGAATGCAGAGTTCCAAAGAATAGCAAGAAGAGATAAGACAGTCTTCCTCAGTGATCAATGCAAAGAAATAGAGGAAAACCGCAGAATGGGAAAGACTAGAGATCTCTTCAACAAAATTAGAGATACCAAGGGAATATTTCATGCAAAGATGGGCTTGATAAAGGACAGAAATAGTATGGACCTAACAGAAGCAGAAGATACTAAGAAGAGGTGGCAAGAATACACAGAAGAACTATACAAAAAAGATCTATATGACCAAGATAATCATGATGGTGTGATCACTCACCTAGAGCCAGACATCCTGGAATGTGAAGTCAAGTGGTCCTTTGAAAGCATCACTACGAACAAGGCCAGTGGAGGTGATGGAATTCCAGTTGACCTATTTCAAATCCTGAAAGATGATGCTGTGAAAGTGCTGCACTCAATATGCAAGCCAATTGGGAAAACCCAGCAGTGGCCACAGGACTGGAAAAGGTGTTTTCATTCTAATCCCAAAGAAAGGAAATGCCAAACAATGCTCAAACTACCGCATAATTGCACTCATCTCACATGCTAGTAATGTAATGCTCAAAATTTTCCAAGCCAGGCTTCAGTAATATGTGAACCATGAACTTCTAGATGTTCAAGCTGATTTTAGAAAAGGCAGAGCAACCAGAGATCAAATTGCCAACATCTGCTGGATAATGGAAAAAGCAAGAGAGTTCCAGAAAAACATCTATTTCTGCTTTATTGACTGTGCCAAAGCCTTTGACTGTGTGGATCCCAATAAACTGTGGAAAATTCTGAAAGAGAAGGGAATACCAGACCACCTGACCTGCCTCTTGAGAAACCTATATGCAGGTCAGGAAGCAACAGTTAGAACTGGATATGGAACAACAGACTGGTTCCAAATAAGAAAAGGAGTATGTTAAGGCTGTATATTGTCACCCTGATTATTTAACTTATATGTGTAGTACATCATGAGTAACGCTGGACTAGATTGCTGGGAGAAATATCAATAACCTCAGATACACAGATGACACCATCCTTATGGCAGAAAGTGAAGAGGAACTAAAAAGCCTCTTGATGAAACTGAAAGAGGAGAGTAAAAAAGTTGACTTAAAGCTCAAAATTCAGAAAACAAAGATCATGGCATCTGGTGCCATCACTTCCTGGGAAATAGATGGGGAAAGAGTGGAAACAGTGTCAGACTTTATTGTTGGCTCCAAAATCACTGCAGATGGTGATTGCAGCCATGCAATTAAAAGACGCTTACTCCTTGGAAGAAAAGTTATGACCAACCTACATAGCATACTGTGAAGCAGAGATGTTACTTTGCCAACCAAGTTCCATCTAGTCAAGGCTATGGTTTTTCCAGTAGTCATGTATGGATGTGAGAGTTGGACTGTGAAAGAAGCTGAGCACCGATGAATTAATGCATTTGAACTTTGGTGTTGGAGAAGACTCTTGAGAATCTCTTGTACTGCAAGGAGGTCCAACCGTTCCATTCTGAAGGAGATCAGCCCTGGGTGTTCTTTGGAAGGAATGATGGTAAAGGTGAAACTCCAGTACTTTGGCCACCTCATGGGAAGAGTTGACTCATTGGAAAAGACTCGGATGCTGGGAGGAATTGGAGGCAGGAGGAAAAGGGGACAACCGAGGATGAGATGGCTGGATGGCATCACCGACTCGATGGATGTGAGTTTGAGTGAACTCTGGGAGTTGGTGATGGACAGGGAGGCCTGGTGTGCTGTGATTCATGGGGTCGCAAAGAGTCAGACACGACTGAGCAACTGAACTGAACTGAACTGAACACACACACTTAAATCTGGTGCTCAAGTTCCCATTGTGGTCATCATTCAAGATAGCCTGTATGATGACACAAAGTAAAAGACAGTAGTCTTTCAGAAAAACAGCAGTATTTACAGCAGATTATAATGAAATCTTTCCAAGACAGTGGAGCTTAATAAAATTTGTCCCCAGGAATCCTAATACTTTGAAGATATTTCCGAATGGAAGGATTCTAAGATCAAGTACTATGCTTAGTAGATAGTGAATCTACTCATTCAGCTAGCTGGAGTAAAACAACAATTTAACAAGTACTTCGATAAAAAAGACAAAAAAGGTATATTGGGGCAGATGTTGAGACTACAGCATTTAGAATTTATTTTGTATGCAGTCAGGAAATATTGAAGAGCAAAAGATGACATGGTGAAAGGGATGTTTCACCAAAATTCAGAGTACATTTTATGTAGAATAGATTGGAGCAATGAAAACCTGTTGAACATAACCTGGGCATGAAGTGATAAAGGCCTGAAGTAGGGTGTTAAAAGCAGGAATGGATAGAGATGGAAATCTGCAACACATATTACAATGGAATAAAAATATAGGAGACTGAAAATGAAGGGAGAGGTGGAGGGAGAATCAAAATTACCCTCAGCTTTACAGTTTTGTCAACTGAAAGCATGCTTCTGTTACTGATAAAACAAGGTGGTGGGATTTGAGGAGGCAAATTCTGCATTTGTTTTGCCATTGGAATGTATCCAAATGTGAGTATTAACTTACTATTCTCTTCATCAGACTTTTGAACAGTGACACCTTATTTTAATTCAAGAAAGCCTATATTAAATTGTGTTAGGAAGTATACTAATTTCATTTGTTTAATACATAGCTCTCCAGCTTTCCCAGCACCATTGAAGAGACTGTCTTTTTTCCATTGTATATTCTTGCGTCCTTTGTCAAAGATAAATTGTCCATAGGTGCGTGTGTTTATCTCTGGGCTTTCTCTCTTATTCCATTGGTCTATATTTCTGTTTTGTTGCTGGGGAAGACTTCTGAAAGTCCCTTGGACAGCAAGGAATTCAAACCAATCAATCTTAAGGGAGATCAACCTTGAATATTTGCTGGAAGGACTGATGGTGAAGCTGAAGCTCCAATATTTTGGTCATCTGATGAGAACACACGACTCATTGGAAAAGCTCCTGATACTGAGAAAGATTGAGGGCAGGAGAAGAGGGTGTCAGAGGTTGAGATGTCTGGATGGCATTATCGACACAATGAAAATGAACTTGGACAAACTGTGGGGGGTGGTGAGGGACAAGGAGACCTGCATGCTGCAGTCCATGGGGTTGCAAAGAGTCAGACATGACTGGGTGACTGAACACCACCACCACCATACTGTCTCATGACTGTAGCTTTGTAGTATAGCCTGAAGTCAGGAAGAATGGCTCCTCCAGCTCCATTCTTTCTTAAGATTGCTTTGGCTATTCAGGGTATTTTGTGTTTCCATATGAATTGTGCATTTTTTTGGTTCTAGTTCTGTGAAAAATGCCATTGGTAATTTGATAAGAGCTACACTGAATCTGTATTTTGGTTTGGGTAATATAGTCATTTTCACAATGTTGATTCTTCCAATTCAAGAACATGGTATATCTCTCCATCTGTTTATGTCATCTTTGATTTCTTACATCAGTGTCTTATAGTTTTACATATACAGCACTTTTGTCTCCTTAGGTAGATTTATTCCTGGGTATTTTATTCTTTTTGTTGCAAAGGTGAATGGGACTGATTCCTTATTTTCTCTTTCTGATTTTTATTTTTAGTGTATAGGAATGCAAGTGATTTATGTGTATTGATTTTGTATCCTGCAACTTTACTATATTCACTTTGGGAATCCAATTGCAGCAATCTTTACAAGTTGCTGCTAATACCACACTTAACTGCCACTATAACTTCAGCAATTTTCTCAGTTTGTCCCAAAATGTTATGAGTGTTTCTTTAAAGAGTAGTAAGCCAAACTTTCATTGAAGAGGATAATATGATCTTGTGATTCTTTGCTAAATCATGTGCTAACTCTTTGGTTTATATTAAATATATTGAAGGCTCATGAAATCACTAATTAATTCATTAACAAGATTTTTTCTTTGAAATAAAATTACCTTTCTCAATTCTTAGTTCTTGATTCATATACAAATAGCTGATCACACAAAATGAAAGTAGCTCCAAGTGAAATTTAATAATCTTAATGAGCAAAGTATCAGTTATGTTACTACAACTTGGAATGGATATCTTACAAACTGTTGACACCAGAAGACCTATGGAATTTTTTCTTAGGGACCTGTCAACTCTACAGAGTTTGTAAACTCTGATGGTAATCCACTTTAACTGCAGAAAAATGAAATATTGTTGATACATATTTCAATTGGTTTATTCTTTAATCTCAGGAAGCTTAGTTACTATTTCATTTCTCCTGAAGAAGTTTACAGAATGAATAGTAAAATACATAACAGGATAAATTGTGTTACAGAATGGCCTGGACCCAGAGAAAATAATGATTCTTTGGTATAATTTCCCTCCAAACCACCTATAAATGTTGATTTAAAAAAAATAATGCTCTCAAAAATTTAGCTGAGCTGTTTAATAGGAGCTTTGCTCTTTGGGGGATTGTTGGCCAAGGTCCATAAACCTTTGTTAATAGTGTTCTTGGGTGACATATCCACTGAGTCATTTGGGTGGAAACTTTAAAAAGGCCCTGTTTTATTTTACAGAGTACAAATAACCTGGTAATTAAACTGAAAACAAATTGCCAACAAGCAATTATAATTCAGTTAAAGAGTAATTACATGGTTATTTGTGCCCTGTAAAGTAAATCATTACAGAAATTAGTAATGCAATTAATATTTTAGCAGAAACAGGGTGCTGCAATGATGGACCTTTCAACCTATTTGTCATCCAAATAACAATTTTCTAGTTAAACCACCACATGTTTATTTTTTCTTGATTAATATGTAAACATCTGCCTGATGCTAATAAAGCTCTTAAAGATAAGTATGGCAAGATCATCTATCAAGAATAATCTTTTCCATCTTTCCACAGTGTCCTCCATAGTCTTTTCTTATGTTGTAAGTCTTGTGTTCTTTGAAAAGTAGTGCCGGAACTTTAAGTGCTAGGGATATCTTAATACTGAGGATTATTTGTTCTAAAAGTAAGAATAAATCTATCTTTTAGAATGCTATTGATTATAAAGCATCTTCACAATTTTGATTCTAATTAGTTTACTCTAAGGATACAAGTCTTCTTTCCACTAATATAAACAAAGGAATCTGAATATGGTTTTGTTCACTGATAACTTTAAACAAATTTGGAAGTATTTATCACACAATGATTCTCACTAAAGAATTAATCATAAATTTTAAGTAGCAGGTCAAATACACATCTCTATCACTATACCTTAAGCTCTTCAAAAGCAGAAGAAACTATATTCTAGTTTCTCACAATATATCACTGAACAAACAGACCAAAGCCATTGCCATTGTCAAGCTTACATTTTGATCTCTGTAACCCTGATACCTATTTTCAATGCCAGACACAAACTGAATGGGCACTTAGTGCATGTTTGTTTATTGGATGTTTGAATAAGCGATGAAGTCATTACTACATCAAATCATGAGATTGACCAAGAAATTTGGAAAATAACTGTTTAAATCTCATAGCTTCCAAAATATACTGTCAACAACTGGCTCATAGACAGAGAGAGCATCAGAAAGAGAGCATAAAGCTCAGTGATTGTAAGCATAAAGACAGCACTGAAACTTTTATGCTGGGCGAGTACAAAGAGTTATCAGGTGGGCTTTAATAAAGTTAATAGGCTTGAATTCTGATAAATAGAAAGACATAGAGAAGCAATTAGAAAGTATAGATTTCTCTGTAGTTAATTGCTTAACTAGGCAAACAATTTTGAAAATTTCCTTCCAACACAGTAAAACGTGGTGTGAGACTCTATAGCCAGATCTGATGTTGTCTCCCCTATTACTATTAAAATAAGACTCAAACGTTATAAAGGATTTTCCTGAAAGACAGTAAATATTATAACAGAAGATGACTGACTATATAGGAGTAGAGTGTCCTTAAAGTGATGAACTTATTTGTAAAAGCAGATATAGAGATACAGATGAGAGAATAAATGCATGAATACAAAGGGAGGAAAGGTGGAGTGGGAATCTAAATCTTCAGTATTAGGAAGAGTTAGGAAGAGTTAGGAAGCCATAAACAGGGCAAGGACAAACAGAATAACAACACTGAATTAAATAAAAGCTTGGGGCTGGTGCACGGGGATGATCCAGAGAGATGATATGGGGTGGGAGGGGGGTTCAGGATTGGGAACTCATGTACACCCGTGGTGGATTCATGTCAATGTATGGCAAAACCAATACAGTATTGTAAAGTAAAATAAAGTAAAAATAATTAAAAAAAATATAGCCCAAACGAGTAGAAAGAAGAGATTCAGTTTATAAAATTGAAATATTAAATGAGAAAAATGAATATTTCATACTAGATTGATATACAATATTGATGTATAGTAAAAAGAAATAGCATCAGCATGGTAAATGAAAAATGAACTGAGTAATAGTGCCTCTGTGTAAGGTCAAGGTTGTTAAAAGTTGTCTTCATTTAAAAGCAGAGCTTGTCTTACATTAATGGAGAACTTTATTACTGCAAAGTTGATAGAGTGAGATTTAACTTCAATTTCTTTGTGAACAAAAGTCATTTTTGGAAATGTTCTCTATCCGAACCTTATAAATTTTTGTGGCTTGGGTTATTTAATGTATTATTTTAGAGTATTTTATGAAAATACCTATTATTCAGATTTGTAAACTACATTTCTACCAAGAAACAACAGCAATAGTTTAGGTAGCATTAAAAATGTTGAAAATATTTGAAATATATTGCATGATTTGAGAATGACTTGGTCCTAATGTTCAATGACTTATAAGTCTCCTTATTGTAGTGACAGCTTCCAAATAATGTATTCCAGACACTGACTGTGTTAGAGTACAAGATGGAAGCCTCATACTGACTTTCTATTTCATTATTTTATGGATTAGCATTTATAATTGCAATTCCTGGACTACTCACACCGGGGTAAACAATGCAAATAGAATAGGTTAGTATTTTAAGTTTAATGTTAACTCACTTAAAAATACCAAGCAATCTGTGAGAGAATACACCCTAGATTACAAAGGTGGTAGGTTTCCATACTAAAGTCATTCCAAGTGAGTACACTGCCAGTTATGCAGCTTGGTTTAAATACTAGGTAGGAAAAAAACCTACTGAGGGTAGGAGATCTTTGTTCCTTGTGGGCTGTGAAAGCTGTGGAAATGTTAATAAACATCAGGTTTTATTTTACATTCCAGCTTTCTACCCCTTACCTCTGGCATGCTGAGCAGAGAGTTAATCACTTCACATTCTGTACCATCTTAATTCTGTGAGTCCCTATCTCAGTTGCATGTATTTATACCAGAGATGAAGTGTAGCTTTAAGAGCAGAAGGTAACTTTGGGTTTCTCACAGCACGTAAGCCACATTGCAAAGTGCTGGCATATAAATAGATCTAAGCTAGAAATTGATCTCTTATGGTTTTAAAGCTTGCCATAACTATATTGTGAAGAATCTGCCTGCCAGTGCAGGAGACACAAGAAATGCGGGTTTGATCCCTGGGTCGAGAAAGTTCCCTGGCATCAGAAATGGCAACCCACTCCAATATTCTTGCCTGGGAAATCCCATGGACAGAGGAGTCTGGCGGGCTACAGTCCATGAGGTTGCAGAGAGTCTTGACACAACTGAGCACACATACAACCATAAGTATCTGGGGAAGCTTAGTAGAAAGAAAAGTATTGGTCTTTTAGTAATAAATGAAAATAGTCTTTAATATAAAATTCTATCATTTTTGAAAATTAAGCAAGGTTTAGGTGAATGTAGCAAGTGATGGTGTTTCCAAAGAGTGTATTTTAACCTGATGTTTGTCTTTTTCTCCAACAGTTCAAGGCCTGGCAGGCCTCCTAAACGTTCTTTGGGAGTGTTGCAAGACAGTGCTCGCCTTCTGTCCCATTCAATCCCAGGACTCTTATCACCAGGACTTATCACTCCAACAGGTAATAAAATCCATCCAATGATCAGCCTTGTCTCTTCATACTGCCCAATATTTGAAATAAACTAATATTGATCTAACTGCCTTGTCCTTCAGAGCTTCTAAAGCTCTATTAAAGGTTACATTATTGAATTTTTGAATATTCATGAAAACAGTTTTGTTACTCCAATGACTCAAATCAAATGGACATGACTTAAAAATTAATTGTCACTTCCTTGTAGGAAATCTCTTTCATGGCCTTATTGTGTGTATGTATGTGTGTTTTTGTACGTTGAGGGCAGAGATTGGGGGAGGGTGTCACTGGCCAAACTAGTATTTTCTCAAAGTCTCTGATGGGATGTACTGTACCTGCTTATTGATATGTCTCAATAATATTCTTTTTGTTTTTAAAAGTTCTGGGCATCTGTATATCTTTTCTATGTTAATATTCTAGAACAAAATGTAAAAATAATATGTATCATCCCTGGTAACACATTACGATTAGACAAGAAAGTGCTAATAGTCATTGTCTTAAATAATGATTCACTGTTTTTCATCAAACACTGTGATAAACACTACTTCCTTAAAAATACCAGTCTTAGAAATTAGCACTTAACATTTTTTTGTCTTCTAAAAAAAGAAAAGCACACAAAACACTTAAACTTGCTTGCTATTTCTCTAACTTAAGCTTTGAAAATCATTAAGGCTACTATATGAAAGAAAATGTATTTAATGATAATATTATCTTTATACCTTCAGTGATACAAAAAATTAAAAAAGAACACCTACTATGTTTTGGGTGTTAAGTCCTAGGTAATGCAGAATAACATGAATAGCAGTCCTTGTGACATAAGTTCATGTAAACTAATAATTTCATTGAAGTATGATGGAGACTACAATACAAGTATATATAAGGTGCTATAATATCACAGAATGGTAGCAACTAAAACAATTTGTTATGTTGGGTAAAGCTCACAGAGATTTGAGCTACGTCTTATAGGCTGAATGTTTGGCAGATGGATAATAGGAGGGAAAGCATCCTCTGAATGTAGAATGTAGATGTACAATGATGAGAAAAAGCCTAGTATGCTAGGGGCAATGGCAATTAAGTGGCAGAGAGCATAGGAGAGATTTTAAATGGGAGACTTACAGACAATACAGTTAAAGTGGGGAAGATAAAAGTTTGTGAAGCTATCATGTTTAGCAGTTTAGGATTTTCCCTGGGCCAGTGGTTTTCCTGTGTCTTTCAAGCACTTTCCTTACTGGTTTACACAGAACTGCAGAAGTACTTCTAGGTTTCCCACTTCTATCTCAGAATTTTACATGTTCTTTTTCATATAGAATTTTGTTCAAATTAAAAAAAAAAAAACTCTTATAGGTTAAAAGACTACTGATAAGTAAATGAGTAAATACTCTAAAAACAATTGCTGTTGAAGGAAAGTTCCAATGAAGGGAGAAATACCGAGGACCTGAACTAAGGAAAATTCAATAGAGTAAAAAAGAGATTCAGAGTTGCTTCATGATTAGAATTAATCACAGTTGATACTTGATCAAAATAGAGAGTGAGAAGATGAAGTCTAGGATGATTCATGTTATCAGTTGGATGATAATGTCATTAGCTAAGATAGAGAATTTAGGAAGAGGCTTTAGGGATTAGATAATTTTTTAGACTTTAAATATTTATAAACAAATTCTGATACAAGAAGAAAGCAGCCCTTCACATATAAATGAATATAGAAGGGATAACATATCATCCCCTGAAATATATTATCATGGATGCTCAATAAATGATAATCTATTTCTTAACTTAAAACACATTCAGTTCAGTTTAGTTCAGTCACTCAGTCATGTCTGACTCTTTGTGACCCCATGGACTGCAGCATGCCAGGCTTCCTTGTCCATCACCAACTCCCAGAGCTTACTCAAACTCATGTCCATCGAGTCGGTGATGCCATCCAACCATCTCATCCTCTGTTGTCCCCTTCTCCTCCCACCTTGAATCTTGCCCGGCATCAGGGTCTTTTCCAATGAGTCAGTTCTTCGCATCAGGTGGCCAAAGTATTGGAGTTTCAGCTACAGAATCATTCCTTCCAATGAATATTCAGAACTGATTTCCTTGAAGATTGATTGGTTTGATCTCCTTGCAGTCCAAGGGACTCTGAAGAATCTTCCAACACCACAATTTAAAAGCATCAGTTCTTTAGTGCTCAGCTTTCTTTATAGTCCAACTTTCACATCCATATATGACTATTGGAAAAACCATAACTTTTACTAATGGACCTTTGTTGACAAAGTAATGTCTCTGCTTTTTAAAACACATTGACAGAGCCTAAAATCATTACCATATAAATAATCAGATCTATGTCCTGATCAAAGATGTGTCCTGTGTAGATGAAATAAAAGAAAGGATTTTATAATTGCCTTGAAGCTAATTTACTCAAGTAAACTTTGGTACCTTATCTGTTGAGGAAAACCTGTAATATATATTAAGTTTCTATTATGTATCAGACATGGGTGCTTTATATGTACTTCATTTAATCTTCACAGTAGGTTTATGAATATTGTCTTCATTTTTCAAGTAAATAATACATGGCTCAGTGTATTTACAATAATTGCTTAAGATTATAAAGCAATTGAGTGACAGAACTGGGTTTCAAACTCAGGTCTTTTAAAGTCCAGGGCCAATGCTTTTCCCTCCTTATCATGATGTCTTATAGTACATATTAAAATCCATTTTGAAGTATTCATCTGCTCCTAATTTACTTGGCATGTATGGTTCAACTTCTCCAAGATAATGGAGGCTCCTTCCTTGGGTTAAAATCTTGGCCTTCCTTCCTACAACTTGAATTTACCATATTGAGAAACATTGGGGGAAAAAAAGACTCCTCAATTCAAAACCCTTTGCTTGTACCTAGAAAGAGATGATAAAGATAGATAAGGGATTGAGTAGGAAAAGGCATGAATACTTCTGTCTAAATGGCAGACAGAAAATCATTTAATAGAGGGAGGAAGAGGAGTCTGCACAGCTCTGTAGTAATTTCTTTTCTTAGAATACATTAACTTATTTTACATGCTTAAGGATATCCTACTCAACTATAGACATATAAGAAAAAAAAATGCTCTGTGAACCAAGTAGAGATAATTCTGGGATTATACATTATTTTACATTAGATACACCATTTAACTCCTCCATTAGCAAAGATAGTTGAGATAAAATCAATTCTCAATTTAGCTATCAGCAAGTTTCATATTCAGTATTATACTTAGTATTCATTGCAAGCTTAATTTTCATTAATTTATTTAAATATACTTTTGAAGAATTCAATTGATAGTAATATGGTATGTTATGGGTTGAGAATTATCTTTTTTCTCAAATGATTATCAAAATGATTTCCAGTAAAATTTCAGGTCTTAAGTCTCAACATTATATGTAAAGAATGAGATGATATTTTACAGCTGTATATAATTTTACATAAAACTGAATAATTATTGGTGAGTGTGCTGCTACCTTCTGTTTCAGTGTCATATGTCTGGAGAATGTAGTTTGAATACTGCTGAATTTGCCTAAGTAAATGAAACTTGTTTTCCATTTGTTTATATTGTTTCTTTGCATTTGTAATTTGAAAATGGGGTCTAAGGGTAACAAAATGCAATGATCACAATGTTCCTTTTTAAATATAGTGATGTTTTTTGTATATTATTTTGCTTTTTTTTTAAATCTTCATGTTGTCATTTTATTGTCACATACAACCCTCTGTCCTGGTTTTTTTTTTTTTTTTTTTTGTATTATTTTGCTTTTAAATCCCCGCCAAAAGTTGCAAGCAAAAACATGCAAGTGAAAAGATTTAGAAATGGTTAAGTCATCATTCTTAGATTTAAGAAGAGTTCTCTATTCATATACCTTGACATGTAAATTCTTAACAATGTAGAATAATATTGAATAATGTCAGGTATGCCATGTTGTTTTTATCTGCTTAGCATATGGGTAATTTTTAAAATTTCTATTTTATATGACTTTATTCCTTTTTGATTTGTTTTATTTTCATTTCAAATGTGTTTATTTTCCTGTTGGTCATATTTCCCCTATATAATAGAAACCAGTTCATTCAACCCCACTAATTAAAATTTTGAGATAATTCAAAGTCGCTATGCTAAAGTCTCTGATATTAAATATATCTTATTTAGCCAATTAAAAGTATAAATAAAAATGTGTGTGTATATATTGGTATTGAGTTACTAAAATACTTGGCTCTCTGGGTGACTCCAGTGACAAAGGATCCACCTGCTAATGCAGGAGACATAAGAAATGCAGGCTCTATTCCTGGATCAGGAAGATCCCCTGGGGTAGGAAAATAGCAACCTGCTCCAGTATTCTTGCCTGGAAAACTCCATGGACAGAGGAGCCTGGTGGGCTACAGTCCATGGGGTTGCAAGGAGTCAGACACAACTGAGCACATTCTGCATTCCATATTCCATATTAAAATACTTGGGAAATTTAAATGTACTTAAGTATCTAACAATTACTTTAAATAATTTATTTCTATACAAAATGATCAACTTACTAATTACTGATGATAATACTTTTTTCACTGAGATAGGATCCTTGGAAGGTATTCTTGACAATGTTGTCTGGTATTCATTTCAAGACTATCTATGTAACATAGACCCAGAGATATAGTATCTTTTAATATCTATCTATTGATTAATATCTATCTTTAGATAAAGATACATACAAATTTATGGTTTTCATTTAACATATAATGTTTCTTGAACGACCATTCTGCACCAAACAATATGAAAAAAACATTACAATGTATTAAAATTTATTTTGTGAGTCAGAGTTTTTTCAAATTCCATCCAACCTTTTACTGAGTAATTACAAAATGATGAAATTTAATTGTATTTTGCCTTCATATATTGCACTGCTGATATTCTCATCTCATGTTTCTGTCTCTATTTCTATTGTACAATCTGTACAGTAGAAACAATCTTAATTCCTTGTTAGGTCATTAATATATAATAATCTTATTACCTAGTATTTTTTTAAAATGTTTTGTGTTATAGAGAGGAAAAGGAAGGACTTTTATCCCCATCTTTCTCGGCAAAACTGCAAAAGTGCTAATATCCCTGAATCATACTCAAAGGATGGATTTGTCATATGTGTCTTTGAACTTCCCAAAAGATGACTTCTCCCCTTTCCTTGGCTTATGAACTGGTTCAGACAGACAGATGTGGAATTTGGCCTGAGAGAGATTTAAACTGACATCTTACAAGGAAGTAATAAAGTGCTTCAAATGAAATTGCTACAGTGTTCGTTTCTTTAAAAGTAGAAGATTATTCAGCTGTTTTCTTTTTTCTATTGTGGTAAAATATTTTTAGGAATTTTAGCTGCCATCTATGTTCCTGGGAAACTGAGCCTATGAATATCCAATACAGTAATAGTAGCTTCAAAAATCAACTCAGGGTTGACAGAGCTATAAGTAGAATCCTGCCAAATCTTCATAGTGATATGTCAATTTTATGACATGATATAATGTCAGTTAGCCTGATAGCATGATTGGAATCACCTTCCCTTTACAAGACATGTTTTGTATAATTACTCAGTTAGTTTGATTGCTAAGAAGTGGTCATAAGTAGGACAGAGTGGTCCTAAGCCTTTCTTCTGTGAGTGTAACACAGGAGAAATCTATCTAGAAAGAAACAAACCAACCTTTTTAACGGTTGAATAAAATATTTTTTTTTCCTATGACTATCTTTGACTTTTTTAATGATTAATATTGTAAAGCATTCTTTATGTCACACAAATGGAGATTGCTTTTATGTCAGAAATGGTAGTAACTATTATCTTTATTTCTCATGTGCCCAGGAAGAATCATTGTCTTGATAGGAGCCAGAGTTGAATGACTATTATTTTCTAATGGTTAGTTTAGACTACATACAATTACTGTTTCTCTACTAACCAAAAAGGTTAATTTTATCAGTTTAATAACAGGAACTCCATCCATTATTTTAGCTAAATGTGGGTTTTGAAATATTTTTATTTTAATATCTTTCAGTGCTATTTCCCTCTGTATAAATATCCTAACCTAAAAAGTATCCCCACCCACTTTTTTTGACTCCTAACAATTTTTGTACTGCCTTGAAGACTCATAGAGAAAAACCCATTGCTTATTTTCAATGTAGGTGGAAGGGAAAACTTGGAATTTAAGGAAACCTTGCAGGATTATGGTGATGATAATGATAAAAATGTATAGTGCTTCATAAACCACTCTCACATCTTTAAGGTATGTCAATGTGTATTGTTGTTTTTGGTTAGTCGCTAAGTCCTGTCCAGTTCTTTGTGCAACCCCATGGACTGTGGCCTGCTGGGTTCCTCTCTTCATGGAATGTCCCATGCAAGAATACTGGAGTGGGTTGCCATTTCCTTCTCCATGCGATCTTTCCGACCCAGGGATTGAACCTGTGTCTCCTGCATTAGCAGGTGGATTCTTTACCACTGAGCCATTGAAGAAGCCTGTCTATGTGTATGTATGTTAAACCTTAAGTTTTAAAAAGAACAATTTTCAAGGTCCATCCACGTTGTCCCAATGGCAGGTTTTTATGCTTTTCTATGGCTGAGTAGTATTCTATTTTATATGTATAACACTTCTTCATTAATCATTCATGTATTGATAGGAACTTAGGTTGCTTCCATATCTTTGCTATTGTAAATAATGCTGCAATGAGCATAGGTGTGTAAATATATATTCAAATTAGTGCTTTTGTTTTGTTTGGATAAATATCCAGGAGTGGAATTATTGGATCTTATGGTAGTCCTATTTTTAATTTTTTGAGGAAATGTCATATTTTTTCCATAATGGCCATATCAATTAATTCCCACCAACAGTGCACGGGGGTTTACTTTCTCCACATCCTTGCCAATGCTTGTTATTTGTTGCCTTTTTTGAAATAGCCATCCTGAGAGCTGTGAGCTGATACTTCATTGTGGTTTTTTAAAATTAAATTTATTTTAATTGGAGGATAATTACTTTACAGTATTGTAAAAATATGGAATGTTTCATGAATTTGCATGTCATCCTTTGGCAGGGGCCATGCTAATCTTCTCTGTATTATTCAAAGTTTAGTATATGTGCTGCCGAAGTGAGCACTTCATTTTGGGTTTGATTTGATTAGTGATGTTGAGCATCTTTTCACATGCCTATTGGCAATCTGTATGTCTTCTTTTGGAAAAAATGTCTACACAGATTTAATTGGGTTGTTTGCTCTTTTGATGTGGAATTGTATGCAGTTTAGATTTCCCTACAGTTTCATGGTATAGTTTGAAATCAGGAGTGTGAATATCTCTAGATTTTTATTTTTTCCTCACTATTGTTTTAGCTCTTTGGGGTCATTTGTGCTTCTACACAAATTTTAGAATTTGTATTCTAATTCAAGTTGTAGAATTATTTTTTCTACTTCTATGAAAATGCCATTGGTATTTTGATAGAGATTGCATTGAATCTGTAGATTGTCTTGCATAGTATGGTCATTTTAACAATGTTAATTCTTCCAGTCCATGAGCATGATATATCTTTCCTCTTGTGTGTGTGTGTGTGTGTGTGTGTGTGTGTGTGTGTGTGTGATCTTCAGTTTTGTTGATCAGTGTCTTATAGTTTTCAGTGAACAGGTCTTTTCCTTCTTAGATTTATTCCATAGAATTTTACTCTTTTTGAAGTGATTGTAAATGGGATTGTTTTCTTAATTTCTCTTTCTAATAGTTCATTTTTAGTGTCTAAAAATGCAACAGAATTATATATATTGATTTTATATCCTGCAAATTTACTAAATCTTTGATGAATTCCAGTACTATTCTGGTGTCTTTAGGATTTTCTGTGTATAGTATCATGCCTTTAGGGTCTTTAGGATTTTCTATGTATGTATAGTATCATGTTGTATGCATAGTAACAATGACAATTTTATTTCTTCCTTTTCAATTTGGATTCCTTCTATTTTATTTTTCTGGTTGCTGTGGCTAAGACTTCCAATACTGTGTTGAATAAAAGTGGTGAGAGTGGGCATCCTTGTCTTGTTCCTGATTTTAGAGGAAATATTTTCAGCTTTTCACAGTGGAGTATGATGTTGACACAGTTGACAAGCTGTGAGCTTGTCATATAAGGCTTTTATTATATCAAATTGTTTCCTCTACACTCACTTTCTATAATTCTTATCATAAATGGATGTTGAATTTTGTAAAAACTATTTTATTGAAATGCAGTGGTTTTACAATGTTTTGTGTGTTTCTACTGTTTATAAAAATTATTTGGTTATGCATGCATATATATCACACATTCCTTTTCATGTTCTTTTCCATTATGATTAATCATAGGATATTGAATATAGTTCCTTGAACTATACAATAGGACCTTGTTATTTGGATGTTGAATTATATCAAAAGCTTTTTCTGCATTGATTGAGATGATCATATGATTTTTATTTTTCAGTTTGTTAATATAGTGTATGTTATTGAGTGATTTGCAGATATTGGCCCATCCTTGTATCCCTGGGATAAATCCCACTTGAGCAGAGTATGTGATCCTCTTGTGTTGTTGCATTTGGTTTGCTAGTATTTTGTTGAGGATATTTGCATATATGTTCATGAGTGGTATCGGCCTGTAATTTCCTTTTTTGTGTGATATCTTTGTCAGATTTTGGTATCACTGTAATGCTGGTTTCATAGAATGAGATTTTAAGCATTCCTGCCTCAACAATCTTTTGGAATAATTTGAGAAGGATAAGTGGTAAACCTTCTTTATGTTATGTTATTATTTTTTAATTATTTTTTAATTTTTTTTAAATTTTTACTTTACAATACTGTATTGGTTTTGCCATACATTGACATGAATCTGCCATGGGTGTACATGTGTTTTGTTTATTTTTGTTTTTATTTTCATTACTCTAGGAGGTGGATCAAAAAAGATCTTGCTGTGATTTTTGTCAGAATGTTCTGACTGTTTTTTCCTCTAAGAGTTTTATAGTACCTGCTCTCACATTTAAGTCTTTTATCCATTTTGAGTTTACTTTTGTTTATGGTTTTAGACAATGTTCTAGCTTCATTCTTTCACATGTAGCTGTCCTTTTTTGCCAGCATCACTTATTAAAGAGACTGTCTTTTCTTCATTGTATATTCTTGCTTCCTTTGCCATATATTAGTTGACCATAGGTGCATGTGTTTACCTCTGGAATTTCTATCCTGTTCCATTGATCTATATTTCTGTTTTTGTGCCAGTAACATATTATCTTGATTACTGTAACTTTGTGGTATAGTCTGAAGTCAGGGGACCTGAATCCTCTAGCTCCTTTTTTCTTTCTAAAGATAGCTTTAGCTATTTAGGGTCTTTTGTATTTCCATAAAAATTGTACAATTATTTTGTTCTAATTCTGTGAAAAATGCTATTGGTAATTTAGTAGAGATTGCATTGAATCTGTACATTGCTTTGGGTAGTATAGTCATTTTGAAAATATCTATCCTTCAAATCCAAAAACATGGAATACCTCTCCAGAGATTTTAGTGTCATCTTTAATTTCTTTCATTAGCATCTTTCAGTTTTCCAGCTACAGATCTTTTGCCTCCTTATGTAGATTTATTGTTATTTCTTTTATTCTTTTTTTGATGTAACAGTAAGTGGGATTGTTTCCTTGATTTCTCTTTCTGATCATTCATTCTTAGTGTATAGGAATGAAAGCTGCTGCTGCTGCTAAGTCGCTTGAGTTGGGTCCAACCCTGTGCATCCCCATAGACGGCAGCCCACCAGGCTCCCCCGTCCCTGGGATTCTACAGGCAAGAACACTGGAGTGGGTTGCCATTTCCTTCTCCAATGCATGAAAGTGAAAATTGAAAGTGAAGTCGCTCAGTTGTGTCTGACTCTTAGCGACCTCATGGACTGTAGCCTACCAGGCTCCTTCCTCCATTCATGGGATTTTCCAGGCAAGAATAATGGAGTTTTGTTTGTTCTTCTTTTCTTGTTACTTTAGGTGTAAATTTGGGATGTTTCATATGTTTCATGTTTCTTGAGTTAGGCTGGTTTGTTATATAGTTCCTTTATGAACTGCTTTCACCTGCTTCTGCTTTTGTCCATGCTTTTTATATTGTTGTGTTATCATTTCTATTTGTCTCCAGGTATTTAATTTTTTTTTCTTTAATTCCTTCAGTAATGGTTGTTTAGTAGCATATTGTGTAACCTCTTCATGTTTGTGTTTTTTTGTAGTCTTTTTTCCTTGAAGATGATTTCTAGTTTTGTAGTATTGTGGCCAGAAAAGATACTTGATGTATTTTCAGAGTTTTTGAATTTAATGAGACATTTTGTGGACTAACACATAATCTGACTTGGAGAATACTCCATGTGTATGTGAAAAAAAAATGTGTACTTTTGGGTAGAATAGTCTATATATATTTGTTAAGTCCATCTGGTCTAATGTGTCTTTTAAGACAAGTGTTCCTATCTTTAACACCAGTGTTTCCTTATTGGTTTACTTTCTGGATGTGTCTATTGATGAAATAGGGGTATTAAAGGCTCCTACTTTTACTGTACTTTCAGTTTCTCACATTATGTCTGTTAATATTTGCTTTATGTGTTTACATGTTCCTTTGTTGGTTACAGATATACTTAAAAGTTGTATCATCAGTGCCTTGATCATTATGTAATGTCCATCTTGTTTCTCATTACAGTATTGATTTTAAAGTCTATTTTGATTCATATAAGTAATGCTATCTTGGCTTTAATTCCCATTTGCTGTGATGACATTTTCTATTCCCTTAAATTCAGTGTGTGTGTTTGTAGATCTGAAGTAAATCTCTTATACACAGCATATATACGAATCTTTTGTATCCATGTAGCCACTTTGGGAGGAAATCAACAAATTAATCTGAAATGCAGTACTAGGGTGCAGTCTCAAAAACTGTAGAATAATCTTGAATCATTTCTAAGAAAAATCATTCAATGTCACAGTCATCTGAGTCTATGCCCCAACAACTGATGCAGAAGAAACTGAAGTTGTTTGGGTCTATAAAGACCTATTAGACCTTCTAGAACTAACAACCCAAAAGATGTCCTTTTCAACATAGGAGATTGGAATGCAAAAGTAGGGAGTCAAGAGATACCTGAAATAACAGGCAAGTTTGGCCTTGGAGAACAAAATTAAGCAGGGCAAGGTCTAATAGCAGAGAAGGCAATGGCACCCCACTCCAGTACTCTTGCCTGGAAAATCCCATGGACGGAGGAGCCTGGCAGGCTGCAGTCCCTGGGGTAGCTAAGAGTCGAACATGACTGAATGACTTCACTTTCACTTTTCACTGTCATGCACTGGAGAAGGAAATGGCAACCCACTCTAGTGTTCTTGCCTGGAGAATCCCAGGGACGGGGGACCTGGTGGGCTGCCATCTCTGGGGTTGCACAGAGTCGGACATGACTGAAGTGACTTAGCAATAGCAGCAGCAAGGTCTAATAGAGTTTTGTGAAGAGAAATCACTGGTCATAGTGAACACCCTCTTCCAACAAGAGATGACTCTACACATGGAAATCACCAGATGGTCAATATGGAGATCAGATAAATAATGTTCTTTGCAGACAAAGATGGAGAAGCTATATACAGTCAGCAAAAAAAAAAAAAAAAAAAAAAAAGACTTGGAGCTGACTGGTTCAGATCATGAGATCCTAAATGCAAAATGTAAGCCTAAGTTGAAGAAAATATAGAAAAGCAGTAGGCCATTCAGATATTACCTAAATAAAATCCCTTATAAGTAGAGGTGATGAATAGAATCAAGGGATAAGATCTGATAGACAGAGTGCCTGAAGAACTATGGACAGCAGTTTGTAACATTTTGCAGGAGGCGGTGACCAAAACCATCACAAGGTAAAAGATATGCAAGAAAGCAAAGTGGTCATCTGAGGAGACTTTACTAATAGGTGAGGAATGAAGCAAGGCAAAAGGAAAGGGAGAAAGGGAAAGATATACCCAAATGAATTCATAGTTACAGAGATTAATAAGGTAAATAAGAAGGCCTTCTTAAATGAACAATACAAAGAAATAGAGGGAAACAAGAAAAGGAATGACTAGATGTCTCTTCAAGAAAATTTGAGACATCAAGGGAACATTTCATACAAGCATGGGCATGAAAATGGACAAAAACAGTAAAGACCTAACAAAAACAGAAAAGATTAAGGAAAGGTGGCAAGAATATGCAAAATAACTATACAGAAAGGTCTTAATGAGCTGGATAACCATGATGGTGTGGTCACTCAACTGGAGCCAGACATCCTGTCATGTGAACTCAAGTGGACCTTAAGAAGCATTGCTACAAAGCTAGTAGTGGTGATGGAATTCAGCTGAGCTATTTAAAATCCTAACAGATTATGCTGTTAAAGCACTCCAGTCAATATGTCAGCAAATTGGAAAACTCAGCAGTAGCTACAGGACTGGAAAAGTTCAGATTACGTTCCAATCCCCCAAAAAGGCAATGCCAAAGAATGTTCAAACTACCGTACAATTGTGCTCATTTCATATGCTAGCAAGGTTATGCTCAAAATCCTTCATGTTAGGCTTCAGCATTACATGAACTAATAACTTTCAGATGTCCAAGTTGGGTCAGAGGAAGAGACAGAGGAACCAGAGATCAAATTGCCAACATTTGTTGGTTCATGGAGAAAGCAGGGCAGTTCCAGAAAAATACATTGATTTCCGCTTCATTGACTATGCTAAAGCCTTTGGCTTTGGGGATCACAGCAAACTGGAAAATTCTTAAAGAGATGGGAATACCAGACCAACTTACCTGTCTCCTGAGTAACCTATATCTGGGTCAAAAAGCAACAGAACAAGACATAGAACAACTGACTGGTTCAGAACTGAGAAAGGAATACAATAGGCTGTGTATCGTCTCCCTTCTTATGTAGCTTATATGCAGAGTACCTCATCCGAAATGCCAGTCTGAATGAATCATAAGCTGGGATCAAGATTTCCAGTAGGAATATAGACCACCTCAGATATGCAGATGATACCACTCTAATGGAAAAAAGTAAAGAGTAACTAAAGAGCCTCTTGAAGAGCATGAAAGAAGAGGGTGAAAAAGCTGGCTTGAAACTCAACTTTAAAAAAAACTAAGATCCTGGCATGTGGTCTCATCAGTTCATCACAAACAGAAGGTAAAAAAGTGGAAGCAGTGACTGATTTTCCTTTCTTGGGCTCCAAAATCACTGGAGCCATGAAATAAAAAGACACTTGCTCCTTGGTAGGAAAACTGTGATAAACCTAGAAAACATATTAAAAAGGAAAGACATCACCTTACCAACAAAGAGCTATATAGTCAAAGCTATGGTTTTTTATTTAGTAGTCATATATGGATGTGAGAGTTGGACCATAAAGTAATGTAAGCACCAAAAAATTAATGTTTCCAAATTGTGCTGCTGGAGAAATTCGTCACAGGGATATCAAACCAGTCAATCTTAAAGGAAGTCAACCCTGAATATTCATTGAAATAACTGATTCTGAGGCGAGGCTCCAGTTCTTTGGCCACCCTGTAGAAAGAGCTGATTCATTGAAAATGTTCCTGATGCTGGGAAAGATTGAAGGCAAAAGAGGTGGGGGTGGCAGAGGATGAGATGGTTAGATAGTATCACTGATGCAATAAACATGATTTTGAGAAAATTCCAGAAGATAGTGAAAAAAGAGGAGCCTGAATGCTGCAGGCCACGCATGTGTGATAAATTGCTTCAGTTGTGTCCGACTCTTTGCATCTCTATGGACTGTAGCCCACCAGTCTCCTCTATCCATGGAATTCCGTAGGCAAGAATACTGGAGTGGGGTGTCATGCCTTCCTCCAGAGGATTTTCCCAATCCAGGGATTGAACCTACGTCTCCTGCGACTTCTGCATTTTGGGCAGATTCTTTACTACTGAGCCACCCAGGAAACCCATGTTGCAGTCCATGGGGCTGCAAAGAGTTGGACACAACTTAGTGACTAAACAGTAACAATAACTGCATATTTGCCTATACTTGTGATATTTCTCCTTTCTTAATTGTCATATTTCTATCTATGTCCTTTTGTTTTTAACTTAGAGAGGTCTGTTTCTTTCTTGCAAAGGTGCTGTAAACCTTTTATTCTCTTCATCAAATCTGAATAAAATCTTTGTTGTATAGATGCTCAAAATCTTTCAAGCTAGGTTCAACAGTATGTGACCCGAAAACTTCCATATGTATAACCTTAGAAAAGGCAGAGGAACCAGAGATCACATTGCCGACATCAGTTGGGAGGGAATTCTACAATAATATATACTTCTGCCTCATTGACTATGCTAAAAGTCTTTGCCTGGGTGGAGCACAACAAAATATGGAAAATTCTTAAAGATTGGAATATCAGACCATCTTACCGGCCTCCTGAGAAATCTGTATACAGGTCAAGAAGTAACAGTTGGAACTGGACATGAAACAACAGACCAATTCCAAATTAGGAAAGCAGTATGTTAAGACTGTATATTGTCACCCTGCTTATTTAACTTATATGCAGAGTACATCATGTGAAATGCCAGGCTGGATGACGCACAAGCTGGAATCATGATTGCCGTGAGAAATATCAATAACTTCCGATATGCAGATGACACCACCCTTATGGCAGAAAGTGAAGAGGAACTAAAGAGCCCCTTGATGAAGCTGGAAGAGGATAGTGAAAAAGCTGCCTTAAAACTCAACATTAAAAAAAAACTAAGATTATGGAATCCAGTCCCATCACTTCATGGGAAATAGATGGGTAACAGTGACAGACTTTATTTTCTTGGGCTCTAAAATCACTGCAGATGGTGACTGCAGCCATGAAATTAAAAGACACATGCTCCTTGAAAGAAAAGTTATGACAAACCTAGACAGTGTATTAAAAAGCAGAGACATTACTTTGACACCAAAGTCCATAGTCAAAGCTATGGTCTTTTCAGTAGTCATATACAGTTGTGTGAGTTGGACCCTAAAGAAAGTTGAGTACCAAAGAATTGATGCTTTCAAACTGTGATGCTGGAGAAAACTCTTGAGAGTCCCTTGGGGTGCCAGGAGATCAAACCAGTCAATCCTAAAGGAAATCAGTCCTGGATATTCATTGGAAGGACTGATGCTGAGTCTGAAACTCCAATACTTTGGCCACTTGATGCAAAGAGCCATTTCACTGGAAAAGACGCAGATGCTGGGGAAGATTGAAGGCAGGAGGAGAAGGGCACAATAGAGGATGAGATGGTTGGATGCCATTACCGATTCAATGGACATGAGTGTGAGCAAACTCTGGGAGATTGTGAAGGACAGGGAAGACTGGTGTGCTGCTCTCTATGGGGTTACAGAGTCAGTTATGACTTAGTGACTAAACAAAAATTCTTTTTCTGTAGATTTTCCTCTTCATATGTGCAAATATCATGCCACTCCCTCTGGTTTTTAGATTTCCTATTATGGTCATTTCCTTGTATATAACTTTCTGGTTTTCCCTTGCTTCCATTTAGTATTCTTTTTATTTTTGTACTATTTTAATTACAAAATGTCTTGGTGTTGTGTGATTTCACTCATATTTGGATAAAGGAATAATACTTGAAAATTTTATAGGCTGAAAAAGAGAGAGAGATTGATTTTCTGGTTTAGAAGTTTGTCTCAATTATAGTCCAGTGAATGGTCTGTTAGAACTTATCCATATAAAAATGTCATGGAGAATGATTAAGAAATTTTAGGACTGTTCATTATAAGCCCATTCCCATCACCCACAAAGGTGACATTTGTTGGAGTAAACGATCACAATTTACCACAAATCATCCTTGCATGTCTTGTTAGAGATATAAAAAAAGAAAGGTGTCCCTATGAAGCTACCAACGGTATTTTTCACAGAACGAGAACAAATAACTTCACAATTTGTATGGAAATACAAAAAATCTCGAGTAGCCAAGGAAATCTTGAGAAAGAGGAATGGAACTGGAGGAATAAACCTTCCTGACTTTAGGCTCAGTCATAGCCTGAAGCTTTGACTCAGACAAAGCTACAGTCATCAAGACAGTATGGTACTGGCACAAAGACAGAAATATAGACCAATGGAATAAAATAGAAAGCCCAGAGATAAATCCATGCACCTATGGACACCTTATCTTCGACAAAGGAGGCAAGAACATACAGTGGAGAAAAGACAATCACTTTAACAAGTGGTTCTGGGAAAACTGGTCAACCACTTGTGAAAGAATGAAACTAAAACACGTTCTAACACCATACACAAAAATAAACTCAAAATGGATTAAAGATCTAAACATAAGACCAGAAACTATAAAAGTACTAGAGGAAAACATAGGCAAAACACTCTCCGACATAAATCACAGCAGGATCCTCTATAACCCGCCTCCCAGAATATTGGAAATAAAAGAAAAAATAAACAAATGGGACCTAATTAAACGAAAAAGCTTTTGCACAACAAAGGAAACTCTAAGCAAGGTGAAAAGACAGCCTTCAGAATGGGAGAAAATAATAGCAAATGAAGCAACTGACAAAGAATTAATCTCAAAAATATACAAGAAACACCTGCAGCTCAATTCCAGAAAAATAAACGACCCAATCAAAAAGTGGGCCAAAGAACTAAACAGACATTTCTCCAAAGAAGACATACGGATGGCTAACAAACACATGAAAAGATGCTCTACATCTCTCATTATTAGAGAAATGCAAATCAAAACTACAATGAGATATCACCTCACACTGGTCAGAATGGCCCTCATCAAAAAGGCTACAAACAATAAATGCTGGAAGTGGTGTGGAGAAAGGGGAACCGTCTTGCACTGTTGGTGGGAATGTAAATTGATATAGTCACTATGGAAGATGGTATGGAGATTCCATTAAAACCTAGGAATAAAACCACCATATGAACCAGCAATCCCACTTCTAGGCATATAACCTGAGGAAACCAAAACTGAAAGAGACACATGTATCCCATTGTACATTGCAGCATTATTTACAATAGCTAGAACATGGTTGCAACCTAGATGTCCATTGACATATGAATGGATAAAGAAGTAGTGGTATATATACACAATGGAATAGTACTCATCCATAAAAAGAAACGGATTTGAGTCAGTTCTGATGAGGTGGATGAACTTAGAACCTATTATACAGAGTGAAGTGAGTCAGAAAGGGAAAGAAAAATACCATATCCTAACACATATATGTGGAATTTAGAAAAATGGTACTGAATAATTTAGTTACAAGGAAGAAATGAAGAAGACATAGAGAATAGACTTACAGACATGAGAGAGAGGAGGAGAGGGTGAGATGTATGGAAGGAGTAACATGGAAACTTACATTCAGTTCACTTCAGTTCAGTCGCTCAGTCGTGTACGACTCTTTGTGACCCCATGAATCGCAGCACACCAGGCCTCCTGTCCATCACCATCTCCCGGAGTATACTCAGACTCGCGTCCATCGAGTCCGTGATGCCATCCAGCCATCTCATCCTCTGTCGTCCCCTTCTTCTCCTGCCCCCAATCCCTCCCAGCATCAAAGTCTTCTCCAGTGAGTCAACTATTCACATGAGGTGGCCAAAGTACTGGAGTTTCAGCTTTAGCATCATTCCTTCCAAAGAAATCCCAGGGTTGATCTCCTTCAGAATGGACTGGTTGGATCTCCTTGCAGTCCAAGGGACTCTCAAGAGTCTTCTCCAACACCACAGTTCAAAAGCATCAATTCTTCAGCGCTCAGCCTTCTTCACAGTCCAACTCTCACATCCATACATGACTACTGGAAAAAACCATAGCCTTGTGTAGACGGACCTTAGTCGGCAAAGTAATGTCTCTGCTTTTCAATATACTATCTAGGTTGGTCATAACTTTTCTTCCAAGGAGTAAGCATCATTTAATTTCTTGGCTGCAATCACCATCTGCAGTGATTTTGGAACCCCAAAAAATAAAGTCTGACCCTGTTCCCACTGTTTCCCCATCTTTTTCCCATGGAGTGATGGGACCAGATGCCATGATCTTCGCTTTCTGAATGTTAAGCTTTAAGCCAATATTTTCACTCTCCTCTTTTACTTTCATCAAGAGGCTTTTTACTTCCTCTTCACTTTCTGCCATAAGGGTGGTGTCATCTGCATATCTGAGGTTATTGATATTTCTCCCAGCAATCTTGATTCCAGCTTGTGTTTCTTCCAGTCCAGCATTTCTCATAATGTACTCTGCATATAATTTAAATAAGCAGGGTGACAATATGCAGCCTTGACGTACTCCTTTTCCTATTTGAAACCAGTCTGTTGTTCCAAGTCCAGTTCTAACTGTTGCTTCCTGAGCTGTATACAGATTTCTCAAGAGGCAGGTCAGGTGGTCTGGTATTTCCATCTCTTTCAGAATTTTCCACAGATAATTGTATCCACACAGTCAAACGCTTTGGCATAGTCAAAAAACCAGGAATAGATGTTTTTCTGGAACTCTCTTGCTTTTTTCCATGATCCACTGGATGCTGGCAATTTGATCTCTGGTTCCTCTGCCTTTTCTAAAACCAGGTTGAACATCAGGGAGCTCATGGTTCACGTATTGCTGAAGCCTGGCTTGGAGAATTTTGAGCATTACTTTACTAGCATGTGAGATGAGTGCAATTGTGCGGTAGTTTGAGCATTCTTTGGCATAGTCTTTCTTTGGGATTGGAATGAAAACTGACGTTTTCCAGTCCTGTGGCCACTGCTGAGTTTTCCAAATTTGCTGGCATATTGAGTGCAGCACTTTCACAGCATTATCTTTCAGGATTTGAAATAGCTCCACTGGAATTCCATCACCTCCACTAGCTTTGTTCATAGTGATTCTTTCTAAGGCCCACTTGACTTCACATTCCAGGATGTCTGGCTCTAGATGAGTGATCACACCATCGTGGTTATCGGGGTCATGATCTTTTTTGTACAGTTCTTCTGTGTATTCTTGCCATCTCTTCTTAATATCTTCTGCTTCTGTTAGGTCCATACCACTTCTGTCCTTTATCGAGCCTATCTTTGCATGAAATGTTCCCTTGGTATCTCTGATTTTCTTGAAGAGATCTCTAGTCTTTCCCATTCTGTTTTTTCCCCCTATTTCTTTGCATTGATCGCTGAAGAAGGCTTTCTTTTCTCTTCTTGCTCTTCTTTGGAACTCTGCATTCAGATGCTTGTATGTTTCCTTTTCTCCTTGGCTTTTCACTTCTCTTCTTTTCACAGCTATTGGTAAGGCTTCCCCAGACAGCCATTTTCCTTTTATGCATTTCTTTTCCATGGGGATGGTCTTGATCCCTGTCTCCTGTACAATGTCATGAACCTCATTCCATAGTTCATCAGACACTCTATCTATCAGATCTAGGCCCTTAAATCTATTTCTCACTTCCATTGTATAATCACAAGGGATTTGATTTAGGTCATACCTGAATGGTCTAGTGGTTTTCCCTGCTTTCTTCAATTTGAGTCTGAATTTGGTAATAAGGAGTTCATGATCTGAGCCACAGTCAGGTCCTGGTCTTGTTTTTGCTGATTGTGTGGAGCTTCTCCATCTTTGGCTGCAAAGAATATAATCAATCTGATTTTGGTGTTGACCATCTGGTGATGTCCATGTGTGGAATCTTCTCTTGTGTTGTTGGAAGAGGGTGTTTGCTATGACCAGTGCGTTTTCTTGGCAAAACTCTATAAGTCTTTGCCCTGCTTCATTTCGCATTCCAAGGCCAAATTTGCCTGTTACTCCAGGTGTTTCTTGACTTCCTACTTTTGCATTCCAGTCCCCTATAATGAAAAGGGCATCTTTTTTGGGTGTTAGTTCTAAAAGGTCTTATAGGTCTTCATAGAACTGTTCAATTTCAGCTTCTTCAGTGTTACTGGTTGGGGCATAGACTTGGATTACTGTGATATTGAGTGGTTTGCCTTGGAAACGTATAGAGCTCATTCTGTCGTTTTTGAGATTGCATCCAAGTACTGCATTTCTGACTCTTTTGTTGCCCATGACGGCTACTCCATTTCTTCTGAGGGATTCCTGCCCGTAGTAGTAGATATAATAATCATCTGAGTTAAATTCACCCATTCCAGTCCATTTTAGTTCGCTGATTCCTAGAATTCGACATTCACTCTTGCCATCTCTTGTTTGACCACTTCCAATTTGCCTTGATTCATGGACCTGACATTCCAGGTTCCTATGCAATATTGCTCTTTACAGCATTGCACCTTGCTTCTATCACCAGTCACATCCACAGCTGGGTATTGTTTTTGCTTTGGCTCTATCCCTTCCTTCTTTCTGGAGTTATTTCTCCACTGATCTCCAGTAGCATATTGGGCACCTACTGACCTGGAGAGTACCTTTTTTCAGTATCCTACCATTTTGCCTTTTCATACCATGTATAAAATAGTTTGCCAACAGGAATTTGCTGTATGGCTCAGGAAACTAAAACAGGGGCTCTGTATCAACCTAGAGGGATGGGATGGGATGTGATGGGGAGGGAGATGGTAGGGAGTTTCAAAAGGGAGGGGATATATGTATCCCTATGGCTGATTCATGCTGAAGTTTGACAGAAAACAGCAAAATTCTGTAAAGCAGTTATCCTTCAATAAGAAATAAATTAATTTTTAAAAAAATATTGTATATTAATGCATATATATGGAATCTAGAAAGGTGGTATGGATGAGCCTATTTGCAGGGCAGCAGTAGAGATGCAGACATAGAGAACAGACTTGTGGATACAGTGGCAGAAGGAGAGGGTTGGATGAATTGAGTGCATACCATTGAAACATACACATTCAGTTCAGTTCAGTTCAGTTGCTCAGTCGTGTCCGACTCTTTGCGACCCCATGAATTGCAGCATGCCAGGCCTCCCTGTCCATCACCATCTCCAGGAGTTCACTCAGACTCACGTCCACCGAGCCCGTGATGCCATCCAGCCGTCTCATTGTCGGTCATCCCCTTCTTCTCCTGACCCCAATACCTCCCAGCATCAGAGTCTTTTCCAATGAGTCAACTCTTCGCATGAGGTAGCCAAAGTACTGGAGCTTCAGCTTTAGCATCATTCCTTCCAAAGAAATCCCAGGGTTGATCTCCTTCAGAATGGACTGGTTGGACTCCTTGTAGTCCAAGGCACTCTCAAGAGTCTTCTGCAATACCACAGTTCAAAAGCATCAATTCTTAAAACAAAGAGCCAGTTGCAATTTGCTGTATGCCACAGGAAGCTCAAACCCAGTGTTCTGTGACAACCTAGCGTGGTGGGGTTGGGAGGGAGGTCAGGAGTGAAGGGACATATGTATACTTATGGCTCATTCATGTTGATGTATGGCAGAAACCAGCACAGTATTATAAAGCAAATTATATAGAAGAGTAAGTTGTTTTTTAAGTGTTATGCACATTTCTTTTAGGAACTTAAAATGTTATGAGTTTTTTAAACATTCAATATTTTTAATTATAAGAAACATTTATTATTAGAGCCAGTTATTTCAGGTGTTCTAATTGGAGTATTGATTTTATTACTTCATATACCTCTAGAATGCCACATGTTCTGTTGGAGATAAAGTTGCACAATAAATGTCAAGTTTCTGTTAAAAAAAAACAATAAAAAATAAAAATAGCATTTTTTAAAAGAGTTATGTAAAATAAAATTCTTTGTTTCCTTTTGTATGTTTTTCAGGAGTTCCAAATAAAAATGTTTGCCTAAATATTAGTTTTGTTCAGTTAAACAGCAGTGAACACTCTGTTTAGTTTACATATTCAGATTTATTTTATATTGATTTTATATTAGTAATATCCAACTAATAGGAACTGATATATTGTGTTTTTCCAAAAGTTAAACATAAGCATTAACTGAAGATAAAATGCGTAGCTTCCATAATTTTGTCCATGTTTAAAATCCCAAAAGGACCGTACTTTAACATTAGTCCTAGTTGTAGTCGACAGATCAACCTTCTGTAGTGAAAACTTGTTGCTGAGCCATGAATGATGCCAGGATTCTTGGCGTCCAGAGGAAAGGAACTCAATCTGGGGCCAGTGAGAAGGCTTTATTGCTCAGAACTTTTATGTTATAAAGATTTATTAAAGTATAAAAGAGTTAGAGAAAACTTCTGACATAGACATCAGTAGGGATCGGAAAGAGTGCCCCCCGTTAGTCTTTAGCAGGAAGTTATATACCTACTAGCAGGCTACTAATTAGACAAAGGAAATGTCTCAAAACTCAGAGAGTGGCACCAGACCCCTCACCCACAACATACAGTTTGCGATAGCATTGGCACAAGGTGAGTGTTCCCGGGCCATGAAATGATTTACATGACTCTTGAAGAGAGGCAGGGTTCCAAGCAAATACATAGTCTTAGTAACATAGATTAGGAGAACAATTGTATGAGTAAAACATATTGGTTTGTTGAGACATTATTGGTTCTGAGTCTTAGGTGGAACTGACTTGAAGAAAGACAGAGTCTAGGGTAAATACATAGTTCATTAACATAGCTTAAGAAAAATGTTTCCATAAGAAAAATGCATTGGTTAGCTCAAAGTTTGAGAAAAGTTAAGTTCAGGTGGGACCAGGTGTTGTCATGCCAACACAGACGTTTAAAAGAAACCTCCTTTTAATTTTGTATGGAGAAGGGAAAAGAAATCCGACACTTATAGTTTGTTTCCTCCTGCTGCTTAAGAGAGAGAGAGAAAATGTCTGACACTTGCAGCCTATTTCCTCCATTTGAAGACCCCTAGCCTTCCTGCCAGAGAAGGAAATGGCAACCCACTCCAGTATTCTTGCCTGGAGAATCCCACGGACAGAGGAGCCTGGTGGGCTTCTGTCCATGGGGTCGCAGAGTCAGACACGACTGAAGCGACTTAGCAGCAGCAGCAGCAGCCTTCCTGCCTATTACCTTCTCAGTAGCATTTCAGATCTTTCAGAAATACCCATCTCTTATTATCCTTAGCTTGAAATTTTTCTATGTCTTGTTATTGACAGTAAAGTTCAAGTTCCTTAACATGGAGAAAGTGTCTTTCTGGTCCTGCGTCAGCATGATTTTTATCATCATCTACAACTTCTTCCTCAAATACTGTGTATCGTATAACCTTATGAAACTTCTCTCTATTCTTCAACTATCCCATGCTCTTCCCCACATCCTTGCCTTTGTGTAAGCTCTGCCCTCTGGTCTGCTTTACTTACAAAGGTGAGCAAAGGCTATTATGGTCAAAACAGAATCACTTTTGACATAGGAATGTCTAAATTAGTACAGCAAGATAGTAATTGCATACAAATATTTTATTCTCTTTAAAATAAAAATAAAATACTTGAATAGTGTGACAAATTTGGTCAATTTGCTTTGAGTATCAAGTTCTTTTGACAGAAGTATTTAATATCATTCATTAATGACATCAAAATATTTTATCTACTATAAATATAGAGAAAACAAAGATTGGTTTGATCACTGAGGGGCTGATACTCTGGTAAGAATACAAAACAAAATGTTACTTGATTGTACAACAGAAATAATAAGACAAAACATGTGATTTCATATAATTCCAGTCTTGATTATTTCTAAGTGTGATTTATCCTAATATTTAATTTATTCAAGGCTAGCTTAAGATTCTGAAAATGAGGATATTAGAATAAATGCTTTCTTAGAGCTCTCTTTAAAACAAGTATTTAGTGAATACATACTAAGCTTCAATTACATTTTTCACTCTAATAACGTCTTTGATGTCACTAATTATATACTATTTTAAGGTTTTGGTTCCAGAACGTCAGGATTAAGGATTAAACATAAGCCAAATGATATCTCTTTTGTGTCACATGTGTGCAAAAGCAGTAACTTCTATGATACAATTTCCATTGATCTGATTACTTGAAAAAAGGTACTGCCAATCTTTGTAAACTGCTAGGAATTACTTAGTGAACATGCCCTGCTACCCTGAAAAATGAACTGGCAACTTGAGACTAGTAAAATTACTCTGGAACATTGTTTTATCTGCTGGCAGATTCCCTGTAGCCTGATTGCTTTAAAATTTTTAATCTATTAATTTGAAGCCACAGCCCTTTGTCTGTAGTATTGCATGATGGAGTTGGGGAGCACCTGGAAGGAAAGTAGAAATCAAAGATGGTAGTGGGAAAGTACTTAAAGATGAAATTTCAACACAGTGTGGCTATCATTGCATGGAGTTATAGAAAGGGAAGGAAGAAGTTAATTGGCCAGTTGTATTTGTCTAGCTAGTAAATATTGTGGGTTGTATGCTGTATTTCCATTTACAGGGCAGGAAACAGAAGAAATGAATTTTCTCACCTGTGCTGGGTACAGTAGAATGGAAAACAAATAAGGGATTAAATTATTTGAAAGGTATAATAGGTTTCCTCTTTCATTAATTTTTCCATATTAATCAAACAAAAATAAAAACCCATGGGTATTGGAGATTATATGCCCAACATTTTGTATTTGAGTTCTACAGGCCAAACTCTATTCAACTTGGGCTATATCATGCATTTGATTATAATTATCCTTCTTTCAAGACTCAAGAGTATTCCTCTTTCTATGGTTGATCCATCTAAGAATGAACTAAAATTCTATTTTATGTAGCCCCATGATTTTAATAAAATGCTTTCTCTTTTTAAATTGTATATTTTTCTTTATGGATCTGCAGTACTTGACAGTCTATTTCTTCTTGAAAATCTTATATGCTTTATGATTGTACATATTCCTAATTTTCCTATTATTTTAAAATTTTCTTTTATTTTTGTAAATTTAAATTTATTTATTTTAACTGGAGGCTAATTACTTTAAAATATTGTATTGGTTTTGCCATACATCAACATGAATCTGCTGCGGGTATACACATGTTCCCCATCCTGAAGCCCCCTCCCACCTCCTTCCCCATACCATCCCTCTGGGTCATCCCAGTGCACCAGCACCAAGCATCCTGTATCCTGCCTCAAACCTGGACTGACGATTCATTTCTTATATGATATTATACATGTTTCAATGCCATTCTCCCAAATCATCCCACCCTCTCCCTCTCCTACAGAGTCCAAAAGACTGTTCTATAAATCTGTGTCTCTTTTGCTGTCTCACATACAGGGTTATTGTTACCATCTTTCTAAATTCCATATATATGCGTTAGTATACTGTATTGGTGTTTTTCTTTCTGGCTTACTTCACTCTGTATAATTGGCTCCAGTTTCATCCACCTCATTAGAACTGATTCAAATGTATTCTTTTTAATGGCTGAGTAATACTCCACTGTGTATATGTGCCACAGCTTTCTTATCCATTCATCTACTGATGGACATCTAGCTGGCTTCCATGTCCTGGCTATTATAAACAGTGCTGCAATGAACATTGGGGTACACGTGTCTCTTTCAATTCTGGTTTCCTTGGTGTGTATGCCCAGTAGTGGGATTGCTGGGTCATAAGGCAGTTCTATTTCCAGATTTTAAGGAATCTCCACACCATTCTCCATAGTGGCTGTAGTAGTTTGCATTCACATCTACAGTGTAAGAGGATTCCCTTTTCTTCACACACTCTCCAGCATTTATTCCTTGTCGACATTTGGATTGCAGCCATTCTGACTGGTGTGAAATGGTACCTCATTGTGGTTTTGATTTGCATTTCTCTGATAATGAGTGATGTTGAGAATCTTCTCATGTGTTTGTTAGCCATCTGTATGTCTTCTTTGGAGAAATGTCTGTTTAGTTCTTTGGCCCACATTTTTTTTTGTGTGTGCTCTTTACTTTTTATTTATTTAGTATTATTATTTATTTTTTTTATTTATTTTTTTTTACTTTACAATACTGTATTGGTTTTGCCATACATTGACATGAATCCACCACGGATGTACATGAGTTCCCAATCCTGAACCCCCTTGCACCACGCTCCCCATATCATCTCTCTGGGTCATCCCAGTGCACCAGCCCCAAGCATCCTGTATCCTCTATCGAACCTAGACTGGCGATTGGTCTCTTATGTGATAGTATACATGTTTCAATGCCATTCTCCCAAATCATCCCGCCCTCTCCCTCTCCCAGAGAATCCAAAAGTATGTTCTATACATCTATGTCTCTTTTGCTGTCTCGCATACAGGGTTACCATTACCATCTTTCTAAATTCCATATATATGTGTTAGTATACTGTATTGGTGTTTTTCTTTTTGGCTTACTTCACTCTGTATAATGGCTCCAGTTTCATCCACCTCATTAGAACTGATTCAAATGTATTCTTTTTAATGGCTGAGTAATACTCCATTGTGTATATTTACCACAGCTTTCTTATCCATTCATCTGCTGATGGACATCTAGGTGGCTTCCATGTCCTGGCTATTATAAACAGTCCTGCGATGAACATTGGGGTACATGTGTCTCTTTCAATTCTAGTTTCTTCGATGTGTATTCCCAGTAGTGGGATTGCTGAGTCATAAAGCAGTTATATTTCCAGTTTTCTAAGGCATCTCCACACTGTTCTCCATAGTGGCTGTGCTAGTTTGTATTCCCACAAACAGTGTAAGAGGGTTCCCTTTTCTCCACACCCTCTCCAGCATTTATTGCTTGTAGACTTTTGTATCGCAGCTTTTCTGACTGGTGTGAAATGGTACCTCATTGTGGTCTTGTTTTGCATTTCTCTGATAACGAGTGATGTTGAGCATCTTTTCATGTATTTGTTAGCTATTTGTATGTCTTCGTGGAGAAATGTCTATTTAGTTCATTGGCCCATTTTTTGATTGGGTTGTATATTAATCTGGAATTGAGCTGCAGAAGTTGCTTGTAGATATTTGAGATTAGTTCTTTGTCAGTTGCTTCATTTGCTATTATTTACTCCAAAGTCTGAAGGCTGTCTTTTCACCTTGCTTATAATTTCCTTTGTCACGCAGAAGCTTTTAAGTTAAATTAGGTCCTATTTGTTTATTTTTGCTTTAATTTCCAATACTCTGGGAAGCTTTTATTATGCTGAGGTATGTTCCTTCTATGCTTGCTTTCTGGAGGGGTTTTATCATAAATGGATGTTGAATTTTGTCAAAGACTTTTTCTGCATCTATTGAGATCATCATATGGCTTTTATTTTTCAATTTGTTAATGTTGTGTATTACATTGATTGATTTGTGGATATTGAAGAATACTTGCATCCCTGCGATAAAGCCCACTTGGTCATGGTGTATGATCTTTTTAATGTGTTGTTGGATTCTGATTGCTACAATTTTGTTAAGGATTTTTCATCTATGTTCAACATTGATATTGGTCTGTAGTTTTCTTTTTTTGTGGCATCTTTGTCGGTTTTGGTATTAAGTTGATGGTGGCCTCATAGCATGAGCTTGATAGTTTACCTTCCTCTACAATTTTCTGGAAGTTTGAGTAGGATAGGTGTTATCTCTTCTCTAAATTTTTGGTAGAATTCAGCTGTGAAGACATCAGGACCTGGCCTTTTGTTTGCTGGAAGATTTCTGATTAGAGTTTCAATTTCTGTCCTTGTGATGGGTCTGGTAAGATTTTCTATTTCTTCCTGGTTCAGTTTTGGAAAGTAGTACTTTTCTAAGAATTTGTCCGTTTCTTCCACGTTGTCCATTTTATTGGCATATCATTGCTGATAGTCTCTTATGATCCTTTGTATTTCTGTGTTGTCTGTTGTGATCTCTCCATTTTCATTTCTAATTATATTGATTTGATTTTTCTCCCTTTGTTTCTTGATGAGTCTGGGTAATAGTTCTGTCAATTTTATTTATCATTTCAAAGAACCGTTTTCTGGCTTTTAATTTTTGCTACAGTCTCTTTTGTTTCTTTTGCATTTATTTCTCCCCTAATTTTTAATATTTCTTTCCTTCTCCTAATCCTGGGGTTCTTCATTTCTTCCTTTACTAGTTGCTTTAGGTGTAGAGTTAGGTTATTTATTTGACTTTTTTCTTGTTTTTTGAGGTATGCCTAGATTGCTATGAACCTTCCCCTTAGCACTGTTTTACAGTGTCCCACAGGTTTTGGGTTGTTGGGTTTTCATTTTCACTCATTTCTATGCATACTTTGATTTCCTTTTTGATTTCTTCTGTGATTTGTTGGTTATTCAGCAGTGTGTTGTTCAGCTTCCATATGTAGGAATTTTTAATAGTTTTTCTCCTGTAATTGAGATCTAATCTTAATGTATTGTGGTCAAAAAAGATGGTTGGAATAATTTCAATTTTTTTGAACTAACAAAGTCTAGATTTGTGGCCCAGCATGCGATCTATCCTGCAGAAGGTTCCATTTACACTTGAGAAAAAGGAGAAATTCATTGTTTTGGGGTGAAATGTCCTATAGATATCAATTAGGTGTAACTGGTTTATTGTATCATTTAAAGTTTGTGTTTCCTTGTTAATTTTGTGCTTAGTTAATCTATCCATAGGTTTGTGTGGGGTATTAGAGTCTCCCACTATTATTGTGTTATTGTTAATTTCCCCTTTCATATTTGTTAACGTTTGTCTTCCATATTGTGATACTCCTATTTTGCGTTTATATGTATTCATAGTTGTTATATCTTCTTTGATTGATCCTTTGATCATTATGAGGTGTCCTTCTTCTCTCTTTTCACAACCTTTGTTTTAAAGTCTATTTTATGTGATATGAGTATTGCTACTCCTGCCTTCTTTTAGTCTCTATTTGCATGGAATATCTTTTTCCAGCCCTTCACTTTCAGTCTGTATGTTTCCCATGTTTTGAGGTGGGTCTCTTGTAGACAACATATATAGGGTTCTTGTTTTTGTATCCATTCATCCAGTCTTTGTCTTTTGGTTGGGGCATTCAACCCATTTATGTTTAAGGTAATTATTGATAAGTATGGTCCCATTGCCATTTACTTTATTGTTTTGGGTTTGATTTTATTTTTGTGTTTCTTGTCTATAGAAGATCCCTTTAGCATTTGTTGGAGAGCTGTTTTGGTGGTGCTGAATTCTCTCATCTTCTGCTTCTCTGTAAAGCTTTGATTTCTCCTTCATATTTGAATGAAATCCTTGCTGGGTACAGTAATCTGGGCTGTAGGTTATGTTCTTTCATCACTTTAAGTATGTCTTGCCATTCCCTCCTGGCCTGAAGAGTTTCTATTGAAAGATCAGCTGATATCTTTATGGGAATCCCCTTGTGTGTTATTTGTTGTCTTTCCCTTGCTGCTTTTAATATTTGTTCTTTGTGTTCGATCTTTGCTAATTTAATTAATATGTGTCTTGCCTTGTGTTAGGTGCTCTGGTATTCCCATCTCTTTCAGAATTTTCCACAGCTTATTGTGATCCACACAGTCAAAGACTTTGGCATAGTCAATAAAGCAGAAATAGATGTTTTTCTGGAACTCTCTTGCTTTTTCCATGATCCAGTGGATGTTGGCAATTTGATCTCTGGTTCCTCTGCCTTTTCTAAAATCAGCTTGAACATCAGGGAGTTCACGGTTCACGTATTGCTGAAGCCTAGATTGGAGAAGTTTGAGCATTATTTTACTAGCGTGTGAGATGAGTGCAATTGTGCAGTAGTTTGAGCATTCTTTGGCATTGCCTTTCTTTGAGATTGGAATGAAAACTGATCTTTTCCAGTCCTGTGGCCACTGCTGAGCTTTCCAAATTTGCTGGCATATTGAGTGCAGTACTTTCACAGCATCATCTTTCAGGAGTTGAAACAGCTCAACTGGAATTCCATCACTTCCACTAGCTTTGTTCATAGTGATGCTTTCTAAGGCCCACTTGACTTCACATTCCAAGATGTCTGGCTCTAGATTAGTGATCACATCATCATGGTTATCTGGGTCATGAAGATCATTTTTGTACAGTTCTTCTGTGTACTCTTGCCACCTCTTCTTAATATCTTCTGCTTCTGTTAGGTCCATACCATTTCTGTCCTTTATCGAGCCCATCTTTGCATGAAATATTCCCTTGGTATCTCTAATTTTCTTGAAGATATCTCTAGTCTTTCCCATTCTGTTGTTCTCCTCTATTTCTTTGCATTGATCACTGAGGAAGGCTTTCTTATCTCTTCTTGCTATTCTTTGGAACTCTGCATTCAGATGCTTGTATGTTTCCTTTTCTCCTTTGCTTTTTGCCTCTCTTCTTTTCACAGCTATCTGTAAGGCCTCCCCAGACAGCCATTTTGTTCTTTTGCATTTCTTTTCTGTATGCAGGTCAGGGAGCGACAGTTAGAACTGGACATGGAACAACAAACTGGTTCCAAATAGGAGAAAGAGTACATCAAGGCTGTATATTGTCACCCTGCTAATTTAACTTCTATGCAAAGTACATCATGAGAAACGCTGTACTGGAAGAAACACAAGCTAGAATCAAGATTGCCAGGAGAAATATCAATAACCTCAGATATGCAGATGACACCAGCCTTATGGCAGAAAGTGAAGAGGAACTAAAAAGCCTCTTGATGAAAGTGAAAGAGGAGAGTGTAAAAGCTGGCTTAAAGCTCAACATTCAGAAAAAGAAGATCATGACATCCGGTCCCATCACTTCATGGGAAATAGATGGGGAACAGTGGAAACAGTGTCAGAACTTATTTTTTTGGGGGGGCTCCAAAATCACTGCAGATGGTGATTGCAGCCATGAAATTAAAAGATGCTTACTCCTTGGAAGAAAAGTTATGACCAACCTAGATAGTATATTGAAAAGCAGAGACATTACTTTGCCCACTAAGGTCCGTCTAGTGAAGGCTATGGTTTTTCCAGTGGTCAGGTATGGATGTGAGATTTGGACTGTGAAGAAGGCTGAGCACTGAGGAATTGATGCTTTTGAACTGTGGTGTTGGAGAAGACTGCTGAGAGTCCCTTGGACTGCAAGGAGATCCAACCAGTCCATTCTGAAGAGATCAGCCCTGGGATTTCTTTGGAAGGAATGATGCTAAATCTGAAACTCCGGTACTCTGGCCACCTCATGCAAAGAGTTGATTCATTGGAAAAGACTCTGATGCTGGGAGGGATTGGGGGCAGGAGGAGAAGGGGATGACCGAGGTTGAGATGGCTGGATGGCATCATGGACTAGATGGACGTGAGTCTGAGTGAACTCCAGGAGATGGTGATGGACAGGGATGCCTGGTGTCCTGTGATTCATGGGGTCGGAAAGAGTCGGACACGAGTGAATTACTGAAGTGAATTGAACTGAACTGAACTTGCCTTGTGTTTATCCTGTTTGGGACTCTCTGGGTTTCTTGGATTTGGGTGATTATTTCCTTCCCAATTTTAGGGATGTTTTAATGTATTATCTCCTCAAGTATTTTCTCATTGTCTTTCTTTTTTTCTTCCTCTGGGACTCCTATGATTTGAATGTTGGGGTGTTTAATATTGTCCTTGTGATCTCTGAGATTGTCCTCATTTCTTTTAATTAGCTTTTCTTTTTTCCTCTCTGATTCATTTATTTCTACCATTCTATCTTCTACCTCACTAATCCTATCTTCTGCCTCATTTACTCTACTATTTGTTGCCTCCAGTGTTTTTGATCTCATTTATTGCATTATTCTTTATATATTGACCCTTTTTGATTTCATCTAGCTCAACGTTCAGAAAACGAAGATCATGGCCTCCGGTCCCATCACTTCATGGGAAATATTGGGGAAACAGTGGAAGCAGTGTCAGACTTTATTTTTGGGGACTCCAAAATCACTGCATGTGGTAATTGCAGCCATGAAATTAAAAGACACTTACTCCTTGGAAGAAAAGTTATGACCAAACTACATAGCATATTCAAATGCAGTACATTACTTTGCCGACTAAGGTCATCTAGTCAAGGCTATGGTTTTTCCAGTAGTCATATATGGATGTGAGACTGGGACTGTGAAGAAGGCTGAGCACGGAAGAATTAATGCTTTTGAACTGTGGTGTTGGAGAAGACTCTTGAGAGTCCTTTGGACTGCAAGGAGATCCAACCAGTCCATTCTCAAGGAGATCAACCATGGGGTTTCTTTGGAAGGAATGATGCTAAAGCTGAAACTCCAGTACTTTGGCCACCTCATGTGAAGAGTTGACTCATTGGAAAAGACTCTGATGCTGGGAGGGATTGGGGGCAGGAGGAGAAGGGGACGACCAAGGATGAGATGGCTGGATGGCATCACTGACTCAATGGACATGAGTCTGAGTGAACTCTGGGAGATGGTGATGGACAGGGATGCCTGGCGTGCTGTGATTCATGGGGTTGCAAAGAGTCGGACACGACTGAGTGACTAAACTCAACTGAACTGAGGTCCGTGTTAAATCTTTCTTGCATCTCCTCAATCCTTGTTTCCAGGCTATTTATCTGTGATTCCATTTTGATTTCAAGATTTTGTATCATTTTCAATATCATTATTCAGTGAAATTCTTTATCAGGTAGATTCCCTATTTCCTCCTCTTTTTCTTTCTTTCTTTTTTCTTTTTTTTTTTTTTTTGGTTTGGTAGGCATTTATTTTATTCCTTTACCTGCTGGGTATTCCTCTTACTCTTCATCTTGTTTATATTGCTGAGTTTTGCATGGCCTTTCTATATTCTTGCAGTTTGTGGAGTTCTCTTTATCATGGAGTTTCCTTGCTGTGTGTCAGGCTGTATAGGTGGCTTTTCAAGGTTTCCTGGTTAAGGAAGCTTGTGTCAGTGTTCTGGTGTGTGGAGCTGGATTTCTTCTCTCTGGCGTGCAAAGAAGTGTCCTGTAATGTGTTATGAGGTGTCAGTGGGTTTGTAGTAACTTTGGGCAGCCTGTATATTGAAGCTCAGGGCTGTGTTCCTGTGTTGCTGGATAATTTGTGTGGTATGTCTTGCTCTGAAACTTGTTGGCCCTTGTGTGGTGCTTGGTTTCACTGTAGGTATGGAGTGTTTGATAAGCTCCTGTCGATTAATGTTCCCTGGAGTCATGAGTTCTCTGGTGTTCTCAGGATTTGGACTTAAGCCTCCTGCTTCTGGTTTTCAGTCTTATTTTTACAGTATTCTCAAGACTTCCCCATCTATACAGCACCATTGATAAAACATCTTGGTTAAAGATGAAACGTTTCTCCACAGTGAGGGTCACCCAGAGAGATTCACAGAGTTACATGGAGAAGAGAAGAGGAAGGAGGGTGTTAGAGGTGACCCAAATGAGATGAGGTAGAATCAAAAGCAATGAGAGCAAGCTAGCCAGTAATCACCTCCTTATGTGTGCTCCACAGTCTGGAGCTCTCAGAGATATTCACGGAGTTATACAGAAAAGAGAAGAAGGAGGAAGGAGACAGAGGTGGCCAGAAGGATAAAGGGGGGGAATCAAAAGGAGAGAGACAGATCCAGCCAGTAATCAGTTCCCTAAGTGTTCTCCACCAGGTGGAGAACAAAGAGATTCACGGATTTGGGTAGAGAAGAGAAGGGAGAGGGAGGAGATAGAGGCGACCTGGTGGAGAAAAAGGAGAATCCAAAGGTGGAAAGAGCAGTCAAACCAGTAATCTCACTGCCAAGTAAAAATGGGTACTGAAGATTGGATTCTTAAAAGTACAAAATTGATAACAAATACCAAAAAGCAAATAGCAAATATTAACAATCTAGAGTAGAGGTTGAATTTTCAAAAATACAATATAATGAAAAAAAGTCACAAAAATTATATATATATATATATATATATATATATATATATATATATATATATAAAGTTTGCTTTTAAAAAATAGAGTCTCTTTTTTTTCCCCAAAGTAATAGTAGGTTATAAGCGTGAAAATTAAAGGAGTAATAGAGACTTAAAATTAAAAATGATTTAAAAAAAGATAGTAAAAATAATAAAATTATATCTAGGACTTTCTCTGGTGTTGTGGGCAGTGTGGCGTTGGTTCATTTTTGGATAGTTCCTTGGTTCGGCTTATATTTCTCAAGATCTATAGGCCCCTTCCTATGTAGTTGGTACTTACTACAGGGTTTTAATCTATTGCACCTGTCACTTCCAAGGTGGTTCCCTCTGCTTTAGCTTCTTCTGTTTGCTAGTCTCTTCAGTGCCTGATTTCTGCCCTAACATAAGAGGGCGGTGGTGGACACTTTTTTGGCTTACTTGTTCAGTCGCTCTGTGGGGAGGGAGGGACTCTGCAAACAAATAACACTGGCATGTGCTCCTAGTGTCTCAGCCATACTGGGCCTGCCCCTGCTCACGGCACGTCTGCCCTCCCTGCTCACACTGCTCAGGCTCTAGTTTGCTCTGCAGGGAACCGTCCGAGGCCGGCCCTGGGCTGCATGCACCACCCGGTTCTAAGTCGCTCAGGTTGAGGCACTTGGGAAGTCCTCAGAGGTGCAGACTCAGTTGGGCCTGTGTTTTGTGCCCTTCCCAGGTCCGAGCATGTCAGGTGATGAGGTGTTTGGCGAGCACGGTTGCTGTGACTTATCGCCTCCCTCGTCCCTGCCACTCGGTTTTCTGGGATTACAACCAGTGCGCCTTCTCAGGCAGATGTTGACCATCCACAACCCCAGGAAGTCTTAGTTTGCAAAGAAGCCTGCTTGCAGTTTGGTAGATAATGCCTCTCTGGGGCTGCATTGCCCCCTTCTGGCTCTGGCTGCCTGTCACTGGGGGGGGGGGGGCGGGGGATGATCTGCAGCTGGCTACCTCTGTTCAGTTTTTTGTTCTGAGTAGGCTGGATGGTGTCATAGCTTTAGCTCTGCTCAGTCATTTGTTCTCTGAGGGGCCTGGTGGTGTCTTAGCTTAGGGCTTTTCACATAGTAGCTATCCCACAGTCTGGTTTGCTAGCCCCAGTTAATTCCCTCAGATTGCCCTCGGGGCATTCAGGTCTGGTCCTTACTCTAAACAATGCAGCCCACGCCTCCCTGCCCAGCCCCCACTTGCTAGTGGTGGGTGCAGGCGTCTGCATTGCTCTCTGCTGGGGGAGTTACCGTTGGGCACACAATCTGTGGGTTTTAATTATTTATTTATTTTCCCTCCCAGTTATGTTGCCCTGTGTGGTTCCAAGGCTTGCCACATACTCGGCAGTGAGAGTGTTTCCTGGTGTTTGGAAACTTATCTCTTTTTAAGACTGCCTTCCTGGGATGGAGCTCTGTCCTTACCTCTTTTGTCTCTCTTTTTGTCTTTTATATTTTTTCCTTCCTCCTTTCAAAGACAATGAGCTGCTTTTCTGGGTGCCTGATGTCCTCTGCTGGCATTCAGAAGTTGTTTTGTGGAATTTACTCAGGGTTTAAATGTTCTTTTGATGAATTTGTTGGGGAGAAAGTGGTTTCCCCATCCTATTCCTCTGCCATCTTTAGACTGTGATGTATCCTGAAGAAGATTTCATATTCACTTGAGTAAAAGGTGAAATTCATTGTTTTGGGGTGATTTTCCTGTAGATATAAATTAGGTCTAATTGGTACATTATATCATTTAAAGTTTGTGTTTCCTTGTTAATTTTCTGTTTAGTTGATCTATCCATAGGTATGAGTGGGGCATTAAAGTCTCCCACTCTTATCATGTTACTGTTAATTTCCCCTTTCATACTCATTAGCTCTTGCCTTTTATATTGTGGTGCTGCTATGTTGGGTGCATATATATTTATAATTGTTATATCTCCTTGGATTGATCCTTTGATCATTATGTAGTGTCCTTCTTTGTCTCTTTTTACGGCCTTTATTTCAAAGTCTATTCTATCTGAAATGAGTATTGCTACTCCTGCTTTCTTTTTGTCTCCATTTGCCTGAAATATCTTATTCCAGCCCTTGACGTTCAATCTGTATGTATCCCTTGTTTTGCACTGGGTCTTTGTAGACAGCATATATAGGGGTCTTATTTTTGTATCCATTCAGCCAGTCTTTGACTTTTGGTTGGGACATTCATCCCATTTCCATTTAAGGTAGTTATTGATAAGTATGATCCTGTTGCCAATTACTTTGTTGTTTTGGGTTCGAGTTTATACACCTTTTCTGTGTTTCCTATCTAGAGAAGATCCTTTAGCATTTGTTGAAGAGCTGGTTTGGTGGTGCTCAGTTCTCTCGGCTTTTACTTGTCTGTAAAGCTTTTTATTTCCCTTTCATATTTGAATGACATCCTTGCTGGTTACAGTAATCTGGATTGTAGGTTTTTCTCTTTCATCACTTTAACTATGTCCTGCCATTCTCTTCTGGCCTGAAGAGTTTCTGTTGAAATATCAGCTGTTATCCTTATGGGAATCCCCTTGTGTACTATTTGTTGTTTTCCCCATGATGCTTTTAGTATTTGCTCTTTGTGTTTGATCTTCATTAATTTGATAAACATGTGTCTTCTGGTGTTTTGCCTTGGGTTTATCCTGTTTGGGTTTCTTTAACTTGGGTTTCTTTGACTTGGGTGGCTATTTCCTTCCCCACTTTAGGGGAATTTTCAACTATTATCTCCTCAAGTATTTTCTTGTGGCCTTTCTTTCTGTCTTCTTCTTCTGGGACTCCTATGATTCAAATGTTGGGGCGTTTAACATTGTCCCAGAGGTGTCTCAGGTTGTCCTCATTTCTTTTAATTATTTTTTTTTCTTTTGTTATCTCTGCTACATTTATTTCCACCATTCTATATTCCTCCTCACTTATCCTATCTTCTGCCTCAGTTATTCTACTGTTGGTTCCCTCTAGAGTGCTTTTGATCTCTGTTATTGCATTATTCATTATTGACTGGCTCTTATTTATTTCTTCTAGGTCCCTGTTAAACATTTTTCGCATCTTCTCAATCCTTGTCTCCAGACTATTTATCTGTAACTCAATTTTGTTTTCAAGATTTTGGATCATTTTTACCCTCAGTATTCTGAATTCTTTTTCATGTAGACTCCCTATCTCCTCCTCTTTGGTTTGGTGGGCATTTATCATGGTCCTTTACTTGCTAAATATTTCTCTGCCTTTTCATCTTGTTTAGATTGTTGTGTTTGGGGTGGCCTTTCTGTATGTTGGTAGTTTGTGGTTATTTATTGTGGAAATTGCTCCCTCTGAGTGGTGTTGGACGAGTGGCTTGTCAAAGTTTCCCTTGTATTGGTCTTCTGGTGGGTGGAGCTGGTCTCTTCTGTCTCGAGTGCAATGAAGTGTCCAGTAGTGAGTTTTGAGCTTTCTATGGGTTTCATATGACTTTTAGCCGCCTGTATTTTAATGCTCACGGTTATGTTTTGGCATTGTGGAAGAATTAGTTTGGTATGTCTTGCTCTGAAACTTGTTGCCTCTTGGGTGGAGCTTGGTTTCAGTGTAGGTAAGGAGCCTTTTGGATGAGCTCTTGTCAATTAATGTTCCCTGGAGTCAGGAGTTTTCTGAGTTCTCAAATTTTGGATTTAAGCCTCCTGCCTCTGGCTTTCAGTCTTATTCTTACAGTAACCTCAAAACTTCTACATCCATACAGCATTGATGATAAAACATCTAGATTAATGGTGAAAAAAGATTCTGTACAGCAACAGACACCCAGAGGGGTTCACAGAGTTACATGGAGAAGAAAATAAGGAGGAGGGAGATAGAGGTGACTAGGAGGGGAAGAGGGGGAATCAAAAGGAAAGAGAGCAATCTAGCCAGTAATCAGTTCCCTGTGTTCTCTCCACAGTCTTGAACACTCAGAGAAGTTCACAGATTTACATAGAGAAGAGAAGAGGGAGGAAGGAGATAGAGGTGAACAGGAGGAGAAGAGGGGGAGTCAAAAGGAGAGAGAGAGATCTAGCCAGTAATCAGTTCCCTAAGTGTTCTCCAGAGCTCAGAACATCCAAAAAGATTCACAGAGTTTGGTATAGAAGGGAATGGGGAGGGAAGAGATAGAGGTGACCTGGGGGAGAAAAAGGAGAGTCAGAAGGGCGAGAGAGAGCAATAAAGCCAGTAATAACACTCCTAAATAAAAATGGGTACTGAAGATTGGATTCATAAAGGTACAAAATTAATAACAAAAACCAAAAATCAAAAAATTAAAAATCTATAGTAGAGATTAGACTCTCAAAAATACAAGATTTAAAAAAAAGAAAGTCACAAAAATTATAAAATATATATATATGAAATTTGCTTTATAAATAGGATGTTTTTGGAAGGCAATATTATGTTATGAAAATGAAAATTAAAAGAGTAGTAAAGAACTTAAAAATTTTAAAAATAATTAAAAATTAAAAAATAATAACAGTAAGATGTGTCTAGGAATTTTTCTGGAGTTGTTGAAGGCAGTGTGGGGTCAGTTCAGTTTCAAATAGTTCCTTGTTCCAGCTTATATTTCTTCTCAAGGTCTATAGGCCCCTTCCAATGTAGTCAATGATAACTACAGGGTTTTAATCTGTTGCACCTGTCACTTCCAGAGCAGTTCCTTCTTCTTTGTTTATTTTGGCTTCCTCTGTTTGCAAGTCTCTTCAGTGTCTAATTTCTGCCCTGACACAAGGGGGTGTAGGAGGTCACTTATTTAGGCTCACTTGTTCAGTTGTGCTGTGGGGAGGGAGGAACACTGCAAAAAATATCGCTGGCACGTGTGGGTAGTGCTTGCAATGTCTGGGCCACACTGGGTTTGCCCCCATTCATGGCTTGTGTGCTTTCCCATTCTACACTGCTCAGGCTCTAGGTTCCTCTGCAGGGGAAATGTCTAAAGTGGGCCCTGGGTTGCACGCTGTTCCCTGGTCTAAGCCATTCAGGTTCCTTTTCTCGGGTACTCCACAAAGGCACAAACTCGGTTGGGCCTGCATTTTGTGCCCTTCCCATGTCTGAGGAGCTCATGTGACCACGTTCTTGGCAAGCATTCTTCCAGGTGTGTGGTGCATCTTATCACCTCCCCGGTCCCAGTCCCTCGGTTTTCTGGGTGCAGTGCGAGAGTGCCGTCTCAGATGTGCCATGTGTCTCCTCTGCAGACCTGATCTCTGACTATGACCCTCCTGGTGGATGTCAACCATCCTGAATCCCAGGAAAACTTGGTTAGTAACTGGGAGCCTGCTCACAGTTTGGTGGAGGATGCCGTCTCTAGGGCCAAGATGACCCATCATCTTCTGGCTCTTCCACAGCCAGCTAGCTCTCCTTTGATATTTGCTCAGTCCTTTGTTCTGTGAGCAGGCTAGGCTGTGCCTCAGAGCTTTTTGCAGGAAGGTTTTCTCTCTCTTTTTCTCTCTCTGGTTATTTCACAGTTTTGATTACTATCTCACTTTAGCTACCTCAGATTGTCCTCAGGGCATTCAGGCCCAGTCTGCACCCTAAGCTTGCAGCTCGAATCTCCTTGTTCTGCCCCTGCTCTCTGCTGGTGGACACAAGTATCCTGGCTACCTCTCCACTGGGAGTGGCGTCTAGGTGTGTAGTCTGTGGGTTTTTTTTTTTTTTTCCCTCTCGTTTATCTTGCCCTCTGAGATTCCAGAACTCCTCACAGACCTGCTTGTGAGAGGGTTTCCTGGTGTTTGGAAACTTTTCCTCCTTCACGACTCCCTCCCCAGGATGGGTCTCCATACCTAACTCTTTTGTCTCTCTTTTTGTCTTTTGTATTTTGTCCTACCTCCTTTCAAGGAGAATGAGCTGCCTTTCTGGTTGCCTGGTGTCCTCTGCCAGCATTCACAAGTTGTTTTGATGTATTTGCTCAGCATTCAAATGATCTTTCAAGAATTTGTGGGGGAGAAAGTGGTCTCCCCATCCTATTCCTCCACCATCTTAGGACCACCCCCTCCCATTTTCTTATTGATGATGATTAGTCTCTTAAGCATACATAGTACCATATAAATTTAAAAAAAATTTGGTGACTATTAAGATATTAAATCCTTTGAGGTAGACAGAGTGGAGTATTTATCTTAACATTTTTGCTGATAATGCGACTGAGTCATAGACTATGAAATTGTATGCTTGAATATGGAGGGCTTCCCAGGTGGTGCTGTTGGTAAAGAACCAGCCTGCCAATGCAAGAAAGAGATGGGGGTTTGATCCCTGGGTTGGAAAGATACCCTGGAGAAGGGCTTGTCAACCCATTCCAGTATTCTTGCCTGGAGAACCCCATGGACAGAGGAGCCAGATGGTCTGCAGTCCATAGGGTTGCAAAGAGTTGAGCATGGCTGAAGTGACTTAGCATGCATACAAGTGTATGGAATTAGCAGTAGAATCAGAATAGAAATATAACTTTTCTGAGTCCATATTTAGTGCTTTTACAATGACAGAAAGGTGAAAGCTGCTATATTGAATACTGAGTGAATGCATTTAGATGTAGGCACACAAAGATGTTATATAACTATTTCTATGACTGTGAGCCTATTTTATTTTCTTTTCTGTACATGACTTTCCTTACCTTTAAAAAGAAGGCAACAATACTATTGGCCTAATAAGTGTGATGTAAGAATTAAATGACATTATGCATATAAATAACTTAGCATAGTATCTGATATAATAAATAGTCAATAATAGTCAGCCATTACTATTATTATTATTGTTTGGGAAATCTGACTTAAAATTATGTGGCCATGACATAAAGACAGTTGATACATCTGAAAAAAAAAAAAAGATTTCCATTTACAACTTGACTTGGGAAGTTTAAGAAACAGCAAAATGATTTATTAAAAAAATAATTGATTGTGAAATTATGGTCATAAAGCAATCCCATTTTTCTCAACCTAAGAAATTATAAAATAATGTTATATTTAGCTATAATATACTCAATACATCTTTCCAAAAATTCTCTGTTTGAATATGACATTATTTGATTTTTTTGTCATAGTATTTTAGAGAATGCATTTGATTCCTCATTTTCCCACTGTTGGGTATTTGCTGCCTGCCAGTTTCCAAATAGTCCTAAATACATCTCAATTGACCTTTTTCCACATTTGAGGCAAATCAAGGGTAGGCAGCATATGTAAATATTGAGCAGTCTATATCTGAAATAAGTGCCAAGAAGACCACAAACTAAGAAACAGTATATAGAATGTGAAAGATCCTGAGGGCAGAGGCTATGATCATAATAGAAAGAAAAAGTGAATCATCTAAACTGTGTTGAAAACATTACTAGCTTCACATCCATTTCTATAACCACATTTATATGCATAAGAAGTAGCCCAATCAGCAGAGTCATTGTCAAGTATGAAAAATTACAACATGTGTCTTGATCTAGTCTGCTGGCACATTCAGTACAGTGACATCTTTTGGGGAATATCGAAATTGTGGCTGCTGATCTGGAAATTAAATTGCTGGACTGGTATTCATTTATTCGTTCATTCACTCACTTTATGTAGCATAGAGCTGATTCACTTAGTTTCAAAATTACAAACTCCAAATTAGATAAATATTTATGTTATGCTGTAATTTTTAGCATTATGATTGCTATCATTTGTTGCTGTTCTGACAGGCTATGAAAGAGATATTGGATCTTTACTACATAGAAGTATAATAAATTAATGGAAACTACTGTGCTAGAGAAGTAATAGTCCATATGTTTGTGAATGCTGATAGGATGCCTGGTTGCCACCCAGGAATGTTAGGACTAAACAAATTTTTCACCCAAAATGCATTTCATCTTTTACTCTATAGTCCTAATGAGCCAAGGGACTGAAATATTCAGGACCAAATGCTTACCTGTGAAAAAGCAATATATTGCAAAAATATGGGTGCTAAGGAGATCAGTTCTGGGTGTTCTTTGGAAGGACTGATGCTAAAGCTGAAACTCCAGTACTTTGGCCACCTCATGTGAAGAGTTGATTCATTGGAAAAGACTCTGATGTTGGGAGGGATTGTGGGCAGGAGGAGAAGGGGACAACAGAGGATGAGATGGCTAGATGGCATCACTGACTTGATGGATGTGAGTTTGAGTGAACTCCAGGAGTTGGTGATGGACAGGGAGGCCTGGCGTGCTGCAATTCATGGGGTTGCAAAGAGTCAGACATGACTGAGCGACTGAACTGAACTGAACTGAACTGAATATAATGATTACAGTGTTTGCTTAACCCTATAAATCAGAAACACATTGGTATGCAAAGCAGACTTCCTTTCTTGCTCTCAAATTACTTTTTGAGGACATACCAGGTCATTCCTACTGATAGGATGCTGATAGAATGTACTGTACTGAATTTACAAAACGCAAGAAAATACAATTGTTACTTGATTATATTAGAATATGTTCTCCATACCATTTAAATTTGGCCTCTGTGATAATGATTCTTTACAGCTATACTGAATAATGTAATAACTGCTTTCTTCTCACCCAAGTTTATGGGCTGTTTGTGATCCAAGTTTGTTTTATTCCCTGCCATCTCCCCTCCCTGCCAGTGGCTAACATTATATATCACCTTTAATAGTTGCTAAATATATGTTTGTTAAATGGAAATATGCATGTAAATAGGCAAAATTCAAAAAAAGAAGTGAAACTTGGTCACTTATTAACTTGATCATTTATTAGAACCCAGGCTTCCTTGAGTTAACATTTATACCCCTTAGTTTATAAAATAGAAAAAAAGAAATGTCTGATTTTAGTCCAAGAATTATTATTAAAAAAACAAATAGATCAATAATACTAAATTTATTTGAGATTATATTTATAAAATAATAGATAACACTTATTGAATAATTTGAATGTCCAATACTGTACTATACACACACACCATCTCATTTAATTTGTACAACTATGTGAGACGGGTACTGTTGTTATTCTAATGTTATAGATCAAGATATTATACCACTAGTATGGGGGATGGTAATGTGATTTTCCCAAGAAAAAAATCTGCCATATACATTTGCTATAAGATTTCAGGCAAGAAGTCCTGACCCTGGTGCTTACACTCTTTTTTTTTTTAATATAAATTTATTTATTTTAATTAGAGGTTATTTACTTTACAATATTGTATTGGTTTTGCAATACATCAACATGAATCCACCACAGGTATACACATGTTCCCCATCCTGAACCCCTCTCCCTCCTCCCTCCCCATACCATCCCCCTGGGTCATCTTAGTGCACCAGCCCCAAGCATCCAGTATCATGCATCGAACCTGGACTGGCGATTTGTTTCATATATGATATTATACATGTTTCAATGCCATTCTCCCAAATCATCCCACCCTCCTCCTCTCCCACAGAGTCGAAAAGACTGTTCTATACATCTGTCTCATTTGCTGTCTCACATACAGGGTTATTGTTACCATCTTTCTAAATTCCATATATATGTGTTAGTATACTGTATTGGTGGTTTTCTTTCTGGCTTACTTCACTCTGTATAATTGGCTCTGGTTTCATCCACCTCATTAGAACTGATTCAAATGTATTCTTTTTAATGGCTAAGGAATACTCCATTGTGTATATGTACCACAACTTTCTTATCCATTCGTCTGCTGATGGACATCTAGGTTGCTTCCATGTCCTGGCTATTATAAACAGTGCTGCGATGAACATTGGGGTATATGTGTCTCTTTCAATTCTGGTTTCCTCGATGTGTATGCCCAGCAGTGGAATTGCTGGGTCATAAGGCAGTTAATGCTTGCATTTTGGGGAAAAAAAAAAAAAAAAAAGGAACTTTTGAGTGTTAGGACATGATTAATCACTGTAAAGAATTTGGTAAATTTTAAAAGAAATGCCCTATCTCCCTGATAGCTCAGTTGATAAAGAATCTGCCTATGGTACAGGAGACCCTGGTTTGATTTCTGGGTTGGGAAGATCCTCTGGAGAAAGGATAGGCTACTCACTCCAGTATTCTGGCCTGGTGAATTCCATGGGTTGTATAGTCCATGGGGTTGCAAAGAGTCAGACATGATAGGCTACCCATTGTAGTATTTCCTTGTGGCTCAGCTGGTAAAGAATCTGGCTGCAATATGGGAGACCTGGGTTTGATCCCTGGGTTGGGAAGGTCCCCTGGAGAAGGGAAAGGCTACCCACTCCACTATTCTGGCCTGGAGAATTTCATGGGTTGTGTAGTCCATGGGGTCACAAAGATTTGGACACGACTGAACGACTTTCAGTTCAGTTTAGTCACTCAGTTGTGTCTGACTCTTTGCAACCCCATGGACTGCAGCCTGCCAGGCCTCCCTCTCCATCACCAACTCCCGCATACTCAAACTGATGTCCATTGAGTTGGTGATGCCATCCAACCATCTCATGCTCTGTCGTCCCCTTCTCCTCCCACCTTCAATATTTCCCAGCATCAGGGTCTTTTCAAATGAATCAGTTCTTCGCATCGGGTGGCCAGAGTATTGGAGTTTCAGCTTCAACATCAGTCCTTCCAATGAATATTCAGGACTGATTTCCTTTAGGATGGACTGGTTCAATTTCCTTGCTGTCCAAGGGGCTCTCAAGAGTCTTTTCCAACACCACAGTTCAAAAGCATTAATTCTTTGGTGCTCAGCTTTTTTTTTGGGGGGGGGGGGCTGGGGGGGGTTCCCTAGTGGCTCAGACGGTAAAGCGTCTGCCTGCAATGCGGGAGACTCAGGTTCGATTCCTGGCTCGGGAAGATCCCCTGGAGAAGGAAATGGCAATCCACTCCAGCACTCTTGCCTGGAAAATCCTATGGACAGAGGAGCCTGATAGACAACAGTCCATGGGCTCGCAAAGAGTCAGACATGACTGAGCGACTTCACTTTCAGCTTTTTTTTATAGTCCAACTCTCACATCCTTAAATGGCTGCTAGAAAAACCATAGCTTTGACTAGACAGATATTGGTCTGTAAAGTAATGTCTGCTTTTTTATAAGCTGTCTAGGTTGGTAATAGCTTTTTTTCCAAGGAGCAAGTGTCTTTTAGTTTCATGGCTGCAGTCACCATCTGTAGTGATTTTGAAGCCCCCCAAAATAAAGTCTGTCACTATTTCCCCATCTATTTGCCATAAAGTAATGGGACTGGATGCCATGATCTTCGTTTTCTGAATGTTGAACTTTAAGCCAAATTTTTCACTCTCCTCTTTCACTTTCATCAAGAAGCTCTTTAGTTCTTCTTCACTTTCTGCCATAGGGTGGTATCAACTTCATATCTGAGGTTATTAATATTTCTCTGGGCAATCTTGATTCCAGCTTGTGCTTCATTCAATCCAACATTACTCATGATGTAATATAATTTTTCATATACACACATACCCCATCTCCAGCCAGTACTTGCCCAGTTATTTCATTATGAACAAGTTGTTTGTTTCATTGCAGAGTAGTGCTATAAAGATATAGGATAATCTCACATACTGTCTTCCATCTTACTTCTCTGCCTTTTGTCTGTTTCTCTGTTTGCTTCTCCACTAGACAGATAAGGGTAGGAAAAGAAAAAAAATCCCTGGAGCAAGAATAAAATATCAGATTTAACTTTGCATTTTAATCACTTTTCCGCTCAATAACACAGATAATCTAGAATTTAATATAATCCCTCCGGGATGATAAACATAACTAAGGGGAAAACTTTTAAAGTTATTTAGAGCTCATGGTCTTTTTTGCAAACATCAAAAATTTCTTCCAAATCTTAAGTCCATTTTGGCAAATTTAATACATAATGTTACTGCTATTTTCATGCCTGTAACTTAAATTAGAAATGAGATATAATTTCAGAAAAATTTAGTAAGGTCAGATCACATTTCATAATTTTTTTTTGTATCTGAGAAATATGGGTAGATTAAAAAGTGAATCCTAAAGGGAAAGAATAACCTCAAGAAATGAAAGATGCAGTCGTTCATAAGTCTTAGCATATTGAAAGAATATTTCTATACATTTTTATTAAATTTAAAAAGGTCACGTTTTCATTTTACTAATATAAATGGTTTGCGAGGTTGTGTATTTTATTCCTAAGGGAAAAAGTGGATAAATTGTATCACAGAATAAGAAATAAAATATGGGTTAAAATAGTAGCAATTTAGATGGAATGTAATAGTATACATTATTTTTCAATTATTTTTGTAGCAGGTTTTTCCCTTGAATGACTCAATTAACGTGGGGGCAATTCATGTGCCGATTCACTGGCTATGCCTTTCATATGAAGTATTTGCAAAATTTTTGTATCAGATGGATTCAACCTAAGGTGGTCAGTGTTCAGTGGTTGTCTTGCTGAGCTGATCATCTTGCATCTGAAGCATCTGTAACACCTCCTTTTCAAACTGTGGATAACGGACGGGGGCTAGAAGCCTCTGGGCCATTGTTTGCCAGAACCTACTTATCTATTTTTTGCTGATATAAATCAATTGAACTGTGTCCTCTTTTATTTCCTTAATATTAGCACTGTGGAACTTGACCCTCTCCTCCCTTGACTTGATATTATCAACCTAACCTCACTCCTGAGGCCCCTTTATCTAGATATTGGATCATAGAGTGTAGGAAAATTTGGGCCACATGTCTGGGGATTAGAGAGGCTTTTGTTTTTAGTGAAAGAGTGAAAGTAATGAAAATTCTCCAACGCCCTAATCTAGTTGTTTTGCCTGATGCCCTTTTGACATACCAGAGAGAATATCTATTATATAAAATAAAGAGGTTAACTTGTAAATGCAAATATAAGAACATTCAGTGAAATGTGAATGAACACTTACTAAGTGAGTAGCAATTAAAGTAAACCCTCGGTTTCCTAAGATAGCATTTATAAATTCATTGGCCAGTGGGAATGTCTGTTATGCACTGGTAATAAATGGAAATACATTTTGTAAAGGTCACATTTTTGAATCGAAGTTTGTATTTATAACTCATTCTTGTTGTTTTCTTAATTGTTTCTATGATCCAATCTTGTCATTTGATATATATTTTGCTTTGTGTTGAGATGGTACTGCCTCAGTCATCTTTTAGAAGAAATGAAGCCTAAAGTGTGGCAGCAAACACACACCACCGCCACCACTGCCAAACACATACCCCACAGCTGCCTACAGTAAAATACATTATTGACATGATTTGGTATAGAGGGAAATAGGGTGTCACAGTATTTTCTTTTGTACCTTTTTTGGTTGATTTTAAAAATGTACTTTAAAATCTATTAGTAAAGGAAGCAAAAATACCATTCGCAGTGATTGGAATGGGTGGTAACTTGAGGATATAAGGTGGCTACCTGTTTTTCACATTACATATAACTTGGAAAGGAAAACACAGCAATGCATTCAGTTCAGTTATTTAGTTCAGTCACTCAGTCGTGTCCGACTCTTTGTGACCCCATGAATCGCAGCACACCAGGCCTCCCTGTCCATCACCAACTCCCAGAGTTCACTCAGACTCACGTCCATAGAGTCAGTGATGCTATCCAGCCATCTCATCCTCTGTCGTCCCATCTCCTCCTGCCCCCAATCCCTCCCAGCATCAGAGTCTTTTCCAATGAGTCACCTCTTCGCATGAGGTGGCCAAAGTACTGGAGCTTCAGCTTTAGCATCATTCCTTTCAAAGAAATCCCAGGGTTGATATCATTCAGAATGGACTGGTTGGATCTCCTTGCAGTCCAAGGGACTCTCAAGAGTCTTCTCCAACACCACAGTTCAAAAGCATCAATTCTTCAGCACTCAGCCTTCTTCACAGCCCAACTCTCACATCCATACATGACGACTGGAAAAACCATAACCTTGACTAGATGGACCTTTAGTCGGCAAAGTAATGTCTCTGCTTTTGAATATACTATCTAGGTTGCTCATAACTTTTCTTCCAAGGAGTAAGCGTCTTTTAATTGCATGGCTGCAATCACCATCTGCAGTGATTTTGGAGCCCCAAAAAATAAAGTCTGACACTGTATCCACTGTTTCTCCATCTATTTCCCATGGAGTGATGGGACCAGATGCCATGATCTTCATTTTCTGAATGTTGAGCTTTAAGCCAACATTTTCACTCTCCTCTTTTACTTTCATCAAGAGGCTTTTTACTTCCTCTTCACTTTCTGCCATAAGGGCGGTGTCACCTGCATGTCTGAGGTTATTGATATTTCTCCCAGCAATCTTGATTCTAGCTTGTGTTTCTTCCAGTCCAGTGTTTCTCATGATGTACTCTGCATATAAGTTCAATAAGCAAGGTGACAATATACAGCCCTGATGCACTCCTTTTCCCATTTGGAATCAATCTCTTGTTCCATGTCCAGTTCTAACTGCTCCTTCCTGGCCTGCATACAGATTTCTCCACAGACAGGACAGCTGGTCTGGTATTCCCATCTCTTTCAGAATTTTCCACAGTTTATTGTGATACACATAGTCAAAGGCTTTGGCATAGTCAATAAAGCAAAAATAGATGTTTTTCTGGAACTCTCTTGCTTTTTCCATGATCCAGTGGATGTTGGCAATTTGATCTCTGGTTCCTCTGCCTTTTCTAAAACCAGCTTGAACATCAGGAAGTTCACAGTTCACGTATTGCTGAAGCCTAGATTGGAGACTTTTGAGGAATACTTTACTAGCATGTCAGATGAGTGCAATTGTGCGGTAGTTTGAGCATTCTTTGGCATTTCCTTTCTTTGGGGTTGGAATGAAAACTGACCTTTTCCAGTCCTGTGGCCACTGTTGAGTTTTCCACATTTGCTGGCATATTGAGTGCAGCACTTTCACAGCATCATCCTTCAGGATTTGAAATAGCTCTACTGGAATTCCATCACCTCCACTAGCTTTGTTCGTAGTGATGCTTTGTAAGGCATACTTGACTTCAAATTCCAGGATGTCTGGCTCTAGATGAGTGATCACACCATCGTGATTATCCGGGTCATGAAGATCCTTTTGGTACAGTTCTTCTGTGTATTCTTGAAATCTCTTCTTAATATCTTCTGCTTCTGTTAGGTCCATACCATTTCTGTCCTTTATCGAGCCCATCTTTGCATGAAATGTTCCCTTGGTATCTCTAATTTTCTTGAAGAGATCTCTAGTCTTTCCCATTCTGTTGTTTTCCTCTATTTCTTTGCATTGATCATTGAAGAAGGCTTTCTTTTCTCTTCTTGCTCTTCTTTGGAACTCTGCATTCAGATGCTTGTATGTTTCCTTTTCTCCTTGGCTTTTCACTTCTCTTCTTTTCACAGCTATTTGTAAGGCTTCCCCAGACAGCCATTTTCCTTTTTTGCATTTCTTTTCCATGGGGTTGGTCTTGATCCCTGTCTCCTGTACAATGTCACGAACCTCATTCCATAGTTCATCAGGCACTCTATCTATCAGATCTAGGCCCTGAAATCTATTTCTCACTTCCACTGTATAATCATAAGGGATTTGATTTAGGTCATACCTTAATGGTCTAACAGTTTTCCTGCTTTCTTCAATTTCAGTCTGAATTTGGTAATAAGGAGTTCATGATCTGAGCCACAGTTAGCTCCCGGTCTTGTTTTTGTTGACTGTATAGAGCTTCTCCATCTTTGGCTGCAAAGAATATAATCAATCTGATTTTAGTGTTGACCATCTGGTGATGTCCATGTGTAGAGTCTTCTCTTGTGTTGTTGGAAGAGGGTGTTTGCTATGACCAGTGCAGCAAAACTCTATTAGTCTTTGCCCTGCTTCATTCCGCATTCCAAGGCCAAATTTGCCTGTTACTCCAGGTGTTTCTTGCCTTCCTTCTTTTGCATTCCAGGCCCCTATAATGAAAAGGACATCTTTTTTTGGGTGTTAGTTCTAAAAGGTCTTGTAAGTCTTCATAGAACCGTTCAACTTCAGTTTCTTCAGCGTTACTGATTGGGGCATAGACTTGGATTACTGTGATATTGAGTGGTTTGCCTTGGAAACGAATAGAGATCGTTCTGTCATTTTTGAGATTGCATGCAAGTACTGCATTTTGGACTCTTTTGTTGCCCATGATGGCTACTCCATTTCTTCTGAGGGATTCCTGCCCGCAGTAGTAGATACAATGCATTAGGAAGAGTTAATTCCCACTATTATTAACTCAGTTGTTCTCTACATATATGCAAAAAGCTGTTCTTTTTACTCCCTGCAAACAGTGCTCATTGAAGTACTATTGACTTGGCCCTAGGAATCACTGAGCAGGTGACTTGATTACCTGAAGAATTAGGCTAACTACTGCTACAAATAACTAGTGTACATAAAACAGTAATCATTGCTTTCTAGTCTATTATGAGATTAACTTCATAGGAATCGCTTTTTTCTCCTGTGAGTTGGTGCATAAATGATATGCTTTACCCTCTAATAAATCTAACAGCAGAATGGCTATGACATGATGTTCATAGCCCTTGTTCCCATGACAGACTATTTTTGATTGCTACAGGAGTTTGAAGCAGCTTGAAACCATTATAATTTAAAGACATCACTGAAATATTACAGCATACCTGCCTCATACAGAATATTTCTGATTCTGAATTATGTTGACAGCTTTTTGCCACATGATCTCCAACATCACTCAGTAACTAATGTAGGAAACTGATTACAAATCGTCAATTGAGTTGAAAAAAATTTTACACCAAGGTATAATAGAAGATTGATGCCTTTGCCCCTTGAGGATTTCTAGCATTGTTGTTAAATTTCACCAAGGAGATTTTCCGTCAGTACTTTGTATCTAACTACATTAAAACTTCCTTCCCTTCTTATGAGTTACATTAGGAAGGCATGATATTGTATGTGAAGCTTCTTACATAGGTAATTCTAAGTACATTCTTTCTGTAGCTGAACGATTTTATTTTTTCAGTGAATCAGTAACTTGTTTCATGTTGTTATTTTTCCTTTTTACCTCAATATATAAAGTTTCTCTTCCTGATGACACAAATCCAATCTGTATCATTTCTTATCTTGTGAAAGTGGCTTAAGTGATTAGTAGAAAATGTGATCTGAGAATGCTTTTTCAAGGTTGTGGGACCTTGAAGCTTTCAGCTTTTGCAGGCCTGATTCCAAGTACTTCTTGATTCCATCTCAATTTTATTTTAGGAGGAGATCTATGGGTTAAAATAAAGATGGTTCATTTTCCTGGGATATTCTTGGTCTGTGATTGTTCTGATTCCCTGTCTTCTTTTGTGTTTTATTACTCTTAAATTTGCAAAAAAAAAAAAAAAAAAAAAAGGAGGGGCCTTTATTTGAAAGATAAATTACAGTTATTAAGCCAGCTAATCTTTATATAAATAAATTTATCTTAGTGCCTTTTGAAGTTTAACATGGATAGAAGTAAATTCTAATGTTGTTTATTGTTCCTCTCACTTCCATAGCCAATACCTATCAATTAACACTTTTCTGACTGGAAGAAAAAAAGAGGCATATTATGCATAGCAGCCACCTCATTTTAGATACTCATATGGAGACAATTGGAATGCTAAAAGGGGTCTTAAACATTTTTGTACCCACCACTGATTCTCACCCTTTCCAGTGGCTAAACTAGCTGTAATGTAGCACTTTAAGTACTCCAAGTTTCCTCTTGATCATCACACTGTGAAGTGCTAAGACATAAATAATGATATGTTTCTATTCATTGTATTAGGCATTTGGCATTATTGCAAAACACCCCAGGCAGCACAACTAATGAGGAAGCTAAAGATGGGTCTATTCTTAGGAAAAATAAAATGCAAAGAAGGTATGAATTTCTTTAATCAGAAATTTTGAACATTTAAAAATTTAAAGATAAACAATACAATCCATGCTATGCAAATGCATGGTATGCTTGACTATAGCTACATATGAAGTAAAATGTGCTATAATTTGGTTTAAAATGTCTTTATTAAATTTATAGCAGGATTTGTTACACAAAATGTAAAGTTATTGTGAATCTAATCTAATCCAATGATTGTTAATTCCCCCCCACCAACTTAAAAAAAAAAAAAAGGACTTTCCTGTATTCTATATTTAGTGTATAGTAGCAGCTTGACAGCATTGAAAGTCCCATAGGAATACAAAAGTGTTCCTAACATAATGTTTATTGTTACTAATGTAGTGTATTGTAATAACTAAATATACATCAGATAATATACTGTGTAGTATATAATCAAGATCCAAGCAGCAGACACATTTAGGGGACAGAGTTTATTTCAAAGAAAGAAAAAAAAATGTACATGGCAATGATAGATAAGTAAGTGAGTTTAGATGTTTAGTAGATAGGTAAAAAAGTAAGTAGTTAGATAAGTTTAGATGTCAAATATACTGGATATAACTTATTTCATCCAGTTGGTTGTAAGTCTAAATGCAATGAACAGTTGATTCTTATTTCCAGATTGCTTAGATCTTCTTGGTAGCAAATAGCCTTTCTTGACCATCAGTTGAAAAACACTCTTTAACTGTATATATCAAGTTATAAGGGTTTCCTTAGTGGCTCAAATGGTAAAGAGTCTGCCTGCAATGCTGGAGACCTAGATCAATCCCTGGGTTGGGAGGATTCCCTGGAAAAAGGAATGGCTACCCACTCCAATAGAATTGCCTGGAGCATTCCATGGACAAAGGAGCCTTGCAGGCTACAGTCCATGGACAGAAGATCCTGGCAAGCTATAGTCCATGGGGGTCACAAACAGTCTGTGATGGCTGAGTGATTTTCACTCACTCACCAAGTATAAATCATTCATGGACAACAACAGGAAGAAGAAACAACATGCCTGATTACTGAGGTCAGAGCACCATATTCAGTAACTATTAAGGACAAATTTTTTGTTTGCCAGTGTGCTTTAAAACAGGTTTTTTTTGTGTCTCTGTGTGTATGTGTGTGTGTGTGTGTGTATGTGCATGTGCATAATAATATTTGATTTCCCTAATGCAGCTAATTTAGAAACATTTGATAACTGATATATTTATTATATAAAGGTTTTACAGACCTTAATGAGAAGGTAATACAATTGATTTTATGCTTTAGTTGTGTTTGTTATTGTTTTCATAACTATCAAAAGGAAAGGTGTAATCATATCATCCAGAAAAGCCTGTATAACATAATAATAATAATAATATATTATACAAAGTATAAAATATTTTCTTATTGGAAATGTATGTTTTGCTTTACTGTCAGTTCATTTTATTATTAATATTTTTTCCATGTACATATACAAAATGAAACACTGTATTAAATGAAGAGTTCTACTTCTGAACAGATTTTTTTACAGGGGCATTATTACCCTCTATTAATATGTCTTTATGATAGAAATGAGGGCATATGTTATTTTACTCATAAATTATAAGTTGGAATGGAGCTGGACAAGAGAAAGTAGTTATCCTAGCTTCTATTGTTACTTAGAGAGTATCATGATATTTCTTTTCTTCTGACTCTGTTATGGCAGCATGATGCTATAGAATGAGACCGGATTGGGTCCGAGCTAAAAAAAGCAAGAGAGTTCCAGAAAAACATCTATTTCTGCTTTATTGACTATGCTAAAGCCTTTGACTGTGTGGATCACAATAAACTGTGGAAAATTCTGAAAGAGATGGGAATACCAGACCACCTGACTTGCCTCTTGAGAAATCTGTATGCAGGTCAGGAAGCAACAGTTAGAACTGGACATGGAACAACAGACTGGTTCCAAATAGGAAAAGGAGTACGTCAAGGCTGTATATTGTCACCCTGCTTATTGAACTTATACAGAGTACATCATGAGAAATGCTGGACTGGAAGAAACACAAGCTGGAATCAAGATTGCCAGGAGAAATATCAATAACCTCAGATATGCAGATGATACCACCCTTATGGCAGAAAGTGAAGAGGAACTAAAAAGCCTCTTGATGAAAGTGAAAGAGGAGAGTGAAAAATTTGGCTTAAAGCTCAACATTCAGAAAACGAAGATCATGGCATCCGGTCCCATCACTTCATGGGAAATAGATGGGGAAACAGTGGAAACAGTGTCAGACTTTATTTTTTTGGGCTCCAAAATCACTGCAGATGGTGATTGCAGCCATGAAATTAAAAGACGCTTACTCCTTGGAAGAAAAGCTATGACCAACCTAGATAGCATATTCAAAAGCAGAGACATTACTTTGCCAACTAAGGTCCGTCTAGTCAAGGCTATAGTTTTTCCTGTGGTCATGTATGGATGTGAGAGTTGGACTGTGAAGAAGACTGAGCGCCAAAGAATTGATGCCTTTGAACTGTGGTGTTGGAGAAGAGTCTTCAGAGTCCTTTGGACTGCAAGGAGATCCAACCAGTCCATTCTGAAGGAGATCAGCCCTGAGATTTCTTTGGAAGGAATGATGCTAAATCTGAAGCTCCAGTACTTTGGCCACCTCATGTGAAGAGTTGACTCATTGGAGAAGACTCTGATGCTGGGAGGGATTGGGGGCAGGAGGAAAAGGGGACAACAGAGGATGAGATGGCTGGATGGCATCACTGACTTGATGGATGTGAGTCTGAGTGAACTCCGGGAGTTGGTGATGGACAGGGAGTCCTGGCATGCTGCGATTCATGGGGTCGCAAAGAGTCGGACATGACTGAGCGACTGAACTGAACTGAACAACCAATTAAGTGTCATTTCTGGTAAGTCATATTTATCTTCTCCAAGGAATATTTTTCTCATCTGTAAGATGTACATTATCACCCTTGCCGTGTTTAAGTTATTATGTGGTACAAATGAATGGTGTTTGAAAATACATTGAATGATACTAAATAACTTTATTCAGTACTATTCTTTGATTTTTTTTTTACTCTTGTCAATATTTTAATATGAATGTATGCTATATTACAGAATTAAGACATAGATACTTTGTAATGTGAAAGAAAATATATTGGTTTTGTGGCTGTCATACACTAACTCATGAGTTGAATGATTTTTTTTCCCTGACCTATAAAATACATTTCATTACCAGCAAAAACATATCACTCATCCAATGTTTATAACCCAGATTGCTAATAGCATATGGAATAAATCTTCTACACACCTGCCATGTAACAGGTTCCTCATGCCATAGCATAATACTTAAGTAATACCAAAGCATACTTCTAATGACTTCAAACCTATCCAAAATCACATGCATCCTGAAAACATTTTGTTATTTGTAGTTTTGTGGATTTTCTATATTAAATGTAAAAGAGATGAGTTTTATAGAAAGATATTCCTTTCCATATATGAGAAATATATTTTGAAGCTCACTCATGTCCATCAGCAGATGAATGGATAAGAAAGCTCTGGTACATATACACAATGGAGTATTACTCAGCCATTAAAAAGAATACATTTGAATCAGTTCTAATGAGGTGGATGAAACTGGAGCCGATTGTACAGAGTGAAGTAAGCCAGAAAGAAAAACACCAATACAGCATACTAACACATATATATGGAATTTAGAAAGATGGTAACGACAACCCTGTATGCGAGACAGCAAAAGAGCCACAGATGTATAGAACAGTCTTTTGGACTCTGTGGGAGAGGGAGAGGGTGGGATGATTTGGGAGAATGGCATTGAAACATGTATAATATCATATATGAAATGAATCACCAGTGTAGGTTCAATGCAGGGTGCAGGATGCTTGGGGCTGGTGCACTGGGATGATCCAAAGGCATGGTGTGTGTGGGAGGGGGAGGGGGGAGGGGTGTTCACTATTGGGAACACGTGTATATCTGTGGCGGATTCATGTTGATGTGTGGCAAAACCAATACAATATTGTAAAGGTAAATAATAATAATAAATTAAAAAGGGAGGAAAAAGAGAGTTAATGTTTTCAATATTTATAAGAGCAAATCATTCTGGAAACCATAAATGCTATAAATGCTATCAGTTGGGCAGTCAGCCACCATTTGGAAAATGTCTTCTTCATGTTTCTATCATGGTATAATTTAGTCCAGTAGAAATTAAAGCATAATTTATATCATTGAGAAGAAAAATGCTAATTGAAACCATGTAATAAAAATACAATTTAGCTGAACTATTAGTTTTTTGTTTTTTTTTTTTCTATTTGAAGCCTATTATTTTTGAAATTACTTCAGTATTAAAAAGGCTTATAATTGTGCTGGGTGTCAGCACATCATGTCTTCAAACACATTTTTAATTCTCATTTTCCTTTGATTAAATAATAAAAACTTTATGAATTAGAAGCTGTAATTAATTGAATAAACTCCAATTGAATCTTTTTTTATTCTTATGTTTTTGTATGCATTTTCAAAAGTGCATTGTAGACTTTTCAGAACTAGTGACAGTGGCTAACCTGTTCATCCCACCCAAATTTAATGCAGTACAAGGGAAAATAGTGCCGATGTGTGAAGCACCATTTATTTTCAGTTTTTAAACCCAATGTGTTTACTAAGTTAATATACACTTTAACTTCAGAATCTACAATATCTAAATTAGATTTGATCAGCATAATTTCCCAACCAATACAGAAACTATGATTTGTGTAATAGTTATTTCAACCCACAGGCTCTCGAAATACCTTAAGTGATAATGAGTAAAAGTAAGTCATCCAATTTAAAGGCATATCTTCTCTATGCTAATGATGCTTGTATTTATTTTGATAATAGAACTTTTATAGAATCCTAAAAAGCTAGAGTTTGCAATCACTCATGTAGTACACAGTGCCAAACTCCAACACTGGAGAATGAGAGTGATGGAAGTTTACAATAGGGAAAATTCTTCTCTTTTTCACACGGGTAAGTCACTCAATAGAAGCAGGGAGATGATACTAATTCATAGCCTAAAAGAAAATTGTTGGGCACTCTATAGTCAGAATAAGCAATTCTTTTTAATTTAAAAAGTATGTTAGCATAATCATTCTCTTAGTCAGTTTGGGCTATAAAAAGTACCCATAGATTGGGTGGCTTAGACAACAAGTATTTAAATCTCGTAGTTCTCGGATGTCTAAGATCAAGGTGCTAAGAGTTTCAGTTCTTAGTGAGGGCTGCGTTTATGCTTTATAGACAACTGCCTTTTCATTGTATCGTCACATGGCCAACGGAGGTGGAGAGAGAAATAAAGAGAGAGAGAGTGAAAAGGAGTGCTTTTTCTCTTGTTATAAAGATATTAATCCCATCATGGGGCTCCCCCCCCCATCCCATGACCTAATTAACTGCTGAAGGCCTCACATTCAACATTAGGGATTCAACATATGAATTTGGGGGGACACAAACATTCAGTCCATAGCAATAAAGTAACAACAATAGAAATAGCTTCACAAGGGCTTACTATATGTCAGGAACTGTGCTGGGTGATTTCTATCCATTATCTCACTTAACTTTCACAAAAACTTATGAGATAGTCATCATTATCCTTGCTTTATAGTTGAAGAAACCAATTAAGAGAAGTCACAATGCTAGTGAATCAATGTTAAATCTATCTTAATTTTCCAAGATCCTTATCTTAACTACTGAGTCACATTACCTTTCTTAAGTTCTAAATCCCAGATGTAGTATCCGCCAGTCACTGTGGGATACTGGAATAGCAAAAAGAACAAGTACCTTTTTTTCCTGCTGTGCCTATAGTCCATTTTGAACTGGGACAAATTGCTTAATTAATTTCATTGTGTCTCATTTCTTCATCTATCTAATGGGAATGATATCTCTGTCTGTACGTCATTGGGAGAACAAAATTTGGTGAGAGACTAGCTGGCGCTATTGGTAAAGAATCCTCCTGCCAATGCAGGAGACGCGAGATGCGGGTTCAATCCCTGGTTCAGGAAGATCCCCTAGAGAAGGGCATGGCAACCCACTCCAGTATTCTTGCCTGGAAAATCCCATGGACAGAGGAGCCTGGCAGGCTATAATCCATAGGGTCTCAAAGAGTCAGACACCACTGAAGCAACTTAGCATACACACACATGAGTGGGCTCTGAAAAATACATTTATATCCAGAAGTCAGTGGCCTTGTAAATGAATTTAGAAACTAAGGCAAAACATCCCATTAACATGCTTCTCTTATTTTCCTCATTTTTCAATATTTAAGAGTGAGATGGTGTTTTATTATTTTATTGTTCATTGGGATGAGTACTATTATATTGCTGCCTGTCTGGAAGGTTGAGTTTTCAAGGATAAGGTGCATTTTTTTTTTTTTTTTGCCTGTAAGAATTGTTTTGGTTGTTCTTTTTTTCCTCTCAATTAATCTGTGACAATGAGATTGTCTGTTTCACTGTGAAGAGACAACACAACCTCATTTTATTGGAAACAACTTGGGGTGCTTTCCCAGTTACATGATTCTTATGAATGGTTCATAGCTTTAAAGAAGGGTCAGAAAGGTTTCAACAATGAAGAGCTCTTCTTTTTATCATTATAATGATAAATGGTATACCTAATCATATCAAGGTTTTCTGAAACCTCTTAACATAAATGACATACATTTCATATTTGAGCCACCTGCATAATGTTATTTAAAATTATGTATACATATAACACATATACATTAATAGCAAATTAATGGAAAACATGGAAAGTTCTTATTAGTTTGGAATGAAAATATATATATATATAAATCTCTTATTTCCTAATTAAACTTTTTCAGAGCAGTAACATTTTTTTATGACATATAACTTTCAAACAAACAAAAATCAGAACAAATGATTTTATAATTTTAATCAAAAGATTAAACTTTAAATCTTATAATTTTAATCCAAAGAGAACCATTAAGATGGTTTTCTAAAATTAATCCTAAATTTGAATGGTAACCCAGGAGGTTTGTGTTTGAATGAATTTAATTGATATGCAGCTATAAAAGGGCACACAGTTTCCCAGGCACTCCTTTTATAAGTAATTATTCTTAACAACTACAGAATTTCTTTCTTTCTTTTTTTTTTCAACTACAGAATTTCTTGGTCATGTCTGTATTGTATTATTAAGGCATTTTTATCACCTTAATTTCCTCATTCAAAATCCAACATGTATTGGGAAGTAAGTAGATGAAAATAATTCAATAACAAAAATATGATTATATTCCCATTTCTTTAAATATTCAAAGATATAAATGATAAATAGCCAATATTAACTTGACAGGCATATGAAGAGGATTTGGACATGATGAGTATATTTCATTGTGCAAGGTTTTAGACTGATCTGGGTTTCTTAAAAGAGTAAAGGAAATTTACTTTTCTTTTATGGGGAATTTATCTTCTTTTATGAAATAGAATAGTACAATATCTGATATGGATATACAGAAGATACTAGAAATTAAATTTATGTAGAGGAGTAGATGGTTTTTATGGAGTCAGATGTGCTGACCTAATTTTAAGGAAATTTTATTTTTTAATTATTTTTTAAAATTTAAATGTATTTATTTTAATTGGAAGCTAATTACTTTACACTATTGAATTGGTTTTACCATACATTGACAAGAATCCGCCAAGGGTGTATATGTGTTCCCCATCCTAACCCCCCTCCCACCTCCCTTCACATGCCATCCCTGTGGGTCATCCAATATACCAGCCCCGAGAACCTTCTATCATGCATCGAATCTGGACAGGCAATTTGTTGCACATATGATACTTTACATGTTTCAATGCCATTCTCCCATATCATCAAACCCTTGCCCTCTCCCACAGAGTCCAAAAGACTGTTCTATACATTGGTGTCTCTTTTGCTGTCTCGCATACAGGGTTATCATTGCCATCTTTCTGAATTCCATATATATGCATTAGTATACTGTATTGTTGTTTTTCTTTCTGGTTTACTTCACTCTGTATAATAGGCTCAGTTTCATGCAACTCATTAGAACTGATTCAAATGTATTCTTTCTAATGTCTGAGTAATATTCCACTGTGTATCTGTACCACAGATTTCTTATCCTTTCGTCTGCTGATGGACATCTAGGTGGCTTCCATGTCCTGGCTATTATAAACAGTACTGCGATGAATATTTGGGTACACGTGTCTCTTTCAATTCTGGTTTCCTCGGTGTGAATTCCGAGTAGTGGGATTGCGGGGTCATATGGCAGTTCTATTTCCAGTTTTTTAAGGAATCTCCACACTGTTCTCCATAGTGGCTGTACTAGTTTGCATTCCCACCAACCGTGTAAGAGGGTTCCCTTTTCTTCACACCCTCTCCAGCATTTATTGCTTGTAGACTTTTGGATAGCAGCCAATCTGACTGGCGTGAAATGGCACCCTATTGTGGTTTGATTTGCATTTCTCTGATAATGAGGGATGTTGAGCATCTTTTCGTGTGTTTGTTAGCCACCAGTATGTCTTCTTTGGAGAAATGTCTGTTTAGTCCTTTGTCCCATTTTTTGATTGGGTCGTTTATTTTTCTGGAATTGAGCTGCAGGAGTTGCTTGTATATTTTTGGGATTAATTCTTTGTCTATTGCTTCATTTGCTATTATTTTCTCCAATTCTAAAGGCTGTCTACTTACCTTGTTTATAGTTTCCTTTGTTGTGCAGAAGCTTTTAATTTTAATTAGGTCCCATTTGTTCATTTTTGCTTTTATTTCCAGTATTCTGGGAAGTGGGTCATAGAGGATCCTGCTGTGATTTATGTTGGAGAGTGTTTTGCCTATGTTCTCCTCTAGGAGTTTTATAGTTTCTGGTCTTAAGTTCAGATCTTTAAACCATTTTGAGTTTATTTTTGTGTATGCTGTTAGAAAGTGTTCTAGTTTCATTCTTTTAGAAGTGGTTGACCAGTTTTCCCAGCATCACTTGTTAAAGAGATGGGGTTTCCTCAATTGTATATTCTTACGTCCTTTGTCAAAGATAAGGTGTCCATAGGTGTGTGGATTTGTCTTTAGGCTTTCTATTTTGTTCCATTGATCTATATTTCTGTCTTTGTGCCAGTACCATACTGTCTTGATGACTGTGGCTTTGTAGTAGAGCCTGAAGTCAGGCAGGTTGATTGCTCCAGTCCCATTCTTCATTCTCAAGATTGCTTTGGCTATTTGAGGCTTTTTGTATTTCCATAAAAATTATATTATTTGTTCTAATTCTATGAAAAATACCGGTGGTAGCTTTTCAGGGATTGCATTGAATCTCTAGATTGCTTTGGATAGTATACCCGCTATCAGTATATTGATTCTTCCAATCCATGGACAAGGTATATTTCTCCATCTATTTGTGTCCTTTTGATTTCTTTCACCAGTGTTTTATAGTTTTCTATATATAGGTTTTTTGTTTCTTTAGGTACATATATTCCTAAGTATTTTACTCTTTTCGTTGCAATGGTGAATGGAATTGTTTCCTTAATTTCTCTTTCTGTTTTCTCATTGTTAGTATATAGGAATGCAAGACTTTTCTGTGTTTTGATTTATATCCTGCATCTTTACTACATTCATTGATTAGCTCTAGTAATTCTCTGGTGGAGTCTTTATGGTTTTGTATGTAGAGGATCATGTCATCTGCAAACATTGATAATTTTACTTCTTCTTTTCCAATTTGAATTCCTTTAATTTCTTTCTCTGCTCTGATTGCTGTGGCCAAAACTTCCAAAACTGTGTTGAATAATCGTGGTGAATTGGCACCCTTGTCTTGTTCCTGACTTTAGGGGAAATGCTTTCAGTTTTTAACCATTAAGGATAATGTTTGCTGTGGGTTTGTCATATATAGCTTTTACTATATTGTGGCATGTTATTCCTATTCCTGTTTTCTGAAGGTTTTTTTTTTTTTTTATCATAAATGAATGTTGAATTTTGTCAAAAGTTTTCTCTGCATCTATTGAGATAATGATATGGTTTTTATTTTTCAATTTGTTAATATGGTATATTACATTGATTGATTTGTGGATATTGAAGAATCGTTGCATCCCTGGGATAAAGCCCACTTAGTCATAATGTATAATCTTTTTAATATGTTATTGGATTCTGTTTGCTAGAATTTTGTTAAGGATTTTTGCATCTATGTTCCTCAGTGATATTAGCCTGTATTTTTCTTTTTTTGTGGCATCTTTGCCTGGTTTGGGTATTAGGGTGATGGTGGCCTAATAGAATGAGTTTGGAAGTTTAGGTTCCTCTGCAGTTTTATGGAAGAGGTTGAGTAGAATAGGTGTTAGCTCTTCTCTAATTTTTTGGTAGATTTCAGCTGTGAAGCAGTCTGGTCCTGGGCTTTTGTTTAATTGAAGATTTCTGATTACAGTTTCAATTTTCGTGCTTGTGATGGGTCTGTTAAGATTTTCTAGTTCTTCCTGGTTCAGTTCTGGAAAGTTGTACTTTTCGAAGAATTTGTCCATTTCTTGCAAGTTGTCCATTTTATGGGCCTATAGTTGCTGAGACTGGAAAAGGTCAGTTTTCATTCCAATCCCAACGAAAGGCCATGCCAAAGAATGCTCAAACTCCCGCACAATGGCACTCATCTCACACGCGAGTAAAGTATTGCTCAAAATTCTCCAGGCCAGGCTTCAGCAATACGTGAGCCATGAACTTCCTGTTGTTCAAGCTGGTTTTAGAAAAGGCAGAGGAACAAGAGATCAAATTGCCAACATCCACTGGATCATGGAAAAAGCAAGAGGGTTCCAGAAAAACATCTATTTCTGCTTTATTGACTATGCTAAAGCCTTTGACTGTGTGGATCACAATAAACTATAGAAAATTCTGAAAGAGATGGGAATACCAGACCACCTGACCTGCCTCTTGAGAAATCTGTATGCAGGCCAGGAAGCAGTAGTTAGAACTGGACATGGAACAACAGACTGGTTCCAAATAGGAAAAGGAGTACGTCAAGGCTGTATATTGTCACACTGCTTATTGAACTTATATGCAGAGTACATCATGAGAAACACTGGACTGGAAGAAACACAAGCTGGAATCAAGATTGCCAGGAGAAATATCAATAACCTCAGATAAGCAGATGACACCAGCCTTATGGCAGAAAGTGAAGAGGAGCTTAAAAGCCTCTTGATGAAAGTGAAAGAGGAGAGTGAAAAAGGTGGCTTAAAGCTCAACATTCAGAAAACGAAGATCATGGCATCCGGTCCCATCACTTCATGGGAAATAGATGGGGAAACAGTGGAAACAGTGTCAGACTTTATTTTTTTGGGCTCAAAAGTCACTGCAGATTGTGATTGCAGCCATGCAATTAAAAGACGCTTACTCCTTGGAAGAAAAGTTATGACCAAGCTAGATAGCATATTGAAAAGCAGAGACATTACTTTTCTGACTAAGGTCCGTCTAGTCAAGGCTGTGGTTCTTCCTGTGGTCATGTATGGATGTGAGAATTGGACTGTGAAGAAGGCTGAGCACTGAAGAATTGGTGCTTTTTAACTGTGATGTTGGAGAAGACTCTAGAGAGTCCCTTGGACTGAAAGGAGATCCAACCAGTCCATTCTAAATGAGATCAACCCTGGGATTTCCTTGGAAGGAATGATGCTAAAGCTGAAACTCCAGTACTTTGGCCACCTCATGCGAAGAGTTGACTCATTGGAGAAGACTTTGATGATGGGAGGGATTGCAGGCAGGAGGAGAAGGGTACGAGAGAGGATGAGATAGCTGGATGGCATCACTGACCCGATGGACGTGACTCAGAGTGACCTCTGGGAGTTGGTGACGGACAGGGAGTCCTGGCGTGCTGAGATTCATGGGGTCGCAAAGAGTCGGACACGACTGAGCAACTGAACTGAACTGAACTGATAGTTGCTGATAGTAGTCTCTTATGATCCTTTGTATTTCTGTGTTGTCTGTTGTGATCTCTCCATTTTCATTTCTATTTTTGTTGATTTGATTCTTCTCCATTTGTTTCTTAATGAGTCTGGCTAATAGTTTGTAAATTTTATTGATCTTCTGAAAGAACCAGCTTTTGGCCTTGTTGATTTTTGCTATGGTTTTATTTCTTTTGCATTTATTTCTGCTCTAATTTTAATATTTCTTTCCTTTTACTAATGCTGGGGTTCTTCATTTCTTCTTTTTTTTGTTGCTTTAAGTGTAAAGTTAGGTTATTTATTTGACTTTTTCTTGTTTCTTGAGGTATGCCTGTATTGCTATGAACCTTCCCCTTAGCACTGCTTTTACAGTGTCTCACAGGTTTGGGGTTGTTGTGTTTTCATTTTCATTCATTTCTCTGCTTATTTTGATTTCATTTTTGATTTATTCTGTGATTTTTTTGTTATTCAGCAACATGTTGCTCAGCCTCCATATGTTAGAAGTTTTAATAGTTTTTCTCCTTTAATTGACATCTACTCTTACTGCATTGTGGTCAGAAATGATTGTTGGAATGATTTACTTTTTTTTTTTTTTTTGAATTTACCAAGGCTCAATTTATGACCCAGGATGTGATCTGTCCTGGAGAAGGTTCCGTGTGCACTTGAGAAAAAGGTGAAAATCATTGTTTTGGGGTGAAATGTCCTATAGATATCAATTAGGTCCAACTGGTCTATTGTATCATTTAAAGTTTGCATGTCTTTGTTAATTTTCTGTTTAGTTGATCTATCCATACGTGTGAGTGGGGTATTAAAGTCTCCCACTATTATTGTGTTATTGTGAATTTCCCCTTTCATACTTGTTAGCATTTGTCTTACATATTGTGGTGCTCCTATGTTGGGTGCATATATATTTATAATTGTTATATTTTCTTCTTGGATTGATCCTTTGATCATTATGTTGTGCCCATCTTTGTCTCTTTTCACAGCCTTTGTTTTAAAGTCTATTTTATCTGATGTGAGTGTTGCTTCTCCTGCTTTCTTTTGGTCTCTATTTGCCTGGAATGCCTTTTTCCAGCCCTTCACTTTCAGTCTGTATGTGTCCTTTGTTTCAAGGTGGGTCTCTTGTAGACAACATATATAGGGGTCTTGTTTTTGTATCCATTCAGCCAGTCTTTGTCTTTTGGTTGGGACATTCAACTCATTTACATTTAAGGTAATTATTGATAAGTATGATCCTGTTGCCATTTACTTCAGTGTTTTCAGTTCGAGTTTATACACCATTTTTGTGTTTCCTGTCTAGAGAAGATCGTGCAGCATTTGTTGGAGAGCTGGTTTGGTGGTGCTGAATTTTCTCAGCTTTTGCTTGTCTGTAAAACTTTTGATTCTCCTTCATATTTGAATGAGATCCTTTCTGGATACAGTAATCTGGACTGTAGGTTATTTTCTTTCATCACTTTAAGTAGGTCCTACCATTCCATTCTGGCCTGAAGCATTTCTATTGAAAGATCAGCTTTTATCCTTATGGGAATCCCCTTGTGTGTTATTTGTTGTTTTTCTCTTGCTGCTTTTGATATTTGTTCTTTGTGTTTGATCTTTGTTAATTTGATTAATATGTTTCTTGGGGTGTTTTACCTTGGGTTTATCCTGTCTGGGACTCTCTGGGTTTCTAGGACTTGGGTGATTATTTCCTTTCCTATTTTAGGTTAGTTTTCAACTATTTTCTGCTCAAGTATTTTCTCATGGTCTTTTTTTTTTTTTTCTTCTGTCTTCTTCTTCTGGGGCTCCTATGATTCAAATGTTGTGGTGTTTAACATTGTCCAGGAGGTCTCTGAGGTTGTCCTCATTTCTTTTAATTCTTTTTTTTTTCTTTTTTCCTCTCTGTTTCTCTTATTTGTACCTTTCTATCTTCTACCTCACTCATCCTATCTTCTCCATCTGCTATTCTACTCTTGGTTCCCTCCAAAGTGTTTTTGATCTCATTTACTGCATTACTCATTATATATCAACTCTCTTTTATTTCTTCTAGGTCCTTGTTAAGCCTTTCTTGCCTCTTCTAGATCCTTGTCTCCAGGCTATTTATCTATTACTACAATTTGTTTTCAAGATTTTGGATCATTTTCACTATCTTTACTTGGAATTGTCTATCAGGTAGACTCCCTATCTCTTCCTCTTTTGTTTGGTTTGGTGGACATTTATCCTGTTCCTTTACCTGCAGGGTATTTTTCTGCCTTTTCATCTTTTTTATATTGCTGTGTTTGGGCTGGCCTTTCTGAATTATCGAACTTTGTTGTTTCTCTTTATTGTGTAGGTTTCTCACTATGGGTGGGGTTTGATGGATGGCTTGACAAGGTTTCCTGGTTAGAAAAGCTTGTGTCTGTGTTCTGGTGGGTGGAGCTGGATTTCTTCTCTCTGGAGTGCAATGAAGTGTCCAGTAATGAGTTATGAGATGTCAGTGGGTTTGGTGTGATTTTGGGTAGCCTGTATATTTAACCTCAGGGCTATGTTCCTGTGTTGCTGGAGAATTTGTGTGGTATATCTTGTATGCACTCTCCAGGTTTAAGCCACTCAGGTTCAGTTTCAGGTTCTTGGGTACTCCACAACGGCACAGACTTGGTTGGGCCTGTGTTTTGTGCCTGTCACAGGTCCAAGCAGCTCAGGTGACCAGGTTCTTGGCAAGCACAGTAGCCCTGAGTTGAAGACTGTGTCTTATCACCTCCACTGTCCCAGCTACTCAGTTTTCTGTGTGTACAACGGGCGTGCCTTCTCAGGTGTGCAGTGTGTCTCTTCTGGGGGGCTGATTCCTGGCTGTGACCCTCCCAGCGGCTGTCAATCATCCAGAATTCCAAGAAGTCTTGGTTAGTAATGAAGTCTGCTTGCAGTTTGGTATAAGATGCCTCTCTGGGGCGGCAATTGCCCCCTTCCAGCTCTGGCTGCCCTCGCCTGCCTTTCTCTGGCAGGGGATGGGCTGGTCTGCAGCTGACTAGCTCTGCTCAGTCCTTTGTTGTTTGAGCGGGCCTGGCAGTGTCTTAGGTTAGGGCTTTTCGGGGGGTAGCTATCTCACAGTCTGGGTTGCTATCTCAAGTTAGTTCCCTCAGATTGCCCTTGGGGTATTTTTGCCTGGTCCTCACCCTAAGCAGTGCAGCCTGTGTCGCCTTGTCCAGCCCCTGCTTGCTAGTGGGTGATGCGAGCATCTGGGCTGCTGCTCCACTGGGAGTTGCTGTTAGGCACGTAATCTGTGGGTTTTAATTATTTATTTATTTTTCTTCCTGGTTATTTTGCCCTCTGAGATTCCAAGGCTCATCAGAGACTCACCGAAGAGAGTGTTTCCTGGTGTTGGAAACTTCTCCCTTTTTTAAAGAACCCCTTCCTGGGATGGATCTCCATCCCTACCTCTTTTGTCTCTCTTTTTGTCGTTTATATTTTGTCCTACCTCCTTTCAAAGACAATGGGCTGCCTTTCTAGGTGCCTGATGTCCTCTACCAGCATTCAGAAGTTGGTTTGTGGAATTTGCTTGGCGTTCAAATATTCTTTCAATGAATTTGTGGGGGAGAAAGTGATCTCCCCATCCTATTCCTCCTCCATCTTAGGACCGCCCCTCCACTGCTTATTATTAAGAGTTTGACTACAAAATACTATTGTATAAATCAAGCAATTGTATCATTTAAAACAATATTAATTTGAAGGTGTAATATTAACAGTGGCAAAGGGAAAGATTTTAGACTGCTATGGGATATAAAATTTTACTTGTTATTTACAATGAAAGCCAATTCTAATTTGGGGAAGGAATAGAGCCTAAATGTTGGACCGAGATATTATTTGTAGTCATGCAAATAGCGCATGTTTTGTTTTACTTCAGTCACTAGCTTTATATCCTGGGGAAGATCTTTTTATTCTCTTTAGACCTCAGTTTTCAATGTGCACTGTTATCTCCCAAGTTCTTCCTAAGTTCTTTATCCATTAGTTCACTTCTGTAAAACACATACTAACGTAATGCATGATTACTGTTGGTATTATAAGACAAATAGTAATGCCAGCATTATAACCAATAATAGAGCACACAAAGTTTATTGATCATCTAAAAAAAATTCCTGATTTCCATATTTGTTTTACCTTAAAAGAAACTATACCTTTTAATTAATTATTATTATTTTTTTTTTTTAGTTAACCCTTCGTATGTACTATGGAGAAGGCAATGGCACCCCACTCCAGTACTCTTGCCTGGAAAATCCCATGGATGGAGGAGCCTGGTGGGCTGCAGTCCTGGGGTTGTGAAGAGTCAGGCATGACTGAGTAACTTCACTTTCACTTTTCACTTTCATGCATTGGAGAAGGAAATGGCAACCCACTCCAGTGTTCTTGGCTGGAGAATCCCAGGGACGGGGGAGCCTGGTGGGCTGCCGTCTATGGGGTCACACAGAGTCGGACTCGACTGAAGCAACTTAGCAGCAGCAGCAGCAGCAGCAGCTTATGTACTATATCTTATATACCTGTCACAGGGGACAGTGATATTCAGGAGCAGCCAATAAATCTTAAGGTAATTGAAGGAAGAACACTTAGATACTTTCCCATTCTCCTTCCTGAACTATGGTACAAAATCCAAGTCAGTGCCTCATTGACATAGTTTTTCTATTTGCTATCAGTTATAAATGCTGGGATTACCTGAGTGTTTTCTCAGGAAGCCATAATGTAATCTTGAACCTAATACTCCAACAACCATGCACTAATTAAAACTGCAATTATATTTTTGCTCAAACAAAACGACTTAATAAACATTATCAAAAACTATTTACCCTTCCCCAAAACAATTTATACTCACTAATGCAATTTCCCATTAAAACTGCTGCCAGTTAAATTAAAAACTCTTGAAATAGTAAGTGGGAAATTAATTCAACAGTTTAATCTGGGCTTAATAACAGTTGCAAGCTCAGAAAAAGATTGTTACAGCAGGAAGTTAATTAACAGTTTATTCCCCATTTGATAAAAGTAATCCACTGTAATTCCAGTGTAATTTACCTCAGTGTAATATAAAACCACAAGCTGCTTCTGGTGCTGGTAATTATTAGCTTTGTCCTGTGGCCACATTGACAGTAAAAGTCAGCAGTATCTTAATAATAAGAGGCTGTGTGCTAAATGCCCATAATGAAATACATAATGTGAAATCTTCCAACAACAGCAACCATGTATATTCCCACACAACCAGGGGTTGCACTTTAGATTTAAACTTCATTTAATTGTTCCTCTAGTTTTAGAAAACACGTGTGCCATGTGAAAATAATCATTTTATTGACTTTATATAGGGAAGAATAGGGAAAACAGGTGATAAATCCATCCCATTCTTTGCATCTCTAATGCCACTGACTTAGTACAACTATTATCTCTTTTTACTTATCTGCCCAACACCAACACCAACCCACCCTCAGTGTACACCCAAATCTTATCTTGTAGCCATTTTGGATATAAACTTTCATTGCTACCTATTGTCCAGAAGATAAAGTTGAAATTTCCTAGCATGACTTAAGAATTCTCTCATATTCTGGCCCTTAATTTACTGTTTAAAACTGAATTATCAACTTGAAAAATAAATGAAGAAGATAAATTCTGCTGCCTACAGTTCCTTTTCCTGATTTATCAACCATTTCCTTGCTTATTTATCATCACCTCTGTGAGGTTTTCTTTGACACTCCTCAAATTTCATCACCTTTTGTTTTTCCTATTCTATTTCAACACTGTCAGTTCAGTTCAGTCGCTCAGTCGTGTCCGACTCTTTGCGACCCCATGAATCGCAGAACGCCAGGCCTCCCTGTCCATCACCAACTCCCAGAGTTCACTCAGACTCATGTCCATCGAGTCAGTGATGCCATCCACCCATCTCATCCTCTGTCGTCCCCTTCTCCTCCTGCCCCCAATCCCTCCCAGCATCAGAGTCTTTTCCAGTGAGTCAGCTCTTAGCATGAGGTGGCCAAAGTACTGGAATTTCAGCTTTAGCATCATTCCTTCCAAAGAAATCCCAGGGCTGATCTCCTTCAAAATGGACTGGTTGGATCTCCTTGCAGTCCAAGGGACTCTCAGGTGTCTTCTCCAACACCGCAGTTCAAAAGCATCAATTCTTTGGATCTCAGCCTTCTTCACAGTCCAACTCTCACATCCATACATGACCACAGGAAAAACCATAGCCTTGACTAGACGGACCTTAGTTGGCAAAGTAATGTCTCTGCTTTTGAATATACTATCTAGGTTGGTCATAACTTTTCTTCCAGGGAGTAGGTGTCTTTTAATTTCATGGCTGCAGTCACCATCTGCAGTCATTTTGGAGCCCCCAAAAATAAAGTCTGACACTGTTTCCACTGTTTCCCCATCTATTTCCCATGAAGTGATGGGACCAGATGCCATAATCTTCGTTTTCTGAATATTGAGCTTTAAGCCAACTTTTTCACTCTCTTCTTTTACTTTCATCACTTTAGACTCTCCTAGTATTTCACTTACTTCACTGCATTTTATTTCTGTTAGCATGTTTGCCTCCAACCACTGAACTAACAGTTTACAATGTGTAGTTCTGGGATCAACAATATCTGCATCATCTGGAAACTTGTTAATAATACAAATTCTCAGCCTTCATCCCATAGTTAATGCATCAGAAACTGCAGGTTTGGGGTTTTGCAATCTGTTTTAACAAGCCATGCAGGTGATTCTGATGGATTTTGAGAAACGTTTAGATTGTGAGCACCTTGCGAGCATAGTGACAACTTACTCACTTGAAAAATCTTCATTGCATGACCAATAATAGCACATAGTAAGTAAGAATATATTTTTTTCAGTGAATGTGTTATGGGAAGATATAATAAATTGTATGCAAAAATGGCAAATCTTAGAGAAGCTATGAAAAATCAAGTGACTTCCAAATTGCCCGTTTATCAAAATAAAGTTGAAAAATCTGTCTCACTATTTGTGTAGATTCTGTATTTTAAATAGTGAAATCAAGATCATAAAAGATCAATATGTCAATTCTTTCTTTGCAACAAAAATGAATCCCACAAAAATATGTTTGTATAATTACTGATATTCTCAGAAGTTTTATATTGTTTATCTTTGGAAGTAAAGTTTTGGGTAAAAACAAAAACAAAAACATTGACCATGTAATGCAGCCAAGATAGTCTATTTTAAATGTTAAAATTAACATTCTTTAGTTAAACTCATAACTTTCTGGTAACACCTGAGCATTGCATGGTGTAGCATATGTTGTATATTCCTGGTATTTTGACTGTGGGTATTGAGGTTCTATAAAATCGATTTGTTATCAAGTGAATACATTAATATAGATAAGTAATATATAGATAAATGTGACCAGAAAAAATATAGACAGTATTAAACTACATTGAAGTCATTGAAAAGTTCATTTTATCTCTTAAATTACATTAATCTCAGCTATAAAATAAATAATGTATGTTAACAATGGTTAAGTGTTCTTTATTCCTCTCTATTAGCTTTAAAATTTGTTTATATCAATGACATGAATCTACTTTGACAGCTTCCTTCTAGACTTTTAGCACATTTCTTAGGAATATAATGTATTTTAGGAGGAGCTCTTTCAGATAGAAAAATCAAACAAACTCAAATGATATTATAATATAACCTTTTTGTCATTCCATTTAGAGAATGTATGTGCTTTTCAGAAGCAAAAAATAAGCCTTGGAAGATTTAAACAGTATTTAGCAATTGTGTAGGAACATCATAAATCATATTCATCATGTACATGCAGATAAAAGCATTCATTCGTGAGATATGAATTTATGTGTATGTCCATACCATATGGTTATATTTATTGTGGCTTTTAAAAATAGACAAATTTTTATATATACATGAATATCTTCATCATCATACTGTCATAATAAAACCTATATGTGTTTCAAAATACTTTGATATTCAGTTTATTTCATCCTCACAGTATCCTATAAGGCAGTTGAAACAGGTATAATTCTTATTTTATAGATGAAGAAATCAAGACTCAGATAACTAAAATGACAAAACTAGCCATAGAACCTAAGTTGCCTGAATGCTAGCCAAATGCTTCTTCCACTTTATTATACTTCTCCCATACCTGTACAGATTCAGTTCCGTTCACCTAAAATGTATAGACTGACTACTGTCCATCAGACATTATGCTTGGTATATTTATATGATACATTCCAATGTCTTGTAGGGTATTAAATAAAAAGCAAACAAGTCTAGGTTGGAGTTATAATAAAAAGAGATGTATTACTTTAAGCAAGTAATATTGATGAATGTGTAATTAATGAAATGCACTTTGGAGAGAAAGAAGTGGGAAATTGGAAAGATAGATTAAGGTTAGTTATGATAAGTGTCCTGTTCCAAAGTGATGCTTGAACTTTATAGGAAGCCAATGAATCTCTTATGAATAGAGGATGGTGAAATAAAAATTTTATGATTTATCTGGCAGTTATAAGTAATTTTATTGAAACAGAGAGGTAGGTGGGAAGAGTGTCTAAAGTTTGGGCTCAATTAGAGGTTGCCATGATCCCAATTTGAGATAAGGCCTGAGCTAGAACCTCAGTAGTGACAAAAGAAAAGAGTGATATGTACATTCTTTATCTGTACATGTGTGGAGTGTGCTGCCTTTTTTCCCTGTTTATAAGATCCTGATGATTCCTATTAATCAGCCATTAAAAAGAATACATTTGAATCAGTTCTAATGAGGTGGATGAAACTGGAGCCGATTATACAGAGTGAAGTAAGCCAGAAAGAAAAACATCAATACAGTATACTAACTCATATATATGGAATTTAGAAAGATGGGTAGCAACAACCCTGTATGCAAGACAGCAAAAGAGACAGATGTATAGAACAGTCTTTTGGACTCTGTGGGAGAGGGAGAGGGTGGGATGATTTGGGAGAATGGCATTGAAACATGTATAATATCATATAAGAAATGAATCACCAGTCCAGGTTCGATGCAGGATACAGGATGCTTGGTGCTGGTGCACTGGGATGACCCAGAGGGATGATACGGGGAGGGAGGTCGGGCGGGGGGGGGGGGGGGGGTGGGCGGTGTTCAGGATGGGGAATACGTGTACACCTGCGGCAGATTCATGTTGATGTATGGTAAAACCAATAAAATATTGTAAAGTAAATAGCCTCCAATTAAAATGAATATATTTAAATTAAAAATAAAAATTTATACATGTTTCCCATAAAGCTTGTCAAACAAAGTGCTTTGCTTATTGTAGATGTCTGACAAATATTGTTGATTAGCTAGCTGCATGAAATGTTCATTGTGTTTAAAGTAGATGGGGTAATAAAGGTATTTATTTTTATAACTTTGGGATTGGACTTTGTAGTTGAGATTTTTTTAAATTCCATTTGTTACGGAAACTTTAATTTTAGTTTACATATGAATCAAGGGACATTAAGGTTAGAGAAGAAATGTACACTGCATGTTTGAATTACCTCTTTTTAAAAAAAGTTATACCAAAACTTCCTAGATATCCCATGATAGCCACTTAATAAATATTAGACTCTGGTTTGATCCCTGGGTCGGGAAGATCCCCTGGAAAAGGAAATGACAGCCCACTCCAGTATTGTTGCCTGGAGAATCCCATGGACAGAGGAGCCTGGCAGGCTACAGTCCATGGGGTGGCAAAGAGTCAGACACAACTGAGCGGCTAACACACACACTAATAATACGATGATTCTGTCATTAACAAAGATTGATATGTGGGAAGGAAAATAAGTAGGTAAATAGAATATAAAATATATGGCAAAACTAATACAGTATTGTAAAGTAAAATAAAAATAAATAAATAAATAAAAATAAAAAACATCTAAAGTTATTGAGAAATGGATTTGGGAAGATGTCAGTCATGATCACTCACAGTTTCACCTTTGGATTTTTCCCTATATATATATTAGTTTTCCCTTATTTTCAGTATAGAATCTCGTATATATCTGAACAGATTTAAAGCTCAAAATGTTTAAAATACATGCATTTATTTTTAAGTCCAATGTGACAGACAGGATTTAGCTGAATCTTTGGATGTATTACTACCAAATGGTACTCTGAGTTGTTTCTTCAGAGCTTTGATTAGGCATTTTTTTTTTATTATTTCTGGTTGATATTCGTTGCATCAAGCACATTATCTCCACAGTAGATTAGGTTTGGTTTATGATGACAACATGCTAAGGCAAATATTTCTCATTTTTGGTGAGCTCCACAGTTATCCTAGGGAACTCCTTGGCAGCTCACTTTAATGTTATACAAATCTTATAGGCTCTGAAATTAAAGAATCATCCATGGTTTGTAACAAAATTATAATTGTCATTATGCTTGCTCTGTAAGCTCTCGGTCAATTACACTATTCAAAACAAACTAACCAAAATAAAATGCAAATTAACCATTCCTAAAAAAGTAACAGGAAGTGACTAAACACCATTCTAGACCTCTCTCACCTAAGCTCCAGACTATATGTTCATTTCCTTTCTGGATACCTATGTGTCTAAAATGCCACTTAAATCCAACATATACAAAACCAAATCCATTGTCTTTACCTTCAATATTTTATCATATATGCTGAGTTTTCTTTCTCAAAGAAGATGATACAATTCTGGCCAAGCCCGAAATCTGTAAGTCATCATTAACTTCTCACTCAAGTGAACAATCAACTTATAATATTGATTTTATCTTTTAGCCCTCTTATATCTGTTTCTTCCCCTCTGTTCTCACTGCCAATACCCTAAAAATGCTCTTCATTGTTTCCATAGGCAACAACTTAAAGCCCCTTTAATGGACCTGTATAGAAGTCCCCCCACCTTTACTGGGTTATAATTTACAAATGATAAATATTACCAATTTATATGTACCACATAATGAGTTTCACAATTGTATGTAGTAAGTAATAAGCACCAAAATCAAGATTCAGAATACTTCTTACCCCCTTTGCAGTTCAGTCCCCTCCCTGATCTCAGACTACTGATTGCTTTCCATTGAAAGCATACAATTTGTAGTCTTTTGTTTCTAGCTTCATTTACTCAGTATAGTCTTTCTGAGATTTATGTATGACACTGCCTGCATTTGTAATTCATTAAATTTTCTTTTATGGACACACCAAAATGTGTTCATCCATTCATTAATTGATGATGATTGGCTTTCTACCAGTTTTGCTATTATGATTAATGGTACTTTGATCTTATAGGGTTATACTTACAATCTTTTAGACATATGTTTTCATTTCTATTGGAGTGTAAAACTAGGAGCAGAATTCCTCAGTCATATGGTAAGTTTATGTAACTTTACAAGAAAACTGGCAAATCTCTCAAGTGGCTCAACTAATTTGCATTCCTACCAGCAGCGCGGGTGATCCAGTTGCTCTTCTGGATTGTTATTATTGCTGTTTAAATGTTTAATCAGATTCACCAGTGAAGCTATTTTAGGCAGGCATTTTGATTTTGGAAATGTTTTAATTCAGATTTAATTTACTTAATCTGAAGCTGTTTTTGTTTTCTCTTTCTTCTTAGGTCAGTTTTAGTCATTGTAAGGGCCTTCTTCGGAGAAGGCAATGGCAAGGCACTCCAGTACTCTTGCCTAGAAAATCTCATGGATGGAGGAGCTTGGTAGGCTGCAGTCCATGGGGTCGCTACTAGTCGGACATGACTGAGCGACTTCACTTTCACGCATTGGAGAAGGAAATGGCAACCCACTTCAGTGTTCTTGCCTGGAGAATCCCAGGGATGGCAGTGCCTGGTGGGCTGCCGTCTATGGGGTCGCACAGAGTCGGACACAACTAAAGTGACTTAGCAGCAGCAGCAGCAGCAGCAGCAAGGCCCTTCATAATCTGACTTCTGCATGACTCTTCATTCTCATCCTCTACACAATTTTTTCATTGTTATATATACACGTTGTAATTCTGAACATGCCATAGTGTTTTCAAACTTCCTTTACATAAATTTATTGATGTGTTGTTTGGAATATTGTGCCCTTAGCATTACATAGCTAATTATAAATTCTTTACTATTCACCTCAGTATGCTCCCCTTTTCAGGGAAAACTTTAGTGATTTCACTTAATATTTCCTTTGCCCACACATTTCTTCATTTCCCACTGCTATCTGTCTTGTGTTCTTCATTTATCCTCCCCTGAGAACCATGTGTTTACTGAAAGTATAGCCCTTCATATGTCTGGTAATTTTCTTTTCCCTCTTCTCTTATCAAACTTTGGCTACTATGGCTAGGGGCCTTGAGTTTTATCTCTGTATTTTTTTAACTCAAGCACATAGCAAATGTTCAATTAGAGTGAAAGAATGAAAGAAGCGAATGAGAAAGGAAGGGAGGAAAGGAAGGAGGGCCCGGGAGGAAGACAGGAAGGGATAAATGAAGAAAGGGAGGGAGATAACTAAGGCAGGGGGAGCAAAAGAGAAGATGGTTAAAGATGGTTTCTGTATCTGGGGTCTAGGCTGGGAGACAAAAGCAGCTTTCAGGCTTCTGTACCAAAATAGCTCTTATTTAGTAGCTACATGAACAGTGTCTGTCAGTTGCCATAATTTTTGCAGTTACTTAAAAAATTATTGGCTGATATTGCTTGATGTGATGACATTTAATTGGTTAGCCCTGCCTGAGCCATTACTATTACTACCTGGTCTTTATAATTACAAATTGAAACATAAACCTACAGATATCCCTTATATTAACACATGCATGTGTCCCAGGCATATAGATACACATATTGCCATTTTTGAGATTTTCATTGTATACAACTGTCTCTTTTCCTGCCCATCTGTATGAGCAGGCATTGAAAACTATACATATACATTCTTCACATTTTAAACTTAAGGTAAGTGTTTTAAATATTAAGATAAAAGAAGATAGTGTTACATATAGAAGTTTTGCATTACAGTTGACCTTTGAGCAACACTGGCTTGAACTGTGGGGGTCCATTTATACATGAGTTTTTTCTCCAATAAATACTACACTACTACATAATCTGTGGTTGGTTGACTCCTTGATAGGGAGGGACAAATATAAAGGGACAAAGATAGGGAGGGACAAATATAAAGTTATATATGGATTTGCCAACTGCTGGGGAGTACGCCTAACCCCTACTTTGTTCAAGCATCAACTGTATTTATTAAATATGTATATCAAATCAGATTGAGGACTCTAGTATGCTCTTATCCTGAAATAAGACCCAAATAGAGAAAGAAAGAAAATTTTAGATTTAATTTCTGGGCACCTGAACTCTGTTATGAGGAGACCACCAAGTATTGATGAGATGTGCACATCAAAGCCTCACAGAGCAGAGCATACAATACAGATTCATGTTAGCATGATCTTGTGCAAGATGATGGTTGCCTGCAAAAGTGAAAAGAAATCATAGATTTTCAATGCCATAGTTATTTCATGAAAGTAAATTGTTTGTTCGGGATACAGGCAGGAAAGTTATTTAATTTCATCTTTTTATTGTGGAGGACACTGAATGTGTAAAAGTTTGAAAAGTAAGGTTATGATCAGATATTTACATATACTACTTTTCCGTGGTTATTTTATTTCTACTTCAGAACCTGAGAAGTTTTTCCTTTTCTCTTAATAAAACTATCAAACATAATTTTAGTTTTGTTTTCATTTCAAAATGATTGTCACTATTTCCTAGGAAGTCCTTTACATTGAAATACCAAGAGATGTAAGGTAGTGATTGAGACAGATAATCAAAGAGGTAGGGGAAGCTGACTAGAGGCCTTCTGATAAACTCAGTTAATTATTCTGTCTCTGTTTAAACTATCTTTGTTAGTAGCTAATGGAAGAAAAAGAAAATCTCAAGTTTAAAATAATCTCCTGCTAAAAAAATAATAGTACATAAACATTGTTACTAACAGTTACTTTGTGTTTAATGTGTTATCATTATTGTTATATCAATATGAAAAAATAGGTGAGAAAAATATTTGTTTAATAGAAGGAAAGGATTTCTTTTTTATTTGAAAATGGGACATTTGTTTGCTGATGTGTCCTGTGGGTACTTGTTGATAAGGAACTGTGTTTCCATTATAAACATCATTTTCAGTTCAGTTCAGTTCAGTCACTCAGTTGTGTCTGACTCTTTGCGACCCCATGAACTGCAGCACTCCAGGCCTCCTTGTCCATCATCAACTACTGGAGTCCCCACAAACCCATGTCCATTGAGTCTTTGATGCCATCCAACCATCTCATCCTCTGTCGGCCCCTTCTCTTGCCCCCAATCCCTCCCAGCAATCAGGGTCTTTTCAAATGAGTCAGCTCTTCGCATCAGGTGGCCAAAGTATTGGAGTTTCAGCTTCAACATCAGTCCTTCCAATGAACACCCAGAACTGATCTCCTTTAGGATGGACTGGTTGGATCTCCTTGCAGTCCAAGGGACTCTCAAGAGTCTTCTCCAACACCACAGTTCAAAAGCATCAATTCTTCAGCGCTCAGTTTTGTTTATAGTCTAACTCTCACATCCATACATGACCACTGGAAAAACGATAGCCTTGACTAGATGGACCTTTGTTGACAAAGTAATGTCTCTTTTTAATATGCTGTCTGGATTGGTCATACCTTTCCTTCCAAGGAGTAAGCATCTTTTAATTTCATGGCTGCAGTCACCATCTGCAGTCATTTTGGAGCCCCCCAAAATAAAGTCAGCCACTGTTTCCACTGTTTCCCCATCTATTTGCCATGAAGTGATGGGACCAGATGCCATGGTCTTCGTTTTCTGTATTTTGAGCTTTCAGCCAACTTTTTCACTCTCCTCTTTCACTTTCATCAAGAGGCTCTTTAGTTCTTCTTCACTTTCTGCCATAAGGGTGGTGTCATCTGCATATCTGAGGTTATTGATATAGTGAGTTAAAAAATAAACTAAAAAGACTGATGCCAACTTTAAGCTCTTTCTATAATAGATTTGGCACTTGAGAGTAATTCATTCTTTACAGCTTTTAATAACCAAAAAATTGATCCGGCTTGCTTTTGAGTTACACCAAAGTAGAACAAATTGTTAATTATATTCAGCTGCAATTTGAGGGAGGGTGCTTAAAAACCAAACGATGAATATGATTTCAATGAAAGTTGGCAAGTCCAGAGTTTTAGTTGAATTGTGTGTGCCATTTAACAGACAGGGCCTAACCAGGAGATTTAACCTTGAAGAGTACTCTACTTATTTTGAAAATGAATTTTCTGTAGTGCTTTAACTTTTTCTTGAATTCCTTGAAACTTCACTATAACATAATTTTAAATTAGAGCAGAATTCACTAAATCCTGAATCTCTCTTATGCCTAGAAATGGGTAGGTATTGAAATAATAAAAGAAAAATACATTAGAACACCATGGAAATACAAGGCTGCTCACTTAAGCAAGTTTATGAATAAGTTAATATTGATTGAAGTGCAATGTTAAACAAAGCTTCAGTGTATTTTGACATTAAGGTATGGCTGTTCAGTTCAATGAGGCCTCACACTATACAGTTAAGGATAGATTATAAGACTTTTGGGGCAGTTAGTTCCATGGTCATAAATCGTGGCTCCCCTCAACTAGCTATTTTGAAAATATGTGGTACTGGTCACAGAAGAATGAACTATATAAACTAAAGATGGAACAGTTAAAATCTTTCTCCATTAGTGTTGAAAACCACTTATTTGTTGCACATATACATATATAGATGCACAATGAAGCTGCAGTGTTACTTTACGAAGCCAAATGTTCAAAATAAATACCATGGCAATAATTATTCATATATTCATCCACTAGTTCATTTATTTAACATATATATATTTTTTTACCTTTACGAACCAAGCACTGTGCTAAATACAGAGCATTAATAAAACGGATTTTATTTGCCGTTAAAGAGCTTAAAGTTTTTAGGGGTCTAAAAGTCACAAATAGCCAATACTGAATATAAATTCTATAAGTGAGAAGCAAAGAAAAGAGTGATATTTGTGAGGGGATCAGGACATGTATTATAAAGATGATATTAAGAAGTTAGATATAAGAGAATGGTATCTGATTTTGCCTATTATGCCTTAACATATTTTGCCTTAACTTTACACAGGTATCTTTTTTTAACATACATTTTTATTGGCATATGTTAAAATAAATGATTCGTCCCTGAATTAATTGACAGTATAGAATACAGGACAAAATGTGTAGAATAGATTTGGGTTAGGAACTGTTTATACCAATTGATAATTTCTAATCTAGCCACTTTGTTTCCTCATCTGCATGATAAGGCTTAAAAGCCTTTCAAAAGTAAGTTTGAGGCTCATATCAAGTGATATCATCATTCACTTTCATTATTATGCTAGTTGTAATGAATAACTAGTTATAACAAATAATTAGTCATAACCAATAACTAGGATTCATTATTAATAATTAATAACTAGTGCTCGTTATTATACAAGTTACACTCAAGAAATATTCACTTTTTGTATGTCAGGTATTGTAAAGAATGCAACATCTAATTTATATGAAACAATGTGCATGCATGTTCAGTCATGTCTGACTCTTTGTGACCCCATGGACTATAGCCTGCCAGGCTGCTCTGCCCCTTGAAATTTCCAGGCAAGAATACTGGAATGGGTTGCCATTTCCTCCTCCAGGGGATCTTCCTGACCCAGGGATTGAACTCATGTCTCTTGCATCTCCTGCATTAGCAAGCAGATTCTTTACCACTGCACTACCCGAGAAGCCCCAAATAATGCTGGATTGGCACAAAAGTTTGTTCAGTTTTTTTCTGTAATATGGCTCCAATAGTGCTTAGTTGTCTTCAACTTCATTTGAAACAATTTTGTTCGGGTGTATTATGACAACTGTCATATTTGCATTCATTTAAAAAAACATCAAAATTTGTGATTTTTTTGTGTAGCCATTTTAATATTGAAGATGTATTCATTGGAAGGACTGATACTGAAACTGAAACTCCAATACTTTGGCCACCTAATTCAAAGAACTGACTCACTGGAAAAGACCCTGCTGCTGGGAAAGATTGAAGGCAAGAGGAGAAGGGGATGACAGAGGATGAGATGGTTGGATGACATCACCAACTTGAAGGACATGAGTTTGAATAAGCTCCGGGAGTTGGTGATGGACAGGGAAGTCTGGCGTGCTGCTGTCCATGGGGTCGCAAAGAGTCAGCCACGACTGAACGTCTGAACTGAACTGAATTTCAGACATTGGTTGAGAACAACCAACTTTGTACCATGTGGGAGATAGCCAACACATGCAAAATACCCAAATCAAGCTTGAGAAACCAGCTTGGTTATGTTCACCACTTTGAGGTTTGGGTTCCTCATAAGTGAAAAAAAAAATTGATTGTATTTCCACATGAGATTCTCTACTTAAACTTAAGGAAAACATTCCGTTTTAAAACAAATTGTGACAGGCATGAAATATGGATACTGTACAATAAGATAGAACAGAAGAAATCATGGGGCAAGCAACATGTACGACCACCAGGCACATGAAAGGCCGATCTACATCCAAAGAAGATGATGTTGTGTATATGGTGGAGTTGGAAGAGAGTCCTTTATTATGAACTCCTTCTGGAAAGCCAAATGATTAATTTGGACAAGTACTGCTGCCAGTTAGACCAACTGAAAGCATAACTTGGCAAAAAACCTCCAGAATTAGTCAACAGAAAATGCATAATCTTCCATCAGGAGAACACAAGACCTCATGTTTCTTTGATGATCAGGCAAAAACTTTTGTAAGCTGTAGCTTGACCAGAAAGTTCTGATTCATCCACCTTATTCATCAGACATTGTACTTTCGAATTTACAATTATTTTGGTTTTGTAGACCCGTGGCAGATTCATGTTGAAAAAATTAAAAAAAAAAAAAAAAAAAAGAAAACATTTCAATTACCTGGAAGACTGCAAGGGCACCTGGAACAGTTCTTTGCTCAAAAATATACATTGGCTTGTATATTATATATTTTAGATTCTACATGTAAGTGATGACAGATTATTTATATTCCTCTATGTGACTTATTTCACTAAGCACAGTACCTTCCAGGTCCAACCATGTTGTTGCAAATGGCAAAATTATGTTCTTTTCCTATGGCTGAACAATATATCATTGTATATATATGCCATATGTTTATCCGTTTATCTGCTGTTGAATACTTAGGTTGCTTCCATACCTTGGCTATTATAGATAATGCTGATGTGAACATTGGGTGTTCAGTTCAGTTCAATTCAGTTGCTCATTCGTGTCCGACTCTTTACAACCCCATTGACTGCAGCACGCCAGGCCTCCCTGTCCCTCCCCAACTACCGGAGCCTACCCAAACTCATGTCCATCAAGTTAGTGATGCCATACAAACCTCTCATCCTCTGTCGTCCTCTTCCACTCCTGCCCTCACTCTTTCCAAGCATTAGGGTCTTTACAAATGAGTCAGCTCTTCTCATCAGGTAGCCAAAGTATTGGAGTTTCAGCATTAGCATCAGTTCTTCCAATGAACACCCAGGACTGGTCTTCTTTAGAATGGACTGGTTGGATCTCCTTGCAGTCCAAGGGACTTTCAAGAATATTCTCCAGCAACACAGTTCAAAAACATCAATTCTTTGGCACTCAGCTTTCTTTATAGTCTAACTCTCACATCCATACATGACTACTGGAATAACCATAGCCTTGACTAGATGGACCTTTGTTGACAAAGTAATGTCTCTGCTTTTTAATATGCTAGCTAGGTTGGTCATAACTTCCCTAATTTCATGGCTGCATTCACCATCTGCAGTGATTTTCGAGCCCAGAAAAATAAAGTCTGACACTGTTTCCACTCTTTCCCCATCTATTTGCCATGAACTGATGGAACCAGATGCCATGATCTTCGTTTTCTGAATGTTGAGCTTTATGCCAAATTTTTCACTCTCCTCTTTCACTTTCATCAACAAGGTCTTTAGTTACTCTTCAGTTTCTGCCATAAGGGTGGTGTCATATGCATATGTGAGGTGATTGATATTTCTCCCAGCAATCTTGACTCCAGCTTGTGCTTCTTCCAGCCCAGCGTTTCTCATGATGTACTCTGCGTATAAGTTAAATAAGCAGGGTGACAATATACAGCCTTGACGTACTCCTTTTCCTATTTGGAACCCAGTCTGTTGTTCCATGTCCAGTTCTAACTGTTGCTTCCTGACCTGCATATAGGTTTCTCAAGAGGCAGCTCAGGTGGTCTGGTATTCCCATCTCTTTCAGAATTTTCCACAGTTTATTGTGATCCACACAGTCAAAGGCTTTGGCATAGTCAATAAAGCAGAAATAGATGTTTTTCTGGAACTCTCTTGCTTTTTCCATGATCCAGCGGATTTTGGCAATTTGATCTCTGGTTCTTCTGCCTTTTCTAAAACCAGCTTGAACATCTGGAAGTTCACGGTTCATGTATTGCTGAAGCCTGGTTTGGAGAATTTTGAGCATTACTTTACTAGCATGTAAGATGAGTGCAATTGTGCCGTAGTTTGAGCATTCTTTGGCATTGCCTTTCTTTGGTGCTGCGCTAATTTATATTCCTCCCAACAGTGTAATAGAATTTCCTATTCTCCACATCCTCTCCAATATATGCTACTTGTAGTCTTTTTAATAATAACCATTTTGGCATGTGTGAGGTGATATTTGTTGGTTTGATTTGCATTTCTCTGATGATTAGTAATGTTGACCGTCTTTTCATGTACCTGTTGACCATCTATAGTTCTTCTCTGGGAAAACATATTTTCAGGTCTTCTAGCCACTTATTAATTGGATTCTTTGGTCTTTTGGTATTGAGTTGCATGAGATATTTATGTATTTTGAAAGTAAACCCATTATCCATCAAAGCATTTGCAAATATTTTTCCTATTCTTAGTTTGACTTTTTGTTTTGTCAGTGGTTTCCTATGCTGTTGAAAAACTTTAAAGTTTAACTAGTTATCATATGTTTAGTTTTTCTTCTCTTTCCTTTGCCTGAGGAAATAGATCCAAAAAAACTATTGGTAATATTTATGTCAAAGTGTGTCCTGCCTATGTTTTCATCTAGGAGTTCTATGTTTTCCAGTATTTAGCCCATTTTAAGAGGGGTGTGTGTGTGTGTGTGTGTGTGTGTGTGTGTGTGTGCATAGTGTAAGAAAATGTTCCAATTTCATTCTTTTAAATGTAGCTATCTATTTTCTCCAGCATCACTTGTTGAAGAGACTGTCTTTCCCCACTGTATATTCTTGACTCCTTTATTATTGACTAATTGATCATACATGCATGGTTTTATTTTTAGCTCTTTTATTTTCCCATTGATCAAGTGTCAGGTTTTGTGCTAGTACCATGATGTTTTGGCTACTGGTGCTTTTTAATAAAGTTTGAACTCAGGGAGAATGATACCCCTAGGTCTGTTCTTCTTTTGAAGATTATGTTCTCTATTTTAAGTCTTTTTTATTTCCACACAAATTTTAGGACTTTTTTTTTTTTTTTCTGGTTCTGTGATAAATGTCATTGCTACTTTGAAAGGGATTGTACTGAATCTATAGATTACCTTTGGTAGTATAATTATTTTATTTATTTATTTTTAATTAATTTATTTTAATTGGAAAATAATGACTTTAGAATACTGTGGTGGCTTTTTGCCATACATAAATATGGATTTGACATAGGTATAAATGTATCCCTCCATCCTCAACCCCTCGCCCTCCTCCCTCCCCACCCAATCCCTCTGGGTTGTCCCAGAGGAGCTGCTTTCAGTGCCCTGCTTCATGCATCAAATTTGCACTGGTCATTTAATTTACATGAATATATGTACATGTTTCAGTGCTATTCTCTGAAATCATCACAACCTCACCTTCTCCCACTGAGTCCAAAAGTCTGTTCTTTACCTCTGTGTCTCCTTTCCTGCCCTGCATGTAGGATCATCAGTACTGTCTTTCTAAATTCCATTTATATGCATTAATATACAGTATTTGTCTTTCTCTTTCTGATTACCTTCACTCTGTATAATAGGCTCCAGGATCATGCACTGCATTAGAACTGACTCAAATGCATTCCTTTTTTATAGATGAGTAAGATTCCATTGTTTATATGTATTGCAACTTCCTTATCCATTCACCTGCTGATGGACATCTGTGTTGCTTCCATGTCTTAGCTATTGTAAACAGTGTTGCAATGAACATTGGGGTACATGTGTCTCTTTCAATTCTGATTTCCTCAGGGCAATCCCATATGCCCAGCAGTGGGATTTCTGGGTCATATGGCAATTTTATTCCAAGCTTCATAAGGAATCTCCACCCTGTTCTCCATAGTGGCTGTACCAGCTTGTATTCCCACCAACAGTGTAAGAGGGTACCCTTTTCTCCACACCTTCTCTAGTATTTATTGTTTGTAGAATTTTTGATGATGGACATACTGATGGGCATGAGATAATACCTCATTGTGGTTTTGATTTGCATTTCTCTAATAGTGAGTGATGTCGAGCAACTTTTCACGTGTTTATTTAGTTCAGTTCAGTCACTCAGTCATGTCTGACTCTTTGCGACCCCATGAATCGCGGCACACCAGGCCTCCCTGTTCATCACCAACTCCTGGAGTTCACTCAGACTCATGTCCATCGAGTCAGTGATGCCATCCAGCTATCTCATCCTCTGTCATCCCCTTCTCCTCCTGCCCCCAATCCCTCCCAGCATCAGAGTCTTTTCCAGTGAGTCAACTCTTCGCATGAGGTGGCCTAAGTACTGGAATTTCAGCTTTAGCATCATTCCTTCCAAAGAAATCCCAGGGCTGATCTCCTTCAGAATGGACTGTTAGCTATCTATATATCTTCTGTGGAGAAATGTCTGTTTAGGTCTTTTGCCCACCTTTTGATTGTATTGCTCATTTTTCTGGTATTGAGCTGCATGAGCTGCTTGTATATTTTTGAGATTAGTTCTTTGTCAGTTGTTTCAGTTGCTATTATTTTCTCCCATTCTGAGGGCTGTCTCTTCACCTTGCTTATAGTTTCCTTCATTGTGCAAAAGCTTTTAAGTTTATTTAGGTCCCATTTGTTTATTTTGTTTTTATTTCCATTACTTTTGGAGGATGGTCATATAGGTTCTTGCTGTGATTTATGTCAGGGAGTGGTCGGCCTAGGTTTCTTTATGAGAGTTTTATCTCACATTTAGGTATTTAACCCATTATGAGTTTATTTTTTAAATGGTATTAGAAAGTATTCTAGTTTCATTCTTTTACATGTAGTTAACCAGTTTTCCAGATATTCAAGCTGGTTTTAGAAAAGGCAGAAGAACCAGAGATCAAATTGCCAAAATCCGCTGGATCATGGAAAAAGCAAGAGAGTTCCAGAAAAACATCTATTTCTGCTTTACTAACTATGCCAAAGCCTTTGACTGTGTGGATCACAATAAACTGTGGAAAATTCTGAAAGAGATGGGAATACCAGACCACCTGACCTGCCTTTGAGAAACCTATATGCAAGTCAGGAAGCAACAGTTAGAACTGGACATGGAACAACAGACTGGTTCCAAATAGGAAAAGGAGTACGTCAAGGCTGTATATTGTCACCCTGCTTATTTAACTTATACGCAGAGTACATCATGAGAAACGCTGGGCTGGAAGAAGCACAAGCTGGAGTCAAGATTGCTGGGAGAAATATCAATCACCTCACATATGCATATGACACCACCCTTATGGCAGAAACTGAAGAGAAACTAAAAAGCCTCTTGATGAAAGTGAAAGAGGAGAGTGAAAAATTTGACATAAAGCTCAACATTCAGAAAACGAAGATCATGGCATCTGGTTCCATCAGTTCATGGCAAATAGATGGGGAAAGAGTGGAAACAGTGTCAGACTTTATTTTTCTGGGCTCGAAAATCACTGCAGATGGTGAATGCAGCCATGAAATTAAAAGATGCTTACTCCCTGGAACGAATGTTATGAGCAACCTAGCTAGCATATTAAAAAGCAGAGACATTACTTTGTCAACAAAGGTCCATCTAGTCAAGGCTATGGTTATTCCAGTAGTCATGTATGGATGTGAGAGTTGGACTGTGAAGAAATCTGAGCCCCAAAGAATTGATGTTTTTGAACTGTGATGTTGGAAAAGACTCTTGAGAGTCCCTTGGACTGCAAGGAGATCCAACCAGTCCATTCTAAAGAAGACCAGTCCTGGGTGTTCATTGGAAAGACTGATGCTAATGCTGAAACTCCAGTACTTTGGCTACCTCATGCGAAGAGTTGACTCATTGGAAAAGACTCTGATGCTGGGAGGGATTTGGGGCAGGAGGAGAAGGGGACGACAGAGGATGAGATGGCTGGATGGCATCACGGACTCGATGGACTGCAGTCTTAAGTTAACTCCAGGAGATGGTGATTAACAGGGAGGCCTGGTGTGCTGCGATTCATGGGGTCGCAAATTGTCGGACACTACTGAGCGACTGAACTGACCTGATGTGGCCATCCTGGGTCTTTTTTGTTGAAATGTTTTTATTAGTTTCATTACTGGTTATTGTTCTGTTCATGTTCTTTATTTTTTCTTGGTTTATTGTTGGGAAGTTGTACGTTTCGAGGAATTTTTCCATTTTATTGGTATATAGTTGTTCATAGTGATTACATTTTTGTGATGTTGGTTGTAAATTCTTTTCATTTTATTGATTTGAGCTCTTTTTTCTTAATGAGTCTGGCTAAAGGTTTATTGATTCTGTTTATCTTTTCAAAGAACCAACTCTTAATTCCATTGATCTTTTCTGTTATTTTATTTATTTATTTACTTTGATCTTTACTTCATTTATTTCTACTCTGGTCTTTATGTGATTTCTTTCCTTCTACAAACTTTAGGTTTTGGTTTTTCCTTCTATTTCTTGTCTTATAGGTGAAAAGTTAGGTTGTTTGAGTTTTTTCTTCTTTCTTCAGGAGGTCTGTATCACTCTACACTTCCCTCTTAAAACTGCTTTTGCTGAATCTCATAGATTTTGGATTGTTGTATTTTCATTTTCATTTGTCTCCAGGTAGTTTTTTAATTTCTTTTATATCTTTCTGATTTCTTAAGTGATTCATTGGTTGTTTTGAAACATATAGTTTAGCTTTCATCTTTGTGTGTGTGTGTGTTTTCCTCTTTTAGTTGATTTCCAGTCTCATCAATATTTTGGACAGAAAATATGCTTGATAAGACTTAAATTCTCTCTCTCTCTCTCTTTTTTTTTTTTTTAACTATTTTGTGTTGGAATAGAGCCAATTACCACTATTATGTTACTTTCAGGTGAACAGTGAAGGGATTCAGCCATACAGATATATGTGACCATTCTCCCCCCAAACTCCCTTCTCATTCAGGCTGCCACATATCATTGAAGAGTTCCGTGTGTTATACAGTATGTACATGTTAGTTATCCATTATTTTTTTATTTATTTTACTTTACATTATTGTATTGGTTTTGCCATACATTGACTTGAATCCTCCATGGGTGTACATGTGTTCCCCATCCTGAACTCCCCTCCCACCTCCCTCCCCATCCCATCCCTCTGGGTTATGCCAATGCACCAGCCCCAAGCACCCTGTATCATGCATCAAACTGGGACTGGTGATTCGTTTCACATATGATAATTTACACGTTTCACTGCCCTTCTCCCATATCATCCTGCCCTTGCCCTCTCCCACAGAGTCCAAAAGACTGTTCAATACCTCTGTTTCTCTTTTGCTGTCTCGCATACAGGGTTATCATTACCATTTTGATAATTTACACATTTCACTGCCCTTCTCCCATATCATCCTGCCCTTGCCCTCTCCCACAGAGTCCAAAAGACTGTTCGATACCTCTGTGTCTCTTTTGCTGTCTTGCATAAGGGTTATCATTACCATTTTTCTAAATTCCATATATATGCATTAGTACACTGTATTGGTATTTTTCTTTCTAGCTTACTTCACTCTGGATAATAGGCTCCAGTTTCATCCACCTCATTAGAACTGATTCCAATGTATTCTTTTCAAAGGCTAAGTAATACTCCATTTTGTATATGTCCCACAGCTTTCTTATCCATTCATCTGCTGATGGACATCTAGGTTATTTCCATGTCCTGGGTATTATAAACAGTGCTGTGATGAGCATTAGGGTACACAAACTCTTTCAATTCTAGTTTCCTCAGTATGTATGCCCAGCAGTGGTATTCTTGAGTCATATGGCAGCTCTATTTCCAGTTTAAAGGAATCTCCACACTGTTCTCCATAGTGGCTGTACTAGTTTGCACTCCTACCAACAGTGTAAGAGGGTTCCCTTTTCTCCACATGCTCTCCAACATTTATTGCTTGTAGGCTTTTGGATTGCAGCCATTCTGACTGGTGTGAAATGGTACCTCATTGTGGTCTTGATTTGCATTTCTCTGATAATGAGTGATGTTGAGTATCTTGTCATGTATTTGTTAGCCATCTGTATGTCTTCTTTGGAGAAATGTCTGTTTAGTTCTTTGGCCCATTTTTTCATTGGGTGATTTATTTTTCTGGAATTGAGCTTCAGAAGTTGCTTGTATATTTTTGAGATTAATTCTTTGTCAGTCTTCATTTGCTATTATTTTCTCCCATTCAGAAGGGTATATTTTCCCCTTGCTTATAGTTTTCTTTGTTGTGCAGAAGCTTTTACTTTTAATTAGGTCCCATTTATTTATTTTTTGCTTTTATTTCCAATATTCTGGGAGGTGTTTCATAGAGAAACCTGCTGTGATTTATGTCGGAGAGTGTTTTGCCTATGTTCTCCTCTAGGAGTTTTATAGTTTCTGGTCTTACGTTTAGATCTTTAATCTATTTTGAGTTTATTTTTTGTGTATGGTGTTAGAAAGTGTTTTAGTTTAATTCTTTTTTTAAATTGTTTATTTATTTAGTTATTTATTTTTATTTTTTTAATTTTAAAATCTTTAATTCTTACATGTGTTCCCAAACATGAACCCCCCTCCCACCTCCCTCCCCATAACATCTCTGTGGGTCATCCCCATGCACCAGCCCCAAGCATGCTGTATCCTGCGTCAGACATAGACTGGGGATTCAATTCTTATATGATAGTATACATGATAGAATGCCACTCTCCCAAATCATCCCACCCTCTCCCTCTCCCTCTGAGTCCATAAGTCCGTTATACACAGCTGTGTCTTTTTTCCTGTCTTGCATACAGGGTCGTCATTGCCATCTTTCTAAATTCCATATATATGTGTTAGTATACTGTATTGGTGTTTTTCTTTCTGGCTTACTTCACTCTGTATAATCGGCTCCAGTTTCATCCATCTCATCAGAACTGAATCAAATGAATTCTTTTTAACGGCTGATTATACTCCATTGTGTATATGTACCACAGCTTTCTTATCCATTTATCTGCTGATGGACATCTAGGTTGTTTCCATGTCCTGGCTATTATAAACAGTGCTGCGATGAACACTGGGGTACATGTGTCTCTTTCAATTCTGGTTTCCTCGGTGTGTATGCCCAGCAGTGGGATTGCTGGGTCATAAGGTCGTTCTATTTGCAATTTTTTAAGGAATCTCCACACTGTTCTCCATAGTGGCTGTACTAGTTTGCATTCCCACCAACAGTGTAGGAGGGTTCCCTTTTCTCCACACCCTCTCCAGCATTTATTGCTTGCAGATTTTTGGATTGCAGCCATTCTGACTGGTGTGAAGTAGTACCTCATTGTGGTTTTGATTTGCATTTCTCTGATAATGAGTGATGTTGAGCATCTTTTCATGTGTTTGTTAGCCATCCGTATGTCTTCTTTGGAGAAATGTCTATTTAGTTCTTTGGCCCGTTTTTTGATTGGGTCGTTTATTTTTCTGGAATTGAGCTGCATAAGTTGCTTGTATATTTTCGAGATTAGTTGTTTGTCAGTTGCTTCATTTGCTATTATTTTCTCCCATTCAGAAGGCTGTCTTTTCACCTTGCTTACATTTTCCTTTGTTGTGCAGAAACTTTTAATTTTAATTAGATCCCATTTGTTTATTTTTGCTTTTATTTCCAGAATTCTGGGAGGTGGATCATAGAGGATCCTGCTGTGATTTATGTCTGAGAGTGTTTTGCCTATGTTCTCCTCTAGGAGTTTTATAGTTTCTGGTCTTACATTTAGATCTTTAATCCATTTTGAGTTTATTTTTGTGTGCGGTGTTAGAAAGTGATCTAGTTTCATTCTTTTACAAGTGGTTGACCAGTTTTCCCAGCACCACTTGTTAAAGAGATTGTCTTTACTCCATTGTATAATCTTGCCTCCTTTGTCAAAGATAAGGTGTCCATAGGTGTGTGGATTTATCTCTGGGCTTTCTATTTTGTTCCATTGATCTATATTTCTGTCTTTGTGCCAGTACCATACTGTCTTGATGACTGTGGCTTTGTAGTAGAGCCTGAAGTCAGGCAAGTTGATTCCTCCAGTTCCATTCTTCTTTCTCAAGATTGCTTTGGCAATTCGAGGTTTTTTGTATTTCCATACAAATCTTGAAATTATTTGTTCTAGTTCTGGGAAAAATATGGCTGGTAGCTTGATAGGGATTGCATTGAATTTGTAAATTGCTTTGGGTAGTGTACTCATTTTCACTATATTGATTCTTCCGATCCATGAACATGGTATATTTCTCCATCTATTAGTGTCCTCTTTGATTTCTTTCATCAGTGTTTTATAGTTTTCTATATATAGGTCTTTAGTTTCTTTCGGTAGATATATTCCTAAGTATTTTATTCTTTTCGTTGCAATGGTGAATGGAACTGTTTCCTTAATTTCTTTTTCTACTTTCTCATTATTAGTGTATAGGAATGCAAGGGATTTCTGTGTGTTGATTTTATATCCTGCAACTTTACTATATTCATTGATGAGCTCTAGTAATTTTCTGGTGGAGTCTTTAGGGTTTTCCATGTAGAGGATCATGTCATCTGCAAACAGTGAGAGTTTTACTTCTTCTTTTCCAATTTGGATTCCTTTTATTTCTTTTTCTGCTCTGATTGCTGTGGCCAAAACTTCCAGAACTATGTTGAATAGTAGCGGTGAAAGTGGACACCCTTGTCTTGTTAGGGCAGAAATAAATGCAAAAGAAACAAAAGAGACCATAGCAAAAATCAACAAAGCCAAAAGCTGGTTCTTTGAAAGGATAAATAAAATTGACAAACCACTAGCCAGACTCATCAAGAAGCAAAGAGAGAGAAATCAAATCAATAAAATTAGAAATGAAAATGGAGAGATCACAACAGACAACACAGAAATACAAAGGATCATAAGAGACTACTATCAGCAGTTGTATGCCAATAAAATAGACAACGTGGAAGAAATGGACAAATTTTTGGAAAAGTACAATTTTCCAAAACTGAACCAGGAAGAAATAGAAAATCTTAACAGACCCATCACAAGCACGGAAATTGAAACTGTAATCAGAAATCTTCCAGCAAACAAAAGCCCAGGTCCAGACGGCTTCACAGCTGAATTCTACCACAAATTTCGAGAAGAGCTAACACCTATCCTACTCAAACTCTTCCAGAAAATTGCAGAGGAAGGTAAACTTCCAAACTCATTCTATGAGGCCACCATCACCCTAATACCAAAACCTGACAAAGATGTCACAAAAAAAAAAGAAAACTACAGGCCAATATCACTGATGAACATAGATGCAAAAATCCTCAACAAAATTCTAGCAATCAGAATCCAACAACACATTAAAAAGATCATACACCATGACCAAGTGGGCTTTATCCCAGGGATGCAAGGATTCTTCAATATCCGCAAATCAATCAATGTAATTCACCACATTAACAGATTGAAAAATGAAAACCATATGATTATCTCAATAGATGCAGAGAAGGCCTTTGACAAAATTCAACATCCATTTATGATAAAAACTCTCCGGAAAGCAGGAATAGAAGGAACATACCTCAACATAATAAAAGCTATATATGACAAACCCACAGCAAACATTATCCTCAATGGTGAAAAATTGAAAGCATTTCCCCTAAGGTCAGGAACAAGACAAGGGTGTCCACTTTCACCGCTACTATTCAACATAGTTTAATTCTTTTACAAGTGTTCGACCAGTTTTCTCAGCACCACTTGTTAGAAGAGATTGGCTTTCCTCCATTGTATATTCTTGCCTCCCTTGTCGAAGATAAGGTGTCCATAGGTATGTGGATTTATCTCTGGGCTCTCCATTTTATTCCATTGATCTATATTTCTGTCTTTGTGCCAGTACCACACTCTCTTGATGACTGTGGCTTTGTAGAAGAGCCTGAAGTCAGGCAGGTTGATTTCTCCAGTTCCATTCTTCTTTCTCAAGATTGCTTTGGATATTCGAGGTTTTTTGTATTTTCATACAAATTGTAAAATTTGACAATTTGAGCTGTTCTAGCTCTATGAAAAATACCGGTGGTAGTTTAACAGGGATTACACTGAATCTTTAGATTGCTTTGGGTGGTATACTCATTTCACTGTATTGATTCTTCTGATCCATGAACACAGTATATTTCTCCATCTATTTGTGTCCTCTTTGATTTCTTTCACCAGTGTCTTATACTTTTCTATATATAGGTCTTTTGTTTCTTTAGGTAGATTTATTCCTAAGTATTTTATTCTTTTCGTTGCAATGGTGAATGGAATTGTTTCCTTAATTTATCTTTTTATTTTATCATTATTAGTGTATAGGCATGCAAGAGATTTCTGTGTGTTGATTTTTATATCCTACAACTTTACTGTATTCATTGAAGACTCCACCATTCATTTCTGGTGGAGTCGTTAGGGTTTTCTCTGTAGAGGATCATGTCATCTACAAACAATGAGAGTTTTACTTCATCTTTTTCAATTTTGATTCTTTTTATTTCTTTTCTTCTCTGATTGCTGTGGCCAAAACTTCCAATACTGTGTTGAATAGTAGTGGTGAAAGTGGGTACCCTTGTCTTATTTCTGACTTTAGGGGAAATGCTTTTAATTTTTCACCATTGAGGATAATGTTTGCTGTGGGTTTGTCATATATAGCTTTTATTATGGTGAGGTATATTCCTTCTATGCCTGCTTTCTGGAGAGGTTTTATCATAAATGGATGTTAAATTTTGTCAAAGACTTTCTATGCATCTATTGAGATAATCGTACGGTTTTTTTTTTTATTTTTCAATTTGTTAATGTGGTGTATTACATTGATTGATTTGTGGATATTGAAGAATCCTTGCATCCCTGGGATAAAGCCCACTTGGTCATGATGTATGATCTTTTTTAATATGTTGTTGGATTTTGTTTCCTAGAATTTTGTTATGGATTTTTGCATCTATGTTCATCAGTGATATTGGCCTGTAGTTTTCTTTTTTTGTTTGTGGCATCTTTGTGAGGTTTTGGTATTAGTGTGATGCTGTCCTCATAGAATGAGTTTGGAAGTTTACCTTCCTCTGCAATTTTCTGGAAGAGTTTTTGAGTAGGATAGGTGTTAACTCTTCTGTAATTTTTGGTAGAATTCAGCTGTGAAGCCATCTGGAGCTGGGCTTTTGTTTGCTGGAAGATTTCTGATTAGAGTTTCAATCACTGTGCTTGTGATGGGTCTGTTAAGATTTTCTATTTCTTCCTGGTTCAGTTCTGGAAAGTTGTACTTTTCTGATAATTTGTCCATTTCTTCCAAGTTGTCCATATTATTGGCATATAGTTGCTGATATTAGTCTCTTATGATCCTTTGTATTTCTGTGTTGTGTGTTGTGATCTCTTCATTTTCATTTCTAATTTTGTTAATTTGATTTTTTTCCTTTATTTCTTGATGAGTCTAGCTAATGGTTTGTCTTTTTTTTTTTTTTTTTTAATTTTCTCAAAGAACCAGCTTTTGGCTTTGTTGATTTTTGCTATGGTCTCTTTTGTTTCTTTTAGATTTATTTCTGCCCTAATTTTTAAATTTCTTTCCTTCTACTAACCCTGAGGTTCTTCATTTCTTCCTTTTCTATTTGCTTTAGGTGTAGAGTTAGGTTATTTATTCGACTTTTTTCCTGTTTCTTGAGGTATGCCTGTATTGCCATGAACCTTCCCCTTAGCACTGCTTTTAGTGTCCCACAGGTTTTGAGTTGTGTTTTCATTTTTATTCATTTCTATGCATATTTTGATTTTTTTTTATTTCTTTTGTGATTTGTTAGTTATTCAGCAGCGTGTTGTTCAGCCTCCATATGTTGGAATTTTTAACAGTTTTTCTCCTTTAATTGACATCTAGTCTTACTGCATTATGGTCAGAAACGATGGTTGGAATGATTTCAATTTTGTTGAATTTACCAAGGCTAGATTTATGGCCCAGGATGTGATCTATCCTGGAGAAGGTTCCATGTGCACTTGAGAAAAAGGTGAAATTATTGTTTTGAGGTGAAATGTCCTATAGATATCAATTAGGTCTAACTGGTCTATTGTATCACTTAAATTTTGTATTTCCTTGTTAATTTTCTGTTTAGTTGATCTATCTATATGTGTGAGTGGGGTATTAAAATCTCCCACTATTATTGTGTGATTGTTAATTTCCCCTTTCATACTTGTTAACATTTGTCTTACATGTTGTGGTACTCTTCTGTTGGGTGCATATATATTTATAATTGTTGTATCTTCTTGGATTGATCCTTTGATCATCATGTAGTGTCCATCTTTGTCTTTTTTCACAGCCTTTCTTTTAAAGTCTATTTTATCTGATATAAGTATTGCTACTCCTGCTTTCTTTTGGTCTCTATTTGCATGAAATATCTTTTTGTAGCCCTTCACTTTCAGTCTGTATGTGTCCCTTGTTCGAGGTGGGTCTCTTGTGGACAATATATATAGGGGTCTTGTTTTTTCATCCATTCAACCAGTCTATGTCTTTTGATTGGGACATTCAAGCCATTTACATTTAAGGTAATTATTGATAAGTATGATCCTTTTGCCATTTATTTTATTGTTTTGGGTTCAAGTTTATACACCTTTCTTTGTTTCCTGTCTAGAGAAGATCCTGTAGCATTTGTTGGAGAGCTGGTTTGGTGGTGCTGAATTCTCTCAGCTTTTGCTTGTCTGGAAAGCTTTTGGTTTCTCCTTCATATTTGAATGAGATCCTTCCTGGGTACAGTAAGGATAACCTGTAGGTTATTTTCTTTCATCACTTTTATATATGTATATCCTGACATTCCCTCCTTTCCTAAATAGTTTCTAGTGAAAGATCAGCTCTTATCCTTATGGCTATCCCCTTGTGTGTTATTTTTTTTTCCCCTTGCTGCTTTTAACATTTGTTCTTTGTGTTTGATCTTCGTTAATTTGATTTATATGTGTCTTGGGGTGTTTCACCTTGGGTTTGTCCTGTTTGGGTCTCTGGGATTCTAGGACTTGGGTGATTAATTCCTTCCCCATTTTAGGGAAATTTTCAACTATTATCTCTTCAAGTATTTTCTCATGGTCTTTCTTTTTTTCTTGTTCTTTCTGTGAGTCCTATGATTCGAATGTTGGGGCATTTAACATTGTCATAGAGGTCTCTGAGTTTGTCCGCATTTCTTTTAATTTTTTTTCTTTTTTCCTCTCTGTTTCATTTATTTCTACCTTTGTATCTTCTACCTCACTAATTCTATCTTCTGCCTCCGTTATGTTTTCCTTGATTTTATTAGTTGTTTTCTAGTCTCTATTTCACTTATTTCCACTATAAACTTTACCATTTTCTCTCTTCTATTTGCTTTGGGGTTTGTTTGTTCTTCTTTTATCTGGTTTCATAAGTTGGAAAGTTAGGTAGTTGTTTTGAGATTTTTGTTGTTGTTGCAAAACATACATAATGTAAAGTTTAGAAGAATGAATGATCCATGTTCTTCTTTATTCTCAACCTCAATTGTGGAATTTTTCTATATATTTAAATTTATAATTTATATATTTGTGCGGTTCAGTCTCTCAGTCATATCCGACTCTTTGTGATCCCATTGACCACCGCATGCCAGACTTTGCTGTCCATCAACATCTCCCAGAGCTTGCTCAAACTCACGTCCGTCAAGTCAGTGATGCCATCCAGCCATCTCATCCTCTGTTGTCCCCTTATTCTCCTATCTTCAGTCTTTCCCAGCATCAGAGTCTTTTCTAATTAGTCAATTCTTCGCACGAGGTTGCCAACATTCTGGAGCTTCAGCTTCAACATCAGTCCTTTCAATGAGTATTCAGGACTAATTTCCTTTAGGATTGGCTGGTTAGATCTCATGGCTGACTCTTAAGGCTCTCAAGAATCTTCTCCAGCACAACAGTTCAAAAGCATCAATTTTTTGCTGCTCAGCTAGAAATGCAAAAAGGAAAAATGGTTGTCTGAGGAGGCTTTACAAATAACTGAGAAAAGAAGAGATGCTAAGTGCAAAGGAGAAAAGGAAAGATATACCCATTTGAATGCAGAGTTCTGAAGAATAGCAAGGAGAGATAGAAAGCCTTCCTAAGTGATCAGTGCAAAGAAATAGAGGAAAACAATAGAATCAGAAGACTATGAGATCTCTTCAAGAAGATTAGAGTTACCAAGGGAATATTTCATGCAAAGATGAGCACAATAAAGGACAGAAATTGGTTGTAACAGAAGCAGAAGATATTAAGAAGAGGTGGCAAGAATACACAGAAGAACTATACAAAAAAGATCTTCATGACCCAGATAACCATGATGGTGTGATCGCTCACCTAGACCCAGACATCCTGGAATGTGAAATCAAGTGGGCCTTAGGAAGCATCACTAGAAGGAAAGCTAGTGGAGGTGATGGAATTCCATCTAAGCTATTTCAAATCCTAAAAGATCATACTGTTAAAGTGTTGTACTCAATACGTCAGCAAATTTGGAAAACTCAGCAGTGGCCACAGGACTGGAAAAAGTCAGTTTTCATTCCAATCCCAAAGAAAGGCAATGCCAAAGAATGCTCAAACTACTGCACAATTGTACTCATCTCACACACTAGTAAAGTAATGCTCAAAATTCTCCAAGCCAGGCTTGACAGTACATTAACTATTATTTATATATACCTACTGCTAAATACAATGTAAGATTACAATAGAGGATACATTTACTATAATACTATGAACATAGTAATAGAAAATTAGTGTATGAAATTGATTTAAAAAAAGCCTACTAAAATCTGAGATTAATAACATTGCAATATTTATGCTGAAGCATGGAATCTAGTCATTCTTTTCAAATTTAGTGAATTCATGCATGTAAGGCCTGGGTCTACACCATATTAATAAAATGAACATTTTAGTTAAAGCTTGTTGGGGATCCATACAAATGAAAATATGTTTTAAGAGTCAAAGTGTACCATTTTAGCCATTGTGAAGTTTACAATTCAGGAACATTTATTGGAGTCACAGCATTGTACAATCACTGTGTTACTACACAATTTTTTCATCATCCCAAAGTGGTATCTCCTACCCACTAAGTAGTCACTTTTCATTCTCCCTCTTCCAGCCGCTGGCCACCACTCTTATACTTTCTTCTCTGTTAAATTGTCTGTTCATGATATTTTATGTGAAAAGAACATGTGGCTTTTTCCATCTGGCTTCTTTCATTAGCGTGTTTTCAAGGTTAATCTATGGTGTAGCATGTATTAGTTTTCAATATTTTCTATGTCTGAGTAATATTCTATATTATAGACACACAATATCTTCTTAATCCATTTATCAAATGATGAACATTTGGGTTATTCCTTTCTTATGACTACTGTGAATAGGGCTGCTATGAACATTAGTGTATAAACTTTTACTTTATAATCTGTTTTCATTTATGATATCTAGGAGTGCAATTGCCTGCTCTTATCACAGTTTTATGTTTGACTTTTTCAGGAGCCATAAAATTGTTTTCTACAGTAATTACACCATATTACAATCCAACCAGCATTGCATATGGGTTAGAATTTCTCCATATCCTTGCCAACACTTACTTATTTTTTCTCCCATGTGGTCATGCTCATGGATGTGAAGTGGCATCTCTTTTGGTTGTGAGTTGCATCTCACAAATGACTAATGACATTGAACAACTTTTCATGTCCTTGTTGACTGTGTGTGTGTGTATCCTCTTTGGAGAAATGTCTATTCATCTCCTTTGCCCATTATTTAATGGTTTGTCTGGTTTTTTGGCTGTAAAAATTCTTTGCATATTCTGGATACAATAATTGTATCCAATATATGATTTTCTCCTATTTATGGGTTGTCTTTTCACTATTTTGATAGTGCTTAATGCACAAAAATTAGAACTTAGTAAATTCCAATTAATCTAGCTTTTCCTTTTGTTCTTTTTGCTTTTGGTGTTATGACAATGAAATCATTGCCAAATCCAAGATTATCAAGATTTACCTTTATAATTTTTCTGAAATTTTTAGAGTTAGCTCCTGTTGTCCTAGCATAACTTGTTGAACAGACTATCCTTTCCTCATTGAATGGTCTCTTCACTTTGTGCTCATAGATGTATGGGTAATTTCTGGACACTCAATTCTATTCCATTGTTCTAGATATTTATCCTTAAGGAAGTTCCATCCTATCATGATTACTACAGTGTTGTAGTAAGTTTTGAAATTGGGAAGTTTGAGTTCTTCAACTTTGTTATTGTTTTTCAAGAGTTTTTTTTTTTTTTTTTTCCATTTTGAGCCTTTTGCAATTCCATATGAATTTTAAGATTATACTTTTTATTTCTGCAGAAATAAAGAACTGTTAGCACATTGATAGTGTTTGCATTCAATCTATAGATTGCTTTGGGGTGTATTGCCATCTTAACAATATTAAGGCTTTTAATTCATGAACATGGGCTGTATGTCCATTTTCATGTTTAACATAGTCATTTATATCTACAAATTTCCTTTAAGCACATTTATAGCTACATTCTCAGTTTTGATTTATTGTGTCCTCATTTCATTCATCTGAAACTACTGTTGAATTTCCCTTGTGATCTTCTCTTTCAACCATTGGCAATTTAGGAGCATATGTTTTAGTTTCCTCACATTTTGTATTCCCCAAATTTATTCCTTTTTATTGATTTTTAATTTAATGCCATAGTGTGGATAGAGAATATAAATTTCAAGTTTTCAAATCTTTTAAATTTATTAATGTTTATTTTATTGCTTAGTGTATGGTCTATCCTGGAAAATGTTCAGTGTACTTGAGGAGAATGTTTTCTGCTGGGTTTGGGTGGAGTTTTCTGTAGATGTCATTAAGGCCTATTTCTTTGGAGTGCTGTTCAATTCTTATATTTCCTGTTGACATTCTGCATAGTTGTTCTGTTATTGTTAAGTGGTTTGCTGAAGTCTCCAACTATGATTTGAGTTACCTATTTTTACATTTACTATTTCAGCCTTTGCATTATGCATTTTAGAGCTCTGTTATAGATGCACATATATCTATAATCATTATATCTTTATGATGTATTGACCAATATTATTATAAAATGTCACTCTTTATCACTAGTAACATTTTTTTCTTCATTCTTTTGTATAAAATAAATTTTATATAAATTTATTTTTTAATTGGCTGTTAATTTCTTTACAATGTTGTATCAGTTTTGCCATACATCAACATGAATCCGCCACAGGTATACACATATTCCCCATCCTGAACACCCCTCCCTCCTCCCTCACCACACCATCCCTCTGGGTCGTCCCAGTGCACCAGCCCCAAGCATCCAGTATCATGCATCAAACCTGGACTGGCGATCCTATCATATATGATATTACGCATGTTTCAATGCCATTCTCTAAAATCATCCCACTCTCCCTCTCCCACAGAGTCCAAAAGACTGTTCTATACATCCATGTCTCGTTTGCTATCTCGCATACAGGGTTATCATTACCATCTTTCTAAATTCCATATATATACGTTAGTACACTGTATTGGTGTTTTTCTTTCTGGCTTACTTCACTCTGCATAATAGGCTCCAGTTTCATCCACCTCATTAGAACTGATTCAAATGTATTCTTTTTAATGGCTGAGGAATACTCCATTGTGTATATGTACCACAGCTTTCTTATCCATTCATCTGCTGATGGACATCTAGGTGGCTTCCATGTCCTGGCTATTATAAACAGTGCTGCAATGAACATTGGGGTAAATGTGTCTCTTTCAATTCTGGTTTCCTCAGTGTGTATGCCCAGCAGTGGGGTTGCTGAGTCATAAGGCAGTTCTATTTCCAGATTCTATTTAAGGAATCTCCTCACTGTTCTCCATAGTGGCTGTACTAGTTTGCATTCCCACCAACAGTGTAAGAGGATTCCCTTTTCTCCACACCCTCTCCTGCATTTATTGCTTGTAGACTTTTGGATCACAGCCATTCTGACTGGTGTGAAATGGTACCTCATTGTGGTCTTGATTTGCATTTCTCTGATGATGTTGAACATCTTTTCCTGTGTTTGTTAGCCATCTGTATGTCTTCTTTGGAGAAATGTCTATTTAGTTCTTTGGCCCATTTTTTTGATTGAGTAGTTTATTGTTCTGAAATTGAGCTGCAGGAGTTATTTGTATATTTTTGAGATTAATTGTTTGTCAGTTGCTTCATTTGCTATTATTCTCTCCCATTCTGAAGGTTGTCTTTTCACCTTGCTTATAGTTTCTTTTGTTGTGCAGAAGCTTTTAATTTTAATTAGATCCCATTTGTTTATTTTTGCTTTTATTTCCAGTATTCTGGGAGGTGGGTCGTAGAAGATCCTGCAGTGATTTATGTCGGAAGTGTTTTGCCTATGTTCTCCTCTCAGAGATGTATAGTTTCTGGTCTTATGTTTAGATATTTAATCCATTTTGAGTTTATTTTTGTGTATGGTGTTAGAAAGTGATCTAGTTTCATTCTTTTACAAGTGGTTGACCAGTTTTCCCAGCATCACTTGTTAAAGAGATTGTCATTTCTCCACTGTATATTCTTGCCTCCTTTGTCAAAGATAAGCTGTACATAAGTACATGGATTTATCTCTGGGCTTTCTGTTTTCTTCCATTGATCTATATTTCTGTCTTTGTGCCAGTACCATACTGTCTTGATGACTGTGGCTTTGTAGTAGAGCCTGAAGTCAGGCAAGTTGATTCCTCCAGTTGCATTCTTCTTTCTCAAGATTGATTTGGCTATTCGAGTTTTTTTTTTTTTTGTATTTCCATACAAATTGTGAAATTATTTGTTCTAGCTCTGTGAAAAATACCATTGGTATCTTGATAGGGATTGCATTGAATCTATAGATTGCTTTGAATAGTATACTCATTTTCACTATATTGATTCTTCCGATCCAGGAACATGATATATTTCTCCATCTATTAGTGTCCTCTTTGATTTCTTTCTCCAGTTTTATAGTTTTCTATGCATAGGTCTTTAGTTTCTTTAGGAAGATAAATTCCTAAGTATTTAATCCTTTTCGTTGCAATGGTGAATGGAATTATTTCCTTTATTTCTCTTTTTATTTTCTCATTATTGGTGTATAGGAATGCAAGGGATTTCTGTGCATTGATTTTGTATCCTGCAACTTTACTATATTCATTGATTAGTTCTAGTAATTTTCTGGTGGAGTCTTTAGGATATTCTATGTAGAGGATCATGTCATCAAAACAGTGAGAGTTTTGCTTGTTTTTTCCCAATTTGGATTCCTTTTATTTCTTTTTCTTCTCTGCTTGCTGTGGCCCAAACTTCAAAGCCTATGTTGAATAATAGTGGTGAGAGTGGGCACCCCCTTCTTGTTCCTGACTTCAGGGGATATGCTTTCAGTTTTCACCATTGAGGATAATGTTTCCTGTGGGTTTGTCATATATAGCTTTTATTATGTTGAAGTATGTTCCTTCTGTTCCTGTGTTCTGGAGATTTTTATCATAAATGGATGTTGAATTTTGTCAAAGGCTTTATTTGAATCTATTGAGAAATTCATATGGCTTTTATTTTTCAATCTGTTAATATGGTGTATTACATTTATTGATTTGTGAATATTGAAGAATCCTTGCATCCTTGGGATAAAGCCCACTTGGTCATGGTGTATGATCTTTCTAATATGTTGTTGGATTCTGATTGCTAGAATTTAGTTAAGGGTTTTTGCATCTATATTCATCAGTGATATTGGCCTGTAGTTTGTGTGTGTGTTTGTGTGTATGTGTGTGTGTGTGTGGCATCTTTGTCAGGTTTTGGTATTAAGGTGATGGTGGCCACATAGAATGAGTTTGGGAGTTTACCTTCCTCTGCAATTTTCTGCAGGATTTTGAGTAGGGTAGGTGTTAGCTCTTCTCTAAATATTTGGTAGAATTCAGCTGTGAAGCCCTCTGGACCTGGGCTTTTGTTTGCTGGAAGTTTTCTGATTAGTTTCAATTTTTGTGCTTGTGATGGATCTGTTAAGACTTTCTAGTTCCTCCTGGTTCAGTTTTGGAAAATTGTACTTTTCTAAGAATTTGTCCATTTCTCCCAAGTTGTCCATATTATCGGCATATAGTTGCTGATATTAGTCTCTTATGATCCTTTGTATTTCTGTGTTGTCTCTTGTGATCTCCCCATTTTAATTTCTATTTTTGTTGATTTGATTTTTCTCCCTTTGTTTCTTGATGAGTCTGGCTAATAGTTTGTCAATTTTATTTATCTTCTCAAAGAACAAGCTTTTGGCTTTGTTGATTTCTGCTATGGTCTCTTTCGTTTCTTTTGGATTTATTACTGCCCTAATTTTTAAGTTTTCTTTCCTTCTACTAACCTTGGGGTTCTTCATTCCTTCCTTTTCTAGTTGCTTTAGGTGTAGAGTTAGGTTATTTATTTGACTTTTTTCTTGTTTCTTGAGGTATGTGTGTATTGCTATGAACCTTCCCCTTAGCACTGCTTTTACATTGTGTCACAGGTTTTGGGTTGTTTTCTTTTCATTTTTATTTGGTTTTATGCATATTTTGATTTCTTTTTTGACTTCTCCTGTCATCTGTTAGTTATTCAGCAGCGTGTTTTTCAGCCACCATATGTTGGAATATTTAATAGTCGTTCTCCTGTAAATGAGATCTAATGTTACTGCATTGTGGTCACAAAAGATGTTTGGAAAGATTTCAATGTTTTTGAATTTACCAAGACTAAGTTTATGGCCCAGGATGTGATCTATCCTGGAGAAGGTTCCGTGTGCACTTGAGAAAAAGCTGAAATTCATTGTTTTCAGGTGAAATGTCCCATAGATATGAATTAGGTCAAACTGGTCTATGGTATCATTTATAGTTTGTTTCCTTGTTAATTTTCTGTTTAGTAAATCTATCCATAGGTGTGAGTGGGGTATTAAAGTCTCCCACTATTATTGTGTTGTTAATTTCCCCTTTCAGACATGTTAGCTTTTGCCTTATATATTGCGTTGCTCCTATGTTGGGTGAATATATAGTTATAATTTTTATATCCTCTTTTTGGATTGATCCTTTGATCATTAGTGTCCTTCTTTGTCTCTTTTCACAGCCTTTGTTTTAAAGTCTATTTTATCTGATATGAATATTGCTACTCCTGCTTTCTTTTGGTTTCTATTTGCCTGTAATATCTTTTCCCAGCCATTCACTGTCAGTCTGTATGTGTCCCCTGCTTTGAGGTGGGTCTCTTGTAGACAACATATATAGGGGGCAACATATACATGGTCTCCATTCAGCCATTCTTTGTCTTTTGGTTGGGGCATTCAACCCATTTACGTTTAAGGTAATTATATATAAGTATGACCCCACTGTCATTTACTTTATTGTTTTGGGTTCGAGTTTATACTCCCTTTTTGTGTTTCCTGTCTAGAGAAGATCCTTGAACATTTGTTGGAGAGCTGGTTTGGTGATGCTGAATTCTCTCAGCTTTTGTTTGTCTGGGAAACTTGTTTTCTCCTTCATATTTGAATGAGATCCTTGCTGGATACAGTAATCTGGGCTGTAGGTTATTTTCTTTCATCGCTTTAAGTATGTCTTGCCATTCCCTCCTGGCCTGAAGAGTTTCTATTGAAAGATCAGCTGTTATTCTTATGGGAATCCCCTTGTGTGTTATTTGTTGTTTTTCCCTTGCTGCTTTTAATATTTGTTCTTTGTGTTTGATCTTTGTTAATGTGATTAATATGTGTCTTGGGGTGTTTCACCTTCGGTTTATCCTGTCTGGGACTCTCTGGGTTTCTTGGACTTGGGTGACTATTTCCTTCCCCATTTTAGGGAAGTTTTCAACTATTATCTCCTCAAGTATTTTCTCATGATCTTTCTTTTTGTCTTCTTCTTCTGGGACTCTAATGATTCGAATTTTGGGACATTTAACATTGTCCTGGTGGTCTCTGAGATTATCCTCATTTCTTTTCATTCTTTTTTCTTTTTTCCTTTCTGATTAATTTGTTTCTACTACTCTATCTTCTACTTCACTAATTCTATCTTCTGCCTCTGTTATTCTACTATTTGTTCCCTCCAGAATGCTTTTGATCTCATTTATTGCATTATTCATTATATATTGACTCTTTTTTTATTTCTTCTAAGTCCTTGTTCAACCTTTCTTGCATCTTCTCAATCCTTGCCTCTAGGCTATTTATCTGTGATTCCATTTTGATTTCAAGATTTTGGATCATTTTCACTATCATTATTCAGTATTCTTTATCAGGTAGATTCCTTATATCTTCCTCTTTTGTTTGGTTTGGTGGGCATTTCTCCTGTTCCTTTACCTGCTGGATATTCCGCTGTCTCTTCATCTTGTTTATATTCCTGTGTTTGGGGTGGCCTTTCTGTATTCTGGCAGTTTGTGGAGTTCTCTTTACTGTGGAGTTTCTTCGCTGTAGGTGGGGTTGCATCGGTAGCTTGTCAAGGTTTCCTGGTTAGGGAAGCTTCCTGGTTATGGAAGCTTGTGTTGGTGTTCTGGTGGGTGGAGCTGGATTTCTTCTCTCTGGAGCGCAATGAAGTGTCCAGTAATGAGTTGTAAGATGTCAGTAGGTTTGGAGTGACTTTGGGCTGCCTGTATATTGAAGCTCAAGTGTTTGTTCCTGTTTTGCTGGAGAATTTGTGTGATATGTCTTCCTCTGGAACTTGTTGGCCCTTGCGTGGTCCTTGGTTTCACTGTAGGTATGGAGGCATTTGATGAGCTCCTATCGATTAATGTTCCCTGGAGTCATGAGTTCTCTGGTGTTCTCAGGATTTGGACTTAAGCCTCCTGCTTATGGTTTTCAGTCTTATTTTTACAGTATTCTCTAGACTTCCCCATCTATACAGCACCATTGATAAAACATCTAGGTTAAGGATGAAAAGTTTCTCCACAGTGAGTGACACCCAGAGAGGTTCACAGAGTTACATGGAGAAGAGAAGAGGGAGGAGGGAGTTAGAGGTGACCCGAATGAGATGAGGTAGAATCAAAAGAGGAGAGAGCAAGCTAGCCAGTAATCACTTCCTTATGTGCGCTCCACAGTCTGGATCGCTCAGAGATGTTCACGGAGTTATACAGAGAAGAGAAGAGGGAGGAAGGAGACAGAGATGGCCAGGAGGATAAAGGGGGTTGGATCAAAAGGAGAGAGACAGATCCAGCCAGTAATCAGTTCCCTATCGTTCTCCACAATCTGAAACACACAAAGAGATTCACAGAGTTGGGTAGAAAAGAGAAGGGGGAGGGAGGAGGTAGAGGCTACCTGGTGGAGAAAAAGGAGAGTCTAAAGGGGAAGAGTGCAGTCAAGCCATTAATCTCGCTCCCAAGTAAAAATGGGTACTGAAGATTGGGTTCTTAAAAGTATAAAATTGATAACAAATACCACAAAACAAATATTAAAAAAACTAGAGTTGATGTTGGAGTTTAAAAAATACAATATTAAGGAAAGGAAAAAAAAAAGAAAAAGTCACAAAAATTAATATATATATATATATATATATATATATATATATATATGAAGTTTGCTTTTAAAAATACGGTCTCTTTTTTTTGCAAAGTAATAGTAGGTTATAAAAATGAAAATTAAAGGAGTAATAGATTACTTTAAAATTATAGTAAAAATAGTAAAAATATATCTAGGACTTTCCCTGGTATTGTTGTGGGCAGTGTGGGGTCAGTTCATTTTCGGCTACTTCCTTGGTCTGGATTATATTTTCAAGATCTATAGGCCCCTTCCTCTGTATTCGGTACTAGGTACAGGGTTTTAATCTATTGCACCTGTCACTTCCAAGGTGGTTCCCCCTATTTTAGCTTCTTCTGTTTGCTGGTCTCTTCAGTGTCTGATTTCTGCCCTGACACAAGAGGGTGGTGGTGGACACTTTTTTAGGCTCACTTGTTCAGTCGTGCTGTGGGGAGGGAGGGATGCTGCCAACAAATAACACTGGTGTGTGCTCACAGTGTCTCAGCCATACTGGGCCTGACCCCACTCATGGTGCATGTTCCCTCCCTGCCCACATTGCTCAGGCTCTAGGTTGCTCTGCTGGGGACCGCCCAAGGCTGACCCTGGGCTGCATGGACCTCCCAGGTCTAAGCCGCTCAGGTTCAGGCACTCAGGTAGTCCTCAGAGGCAAAGACTCAGTTGGGCCTGCGTTTTGTGCCCTTCCCAGGTCGGAGCAGCTCAGGTGATGTGGTGTTTGGCAAGCGCGGTCACTGCACCTTATCACCTCCTTCGTCCCTGCTGCTGTTTTCTGGGATTACAACCGGTGCACCTTCTCAGGCGGATGTTGACCATCCAGAACCCCAAGAAGTCTTAGTTAGCAAAGAAACCTGCTTGCAGTTTGGTAGATAATGTCTCTCTGGGGCTGTCATTGCCCCCTTCTGGCTCTGGCTGCCTGTCACCAGAGGAGGACGGTCTGCAGCTGGCTATCTCTGTTCAGTCCTTTGTTCTGTGAGCAGGCCTGGTGGTGTCTTAGATTAGGGCTTTTTGCGTGATAGCTATCCTGCAGACTGGTTTGCTAGTCCGAGTTAGTTCCCTCAGATTGCCCATGGGCATTCAGGCCTGGTCCTTACTCTAAACAATGCAACACGCGCCTCCCTGCCCAACCCCCACTTGCTAGTGGCAGGTGCAGGCGTCTGTGCTGCTCTCCACTGGGGGAGTTACCATCAGGCACATTATCTGTGGGTTTTCATTATTTATTTATTTTTCCTCCCAGTTATGTTGCCCTGTGTGGTTCCAAGGCTCACCATAGACTTGGCAGTGAGAATGTTTCCTGGTGTTTGGAAACTTCTCTCTTTTTAAGATTCCCTTCTGAGAACGGAGCTCCATCCCTACCTGTTTTGTCTCTTTTTTTTTGTCTTTTATATTTTTCCTACCTCCTTTCAAAGACAATGGGCTGTTTTTCTGGGTGTCTTATGCCCTCTGCTGGCATTCAGAAGTTGTTTTGTGGAATTTACTCAGCGTTTAAATGTTCTTTTGATGAATTTGTGGGGGAGAAAGTGGTCTCCCCGTCCTATTCCTCCACCATCTTAAGACCACTCTAGACAGTGTATCTTTAAAAAATATCATATTGCCAGACACATTTTATGAATTTAACAAATATTATTTTGGTATTTGTTGGTTTAGTGAAAAATGTAGTAGTATATTTTGTTAATCATAAATAAAAAAGTAAAATGCAATAAAGTGTCACTATTTTACAAAGACTTTTCTCTGTTTGCTTTTGATTATTTTTCTCTTTGATATTTAATATTTTAAGATATAAAATGGATACATATATCTTATACAGTGCATAATATATATACCTGTTGAAATGTGGTAAGCTTAAATTGGATTACTCTGTAGAAATTTTGTAATATACAAATTATATATACATATATATATATATATATATATATATATATATATATACACACACTCATTTATATAAGCTGCATGACAGTTTGGGCTTCCCCATTGGCTCAGCCTAAAATAATCACCTGTAATTCAATATATACAGGGGGTGCAGGTTCAATCCCTGAGTTGGAAAGATCCTCTAGAGGAGGGCATGGCAACCCACTCCAGTATTTTTGCTTGGAAGATCCCATGGATAGAGGAACCAAGCAGGCTACAGTCCATAGGGTCACAAAGAATTGTACATGACAGAAGCAACTGAGCACATGCACATGGAATTTCACAGTAGAATTGGCTTACCTGCCATGTTCTACCTGAATCAATTTGCTCATTTTTTTGAAGTTCCCCTTAGCTTTTTAAAAAATGTTTGTTTATTTATTTTTGCTGCACTGGGTCATAGTTGCAGTGTGCATGATCTTTAGTTGCAGCATGTGTTATCTAATTCCTTGACCCAGAATCAAACCCAGTCTCCCTGAATTGGGAGTGTGGAATCTTAGCCACTGGACCACCAGGGAAGTCCCTATTTGCTCATTTTTAATGTACACAGAGCTGTCTTTTATGTTTACATAGGTGCAGTTCTAGCTTTTTAAATCTTGTTCTTTCTGTCATTTATTTCTCCTGTATAATTCAGGTATGTTTATCAGGTTTTTTTTTTTTTCCTGCCCTGTGGGCTTCCCAGGTGGTGCTAGTAGTAAAGAATCCACCTGCCCATGCAGGAGACTCGAGAGACCCAGGTTTCATCCCTGGGTTGGGAAGACCCTCTGGAGGAGGGAATGGCAACCCACTCCAGTATTCTTGCCTGGAAAATTCCATGGACAGAAGAGCCTGGCAGACCACAGTCCATTGAGCCACCATGGTAACATGACTAAGCAACTGAGCACATGAAAATACACTTGATAGTCTAAAATGAATTTCTTTCAGCTGGAAAATTACTGTTAATTCTGGGAAATAAACTTGATCCTCAAGTATAACTAGGGTCTCTAAAATATTTTGAAAAAAAGAAGAGAAAATGTAATAGTCAAATATCTGTTTGAATAAGTCTTTTAGGAACCCTATTACATAAAAGCATAAAATAACTTTATGTAAAAATTTCCTTTGAAGAAGCAACGTCTGTTGTATTTGAATATCTATGATTTAGACTTGAACAATTGAACTATGTCCTATTTTATTTTCTATACATTAATCAAATGTTACTGGAAACCCGAAAAGCATCCCCAGGTGAATATTCTGTGTAAATTTACTTTTACTGAAATTAGCAGTGATAAGGGAGGATATGGGGGAAATTGTTTTACTATAATATCCTAAATACCAGTGAAATGAATCAACCTATTGACCTCAAGATTATCTACCTATTAGGAAGAAACTGTTTAGAAAATTATCCTATACTCTCTGTGGAATTAACAGTAAACACTTGGGATTTCTTTAAGTCACAGATCCTGACTGGCATTGCTATTAAAGAAACCATGGTTCTCAGGATTTTAGATGCTGTACAATACCTACCTATCATCTTTTCCCCACAGGAACTGTGTAAGTGAATTGCTGGATGAAGAGAGAGATTGTGTGTGTGTGTGTGTGTGTGTGTGTGTGTGTGTGTGTGTGTGTGTGTGTGTTTGCACGTGCACATCTCCTCTATTAATGATCTGGCCTAATTATTAATTTCAAATTATTTTCTGTCACCCAAGCACCAACTCATATATAGATATATAATAATGCTTTTGAACAAGATGGATATGGATCAGTTGTGCTTGGGCTGATAATACACTCTTTTGCCTTAGTCATTGTACCTTGACATGTTGCATTTAAAATCAATTTGATAGTTTGATCACATTTAAAAATGAAAATACTTAGAGTTCTGCTAATGTATGCATGCATTAAATACGTATAATATCAATTCATTACAAACAAAGTATTGTAATGCTATTGAAAGGTAGATGTGAGTAGAAATGGTGTCCAATTTGTTAAGGCTCTAGCAGCTGAAATATCAAATATTTCAATTATATGCCAGTCTAAAGATGAAAGACTTTTAATAGTCACAATTGTTATTATAATTTTAACATTAAGAATTATTTTAAACACAAATCAGCTTACTTCAGTCTTTGATATATGTATTTGTGGAGTCTTCAAATGACTAGTTTATTTTTTTCTAATTTTTATTTTTACTTTATTTTACTTTACAATACTATATTGGTTTTGCCATACATTGACATGAATCCACCACGGGTGTACATGCTTTCCCAAACATGAAACCCCCTCCCATCTCCCTCCCCATAACATCTCTCTGGGTCATCCCCGTGCACCAGCCCCAAGCATGCTGTATCCTGCATCGGACATAGACTGGCGATTCGATTCTTACATGATAGTATACATGTTTCAATGCCATTCTCCCAAATCATCCCACCCTCTCCCTCTCCCTCTGAGTCCAAAAGTCCTCTATACACATCTGTGTCCTTTCTGCTGTCTTGCATACAGGGTCATCATTGCCATCTTTCTAAATTCCATATGTACGTGTTAGTATACTGTATTGGTGTTTTTCTTTCTGGCTTATATCACTCTGTATAATCAGCTCCAGTTTCATCCATCTCATCAGAAGTGATTCAAATGTATTCTTTGTAACGGCTGAGTAATACTCCATTGTGTATATGTACCACAGCTTTCCTATCCATTCATCTGCCGATGGACATCTAGGTTGTTTCCATGTCCTGGCTATTATAAACAGTGCTGCGATGAACACTGGGGTACATGTGTCTCTTTCAGATCTGGTTTCCTCGGTGTGTATGCCCAGCAGTGGGATTGCTGGGTCATAAGGAAGTTCTATTTCCAGTTTTTTAAGGAATCTCCACACTGTTCTCCATAGTGGCTGTACTAGTTTGCATTCCCACCAACAGTGTAGGAGGGTTCCCTTTTCTTCACACCCTCTCCAGCATTTATTGCTTGTAGACTTTTGGATCGCAGCCATTCTGACTGGTATGAAGTGGTACCTCATTGTGGTTTTGATTTGCATTTCTTTAATAATGAATGATGTTGAGCATCTTTTCATGTGTTTGTTAGCCATCCGTATGTCTTCTTTGGAGAAATGTCTATTTAGTTCTTTGGCCCATTTTTTGATTGGGTCGTTTATTTTTCTGGAATTGAGCTGCATAAGTTGCTTGTATATTTTTGAGATTAGTTGTTTGTCAGTTGCTTCATTTGCTATTATTTTCTCCCATTCAGGAGGCTGTCTTTTCACCTTGCTTACATTTTCCTTTGTTGTGCAGAAGCTTTTAATTTTAATTAAATCCCATTTGTTTATTTTTGGTTTTATTTCCAGAATTCTGGGAGGTGGATCATAGAGGATCCTGCTGTGATTTATGTCTGAGAGTGTTTTGCCTATGTTCTCCTCTAGGAGTTTTATAGTTTCTTGTCTTACATTTAGATCTTTAATCCGTTTTGAGTTTATTTTTGTTTGTGGTGTTGGAAAGTGATCTAGTTTCATTCTTTTTTTAAAAATTTTTTTAAATTTTTACTTTATTTTACTTTACAATACTGTATTGGTTTTGCCATACATTGACATGAATCCGCCACGGACGTACATGAGTTCCCAAACATGAACCCCCCTCCCACATCCCACCCCATATCAACTCTCTGGATCATCCCCGTGCACCAGCCCCAAAGCATCCTGTATCCTGCATTGAACATAGACTGGCGATTCGTTTCTTACATGATAGTATACATGTTTCAAGTAGTTGACCAGTTTTCCCAGCACCGCTTGTAAAAGAGATTGTCTTTACTCCATTGTATATTCTTGCCTCCTTTGTCAAATATAAGGTGTCCATATGTGTGTGGATTTATCTCTGGGCTTTCTATTTTGTTCCATTGATCTATATTTCTGTCTTTGTGCCAGTACCATACTGTTTTGATGACTGTGGCTTTGTAGTAGAGCCTGAAGTCAGGCAGGTTGATTCCTCCAGTTCCATTCTTCTTTCTCAAGATTCCTTTGGCTATTCGAGGTTTTTTGTATTTCCATACAAATCTTGAAATTATTTGTTCTAGTTCTGTGAAAAATATGGCTGGTAGCTTGATAGGAATTGCATTGAATTTGTAAATTGCTTTGGGTAGTATACTCATTTTCACTATATTGATTCTTCTGGTCCATGAACATGGTATATTTCTCCATCTATCAGTGTCCTCTTTGATTTCTTACATCAGTGTTTTATAGTTTTCTATATATAGGTCTTTAGTTACTTTAGGTAGATATATTCCTAAGTATTTTATTCTTTTCATTGCAATGGTGAATGGAATTGTTTCCTTAATTTCTTTTTCTACTTTCTCATTATTAGTGTATAGGAATGCAAGGGATTTATGAGTGTTGATTTTATATCCTGAAACTTTACTATATTCATTGATTAGCTCTAGTAATTTTCTGGTGGAGTCTTTAGGGTTTTCTATGTAGAGGATCATGTCATATGCAAACAGTGAGAGTTTTACTTCTTCTTTTCCAATTTGGATTCCTTTTATTTCTTTTTCTGTTCTGATTGCTGTGGCCAAAACTTCCATAACTATGTTGAATAGTAGCAGTGAAAGTGGGCACCCTTGTCTTGTTCCTGACTTCAGGGGAAATGCTTTCAATTTTTCACCATTGAGGATAATGTTTGCTGTGGGTTTGTCATATATAGCTTTTATTATGTTGAGGTATGTTCCTTCTATTCCTGCTTTCTGGAGAATTTTTATCATGAATGGATGTTGAATTTCATCAAAGGCCTTCTCTGCATCTATTGAGATAATCATATGGCTTTTATTTTTCAATTTGTTAATGTGGTGAATTACATTGATTGATTTGCGGATATTGAAGAATCCTTGCATCCCTGGTATAAAGCCCACTTGGTCATGGTGTATGATCTTTTTAATGTGTTGTTGGATTCTGATTGCTAGAATTTTGTTAAGGATTTTTGCATCTATGTTCATCAGTGATATTGGCCTGTAGTTTTCTTTTTTTGTGGCATCTTTGTCAGGTTTTGGTATTAGGGTGATGGTGGCCTCATAGAATGAGTTCGGAAGTTTACCTTCCTCTGCAATTTTCTGGAAGAGTTTGAGTAGGATAGGTGTTAGCTCTTCTCAAAATTTTTGGTAGAATTCAGCTGTGAAGCCGTCTGGACCTGGGCTTTTGTTTGCTGGAAGATTTCTGATTACAGTTTCAATTTCCGTGCTTGTGATGGGTCTGTTAAGATTTTCTATTTCTTCCTGGTTCAGTTTTGGAAAATTGTACTTTTCTAAGAATTTGTCCATTTCTTCCACGTTGTCCATTTTATTGGCATATAATTGCTGATATTAGTCTCTTAGGATCCTTTGTATTTCTGTGTTGTCTGTTGTGATCTCTCCATTTTCATTTCTAATTTTATTGATTTGATTTTTCTCTCTTTGCTTCTTGATGAGTCTGGCTAATGGTTTGTCAATTTTATTTATCCTTTCAAAGAGTCAGCTTTTGGCTTTGTTGATTTTTACTATGGTCTCTTTTGTTTCTTTTGCATTTATTTCTGCCCTAATTTTTAAGATTTCTTTCCTTCTACTAACTCTGGGGTTCTCCAGTTCTTCCTTTTCTAGTTGCTTTAGTTGTAGAGTTAGGTTATTTATTTGACTTTTTTCTTGTTTCTTGGGGTATGCCTGTATTGCTATGAATTTTCCTCTTAGCACTGCTTTTATAGTGTCCCACATGTTTTGGGTTGTTGTGTTTTCATTTTCATTAGTTTCTATGCATATATTGATTTCTTTTTCGATTTCTCCTGTGATTTGTTGGTTATTCAGCAGCATGTTGTTCAACCTCCATATGTTGGAATTTTTAATAGTTTTTCTCCTGTAATTGAGATCTAATCGTAATGCATTATGGTCAGAAAAGATGCTTGGAATGATTTCGATTTTTTTGAATTTATCATGGTTAGATTTATCGCCCAGGATGTGATCTATCCTGGAGAAAGTTCCATGAGCACTTGAGAAAAAGGTGAAAGTCATTGTTTTGGGGTGAAATGTCCTATAGATATCAATTAGGTCTAACTGGTCTAATGTATCATTTAAACTTTACGTTTCTTTGTTTATTTTCTGTTTAGTTGATCTGTCCACAGGTGTGAGTGGGGTATTAAAGTCTTCCACTATTGCTGTGTTATTGTTAATTTCCCCTTTCATACTTGTTAGCATTTGTCTTACATATTGCGTTGCTCCTATATTGGGTGCATATATATTTATAATTGTTATATCTTCTTCTTGGATTGATCCTTTGATCATTATATAGTGGCCTACTTTGTCTCTTTTCACAGCCTTTGTTTTAAAGTCTATTTTATCATATATGAGTATTGCCACCCCTGCTTTCTTTTGGTCTCTATTTGTGTGGAATATCTTTTTCCAGCCCTTCACTTTCAGTCTGTATGTGTCTCTTGTTTTGAGGTGGGTCTCTTGTAAGCAGCATAGAGAGGGGTATTGTTTTTGTATTCATTCGTCCAGTCTTTGCCTTTTGGTTGGGGCATTCAACCCATTTACCTTTAAGGTAATTATTGATAAGTATGATCCCATTGCCATTTACTTTATTGTTTTGGTTTCGGGTTTATACACCCTTTTTGTGTTTCCTGTCTAGAGAATATCCTTTAGAATTTGTTGGAGAGCTGGTTTGGTGGTGCTGAATTCTCTCAGCTTTTGCTTGTCTGTAAAGCTTTTGATTTCTCCTTCATATTTGAATGAGATCCTTGCTGGGTACAGTAATCTTGGCTGTAGGTTATTTTCTTTCATCACTTTAAGTATGTCTTGCCATGCCCTCCTTGCCTGAAGAGTTTCTATATTGAAAAATCAGCTGTTATCCTTATGGGAATCCCCCTTGTGTGTTATTTGTTGTTTTTCCCTTGCTGCTTTTAATATTTGTTCTTTGTGTTTGATTTTTGTTAATTTGATTAATATGTGTCTTGGGGTGTTTCACCTTGGGTTTATCCTATTTGGAACTCGCTGTGTTTCTTGGACTTGGGTGATTATTTCCTCCCCCATTTTAGGGAAGTTTTCAACTATTATCTCCTTAAGGATTTTCTCATGGTCTTTGTTTTTGTCTTCTTCTTCTGGGACTCCTATAATTCAAATGTTGTAGCGTTTCATGTTGTCCTGGAGGTCTCTGAGATTGTCCTCATTTCTTTTAATTCGTTTTTCTTTTTTCCTCTCTGATTCATTTATTTCTACCATTTTATCTTCTATTTCACTAATCCTATCTTGTGCCTCCGTTATTCTACTATTTGTTGCCTCCAGAGTGTTTCTGATCTCATTTATTGTGTTATTCATTATATATTGACTCTTTTTTATTTCTTCTAGGTCCTTGTTAAACCTTTCTTGCATCTTCTCAATCCTTGGCTCTAGGCTATTTATCTGTGATTCCATTTTGATTTCGAGATTTTGGATTATTTTCACTATCAATATTCAGAATTCTTTCTCAGGTAGATTCTCTATCTCTTCCGCTTTTATTTGGTTTAGTGGGAATTTCTCCTGTTCCTTTACCTGCTCTGTATTCCTCTGTCTCTTCATCTTGGTTATATTGCTACATTTGGGGTGGCCTTTTAATATTCTGGTAATTTGTGGAGTTCTCTTTATTATGGAGCTTCCTCACTGTGGGTGGGGTTTTATCAGTGGTTTGTCCAAGTTTCCTGGTTAGGGAGGCTTGTGTTGGAGTTCTGGTGGGTGGAGCTGGGTTTCTTCTCTCTGGAGTGCAGTGGAGTGACCAGAAATGGGTTATGACACGTCAAAGGTTTTGGAGTAGCTGTGAGCTGCCTGTATATTGAAGCTCAGGGTTGTGTTCCTGTGTTGCTGGAGAATTTGCGTTTTATGTCTTGCTCTGGAACTTGTTGGCCCTTGGGTGGAGCTTGGTTTCAGTGTAGGTATGGAGGCGTTTGATGAGCTCCTATTGCTCAATGTTCCCTGAATTCAGGAGTTCTCTGATGTTCTCAGGCTTTGGACTTAAGCCTCCTGCTTCTGGTTTTCAGTTTTATTTTTACAGTAGCCTCTAGACTTCTCCATCTATACAGCACCGATGATAAAACATCTAGGTTAAAGATGAAAAGTTTCTCCACATTGAGGAACACCCCAAGAGGTTCACTGAGTTACATGGAGAAGAGAAGAGGGAGGGGGTAGTTAGAGGTGACTGAAATGAGATGCAGTGAGATCAAAAGAGAGAGCAAGCTAGCCAGTAGTCACTTCCTTATGTGCGGTCCATAGTCTGGACCGCTCAGAGGTATTTACAGAGTTATACAGGGAAGAGGAGAGGGAGGAAGTAGACAGAGGTGGCCAGGAGGATAAGAGAGAGGAATGAAAAGGAGAGAGACAAATCCAGCCAGTAACCAGTTCCTTAGGTGTTCTCCACCATCTGGAACACACAGAGATTCACAGAGTTGGATAGAGAAGAGAAGGGGGAGGGAAGAGACAGAGGCCACAGGAGAGTCCAAAGGAGGAGAGCGTGGTCAAGCCAGTAATCTCACTCTCAGGTAAAATTGGGTAGTGAAGTTTGGGTTTTTAAATGTGCAAAATTGACAACAAATACCAAAAAGCAAAGATTAAAAATCTAGAGTAGAGGTTGGATTTTCAAAAATACAATATTAATGAAAAGAAGCAGAAGGAAAGAAGAAAAAAAAAAAAAAAGAAAAGCCACAAGAATTATTTAAAAAACACCAACAACAACCACACAAAGACTATATATGGTGTTTGCCTTAAAAAAATAGAGTCTTTTTTTTTTGAAAAGTAATAGTAGGTTATAGAAATAAAAATTAGTGGAGAAATAGAAGACTTAACAATTTAGAAAAAAAGAAAAAAAAGAAAGAAAACAAAAAGAAAGAATAAAAAAAGGAATGATTGTAAAAATAGTAAGATATATCTGGCCCTTCTCTGATGTTGTGGGCAGTGTGGGGTCACTTCCAAGGCGGTTCCCTCTGTTTAACTTCTTCTGTTTGCTGGTTTTTTAGGCTCACTAGTTCAGTCGCGCTGTGGGGAGGTGGGGATGCTGCAAACAAATAGCACTGTCGTGTGCACACAGTGTCTCAGCCCCGCTGGACCTGTCCCTTCTCGTGGTGCACAAAACTGCTCTGGCTCTACGATGCTCAGCCAGGAACCATCTGAGTCTGGCCCTAGGCTGCGTGCAACTCCCCAGTCTAAGCCACTCAGGTTCAGTGCTCAGGTACCCCTCAGAGGCACAGATTCGGTTGGGACTGCGTTTTGTGCCCTTCCCAGGTCCGAGTAGCTCAGGAGTTTGGCGAGCATGGTCGCTGTGACTTGTCGCCTTTTCTATCTCTGCTGCTCAGTTTTCTGGGTGTACCACTGGCGCCCCTTGTGAGGCAGATGGTGACTGTCCAGCACCCCCAGAAGTCTTAGCAAAGAAGCCTGCTTGCAGTTTGGTAGGTAAAGTCTCTCCGGGGCTGCAGTTGTCCCTTTCCAGCCCTTAAGGCTCTGGCTGCCTGTCCCCAGCGTGGGATGGTCTGCAGCCAGCTGTTTCCGTTCCGTCCATTGTTCTGTGTGTGGTCCTGGCAGTGTCTTATGTTCGAGCTTTTCACGTGGTAGCTATCCCACAGTCTGGTTTGCTAGCCCAAGTTAGATCATTCTGGTTATGCGTGGGGTGTTCCTGCCCAATTCTTACAAAGCACTGCAGCCCACGCCTCCCGTGCTTCCCTTCCCTGCCCCCACTTGTTAGTGGCAGATGCAGGCCTCTGTGCTGCTTTTCCGCTGGGGGAGTTACTGTTGGGAATGTAATCTGTTGGTTTTCATTATTTATTTATTTTTCCATTCTGTTATGTTGCCCTCTGTGTTTCCAAGGCTCGCCACAGAGTCGGCAGGAGAGTGTTTCCTGGTGTTTGGAAACCTCTCTTCTTAAAATTCTCTTCCCAGGACGGGCTTCCCTTCCCGGGACGGAGTTCCCTCCCCACCTCCTTTGTCTCTTTTTTCATCTTTTATATTTTTTCCTACCTGTTTTTGAAGACAATGGTCTGCTTTTCTGGTTGCCTGATGTCCTCTGCCAGCATTCAGAAGTTGTTTAGTGGAGTTTGCTCAGCGTTGAAATGTTCTTTTGAGGAGTTTGTGAGGGAGAAAGTGGTCTTCCCATCCTATTCCTCCGCCATCTTCATGACTAGTTTTTTTATTGAAAAAATTGCAACAAAAGCCGTTTTTGTTTTTTACTCAGTGACTGCTTTATGTAGGTTGCAAATTTTAACTCTGATAAGGGAAACATAACAATGATTATTTGAAAGATAATTTTTCAGGCTTATTCAGTCAAATATCCATAGAGTTAAAGTAGTTGAATTTAGCTTTATTCATATATTTACTTATTGATATATTTCATTTCCCTTTGCCCCACCTCCACCATTTGGCACTAAAGGTAAAATCATTCCAGTCAACTGTTAACTGTTCCTTTATGGTCATAACTTTTAAAATGGAAAATCTAGTTACCTTTAAATTTGTACATAGACAAAGGATATGAAATTGAATGGCCTCTTCTCATCAATCAAGTAACTGCTGAGACTGTCACTTGTGCTTGGCTCCCTATCACTTTCTGAATTAGAGTTGGCTAATTGTTTTGAAATATGGAGAATAATTCTTCCTTCTCCATGGGCAACATAGATAGCAGCCTTTCCTAGCTGGCTCACCATCATTCTCATAAAAAAGGCATCAGAGAAGATAACCAATAAATGTTAATGGTATGCTTTCTGTTTTTTACATCCTTCCCTCTACTAGAGTTTATTCACCTTGAAGAGTGGAAAAAAAACTCTCAGTGATTCCTTGACCTATTAGTCTTTTTTTCTTTTGAAAATGGGAATGCCAAACATTGTAATATCTGAGTTTCAAAAGTATTTTAATTTGAGCCTTGTATCCTTAGAATGTTTAAATTTCAATTTGTTTCAGAGAAGAGTCAGAAAACTCTTTTGCTATTTTCTCCACTGTGCCTTCTGATTTGTGATTGAGATGGACTATGAAAGGGCTAGGGTAGAGGACTGAGGAGTGGGGGACAGTCAGGAGAATAAAAAATGGCACTGAATAATCTTTTGACAAGCAAAGTAAATAAAAGAAGGGAGAGAAAAGAGAATATATTCATCCACTATATGTTTTTCAAAGACAAGTAGATTTGCAGGGACCTCCAGTTCTGGGTAGCTGTCAATTTTCAGTACAGAGAGTCCTCAATTTTTTGATTGACATCCACAATTTTCGAGGTTAGTGTGACATAGGATCTGTGGGTCTCTCTTTTAATAAAGTTCAGAAGTTTAAAATCTGTTAAAAAGAGGCTATTGTATATGATATTTCATTTGACTTTTTTTTTTCACTTCTAAAATCATTTGCTAATCTATTAATTTGGAAACTCAAGCTCCTTTTTACTGTAACTTATCTTTGTGGTGATCCTTTTCTTAAAAAATATATCCACTGAGTAGTCTTCTGATGGATTATGGGATGCTGTCACCTAGAAATCTCTTTTTATTTTTTTTTAAAGCATTATGACATGTAGATATTTATAGACAGCTTGCACCTGCTAAAGAGAAGTGGCACATTGAGAAAATTACTAGAATAATTAAATAAAGCACAATATCCTAAACTTTAAGGGTGATAATCTGTAAGCCTTTGACAAAAGTAAATTTTCAGGGGCATGGATTATTTTGACAAGTGCTTGATAAACAGTATAACTCTTCCAAACATCTCAAATAATGCCCCATATTATATATATATATATATATATACACACACACACACACACACACACACACACACGTATATATATGGTGTAGTTTTAATTCACTTAATTCATGGAACTAAGAAAAAGACATTTTTGTTTTATCATTTTAATAGTTAAAAAGCAGAATGGAAGGCAGCTATCTTTACCACTGTAACAACAATGCTAAAGAGCAGAATGGAAATAATAGAACTTTGGAGTTAGATAAAGCTTGATTCAAAGTATGCCTTATCACTTATTCACTATATGATCTGACAAATCTAATCAGTTTATTTCACTCTCACTTTTCTCATTTTTTTTATTAGTGTAATAATCCTTGCATTTTCACAGAGTTGTTTTGAAGATTAAATAAGATAATGTATATAATGTTCCTAAATGGTGCTTGACGTATAGTAGTGGGTGTTCAATAATAGCTTTTGTTTTTTTTTCTTTTACATTGGCATTGTCCAATGATGAGCTACAAAGTAACAATAAATGCATTCCAGTTCTGAAAACTGTACAATCAAGTGTACTCAAAAATAAGAATATCTTTTACTATTTACAGATTTGTGGTGGCTTCAATGATGCTTTTATTTGAAGAGTATTTCATGGGAAAATTTTGGATTTTGAGCTCTCTTTTACATTTTTGAAGATATATCATGTTTATCATATGATAGTGGCACTTGTAGATTAAGAAAACATATTTGCAACTATTATTGCATTACTAGCTAAAAAAAGCAAGAATCTGTTTTACTAAACTTTGCTAAACATCAAAGTAATACCGAGCTATTAAAGCCTCAAGAAAAAAGCTAATTCATTTCAGTCATAATATCACCTAAAACTGAAGTATTATATAAAAGATAAACAATGCCAAATGGATTTGACTGAGATCAAAAACAAAACCTATTTCTTTTCCTTCATCTTCAGTGTTCCATTTCCTGGGAGTATGACCTTAGTCAAACATCTATTAAAGTTAGCTTTTGATTTCAACCCCCTTTTAGGGTAAAAAAAAAAAAAATGCCAATCTTTAAATTTTTCTTCTAGAGAGAATCACGCTATTGTGTTTAATGTTCCAGTAGTGTGTGAGTAAATAGGATTCTCTGATATTTGTGATAGAAGACTGGTTAAATGGGACAATCATTTTTGTGTCAGAGACAAGAATCAAAAGGAAGCATTTTTAAGAAACTATTAACAGGAAAAAATCCCTCCAGGTCAGTGGAAGCATGTTAACTGGTCAGTTTGCTGCCTTTTTTAGGTCCTTGGATGAAGACGCCTTGTAATTTGATAACAGAAAGCTGTTTATTTGTAATATAATTTCCTCCTCACTAGTCATAGCTACTCCATGACTAATCAAGGGAAAACAATTTTTCTCCATAGATATTATTTTAGTAAAAACTTCGTTTAAAAAATATCTTAAAACCACTAGGAATGATTATATATTTTTCATTCTTTATTTCATATTTTAAGTAAACTATAAGGGAATTTCCATGATACATAAAAGAAAAAAGAGACATGAGAATACATTGTGATTAGCTGAGTTAAATAGAAAAAAGTGGTGTTTGAGGTCAATGTACATATGTGTGTATGTGAGTACTGTTTACCCACCTATATGACTACATTCTGAGTATCAAAGATCTTTATAATGCTTTTAATAAACTTCTTTCTATAGAATGGTAAATTCATTAGACACATATTTATCAAGTACTGCCTACTGCAAGACAGCATTCTGTATCCTGCTATGAGTACAAAACTAAAATATCACAACCTTTTAGGTTGTGAAAATTTACTTTTAGTTTTAGGTAGAAAAATGAGGGCTCCTTATAGACATACTCATAATAGGGCAGAAAGTAATAAGTATGTTCATATGAATGTGTCTATGTAAAGTACTGTGGGAACCTACAAAGAAGAGATTTCCAGTAGTAGGAATTAAAGCTTTTGGGAATGGCATTAAACTGTGCTTTAGAGATTGTTTAGGCTGCAGTTGTCAAGACAGGAATAAAAGCATTCCAGAGAAAAGATATAATCTATAAAGATGTGAAGATGAGCTAGTACTGAGTTTGTATGGGCAGCAGAGTGTTCAGTCTGATTATAATATGTGGTATATAATGGAAAAAAGTGGAGCTTTACCCGTAGAGATGGGTGGGAACACACCATGGGAAGTTGTAACTAACAGTTTTGGACTTTATTCTATAGGCAGTAGTGAACTTCTAAACATTTTTGGTGTGAGTGAGGAATGTGAAAATAATGCTATTAAAATATTACTGAGAAATATGTATTAGATATACTGCAGGGGAAGAATTAGAGGCTGGGGTATCACTTAGGACATTCTTTAGGTAGTCAGTCTAAGAAGGAATGTAGAACTATAAAAATGTGAGTTGTGAAATTCTTAGTTCATTTTATGGACTCAAGATACCCCTTTAAGATTCATAATGTATGAGTTTGTAGTAATGCTGGTTAAACTCTGATGTGTTTGAAATTTTGGGTAGCAGAAATTCTAACTAAAATATCTGATTATTTTTTATGGAATATTTTAGAATTTTATGCCCTCAATTCAATTGTACGCAGCCAGAGTAACTTTTTTTTTTTTTTAATGTGTCAGTCTTTCTAAGATGTATGGCAATTGTCAAAAAAAATACAGAACATGTAACTAAACTAAGATTGTTTTTCTTATTTTTTTAAAAAAGTAGAGAGTAATAACTTGTTAAAAGATGTTTAATTTGGAAGAGTTAAAGGGGCTTTGTTACTGGCATCACTAAAGAATAATGGTACAGAGTGGTGGTACAGATCACATTGAAATGATACTAGAGAAAGCCATGATTTATGCCACTCTGTTTCTACAAATTACTACAGTATGGAAACACAGTCTTCCATCAATATCAAAGAGATAGGAGGATAACAAAGAAAAAGGAACAAATAAATTGAAATGAAAGGGAATAAATAGAACATAGTTTAGAGAACTGGAATCTGGGATGATGTTTCTGTTCTTTTTTTATTGGTTCTAGACATAGTATTTTATTCACAGGTAGAAAAGCTATGGAAATTCACAGGCCCCCAAAAGATGGAGCTCCTTGTCTCATCATCAAGATGAAATAGTATGCAGACGACACCACCCTTATGGCAGAAAGTGAAGAGGAACTAAAAAACCTCTTGATGAAAGTGAAAGTGGAGAGTGAAAAAGTTGGCTTAAAGCTCAACATTCTGAAAACGAAGATTACGGCATCTGGTCCCATCACTTCATGGGAAATAGATGGGGAAACAGTGGAAACAGTGTCAGACTTTATTTTTGGGGGCTCCAAAGTCACTGCAGATGGTGACTGCAGCCATGAAATTAAAAGACGCTTACTCCTTGGAAGAAAAGTTATGACAAACCTAGATAGCATATTCAAAAGAAACATTACTTTGCCAACTAAGGTCCGTCTAGTCAAGGCTATGGTTTTTCCTGTGGTCATGTATGGATGTGAGAGTTGGATTGTGAAGAAGGCTGAGCACTGAAGAATTGATGCTTTTGAACTGTGGTGTTGGAGAAGACTCTTGAGAGTCCCTTGGACTATGAGGAGATCCAACCAGTCCATTCTGAAGGAGATCATCCCTGGGATTTCTTTGGAAGGAATGATGCTAAAGCTGAAACTCCAGTACTTTGGCCATCTCATGCGAAAAGTTTACTCATTGGAAAAGACTCTGATGCTGGGAGAGATTGTGGGCTGGAGGTGAAGGGGACGACAGAGGATGAAATTGCTCAATGGCATCACTGACTCGATGGACATGAGTCTGAGTAAACTCTGGGAGTTGATGGACAGGGAGGCATGCTGCGATTCATGGGGTTGCAAAGAGTCAGACACGACTGAGCGACTGAACTGAACTGGACTAAACTAGAGAATCATCAAATTACTATTGTTCAGCAACTAAATTATACCTTTTCCTACCTCCTGGCCCTGTCCCTTCGAATACACATTTGATTATTTTGCAGTCGTTTACTGGGCACTACCAAGTACCCACTACTATGGCAAGCACCAAGAAATGTAAGATAGTTAAGAATAATATAAAAAATAATAATATGTAATTTCTTCAAGTAAAGAGATTACAGCCTATATAGGAACAGCATGATTAACATATAATTATAATTATATATACACAGTATATATATATATATATATATATATATATATATATATAAGCACGCATTACCCTATGTAAAATAGATAGCCAATGAAAATTTGCTGTGTGAATCAGGGAACTCAAACCAGGGCTTGGTAACAACCTAGAGGGGTAGGATGGGGAGGGATGTGGGAGGGATGTTCAAGTGGGAGGGGACATAGGGAAACCTATGGCTGATTCATGTTGATGTTTGGTAGAAATCAACAAAATACTGTAAAGCAATTATCCAATTAAAATAAATTTAAAAATACAATATTGTAAAGTAATTAACTTCCAATTAAGATAAATTTATATTAAAAATAAAAAAAACGAATACATAACAACTCAATAAATGGCTATCTTGGAAGTGATTTTTCCATGTAGACTCAATGAAAGTTAATGAATTGAATCTCATATTTTTAAAGACAGTATTTTTAGAGCTGTTTTATGTTTAAAGTTGAGAGAAAAGTATAGAGACTTCCTGTATTCTCTATACTATCCCGATTTCTCTCCTACATCCTCACAAAAACACTTGGCCTCCCCCATTATCAATATCACTCAGCAGAATGGTTCATTTGTTACTAAGGATAAACCTACATTAACATATCATTATAATCCAAAGTCTACACTTTACCTTAGAGTTCATTCTTGGTGCTGTGCATTCTCTTGTTTTGGACAAATGAATGACATACATACACCATTATGATATTACACAGAATTTTCATTGCCCTAAAAATACCATGATCTGCCTATTTGTCCACATCCCCATCCCTGACAACCACTTATCTTTGCATTATTTCAGTGATTTGTCCTTTTTCAGAATGTCATATAGTTGGAATCACATAGTATGTAGCCTTCTCAGACTGGTTTCTTTCAGTTAGTGATATGTATTAAAGTTCTTTCATGTTGACTAATTAGAAGATGGCAGAGGAATAGGAGGGGGAGACCACTTTCTCCCTCAAAAAATTCATCAAAAGAACATTTTAACGCTGAGTAAATTCCACAAAACAACTTCTGAATGCTGGCAGAGGACATCAGGCAACCAGAAACGCAGACCATTGTCTTCAAAAACAGGTAGGAAAAAATATAAAAGATGAAAAAGAGACAAAGGAGGTTAGGGAGGGAGCTCCGTCCCAGGAAGGAAGTCCCGTCACAGGAAGGGAATTGTAAGAAAGGTTTCCAAACACCAGGAAACACTCTCGCTGCTGAGTCTGTGGCGAGCCTTGGAAGCACAGAGGGCAAAAGGAAAAATAAATAAATAATGAAAACCAACAGATTACAAGCCCAACAGTAACTCCCAGAGCGGAGAAGCAGCATAGACGCCTGCATCCACCACTAGCAAGTGGGGGCTGGGCAGGGAGGCACGGGAGGTGTGGGCTGCAGTGCTTTGTAAGAATTGGGCCGAAATGCCCCACCTGTAACCAGAGCAAACTAACTTGGGCTAGCAAACCAGATTGTGGGATAGCTACCATGAGAAAAGCTTGAACATAAGACACTGCCAGGACCGCACACAGAACGAAGGATGGAACAGAAATAGCCGGCTGCACACCATCCCCCTCCGGTGAAAGGCAGCCAGAGCTGTAAGGGCTGGAATGGGGCAATCGCAGCCCAAGAGTGACATTACCTACCAAAATGCAAGTAGGCTTCTTTGCTAACTAAGACTTCTGGGGGTTCTGGACAATCATCATCCACCTGAGAAGGGATGCCAGTGGTACACCCAGAAAACAGAGACTCAGCAGAGACGGGAAAGGTGAGAATTCGCAGTGACCGCACTTGCCAAACACCTGAGCTACACGGACCTGGGAGGCCCAACCGAATCTGCGCCTCTGAGGGCTTCCTGAGCACCGAGCCTGAGCGGCTTAGACCAGGGAGGCACATGCAGCCTAGTGCTGGCCTCAGAGGTTCCCGGAGGAGCAACGTAGAGCCTGAGTGGTGTGCGCATGTGCGCAGCGAGCAGGGGCAGGCCCAGCGGGGCTGAGACACTGCAAGCACTCACGAGTGTTATTTGTTTGCAGCATCCCTCCCTCCCCAGAGTGCGACTAAACAAGTGAGCCTAAAAAAAAAAAGTTCCACCACCGCCCCCTCTGTCAGGGTGGAAATCAGACACTGAAGAGACCAGCAAACAGAAGAAGTTAAACAGAGGGAACCGCCTTGGAAATGACCCCACACTGCCCACAGCACCAGAGAAAGGGCCAGATATATCTTTACTATTTTTACGATCATTCTTTTTTGTTGTTGTTGTTGATGTTGTTGTGTGATTGTTTTTCCTTCTTTTATTTTTCTTCTTTATTTTTAACTTTTTAAAAATTTAAGTCCTTTATTTCTCCTTTAATTTTAATTTTTATAACCTATTACTTTTCAAAAGAAAAAGAAACTATTTTTAAAGCAAATGCAGTATATAGTCTTTTTGTGATTGTTGTTGTTGTTTTTTAATAATTCTTGTGGCTCTGTTTTTCTTCTTCTTCTTCTTCTTCTTCTTCTTCTTCTTCTTCTTCTTCTTCTTCTTTCTTCTTCTTTCTTCTTCTTTCTTCTTCTTTCTTCTTCTTCCTTCTTTCCTTGATATTGTATTTTTGAAATTCCAAACTCTACTCTAGACTTTTAATCTTTGCTTTTTGGTATTTGTTGTCAATTTTGTACATTTAAAAACCCAATCTTCAGTACCCAATTTTACCTGAGAGCGAGATTACTGGCTTGACCACTCTCTCCTCCTTTGGACTCTCCTTTTTCTCCAGCAGGTGGCCTCTGTCTCTTCCCTCCCTCTTCTCTCCTCTACTCAACTCTGTGAACCTCTGTGTGTTCCAGACGGTGGAGAAGACTTAGGGAACTGGTTATTGGCTGGATCTGTCTCTTTCCTTTTCATTTCCCTCTTTTATCCTCCTGGCCACCTCTGTCTACTTCCTCCCTCTCCTCTTCCCTGTATAACTCCGTGAACACCTCTGAGTGGTCCAGACTGTGGAGTGCACATAAGGAAGTGATTACTGGCTAGCTTGCTCTCTCCTGTTATGATCCCACCTCATCTCATTCCAGTCACCTCTAAAGACCCCCTCCCTCTTCTCTTCTCCATGTAACTCAGTGAACCTCTCGGGGTGTCCCTCAATGTGGAGAAACTTTTCATCTTTAACCTAGATGTTTTATCATCAGTGCTGTATAGATGGAGAAGTCTTGCGGCTACTGTAAAAATAAAACTGAAAACCAAAAGCAGGAGGCTTCAGACCAAATCTTGAGAACATCAGAGGACTCTTGAATCCAGGGAACATTAATCGATAGGAGCTCATCAAACGCCTCCATACCTACAATGAAACCAAGCACCACCGAAGGGCCAACAAGTTCAAGAGCAAGACATACCACGCAAATTCTCCAGCAACACAGGAACACACCCCTGAGCTTCAATAAACAGGCAGCTCAAAGTAACTCCAAAACCATTGACGTCTCATAACCCATTACTGGTTAATTGACAAACCATTAGCCAGACTCATCAAGAAACCAAGGGAGAAAAATCAAATCAATAAAATTAGAAATGAAAATGGAGAGATCACAACAGACAGCACAGAAATACAAAGGATTATTAGAGACTAATATCAGCAATTATATGCCAATAAAATGGACAACGTGGAAGAAATGGACAAATTCTTAGAAAAGTACAACTTTCCAAAACTGAACCAGGAAGAAATAGAACATCTTAACAGACCCATCACAAGCATGGAAATTGAAACTGTAATCAGAAATCTTCCAGCAAATGAAAGCCCAGGTCCAGACGGCTTCACAGCTGAATTCTACCAAAAATTTCGAGAAGAGCTAACACCTATCCTACTCAAACTCTTCCAGAAAATTGCAGAGGAAGGTAAACTTCCGAACTCATTCTATGAGGCCAGCATCACCCTAATACCAAAACCTCACAAAGATGCCACAAAAAAAGATCACTGATGAACATAGATGCAAAAATCCTTAACAAAATTCTAGCAATCAGAATCCAACAACACATTAAAAAGATCATACACCATGACCAAGTGGGCTTTATCCCAGGGATGCAAGGATTCTTCAATATCCGCAAATCAATCAATGTAGTTCACCACATTAACAAATTGAAAAATAAAAGCCATATGATTATCTCATTAGATGCAGAGAAGGCCTATGACAAAATTAAACATCCATTCATGATAAAAACTCTCCAGAAAGCAGGAATAGAAGGAACATTCCTCAACATAATAAAAGCTATATATGACAAACCCACAGCAAACATTATCCTCAATGGTGAAAAATTGAAAGCATTTCCCCTGAAGTCAGGAACAAGACAAGGGTGCCCACTTTCACTGCTACTATTCAACATAGTTCTGGAAGTTTTGGCCACAGCAATCAGAACAGAAAAAGAAATAAAAGGAATCCAAATTGGAAAAGAAGAAGTAAACCTCTCACTGTTCACAGATGACATGACCCTCTACATAGAAAACCCTAAAGACTCCACCAGAAAATTACTAGAGCTAATCAATGAATATAGTAAAGTTTCAGGATATAAGATCAACACTCATAAATCCCTTGCATTCCTATACACTAATAATGAGAAAGTAGAAAAAGAAATTAAGGAAACAATTCCATTCACCATTGCAATGAAAAGAATAAAATACTTAGGAATATATCTACCCAAAGAAACTAAAGACCTATATATAGAAAACTATAAAACACTGATGAAAGAAATCAAAGAGGACACTAATACATGGAGAAATATACCATGTTCATGGATCGGAAGAATCAATATAGTGAAAATGAGTATACTACTCAAAGCCATCTACAGATTCAATGCAGTCCCTATCAAGCTACCAGTGGTATTTTTCACAGAACTAGAACAAATAATTTCAAGATTTATATGGAAATACAAAAACCTCGAATAGCCGAAGCAATCTTGAGAAAGAAGAATGGAACTGGGTGAATCAATCTATCTGACTTCAGGCTCTACTACAAACTCACAGTCATCAAAACAGTATGGTACTGGCACAAAGACAGAAATATAGATCAATGGAACAAAATAGAAAGCCCAGAGATAAATCCACACACCTATGGATACCTTATCTTCGACAAAGGAGGCAAGAATATACAATGGAGTAAAGACAATCTCTTTAACAAGTGGTGCTGGGTCAACTGGTCAACCACTTGTAAAAGAGTGAAACTAGATCACTTTCTAACACCATACACAGAAATAAACTCAAAATGGATTAAAGATCTAAATGTAAGACCAGAAACTATAAAACTCCTAAAGAAGAACATAGGCAAAACACTCTCAGACATAAATCACAGCAGGATCCTCTATGATCCACCTCCCAGAATACTGGAAATAAAAGCAAAAATAAACAAATGGGATCTAATTAAAATTAAACGCTTCTGCACAACAAAGGAAAATATCAGCAAGGTGAAAAGACAGCCTTCTGAATGGGAGAGAATAATAGCAATGAAGCAACTGACAAACAACTAATCTCAAAAATATACAAGCAACTTATGCAGCTCAATTCCAGAAAAATAAACGACCCAATCAAAAACTGGGCCAAAGAACTAAACAGACATTTCTCCGAAGAAGACATACGGATGGTTAACAAAGACATGAAAAGATGCTCAACATCACTCATTATTAGAGAAATGCATATCTAGACCACAATGAGGTACCATTTCACACCAGTCAGAATGACTGCAATCCAAATGTCTGCAAGCAATAAATGCTGGAGAGGGTGTGGAGAAAAGGGAACCCTCTTACACTGTTGGTGGCAATGCAAACTAGTACAGCCACTATGGAGAACAGTGTGGAGATTCCTTAAAAAACTGGATATAGAACTTCCTTATGACCCAGCAATCCCACTGCTGGGCATACACACTGAGGAAACCCTAATTGAAGGAGACACATGTACCCCAAATGTTCATTGCAGCACTGTTTATAATAGTCAGGACATGGAAACAACCTAGATGCCCATCAGCAGATGAATGGATAAGAAAGCTGTGGTACATATACACAATGGAGTATTCCTCAGCCATTAAAAAGAATACATTTGAATCAGTTCTAATGAGATGGATGAAACTGGAGCCGATTATACAGAGTGAAGTAAGGCAGAAAGAAAATCACCAATACAGTATACTAACACATATATATGGAATTTAGAAAGATGGTAATGATAACCCTGTATGAGAGACAGCAAAAGAGACACCGATGTATAGAATGGACTTTTGGACTCTGAGGGAGAGGGAGAGGGTGGGATGATTTGGGAGAATGACAGTGAAACATGTATACTGTCAAGTAAGAAACGAATCCCCAGTCTATGTTCGATACAGGATACAGGATGCTTGGGGCTGGTGCGTGGGGATGATCCAGAGAGATGATATGTGGTGGGAGGTGGGAGGGGAGTTCAAGATTGGGAACTCATGTACACCCGTGGCAGATTCATGTCAATGTATGGCAAAACCAATACAGTGTTTTAAAGTAAAGTAAAGTAAAAATAAAAATTAAGAAAAGTAAAAAATAAAGTTCCTTCGTGTTTTTTCATGACTTGCTAACTCATTTGTTTGTAGCACTAAATAATATTCCATTGCCTGGATGTACCACATTTTATTTTATCCATTTACCTATTGAAGGACATCATGGCTGCTTCCATGAACCTAATTTTTAAGACAAGAATATAGATTCTGAAAGAGGGTAATATGGGCATATAACTAGCTATAGAAAAGTCCAATTTTATGGTGCATCCCTTCTGATTCCTCCTGCAGTATTTTTAAAATCATGATTTGGGACATAATTTGGCACATGAGAGAAACACTCTCTTTGCAATATTCTCAGGTCTTTCTTGATGTTATATGTTATATCTTGACTCTTATAAATATGCAAATTATCATAAAGTGTTGTGTTTTTTTTTTTTTAACCAACCATTGTTTCTAGATGCCTTGATAGATTTTAGGGGTTTAATTTAAGTAGTACATAAATATTTAGGCTGCAAATGTTATAATGTTAAACACAGATAACAGAATGATTGTAGTAGCTCTCTGAGCAACAGAGCATGGGAATGTTTGAGGACTACTATATTGGAGTATAAGATAATATAAGTATAAGATTGGAGAATTTATTGCACACCTGATTCTCTGGCACTTATGGCATATACAAGTGAAAACCATCTACTTACAAGCCATGAGTGGCAGTTATCTTTTGGAAACCAATTACCTTTACAGAAGGTGATTTGCAATCAAGTTTAATATTCTCATTGTTGTTATTATTGAGTTGCTAAGTCGTGTCAGACTGCAACCCCATCGAATGTACATGCCAGGCTCCTCTGCCATCCACTGTCTGCCAGAGTCTACTCAAATTCATGTCCATTGAGTTGATGATGCTATCTAACCATCTCATCCTCTGCTTTCCCCTTCTCCTTTTATCTTCAATCTTTCTCAGCATCAGGGTCTTTTCCAGTTAGTTGGCTCTTTGCATTGGGATGGCCAAAGTATTGGAGCTTCAGCATCAGTCCTTCCAGTGAACATTCAGGGTTGATTTTCTTTAGGATTGACTGGTTTGATCTCTGTGCAGTCCAAGGGACACTCAGGAGTCTTCTACAGAAGCATAATTTGAAATCATCAATTATTCAGTATTCAGCCTTCTTTATGGTTCAAATTTCACGTCTGTATCCCACTGTCAGGTTGGTTTATTTCTCTCACTCAGTTCTTATCTTACTGTAACTAAGATTTGGAACAACAGACTAATTACAACTCAAGCAGGCAGGATTTCTCTGCTCCTGTCTCCTCTTAGCAAGGATCTAAAACAACAAACTGGTTTACAGCTCAGTTACAGCTCAAGCAGACAGATCTTTTATTAAACAGACAGCAGATAGTACATTCCCAAGATGTGGGAGTGGGCCGACCCTGAAGGAGTTGTCACAATCCTTCTTGGCTTCCCTTTTTCTATGCCCGGTCTCATTCTCTTATTTCTGCCCTGTGCAAAATGCAAATAGGCATGCACTCAAGGCTAATCAGAGAAAGGAGCATATCTAGGCACATGCAAAATAAGGCCTTTGCATATTCATCTACATGGGCATGGACTGAGAGTTTTGATTGACAGTTGCAAGTTACATAGCAATAGGCTCGATTGCACAGGTCTTTCCCATAATTCAGTCTGTTTTACTCAGATGTACGTATGTATAGAATATTTATGAAACTTTAATCTAGCTGCATAAGGTTACTTGAGGACACAGCTATACATCAAGGGTGCATGTGCCAGAGTTGGAGAAGCCCCAGTGGTTAGTTTGTATCCAGTGTGTGCCTAGGGTGCATGTGCAGAAGTTGCAAAGTCTCTGATTATTTTTGTAGTCCATCTGTGAGCTCTGCAGGGTGTGTCAGGTGGGGTTTAGAGATCAGTTTGCATCCTTTTCAGCTAGGCCCCTCTCATTGTCCATGCCTATCTTCCTACCTACCATGACTACTGGAAAGAATGTAGCTTTGACTATACAGAGTGTCTCCAAAGTGATTTCTCTGCTTTTTAATATGCTGTCTAGGTTTGTCATAGCTTTCCTTCCAAGGAGCAAGTGTCTTTTAATTTCATGCCTACAGTTAATTTCCACAATGAATTTGGAGCCCAAGAAAATAAAATCTGTCACTACTTCAGTTTTTCTGCTTCTATTTGCCACAAAATGGTGGGAATGGATGCTGTGATCTTAATTTTTTGAATGTTGAGTTTCAAGCCAGCTTTTTCACTGTCCTCTTTCACTTTGACCACGTGTCTCTTTAGTTCCTCTTTAATTTCTGCCATTAGAATTGTATCATCTGCATATCTGAGGTTGTTGATATTTCTCCAGGTAATCTTGATTCCAGCTTGTGATTCATCCAGACTGGCATTTCACAGATTGTACTCTGCAATCTGTTAAATAAGCAGGGTTACATATGGCTGACAATATACAGCCTTGTCATACTCCTTTCCCAATGTGGATCCAGTCCATTGTTTCATGCCTAGTTCTAACTGTTGCTTCTTGACCCACATACAGGTTTCTCAGGAGACAGGCAAGGTGGTCTGTTATTCCCATCTCATTAATAATTTACCAGAGTTTGTTGTGATCCACACAGTCAAAAGCTTTAGCATAGTCACTGAAACAGAAGTACAGGTTTTACTGGAATTCCCTTACATTCTACATGATCAAATGAATGTTGGCAATTTGATCTGATTCCTCTGTCTCTAGAAAACCCAGCCTGTACCTCTGGAAATTCTTGGTTCACATAGTACTGAAGCCTGGCTTGACGGAATTTGAGCAAAACCTTGCTGATGTGTGAAATGAGCAGAACTGTATGGTAGTTTGAACATTCTTTGACATTGTGTTTCTTTGAGATTGGAATGAAACCTGACCTTTTCCAGTCATATGGCCACTGCTAAATTTTCTAAGTTTGCTGACATATTGAGTACAGCAGTTAATAGCATCATCATTTAGGCTTTTAAATAGCACTACTGGGCTTCCATCATCTGCACTAGCTTTGTTCATGGTAATACCTCCTAAGGCCCACTTGACTTCACACTCCAGGGTGTCCAGCTCTAGGTGACTGACCACATGATTGTGTTTATCCAGGTCATTGAGACTTTTTTTTTAAATAGATCTTCTGTGTATTCTTGCTACCTCTTCTTAATCTCTTCTGCTTCTGTTAGATCCTTATTGTTTTGTCCTTTGTCATGCCCATCCTTGCATGAAGTGTTCCCAAGATATCTCCAATTTTCTTGAAGAGATCTCTAGTCTTTCCCACTCTATTATTTTCCTCTATTTCTTAGCGTTGTTCATTTAAGAAGGCCTTCTTATCTCTCCTTGCTATTTTCTGGAACTCTGCATTCAGTTGAGTATATGTTTCCACTTCTTCCTTGTCTTTCACTTCTCTTCTTTCCTCAGCTCTTTGTAAAGGCTCTTCAGACAATCATTTTGCCTTCTAGCATTTCTTTTTCTTTGGAATGATTTTCATCACTGCCTTCTGTAGAATGTTAGGAACTTCTGTCCATAGTTCTTCAGGCACTCTGTCTACCAGACCTAATCTCTTGAATCTATTCATCACCTCTACTATGTAATCATAAGGGATTTGGTTTAGGTAATGCATGAATGGCCTAGTGGTTCTCCCTACTTTTTTCAATTTAGGCCTGAATTTTACAATAAGGAGCTCATGGTCTTTGCACAGTCATCTCCAGGTCTTGTTCTAACTGACTATATAGAGCTTTTCTATCTTTGGCTGTAAACAATATAGTCAATCTGATTTCAGTGCTGACCTTCTGGTGATGTCCATGTGTAGAGTGGTCTCTTGTGTTGTTGGATGAGGATGTTTCCTGTGATTAGTGTTCTCTTGATAAAACCCTGTTACCTTTTGTCTTGCTTCATCTTGTACTCCAAGGCCAAACTTGCCTGTTTTCCAGATATCTCTTGACTTCCTACTTTTTCAATCCAGTCCCATATGATGTAAAGAACATCCTTTTTTGGTGTTAGTTCTAGAAGGTCTTGTAGGCCTTCAGAGAACCATTCAGTGTCAGCTTCTTTGACAGTAGTGGTTGGGACAAAGACTTGGATTACTGTGATGTTGAATGGTTTGCCTTGGAAAGGAACTGAAATTATTCTATCATGTTTAGATTGCAACCAAGTACTGAATTTCAGACTCTTTGTTGACTATGAAGGCTACTCCATTTCTTCTAAGGGATTCTTGCCCACGACAGTAGATATGGTCATCTGAATTAAATTCACCCAATTCCCATCCATTTTAATTCACTTGTTCCCAAGATGTAAATGTTCATTTTCTCTGCTGGCTCAGTGATAAAGAATCTACCTGTTAATGTGGGAGACACTGTTTTAATCCCTGGGTCAGGAAGATCCCCTAGACTAGGAAAAGGCAACCTACTTCAGTATTCTTGCCTAGGAAATCCCAGGACAGAGAAGGCTGGTTAGCAACAGTAAATGAGTCTGTACCACAAAAGAGTCAGACATGACTTAGTGTCTAAACAACAATATTCTTGTAGTAGCAATTTGATACCTTTTAATGAACACAAAATACATTTGAGTTTTCATTAGCTGCTACACAGGAGTTAGCATTTAAGTTCAATGTTAGACAAAAATACATTTTTGTTTGAGGCTAAATTCCCATTTCTTCTATTTCTAAAGGAAAATGGATAGGAAATTTTCCTCTTGAATTTGCCTTCTAGACATAAAATATTTTACTTTATCTAACTCTTAAGCATGTTGCTGGTTTTTCACACAGGCAAACTAGCTTTCCAAAATGCATCAGGAAGAAAAGTCTTATAGTTGCAGTGAGCAGAACAAACCATGTAGAGAAAATGAAATTCCATAACAACCATTGATCACTTTTTCATATTAATATCCTCAGTGACAAGTCTATCTCTCCTAAACACATTCTGAGTTCCTGAAATACACATTTCAAAAATACATTTAGTAAATTGAAATGACCAAATTTAGTAAATATGGTCCTCCTTTTAATATGGAAGCTATCTTAAGGGAAAGTTGATTTTTGTTATAAATTTGAACTTGGCTAGGTTGGTTTCTCTTTCTCTCTTATTAATTCTGTTAATGCTCTCTCCTTTCTATTAATTGGTGATACCTGCTGCAGTGCAGTACCAAATCATTTAAATGCATGTTTCACTTTGATTGATTACTGTTATTATTGATTTGTAAACTAAAATTAAATTTAGTTAATGGATCACTATTTGTTTTAGCTTTCTTCTAGGAATATGACTCTTGTGTGTGGCTGCATGTTTCTGTAAATTAAAGTTAACGTTCAAATGGCTATATGTTATATTGTATATATTCTTGCTGGCACCATTGTTAGAGTAAAAGAGGTTTTAAAATAGAAGTTAATTTTGCCTAACATGCATGACTGTGGCTCAGATCATGAACTCCATATTGCAAAATTCAGACTCAAATTTGAAGAAAGTAGGGAAAACCACTGGGCCATTCAGGTCTGACTTAAATCAAATCCCCAATGAATATACAGTGGAAGTGACAAATAGATTCAAGGGGTTAGTTCTGATAGAGAGAGTGCATAAATAACAATAGATGGAAGTTTGTAAGATTGTACAAGAGGCAGTGATCAAAACCATCCCCAAGAAAAGAAATGCAAAGAGGCAAAATGGTTGTCTGAGGAGGTCTTACAAATAGCTGAGAAAAGAAAAGAGGTGAAAGACAAAGGAGAAGAGGAAAGATGTACCCATTTGAATGTAGAGTTTCAAAGAATAACAAGGAGAGATAAGAAAGCCTTTCTCAGTGATCAATCAAAGAAATAGAGGAAAACAATAGAATGGGAAAGACTAATGATTGCTTCAAGAAAATTAGAGATATGAACGGAGCATTTCATACAAAGATGGGCACAATAAAGGACAGAAACGGTATGGTCCTAACAGAAGCAGAAGATAAGAAGAGAGGGCAAGAATCCACAGAACTGTGCAAAAAAGGTCTTAATGACCCAGATAACCGCAATGGTGTGATCACTCACCTAGAGCCAGACATCCTGGAGTGTGTAGTCAAGTGGGTCTTAGGAAGCATCACTATGAACAAAGCTAGTGGAGGTGATGGAATTCCAGTAGAGATATTTCAAATCCTGAAAAAATGATGTTGTAAAAGTGTTGCACTCAGTATGCCAGCAAAACTCAGCAGTGGCCACAGGACTGGGAAGGTCAGTTTTCATTCCAATCCCAAAGAAAAGCGATGCCAAAGAAAGTTTATACTACTGTACAATTGCACTTATTTCACATGCCAGCAAAGCAATGCTGAAAATTCTCCGAGTGAGGCTTCAACAGCACGTGAACTGAGAACTTCTATATGTACTAGTTGAATTTAGAAAAGGCAGAGGAACTAGAAATCAAATTACCAACATCCGTTGGATCATAGAAAAAGTAAGAGAATTCCAGAAAAACATCTATTTCTTCTTCATTGACTACTTAAAGCCTTTAACTGTGTGGATCACAAGAAACTCTGGGAAATTCTTCAAGAGATGGGAATGCCAGACCACCTTACCTGCCTCCTAAGTAATTTATATGCAGGTCAAGAAGCAACAGTTAGAACTGGACATGGAAAGATACACTTGTTCAAAATTGGCAAAGAAGTATGTCAAGGCTGTATATTGTCACCCTGCTTATTTAACCTACACAGAGTACATCATGAGAAATGCTGGAATGGATGAATCACATGCTGGATTCAAGATTGCCAGGAGAAATATCAGAAACCTCAGATGTTGTCATGCAGATGACAACACCCTTATGGCAGAAAGCGAAGGGGAACTAAAGAGCCTCTTGATGAAGGTGAAAGAGGAGATTGAAACAGCTGGCTTAAAACTCAACATTCATAAAACTAAGATTATGGCATCCAGTCCCATCACTTCATGGCAAATAGATAGAGCAATCAGTGACAGACTTTATTTTCTTGGGCTCCAAAATCACTGCAGATGGTGACTGCAGCCATGAAATTAAAACACACTTGCTCCTTTGAAGAAAAGCTATAGCAAACCTAAACAGCATATTGAAATGCAGAGACATTGCTTTACTGACAAAAGTTCATTTAGTCAAAGCTATGATTTTTCTGGTAGTCATGTATGGATGTCAGAATTGGACGATATAGAAGGCTGAGCCCTGAAGAATTGATGCTTTCAAACTGTGGTGTTGGAGAAGACTCTCGAGAGTCTCTTGGAGTGCAAGATAAAACCAGTCAATCCTAAAGGAAATCAGTCCTGAATATTCACTGAAAAGACTGATGTTGAAGCTGAAGCTCCAATACTTTGTCCACTTGATGCAAAGAGCTGACTCTTTAGAAAAGACTGTGATGCTGGGAAAGATTGAAGGCAGGAGGAGATGGGGAATGGTAGAGGATGAGATGTTTTTATGGCATCACCGACTCAATGGACATGAGTTTGAGCAAGCCCTGGAGGTGGTGAAGGACAGGGAAGCCTGTCATGCTGCAGTCCATAGGGTCATAAAGTGCCAGACGTGACTCAGCAGCTGAACAACAAACAGCAACACACAAAACATGAAACTTAAAGTCTTTCTTTGAGCAACTATGGGAGAAAATAGCCACAAATTTTGCAATATCCCAGAAGTTAATAATCTTTTTCTTCTTTACATCCATGTTAATCTGTTTTTAATTTGTAAGAAGTCACTAACTTGACCAATTATATTTTCTCTTCCTCTGATAAAATATACATGGTATAAAGTCCACAATTTTAACAACTGTACTACTACATTTGTATTGTAACAAATGACTGCTATTCAGTGGCATTTAGTACAGTCACACTGTTGTTGTGCAACTATCACCAAAAATATTGACCAACCCACAAATTCACATTTTATCTTTGTGCAGGGGCTGTGGTAGTTTTCTCTGTTTTGTTCTAATTTTAGTATATGAGCTATTGAAGCTGACACCTAAATATATTTTTTAAAGTGTCAAGAATATCTATGAAATGAAATAGAAAAAGTAAAATAAGTTGACTAGTCCAACAGATTTCAAGGTCATTCTGGTATATGAAGTGTTATCTTTTAATTATTTCTGTAGCTTTTTGAAGTTGACTGATATCTGAGAGTCTATTTCATAGACTAGTAGGTTGGTGTCTTATTTGGTGGAATGGTCTATATGAGAAAATCCTGCACTTGAGGATGGAAGGGCTGTGGAAGGAGTTGCTTCAACTTGTCTTGGGTCCCTGCCTTCCTGGGAATAGCTACTCTTTGCCCTAATGTCAGAAATTTGAGGTGTTTTGTTACCAGTAATCTATGTCTAATGCAACCCTCCCCTAGACTTACAATGATATTTGCTGGATGTGCCAATTCTGATTTGAAAATCAGACCAATTGGAAGTCAGGGCTGCAAGACCTTAGAAACTATCTCAACATGTCTACTCTATAATACTATATAAAAGTGCTCAAATAAAGTACCTTGAGATATGTATAACCTATAAGAACTTGTGTGTACCATTTGAAGAATTTTTATAGCTCAAATTTTCATGAAAAAGAAATGGTCTATTAAGAGGTACAAGCAATATAATAATTGTCAGTGACTATGCTTAAAAACCTGGAACATTTCTAATTTAAAAGGATATCACCAAGGGGAAGTATAACCCAATGAGATAGTAGTTAATTGTATTAAGGTGAAGTCGCTCGGTCGTGTCTGACTCTTTGCGACCCTGTGGACTGTAACCTACTAGGCTTCTCTGTCCATGGGATTCTCCAGGCAAGAATACTGGAGTGGATTGCCATTTAATTGTATGTAAACTGTGAAAACTGAGATAGTAGTTAACATTATGTAAACTGAAAACTCCTAAGTTTAAATTTATAACTATGTAAAAATTCCTGATATGTATTTATATAAATACATATTTCAAAAACAGAAATAAATAGTGTCAAAATAGTTTAAGTTAAGCATGCATCCAAGTTAAAAAAAATAAAGGTTTACAACAGTATTTCTTTGCCTGGAGCCAGCACAGGAGATCCCACCCATGACAAGGTCATGTGGAAGAGGCCTGATGGGCAAAGGTGAGATCAGGCCTCGATGGAGCCCCCTGGACCTGCTCAAGCATCTACTCCAAAACCAGAATCTGTCTGTCTTACTATTTTATGCCTTTCACCAACTTTTCTGACATTAACAGGGGGCTATCCCTGACCACCTTTCTCTGGAGAAAATCAACTTAGGGCTCTAGCTAATAAGTCTCTTGGGCATGAAAGGAGTATTTCAATTCAAACACCCCTGTTAGCATTCTAGCTTGTCTGACAGGTTTATCCAGACTCTTGCAGCTATGCATGTGATTATCCACAGCCTCCCAACTGTGAGAGGCACCAGGAAGCCTAAAACATTCTAAAAATATAGAGCCTTTCAAAGAGTTAAAAGCTATTAGAATAGTGCTGGTGTACGATTTCATTGTTGAGCCAGTGCTTGCTGCTAAGTTCCCATATCTGTTATCCACTGTGCACCTGGGAGTACATTAGTTAACATAGTTGGAATGTAAGAAAAACAAGTGTAGCCTTAGAATTAACCACATCAGACCTTTGAGCTAATTGGTTCTTTCATTGTTGTAACTCACTGCACCTTTGCTCCCTGAGAAATGTAACTCTGTTTAATACTTTCTGAGGCTGACATAGATTAGAAATATAAAGAAAAAACACTTCAAGGGAAATAAGTTTTCTGGTTGAGCAGCCTTTATCAAAAGAGGGTCATAAAATGTTCACAGGCCTCCAAGTCCAGAATATAATGTACACAACATTGTTTATAGGAAAGGTATGCAGAAAAAAATCCTGGTTTTGATCAAGACAAAACAGATATAATGTTTGGGCTGACTCTGTATGACTTTGCATCTTTCATTTCCCTTTAAGTACAAGTCAAGGTATAAAAGCTTCCCTGAAAAATAAAGTGACAGACCAGGACCAGTTTTACAAAAGCCTGGTTCCCCCGTGTCTTTCTTTCTTTCTCTCTTTCTTTCTTTCTCTCTCTTATTCTCTTTTTCAGGCTGATCCCTTGGAGCATAGAGGCTCTCTGTGTTCACTTTCCTGCCTGGGCTTCTAAGACCTGAACGGGAAGGCACTCTGCGTCTTCACTCCCTCAGAAGACCAGGAGGGCACCTGCGGCCTACGTGAACAGAGCAAGTCCCTTGTCTTCGGCCTTTATTGGCTTTCTGTGTAAACCAAGGAATATCAGCCTCTTTCTCTCCTCTATTTTCTTATCTGCAACATTCTTTCTTTATCTCTCTCTAAATCTCTCCGCCGATGCCTGAGGGTACCCCTAGATCCTGTACCCTGACCTTTCTTAAACTTCATTCTATGGATTAGTGGTGTCTTTTGATTCTTTAATAGATATTCTGTAAAAACAAGTTCCATTATTGCAAAAGTTTAGAAAATAGTGTGCTCTCTACCTCTTTTGGAAAGTCACAGAAAATATTAGCATATTATAAACTTTGAAAATATCTGCATTAAAGAAACCTGGAGTCAATGTACCTGAGTTTAAATACCAACTTCAAGGCTTATTAGCTGTGAAGGTTAATTTCGACAGGTTTTTCATTTGACATTTGACAGGCTTTTCAGTTTCTGTGAATCAGTTTTCTCATTTGAAAGATGGAAATACTGATGCTACTTCCCTCTGAAGTGTTTTGTAAATATTAAATAAGCAAATATGTAAAGAACTTACAACTGTGTGGCATATGATAAGTGCTATATAAAGTCTGTTGTTTCCAACCTAGTGTTAACTCAATTGGTCCTGAAACTCCCTCACCTTCCTAACTATCCTCACTTTTTTCAGCAATTCTCTTAACATTTCATGGAACAAGCAGGCAAATGGAAAATAATTTTAAAGATATTGGTATAAGTTCAATATGTTTCTTTTTTGCCTTTAATCTTTTAACATAGATGTAATTGGAGCATTTGAAGAGATTCTTAGAATCTCAAAGGCATTTAAAATGTCTTTTTATTCATTTTCATTATAGTCTATAGGAAAATAAAAAGTTGCTTGGCAACCTCAAATTTTGTTAGGCAGTTCAGGCTACAGGATAGCAGTTTGCTCAAAGCAGAAGTCAGCCTTCTCCTGGGTCCCTGATTTGGTTGCACTCTACTGTGCTATGTCGCTTGCCCTCCCAACCCTTACTAATCATCATTTTCCTATCTCTGGCTCCATTCTGAATGGCAAATTCACTGCCTTATTGTGCGTTCTCCAATCTGCTGTTTTTGTAGAATAAGCTGAACTTTAGCAAAGATTGAGTGTATCTTCTCTTCATATCTATCTGTAACTTAGCAAAATGTACAAACTAGAGTTAGACTGTAAAGAAATCTGAGTGCTGAAGAATTGATGGTTTTGAACTGTGGTGTTGGAGAAGACTCTTTAGAGTCCCTTGGACTGCAAGGAGATCCAACCAGTCCATCCTAAAGGAAATCAGTCCTGAATGTTCATCGGAAAGACTGATGTTGAAGCTAAAATTCCAATACTTTGGCCACCTGATGTGAAGAGCTGACTCATTTGAAAAGACCCCGATGCTGGGAAAGATTGAGGGCAGGAGGAGAAGGGGATGACATAAGGTAAGATGGTTGGATGGCATCACTGACTCAATGGACATGAGTTTGAGTAAACTCTGGGAATTGGTTATGGAGAAGGAGGCAAGTTGCAAAGAGTCAGTCACGACTGAGTGACTGAACCGAAGTGAAAAAAACTGTTCATGCCAATATAGGAGATTTCCAGTCTCACACCATTTGATGGCTTTGCTGATGTATAGCCCACATACAGCTGCAATTGTTTTACAGACTCTGCATATACCTATGACAGCCTTTCCCTCATAGCCATGGTGCTGAGCTGAGTAGTTTTTAATTTTGTATCAATCCCTGAGTGGTGATTCCTAAGAATCACTGTAATATTTGCTCTTCACTTAAGTGGTCTGTAACTACTGGCCTGTGGCTTCTCTGCTCTTTCATTCTATTCTTATATTTGTATGGCCTTCCTGTTAGTTGACTTCTGAATCTTTTGGAGTCCAAATATTTTTCCAAATAACAGAGTTCAGAGCATAAGCATTTCCTGAAAATGAGTCTGAATACTACCTCTCAAAAGGCTTACATCAACCCAGTTGATTTATAGGAAATTTCAAAATTGTTTCCATTAGATTCAACATGATATACCACATTAACATTTCATATCTCCAGATGTTTCATTATTCATATTTTAGTACATCATGCTTAACCCAAAGTAGCTTTGAATGTAAACAATAAACAAGCTATCATGCAGTATTTGACTGTAGAGAGACATAATGAGGGAGATATAAACTGCTTTTCATTTTTGGAGTGATATTATTAATGTAACACCATTATTTTAATTAAATGTTATTTTAATAACAAAACTATATTGCAATAAACTGACCCACCATTTCATTAAGTAATTGCAAACCTCAAAATTTGATTATTCATAGTTCTCCTTTAGTTAATTTACTTATTCACAGTTTTGACAGAAAAGCTTTCAAATGTATGAAGAGATGGGCAGAGTTCACCCAAATTGGAAACTATAAAATTGCCTCAAGATACTTGAGTTCTTATCCTAGTCCTACTGTCTATGTTGTATTGTCTCTCACTTATCCTCTTTAGGATCCAGTTTTTCATTTGTAAGATGGAGAGGTTGGTTTAGATATTCGTTAAAGTTCTTGTTACTCTTAAGAATTTTCTACACCACTCTAAATCTGAAGTTGCAGTTTGAATATCTGTATACTTACAATAATAATAATCACACACAAGGGGCACATGTGCATGCACATGAATTTATGATATTTTGGGCATTTTCATATTGTTATGCTGAATTGTAGATTAGGGAGTGAGTGTAAATGATTATAAGGGCTGTTTTTATGGCTTGGTCAATAATTATACTGATTAGCCATGAACCAGTTATGAAAGTAGGTGAAAAAGTATGAAAGGTGCTATGGTTATAGGAGTAAATGTACAAGTATTAGAAAATGCAGAAGGTGAATATTTCCCCAGTAACAGTGAATCTCTGCCTTTCCAAACCATTTTCAATCAGCTAAATATATGTAATTTAAACATAATGTAAAAGTTACCACTTTCAAATTCAGTTACTGAAGACAACTTTTATACTTCTAGATGTTTATGTAGATATTTACCTATAATTATAGCACTTTCATTTTAAAAGGCATCTTTCATTCTTATTCCAGTTCCAGTTCAGTTGCTCAGTTGTGTCCGACTCTTTGTGACCCCATGGACTGCAGCACACTTGGCTTTCCTGTCCATCACCAATGCCCAGAGCTTGCTCAAACTTATGTCCATCCAGTTGGTGATGCCATCCAACCATCTCCTCCTCTGTCGTCCTCCGTCTCCTCCTGCCTTCAATCTTTCCTAGCATCAGTCTTTTCTAATGAGTCAGCTCTTTGAATAAGGTGGCTGAAGTACTGCAGTTGCAGCTTCAGCATCAGTCCTTCCAGTGAATATTCAGGACTGATTTCCTTTAGGATTGACTAATCTGATCTCTTTGCAGTCCAAGGGACACTCAAGAGTCTTCTCCAACACTGCAGTTCAAAAGCATTAATTCTTCGGCACTCAGCTTTCTTTATATTCCAACTCTCACACCCATACATGACTACTGGAAGAACCATAGCTTTGACTAGATGGACCGTTGTCAGCAAAGTAATGTCTCTGCTTTTTAATATGTTATCCAAGTTGGTCATAGCTTTCCTTCCGAAGGGCAAGGGTCTTTTAATTTCATGGCTGCAGTCACCATCTACAGTGATTTTGCTCCCCCCAAAATAAAGTCTCTCGTGTTTCCATTGTTTCCCATCTGTTTTCCATGAAGTGATGGGACCAGATGCTATGATGTTTGTTTTTTGAATGTTGAGTTTTAAGCCAGCTTTTTCACTCTCCTCTTTCACTTTCATCGAGAGGCTCTTTAGCTCTTCTTCACTTTCTGCCATAACGGTGGTGTCATCTGTGTATCTGAGGTTTTTGATATTTCTCCTGGAAATCTTGATTCCGGCTTGTGCTTCATCCAGCCCAGCATTTCACATGATGTACTCTGCATATAAGTTAAATAAGCAAGGTAACAATATAGTCTTGAAGTACTCCTTTCCCAATTTGGAAGCAGTCTGTTATTCATTGTGTACTCCAAGGCCAAACTTGCCTGTTACTCTGGGCATCTCTTGACTTCCTACTTTTGCATTCCAATCCCCTATGATGACAAGGACATCTTTCTTGGGTGTTCTATAAGATTTTCTAGGTCTTCATAAAACTTCATTCTCATTAAGCTTACCATTTCATACTTATCTGATATGAGCTGAAATTCTGGTTCCTATGTAAAATTTAACTCAGCATTTCCTAAATCAGCTTGCTCTTTTTATGTTCTATTTCAGAGCTATTTTTTGAGAACTTGGTGTCTGGAACTAATTGTCTGTTCTAAATCCATCTGAGCCATATCATGAGGTTAAAAATGTAATTGATCAGTTGAATGAGAGGAGAAATTGCTAATGAAATACCAAATAAACCATAACATCTTTTCCACTGCTTTTCATGTGTTTGTGGTTTTCCCTGAAGACAGATATTCAAATGATGTACTGAAGATTCAACAAGTAGGGTTTAAGATTTTGTTTAAGGCTAAAGTCACTGTAATATGAACCGTGAGGCAATACAAAACATGTGTTAGAGGCTAAGTCTCTAAACCTCAAATAAATTGTAAGGAGGTATAAAAATACAAGTATGAGACAGTGGTGTTATGAGGGGATCATATACCTTTAGAGATTTTCATTATTTCATATTTGAACAACTTTAATACTTAAATACATCTAGATCACATCAGGAAACTTGAGTTTTGCTCCATGTTTTCCCCTAAATAGCTTATCTATGACACATCACGGTGAGACAGTTTCCTCATCTTCAAATGAAGGGACTGAGTCAGATGGCTCTTAAATGTCTTTGTAGTGCTATTATACCATGATTCTTCACCACCTTAATATTACTCTCTGAATGTACTGATTTTTTTTTTTCTGCAGTGACATACAGATAGCATTTTCTTGAACAAATGAATTGATATTGGAACTTACCAACTTTTTATGAAATAAAAAAATAGTGGGGAGTCTTGTTCATTAATTCTTAATGTCATTGTATTAGATACACATTTACCTTATCTGACTATAAGATATTATGTTAACTTTTATTTTTCATATCATAAGAATTCATATATTGTACACAAAAATACACTATTTATACTACCGATAATGAAACAATCAGTAATTCAATATTATAGTTAAGATCCAGTTCTGAATTGGTAGTTAGGAGATCGGATATAAATTTTGGAAATTTTTCCTGATACATTTTTAGTTTTGAGGCACTCAGCCCTGGCAGTTCTAAGCAGGATCTCTTTGTTTAAATCATTGTCATCATATTTTCTGTTCATAATAACCCTTGGATGTTGGATAGGCCTATTTGAGCAATTGGAATTCAGCAATGCTAAATATGGCAAGAAAATCTCTAGGACTATCTAGAAAATGCACTAACGTATACCATCATTTCAGAGATTAAAGCACTTTTCTTTCAGAACTTTTGGTTGCCATGATTCATAGACAAGCTAATGTGGGGACAAGTTTGCTTTATTTTGCATTTGCATGTATTGCAAAAAGTACACAATGGGAAAATAAGAGCTCATTGATTCCACCAAACATAGACAGATGTTCCAGGCTGTATTTACTTCCCCTTATACCTTTGATAAGAATTCACCTGTCCCTTAGAATCTGTATTTATAATAATAGTAGCTATATTTTCTTTTTCCAACAATCAACACATGTGTTCTTTGATTTGCATTTGCAGGGGAGAATGGGTTTGACTGAATTCTAAAATACTGTTTTAAATTGGCAAGAATGCATTTTCTTTTTGGCTCATGGCACCAGTGTACCAGTAGATGGTTAGGGATTTTGATAATATCTATAAATAATTTAGGCACTTCCCTGGTGGTTCAGTTTTTAAGAATGTGGCGTGGAATTCAGGGGATGTGGATTGTGGATTTGTTCCCTGGTCTGGGAGCTAAGATCCCACCTGCTGTAGAGCAACTGAACTTGCACACCCCGACTACTGGGCATGCACTCTAGAGCCTGTGAGCCACAGCTACTGAAGCCCATGGGCTTTAGAGCCTGTGCTTCTCAATAAGAAGTAGCCCCTGCTTGCTTCACCTAGAGAAAGCCTTGTGTGTAGCAACAAAGACCCAGTGCCACCAAAACTAAATAAATTAATTAATGTAAAATAAAAATAATGTAGTTGAATTCACTAGATATTTTGGAGAGCATTGGTGAAGTATGGATTGATCTATTTTCAGTACCTATTTCCTGATATATTTCTATGGTTTAGCTTGATACAGACTTTGTAGGAGGAAAAATTTCAAACCTGAGCATTCATATTATATCTTTGGGTTTTTTATTCCTATCTCTTTTTACATAGAGTTAAAAAGATTGCTGTATATATATTATAGTAGGTAGTTGTTGATTATTTTAAATATAATAGTGTGTACATGTCAATCTCAAACTTCCAGTCTATCTCCTTGCCCCCACATTCCTCCCTGGTAATCATAAATTCATTCTCTAAGCCTGTGAGTTTGTTTCTGTTTTTTAGAGAAGTTCATTTGTATTTTTTTTTAGATTCCACATGTAAGTGATATCATACCATTTGTCTTTGTCTCCCTGACTTGCTTAGTATGATGGTCTCCAGATCCATTCATGTTGCTACAGATGGAATTATTTCATTCTTTTATTTTATGGCTGAGTAATATTCTGTTATATTTATGTATCACATTTTCTTTATCCATTCATCTATAGAAGGGCATATATCTTACTTCCATGTATTGGCTACTGTAAAAAGTGCTTCGGTGAATATGAGAGTGCATGCATAACTTCAAATCAAGTTTTTCTCTGAATATATGCCTGAGAGTGGGATTGCTCTATCATATGATAGTTCTATTTTTAGTTTTTTAAGGAACCTCCAGACTGTTCTTCATAGTAACTATACCAATTTACATTCCCACAAACAGTATAGGAGAATTCCCTTTTCTCCATACCCTCTCCAGCATTTATTTTTTGTAGATTTTTAAATGGTGTCCATTATGACAAGTGTGAAGTGATAGCTCATGGTGGTCTTGATTTTCATTCCTTTAATTAGCAATTTTGAACATCTTTTCGTGTGCCTCTTGGCCACCTGTATGTCTTCTTTAGAAAAAATGTCCATATTTCTTCTGTCAATTTTTTGATTAGGTTTTTTGTTTTATTGATATTGAGGCACCTGATCTGTTTGTAAATTTTGGAGATAAATCCATTTTCACTTGCATCATTTGCAAATCTCTTCTTCCTTTCTGTGGGTGGTCTTTTCATCTTGTTTGTAGTTTCTTTTACTGTGAAAAAGATTTTTAATTTAATTAGACCCCATTTGTTTATTTTTCTTCTTATTTTCGTTACTCTAGCAGATGAGTTTAAAGGATATTGCCGTGATTTATATCAAAGAGAGTCTTCTTTCTATGTTTTCCTCTAAGAGTTTTATAATATCCAAATGTAAACTTAGGTCTTTAATCCATTTTAAGCTTATTTTTTGTGAGTGATGTTAAAGAATGTTCTATTTTCATATTTTTTTACATGTAGCTGTCCAGTTTCCCCAGTACCATTTATTGAAGAAACTGTCTTTTCTACACTATATTAGTCTTGCCTCCATTGTTGTACATTAATTGATCATAGATTTGTGGGTTCATTTCTGGGCTTTCTTTCTCGTTCCATTAATCTATATTTATGTTTTTGTACCAATACCATACCGTTTTGATGACTATGGCTTTGTAGTATAGTCTGAAGTCTGGGAGCCTGATTCCTCCAGCTCTCTTTTTCTTTCTCAGGTTTGTGTTATTTGGGATCATTTATTTCTCCATAGATATTTTAAAAATTTTGTTCTAGTTTTGTGAAAAATACAATTGGTGATTTGATGGGGATTGCATTGAATTTGTAGATTGTCTTAGTGTAAGCATTTTAACAATATTGATTCTTCCAATCCAAGAATGGGGTATAATTTTTTCCATCTGTTTGTGTTGATTTCGATTTCTTTCATCAGCATCATCATTTTCAGAGAACAGGCCTTTTGTCTCCTTAAGTAGGTTTATTCCTAAACACTTTATTATTTTTTCTGCAATGGTACATGGGGTTGTTTCTTTACTTTCTCTTTGTGACTTTTCATTGTTAGTGTATAGAAATGCAATATATTTCTCTGTATTAATTTTGCCACTTAAACAAATTCATTGTTGAGCACTAGTATTTTTCTGGTAGCATCTATAGGATTTTATTTGTCATTTGCAAACAGTGACAGTTTTACCTCTTCTACAATTTGGAGTCCTTTTCTTTTGCTTCTCTGATTGTCTTAGAATATTGAAAACTATCTAGGAATCAGCAAACTAAAATAGACTGGAATGGGTGATTTTAACTCAGATGACCATTATATCTACTACTGTGGGCAGGAATCCCTCAGAAGAAATGGAGTAGCCATCATGGTCAACAAAAGAGTCCGAAATGCAGTACTTGGATGCAGTCTTAAAAACGACATAATGATCTATGTTCATTTCCAAGGCAAACCATTCAATATCACGGTAATCCAGGCCTATGCCCCAACCAGTAAACCTAAAGAAGCTGAAGCTGAACAGTTCTATGAAGACATACAAGATCTTTTAGAACTAACACCCAAAAAAGATGTCCTTTTCATTATAGGGGACTGGAATGCAACACTAGGAAGTCAAGAAATACCTGGGGTAACAGGCAAATTTGTCCTTAAAGTACAGAATGAAGCAGGGCAAAGGCTAATAGAGTTTTGCCAAGAGAAAGCACTGGTCATAACAAATACCCTCTTCTAACAACACAAGAGAAGACTCTACACATGGATATCACCAGATGGTCAACACCGAAATCAGATTGATTATATTCTTTGCACCCAAAGGTGGAGAAGCACTATACAGTCAACAAAAAGAAGACCAGGAGATGACTGTGGCTCAGAACATGAACTCCTTATTGCTAAATTCAGACTGAAATTGAAGAAAGTGGGGGAAAACCACTAGACCATTCAGGTTTGACCTAAATCAAATCCCTTATGATTATACAGCAGAACTGAGAAATAGATTTAAGGGAATAAATCTGATAGACAGAGTGCCTGATCAACTGTGGACAGAGGTTTGTGACATTGTCCAGGAGACAGGGATCAAGACCATCCCCATGGAAAAGAAACGCAAAAAAGCAAAATGGCTGTCTGGGGAGGCCTTACAAATAGTTGTGAAAAGAAGAGAAGTGAAAAGCAAAAGAGAAAAGGAAAGATATAAACATCTGAATGCGGAGTTCCAAAGAATAGCAAAGAGAGATTAGAAAGCCTTCTTCAGCAATCAATGAAAAGAAATAGAAGAAAACAACAGAACGGGAAATACTGGAGATCTCTAGAAGAAGGTTAGAGATACCAAGGGAACATCTCATGCAAAGATGGGCTCAATAAAGGACAGAAATGGTCTGGATCTAACAGAAGCAGAAGATATTAAGAAGAGGTGGCAAGAATACACAGAAGAACTGTACAAAAAAGATCTTCATGACCCAGATAATCACGATGGTGTGATCACTAATCTAGAGCCAGACATCCTGGAATGTGAAGTCAAGTGGGCCTTAGAAAGCATCACTATGAACAAAGCTAGTGGAGATGGTGGAATTCCAGTTGAGCTGTTTCAAATCCTGAAAGATGATGCTGTGAAAGTGCTGCACTCAATATGCCAGCAAACTTGGAAAACTCAGCAGTGGCCACAGGACTGGAAAAGTTCAGTTTTCATTCCAACCCCAAAGAAAGGCCATGCCAAAGGATGCTCAAACTACCACACAATTGCACTCATCTCACATGCTAGCAAAGTAATGCTCAAAATTCTCCAAGCCAGGCTTCAGCAGTACGTGAACCATGAACTTCCAGATATTTAAGCTTGTTTTAGAAAAGGCAGAGGAACCAAAGATCAAACTGCCAACAATCTCTGGATCATCGAAAAAGCAAGAGAGTTCCAGAAATTTATCTTTGTCTGCTTTATTGACTATGCCAAAGCTTTTGACTGTGTGGATCACAGTAAACTGTAAAAAATTGTTAAAGAATGGGAATACCAGACCATCTGACTTTCCTGTTGAGAAACCTATATGCAGGTAAGGAAGCAACAGTTGGAACTGGACATGGAACAACAGACTGGTTCCAAATAGGAAAAGGAGTACATCAAGGCTGTATATTGTCACCCTGCTTATTTAACTTATATGCAGAGTACATCATGAGAAGAGCTGGGCTGGAAGAAGCACAAGCTGGAATCAAGATTGCCGGGAGATATATCAATAACCTCACATGTGCAGATGACATCACCCTTATGGCAGAAAGTGAAGAGGAACTAAAACGTCTCTTGATGAAAGTGCAAGAGGAGAGTGGAAAAGTTGGCTTAAAGCTCAACATTCAGAAAACAAAGATCATGGCATCCAGTCCCATCACTTCATGAGAAATAAATGGGGAAACAGTGGAAACAGTGTCATTTATTTTTTTGTGCTCCAAAATCACTGCATGTGGCAATTGCACCCATGAAATTAAAAGACCTTACTCCTTGGAAGGAAAGTTATGACCGATGTAGTTACTATATTGAAAAGCGGAGATATTACTTTGCCAACAAAGGTCTGTCTAGTCAAGGCTTTGGTTTTTCCAGTGGTCAGGTATGGATGTGAGAGTTGGACTGTGAAAAAAGCTGAGCGCCGAAAAATTGATGCTTTTGAACTGTGGTGTTGGAGAAGATTCTTGAGAGTCCCTTGCACTTCAAGGAGATCCAGACAGTCCATCCTAAAGGAGATCAGTCCTAGGTGTTCATTGGAAGGAATGATGCTAAAGCTGAAACTCCAGTACTTTGGCCACCTCTTGCGAAGAGTTGACTCATTGGTAAATACTTTGATGCTGGGAGGGATTGGGGGCAGGAGGAGAAGGGGATGACAGAAGATGAGATGGCTATATCATATCACTGACTTGATGAATATGAGTGTGGGTAAACTCTGGGAGTTGGTGATGGACAGGAAGGCCTGGCATGCTGTGATTCATGGGGTCTCAAAGAGTCGGACACAACTGAGCAACTGAACTGAACTGACTGATACTGTATAATCATGGAGAGTGTAGATATCCTTGTCTTTTCTCTGATTGTAGAGGAAATGCTTTCAACTTTTTGCCATGTTATCTGTAGTTTTGTCTTAAATGGCCTTTACTATATTATGTTCCTTCTAAGCCAACTTTCTGGAAGGTTTTTTTTTTTAATCATAAATCGTTTTGTCAAAGCTTTTTATGCATTTATTGTGATGATCACATTGTTTTTATTCTTAGTACAGTGCTTTACACTGATTTGTGGATATTGAAAAATCCTTGCATTCATGAGATGATTCCCACTTGATCATGGTGGATAATCCCTTTACTATATTATTGAATTCAGATTGCTAGAATTTTCTTGAGGTTTTTCATGTGTGCCTTCATCAGTGATATTGGCTTGTACTTTTCTGTTTTGTGAATGCTATCTTTGTCTAGTTTGTGTATCAGGGTGATGGTCACCTAATATACTGAGTTTGAGAGTGTTCTTTCCTCTGCAACTTTTTGGAATCATTTCAGAGATATAGGTGTGAACTCTTTTCTAAATGTTTGATAGATATTGTTTGTGAAGCCATCTGGTCCTTTAACTTTGTTGAGAGTGTTTAAATCATAGTTTCAATTTCAGTAGATTTGTTTGCTCTGTTCATATTTTATGTTTCTACCTGTTTCCGTCTTGGGTGATTGTACCTTTCTAAGAATTTGTCCATTTCTTCCAGTTTGACCATTTAATTGATAAATAGCTGCTTGTAGTAGTATCTTATGATCATCTGTATTACTGTGATGTCCATTGTAACGTTTCCTTTCTCATTTCTAATTATATTGATTTGAGCCCTCACCTTTATTTTTTGCTTCATGAGTCTTACTAAAGGCTTGTTGTTGTTCAGCTGCTCAGTCATGTCCAACTCTTTAGAAACTCATAGATTACTGCACCCCAGGCTTCCTTGTCCTTCACTATCTCCTGAAGTTTGCTCAAACTCATGTCCATTCAGTTTATGATGCCATCCAACCATCTCATCCTCTATCACCCTCCTCCTCCTGCCCTCAATCTTTCCCAGTGTCAGGTCTTTTCCAATGATTTGGCTCTTCACATCAGGTGGCCTACATATTGGTGCTTCAGCTTCAGCATCAGTCCTCCCAATGAATATTAAGGATAGATTTCCTTTAGAATTGACTGGTTTGACATCCTTGCAGTCCAAGTGACTCTCAAGAGTCTTCTCCAGCACCACAGTTCAAAAGCATCAATTCTTTGGCTCTCAGCCTTCTTTATGGTCCAACTCTCACATCTGTATATGACTGCTGGAAAGATCATGGCTTTGACTATATGGACCTTTGTCGGCAAAGTGATGTCTCTCTTTTTTTTAATATGCTGTCTAGGTTTGTCATAGTTTTCCTTTCAAGGAGCAAGCGTCTTTTAATTTCATGGCTGCAGTTATCGCCCTCAGTGATTTAGCCCAAGAAAATAAAGTCTATTACTGTTTCCATTGTTTCCCCATCTGTTTGTCATGAAGTGATGGGACCAGATTCCATGATCTTAGTATTTTGAATGTTGAGTTTTAAGCCAGCTTTTTCACTCTCCTCTTTCACCTTCATCAAGAGGCTTTTTAGCTCCTCTTCATTTTCTGCAATTAAGTTGGTGTTATCTGCATATCTGAGGTTATTGATATTTCTCCTGGCAATCTTGATTCCAGCTTGTGATTCATCCAACCTGGCATTTTGCATGAATTACTCTGCATATAAGTTAAGTAAGCAGGGTGACAGTATATAACCTTGATGTACTCCTTTCCCAATTTTGAACCAGTTTCTTGTTCTATGTCCAGTTCTAACTGTTCCTTCTTGACTGTATACAGGTTTCTCAGGAGGCAAGTAAGATGGTCTGATATACCCATCTCTTTAAGAATTCCCCACAGTTTGTTGTGATTCACACAGTCAAAGTCTTTAGCATAGTCAATGAAGCAGCAGTAGATATTTTTGTGGAATTCCCTTGTTTTTTCTTTTAACAGTATGAAAAGCAAAAGTATTTGCTAAAAGTTTGTCAGTTTTGTTTATCTTCTCAAAGAACCTATTTTTAATTTCATTGATCTTTTCTATCATATTCTTTCTTTATTTCTAATTATTGCTATTTATTTCTAATTAATTTATTTCTGCTCTGATTTTTAAATTTCTTTCCTCATGTTCTCTTTTGGTTTTGTTAGTTTTCCTTTCTCTAGTTGCTTTAGGGATAAGGTTAGGTTGTTTATTTGTGATTTTGTTGTCTCCAGAGGTAAGAGTGCATTTCTATAAACTTCCATATTAGAACTGTTTTTGCATAGCATTTGGAATGTTGTGTTTGTGTTTCATTGTATCTAGTTATTTTTTATTTCATCTTTTATTTCTTTAGTGATCAATTGGTTCTTGTGTACAATATCATTTAGCCTCCACATGTTTGTGATTTTTAGAGTTTTTATTTTCTTGTAGTTAATTGCTAATTTGATAGTGTTTTGGTCAGAAAAGATGCTTGATATAATTTCAGTTTTCTTAAATTTACCAAGACTCTTTTTGTGGCCCAGTATGTGGTCAATCTTGGAGAATGTTCATTGAGCCCATGAGAAGAATATGTATTCTGCTGCTTTTGGTTGGAAAGCTCTATAAAAATCAGTTAAGTTTATCTGATCTAATGTGTCTTTCAAGGCCTGTTTTTCCTTATTGATTTTCTGTCTGGATGTTCTGTCCATTGGTGTAAGTGGGCTAAATCCCCTGGTATTATTGTGTTACTGTCAATTTCTCCCTTTATGGCTATTGATACTTGCCTTATATATCGAGGTTTTCCTATGCTGGGTGCATATATATTTGTAATATCTTATTTTTAGCTTGATCTCTTGATCATTATAAAGTGTCTCTTTTATCTCTTGTAAAGGTTTTTATTTTAAAGTATTTCTTCTGATTTTAGTATTGCAATTTTAACTTTCTTTTGCTTTCTGTTTGCAAGGATTATCTTTTCATACTCCCTTACTTTCTGTTTGTATGTGTCCCTAGGTTTGAAGTAGGTCTCTTGTAGCAACATATATACAAGTCTTGTTTTTGTATCCAGGCAGCCAATCTGTGTCTTTTGATTGGAGCATTTCATCTGTTTATGTTTAGGGTAATTTTCTATATGAATATTCTTATTTCCGTCTTGTCAATTGTTTTGGATTTGTTTTTATAAGTATATTTTCTTCCCTTCCTCTTTTGTTCTTTTCTCTTGTGATTTGATAATTAATTTTAGTGTTGTATTTTGATTCCTTTGTGTGTGTGTGTGTGTTTGTGTGTATCTATCTATTGTTGATTTTCAGCTTGCCATTAACATGACATTTATATATGGCGATCTATATATGAATAAGATTGTTTTAAGTTGCTGGTCTTTTAATTTCAGATGCATTTCCCATATCCTACATTTGTGTTCTTCTCTTCTAACAATTGCTGGTTTTAATACCATATTTGTGTGTGGATGATTTCCTAACTTTACTATGTGGTTGTCTTTACTGATGAGCTTTTCCATTCGTAAGTTTCTTGTTTCTAGTTGTGGCCTTTTCTTTTTCCAATTATAGATTTCCCTTTAGCATTTGTTGTAAAGCTTGTCTGGTGGTGCTAAATTCACTTAACTTTGCTTGTCTGTGATGCTTTTGATTTTTCCATTGAACTTGAATGAGTGTCTTGCTGGGTAGAGTATTCTAGGCTGTGGTTTCTTCCTTTTCATCATTTTAAATATATCTTGCCACTCCTTTCTCGCTTGCAGAGTTCCTGCTGAGTAATCAACTCATAACTTTATGAGAGTTCCCTTGTATATTATTTGTTGCTTTTTCCTGGTAGCTTTTTCATATTTTTCTTTGTCTTAAATTTTTGTCATTTTGGTTACTACATGTCTTGGTATGTTCCTCCTTGGATTTATTCTGCCTGAAGCTCTGTGCTTCCTGGATTTGGGTGACTGTTTCCTTTTCCATGTTAGAGAAGTTTTTAGCTACTATCTCTTCAAATATTGTCTCAGATCCTTTCTCTCTGTCCTCTACTTCTGGAACACCTGTAATGTGAATTCATGTAATGCTCTTCCAGATGTTTCTTAGGCTGTTTTCATTTCTTTTTCTTTATTCTATTCTTTGGCAGTGATTTCTGCTATTCTGTATTCCATATCCATTCTTCTGCCAAAGTTATTCTGCTATTGATTCCTTCTAGTGTATTTTTCATTTCAGTTATTGTATTTTTCATGTTTGTTTTTTAGTTCTTCTAGATCTTTCTTAAACATTTATTGTGTCTTCTTGATCTTCGCCTTTATTCTTTTTCTGAGATCCTGGATCATCTTCACTGTCATTATTCTGAATTCTTTTTCTGAAGGTAGCCTACTTCATTTAGTTATTCTGATAGTTGTCACTTTATCTGGGAGATACTTCTTTGCCATTTTGCTTTGTCTAACTTTCTGTGATTGTTCTTTCTGTTCTGCAGGCTGTAGGATTGAAGTTCTTCTTGCTTCTGCTATCTGTACTCTGATTGATGAGCCTATCTAAGAGACTTGTGTAGTCTTCCTGAAGGTAGAGATTGGTGAGGAATGGAGTTAGTTCTTGTCCTTCTGGTGGGCATGGCTATATTCAGTAAGACTTTTAGCCACTTTTCTATTGATGAGTGGAGCTATGTTTCACACCCTTTTGCTTGTTTGGCCAGAGGCTTCCCAGTACTGGTGCCTACAGGCTGTTGGTGGGGCTAGTTGCAACCTGTGGGGTATCTCACACCAATGAGTGGCCCTGATAATTGTTGCTGCAAGTGTCTTTGCCCCCACAGTGTTCCCCAGCCCTACCACCCCATGAAAGACCCTCCAATACCAGCCAGTATGTCTGACCCAGTCTCTTATGGGGTCACTGCTTCATTTCCCTGGGTCTTGGTGCACATGGGTCCTTGTGTGTACCCTCCAAGAGTAAAGCCTTTTTCCCCCAGTCTGGTGTAATTCCTGCAGGCACACATTGCTAACCTTCAAAGCCAGATGTTCTGGGGTCGTCTCTACCTGTTGCCAGATCCTCATGCTGGGAAGCCCGAAGTGGGTCTCAGAACCTTTACTCCAGTGGGAGAAATTTTGTGGTATAATTGTTTTCCACTTTGTGAATCTTCCACATGGCAGTTATGGGATTTGATTTTATTGTGATTGTGTCACTCTTCCCATCTTGTTTTGGATTTTTCTTTGGCTGTAGGATATCATTTTGGTACATTTCAGTGTCTTTTTGTGAATGATTGTTTAGCAGTTAACTGTGATTCTGATGTTCTTATAAGAAGAGGTTAGCACACGTTCTTCCATTCCTCCATTTGCACACGTTCTTTCTAAATTGGCAAATCTGATGTGTGAATGTAATATGCACATGTGTCTGTATTTGTGAGTTCACATGGGTATAGAAGTGGGTGTGGTGTTTGTGTGTGGAGGTTTGTCTATGAATATAGGTGAGTTTACACAAGCATTGTAAAAATTGTTTTATATTAATAAAAGTATGTAATTATATTGCAAGGGCTGGCACACTTTCTGCAGTGATCTGCTATGTTTTCATTTTTTTTTCTCTCAGCATATAAGAAGGAGGCTGGTAAAAGTATGATGACTATTTAAATGTTTACTCCACTTTATTCATTTTTTCTAAGATAACTTTCGAGGCAAAATAGCCCATTCTTCAGCAGAAGGGTCAACAAGGATATTCCCTAGAAAGTCATCCCCTCTAGAATTTCAGAGTGCCTCTTCTGACAGTGTTGTCTTAGATGGGTTTTTAGTGCATGGTGAGTTCTGTCTTAAACCACTATCAAGAGCTCTTACTAGACACCACAAGACATTAGCAAGAGTTTTGGTATTTTCCCAAATTTTTCATGTTATGCTCAATGTTTTCGCTGTTTTGAATTGAGAATCAGACCCATATTTAATGTTTTTTTTTTTTTCAGATTTTCAACTTGTCCATTGTAAGATGAAGTTATTACAAGAGTAGAAAATTAAATTTTGAAGGGATATTGTTCATAAATTAGACTCGGGTTTCCTTTTGGCTTGTGTTGTGTAGTATAGGCCTATTAAATGTATCCTGTTTTCAATTACATTAAGAAATGATCCCTGTTTTAAAAGGAATGGTTCTGGTTTTAGGTATAACAGCTGCAGCAATGGCTGAGGCAATGAAGCTGCAGAAGATGAAGCTTATAACCATGAACACTCTTCAGGGAAAAGGAAGCCAAAATGGAAATGAATCAGAGCCTGATGATCTTAATTCTAATACAGGTGAGTGTCTTTAGGAATCCAAGGCAGGTGACTCTTATTGACTCATTCTGGAAATGGAGAGAGGAGGAAGGGAGAGAATAACACGTATACTTTGATTATAAGCAGCTACTCCAAAAGGAGAGGGCTTCCCTGGTTGCTCAGTGGTAAAGAACCCCACCTGCCAATGCAGGAGATGTAAAAGACGTTCGATCCCTGGGTCAGGCAGATCTCCTGGAAGAGGGCACAGCAACCCTCTCCAGTATTTTTACCTGCAGAATCCCATGGACAGAGGAGCCTGGCAGCCTGCTGTTCACAGTGTCACACAGAGTCAGACACAACTGAAGCAATTTAGCACACATGCACACACAAAAGGAGGCTTAATCCTACCTCTAACTTGTACATTGAAATTAGAAAACTATTATAGATCAAAATCTCATTTCAGGAAACATTTAGTATCTCCATTGTTTGTTGTGGTGTGTTTAAATTCTAATTTTTATAGTGCTACCTATTGAACCCTTTGCTTACTAAACGATGTCTCCTTCAGTTTCACCTCAGCCTTCTTCATTTTTTTTTTTTCTAAATTTAACACTGAAATGCAGCACTGAGAATCTACCTTTGTTTTGAGGTGCTTGGAGACGAGGCATTATCAGTAGGGGCTAAATAAATGTGGTAGAATTAGAAGAAAGCAAAGAAAAAAGATTGGGGGAAAAGGAGATGAGAAAAATGCCTGTGAAGTGGAATGTCCTCTTCCTTCTCAGTAACTTTTTTTTTCCCCCATTACCCTGTAATAATTGTACGTTGACTTTGATCATAAGATCACCCTCAAGATCTCTTTAAGAAGTAGATGGGATTATAACTATCTGTGTAGTGCACGTGAATGGATAAATAAATAGACAAATAAATAAAGTGTACTTTTAATAGGAAATAATAAGGGGCAACCAATAATGGCCATTGGAGCAACAAGCTTCCAATATGCTTTTGCAGTTAAATTCAATATAATTTGATAGGCAAATAGGTAGCAGCGTTTTCTCTCTTCTATTAGGCTCATAAAATTTCAAGCATTTTGGGACTTTCTTTTGAAGAGAAAAGGAAAGAAAAACTAAAGAAATAAATTACTGAATCAAATCAACATAATAAACTCATCTAAAGTTGAAGTGTTCATGGAGAATTATGGAGTGAGAATTGGTGTTCAACCAGTGTTCACAATGGGGAATAAATGGAAACATGCTCATTTTTATGTTGTGTAAGTTTGAAATGTACAAAGTGTTGATTTGATGCACTTATTTATTACAATATAATTATCAACAATAATGTTAACACCTCTATTATGTCATACTTATCATTTCTGTTTTGGTAGTGAGAACTTTTAGGATCAATTCTCTTAGCACCTTTTAAGTATATAATACCATATTGTTAATTCCAGTCACAGTGTTGTGCATTTGATCTCTTGAAATTATCCATCTTTTATCTCTCATGTTAACTGATTCATTTCTTACCAAATTAATGGGAAAATGGAATTTTCAAAATTTCCATTTTGCAGATGGTGAAACAGAGGCACAGAGTGTTTCAGCTTTGCTGATAATCACAAAGCTAGTAAGTGGCAGAGATCAGTTTCAACCGTATATGGTTAAGTCCAAAGTATGTACCATTTTCACATTCTCCTCTACTTCAATGTTGTTTTGTAAGAGGAATTTTATTTTATTTAACCCTTGGAATAAGTTTTTAAATTAATTTATTTAATTTACTTAGAAGATAATTACTTTAAAGTATTGTAGTGGTTTTTCAAATATATTGACATGAATCAACCATGGGTGCACATGTGTCCCCCATCCTGAACCCCTCTCCCACCTCCCTCCCCATCCCATCCCTCAGGGACATCTCAATACACTGGCCCTGAGTGTCCTGTCTCATGTATTGAACCTGGACTGGCGATCTATTTCACATATGGTAATATATATGTTTCAATGCTATTCTTTCAAATAATTCCATCCTCGTCTTCTCCCAAAGAGTCCAAAGTCTGTTCTTTACATCAGTATCTCTTTTGCTATCTCACATGTAGGGTAATTGTTACCATCATTTTAATTCCATATATATGTGTTAGTACACTGTATTAGTGTTTCTCTTTCTGACTTACTTCACTCTGTATAATAGGACCAGTTTCATCCACCTCATTAAAATGGATTCTAATGCATTCTTTTTAATACTGAGTAATATTCCATTGTGTATATGTACCACAAATTTCTTATGCATTTATTTGCCAATGGACATCTATGTTGCTTCCATGTTCAAGCTATTGTAAACAGTGCTGCGATGAACATTGGGATACACGTGTCTCATTCAATTCTGGTTTCCTCAGTGTGTATGCCTAGCAGTGGGATTGCGGGGTCATATGACAGTTCTATTTCCAGTTTTGTAAGGAATCTCCGCACTCTTCTCCATAGTGGCTGGACTAGTTTGCATTCCCACAAACAGTGTAAGAGGGTGCCTTTTTCTCCACACCCTCTCCAGCATTTATTGTTTGTAGACTTTTTGATAGCAGCCATTCTGACTGGGGAGAGATGGTACCTCATTGTGGTTTTGATTTGGATTTCTCTGATAATGAGTGATGTTGAGCATGTATTCATGTGTTTCTTAGCCATCTGTATGTCTCCTTTGGAGAAATGTCTGTTTAGTTCTTTGGCCAATTTTTGATTGGGTAATTTATTTTTCTGGAATTGAGCTGAAGGAACTGCTTATACATTTCTGAGATTAATTCTTTGTCAGTTGCTTCGTTTGCTATTATTTTCTCCCATTCTGAAGACTATCTTTTCACCTTGCTTATAGTTTCTTTCACTGTGCAAAAGCTTTAAGTTTAATTAGGTCACATAGTTTATTTTTGCTGTTATTTCCATTACTCTGGAAGGTGGGTCATAGAGGATCCTGCTGTGATTTATGTCAGAGAGTGTTTTGCCTATGTTTTCCTCTAGGAGTTTTAGAGGTTTCTGTTCTTACATTTAGATCTTTAATCCATTTTGAGTTTACTTTTGTGTATGGTGTTAGAAAGTGTTCTAGTTTCATTCTTTTACAAGTGCTTGACCAGTTTTCCCAGCATGGATACAAAAACAAGACCCCTATATATGCTGTCTATGAGAGACCCACCTCAAAACAAGCGACGCATACAGACTGAAAGTGAGGGGATGGAAAAAGATTTTTCATGCAAATTATGACCAAAAGAAAGCAGGAGTAGCAGTATTCATATCAGAAAAAATAGACTTTAAAACAACGGCTGTGAAAAGAGACAAAGAAGGACACTACATAATGATCAAAGAATCAATATAAGAATAAGATATAAAAAGTGTAAATATATATGCTCCCAACATAGAAACACTGCAATATGTAATGCAAATGCTAACAAGCATGAAAAGGGAAATTAACAGTAACACAATAATAGTGGGAGACTTTAATAACCCACTCACAACTATGGATAGATCAACCAAGCAGAAAGTTAGAAAGGAAACACAAATTTTAAAAGATAAAATGGACCAGTTAGACCTAATTATATATCTTTAGGATATTTCACCCCAAAACATTGAATTTCACCCCTTTTTCAACTGTACAAGGAACATTCTCCAGGATAGATCACATCCTAGGCCATAAATCTAGCCTTGGAAAATTCAAAAAAATTGAAATCATTGGAAGCATCTTTTTCTGATCACAAAGTGGTAAGATTATATGTCAACTACAGGAAAAAAAATATTAAAAATACAAACATATGAAGGCTAAACAAAGTGCTTCTAAATAACAAAAAATAATAGAAGAAACCAAAAAAGAAATCAAAATATGCATAGAAACAAATTAAAGTGAAAACATGACAACCAAAACCTGTGGGATTCAGTAAAAGCATTGCTAAGGGGAAGGTTCAAAGCAATACACGATTGCTTCAAGAAACAAGAGAAAAATAAAATAAAGAACCTAACATTACACATAAAGCAACTAGAAAAAGAAGAAATGAAAAACCCCAGGGTTAGTAGAAGGAAAGAAATGATAAAAATGGGGGCAGAAATAAATGAAAAAGAAACAGAAGAGACTATAACAAAACTGAAAGTAGGTTCTTTGAGAAGATAAATGAAAGAGACAAACCATTAGCCAGACTCATAAAGGAAAAAAAATGAGAAGAACCAAATCAATAAAATTAGAAATGAAATTGGAAAAATCACAACAGACAACACAGAAATACAAAGGATCATAGGAGACTACTATCAGCAACAGTATGCCAGTAAAATAGACAACTCGCAAGAAATGGATGAATTTTTAGAAAAGTTTCAGTTCGGTTGAGTTCAGCTGATCAGTTGTGTCCGAATCTTCACAACTCTGTGAATTACACACACCAGGCCTCCCTGTCCATGACCAACTCCTGGAGTTCACTCAAACTCAAGTCCATCGAGTTGGTGATGCCATCCAGCCATCTCATCCTCTGTCGTCCCCTTCTTCTCCTGCTCCCCAATCCCTCCCAGAATCAGGGTTCTTTCCAGTGGGTCACCTCTTTGCATGAAGTGGCCAAAGTATTGGAGTTTCAGCTTTATCATCATTCCTCCCAAAGAACACACAAGACTGATCTCGTTTAGGATGGACTGGTTGGATCTCCTTGCAGATCAGGGGACTCTCAGGAGTCTTCTCCAACACCACAGTTCAAAAGCATCAATTCTTCGGTGCTCAGCTTTCTTCACAGTCCAACTCTCACATCCATACCTGACCACTGGAAAAACCATAGCCTTGGCTACACGGACCTTTGTTAGCAAAGTAATATCTCTGCTTTTCAATATGCTATCTAGGTTGGTCATAACTTTTCTTCCAAGGAGTAAGCATCTTTTAATTTCATGGCTGCAGTCACCATCTGCAGTGATTTTGGAGCCCACAAAAATAAAGTCAACTACTGTTTGCACTGATTCCCCATCTATTTACTATTATCAGATAAGACCAGATGCAGTGATCTTAGTTTTCTGAATGTTGAGCTATAAGACAACTTTTTCACTCCCCTCTTTCACTTTCATCAAGAGGCTCTTTAGTTTGTCTTCATTTTCTGCCATAAGGGTGACATCATCTGCATATCTGAGGTTATTGATATTTCTCCCTGCAGTCTTGATACCAGCTTGTCCTTCTCCCAGCCCAGAATTTCTCATGATGTACTCTGCATATAAGTTAAATAAGCAGGGTGGCAATATACAGCCTTAGCGTACTCATTTTCCTATTTGGAACCAGTGTGTTGTTCCATGTCCAGTTCTAACTGTTGCTTCCAGACCTCCATATATGTTTCTCAAGAGGCAGGTCAGGTGGTCTGGTATTCCCATCTCTTTGAGCATTTTGCACAGTTTATTGTGATCTACACAGTCAAAAGCTTTGGCATAGTCAATAAAGCAGAAATGGATGTTTTTTTCTGGAACTCTCTTGCTTTTTCAATGATCCAGAGATTGTTGGCAGTTTGATCTCTGGTTCCTCTGCCTTCTCTAAAGCAAGCTGAAACATCTGGAAGTTCTTCTTTCACGTACTGCTGAAGCCTGGCTTGGAGAATTTTGAGCATTACTTTACTAGCATGTGAGATGAGTGCAATTGTGTGGTAGTTTGTGCATTCTTTGGCATGGCCTTTCTTTGGGGTTGGAATGAAAACTGAACTTTTCCAGTCCTGTGGCCACTGCTGAGTTTTCCAAATTTGCTGGCATATTGAGTGCAGCACTTTCACAGCATCATCTTTCAGGATTTGAAACAGCTCACTGGAATTCCACCATCTCCACTAGCTTTGTTCATAGTGATGCTTTCTAAGGCCCACTTGACTTCACATTCCAGGATGTCTGGCTCTAGATTAGTGATCACACCATCGTGATTATCTGGGTTGTGAAGATCTTTTTTGTACAGTTCTTCTGTGTATTCTTGCCACCTCTTCTTAATATCCTCTGCTTCTGTTAGGTCCATACCATTTCTGTCCTTTATTGAGCCCATCTTTGCATGAGATGTTCCCTTGGTATCTCTAACCTTCTTCTAGAGATCTCCAGTATTTCCCGTTCTGTTGTTTTCTTCTATTTCTTTTCATTGATTGCTGAAGAAGGCTTTCTAATCTCTCTTTGCTATTCTTTGGAACTCCGCATTCAGATGTTTATATCTTTCCTTTTCTCTTTTGCTTTTCACTTCTCTTCTTTTCACAACTATTTGTAAGGCCTCCCCAGACAGCCATTTTGCTTTTTTGCATTTCTCTTCCATGGGGATGGTCTTGATCCCTGTCTCCTGGACAATATCACAAACCTCTGTCCATAGTTGATCAGGCACTCTGTCTATCAGATTTATTCCCTTAAATCTATTTCTCACTTCCACTGTATAATCATAAGGGATTTGATTTAGGTCATACCTGAATGGTCTAGTGGTTTTCCCCCACTTTCTTCAATTTCAGTCTGAATTTAGGAATAAGTAGTTCATGATCTAAGCCACAGTCAGCTCCTGGTCTTGTTTTTGCTGACTGTATACAGCTTCTCCATCTTTGGCTGCAAAGAATGTAATCATTCTGATTTCGGTACTGACTATCTGATGATGTCCATGTGTCGAATCTTCTCTTGTGTTGTTGTAAGAGGATGTTTGTTATGACCAGTGTGTTCTCTTGGCAAAACTCTATTGGCCTTTGCCCTGCTTCATTCCATACTCCAAGGCCAAATTAGCCTGTTACCCCAGGTGTTTCTTGACTTCTTACTTTTGCATTCCAGTCCCGTATAAGGAAAAGGACATCTTTTTCCGGTGTTAGTTCTAAAAGTTCTTGTAGGTCTTCATAGAACCATTCAACTTCAGCTTCTTCAGCATTGCTGTTTGGGGCATCGGCTTAGATCACCATGATATTGAATGGTTTGCCTTGGAAATGAACAGAGATCATTCTGACATTTTTTATATTGCATCCAAGTATTGCATTTTTTACTCTTGTTGACCATGATGGCTACTCCATTTCTTCTAAGGGAGTCCTGCCCACAGTACTAGATATAATCATCATCTGAGTTAAATTCACCAATTCCAGTCCATTTTAGTTCGCTGATTCCTGGAATGTCAATGTTCACTCTTGCCATCTCCTGTTTGACCACTTCCAATTTGCCTTGATTCATGGACCCGACATTCCAGGTTCCTATGCAATATTGCTCTTTACAGCATCAGACCTTGCTTCTATTAACAGTCATATCCACAACTGGGTATTGCTTTAGCACCATCCTTTCATTCTTTCTGAAGTTATGTCTCCATTGATCTCCAGTAGCATATTGGACACCTACCAACCCGGGGAGTTCCCCTTTCAGTATCCTGTCATTTTGTCTTTTCATACTGTTCACAGGGTTCTCAAGGCAAGAATACTGAAGTGGTTTGCCATTCCCTTCTCCAGTGGGCCACATTCTGTCAGACCTCTCCACCATGACCCTCCCATCTTGGGTGGCCCCACATGGCATGGCTTAGTTTCATTGAGTTAGACACGGCTGTGGTTCATGTGATCAGATTGGCTAGTTTTCTGTGATTATGGTTTCAGTGTGTCTGCCCTCTGATGCCATCTTGCAACACCTACCATCTTACTTGTGTTCTCTTACCTTGGAGTTGGGGTATCTCTTCATGGTTGCTCCAGGAAAGCACAGCTGCTGCTCCTTACCCAGGATGAGGGGCAACTCCTCAAGGCCGCCCCTCCTGACCTTGAATGTGTAATAGCTCTTCTCGGCCCTCCTGTGCCTGAGCAGCCACTGCTCCTTGGACATGGGTTTGCTCTTTTCAGCCACCTCCCCTGACCTCCCATGAAAAGTATAATCTTCCAAAACTGAACCAGGAAGAAACAGAAAATCTTCAGAGACCCATCACAAGCCCAAATATCAAAACTGTAATCAAAAATCTTCTAAAAAACAAAGGCTTTTCTACCAAAATTTTAGAGAAGAGCTAACACCTGTCCTACTCAAACTCTGCCAGAAAATTGCAGAGTAAAGTAAGCTGACAAACTGTTTCTATGCCACCATCACCCTAATAGCAAAAACAGACAAAGATGCCACAAAAAAAGAAAACTATAGGCCAATATCAGTGATGAACATAGATGCAAAAATCCTTAATGAATTTCTAGCAAACAGAATCCAACAACATTTTAAAAAGATCATACATCCTGACCACCTGGGCTTTATTGCAGGAATGTAAGGATTCATTAATATTCACGAAACAATCAATGTAATATACCACATTAACAAATTGAAAGAAAAATCATTTGATTATCTCGATAGATACAGAGAAAGCCTTTGACAAAATTCAACATCCATTTATGGTAAATAAATAAATAAATAAATAAACTCTCCAGAAAGCAGGCAAAGAAGGAATATACCTCAACATAATAAAAGCCATATATGATAAACCCACCAGAGAAGGCAATGGCACCCCACTCCAGTACTCTTGCCTGGAAATCCCATGGATGGGGGAGCCTGGTAAGCTGCAGTCCATGGGGTCGCGAAGAGTCAGACAGGACTGAACGACTTCACCTTTACTTTTCACTTTCATTCATTGGAGAAGGAAATGGCAATCCACTCCAGTGTTCTTGCCTGGAGAATCCCAGGGACAGAGGAGCCTTGTGGGCTGCCGTCTATGGGGCCGGACAGGATCAGACACGACTGAAGCAACTTAGCAGCAGCAGCAGCGTGATATACCCCCAGCAAACTTTATTTTCAATGATGAATTATTGAATGCATCTGCTAAAGTTAGGAATAAGACAAGGGTGCCCACTCTCACCTCTATTATTCAACATAGTTTTGGAAGTTTTAGACACAGTAATCAGAGAAGAAAAAGAAATACAAAGAATCCAGATTGGAAAAGAAGAAGTAAAACTCTCACTGTTTGCAGATGACATGAACCTTTTCATAGGAAACCCTAAAGATACCACCAGAAAATTACTAGAGCTAATCAATGAATATAGTAAAGTTGCAAGATATAAAATTAACATAGAGAAATCCCTTGTATTCTTATGCACTAACAATGAGAAAACTGAAAAATAATGTAAGTAAACAATTCCATTCACCATTACAATGAAAAGAATAAAATACTTAGGAATAAATCTACCTAAGGAAACAAAAGAAATTTATATATATATATATATATATATATATATATATATATATATATATATATACATATAAACACTGATGAAAGAAATCAAAGATGACACAAATCAATGGAGAAATATACTATGTTCATGGATCAGAAGAATCAATATAGTGAAAATGAGTATACTACCCAAAGCAATCTATAGATACAATGCAGTCCCTTTCAAGCTACCAACAGCATTTTTTCAGAAAACTAGAACAAATAATTTCACAATTTGTATGGAAATACAAAAAAAAAAAAAAAAAAAAAACTCAAATAGCCAAAGCAATCTTGAGGAAGAAGAATGGAATGGGAGGAATCAACCTGCCTGACCTCAGACTATATTACAGAGCTACTGTCATCAAGACAGTATGGTACTGGCACAAAGACTGAAATATGGATCAATGGAACAAAATAGAAATCCCAGAGGTAATTAACAAAGAACTAAAAAGTATAAAAACTGACCAGTCAGAGCTGAAGAATACAATAACTGAAGTGAAAAGTACATTAGAAGGAATTTATAGCAGATTAGGTGATACAGAATACATAAGTGATCTGAAAGAATAATAGCAACCATGCAATCAGAAGGAAAAAAAAAAAAGAAAAGCACATTTTTAAAATATAAGGATAGTTTGTAAAATCTTTGGGACAACATCAAAAGTACTAATATTTACATTAAAGCGGTTCCAGAAGGAAAAGAGGGTATAAAGTGGTCAGAAATATGTTTGATTAAATTATAGGTGGACATTTCCCACATCTGAAGAAGGAAATATCCAGCTACAGAAAACACAGAGTTTCCAAACAAGATGAGTCAAAAGAAACCCACACCAAGGCATATAATTAAAATGGTAGAATTTAAAGTGAAACAGCAGCAAGAGAAAAAGAAAGTCAAATACAAGGGAACTCCTATAAGGCTATCAACTTATTTTTCAGCAGAAAATTGCAGAGCACATGGGAATAGAATGATATCATTAAAGTGCTGAAAGGGAAAAGCTTTCAACCTAACACACTCTACCCAAGAAGGTTATAATTAAGGATGAAGAAACATAAAAGAACTTCTCCAACAACCAAAGACATAAAAAGCTAATCAATACTAAACCAACATTATAAAAAGTGTTAAAAGGTCTTTCTTCATTTAGAAAACAAGTATCAACCCAGAGGGGTGTGATGGGGAGGGAGATGGGAGGAGGTTCAAAAGCGAGAGGATATATGTATGCCTATGGCTGATTCATGTTGAAATTTGACAGAAAACAACAAAATTCTGTAAAGCAATTATCCTTCAGTGAAAAAATAAATTAATTCAAAAAAGTAAAGGTGACATGAAACAAGGAAATATAAGAAAGGAAAAATCCCACAGGTTAAGACAAATATATAGTGAAGGCTGTGAATCAACAACTTAAATAAGCTAGTGCAAATGTTAAGACAAAATTGTAAAATTGATCATGGTTACCGTAAACAAGGGGTAGACATGAATATGTAAAAAATAATATCAAGATCACAAAAAGTAGAAAGGGAACACAAGTTGTAGATCTTTTACAGTGTGTTTGAACAGAAATATTGGATTAGACAAGCAAAATATGGTGAGAGGGCAATGTATATGAACACTATTGTAACCACCAATGAAAAAAACTTCAATATATACACAAAAACAAGAGAGAAAGAATTACAAAGTGTCACATTAACGAAAATCATCATAGTTTGAAAGGAAAAGACTAAAGGAAGAAGAAAATAATGGAGAAGTACCACAGTAATGACCAGAAAACAAGCCAAAAACAAAAACAAACACACACACACACACACACACACACACATAAAAAACAGTAACTACATGCGTATCAATAGTCACTTTATAAGTCAATGGACTAATTCCTCCAATCAAAAGACATTGGAGTGGATGATATAATAAAACACAAAAGATCAATCTATATGCTGCTTAAAAGAGACTCACTTCAAAGGTAAAGACATGCACAGAATGAAAGTGAGGTGTGGGAAGAGATATTCCATGCAAATGGAAATGAAAAGAAAGCTAAGGTAGCAAGAGGCATGTCAAAATGACATTGCTGCTGTTAAGTCGCTTCAGTCGTGTCCGACTCTATGCGACCCCATAGACGGCAGCCCACCAGGCTCCCTCGTCCCTGGAATTGTCCAGGCAACAACACTGGAGTGGTTGCCATTTCCTTCTCCAATGCATGAAAGTGAAAAGTCAAAGTGAAGCTGCTCAGTCGTGTCTGACTCTTAAGCGACCTCATGGACCAGGCTCCTCTGTCTATGGGATTTTCCAGGCAAGAGTACTGGAGTAGGGTGCCATTGCCTTCTCTGGCAAAATGACATTAAAACAGTCTAAAACAAAAGACTAAGAATTGCATTAGTAATGATACATGTATCAATACAAGAAGAGGATATAACATTTATAAACATATGTGCACCTAATATTCAGTTCAGTTCAGTCACTCAGTCGTGTCCGACTCTTTGCAAGCCCATGAATTGCAGCACGCCAGGCCTCTCTGTCCATCACCAACTCCCGGAGTTCACTCAGACTCATGTCCATCGAGTCAGTGATGCCATCCAGCCATCTCACCCTCTGTCGTCCCCTTCTCCTCCTGTCCCCAATCCCTCCCAGCATCAGAGTCTTCTCCAATGAGTCAACTCTTCACATGAGGTGGCCAAAGTACTGGAGTTTCAGCTTTAACATCTTTCCTTCCAAAGAAATCCCAGGGTTGATCTCCTTCAGAATGGACTGGTTGGATCTCCTTGCGGTCCAAGGGACTCTCAAGAGTCTCCTCCAACACCACAGTTTAAAAGCATCAATTCTTTGGTGCTCAGCCTTCTTCACAATCCAACTCTCACATCCATACATAACTACTGGAAAAACCATAGCCTTGCCTAGACAGACCTTTGTTGGCACAGTAATGTCTCTGCTTTTGAATATGCTATCTAGGTTGGTCATAACTTTTCTTCCAAGGAGTAAGCGTCTTTTAATTTCATGGCTGCAGTCACCATCTGCAGTGATTTTGGAGCCCAGAAAAATAAAGTCTGACACTGTTTCCTCATCTATTTCCCATGAAGTGATGGGACCAGATGCCATGATCTTCGTTTTCTGAATGTTGAGCTAATGTAGGAACACCTAAATATACTATGAAAGTATTAACAGATTTAAAGGGAGAAATTAGCATAATACAATAATAGTTGGGGATTTAACACCCCACTAATATCAATGGAGAAATCATCCAGACATTAAATCAGTAAGTCAACAGTGGTCTTAAATGAAAAATTTGACCAATTGGGCTTAATAGATTTCTTGAGGAACAAACCAGCAGTACATGCATTCTTTTAAAGAGCACATGAAACATTATCCAGAATAGATCACGACAGATCACAAAACAACTTTCAACAAATGCTGAGGATAGAAATTATATCCAGCATCTTTTCTGACAAAAATTGTATAAAACATAGATCAATTAGTAGGAGTAAATGGGAGAAAGAGAAACAGGTGGAGTATAAAAAATACTACTAAAAAATCAAATGTGCCAGTGAAAAAATCAAAGAGGAAATCAAAATATATTTGAGATAAATGAAAATGAAAGCATAACTTTTCAAAATCTATAGGGTGCAGTAAAAGCAGTTCCAAGAGGAAAGTTTATAGGTCTATTTAAAGAAACAGAAATCTAAAAAAAAAAAAAAAAAAAAGAAACAAAAAATAACCTACCACATAAACGAATTAGAAAAATAAAAATGAACACAAAGAAAATATATGCAAGGAAATAATACAGACTACAGAAGAAATAAATAAAATAGAGACCAAAAAAAAAGAAAACAGTTTTTTGAAATGTTAAAATTGACAAGCTTTTAGACTCATTAAGGAAAAAAGAGAGAACACTAATAATAAACAAGTTAAGAAATGATATAGGAGAAATAGCACAGAGATATATACAATAGAAGACAACAAACTTGGCAACCTAGAAGAAAGAATAAGTACCTAGAAACATACAAACTTCCAAGCCTGAACAGGAATAAACTGGAAATCTAAAATCTAAACAATTATGAAAGGTTGTTGCTGAACCATGAAAGACCCTGGCATTCTTGGCCTCTGGAGAAGAAGAATTAAATCCGGGGCCAGAGACGAGTCTTGATCGCTCAGAGTTTTTGTGTAATAGAGTTTTATTAAAGTGTAAAAGGATTAGAAAATCCGTCTGACATAGACATCATAAGGGGGCAGAAAGAATGTACCCTTACTAGTGTTAGCAATGGAGTTATATACCTTTTAATTAGTTCTTACAATGAATCAAAAGAATGTCTCAAGTTTGTGAAAATTTTACCAGACATACTTCATACTTCATACCAGACATACTTTACCAGCAATTTGCATTTTAGGATAACAAGATTAGAATTTAACAACAGAAAGATCTTCCAGACCCACTCCCATAACATACATTCTAAGATATCAGGATTAGTTAGAAGGTTTTCAGGAAGGAGAAACCCTCTTCCAGCCAGATACACTGTTGTTGTATAATCCCTAGTACAGAGTTTAAACTGAGTTATGTAATTGACTGAGAGTCAATTACAACAAAAGAGTCTGAAATGAAGTACTTGGATGCAATCTCAAAAAGGACAGAATGATCTCTGTTTGTTTCCAAGGCAAACCATTCAATATCACAGTAATCCAAGTCTATGCCCAGACCAGTAATGCTAAAGAAGCCGAAGTTTAACAGTTCTCTGAAGACCTACAAGACCTTCTGGAACTAACACCTGAAAAAGATGTCTTTTCCTTATAGGGGATTGGAATGCAAAAGTAGGAAGTTAAGAAAGACCTCGGGTAACAGGAAAAGTTGGCTTTGGAGTAGAGAATGAAGCAGGGCAAAGGCTAATAGAACCTTGTGCCAAGAGAACACACTGGTTATAGCAAAAACCCTCTTCCAACAACACAAGAGAAGACTCTATCCATGGACATCACCAGATGGTCGACACCAATGTCAGAATGATTATATACTTTGCAGCCAAAGATGGAGAAGCTGTATACAGTCAGCAAAAACAAGACCGGGAGCTCACTGTGGCTCAGATCATGAACTCCTTATTGCCAAATTCAGACTGAAATTTAAGAAAGTGGAGAAAACCACTACATCATTCAGGTATGACCTAAATCAAATCCCTTATGACTATACGGTGGAAGTGGGAAATAGATTTAAGGGACTAGATCTGAAAGGCAGAGTGCCTGATAAACTATGGATGGAGGTTCATGACACTGTCCAGGAGACAGGAATCAAGACCATCCCCATGGAAAAGAAATTCAAAAAAGCAAAATGTCTGTCTGAGAAGGCCTTACAAATAGCTGTGGAAAGAAAGGAAGTGAAAAGCAAAGGAGAAAAGGCACGATAAATGCATTTGAATGCAGAGTTCCAAAGAAGAGCAAGAAGAGATAAGAAAGCCTTCTTCAGCTATCAATGCAAAGAAACAGAGGAAAACAACAGAATGGGAAAGACTAGAGATCTCTTCAAGTTCAGAGATACCAATGGAATATTTTATGCAAAGATGGGCTCGATAAAGGACAGAAATGGTATGGACCTAACAGAAGCAAAAGATATTAAGATGAGGTGGCAAGAATACACAGAAGAACTGTACAAAAAAGATCTTCATGACCCAGATAACTACGATGGCATGCTCAGTCATCTAAAGCCAGACATCCTGGAATGTGAAGTCAAGTGGGCCTTAGAAAGCATCACTACAAACAAAGCTAGTGGAGGTGATGGAATTCCAGTTGAGCTATTTCAAATCCTGAAAGAAGATGCTGTGAAATTGCTGCATTCAATATGCCAGCAAATTTGTAAAACTCAGCAGTGGCTACAGGACTAGAAAAGGTCAGTTTTCATTCCAATCCCAAAGAAAGGCAATGCCAAAGAATGGTCTAACTACCACACAATTGCACTCATATCACGCACTAGTAAAGTAATGCTCAAAATCCTCCAAGCCAGGCTTCAGCAGTACATGAACTGTGAAATTCCAGATGTATAAGCTGGTTTTAGAAAAGGCAGAGGAACCAGAGATCAAATTGCCAACATTCGCTGGATCATCGACAAAGCAAGTGAATTCCAGGAAAACATCTATTTCTGCTTTATTAACTATGCCAAAGCCTTTGACTGTGTGGATCACAATAAACTGTGGAAAACTCTTCAAGATTTGGGAATACCAGACCACCTGACCTGCCTCTTGAGAAACCTGTATGCAGGTCAGCAAGCAACAGTGAGAACTGGACATGGAACTACAGACTGGTTCCAAATAGGAAAAGGAGTATGTGAACATCGTATATTGTCACCCTGTTAATTTAACTTATATGCAGAGTACATCATGAGAAACACTGGGCTGGAGGAAGCACAAGCTGGAATCAAGATTGTCCAGAGAAATATGAATAACCTCAAATATCCAGATGACAGCATGCTTATGGCAGAAAGTGAAGTAGAACTAAGGAGCCTCTTGAAGAAAGTGAAAGAGGAGAGTGAAAAAGCTGGCTTAAAGCTCAACATTCAGAAAACTAAGATCATGGCCTCTGGTCCCATCACTTCATGGCAAATAGTTGGGGAAACATTGGAAACAGTGGCCGAGTTTATTTTTCTAGACTCCAAAATCACTGCAGATGTTTTCTGCAGCCATAAAATTAAAAGACGCTTACTCCTTGGAAGGAAACTTATGGCCAAACTAGACAGTATATTAAAAAGCAGAGACATTACTTTTGCAACAAAGGTCCATGTAGTCAAGGCTATTGTTTTTCCAGTGGTCAAGTATGGATGTGAGAGTTGGACTATAAATAAAGCTGAGCACTGAAGAATTGATGCTTTTGAACTGTGGTGTTGCAGAAGACTCTTGAGAGTCCTTTGGGCTGCAAGGAGATCCAACCAGTCCATCCTAAAGGAGATCAGTCCTGGGTGTTCATTGAAAGTACTAATGTTGAGGCTGAAACTCCAGTACTTTGGCCACCTGATGCAACGAGCTGACTCATTGGAAAAGACCCTGATGCTGGGAAAGATTGAGGGCAGGAGAAGGGGATGACAGAGGATGAGATGGTTGGATGGCATCACCGACTTGATAGACATGGGTTTGGGTGGAGTCTGGCAGTTGTTGATGGACTGGGAGGCCTGGCATGTTGTGGTTTATGGGATCGCAAAGAGTTGGACACGGCTGAGAGACGGAACTGAACTAAAAGAATGCAGAGGATAGAAAACCATTTGTCCTTTGCTCCTCGTTGAGAATTCCAGACCCCCAATCTCCACTTCAAGAGCCCCATACCCCTTTCTCCTCCTTTGGCACCCTGAACTTCTTATCAGTCTGCCTAGGAATTGACTCTGTCCGTTACTATTATTGAAATTGAATCCATCAACAAAACCATCCAACAAGCAAAAATCAAAGACGAGATAGATTCACAGGGGAATTCATATATATAAAGAAGGGTTAACATGTATCTTCAAACTATTCCAAAAAATTGAAAATAAGGGAAGGGAACACTCCCAATTAATACTATGAGACCATCATTACCCTGATACCAAATCAGAAAAAAAAAGGCACTACCAAAAAAGAAAGAATTACAGAACAATATTTCAAATGAATGTAGATGGAAATATCCTTAACAATATACCAGCAAACAGAATTCCACCATGTATAGAAAGGATCATATACCATGACAAATGTGATTTATTCCAGGGATGCAAACATGGTACAATAGCCACATTTCTATCTATATGATACACTACATTCACAAAATGAAGTCTAAAAGTCATGATCATCTCCCTAGATGCAGGAAAGCATTTGACAATATTCAATATCCATTCATGATAAAAACCCTCAATAAAGTTGGGATAGAAGGGATATATCTCAATATATTAAAGACTGTTAATGGCAATGGAGTATTACTCAGCCATTAAAAAGAATACATTTGAATCAGTTCTAATGAGATGGATGAAACTGGAGCTGATTATACAGAGTGAAGTAAGCCGGAAAGAAAAACACCAATACAGTATACTAAAACATATATATGCAATTTAGAAAGATGGTAATGATAACCCTGTATGAGAGACAGCAAAAGAGACACAGATGTATAGAACAGTCTTTTGGACTCTGTGGGAGAGGGAGAGGGTGGGATGATTTGGAAGAATGGCATTGAAACCTGTATAATACCATATAAGAAACGAATTGCCAGTCTAGGTTCAATGCAGAATATAGGATGCCTGGGGCTGGTGCACTAGGATGACCAAGAGAGATGGTATTGGGAGGGAGGTGGGAGGTGGGGTTCAGGATTGGGAACTTGTGTACACCCGTGGTGGATTCATGTTGATGTATGGCAATACCAATACAGTATTTTAAAGTAAAATTTTAAAAAAAATAATAAAAAAATAAAAGAAAACCTCAAAGCAAACATCATATTGAATCATGAAAATTTGAAAGCTTTCCCTCTAAAATCAGAAAATACAGAAGGATGGCAACTCTCAGTTCAGTTCAGTCACTGTCATGTCTGACTCTGCAACCCCATGGACTACAGCACGCCAGACCTCCCCATCCTTCACCAACTCCTGGAACTTGCTCAAACTCAGGTCCATTGAGTCAGTGATACCATCCAACCATCTCATCCTCTGTCATCCCCTTCTCCTCTTGCCTTCAATCTTTCCCAGCATCAGAGTCTTTTACAGTGAGTAAGTTCTTCACATCAGGTGGCCAAAGTATTGGAGCCTCAGCTTCAGCATCAGTCCTTCCAATGAATATTCAGGAAGGATTTCCAGTAAGATTGACTGTTTTGATCTCCTTGCACCCCAAGGGACTCTCAAGAGGCTTCTCCAACACCGCAGTTCGAAAGAATCAATTCTTCAGTGCTCAGCTTTCTTTATGTTCCAATTCTCACATCCATACATGACTACTAGATAGACCTTTGTCTGCAAAGTAATACTTCTGCTTTTTAAGATGCTGTCTAGGTTTCTTATAGCTTTTCTTCAAAGGAGCAAGTGTCTTTTAGTTTCATGGCTGCAGTCATCATCTGCAATAATTTTGGAGCCCCAAAAGTAAAGTCTATCAATGTTTCCATTGTTTCCCCATCTATTTGCCATGAAGTGATGGGACTGGATGCCGTAATCTTAGTTTTATTAAATGTTGAGTTTTAAGCCAGCTTTTTCACTCTCCTCTTTCTCATCAAGAGGCTCTTCACTTCCTCTTTGCTTTCTGTGTAAGGGTGGTGTCATCTGCATATCTGAAGTTATTGATATTTCTCCCAGCAATTTTGATTCCAGCTTGTGCTTCATTGAGCCCAGCATTTCACATGATGTTCTCTGCATATAAGATAAATAAACAGGGTGACAATATACAGCCTTGATGTACTCCTTTCCCAATGTGGACCACTCTGTTTTTCCATGTCCACTTCTAACTGATGACTCTTGACCTGCATATAGATTTCTCAGGAGGCAGGTAAGGTGGTCTGATATTCCCATCTCTTTAAGAATTTTCTGCAGTTTGTTGTGATCCATACAGGCTTTTATCAAAGGCTGTGGCATAACCAATGAAGTAAGTGCTTTTCTGGAATTCTCTTGCTTTTTCTATGAGACAAAGAGGTTTGAAATCTGATTTCTGGTTACTCTGCCTTTTCTAAATCCAGCTTGAACATCTGGAAGTTCTCGGTTCACATACTGTTGAAGCCTAGCTTGAATAATTGTGCGCATTACTTTGCTAGTGTGTGAAATGAATGCAATTTTGTGGTAGTTTGAACATTCTTTGGTACTACCTTTCTTTTGTATAGATAAAAATGACTAGCAAATGATAGTGATAGACATACTCAGAGGTTCAGTATGTGAATGAAATGTAGCTAGTGACCATTAACAGCCATTCCACAAGAATTAGCTTAATTTTTTAAATTTATTTATTTAAATTGGAAGCTAATTAGCTTAATTCTTATATAGTTTTTTTTTAAATATCCATTTATATGCAATGTACAATATTCCAGCAATGGAAAAATCTATACATTGACACTATGAGGAGAAAAGACAAGGATTATGGGCTTTCAAATGCTTATGATCTAGGAGAAGAAACGTTAAAAATGAATAAATATGTAAATAATCATACATTTATAAATGCATAGATGATCATAAGGCTGAGTGCTGAAGAATTGATGCTTTTGAACTGTGGTGTTGGAGAAGACTCTTTAGAGTCCCTTGGACTGCAAGGAGATCAAACTAGTTAGTCTTAAAGGAAATCAGTCCTGAATATTCATTGGAAGGCCTGATGCTGAAACTGAAGCTCCAATACTTGGCCACCTGATGTGAAGAACTGACACTGGAAAATACCTTGATGCTGGAAAAGCTTGAAGGCAGGAAAAGAGGGGGACAACAGAGGTTGAGATGGTTGGATGGTAACACTGACTCAATGGATGAGTTTGTGCAAGCTCTGGAAGTTGGTGATGGCCCGGGAAGCCTGGCATGCTGCAGTCCATGTGTTCCAAAAGAGTCAGACACGACTGAGCAAGGGAACTGAACTGAACTGATAAATGATCATACTCTGAGAAGAAATGTGATAAAAGCAATGAGAGGACAAAGTGCTGTGAGAATATAGAGAAAGGGGAAAATCTGAATAACCGAATAAGGAAGGAATTCAAGCTTAGGATGTGACATTTGAATTGGTCTTTGAAGGATGTCAAAGTGAACATGAGAAAAATAAATACTGTTAAATAATGCATTTTGGAGATTGTATGAGTGATTCCCCATGTCATTCATTTTCAATGAGTAGTTCCTAACGCCCTCAGCTTGTCTCTAGGAGTCAGATAAGTGTTGACTATTTGCTTGAGGAAATATTACATTTGATAACTAGAAAGTTTTGATTAAATGCATTCTTAGGTTATCAATAAAACACTTATTGTTTATATTCTTATTGGCAAGTATTTCTAACTTTAAATTTTAGAGATCTAAGTGACTTGAAATAATTAACACAATCTCTTCTTATTACAGATGGTACTTGCAGGATGAGAAATTGACTTATTTGTGGTCACACAGACAGGTAATGAAAGAGCTGGCAGTGATTCTGCTATAACATTATACTTCTGATATTTCAACTGATTTTCCAGTGTAGTCTAAGGTATATAAGGAAATTCCATTCCTTTATATCATATCAATCAATCAATAGGCCAGGAGATTGAGATACAGCTGAAAAGGAGATTGTCCCTAATTCAGACTGAATAAAGTTTGGTTTACAAGGTCAGACTTGACCTGACCTCAGGATCTACTGTGGGCATTATATTTTAACTATATTTCTGATAGATTTTTTCTTGATATTATTTTATTTCTCCTAAATTAATGTGGTATGGATAGAAAAGAAATGTTTATAGTTCTGAAACTGGGTTCAATTAATTAAGCCTTAAAATACTCTTGCTCCTTGGAAGAAAACTTATGACCAACTTAGACAGCATATTAAAAAGCAGAGACATTACTTTGCCAACAAAGGTCCTTCTAGTCAAACCTGTGGTTTTTCCAGTAGTCATGTATGGATGTGAGAGTTGGACTATAAAAAAGCTGAGCACCAGAGAATTGATGCTTTTGAACTGTGGTGTTTGAGAAGACTCTTGAGAGCCCCTTGGACAGCAAGGACATCCAACCAGTTCATCCTAAAGGAAATCAGTCCTAAATATTCATTGGAAGGACTGATGCTGAAGCTGAAACTCCAATACTTTGGCCACCTGATGCAAACAGCTGACTCATTTGAAAAGACCCTGATGCTGGGAAAGATTGAAGGTGGGAGGAGAAGGGGACGACAGAGGATGAGCTGGTTGGATGGCATCACTGACTCAATGGACATGGGTTTGGGTAAGCTCTGGGAGTTGGTGATGGACAGGGATGCCTGATGTGCTGCAGTTCATGGGGTGGCTGGACATGACTGAGCGACTGAAGTAAAATACTCTAAAATCACAAATATTACAAATGATGAAAAATTATATATAATTTTCTATCCTTTAAAAAATGTAGCTCAATAACTAAGATCTCAGCTTTCAAATCAATCTGAGTGAATGTTTTGATTTTTCCCTCCTGGGCAGCATTTTTTTATAAGGCAAAATTATAAATAGAAATGAATAATCTCTCAGTTCTGTTTATTTGTGGCCATGTGAGCATTTTACCTTAGAGAAAGATGTTTACTTCCTATAAGTCATTTCCATAATGATCTATATAACCAGAAACCTCAAAAAGAATTTTTTCTTTCATTTCAGAAGGAACATACTCTATTTTAAACATCATATTGTAGCAGGATTGAGATTCAGCTTTATCATTGTTACTAGATCCTAAATCCCCAGAAGGTAAAGTATGAAAACTAAAAATATAGTAGTCAATTAAATTTTTGTATTGGTGTTAATATGTTTACAATTTTGTCATTTTAAAATAATTACATTTTATTTTTTCTGCACATTTCTCATAACTTCTTATTCCAATCCTCATTACATACTTGACTCTTGCCATATAACTTAAAAAAAAAAGTTTGTGATAAGTTTTATCAAAATAAGGAATGAAACACAGCCTTCTCCATACTTAACACGAAAATGTACAGAATGGAACATATTCATCCAGGGTATAGGATCAACTATTGCCTATTTTGTTTTGCTTTAGAAAAAAAAAAAAACTAATAAAGGCAGTCAAAGAACATCTGATCCTTCAGTTCAGTTCAGTTCAGTTCAGTTGCTCAGTCGTGTCTGACTCCTTGAGACACAATGAATCGCAGCATGCCAGGCCTCCCTGTCGATCACCAACTCCCAGAGTTCACTCAGACTCACTTCCATCGAGTCAGTGAGGCCATCCAGCCATTTCATCCTCTGTTGTCCCCTTCTCCTCCCGTCCCCAATCCCTCCCAGCATCAGAGTCTTCTCCAATGAGTCAACTCTTCACATGAGGTGGCCAAAGTACTGGAGTTTCAGCTTTAGCATCATTCCTTCCAAAGAAATCCCAGGGCTGATCTCCTTCAGAATGGACTGGTTGGATCTCCGTGCAGTCCAAGTGACTCTCAAGAGTCTTCTCCAACACCACAGTTTAAAAGCATCAATTCTTCGGCGCTCAGCCTTCTTCACAGTCCAGCTCTCACATCTATACATGACTACAGTAAAAACAATAGCCTTGACAAGACGGACCTTAGTTGGCAAAATAATGTCTCTGCTTTTGAATATACTGTCTAGGTTGGTCATAAATTTTCTTCCAAGGAGTAAGCGCCTTTTAATTTCATGGCTCCAATCACCATCTGAAGTGATTTTGGAGCCCGCAAAAATAAAGTCTGATGCTGCTTCCACTGTTTCCCCATCTATTTCCTATGAAGTGATGGGACCAGATGCCATGATCTTCCTTTTCTGAATGTTGAGCTTTAGGCCAACTTTTTCACTCTCCACTTTCACTTTCATCAAGAAAGTTTTTAGTTCCTCTTCACTTTCTACCATAAGGGTGGTGTCATCTGCATATCTGAGGTTATTGACATTTCTCCTGGCAATCTTGATTCCAGCTTGTGGTTCTTCCAGCCCAATGTTTCTCATAATGTACTCTGCATAGAATTTAAATAAGCAGGGTGACAATATACAGCCTTGACGTACTCCTTTTCCTATTAGGAACCAGTCTGTTGTTCCATGTCAAGTTCTAACTGTTGCTTCCTGGCCTGCATACAGATTTCTCAAGAGGCAGGTCAGGTGGTCTGGTATTCCCATCTCTTAAGGAATTTTCCACAGTTTATTGTGATCCACACTGTCAAAGACTTTGTCATAGTCAATAAAGCAGAAATAGATGTTTTTCTGGAACTCTCTTGCCTTTTCCATGATCCAGCAGATGTTGGCAATTTGATCTCTGGTTCCTCTGCCTTTTCTAAAACCAACTTGAACATCAGGAAGTTAATGGTTCACGTATTGCTAAAGCCTGGCTTGGAGAATTTTGAGCATTACTTTACTAGCATGTGAGATGAGTGCAGTTGTGCGGTACTTTGAGTATTCCTTGGCATTGGCTTTCTTTGGGATTGGAATGAAAACTGACCTTTTCCAGTCCTGTGGCCACTGCTGAGTTTTCCAAATTTGCTGGTGTATTGAGTGCAGCAATTTCACAGCATCATCTTTCAGGATTTGAAACAGCTCAACTGGAATTTCATCACCTCCACTAGCTTTGTTCATAGTGATGCTTTCCAAGGCCCACTTGACTTCACATTTCAGGATGTCTGGCTCTAGATTAGTGATCATACCATCATGATTATCTGGGTTGTAATGGTCTTTTTTGTACAGCTCTTCTGTGTATTCTTGCCACCTCTTCTTAATATCTTCTGCTTCTGTTAGGTTCGGACCATTTCTGTCCTTTATCGAGCCCACCTTTGCATGAAATGTTCCCTTGATATCTCTAATTTTCCTGAAGAGATCTCTAGTCTTTCCCATTCTGTTGTTTTCCTCTATTTCTTTGCACTGGATCACTGAAGAAGGCTTTCTTATCTGTTCTTGCTATTCTCTGGAACTCTGCATTCAGATGCTTATATCTTTCCTTTTCTCCTTGGCTTTTTGCTTCCTTTCTGTTCACAGCTATTTGTAAGGCCTCCCCAAACAGCCATTATGCTTTTTTGCATTTCTTTTTCATGGGGATGGTCTTGAATACTGTCTCCTGTACAATGTCATGAACCTCATTCCATAGTTCATCAGGCACTCTCTCTATCAGATCTAGGCCCTTAAATCTATTTCTCACTTCCACTGTATAATCATAAGGGATTTGATTTAGGTCATACCTGAATGGTCGAGCGGTTTTCCCTACTTTCTTCAATTTGAGTCTGAATTTGGTAATAAGGAGTTCATGATCTGAGCCACAGTCAGCTCCTGGTCTTGTTTTTGTTGATTGTATAGAGCTTCTCCATCTTTGGCTACAGAGAATATAATCAATCTGATTTCGGTGTTGACCATCTGGTGATGTCCATGTGTAGACTCTTCTCTTGTGTTGTTGGAAGAGGGTGTTTGCTATGACCAGTGCATTTTCTTGGCAAAACTCTATTAATCTTTGCCCTGCTTCATTCCATATTCCAAGGCCAAATTTGCCTGTTACTCCAGGTGTTTCTTAACTTCCTACTTTTGCATTCCAGTCCCCTATAATGAAAAGGACACCTTTTTTGGGTGTTAGTCCTAAAAGCTCTTGTAGGTCTTCATAGAACCGTTCAACTTCAGCTTCTTCAGCATTACTGGTTGGGGCATAGACTTGGATAACTGTAATATTGAATGGTTTGCCTTGGAGACAATCAGAGATCATTCTGTCGTTTTTGAGGTTGCATCCAAGTACTGCATTTTGGACTCTTTTGTTGACCATGATGGCTACTCCATTTCTTCTGAGGGATACCTGCCCACAGTAGTAGATATAATGGTCATCTGAGTTAAATTCACCCATTCCAGTCCATTGTAGTTCGCTGATTCCTAGAATGTCGACGTTCACCCTTGCCATCTCTTGTTTGACCACTTCCAATTTGCCTTGATTCATGGACATGACATTCCAGGTTCCTATGCAATATTGCTCTCTACAGCATCGGACCCTGCTCCTATCACCAGTCACATCCACAGTTGGGTATTGTTTTTGCTTTGGCTCCATCCCTTCCTTCTTTCTGGAATTATTTCTCCACTGATCTCCAGTAGCATATTGGGCACCTACTGACCTGGGGATTACCTCTTTCAGTATCCTATCATTTTGTCTTTTCCTACTGTTCATGGGGTTCTCAAGGCAAGAATACTGAAGTGGTTTGCCATTCCCTTCTCCAGTGGACCACATTCTGTCAGACCTATCCACCATGACCCTCCCGTCTTGGGTTGCCCTGCAGCCATGGCTTGGTTTCATTGAGTTAGACAAGGCTGTGGTTCTAGTGTGATTAGATTGACTTGTTTTCTGTTATTATGGTTTCAGTGTGTCTGCCCTTTGATGCCCTTTTGCAACACTTTCCATCTTACTTGGGTTTCTCTTACGTTGGGCGTGGGGTATCTCTTCAGGGCTCCTCCAGCAAGGCACAGCCACTGCTCCTTAACTTGGAGGAGGGGTATCTCCTTACCGCCACCCTTCCTGACCTTCAATGTGTGATAGCTCCTCTAGACCCTCCTACACCTGCACAGCCACCGCTCCTTGAGTTTCTCCTCCCGGCTGCCGCGCCTGGCCTGGGGGATGGGTTGGCTCCTCAGGGCCACCGCCCCTTGCCTTGGGCATGAGCTGGCTTCTCCCGGCCGCCCTGTACCTCGGACGCGGGGTAGCTCCTCACAGCCGCCGCCCCTGGTCTTGGACGCTGGTGTCTCCTCCAGGCCTCCACTGACCTCGGACGCAGGGTGGCCCCTCTCAGCCGCCGCCCCTGACCTCGGACGCGGGGTGTCTCCTCCCGGCCACCACTGACCTCGGATGCGGGGTAGCTCCTCCTGGCCACTGCCCCTGAACTTGGACTTGGGTAGCTCCTCTCGGCTGTTCCTGCACCATCACAGCCTGGCACGCTCAGCTGCTGCCCCTAACCTTGGACGTGGGATAACTCCTCTCGGCCGCGTTTAGTGCCCCGGGTCGCAGCCGCCACGCTTAGTGTGCCCCAGGGTAATTTACAAATCTATTGATATATCCTGAAATAAGCAAAACAGCCTGTATTTAGTTGAGATGTTTGAATGTAATAGGAATTTTCCTTCTGTGAATTCTTATATCTCCTTCTGTTTGGTTAATATTGATATTATTGGATGATTCTGAAAGAATAGAGGCAAGAAATGTTGAAAACATAGTTCATAAGTTTAAAAGGAAAAGCAATCGTAGCATTTAGAGGATTCTTTGGCAGGAAAAACATTTTCTCTTTTGAACACCTGTACTTACTTTGATTTGAGGTTTTGTTTAATAGCTTCTATAATGGCTGCACCATGACCCTGCATCAAGATTTCCATGAATAAAAACCTGTTCATGTTTCATTTAGCTCCAAATGAGAAATTCTGTCTTTTATTGTTTTAGAAAATTAGTCTGTGTACTATTGCTCCTGGAACTTTATAATTAATTGCTAAAGGTCATGGCTGTGGAGAGTTTATGGGAAATAGATGCCTGAATGATTTTAACTGTAGCTGTCAAATCAGAAATATAGTTATACATCAATAAATTTTTGTTTTACTCTAACAAAGATTTCAACACATGCCCATTTACTTGTAGAAGTAAACGGAGTATTTTCTAACTGCATTGTTTTTTCAGGAAGAACCGTGCACAGTAACTTTCACTGGAGAATCCAAGATGATAGTCATGGAAATCTTTAACTTCTGAGTCCCTGCTTATTCTGACTTTTTGTTGCTTTATCTACTGAGCAGATGTTTAATATTTTGCCTTTTAGAAAACAGCATTTATAGTGAAAATAATCAAAGTATATGTGATTCACTTGCAAAGTAGAATTAGAAAATCTCAAGGTTACCTTCTTTATGTTATCTAAACACCCCACTGGATAAACAGGATGTTTCTAGAGAATCAAGTGAGGCATGCTTGTGTTCATTAGATCCTAATAGTAAGAACTGTATCTTTGTACCCCATGGACTACCACCACAAGGATCCTCTGTCCATGGAATTCTCCAGGCAAGAATAATGGAATGGGTTGCCATTCCCTTTTTCAAGGAAGCTTCCCAACCCAGGGATTGAACCCAGGTCTCCTGCATTGCAGGCAGATTCTTTACCATTTGAACCACCATAGCTCCTTCAAAAGGATGTAAACAAGGAGAAATTGTACTTTCAAAGACACTTCTAAAAACTTATTCCAAGAATAAGTAACTCTCACTGTTGGAGAATTACAGTGTCTACTCTCAATAACTCATGCAGTGGGCTAAGAACTTGTTTTGTCAGTGTTATTAAGATAGTTTGTATAATAATACCTCCAAGCTAAGCTAACTATTTCGTCTTCTTTACAGTGAATAATTTGAAATGATGTGATCTTTCCGTATAGATCTTATTTGCCATACTATAATCATTCTGATTTTTTCTTAATCCCCCAACTTCCTCTTGCCCTCATATACAATATCAATAGAATAATGGGCAGAAATCTACTTCTGAGGAAGAATCTAACCAGTATTAGGTTTGTTGTCTTGATTCCTACATGTTATATACTCCTTAAATATTTCTAATACTAAATGCTTAGCTCTGGTGCAGTTTTGTCCTGTGATTTTGAATGAGTCCTTTCCTCTCTTTGTGCCTTAGATACAATAAAGGAATTTGAAAGATCATTATTGCTTTTGAATTCTTAGATACAATAAAGGGATTTGAAAGATCATTATTGCTTTTGAATTCTAATTTCATTTCTATGATTCTCAAACATTGTTTGTCCCCATAATCTGTTTGCATTATTTTTACTAAATGGGTGCTCTCTTGAATCCAGTGCTCTGACTTTCTGTATCATTAATTTCTTATTGAATCTTCCTTTAGTGATGACACTTCAAATTCTAAACTGATCTTCAGAAGCTTTGGGCTAGTGTCACATGATCAAAATTATGCCTATGTCCATGTTCAGGGCACTGATGCAAATATTTGCCTACCCTTGGGAATTTGGGAGATATTTAGTATCATAACCCCAGACTGACATTGATCCATGGGTGACCACTCTTAGAGTGCCCATTTCCTGCCTCCTGAGAACGCTTTGTAGGTATATCACTTGCTTGGATTTTCACAGTTTATTGATGAGCCAGTATTTTAGACTGGTCTCAATAACCTTAATAAAGTCAAAATAAATTATGTCTATCACTTACCCTCAATATCTCAGGCTGTCATTCTGTCACAGAAGGAGATTAGATTCATCTGACAATACTTGATCTTTAGGAAACAATGCTGAGTGTTACCCAGCAGACTTTTCTCTTCAAGGTATTTGCAAGTTTATTTGCAGTATCATCTAGAAAATGCATGTTTTCCATACAGATTAAGTGCAAACAGGTGAAAAATAACAGGAAAGGAAAATGTAAGTGATAGTTCTTAAACTGGACAAAAAATAGAATTTTAACTCCTTTCTCTAAAACATTTGGAGAAATTATTGTAAATAATTGGTTCTATATGTTACTTGAGAGATTGTGTTCATATATAGAGTTTACAATAGCTGACTGTGGGTACATTTTATCATTTTGAAGAAGGTCATCTGTGAATTAATTGGAACTTGACAAAAAATTCAATAGTAGTTTTGCTTATTGCAGAGCCAGATTTCAAAAGCATATATCTGCCTCTTAAAATTATATTTGTAACTTAAAAATTAAAATAACAACTACTGTGCACTGTCATAATTGTTCCTGTTTCTTTTATAAATGGCAGGTTAATATACATAAAGTTTTTTTATATAACTGGGCATATTAAATTTTCTCTCACATTTAATGAAGATTCACATTTAGTGAGACTTCCCCAGTGGCTCACTGGTAAAGAATCCTGCAATACAGGAGATACAGGAGACCTGGGGTTGATTTTTGCTTTGGAAAGATGCACTGAGGGAGGAAATGGCAACCCATACAAGTGTTTTTGTTTGTTTGTTTATTTCTATTTTTTTAAATTTTATTATTATTATTATTTTTTAACTTTACAATATTGTATTCGTTTTTTCAGGGACAATCCCATGGACAGAGGAGCCTGACAAGCTACAGTCCATGGGGTCTCAGAGTCAGAAGCAACTGAGCACACAAATACACATACATATTTAGTGAACATATTAGTCTAAGGGACTTGGAAATAATCCTTAGTTTTTCTAAACTCCATCCTTTATAGTTCTGTCATACTTGGATATCATCCGTACTGAAGTATGAATAAGACCAGTGTATGCAGTGAAACTAAATACATGCACTGAATCTAAATTCAGTATCTTTATTAGCAAGTTTAAAGATTTTCTATTATCTAAAATGAATTTTTATCCTGCAAAAGCAGCTTTTACTATACAAAAACAATTTTGAAAGAAATTGTTCAGAAAGCTTCTATCATTTATGACTCAAATTAATGTTAATCTATCAACCACGAGTACTCTTTTCTATATTTTGGGACTAGAAAACAGAGTCATGTAACTTTTGTTAAATTGAGATGTAATTGACATTGTTGTTGTTCAGTCACTCAGTCAGTCCAACTCTTTGAGACCCCATGGATGGAGCATGCCAGGCTTCCCTTTTCTTCACCATCTCCCAGAGCTTGCTCAAACTCATGTATGGTGAGTCGGTGATACCATCCAACCATCTCATCCTGTCATTCCCTTCTCCTCCTGCCCTCAATCTTTCCCAGCATCTGGGTCTTTTCTAATGAGTTAGTTCTTCGCATCAGGTGGCCAAAGTATTGGAGCTTAAGCTTCAGCATCAGCATCAGTCCTTCCAATGAATGATTTCCTTTAGGATTGACTGGTTTGATCTTTTTGCTGTCCAAGAGACTCTCAAGAGTCTTCTCCAACACCACATTTCAAAAGCATCAATTCTTTGATGCTCAGGCTTATTTATGGTCCAACTACCACATCCAGACATGACTACTGGACCTTTGTTGGCTTTTTTTATATGCCGCCTAGGTTTGTCAGAGCTTTTCATCCAAGGAGCAAATGTCTTTTAATTTCATGGCTGCAGTCACCATCTGCAGTGACTTTGGAGCCCAAGAAAATAAAGTCTGTCACTGTTTCCATTGTTTCCTCATCTATTTGCCATGAAGATATGGGACCGAATGCTGTGATATTTGTTTAATGGATGTTGAGTTTTAAGCCAGCCTTTTCACTCTCCTCTTTCACCTTAATCAAAAGGCTCTTTAGTTCCTCTTTGTTTTCTGCCATAAAGGTGATGCCATCTGAATTTCTGAGGTTATTATTTTTCTCCTGGCAGTCTTGATTGAAGCTTGTGCTTGATACAGCCTGGCATGTCACATGATGTACTCTGCGTATAAGTTAAATAAGCAGGGTGATAATAAACAACCATGACGTACTCCTTTCCCAATGTGGACCAGTCTGTTGTCCCATGTCTGCTTCTAACTGATGCTTCTTGACCTGCATACACATTTCTCAGGTGACAGGTAAGGTGGTCTAGTATTCCTATCTCTTTAATAATTTTCTGAAGTTTGTTGTGATCCACACAGCCAAAGCTTTTAGCATAGTCAATGAAGCAGAAGTAGTTTTTTCCAGAATACTCTTCCCTTTTGTATGATCCAATGGATCATACAAGTTGGCTAGTTGATCTCTGATTCCTCTCCCTTTTTCTAAATCCAGCTTGAACATTTGGAAGTTCTTGGTTCACATACTGTTGAACCCTAGCTTGGAGAATGTTGAGCATTAATTTGCTAGTGTGTGAAATGAGTGCAATTGGGCAGTAGTTTGAAGATTCTTTGGCATTGCCTTTCTTTGGGATTGGAATAAAACTGACATTTTCCAAGTTTGCTGGTGAAAGGTTGTTGTTGAATTACGATGCCAGGATTCTTGGCCCCTGGAGGAGAAGAACTTAATCCGGGGCCAGAGACAAGGCTTGATTGCTCAGAGCTTTTGTGTAACAAAGTTTTATTAACATATAAAGGAGATAGAGAAAGCTTCTGACATAGGCATCAGAAGGATGCAGAAAGAGTACCCCCCTGCTAGTCTCCAGCTGGATGTTATATAGTCACAAGCAGCCTGTTAATGAAAGAAAGGAATGTCTTAAAACTCAGAATGGCACCAGGCCCCTCACCCATAAGGTGCATTTTGGGATAATCTTGGCACCAAATGATTTATCTTGGGCCATAAAATGATTAACTTGAATCTTGAAGAAGGGCAGATCACAAATAGTTTCATTTACATAGATTAGAGGAACGATATAGGAGTATAACATACTGGTTTATCAAGTAGGTTCTGAGCCTAAAAGGGGGAACCTACTTGAAGAGTTTGGAGTAAATGCATAGTACATTAGCATAGCTTAAGGTAAACATTTCCTTAAAGAAAAGGCATTGATTAACTTCAGGTGATACCAGGTATCACTATGGCAACACAGAATTTTAAGAGAAACCTCCTTTTAAATTTGTGTAGAGAAGGAAAATATATCACTAGTTTGTTTCCTCCTGCCACTTAAGAGAGATAAAAATGTCTGACACTTGCAGGCTATTTCCTCCCTTGGCCTTCCTGCCTGTTACCTTCTCACTGGCATATTGAGTGTAGCACTTTAATCGTATCATCTTTTAGGATTTGAAGTAGATCACCTGGAATTCCATCACCTCCACTAGCTTTATTTATAGGGATGCCTCTTAAGGCCCACTTGATTTGGTACTCCAGGATATAGGGCTCTAGGTGAGTGATCAAATTATCATGGTTATCTGAGTCATTAAAATTTTTTGTATGTTTTTTTCTGAGTATTCTTGCCACCTCCTCTTAATATCTTCTGCTTAGTATTAGGTCCATACTCTTTCTGTCCTTTATTGTGCCCGTGAAATGGGCATTGAATGTTCCCTTGGTATCTTTTATTTTATAGCATTGTATTAGTTTCAGGTGCAAAACATAATGATTTAGGATTTGTATGTATTGCAAAATGATCACCATCATATGTCTAGTTAACAGTCTGTCACTGTCAGAGTTAAAAAAATTTTTTTCTAGCAATGAGGATTTTTAATACTCTTTAGCAACTTTCAAGTATGCAGTATAGTATTAACTATAGTCACTATGCTATACATTACAACCGTATGACTTTAGTTATTTTATAATTGGAGGTTTTTACCTTTGATCCCCTTCACCCATTTTGCCCATTCCTCCAACTAGCCTCAGCAACTATTGATCTGTTCTCTATATTTATGAGCATTTTCTTGTTCGATATATGAGATCATAGCATATTTTTTTCCTCTATCTGACTTATTTCACATAGCATAATGCCATCAAGGTCCATCTGTGTACTCACAAAGTGATTTGTTATAAGCTTTACTAGAGTATAATTCATATACCACAAAATTCACCCTTTTAAAGTACACAGTTCAGGTGCTTTTGAGAGTTTAGATCTGTGAAATAATTACAATTATCCAATTCCAGAAATTTTTGTCACCCCTAAGAGAAACTCATACCTATTAAGAGTTACCTCACTTTTCTTCACTCTCCAGTCCCTCCAGTCCTCTGCTAATCTATTAATGCATTATATTGTCTCTATGGATTTGCCCATTTTAGATATTTCATATACATGGAATTATAGAACATACGATCTCTTAAGTTTGATTTCTTTAACTTGACATTGAATGGTTGTTGCTGAACCACAAAAGATGCTGAGATTCTTGGCCTCCAGAGGAGAAGAATTCAATCAGAGGCCAGTGATGAGCCTTGATCGCTCAGAGCTTCTGGGTAATAAAGTTTTATTAAAGTACAAAAGAGATATAGAAAGCTTCTCACATAGACATCAGAAGGAGGCAGAAAGAATGCCCCCTTGTTAGTCTTTGCTTGATGATATATAACTATTAGCTGTCTGCTAATTAAAGAAAGGAAATGTCTCAAAACTCGGATAATGGCACCAGGCCCCTCACCACAACATGCATTTTGAGATAACATTGGAACCAGGTGAATCATCCTGGGCCATAAAACTATTGATATGAATATTGAAGAAAGGCAGATTTCCATACAAATATATACTTTCATTAACATAGATTAGAACAATGTATGAGTATAACATACTGGTTTGTCAAGTCGGTTCTGAGCCTTTAGGTGGGACCCACTTGGTCCGATAGAATGTGGTCCACTGGAGAAGGGAATGGAAAACCACTTCAGTATTCTTGACTTGAGAACCCCATGAACAGTAGGAAAAGGCAAAATGATAGGATACTGAAAGAGGTAATCCCCAGGTCAGTAGGTACCCAATATGCTACTGGAGGTCAGTGGAGAAATAATTCAAGAACGAATGAAGGGATGGAGCCACAGCAAAAACAATACCCAGCTGTGGATGTGACTGGTGATAGAAGCAAGGTCCAATGCTGTAAAGAGCAATACTGCATAGGAACCTGGAATGTCAGGTTAATGAATCACGGCAAATTGGAAGTGGTCAAACAAGAGATGGCAAGAGTGAACGTCGCCATTCTAGGAATCAGCAAACTAAAATGGAGTGGAATGGGTGAATTTAACTCAAATGACCATTATATCTACTACTGTGGGCAGGAATCCTTCAGAAGAAATGGAGTAGCCATCATGGTCAACAAAAGAGTCCGAAATGCAGTACTTGGATGCAACCTCAAAAACGACAGAATGATCTCTGATCGTCTCCAAGGCAAACCATTCAATATCACAGTTATCCAAGTCTATGCCCCAACCAGTAATGCTGAAGAAGCTGAAGTTGAACGGTTCTATGAAGACCTACAAGAGCTTTTAGAACTAACACCAAAAAAAGATGTCCTTTTAATTTTAGGGGACTGGAATGCAAAAGTAGAAAGTTAAGAAACACCTGGAGTAACAGGCAAATTTGGCCTTGGAATGCAGAATGAAGCAGGGCAAAGACTAATAGAGTTTTGCCAAGAAAATGCACTGGTCATAGCAAACACCCTCTTCCAACAACACAAGAGAAGAGTCTACACATGGACATCACCAGATGGTCAACACCGAAATCAGATTGATTATATTCTCTGTAGCCAAAGATGGAGAAGCTCTATACAGTCAACAAAAACAAGACCAGGAGCTGACTGTGGCTCAGATCATGAACTCCTTATTACCAAATTCAGACTCAAATTGAAGAAAGTAGGGAAAACCGCTCGACCATTCAGGTATGACCTAAATCAAATCCCTTATGATTATACAGTGGAAGTGAGAAATAGATTTAAGGGCCTAGATCTGATAGAGAGAGTGCCTGATGAACTATGGAATGAGGATCATGACATTGTACAGGAGACAGGGATCAAGACCATCCCCATGGAAAAGAAATGCAAAAAAGCAAAATGGCTGTCTGAGGAAGCCTTACAAATAGCTATGAAAAGAACAGAAGCAAAAAGCCAAGGAGAAAAGGAAAAATATAAGCATCTGAATGCAGAGTTCCAGAGAATAGCAAGAAGAGATAAGAAAGCCTTCTTCAGTGATCAATGCAAAGAAATAGAGGAAAAGAACAGAATGGGAAAGACTAGAGATCTCTTCAACAAAATTAGAGATACCAAGGGAATGTTTCATGCTAAGATGGGCTCGATAAAGGACAGAAATGGTATGGACCTAACAGAAGCAGAAGATATTAAGAAGAGGTGGCAAGAATACACAGAAGAACTGTACAAAAATGATCTTCACGACCTGGATAATCACGATGGTGTGATCACTCATCCAGAGCCAGATATCCTGGAATGTGAAGTCAAGTGGGACTTAGAAAGCATCATTATGAACAAAGCTAGTGGAGGAGATGGAATTCCAGTTGAGCCATTTCAAATCCTGAAAGATGATGCTGTGAAAGTGCTGCACTCAATATGCCAGCAAATTTGGAAAACTCAGCAGTGGCCACAGGACTGGAAAAGGTCAGTTTTCATTCCAACCCCAAAGAAAGGCAATGCCAAGGAATGCTCAAACTATCGCACAATTGCCCTCATCCCACACACTAGTGAAGTAATGCTCAAAATTCTCCAAGCCAGGCTTCAGCAATATGTGAACCGTAAACTTCCAGATGTTCAAGCTGGTTTTAGGAAAGGCAGAGGAACCAGAGATCAAATTACCAACATCTGCTGGATCATGGAAAAGGCAAGAGAGTTCCAGAAAAACATCTATTTCTGCTCTATTGATTATGCCAAAGCCTTTGACTGTGTGGATCACAATAAACTGGAAAATTCTTTAAGAGATGGGAATGCCAGACCACCTGACCTGCCTGTTGAGAAATCTGTATGCAGGCCAGGAAGCAACAGTGAGAACTGGACGTGGAACAACAGACTGGTTCCAAATAGGAAAAGGAGTACGTCAAGGCTATATATTGTCACCCTGCTTATTTAACTTATATGCAGAGTACATCATGAAAAACGCTGGACTGGAAGAAATGCAAGCTGGAATCAAGATTGCTGGGAGAAATATCAATAACCTCAGATATGCAGATGAAACCACCCTTATGGCAGAAAGTGAAGAGGAACTAAAAAGCCTCTTGATGAAAGTGAAAGTGGAGAGTGAAAAAACTGGCTTAAAGCTCAACATTCAGGAAACGAAGATCATGGCATCTGGTCCCATCACTTCATGGGAAATAGATGAGGAAACAGTGGAAACAGTGTCAGATTTTATTTTGGGGGGGGCTCCAAAATCACTGCAGATGGTGCTTGCAGCCATGAAATTAAAAGACGCTTACTCCTTGGAAGAAAAGTTATGAGCAACCTACATAGCATCTTCAAAAGCAGAGACATTACTTTGCCGACTAAGGTCCGTCTAGTCAACGCTACGGTTTTTCCAGTAGTCATGTATGGATGTGAGAGTTGGACTGTGAAGAAGGCTGAGCACTGAAGAGTTGATGCTTTTGAACTGTGCTGTTGGAGAAGACTCTTGAGAGTCCCTTGGACTGCAAGGAGATCCAACCAGTCCATTCTGAAGGAGATCAGCCCTGGGATTTCTTTGGAAGGAATGATGCTAAAGCTGAAACTCCAGTACTTTGGCCACCTCATGCGAAGAGTTGACTCATTGGAAAAGACTCTGATGATTTGAGGGATTGGGGGCAGGAGAAGAAGGGTCGACAGAGGATGAGATGACTGGATGGCATCACTGACTCTATGGTCGTGAGCCTGAGTGAACTCCGGGAGTTGGTGATGGACACGGAGGCGTGGCGTGCTGTGATTCATGGGGTCACAAAGAATTGGACACTACTGAGCGACTGAAATGAGAGAACTGATTTGAAGACAGAGTCTAGGGTAAATACATAGTACATTAACATAGCTTAAGACAAACATTTCCATAAGAAAATTGCATTGGTTAGCTCAAGGTTTGAGAAAAGTTAAGTTCAGGTGGAACCAGGTGTCATTATGGCAACATAAAATTTTAAGAGAAACTTATTTTTATGTTTGTATAAAGGGGAAAAATATAACACTAGTTTGTTTCCTCCTGCCACTTAAGAGAGAGAAAAAATGTCTGACACTTGCAGCCTATTCCTCTGTTTGGAGACCCCCGGTCTTCCTGCCTGTTACCCTCTCAAGATGATGTTTTTAAGGCTCATCCATACTTTAGCATTTCTCAGTACTTCATTGCCTTTAATGCCTGCATAATATTCAATCATATGAACATTCTACATATTCTATTCTACATTTTGTTTCCCAGTTAAGGTGATGATGGATATTTAGGTTGTTTCCACTTTTTGCTTATTATAAATAATGTTTAAGTACAAATTTTAGGTGGTCATATATTTTCATTTTGGAGAAGGCAATGACACCCCACTCCAGTACTCTTGCCTGGAAAATCCCATGGATGGAGGAGCCTGGTAGGCTGCAGTCCATGGGGTCGCTTAGAGTCGGACACAACTGAGAGACTTCACTTTAACTTTTCACTTTCATGCTTTGGAGAAGGAAATGGCAACCCACTCCAGTATTCTTGCCTAGAGAATTCCAGGGGTGGGGGAGCCTGGTGGGCTGCTGTCTATGGGGTCACACAGAGTCGGACAAGACTGAACCGACTTAGCAGCAGCAGCAGCAGCAGCATGTTTTCATTTATTTCCATATATATCTGTAAGTGGAATTGCTGGATTGGATGGTAACTTTATATTTAACATTTTTAAGAAATCTCAAACTGTTTTCCAAAATGACTGCAACGTCTTACATTCCTAAAGTACATTTGTGATTTATGTATCCACAGATCGTTTTCAAAAATTACATTTTGATAGACCATACATTTACTGGATACTCTTTACTCTGTGGTCTTCATTGTGTAATTTTCATGATATTCCAACATTAACCTCCCCCCCCCCCCCGCCTTAAATGGAAGCTAATCCTGCTGTGTAGCAGAAACTCAAGTGCTCCCAAGACTGCTAAGAAGAGCAAATATTATGAATTGTTAGATAATTTAAGAAGTGAAATATGATACTTCAGTTGACTTAGGGAGAACGGAATTGACCCCTTACTTTTCTAGTTTATAGCATATAAATACGAGAGAAATAAATCATACAACAAAAAGATTATTATAGCAGGTTATCATCAAAATTGGTGATTTCACAGATAAAATCATCCTAGAATTAGTCTGGCATTTTAACTCTTGGCTACTGATTACAGGTGGAAGTAAGATTGTTCAGAGGGAAAAATGTTAGTCAAAGGATTGTGAAGAGTATTATTAAAACTCACACATATTTGACTTGGAGGAGGTTGTACAATGCTTTCCTACTGAAATAGCATGAAAGAGGAGAGAAGAATTCATATGCTAGGAGTTGTCACTGGCTGAATGTTTTAAGATAGATTTTTCATGGATTTGGGTATATTCTCAAGGGAGTTATTATATCTTCTTAGGGTTTTTCCATTCTCTCCCATTTTACCACGGAGTTAGGCCTGAATCTTAAGCCCTAAAACAATTAAATAAGACCCCTTTCAAGATGATTGTCACACCCCAAATCACAAACAAATATTCTTTTTTCTGTAAGTAAGCACATATATCATCTTAGTGATAAAAGGATAAGGTGTACACATCACTTCAGTTAAGTTCAGTTTCTCAGTTATGTCTGAATCTTTGCAATCCCATGAAATGCAGCATGCCAGGCCTCCCTGTCCATCACCAACTCCCGGAGTTTACCCAAACTCATGTCCATTGAGTCGGTGATGCCATCCAACCATCTCATCCTCCGTCATCCACTTTTCCTCCTGCCCTCAATCTTTCCCAGCATCAGAATCTTTTCCAGTGAGTCAGCTCTTCGCATCAGGTGGCCAAAATATTGGAGTTTCAGCTTCAACATCAGTCCTTCCAAAGAACACCCAGGACTGATCTCCTTTACGACGGACTGGTTGGATCTCCTTGCAGTCCAAGGGACTCTCAAGAGTCTTCTCCAAAACGATAGTTCAAAAACGTCAATTCTTTGGCAATCAGCTTTCTTTATCATCCAACTCTCACATCCATACATGACTACTGGAAAAAAACATAGCCTTGACCAGATAGACCTTTGTGGACAAAGTAATGTCTCTGCTTTTTAATATGCTGTCTACGTTGGTCATAACTTTCCTTCCAAGGAGTAAACGTCTTTTAATTTCATGGCTGCAAGCACCATCTGCAGTGATTTTGAAGAACCAAAGAATAAAGCCAGCCACTGTTTCCACTGTTTTGCCATCTATTTGCCATGAAGTGATGGGACCAGATGCCATGGTCTTCGTTTTCTGAATGTTGAGCTTTAAGCCAACTTTTGCACTCTCCTCTTTCACTTTCATCAAGAGGCTCTTTAGTTCTTCTTCACTTTCTGCCAAAAAGGTGGTGTCATTTGCATATCTGAGGTTATTGATATTTCTCCCAGCAATCTTGATTCCAGCTTGTGCTTCTTCCAGCCCAGCATTTCTCATGATATACTGTGCATATAAGTTATATAAATAGGGTGACAATATATAGCCTTGACGTACTCCTTTCCCTATTTGGAACCAGTCTGTTGTTCCATGTCCAGTTCTCACTGTTGCTTCCTGACCTGCATACAGGTTTCTCAAGAGGCAGGTCAGGTGTTCTGGTATTCCCATCTCTTTCATAATGTTCCACAGTTTATTGTGATCCATACAGTCGAAGGCTTTGGCATAATCAATAAGGCAGAAATAGATATTTTGCTGGAACTCTCTTCCTTTTTCCATGATCCAGAGGATGTTGGCAATTGATCTCTGGTTCCTCTGCCTTTTCTAAAACCAGCTTGAACATCTGGAGGTTCACAGTTCATGTACTGCTGAAGCCTCGCTTGGAGAATTTTGAGCATTACTTTACTAGCGTGTGAGATGAGTGCAATTCTCTGGTATGTACACAGAAGTAATTATTAAAATACTGTCAGTATATTTCTACTTAAATATTGTGAACAAATAATTAAGCAGTAGCAGAGAAAGCCAAGAAAAAACAAATCACAAATCTTAGTATACACAGTAAAAATGAGTCGGTCTTCAGGAATAACAGAAGAATATATTTGGAGAAACTTTCTAGAAATCTCAATTAAGACCACTGGTTCTTAGGGTAGAAGCTCAGGGTAGAAACTTAATATAAGTACTCACTGTAGGAAATATTTATTTCAATTACATGTGAGAGTTTTGTTTTCTGACTTACTGAGAAAAATTGTTTGTGCCTGGATTCTCATAGAACATGTTTATTTTAGCAAAATTTGATTACTCAAGTAATATAAGACACTTCATCAGATCTGGCTTGATCTGTAATTAAGATGATTTCATGGACTCTGGGAAATGACATCAATGTTTATGCAATTGTCAACACTCACAGTACCTATCTAATCCAAAAGTATAAAGTTCATTTCAAAGCTCTCCAGGGTATTATAATTTTCACACTTATCTATTTTTTAAATCTTAGTCAATGAAAGTTTGAGAATTGATGCTGATGAGGAGAGGGAGTTCTCTTGGTAAAGCCTGACAGAGATTGTGTGCAACCAGGAGAAGAGAGAATTGCAGGTTAGGGCCACAAACACTTGGTGGCCTCTTTTAAATGACACTCACATTTTACCTCTTTCTTTTCTAAACCAACATGTCGCAAGAATTGTTATATCTAAATTTTTAAAAATTTCTAAATTTGAAAATGACTAGCTTCTCTTTCCTGCCAACAAAAATGAAAGTCTTTTCAGAAGAATTGTCCTCCACATGCAACTGAGTCTATGTCTACTATACCTAATATATTCCCAGACCATGTTTTTTTTTTTTTTTTTTTCTATATGAATCAAATTGTAGAGCCTCTCTAGCTGGGTCATGAATGTTTACAAAAAATTTTTTCTCTAGGTGATCATTATAAGTTCCTAATATTTATTTAAATGGCTTGTAGAAATTTGCAAAGCAACCTCTACAAACCCCCAGGGCTTATTTGCATCTAAATCATCCCTAGCCAAGAGGCAAAGGTTTCTTTCTTCTTCTTCCCGCCCCCCCCCACCCCCACCATGCTCAAGGTTTGCCTGGTACTAAAAATAGAGTGCAAATGCTCTTTCATTCAAATTTTCTGGCTTTTGGACTGCTTTATCCTTTTGGATAATAATCAATGAAGCATTGATGCATTGTGTTAGAGATTGAACCTGCTTCCATATAGAACTGAGCAATGAATAAAGCATTTGTTTTCCTTGTGTAGGCTCTGAAGTTAACATGCATGATTTAGTAAATGTATATCTACTTTCCCAGGTGAGATATTAAACAGTACTAAATATTTCAGTGGTGTTTCCTAATGAAGTTCAAATGTTTTAAATGTGAAAGTTTTCTGAAGAGGGTAAGAGGAGTGACATTTGAGGAATCCAGAGAATGGGGAGAAATGTCCTGTTATAAAGTTTTAATTTTGTTGTACCTTTTTTTCCAAATCTACCTGCCATGGACTTTTCTCATAAATGCAAGCATCCTTCAAAATCTGTTTTTTTTTTTTTTTAATCCACAAATGCATCATTCAGAGGAATATTTAAGGAACCATCAGGAAGAGAAACACTCATTGGTTTAATGGAATGCTGTCAAGTCAAATCAGCATCACCAATGACACTGGGGCGGAATTGATACTTTAGCACTGACATGTTAAAAGAAAAGCCCATGCATTATTTAGAAAAACCAGAAATCTGTCATCTGTATGATTGCCGAGTTAGCAAAAGCATGATAATGCTGCTCAAGTTGAAAAGAAAAGGATAGGCACAGATCCACATTGTAACCTTTTATGTCTACACCCACCATGAATAGTGAGCTATTATGTGGTCAGCATTTTTTTTTTCCTCTTTTAAATTTTCAAGTGCTTCAAAAGGCAAAAGAGGTAGGTCTTTTATTCTGAAAAAGCATATGTCTAGGCTATTATTTTACTGTTGAGTAAAGATGATAATATCAAAGAAAGAATTGTTAATCTTTATGAGTGCTATGCATGTTTCCCAGGAATGTTTTACAGTTGTTAAGGTAGAAAAGTTATGACCAACCTAGATAGCATATTCAAAAGCAGAGACATTACCTTGCCGACTAAGGTCCGTCTAGTCAAGGCTATGTTTTTTCCTGTGGTTATGTATGTATGTGAGAGTTGGATTGTGAAGAAGGCTGAGCGCCAAAGAATTGATGCTTTTGAACTGTGGTGTTGGAGAAGACTTTTGAGGGTCCCTTGGACTGCAAGGAGATCCAACCAGTCCATTCTGAAGGAGATCAGCCCTGGGATTTCTTTGGAAGGAATGATGCTAAAGCTGAAACTCCAGTACTTTGGCCACCTCATGCAAAGAGTTGACTCATTGGAGAAGACTGTGATGCTGGGAGGGATTGGGGATGGGAGGAGAAGGGGACGACAGAGGATGAGATGGCTGGATGGCATCACAGACTCGATGGACATGAGTCTGAGTAAACTCCGGGAGTTGGTGATGAACAGGGAGGCCTGGCGTGCTGCAATTCATGGGGTCGCAAAGAGTCAGACACGACTGAGCGACTGAACTCAAGTGAACTGAAGGTAGATATTATTTTTACATATTTATATCATAGTTAAAATATTTTAAGGCTATTTTCCTTTCAAAGAACAGGAGGAAAAACTTCGTTTTACTGCTTTAACCACACTAGCATGTCATTTATAAACTTGGAAAGTTTTATCCTCTGTATTAAAAATGAAAATGTAGATAGCGTACATGAAAGAAACTGAAAGTGTTAGTCACTCAGTTGTATCCAACTCTTTGCGATTCCATGGACTGTACCCTGCCTGTAGGCTCCTCTGACCATGGAATTCTGCAGGCAAGAATGCTGGAGTGGAACGAAACAACTGGCAAAGAATTAATCTCAAAAATATACAAGCAACTCCTGCAGCTCAATTCCAGAAAAATAAATGACCCAATCAAAAAATGGGCCAAAGAACTAAACAGACATTTCTCCAAAGAAGACATACAGATGGCTAACAAACACATGAAAAGATGCTCAACATCACTCATTATCAGAAAAATGCAAATCAAAACCACAATGAGGTACCATTTCATGCCAGTCAGAGTAGCTGCTATCCAGAAGTCTACAAGCAATAAATGCTGAAGAGGGTGTGGAGAAAAGGGAACCCTCTTACACTGTTGGTGGGAATGCAAACTAGTACAGACACTATGGAGACCAGTGTGGAGATTCCTCGAAAAAACTGGAAATGGAACTGCTTTATGACCCAGCAATCCCACTGCTGGGCATACACACCGAGGAAACCAGAATTGAAAGAGACACGTGTACCCCAATGTTCATTGCAGCACTGTATATAATAGCCAGGACATGGAAGCCACCTAGATGTCCATCAGCAGAAGAAAGGATAAGAAAGCTGTGGTACATATACACAATGGAGTATTCCTCAGCCAATAAAAAGAATAGATTTGAATCAATTCTAATGAGGTGTATGAAACTGGAGCCTATTATACAGAGTGAAGTAGGCCAGAAAGAAAAACACCAATATAGTATACTAACACATATATATGGAATATAGAAAGATGTTAATGATAACCCTATATGCGAGACAGCAAAAGAAACACGGATGTATAGAACAGTCTTTTGGACTCTGTGGGAGAGGGAGAGGGTAGGATGATTTGGGAGAATGGCATTGAAACATGTATATTATCATATGAGAAACAAATTGCCAATCCAGGTTCGATGCATGAGACAGGGTGCTTGGGGCTGGTGCACTGGGATAACCCAGAGGGATGAGATGCAGAGGGAGGTGGGAGTGTGGTTCAGGATGGGGAACACATGTACACCCATGGCGGATTCATGTCAATGTATGGCAAAACCACTACAGTATTGTAATTAGCCTCCAAATAAAATAAATAAATTTATATATGTAAAAAAACAATACTGAAGTGGGTTGCCATTCCCTTCTCTAGGGAATCTTCCCAACCCAAGGATCAAACCCAGGTTTGATAGCATTGCAGACAGACTCTCCCATTTGAGCCACCAAGGAAATCCACATTTAAAATAATTCTATTATTATTAAATACATAATTTTCATCTCTCTAGGTACTATATTATAAAACTATAGTTCTTGACCCCCTCATGCCCTTGTGTTACTCCTTTGAGACAGGTAAGAAGGCAATACTCTTCCTATTATTGTATAAAAGAAAGATACAAACAAATCCAGTACCTTCCTTAAAGTTACAAATCTTAATAATAGGAGAAAATGAATGGTAATAGAGACAAGATTTTATGTTTCAGTCTACTGAGCCTAGTGGAATTTCTATGCCATTGTTACACCCAGACTTTTCTCTGTAAGTTGCTGTGCATTTATAAGTGTTCAATTTGCCTCTGCGTCTTGTGGTTCAAAGAGTCATTTTCTACTATTTTTGACCCCATGGACTGCAGCACACCAGACTTCCCTGTCCTTCACTATCTCCCAGAGTTTGCTCAAACTCATGTCCATTGAATTAGTGATGCCATCCAGCCATCTCATCCTCTGTTGCCCCCTTTTCTTCCTGCTCTCAATCTTTCCCAGCATCAGGGTCTTTTCAAATGAGTCTGCCCTTATCAGGTAGCCAAAGTATTATAGGAGCTTCAGCCTCATCATCAGTCCTTCCAGTGAATATCCAGGGTTGATTTCCTTTAGGATTGACTGGATATTAGCTGATAATTTATAGACAATGAAGAAAAAACCACATAACGAGGTAACTGGTGATAATGGCATGAAATTGGAAAATAAGATTTTCAGTGTCATCTATATTTTAGAAGTCTATGCAGATAGATTGTAGAAGTAAAATTGATAATGAGGTGGTCCAATTTAAAACTGCGTCTTACCTTGGTAGAAAATGACAAGTATTTGATATTATTACCATTGGAAATAATGAATATGAGTAATTTATAAAATGCATGATTTTCCATTTTCTGGGTCTCTAACCTTTCTATGGGGGCTTCCTTGGTAGCTCGGTGGTAAAGAATCCACTTGCCAATGCAAGAGACACAGGTTCAACCCCTGGGTTGGGAAGATCCTGTGGAGTAGAAAATGGCAACCCACTCCAGTATTCTTGCCTGGAAAATGCCATGAGCTGAGGAGATTGGTGGGTTACAGTCCATGGGGTCGCAAAGAATCAGATATGACTTAGCGACTGAGCATGCATACATACAGCCTTTCTGTGGAAAGTGATGTGCATATTTTGACATATAGATGATTAAACTCTTTTTCCATAAGTTCTTGTGGGTTTTGTGTTACAAAGAATCCTTTAAGAGGAACATCAATTTGCATTTCTTATTTACAAAAAATTCATCATCATTACCATTACTTGCTCTTTCTACTGAAAAAATCACAATAGTGAAATTTGCAGAGAGTTAACAATATTTTCACTTCTACCTATGGAATGGTCTGAGGTCTAAATTACCGCTTTACCTGGCTCCTTTGTCTCTTGTTGATGTTTTCAGACTCTTATCTCTTTTTCTTCTTCAATAATCTCTTTTTACCGTCTTTCTGAGTTGTGTCTACCTTTGTCATTAACAACCATATACATTAATAAGAGCATTTCTTATCCTGTAGTAATATTTCTGGAGGTTTGTGTGAAAGAAAGGGAGAGAAAAGAGGAGAGAAAGATGTCCCTCCTAGGCAAAGTCTTCCTTATTTTTTCTGATTATTTTCCACTTTGAATGGTATCATTATCTGTTACAGTCGCTTTTAAAAAATTTATTTGGTACATACTTCACTTTATCAAATAGTTGTGTTGATTGAACATAAATGGATTATATTTGATCAAATTGAAGCTCTGCCCTCAAGCAAGAAACAAGAACTCCCAGGATAGTTTTGAAATGAACAAAAATAAGAGGATCCATTTGAGGCTAAGTTGGAAAAGCCGGCAGATTACTAAATGTTAGGAGATAAGGGTTCTAGAATCAACTCTGCCAAGAAGTAGCTATGAGACCTTAAGCAAGTCTCTTCTTGTATTTGACCCTGTGCTTTTTGACATGTAAAAATAGAAAGTGGAAGTAGATGACATTTAAGGACAATTCCAGCTGTGGTGATTCTACCTTTGTGTACAGGCTAAGTGCTTATTTCTGGCACTCTGATTTCAGAAGAGGGCAAGGAAAGTGTTCTGTGCATAGGTAAGTGTTGCTGTTTAGTTCAGAGACTGCCTGTAAATAGATTTTAGAAAAGGAATAATTCAGATATGACTTTATTGTGAACCCTGTTTCTTTTCTAGAATTTGAGTGTAACTAGAATACATCTGAATTCATATGTATTAGATAATGCTGAACTGCTATGTAATGCATCTCAGTAGTACATGATAAAGTGATCCTCACCAAAATCCTCCTGTACTCACAATAAAAAGGTACAAGGATTAATATAATTTATGCTGGAAGAAGAACTGGGTTTGGCATTGTTCTTGAAAGAGTTAAGTGAGAAGCTGTCTATCTCCTTTGCTTGTAGGACCAGGTCAACTGTGTTTATCTCCTTCAGTTTAGAATAATTCTGATTTCCATGAACTGTATGGCTTAACATACTGTGGAGAGCAAAACTTTCAAGCTCTCTTTGAACTACCTGAACAGGCTTTCTGTAAGAAAAATTGTAACTAGATAAAGCACACTAGATTGTGCATTTCAGTTATTCTGCAGTGGTTCAGGGTATACTCTTCCCTGAATGCATTAACGTTAATGGGAACTTCACGCACTCATTGAAGGAAAATATATACCTTTTAGCTTGTATTTCAGCAGTTCAGGCATAATCAAATGATCTACTTTACTTGATTTATCTAGTTTGTAACCTTCCTTATATTTAAGAACTAACTGTTTTAATAGCATAAAAAGCAACTTTGTCTCATTAAATCAAAATTATCTGCTTGCAAGTAATTTATTTTCATATGTAAGTTTTGTTTTACCAAATTTACTTTGAAGTATAAGGAACACGTCTTTGTAGAGTACAAGGAGATACTCCAGGCACATGCCAAGTAATAGGGAAGGAACCTCTCAGTTTCATGCTATATTTACTATAAGAACTAAATGCAGTGCCACAAAAACTAGTGATAAAAATGCAAGTAGCACTGTTAAACTGTTTGTAATTAACATTTTCACATGTCTATAACCTTGCTGATCTTCTATAAATTTATGTTCTCTGAGTACAGGGTCTAAATCTTCAAAACTTAAAAAACAGAGGTGCAGCATGAACTAATCTTCATTTTTTCCTCTATCTTCTTACAGCAGCACTAATGGAAATGTATTTTGTTTAATGACTCTGAAATCCTGTTTGTAATTAGATGTGGGAATTGGACTTACTTTGTAACAGATGATACTGGAATAATAATATGAGAGATACTATGCTGAGACCACTATCCTCCTAAATCTATATCATTTTTCATTTTATTGACAGGAGATATGTACAAGGAGCAAAGAAATTGATTTTTAAAAGAAAATAAGATCTAATAAAAATTTCCAATCTAAATATTTTAGTTTTATTTTCAACATATTTCAGCGAGGGAGGGAAAGACCGTGTAACTTGTTTTTAATTTTAGGGAACAAGAGTTTTAGGTTTGTTGTTTTGTTCCTGATAATGATCTTTGAATGTTATTGCAATGACTAGGTAGAGAAGTTTGATTAAGTGACAGAGATCATATCATTGCAGCATATGTTTGGTGTCAGGATAAATATACAAAATAATTAATATCATCTTAAAAAAACAAATTTTAGATTTATACAAAGAATTTAAAGAGTAGGCAGAGAGAAAGCAACAGCTCTTCTGTACATCATATTATTCATTGTCAGTAAATGCTACTGTCACAAATCATACTGGACACTGAAAATTTAGTAGTGTTTGTAGATATTAGATGTTTTTACATTCAATGCTAAATGGATTCCAAGAACCAAAAAAATACATACAAAGAAATTAGTTGTGTCATGGATAGGGTTCATTGTCTCTTCAAACACGTGTGTTATTGACATTTATAATGGTAAGTACACCCAGACACTTTCTTGGAGATTTTTATTAGTATGTCTGTGTGTACTAAGTCACTCAGTTGTGTCCAATTCTTTGCAATCCTATGGACTATAGCCCATCAGACTCTTCTTTCCATGGGATTCTCCAGCCAAGAATACTGAAGTGGATTTCCATGCCCTTCTCCAGGGTATCTTCCTGACCCAGGGATCAAACCAGAGTCTCTTGTGTCTCCTGCATCTGCAGGCGGATTCTTTACCACTAGTGCACCTGAGAAGCCCTGACTAGTATGTACTCAATAATATATGTTCATCAGTTGAGGTGTTACTGCATTCCTTTGCTTTCTAATTCATATGTTGGATTCAGTAGATCTAAGACTTTGCAAAAGAGGAAAAATATAGTGGATCATTTCCTCAGAAGCTCAAGTTTGCTTAGCAATTTAGTTTACAAAGCAGTTTTCATATTTATTTATTTCCTTTGGTTATCACAAAATTCCTATAAAGTAAGCAGAGCAGGTATTATCATTATCCCTTTTTTGTTAGTTGAAGAAACTAGAGCCACAAAAGGGTCAAAGATTTGGTTAAGTTCAAGCAGATAATATACTGTTAAATACATTACTTTTAATGCCAAAGCCAACGTTTTTCCTTGGTAAAATAACTCACTGTGAATAAATAAAATTGAGAATGCATTGAGAATGCATATGGTTTCATGAATATACAGGTTAATAGATCTTGGTGACTCCATCATGAATAAGAACACAGTGTAATTAGAATTGGAATACCCCCAAAAGGTGGGTTCATAACTCTGCTCACATTTCAAAGTGATAGAGTGGATTTAGTTTGCTGTTGATGAACAGAATATTTTATTTGTTATGATAACTAGCATTTTTTGCATGAAACATAGGATCACCACTAGATTGCTGACTAATTACTTGCAAAAGAAATTAAAGATCATATCAATGGCAAAGCAACAATTATAAAATGCTTGTTTCATAAGATTAAAAATAAAGTATGTGCACTTTACCACTCCTGTTGCAATTTATTGCAAACACCAACATATATGCATTGGAGGTTTTAATTTGATTTTCTTTCGGGGTCGCAAAGAGTCGGACACGACTGAGCGACTGAACTGAACTGAACTGAACTCCCACTTTTAAAATCAATTTATTTGTTATTTGTACACATAGTCAGTAAGCTATAAGGGCTAATAAAATGACCTATTTGAGCTCCAAAGTACAAATTAACTGTAGGGATTTGAGCTGCTACATTATTAAATATGAGAAAACTTTTTTTACTTATGCAGCAATACAGCAATTGTCTAATTTTCCTGTTTATATTCATTAGCCTAAAATAATGTCTTAATATAAAGTTGGTATGATAAATATATTAAAGATAGATCAATTATGTCAAGCTTAATGTATGTTCCTAGCACATAGTAGGTTTACTGAATAATACCAAATGTTTACTGAATGCTGATAATGTAATGTGCATCATATTTTATACATTACACTGGAGTCCTATGGATTACTACACTGTATTGTCATTCTAGCTCTGTCTTCATTATTGACAAAGATATTTTTGTCAATAAAAACAAAAGATTGCACTTCCCTTTGAAGTCTGAAATAAGTACATAAATAGAAATTTTATGACTAATGTTATTTTTCCTTCTAAACATCCTACAGAAAAAATATACTTAAAGGTAAAATAGCTATAATGAACAATTTTGTAATTAGTTTCAACTTAGAAACTTCAAAGGAAAAGTTGAATTTGTTGCTGTGATTTGCTACTATAAACAAAGTCATGAGCTGCTTGTATATTTTGGAGATTAATTTTTTGTCAGTTGTTTCATTTACTATCATTGTTTCCCATTCTGAAGGCTGCCTTTTCACCTTGCTTTTAGTTTCCTTCATTGTGCAAAAGCTTTTAAGTTAGATCATGTCGATGTATGGCAAAAACCACCACAATATTGTAAAGTAATTAGCCTCCAATTAAAATAAATTAACTAGTTAAGAAATAAATAACAACAACCACAGTAAAGCAAAGTCAGTCACAGAGTAATTACCAATGGATTATTGTGAGTCACTTCCAATTTGAAAGATAAGCTTATCTTGGTGATTGGAAGCATTAGTACAGGGAAATTTAGGTATTAGACATGCAAGGTAACATAAAAGGACTTCCCTAGTGGCTCATATGGTAAAGAATCTGCCAGTGATGTGGGAAACCCAGGTTTGATCCCTGGATTGGGAAGACCCCCTAGAGAACGGAATGGTGACACACTCCAGTATTCTTGCCTGGCGAATCCCATGGACAAAGGAGCCTGTACAATCCACAGGGTTCCAAAGAATCAGACATGGCTAAGTGACTAACACTATGTAACATAAAAAGCTGATCATAGAAAATTTGGGGAAAAAAATCAAATCACTGAGAGCACATGTTTTCAATATATTTTGACCTGCTGCTGATAGTTTTGATAGCATGTGTCAGGGTAAATGGAGGAGTAAAGTGGTGTTGGCCAGTAGATACAAAGCCAGACAAAATTGGAACAACTTAAACCAAACCAGTGGTGCCTAGCTGTCTCAAAAGCAAAAATTATGTGATGGTTGAAATGAAATCACTGGAAACCTGTGAAAAGTCATGATATTGCATATAAAGAGGCTCAAATAAAATAAAATCCAGGAATACTGAGTTAGAATAGTCAGTAAAATAAGCAAGGAAAAAACAAAAACAAGTGTAGGCATATCTATATCTTTCACCCATTTATGGAAGCAATGAGATAATCTCATGTCTGAGTTAATTCAGTTATGCAAAGTATACTGATTTAGGATATTCCTAAAGATAGGAAGGCAATATAAGTCAGAAAGGAAATAGATTTCAAACTATAATACTAAAGAAAAATAAAGGCAAAATTGAATCCTTAATCATCTAAAACATTGTTACATATATAGAGTTGGAGAAACAGATTATAGATGCATTGCCAAGAAATAGAATAAGAATAAATAACTGCTTCTTTTTTATTAATTTACACATCCATGAAACAGTTGACCTTAAGAAAAAAAAAAAACCAAAAGAATCAGTTCTTTACTAGCAAAATGAATTTATTCAGAAATAGCAGAGAATTGCAGTTTGGGACAAGCAAACTATGGTGCATTATAGGCAAGTCTGAAGAACGGAGGAAAAGGGCTTGTTGTTATAGAGAAGAGTGAGTTGGGAGTTGCTATTTCTAAGAGGGTGGTGAAAGTAGAAAGTGAAAGTTGCTCAGTCGTGTCCATCTCTGCTTCTAATTGACTGACTGGGCAAGAAGAAATTCTTTTTTTTAATTTTTATTTTTACTTTATTTTACTTTACAATACTGTATTGGTTTTGCCATACATTGACATGAATCCACCATGGGTGTACATGAGTTCCCAAACATGAACCCCCCTCCCACCTCCCACCCCATATCATCTCTCTGGATCATCCCCGTGCACCAGCCCCAAGCATCCTGTATCCTGCATTGAACATAGACTGGCTTTGTTCATATTAATGCTTCCTAAGGCCCAGTTGACTTCAAACTGCAAGATGTCTCGTTTTAGATGCGTGACCACATCAGCATGGTTATCCTAGTTCTTAAGACCTTTTGTCTTATAGTTCTTCTGTGTTTATAGTATAGTTCTTCTGTGTTTTTGCTACCTCTTTTTAATCTCTGCTTCTGTTAGGTCATTGTCATTTCTGTTCTTTATTGTGCCCATATTTGCATTAAATATTTCTTTGGTATCTCGAATTTTCTAGAAGACATATCTAGCCTTTCTCATTCTATTGTTTTACTCCATTTCTTTGCACTGTTAGCTTAAGAAGGCTTTCTTATCTTTCCATGCTAGTATCTGTATTCAGTTGGGTATATCTTTTCATTTCTCTTTGCCCTTCACTTCTATTCATTTTTTAATATAAATTTATTTATTTTAATTGGAGGCTAATTACTTTACAATATTTTATTGGTTTTGCCATACATCAACATGAATCTGCCACGGGTGTATACGTGTTCCCCATCCTGAACCCTCCTCCAACCTCCCTGCCCGTACCATCCCTCTGGGTCATCCCAGTGCACCAGACCCAAGCATCCTGTATCATGCATCAAACCTGGACTGGCAATTCATATCATATATGATATTTTGCACGTTTCAATGCCATTCTGCCAAATCATCCCACCCTCTCCCTCTCCCTCAGAGTCCAAAAGACTGTTGTGTACATCTGTGTCTCTTTTGCTATCTTGCATACAGGATTATCATTACCATCTTTCTAAATTCCATATATATGCGTTAGTATACTGTATTGGCATTTCTCTTTCTGGCCTACTTCACTCTGTATAATTGGCTCCAGTTTCATCCACCTCATTAGAACTGATTCGAATGTATTCTTTTTAATGGCTGAGTAATACTCCATTGTGTATATGTACCACAGCTTTCTTATCCTTTCATCTGCTGATGGACATCTAGGTGGCTTCTATGTTCTGCCTATTATAAGCAGTGCTGCAATGAACATTGGGGTACACGTGTCTCTTTCAATTCTGGTTTCCTCGGTGTGTATGCCCAGTAGTGAGATTGCTGGGTCATGAGGCAGTTCTATTTCCAGTTTTCTAAGGCATCTCCACACTGTTCTCCATAGTGGCTGTACTAGTTTGCATTCCCACCAACAGTGTAAGAGGGTTCCCTTTTCTCCACAGCCTCTCCAGCATTTATTGCTTGTAGACTTTTGGATCACAGCCATTCTGACTGGTGTGAAATGGTACCTCATTGTGGTCTTGATTTGCATTTCTCTGATAATGAGTGATGTTGACCATCTTTTCCTGTGTTTGTTAGCCATCTGTATGTCTTCTTTGGAGAAATGTCTATTTAGTTCTTTGGCCCATTTTTTGATCGAGTCGTTTGTTTTTCTGGAAATGACCTGTATAAGTCGCTTGTATATTTTTGAGATTAGTTGTTTGTCAGTTGCTTCATTTGCTATTCTTTTCTCCCATTCTAAAGGCTGTCTTTTCACCTTGCTTATAGTTTCCTTTGTTGTGCAGAAGCTTTTAATTTTAGTTAGATCCCATTTGTTTATTTTTGGTTTTATTTCCAGTATTCTGGGAGGGGCATCATAGAGGATCCTGCTGTGACTTATGTCGGAGAGTGTTTTGCCTATGTTCTCCTCTAGGAGTTTTATAGTTTCTGGTCTTACATTTAGATCTTTAATCCATTTTGAGTTTATTTTTGGGTATGATATTAGAAAGTGTTCTAGTTTCATTCTTTTACAAGTGGCTGATCAGTTTTTCCAGCACCAAATGTTAAAGAGATTGTCTTCAATCCGTTGCATATTCTTGCCTCCTTTGTGGAAGATAAGGTGTCCATAGCTGTGTGGATTTATCTCCAGGCTTTTTATTTTGTTCCATTGATCTATATTTCTGTCTTTATGCCAGTACCATACTGTTTTGATGACTGTGGCTTTGTAGAAGAGCCTGAAGTCAGTCAGATTGATTCCTCCAGTTCCATTCTTCTTTCTCAAGATTGCTTTGGCTATTCGAGGTTTTATTTCCATACAAATTGTGAAATTATTTGTTTTAGCTCTGTGAAAAATACCGCTAGTAGCTTAATAGAGATTGCATTGAATCTGTAGATTGTTTTGGGTAGCATACTCATTTTCACTATATTGATTCTTCTGATCCATGAACATGGTATATTTCTCCCATCTATTAGTGTCCTCTTTGATTTCTTTCATCAGTGTTTTATAGTTTTCTATATATAGGTCATTAGTTTCTTTAGGTAGATATATTCCTAAGTATTTTATTCTTTTTGTTGCAATGGTGAATGGAATTGTTTCCTGAATTTATTTTTCTACTTTCTCATTATTAGTATATAGGAATGCCAGCGATTTCTGTATATTAATTTTATATCCTGCAACTTTACTATATTCATTGATTAGCTCTAGTAATTTTCTGGTGGAGTCTTTAGGGTTTTCTATGTAGAGGATCACGTCATCTGCAAACAGTGAGAGTTTTACTTCTTCTTTTCCAATTTGGATTCCTTTTATTTCTTTTTCTGCTCTGATTGCTGTGGCCAAAACTTCCAGAACTATGTTGAATAGTAATGGTGAAAGTGGGCACCCTTGTCTTGTTCCTGACTTTAGGGGAAATGCTTTCAATTTTTCACCATTGAGGATAATGTTTGCTGTGGGTTTGTCATATATAGCTTTTATTATGTTGAGGTATGCTCCTTCTATTCTTGCTTTCTGGAGAGTTTTTATCATACACGGATGTTGAATTTTTTTTGAAGGCTATCTCTGCATCTATTAAGATAATCGTATGGCTTTTATTTTTCAATTTGTTATGTGGTGAATTACATTGATTGATTTGCAGATATTGAAGAATCCTTGCATCCCTGGTATAAAGCCCACTTGTTCATGGTGTATGATCTTTTTAATGTGTTGTTGGATTCTGTTTGCTAGAATTTTGTTGAGGATTTTTGCATCTATGTTCATCAGTGATATTGGCTTGTAGTTTTCTTGTTTTGTGGCATCTTTGTCAGATTTTGGTATTAGGGTGATGGTGGCCTCATAGAATGAGTTTGTCAGTTTACATTCCTCTATTTTCTGGAAGAGTTTGAGTAGGATAGGTGTTATCTCTTCTGTAATTTTTGGTAGAATTCAGCTGTGAAGCCATCTGGACCTGGGCTTTTGTTTGCTGGAAGATTTCTGATTACAGTTTCAATTTCCATGCTTGTGATGGATCTGTTAAGATTTTCTGTTTCTTCCTGGTTCAGTTTTGGAAAGTTGTACTTTTCAAAGAATTTGTCCATTTCTCCCAAGTTGTCCATATTATTGGCATATAGTTGCTGATATTAGTCTCTTATGATCCTTTGTATTTCTGTGTTGTCTGTTGTGATCTCTCCGTTTTCTTTTCTAATTTTATTAATTTGATTTTTCTCCCTTTGTTTCTTGATGAGTCTGGCTAATGGTTTGTCAATTTTATCTATCCTTTCAAAGAACCAGCTTTTGGCTTTGTTGATTTTTGCTATGGTCTCTTTTGTTTTTTTCTGCATTTATTTCTGCCCTAATTTTTAAGATTTCTTTCCTTCTACTAACTCTGGGGTTCTCCATTGTTTCTTATTCTAGTTGCTTTAGGTGTGGAATTTGGTTATTTATTTGACTTTTTTCTTTCTTCCTGAGGTATGCCTGTATTGCTATCAACTTTCCCCTTATCATAGGTTTTATAGTGTCCCACAAGTATTAGGTTGTTGTGTTTTCATTTTCATTTGTTTATATGCATATTTTGATTTCTGTTTTGATTTCTTCTGTGATTTGTTGGTTATTCAGAAGCGTGTTGTTCAGCCTCCATATGTTGGAATTTTTAATAGTTTTTCTCCTGTAATTGAGATCTAATCTTAATGCATTATGGTCAGAAAAGATGCTTCGAATGATTTCAATTTTTTTAAATTTATCAAACCTAGATTTATGGCCCAGGATGTGATCTATCCTGGAGAAGGTTCCTTGAGCACTTGAGAAAAAGGTGAAATTCATTGTTTGGGAGTGAAATGTCCTATAGATATCAGTTAGGTCTAACTGGTCTATTGTATCATTTAACATTTATGTTTCTTTGTTAATTTTCTGTTTAGTTGATCTGTCCATAGTTTTCAATGGGGTATTAAAGTCTCCCACTATTATTGTGTTATTGTTAATTTCCCCTTTCATACTTGTTAGCATTTGTCTTACATATTGTGGTGCTCTGCAATATGTTGGGTGCATATATATTTATAATTGTTATATCTTCTTCTTGGATTAATCCTTTGATCATTATGTAGTGGCCTTCTTTGTCTCATTCCACAGCCTTTGTTTTAAAGTCTATTTTAACTGATATGAGTATTGCTACTCCTGCTTTCTTTTGGTCTCTATGTGTGTGGAATACCTTTTTCCAGCCCTTCACTTTCAGTCTGTATGTGTCCCTTGTTTTGAGGTGGGTCTCTTGTAGGCAGCATATATAGAAGTCTTGTTTTTGTATCCATTCAGCCAGTCTTTGTCTTTTGGTTGGGGCATTCAACCCATTTACGTTTAAGGTAAGTATTGATAAGTATGATCCCATTGCCATTTACTTTATTGTTTAGGGTTTCAGTTTATTCAGCCTTTTTGTGTTTCCTGTCTAGAGAATATCCTGTAGCATTTGTTGGAGAGTTGGTTTGGTGGTGCTGAATTCTCTCAGCTTTTGGTTGTCTGTAAAACTTTTGATTTCTCCTTCATATTTGAATGAGATCCTTGCTGGGTACAGTAATCTTGGCTGTATGTTATTGTCTTTCATCACTTTAAGGATGCCTTGTCATTCCCTCCTGGCCTGAAGAGTTTCTATTGAAAGATCTGCAGTTATCCTTATGGGAATCCCCTTGTGTGTTATTTGTTGTTTTTCCCTTGCTGCTTTTAATATTTGTTCTTTGTGTTTGATCTTTGTTAATGTGATTGATATGTGTCTTGGGGTGTTTCGCCTTGGGTTTATCCTGTTTGGGCTCTCTGGATTTCTTGGACTTGGGTGATTATTTCCTTCCCCATTTTAGGGAAGTTTTCAACTATTATCTCCTAAAGGATTTTCTCATGGTCTTTCTTTTTGTTTTCTTCTTCTGGGACTCCTATAATTCAAATGTTGGAGCATTTCATATTGTCCTGGAGGTCTCTGAGATTGTCCTCATTGCTTTTAATTCGTTTTTCTTTTTTTCCTCTCTAATTCATTTATTTCTACCATTCTATCTTCTATTTCACTAATCCTATCTTCTGCCTCCTTCTACTATTTGTTGCCTCCAGAGTGGTTCTGATCTCATTTATTGCATTATTCATTATATATTGACTCTTTTTTTTTTTTTTTTTATTTCTTCTAGGTCCGTGTTAAACCTTTCTTGCATCTTCTCAATTCTTGTCTCCAGGTTATTTACCTGTGATTCCATCTTGATTTCAAGATTTTGGATCATTTTCACTATCATTATTCAGAATTCTTTCTCAAGTAGATTCCCTATGTCTTCTTCTTTGGTTTGGTTTGGTGGCCATTTCTCCTGTTCCTTTACCTGCTGGGTATTCCTCTATCTCTTCATCTTGGTCATATTGCTGCGTTTGGGGTGGGTTTTCTGTATTCTGGCAGTTTGTGGAGTTCTCTTTATTATGGAGTTTCCTCACTGTGGGTAGGGTTGTATCAGTGGCTCGTCAAGGTTTCTTGGTTAGGGAAGCTTGTGTCGGAGTTCTGGTGGGTGGAGCTGGATTTCTTCTTTCTGGAGTGCAATGAAGTGTCTGGTAATGAGTTATGAGATGTCAATGGTTTTGGAGTAACTTGAGCTGCCTGTATATTGGAACTCAGGGGTGTGTTCCTGTGTTGCTGGAGAATTTGCATGGTATGTCTTTCTCTGGAACTGGTTGGCCCTTGGGTGGTGCTTAGTTTCAGTGTAGGTATGGAGGTGTTTGATGAGCTCCTATCGATTAATGTTCCCTGGAGTCATGAGTTCTCTGATGTTCTCAGGATTTGGGCTTAAGCTTCCTGCTTCTGGTTTTCCATCTTATTTTTACAGTAGCCTCAAGACTTCTCCATCTATACAGCACCACTGATAAAACATCTAGGTTAAAGATGAAGTTTCTCCACATTGAGGGACACCCAGAGAGTTTCCCAGAATTACATGGAGAAGAGAAGTGGGAGGGGCTAGTTAGAGGTGACTGGAATGAGATGAAGTGGGATCAAATGAGGAGAAAGCAAGCTAGCTAGGAATCACTTCCTTATGTGCACTCCACAGTCTGGACCGCTCAGAGATGTTCACGGAGTTATACAGAGAAGAGAAGAGGGAGGAAGGAGACAGAGGTGGCCAGGAGAATAAAAGAGGGAAATGAAAAGGAGAGAGACAGATCCAGCCAGTAACCAGTTCCCTAAGTGTTGTCCACCTTCTGGAACATACAGAGATTCACAGAGTTGGGTAGAGAAGAGAAGGGGGAGGGAGGAGACAGAGGCAACCTGGTGGAGAAAAAGGAGAGTCCAAAGGAGGAGTGAGTGGTCAAGCCAGTAATCTCACTCTCAAGTAAAAATGGGAACTGATGATTGAGTTTTTAAATGTACAAAACTGATAAAAAATACCAAAAAGCAAAGATTAAAAATCTAGAGTAGAGGTTGGATTTTCAAAAGTAAAATATTAAAGAAAAGAAGAAGAAAAGAAAAAAAAAGTCACAAGAATTATTAAAAAGCAACAACAACTGCAAAAAATATATATGGCGTTTGCGTTAAAAATAGGGTCTTTTTTTTAAGTAATAGTAGGTTATAAAAATAAAAATTAAAGAAGAAATAGAGGAAGTAAAAATTAAAAAGTGTTAAAAAAAAAAGAAAAGGAAAAGAAGAAAAAACAAAGCAAAACAAAAAGAATGATCATAAAAAGAGTAAGGTATATCTGGGACTTTCTCTCATGTTGTTGTAAGCAGTGTGGGATCATTTCATTTTTGGATATTTCCTTGGTCCGGCTTATATTTCTCAAGATCTATAGGCCCCTTCCTATGTAGTTGGTACTAACGACAGGGTTTTAATCTATTGCACCTGTCACTTCCAAGGTGGTTCCCTCTGTTTTAGCTTCTTCTGTTTGCTGGTCGCTTCAGTGTCTGATTTCCACCCTGACACAACGGGGACGGTGGTGGACACTTTTTTTAGGCTCACTTGTTCAGTCGTGCTGTGGGGAGGGAGGGATGCTGCAAACAAATAACACTGGCATATGCTCACAGTGTCTCAGCCACGCTGGGCCTGCCCCCACTCATGGCGCATACCGCTCAGGCTCTAGGTTGCTCCTCCGGGAATCGTCTGAGGCCGGCCCTGGGCTGCATGCAACTCCCCAGTCTAAGCCGCTGTGGCTCAGGCACTCAGGTATTCTTCAGAGGTGCAGACTCGGTTGGGGCTGTGTTTAGTGCCCTTCCCAGGGCTGAGAAGCTCAGGTGTTTGGCAAGCGTGGTCGCTGCAACTTATTACCTTTCCCATCCCTGCTGCTCAGTTCTCTGGGTGTACAACTGGCGCCCCTTCTCAGGTGGATGGTGACTGTCCAGAACCCCAAGAAGTCTTAGTTAGCAAAGAAGCTTGCTTGCAGTTTGGTAGTTAATGTCTCTCTGGGCTGTGATTGCCCCCTTCTGGGCCTTCTGGCTCTGGCTGCCTGTCACCAGAGGGGGATGGTCTGCAGCTGCCTAATTCTGTTCCATCCTTTATTCAGTGTGTGGTCCTGGCAGTGTCTTATGTTAGAGCTTTTCACGTGGTAGCTATCCCACAGTCTGGTTTGCTAACCCAAGTTAGTTCACTCTGGTTACACTCAGGGAATTCTGGCCTGATTCTTACAAAGCACTACAGCCCATGCCTGCCTGCTCAGCCCCCACTTACTAGTGGCAGATGCAGGCATCTGCGCTGCTTCTCCACTGGGGCAGTTACTGTTGAGCTCGTAATCTGTTGGTTTTATATATTTATTTATTTTTCCTCCCTGTTGTGTTGCCCTCTGTGCTTCCAAGGCTTGCCATAGACTCGGCAGCAGGAGTGTATCCTGGTGTTTGGAAACTTCTCTCTTTTTAAGACTCCTTTCCCGGGACAGAGCTCCCTCCCTACCTCTTTTTATCTTTTTTTTTTCATCTTCTGTATGTTCTCCTACCTGTTTTTGAAGACAATGACCTGCTTTTCTGGGTGTCTGATGTCCTCTGCCAGCATTCAGAAGTTGTTTTGTGGAATTTACTCAGTGTTGAAATGTTCTTTTGATGAATTTGTGAGGGAGAAAGTGACCTCCCCTTCCTATTCCTCTGCCATCTTAGGAGTGCCCCTCTCCCATTTGTTTCTTTTTGCTTTTATTTCCAATATTCTGGGAGGTGGGTCATAGAGGAGCCTGCTGTGATTTATGTTGGAGAGTGTTTTGCCTATGTTCTCCTCTAGGAGTTTTATAGTTTCTGGTCTTACATTTAGATCTTTAATCCATTTTGAGTTTATTTTTGTGTATGGTGTTAGAAAGTATTCTACTTTCATTCTTTTACTAGTGGTTGACCAGTTTTCCCAGCATCATTTGTTAAAGAGATTGTCTTTTCTCCGTTGTATATTCTTGCTCCCTTTGTCAAAGATAAGCTGTACATAAGTACATGGATTTATCTCTGGGCTTTCTGTTTTGTTCCATTGATCTTTATTTCTGTCTTTGTACCAGTACAATACTGTCCTGATGACTGTGAATTTGTAGTAGAGCCTGAAGTCAGGCAGGTTGATTCCTTCACTTCCATTCTTCTTTCTCAAGATTGCTTTCGCTATTCGAGATTTTTTTTGTATTTCCATACAAATTGTGAAATTATTTGTTCTAGCTCTGTGAAAAATACTGCTGGTAGCTTGATAGGGATTGCATTGAACCTATAGATTGCTTTGGGTAGTATACTCATTTCTCTACATTGATTCTTCTGATCCATGAACATGGTATATTTCTCCATCTGTTACTGACCCCTTGATTTCTTTCACCAGTGTTTTATAGTTTTCTATATATAGGTCATTAGTTTCTTTAGGTAGATATATTCCTAAGTATTTTATTCTTTTTGTTGCAATGGTGAATGGAATTGTTTCCTTACTTTCTCTTTCTATTTTCTCATTATTAATGTATAGAAATCCAGGGCATTTCTGTGCATTGATGTTATATCCTGCAAATTTACTATATTCACTGATTAGCTCCAATAATTTTCTAGTGGAGTCTTTAGGGTTTTCTACGTAGAGGATCATGTCATCTGCAAAGAGTGAGAGTTTTACTTCTTCTTTTCCAATTTGGATCTATTTATTTCTTTTTCTGATTGCTATGGCCAAAACTTCCAAAACTGTGTTGAATAGTAGTGGTGAGAGTGCGAACCCTTGTCTTGTTCCTGACTTCAGGGGAAATGCTTTCAATATTTCACCAATGAGGATAATGTTTGCTGTGGGTTTGTCATATATAGCTTTTATTATGTTGAAGAATGTTCCTTCTATTCCTGCTTTCTGGAGAGTTTTTATCATAAATGGATGTTGAATTTTGTCAAAGGCTTTCTATTCATCTATTGAGATAATCATATGGCTTTTATATTTCAACTTGTTAATGTGGTGTATTACATTGATTGATTTGCAGATATCGAAGAATCCTTGCATCCCTGGGATAAAGCCCACTTGGTCATGGTGTATGAGCTTTTTAATATGTTGTTTGATTCTGATTGCTAGAATTTTGTTAAGGATTTTTGCATCTATTTTCATCAGTGATATTGGCTTGTAGTTTTCTTTTTTGTGTAGCATCTTTGTGAGGTTTTGGTATTAGGGTGATTCTGGCCTCATAGAATGAGTTTGGAAGGTTACCTTCTTCTGCAATTTTCTGGAAGAGTTTGAGTAGGATAGGTGTTATCTCTTCTGTAATTTTTGGTAGAATTCAGCTGTGAAGCCATCAGGGCCTGGGCTTTTGTTTGCTGGAAGATTTCTGATTACAGTTTCAATTTCTGTGCTTATGATGGGTCTGTTAAGACTTTCTGTTTCTTCCTGGTTCAGTTTTGGAAAGTTGTACTTTTCTAAGAATTTATCCATTTCTCCCAAATTGTCCATATTATTGGCATATAGTTGCTGATATTAGTCTCTTGTGATCCTTTGTATTTCTGTGTTGTCTGTTGTGATCTCTCCATTTTCATTTCTAATTTTATGGATTTGATTTTTCTCCCTTTGCTTCTTGATGAGTCTGGCTAATGGTTTGTCAATTTTATCTATCCTTTCAAAGAACCAGCTTTTGGCTTTGTTGATTTTTGCTATGGTCTCTTTTGTCTCTTTTGCATTTATTTCTGCCTTAATTTTTAAGATTTCTTTCCTTCTACTAACCCTGGGATTCTTCATTTCTTCCTTTTCTAGTTTCTTTAGGTGTAGAGTTTGGTTATTCATTTGACTTTTTTCTTTTTTCTTGAGGTATGCCTGTATTGCTATGAATCTTCCCCTTAGCACTCCTTTTACAGTGTCCCACAGACTTTGGGTTGTTGTGCTTTCATTTTCATTAGTTTCTATGCATATTTTGATTTCTTTTCTGATTTTTTTCTTTGATTTGTTGGTTATTCACCAGTGTGTTGTTCAGCCTCCACATGTTGGAATTTTTAATAGTTTTTTTCTGTAATTGAGATCTAATCTTACTCCATTGTGGTAAGAAAAGATGCTTGGAGTAATTTCAATTTCTTTGAATTTACTGAGGCTAGATTTGTGGCCCAGGATGTGCTCTATCCTGCAGTAGGTTCCATGTACACTTGAGAAAAACAGTGAAATTCATTGCTTTGGGGTGAAATGTCCTATAGATATCAATTAGGTCTAACTGGTCTATTGTATCATTTAACATTTATGTTTCTTTGTTAATTTTCTGTTTAGTTGATCTGTCCATAGTTTTGAGTGGGGTATTAAAGTCTCCCACTATTATTGTATTATTGTTAATTTTCCCTTTCATACTTGTTAGCATTTGTAAGAGAAGACTCTACACATGGACATCACCAGATGGTCAACACTGAAATCAGATTGATTATATTCTATGCAGCCAAAGATGGAGAAGCTCTATACAGTCAATAAAAACAAGACAAGGAGCTGACTGTGGCTCTGATCATGAACTCCTTATTACCAAATTCAGACTTACATTGAAGAAAGTAGGGAAAACCAGTAGACCATACAGGTATGACCTAAATCAAATCCCTTATGATTATACAGTGGAAGTGAGAAATAGATTTAAGGGCCTAGGTCTGATAGATAGAGTGCCTGATGAACTATGGAATGAGGTTCACGACATTGTACAGGAGACAGGGATCAAGACCATCCCCATGGAAAAGAAATGCAGAAAAGCAAAATGGCTGTCTGGGAAAGCCTTACAAATAGCTGTGAAAAGAAGAGGGGCAAAAAGCAAAGGAGAAAAGGAAAGATATAAGCATCTGAATGCAGAGTTCCAAAGAATAGCAAGGAGAGATAAGAAAGCCTTCTTCAGCGATCAATGCAAATAAATAGAGGAAAAGAACAGAATGGGAAAGATTATAGATCTCTTCAAGAAAGTTAGAGATACCAAGGGAACATTTCATGCAAAGATGGGCTCGATAAAGGACAGAAATGGTATGGACCTAACAGAAGCAGAAGATATTAAGAAGAGGTGGCAACAATACACGGAAGAACTGTACAAAAAAATCTTCACGACCAAGATAATCATGATGATGTGATCACTAATCTAGAGCCAGACATCTTGGAAAGTTAAGTCAGGTGGGCCTTGGAAAGCGTCACTACGAACAAAGCTAGTGGAGGTAATGGAATTCCAGTTGAGTTGTTTCAAATCCTGAAAGATGATGCTGTGAAAGTGTTGCACTCAATATGCCAGCAAATTTGGAAAACTCAGCAGTGGCCACAGGACTGGAAAATGTCAGTTTTCATTCCACTCCCAAAGAAAGACAATGCCAAAGAATGCTTAAACTACTGCACAATTGCCCTCATCTCACATGCTAGTAAAGTAATGCTCAAAATTCTCCAAGCCAGACTTCAGAAATATGTGAACTGTAAACTCCCTGATGTTCAAGCTGGTTTTAGAAAAGGCAGAGGAACCAGAGTTCAAATTGCCAACATCCGCTGGATCATGGAAAAAGCAAAAGAGTTCCAGAAAATCATCTATTTCTGCTTTATTGACTATGCCAAAGCCTTTGAATGTGTGTGTCACAATAAACTGTGGAAAATTTTGAAAGAGATGGGAATACCAGACCACCTAACCTGCCTCTTGAGAAATCTGTACACAGGTCAGGAAGCAGCAGTTAGAACTGCACATAGAACAACAGACTAGTTCCAACTAGGAAAAGGAGTACGTCAAGGCTGTATATTTCCACCCTGCTTATTTAACTTCTATGCAGAGTACATCATGAGAAATGCTGGACTGGAAGAAACACAAGCTGGAATCAAGATTGCCAGGAAAAATATCAATAACCTCAGATATGCAGATGAGACCACCCTTATGGCAAACAGTGAAGAGCAACTAAAAAGCCGCTTGATGAAAGTGAAAGAGAAGAGTGGAAAAGTTGGCTTAAAGCTCAACATTCAGAAAACGAAGATCACGGCATCCGGTCCCATCACTTCATGGGAAATAGATGGGGAAGAGTGGAAACAGTGGCAGACTTTATTTCTTTGGCTCCAAAATCACTGGCGATGGTGACTGCAGCTATGAAATTAAAAGAAGCTTACTCCTTGGAAGAAAAGTTATGACCAACCTAGATAGTATATTCAAAAGTAGAGACATTACTTTGCCGACTAAGGTCCATCTAGTCAAGACTATGGTTTTTCCTGTGGTCATGTATGGATGTGAGAGTTGGACTGTGAAGAAGGCTGTGTCGAAGAATTGATGCTTTTGAACTGTGGTGTTGGAGAAGACTCTTGAGAGTCCCTTGGACTGCAAGGAGATCCAACCAGTCCATTCTGAAGGAGATCAACCCTGGGATTTCTTTGGAAGGAAAGATGCTAAAGCTGAAACTCCAGTACTTTGGCCACCTCATGAGAAGTGTTGAATCGTTGGAAAAGACTCTGATACTGGGAGGGATTGGGGGCAGGAGAAGAAGGGGGCAGCAGAGAATGAGATGGCTGGATGGCATCACTGACTCGATGGACGTGAGTCTGAGTGAACTCCAGGAGATGGTGATGAACAGGGAGGCCTGGCATGCTGCAATTCATGGGGTCGTAGAGTCGGACATGACTGAGCGACTGAACTGAACTGAACTGAGGATTTGTATTACATATTCTGGTGCTCCTATGTTGGGTGTATATATATTTATAATTGTTATATCTTCTTCTTGGATTGATCCTTTGATCATTATGTAATGTCCATCTCTGTCTCTTTTCACAGCCTTTGTTTTAAAGTCTATTTTATCTGATATGAGTATTGCTACTCCTGGTTTCTTTTGGTCTCTATTTACATTGAATTTCTTTTTCCAGCCCTTCGCTTTCAGTCTGTATGTTTCCCCTGTTTTGAGGTGGGTCTTGTGTGGATAACATATATAGCGGTCTTGTTTTTGTATCCATTCAGCCATTCTTTGTCTTTTTGTTGGGGCAATCGACTCATTTACATTTAACCTAATTATATATAAGTATGATCCCATTGCCATTTACTTTATTATTTTGGGTTCAAGTTTATGCACCCTTTTTGTGTTTCCTGTCTAGAGAAGATCCTTTAGCATTTGATGGAGAGCTGGTTTGGTGGTGCTGAATTCTCTCAGCTTTTGCTTGTCTGGAAAGCTTTTGATTTCTCCTTCATATTTGAATGAGATCCTTGCTGGGTACAGTAATCTGGGCTGTACGTTATTTTCTTTCATCACTTTAAGTATGTTCTGCCATTTCTTCCTGGCCTGAAAAGTTTGTATTTAAAGATTAGCTGTATGGCAAAACCAATATAGTATTGTAAAGTAAAATGAAGTAAAAAAAAAAAAAAAAAAGATCAGCTGTTATCCTTATGGGAATCCCCTTGTGTTATTGGTTGTTTTTCCCTTGCTGCTTTTAATATTTGATTTTTTATGTGTGTTTGATCTTTGTTAATTTGATTAATATGTGTCTTGGGGTGTTTCACCTTGGGTTTATCCTGTCTGGGACTCTCTGGGTTTCTTGGACTTGGGTAATTATTTCCTTCCACATTTTAGGGAAGTTTTCAACTATTACCTTCTCAAGTATTTTCTCATGGTCTTTCTTTTTGTCTTCTTATTCTGGGACTCCTATGATTTGAGTGTTGGGGCCTTTAACATGGTTGTGGTGGTTGCTGAGATTGTCCTCATTTCTTTTAATTCGTTTTTCTTTTTTCCTCTTTGATTCATTTATTTCTATTATTTTATCTTCTACTTCACTGATCCTATCTCCTTCCTCCATTATTCTACTATTTGTTCCCTCCAGAGTGTTTTTGATCCCATTTATTGCATTATTCATTATATATTGACTCTTTTTTATTTCTTCTAAGTCCTTGTTATACCTTTCTTGCATCTTCTCAATCCTTGTCTCAAGGCTTTTTACCTGTTTTCATTTTGATTTCCAGATTTTGGATCAGTTTCACTATCATTATTCGGATTTATTTATCAGGCAGATTCCCTATCTTTTCCTCTCTTGTTTGGTTTTGTGGGCATTTATCCTGTTCTTTTACCTGCTGGGTTTTCCTATGTCTCTTCATCCTGTTTATATGGCTCTGTTTGTGGTGGTCTTTCTTTATTCTGGCAGTTTGTTGAGTTCTCGTTATTGTGGAGGCTCCTGGCTGTGGGTCAGGTTAGATGGGTGGCTCATCAGAGTTTTCTGGTTAGGGAAACCTGTGTAGGTGTTCTGGTGGGTGGAGCTGGATTTCTTCTCTCTCGAGTGCAATGAAGTGTCCAGTAATGAGTGATGAGATGTCAATAGTTTTCGAGTGACTTTGGGCAGCCTGTATATTGGAGTTCAGGGGTGCGTTCCTGTGTTGCTAGAGAATTTGCGTGGTATGTCTTGCTCTGGAACTGGTTTGCCCTTGAGTGGTGCTTGGTTTCAGTGTAGGTATGGAGGCATTTGATGAGCTCCTGTCGATTAATGTTCCCTGGAGTTAGGAGTTCTCTGATGTTCTCAGGAGTTGGACTTAAGCTTCCTGCTTCTGGTTTTCCATCTTATTTTATAGTAGCCTCAAGACTTCTCCATCTATACAGCACCATTGATAAAACATCTAGGTTAAAGATTAAAAGTTTTTCCATAGTGAGGAACACCCAGAGAGGTTCACAGAGTTACATGGAGAAGAGATGAGGGAAGAGGAAGTTAGAGGTGACCTGAATGAGATGAGGTGGAATCAAATGAGGAGAGGGGAAGCTAGCCAGTAATCACTTCCTTATATGCACTCCACAGTCTGGACCTCTCAGAGATGTTCACGGAGTTATACAGAAAAGAGGAGAGGGAGGAAGGAAACAGAGGTGGCCAGGAGGATAAAAGAGGGAAATGAAAAGGAGAGAGACAGATCCAGCCAGTAACCAGTTTCCTGAGTGTTCTCCCCCGTCTGGAACACACAGAGATTCACAGGGTTGGGTAGAGAAGAGAAGGGGGAGGGAGGAGACAGAGGCAACCTGGTGGAGAAAAAGAAGAGTCCAAAGGAGGAGTGAGTGGTCAAGCCAGTAATCTCACTCTCAAGTAAAAATGGGTACTGAAGATTGATTTTTTAAAGGTACAAAATTGATAACAAATCCCAAAAAGCATAGATAAAATATCTAGAGAAGTGGTTGGATTTTCAAAAATAAAATATTAAGGAACAGAAAAAAAAGAAAAGAAAAGTCACAAAAATTATAAAAATATATATATATATATATTAAGTTTGCTTTAAAAATATGGTCTCTTTATTTTGCAAAGTAATAGTAAGTTATAAAAATGAAAATTAAGGATGTAATAGAGGACTTAAAAGTAAAAAAAATTTAAAAATGATTGTAAAAATAGTAAAAATATATCTATGAGTTTCTCTGGTGGTGTTGTGGGCAGTGTCAGATCAGTTCATTTTTAGCTAGTTCCTTGATCCAGCTTATATTTCTCAAATCTATCGGCCCCTTCTTATGTAGTCGGTACTAACTACAGGTTTTTAATCTATTGCACTTGTCACTTCCAAGACGGTTCCCTCTGTTTAGCTTCCTCTGTTTGCTGGTCTCTTCAGTGTCTGATTTCTGCCCTGACACGAGGGGGCAGTGGTGGACACTTTTTTAGGCTCACTTGTTCAGTCCCGTTGTGGTGAGGGAGGGATGCTGCAAACAATAACACCGGTGTGTGCTCGCAGTGTCTCAGCAATACTGGGCTTGACCCCGGTCACGGCACATGTTCCCTCCCTGCCCACACTGCTCAGGCTCTAGGTTGCTCCGCCAGGGTCTTCCGAGGCTGTCCCTGGGCTGCCTGCACCTACAGGGTCTAAGCCGGTCAGGTTCAGGCACTCGGGTAGTCCTCAGAGGCACAGACTCTGTTGGGCCTGCGTTTTGTGCCCTTCCCAGGTACAGCAGCTCAGGTGATGAGGTGTTTGTCAAGCGTGGTCGCTGTGACTTATCACCTCCCCTGTCCCTTCCACTCAGTTTTCTGGGTATAAAACAGGCACGCCTTCTCAGGTGGATGTTTACCATCCAGAATCCCAAGAAGTCTTAGTTAGCAATGAAGCCTTCTTTTAGTTTGGCAGATAATGTCTCTCTGGGGCTGCATTTGCTCCCTTCCGGCTCTGGCTGCCTGTCACCAGAGGGGAATGGTCTACAGCTGGCTACCTTTGTTCAATTCTTTGTTCTGTGAGCAGGCCTGGCAGTGTCTTAGGTTAGGGCTTTTCACATGGTAGCTATCCCACAGTCTGGTTTTGCTAGCCCAAGTTAGTTCCCTCTGATTGCCCTTGGGGCATTGAGGCTGGGTCCTTACTCTAAGCAATGCAGCCTGTGCCTCCCTGCCCAACCCCCGCTTGCTAGTGGCGGGTGCAGGCGTCTGTGCTGCTTCTCCGCTGGGGGAGTTACCATTGGGCAAATAATCTGTGGGTTTTAATTATTTATTTATTTTTCCTCCCAGTTATGTTGCCCTCTGTGGTTCCAAGGCTCACCACAGACTCGGCAGTGAGAGTGTTTCCTGGTGTTTGGAAACTTCTCTCTTTTTTAAGACTCCCTTCCCAGGACAGAGCTCCGTCCCTATCTCTTTTGTCTCTCTTTTTGTATTTTATATATTTTCCTACCTCCTTTCAAAGAGTATAGGCTGCTTCTCTGGATGCCTGTTGTCCTCTGCCAGCATTCAGAAGTTGTTTTGTGGAATTTACTCAGCGTTTAAATGTTCTTTTGATGAATTTGTTGGGGAGAAAGTGGTCTCCCCATCCTATTCCTCCACCATCTTAGGACTGCTTCCCGCTTCTCTTCTTTTCTCAGCTGTCTGTAAGGTTTTGTCAGACAACCATTTTACCTTCTTGCATTTCTTCTTCTTTGGGATTGTTTTGGTCCCTGCCTCTTTACAATGTTATGAACCTCTGTCCATTGATCTTTAGGCACTCTGTGTACCAGATTTAATACCTTGAATCTATTTGTCACCTCCACTGTATAACCATAAAGGATTTGACAACTTTGGAAGTCACAATTCATTAGACTTTACTGGCCACAGGGCTCAGGAAATGTGTGATTGGAAATTTAGGAGCTGTAAATGTCCAAGTGTTCTACCAGCAAAGAAGGCTGTGACCTCAGTGTCAAACTTGTTCTATCTGAATTGATTTTTATTGGTGTATATGGACAGTTGATTTTGATCTTTTACAGCTGAGTGGTCCAAAATGCAGAATAGAATCAAGTTTAATATAAATCAGGACTCACTGATTAAGATGTAGTACTTCTTAAGGATAAGTAACATCATTGTAAATACAAATCTTTTGGATTTTCAGTGTTTATCTTCTCTGGCTGAGGAATGACATTCCACAAATTAAAAATCTGTTACTCTTCTGCATTTTGGCTTGTCTTAATTCATAAAAATATAAGATTTCTACCTTATAAGAAAATGACAAGTATTTTCAATTAGTTTTGCTCACTCTGTGATATCTGGACATATCTACTCCTCTCCCACCAATATTTGGTTAAAAGCAGTCTTGCCCTAAAATTAATGTACCACACCTTAACACTAAATAATTTGATTCTTAGAACCAAATGGGTTTGCCAGAGGCCAGTGTGTATTTTCCCTTTATTATTTTTAAAATATTTAAAATATAGAAAACAAATATATAACATATATGCAACTACAAAGTATAATAATATAAATATCAGTAAACCCATCAAGCAATCCAAGAACTAAAATATCCAAAACTTGAATTTATTTATTTGCCTATATCTTTTCCCAGCCTTTTACTTTCCTCCTTATAGAATAACAGAGCTACAATGCTTCTTAAAAGAAAACTCAACTTCACAGAAGGTAGAAGGAGAATATCTAGCTTTTAAGTGAGAGTACTGTCATCATCTGGAGGTTGGAAAAATGCTAATATTCTGTGAATCCACTATCTATTCAGTGATAACCCCATTATAATAATTGATAGTGAATACTTAGTAAAGGTAGGTGTTAATATTTCTCAACTTAGAAATCTTTGTATGTTAAAATATATAAACTATATAAAGACTTATTTATACAAAAGCTGATTATAAATTAAAGATGTATATATTATATATTAGTCTCTTATTTATATATAAACACAGTATCCATCTCATTTGATCATAGCAAACTTTAAAATGTGTAGTAAATTCTTATAGAATAAATATCTCAATGAAAAATAATTTCTGATGAAAATATTAATCTATGCTGATTTTCTTTAAATTATATCACTGCACACATTAAAACAGTGTGGTGAACTAGTGAATGAATGTGATGTGTTCAAGTACATGTGTATATTCTCAGATCAGCAAACTAGAGTATTAATTTCCAAAACAGTTCCTAGAAATTGTAACACATTATTACATCCCAGTCATCTCCTTATAGAATTGATAACCTAAGACTTATTTCTGATCCCTTTTCCTTTTTTCACTCCATATATTGGCTTCTGGATTCATTTAAGGGGCATTGTGGGTAAAATGGCACTGATTTTGCTAAATAGTCTTGCTAAAGTTTTCTGAAATCTTAAAAAGACACTGGTGTTTTTTAATCAGATAGTAATCTTTGCCCATCTCCCAAGGAAAGGAATTCTGAATACTTTTGCAAATTGAATTTTCAGTTTTTGGTATATCTTGTCTTAAAATCATAGTTTTGCCTAAAGTTCAACATCACTATTTTGTATTAATAGGGAGGTAGTAAGTCTGAAATATAGACCAACACTGACCAATAGGTTTCCCTTGTGGCTCAGCTGGTAAAGAATCCACCTGCTATGTAGGAGACAGGTTCGATCCCTGGGCTGGGAAGATCCGCTGGAGAAGGGAATGTGTTACCCACTCCAGTATTCTGGCCTGGATAATTCCATGAACTGTATAGTCCATGGGGTTGCAAAGAGTTGGACACAACTGAGTGACTTTCGCTCTGATTGACCAATAGAAATTTCTTTAATGATGGAAATGTTTTTACATACCCAAAAACATGGGACTCTATAGCACTTAAAATGTGGTTAGTGTGATTGAGGCATTGAATTTTTAATTTATTTTAATATTTTAGATAGCAACATGTGGCTTATGACTACTTTATTGGACATATCAAATGAAAGGGATAGTTGCTCACTTGTGTCTGACTCTGTGGCCTTATGGACTGTAGCCTGCCATGCCAGGCTCTTCTGTTCATGGTATTCTCTAGGCATGAGTACTGGAGTGGGTTGCCATTCCATTCCCCAGGGAATCTTCCCAACCCAGGGATGGAACCCAGGTCTCCTGCATGGCAGGCAGATTCTTTACCATCTGAACCATCAGGAAATATCAGATAAAAATTAATAAAAGGCTAATTGGTAGCTATGCAAGAAATAAGGTTATAATTATAAAGATACATCCTACTGGGCATGTTTGTCTGAGTTGATATGCATTTGTAATCATCATGATTTTTTAAATAAATTTAGGTTAGTTTCTCATGTATATAAAATAAAAATTGAAGATGTGTTTATTTTCTTCTTTTTCAATTTAATTTATTATTTTAATTGCAGGCTAATTTCTTTTAAATATTGTGGTGGTTTTTACCTTACATTGACATGAATCAGACACCATGGGTGTACATGTGTCCCCCATGCCAAACCACTACCCCCCTCCCTCCCCATTTTATCTCTATGGGTTGTCCCAGTGCACCAGCTTTGAGTGCCATGTTTTAGGCATTGAACTTGAACTGGTGATCTATTTCACATATGGTAATATACAATTTTCAATGCTATTCTCTCAAATCATCCCACCCTCGCCTTCTCCTACAGAGTCCAAAAGTCTGTTCTTTATATCTGTGTCTCTTTTGCTGTCTTGCATATAAAGTCTTCCCTGGTGTCTCAGATTGTAAAGTGACTGTCTACTATGTGGGAGACCTGGGTTCCATCCCTGGGTTGGGAAGGTCTCCTGGAGATAGAAATGGCAACTCACTCCAGTATTCTTGCCTGGAAAATCCCATGGATGGAAGAACCTGGTAGGCTACCGTCCATGGGGTTGAAAAGAGTCAGACACGACTGAGCAACTTCACTTTCACTTTCATGTACAGTCAACATTACCATCTTTCAAAATTTCATATATGTACATTCATATACTGTATTGATGTTTTTCTATCTGAATTACTTCACTCTGTATGACAGGCTCCAGTTTCATCCACCACATTTGAACTGATTCAAATGCATTCTTTCTAATGGCTGAGTAATATTTGATTGTGTATATGTACCACAGCTTTCTTATCCATTCATCTGCTGACGGGCATCTAGGCTGCTTCCATGTACTAGCTATTGTAAACAGTGTTGTGATGAATATTGAGGTGCACGTGTCTCTTTCAATTCTGGTTTCCTCAGTGTGTATGCCTTGCAGTGGGACTGCTGGGTCATAGAGCAATGATATTTCCAGATTTTTAAGGAATCTCCACAATGTCCTCCATACTGGCTGTACTATTTTGCACTCCTGCCAACAGTGTAAGAGGGTTCCCTTTTCTCCACAAACTTTCCAGCATTTATTGTTTGTAGACTTTTGGGTAGCAGCCATTCTGACTAGCCTGAGATGATACCTCATTATGGTTTTGATTTCAATTTCTCTGATAATGAGTGATGTTGAGCATCTTTTCATGTTTCTTAACCATCTGTGTGTCTTCTTTGGAGAAATATCTGTTTAGTTCTTTGGCCCATTTTTTGATTGGGTCGTTTATTTTTCAGGTATTGACCTACAGGAGCTGCCTGTATATTTTGGAGATTAATTCCTTATAATTTGCTTCATTTGCTGTATTTTGTCCCATTCTGAAGGCTGTCGCCTCACTTTGCTTATTGTTTCCTTCATTGTGCAAAAGCTATTCAGTTTAATTAGATCCCATTTGTAAAGTTTTTGCTTTTATTTCCATTGCCCTGGGAGGTGGGTCATAGAGATTCTTGCTGTGACTTATGTCAGCGAGTGCTCTGCCTATGTTTTCCTCTAGGAGTTTTATAGTTTCTGGTCTTACATTTATATCTTTATTCCATTTTGAGTTTACTTTTGTGTATGGTGTTATAAAGTGTTCTAGTTTCATTCTTTTACAGGTGGTTGACCAGTTTTCTGTGAAAAGAAGAGAAGCAAAAAGTAAATGAGAAAAGGAAAGATATAAGCATCTGAATGCAGAGTTCCAAAGAATAGCAAGAAGAGATAAGAAAGCCTTCTTCAGTGATCGATGCAAAGAAATAGAGAAAAACAACAGAATGGGAAGGACTAGACATCTCTTCAAGAAAATTAGAGGTACCAAGGGAACATTTCATGGAAAGATGGGCTCAATAAAGGACAGAAATGGTCTGGACCTAACACAAGCAGAAGATATTAAGAAGATGTGGCAAGAATACATGGAAGAACTGTACAAAAAAGATCTTCATGACCAAGATAATCACAATGGCGTGATCACTCACCTAGAGCCAGACATCCTGGAATGTGAAGTCAAGTGGGCCTTAGAAAGCATCACTAGGAACAAAGCTAGTGGAGGGGATGGCATTCCAGTTGAGCTATTTCAAATTCTGAAAGATGATGCTGTGAAACTGCTGCACTCAATATGCCAGCAAATTTGGAAAACTCAGTAGTGTCCACAGGACTGGCAAAGGTCAGTTTTCATTCCAATCCCAAAAAAACACACTGTCAAAGAACGCTCAAACTACAACACAATTGCACTCATCTCACATGCTAGTAAACTAATGCTCAAAATTATCCATGCCAGGCTTCAGCAATATGTGAACCATGAACTTCCAGGTGTTCAAGCTGGTTTTAGAAAAGGCAGAGGAACTAGAGATCAAATTGCCAACATCTGCTGGATCATTGAAAAAGCAGGAGAGTTCCAGAAAAACATCTATTTCTGCTTTATTGACTATGCCAAAGCCTTTGAATGCGTGGGTCACAATAAACTGTGGAAAATTCTGAAAGAGATGGGAATACCAGACCACCTGACCTGCCTCTTGAGAAATTTGTATTGCAGGTCAGGAAGCAACAGTGAGAACTGGACATGGAATAACAGACTGGTTCCAAATAGGAAAAGGAGTACGTCAAGGCTGTATATTGTCACCCTGCTTATTTAACTTCTATGCAGAGTACATCATGAGAAACACTGGGCTGGAAGAAGTACAGGCTGGAATCAAGATCACAGGGAGAAATATCAATAACCTCAGATATGCAGATGACACCATCCTTATGGCAGAAAGTGAAGAGGAACTAAAAAGCCTCTTGATGAAAGTGAAACTGGAGAGTGAAAAAGTTGGCTTAAAGCTCAACATTCAGAAAACGAAGATCATGGCATCTGGTCCCATCACTTCATGGGAAATAGATGGGGAAACAGTGGAAACAGTGTCAGACTTTTATTTTGGGGGGCTCCAAAATCACTTCAGATGGTGAATGCAGCCATGAAATTAAAAGGCGCTTACTTCTTGGAAGAAAAGTTATGACCAACCTAGAGAGCATATTGAAATCAGAGACATTACTTTGCCAACAAACGTCCGTCTAGTCAAGGCTATGGTTTTTCCAGTGGTCATGTATGAATATGAGAGTTGGACTGTGAAGAAAGCTGAGCACCGAAGAATTGATGCTTTCGAAAAGTGGTGTTGGAGAAGACTCTTGAGAGTCCCTTGGACTGCAAGGAGATCCAACCAGTCCATCCTGAAGGAGATCAGGCCTGGGATTTCTTTGGAATGAATGATGCTGAAGCTGAAACTCCATACTTTGGCCACCTCATGGGAAGACCCGACTCATTAGAAGAGACTCTGATGCTAGGAGGGATTGGGGGCAGGAGGAGAAGGGGACGACAGAGGATGAGATGGCTGGATGGCATCACTGACTCAATGGACATGAGTCTGTGTGAACTCCGGGAGTTGGTGATGGACAGGGAGGCCTGGTGTGCTGCGATTCATGGGATGGTAAAGAGTCGGACACGACTGAGAGACTCACCTCAACTGAACTGAACTGAACTGACCAGTTTTCCCAGCATCACTTGTTAAGAGATTCTCTTTTCTCCATTGTATATTTTTGCCTCTTTTGTCAAAGATAAGCTGTCCATAGGAGTGTTCATTTTATCTCTCTGTTCATTTTATCTTTCTATTTTGTTCCATTAATTTATTTTTCTGTCTTTGTGCCAGTACCATACTCTCTGGATGACTATAGCTTTGTAGTATAGTCTGAAGTCAGGAAGGTTGGTGCCTCCAGTTCCACTATTTTTCCTCAAGATTGCTTTAGCTATTCGAGGTTTTTTGTATTTCTGTACAAATTGTAAAATTATGTTCTAGCTCTGTTAAAAATACTTGTGGTAGCTTGATAAGAATTGCATTGAATCCGTAGATTGTTTTGGATAGTAAATTTATTTTTAATATATTGGTTCTTCTGATCCATGGACATGATATATTTCTACATCTATTTCTGTCATCTTTGATATCTTTCATCAGTGCTTAATATAAAGGTCTTTTGTTTCCTTAGGTAGATTTATTCCTAAGTATTTTATTCTTTTTTTGCAATGGTGAATTCGATTGTTTTCTTAATTTCTCTTTCTGTTTTCTCATTGTTAGTGCATAGGAATGCAAGTGGTTTCTGTGTATTATGTATCCTGTAACTTTGCTTTATTCATTGATTAGCTCTAGTAATTTTCTGATGTTGTCTTTATGGTTTTCTATGTAGAGGACTATGTAATCTGCAAACAATACAGGCTTTACTTCTTCTTTTCCAATCTAGTTTCCTTTTATTTCATTTTCCTCCCTGATTGCTGTGGCTAAAGCTTTGAAAACTATGTTAAAAAGTAGTGGTGAGAGTTGGAACACTTGTCTTGTTCCCTACTATAGGGGAAATGATTTCAATTTTTCACCATTGAGGATAATGTTTTCTGTTGCTTTATTCCATATGGTTTTTATTATGTTGAGGTATTTTCCTTCTAAGCCTGCACTCTGGAGAGTTTTTATTATAAATGGGAGTTGAATTTTGTCAAAGAATTTTTCTGCATTTATTGAGATAATCATATGGTTTTTATCTTTGAATTTGTTAATGTGGTGTATCACATTGATTTGTGAATATTGAAGAATCCTTGCATTCCTGGATAAAGCCCACTTGGTCATGATGTATGATCTTTTAAATATGTTGTTGGATTCTGTTTGCTAGAATTTTGTTGAGGGTTTTTGCATCTGTGTTCATCAGTGATATTGGCATATATATATATATATATGTGTGTGTGTGTGTGTGTGTGTGTGTGTGTGTGTGTGTGTGTGTGTATAGTGTGTGTGTGTGTGTGGCATCTTTATCCAGTTTTGGTATTAGGATGATGGTGGCCTCATAGAATGAGTTTGGCAGTTTACCTTCATCTGCAATTTTCAGAAGAGTTTGAGTAGGATACATGTTACTGCTTCTCTAAACTTTTGGTAGAATTCACTTGTGAAGCCTTCTGGTTCTGGGCTCTTGTTTGCTGGAATATTTTTTGTTACAGTTTTGATTTCTGTGCTTGTGAATGGGTCTGTTAAGATTTTCTATTTCTTCTTGGTTCAGTTTTGGGAGGTTAGACTTTTCTAAGAATTTGCCCATTTCTTCCGAGTTGTCTATTTTATTGTCATAAGGTTACTGATAGTAGTCTCTTATGATCCTTTGTATTTCTGTGTTGTCTGTTGTGATTTCTCCATTTTCATTTCCAATTTTGTTGATTTGATTCTTCTCCCTTTGTTTCTTGATGAGTCTGGCTAACCGTTTGTTTATTTTATTTATCTTCTCAAAGTACCAGCTTTAGTTTTATTGATTTTTGCTACAGTCTCCTTGGTTCTTTTTCATTTATCTCTGCCCTAATTTTTATGATTTATTTTCTTCTACTAACCCTGGGGATCTTCATTTCTTCTTTTTCTACTTTCTTTAGGTGTAAAGTAAGGTTATTTATTTGATTTTTTCTCTTATTTGTTAAGGTAACCTTGTATTGCTATGCACCTTCCTCTTGGCACTTCTTTTACTGAATCCCATAGGTTTTGGGTTGTCATGCTTTCATTTTCATCTGTTTCTATGCATATTTTGATTTCCTTTTTATTTCTTCTGTGATTTGTTAGTTACCTCCATATGTTCATATTTTTAATTTTTTTTCCTGTAGTTGACATCAAATCTTACTGCATTGTGATGAGAAAGAAAATAAGCTTGAAATGCTTGCTTTTTTTTTTTTTTTTTTAATTTACCAAGGCTAGATTTATGGCCCAGGATATGATCAATCCTGGAGAAACTTCTGTGTGCTATTGAGAAAAAGGTGAAATACATTGTTTAGTGGTGAAATATCTTATGATATCAATTAGACCTAACTGGTCCATTGTACCATATAAGTTTGTGTTTCCTTGCTAATTTCTGTTTGGTTGATGTATCCATAGGTGTGAGTGGGTATTAAAGTCTCCCACTATTATTGTAGTACTGTTAATTTCCCCTTTCATAGTTGTTAGCTTTTACCTTATGTATTGTGGTGGTCCTATGTTGGGTGCATATATATTTATAATTGTTATATCTTCTTCATGGATTGATCCTTTGTTCATTATGTAGTGTCTTTGTCTCTTTTTACAGCATTTATTTCAAAGTCTATTTATCTGATATGAGTATTGATACTCCTGATTTCTTTTGGTCTCCTTTTGCATGAAATATCTTTTTCCAGCCCTTCACTTTCAGTCTGTATGCATCCCTTGGTTTGAGATGGGTCTCTTGTAAACAGCATACAATAGGGGTCTTGTTTTTGTGTCCATTCAGTCAGTCTTTCTCTTTTCTTTGGGCCTTTCAACCCATTTATATTTAAGGTAATCATTGATAAGTATGATCCCATTGTCATTTACTTTGTTGTTTTGGGTTCAAATTTATAAAACTTTTCTTTGTTTCCTGTCTAGAGAAGATCCTTTAGCATTTGTTGCAGATTCTTTAGCATTTGTTGCAGGTTTGGTGGTGTTGAGTTCTCTCAGCTTTTGCCTGTCTGGAAATTTTTTTAAATTTCTCATTCATATTTGAATGAGATCCTTGCTAGGTATAGTAATCTGGATTCTAGGTTTTTCTCTTTCATCACTTTAAGTATGTCCTGCCATTCCTTTTTGGCCTGAAGAGTTTCTAGTAAAAGATCAGCTGTTATCCTTATAGGGATCCATTTGTGTGTTATTTATTTCTTTTCCTTTGCTGCCTTTAATATTTGGTCTTTGTGGTAGATGTTTGTTAGTTTGATTAATATGTGTCTCGGGGTGTTTCACCTTGCTTTTTCCTATTCTGATCTCTCTGGGTTTCTTAGACCTGGGTGGCTACTTCCTTCCCCATTTTATGGAAGTTTTCAACTATTATCTCACAAGTATTTTCTCATGCCCTTTATTTTTGTCTTCTTTTTCTGTGACTCCTATGATTTGAATGTTGGGGTGTTTAACATTTTTCCAGAGGTCTCTGAGGTTCTCCTCATTTCTTTGAATTATTTTTTTTCTTTTTTCCTCTCTGCTTCATTCATTTCTACCATTCTATCTTCCACTTCACTGATTCTATATTCTGCCTCAGTTATTCTACTGTTGGCTCCCTCCAGAGTGCGTTTGATTTCAGTTATTGCATTCCTCATTATTGATTGACACTTCTCTATTTCTTCTATGTCCTTGTTAAACATTTCTTGCATCTTCTCAATCCTTCTTTCTAGTCTATTTATCTGTAACTCCATTTTGTTTTCAAGATATTGGATCATCTTTACTATCATTATTCTGAATTCTTTTTCAGGTAGACTCCCTATCTTATCCTCTTCTGTTTGGTTTGGTGGGTACTTATCATGTTCCTTTACCTGCTGAATATTTATCTATCTTTTAATTTTGTTTAGATTGGTTTGTTTTGGGTGCCCTTTCTGTTGGCTGGGGTTCGTGGTTCCTCTTTATTGTGGAGGTTGCTTCCTGTAGGTGAGGGTGGACTAGTGGCTTGTCCAGGTTTCCTGGTTTGGGGACTTTGCATCTGTGTTCTGGTGGGTGGAGCTGGATCTCTTCTCTCTGAAGTGCAGTGGAGTGTACAGTAGTGTGTTTTAAGGTGTCTATGGGTTTGGCATGGCTTTGGGAAGCCTGTCTTTTTATGGTCAGGTCTGTGTTACTGCTTTCCTGGAGAATTAGCATGGTATGTCTTGCTCTGGAACTTTTTGGCTCTTGGGTGGAGCTTGGTTTCAGTGTAGATATGGAGCCTTAGGGGTGAGCTTTTGTCTATGAATGTTCCCTGGAGTCAGGAGTTCTCTGATGTTCTCAAGTGTTGAAGTTAAGCCTCCTGACTCTGGCTTTCAGTCTAATTCTTACAGTAGCCTCAAGGATTCTCCATCCATACAACAAAGATGATAAAACATCTAGGTTAAAGGTGAAACAATTCTTCACAACAAGGGACAGCCAGAGAGGTTCACCGAGTTACACATAGAAGAGAAGAGGGATGAGGGAGATAGAGGTGACCAGGAGAAGAGAGGTAGTAAAAAAGGAGAGAGTGATCTAGCCAGTAATCAGTTCCCTAAGTGTTTTCCACAGCCCAGAACACCCTTAGAAGTTTACAGAGTTTAGTACAGAAGAGAAGGAGGAGGGAGGAGATAGAGGTGACTTGGGGGAGAAAAGGAAGAGTCAAAACAGGGAGATAACAATCAGGCCAGTAATCAAACCCCTAGGTGAAAGTTGATACAGAAGATTATATTCTTACAGGTACAAAATTGATAACAAAAACCAAAAAGCAAAGATTAAAAATATAGAATAGTGGTTAGACTCTCAAAAATACAATATTAAAAATACAAAGCAAAATCAGTCACACAAATTGTAATGAAATTTTCTTTATAAATAGGATCTTTTTTTGCAAGGTAATAGGTTGTAAGTGAAAATTAAAGGAGAAATAAATAACATATTAAATAATTAAAAAGTGATAATAGTAAAAATATATCTGGGAATTTCTCTACAGATGTTGTGGGCACTGTGGATTCTGTTCAGTTTCAAATAGTTCCTTGTTCCAGCTTACTCACTTGTTCTCAAGGTCTATAGCCCCCCTCCAGTTCTTAGTGAATGTTAACTATAGGTTTCAATCTGTTGCACCTGTCAGTTCCAGAGTGGTTCCCTCCTCTTTGTTTATTTTGGCTTCCTCTGTTTGCAAGTCTCTTCAGTGTCTAATTTCCTCCCTGACCAAAGGGGGTGAAGGTGGTCACTTATTTAGGCTCACTTGTTCAGTTGTGTTGTATGTAGGGAGCAACAATGCAAGCAAATATCAGTAGCATGTGTGGGGAGTGCTTGCAGTGTACAGACCACACTGGGTTTGCCCCAGCTCGTGGAGTGTACTTTTTGGGTCCACACTCCTCAGGCTCCAGGGTGGTCTTCAGGGGCACCATCCAAAGCTGGCCTTGCATTTTGTGCACTTCCCAGGTCTAAGCCACTCAGGTTCAGGTTCTCCGGTATGCCACAGGGGAACAGACTTGGTTGCTCGTGTGTTTTGTGCCCTTCCCAGGTCCGAGCAGCTCAGGCGACCAGGTGCTTGGCGACAATTCTGTCCCAGGTGGGCCGTGAATCTTAATCACCTTCCCAGTCCTGGCCGCTTGGTTTCCTAGGTGTGTGGTGAGAGCACCATTTCAGGTGTGCCATGTGTCTCCCCTGGGGAGCTGATATCAGGCTGTGACCCTCCTGGCAGATGTCAACCGTGCAGGGTCCCAGGAAGACTTGGTAAGCAACTGGGAGCCTGCTCACAGTTTGGTGGAGGATGCCGGTCTCTTGGGTGGAGATTGCCCCTTACCTTCTGGCTCTGGCTCTCTCATGCCTGCCTCTCTGCCTCCAGCAAGGGGGAGGGGCCTGTATGCAGCTAGCTACCTCTCCTTTGGTGTTCACTCTATCCTTTGTTCTGTGAGTAGGCCAGGCTGAGCATTAGAGCCTTTCATAGGGAGGTTTTTTCTCTCTCTCTCTTTTTTTTTTCTTTCTGGCAATCCCATTGTTTGTGTTGCTCTCTCATGTTACCTCCCTCAGATTGTCCTCATGGCATTTAGGCTGAGTCCTTACCCTATAGCCCTAATGATGCAGCCCGAGCCTCCCTGTCCAGCTCCCACCTGCTGGTGTGGATCTGAGAGTCTGGGCTACTTCTTTGCTGGCAGTTGGGATTAGGTACATATTCTGTCTTTCTCCCCCCCCCCCCCCCCCCCCAGTAATGTTGCCCTCTGAGATTCCAAAACTCCCCACAGACCCACCTGTGAGAGAATTTCCTAATGTTTGGAAACTTTTCCTCCTTCACCACTCCCTGCCCAGGATGAATCTTTTTCCCTAACTCTTTTGTTTCTCCTTTTGTCTTTAATATTTTGTTCTACCTCCTTTTGAAGAAAATGGGCTGCCTTTCTGGGTGGGTGCCTGGTGTCCTCCACCAGCATTCAGAAGTTGTTTTGAGGAAGTTGCTCACCATTCAAATGATCTTTTGATGAATTTGTGGGGGAGAAAGTGGTCTCCCCATCCTATTCCTCTACTATCTTAGAACCACCCTCTGAAGAAGTGTTTATTTTCATGCATTTTTTTAATATAATGAGGAAAGACATCCATCATCTCACACTTTATTATTTATTAGTGTAGATTTGTCATTCTTGTGTAACAAGTAAAAACTGAGAGACACAGTGATATGATTCCCAGTTAAAACAAGGAGTAATAAGAATAATTTCAAAAACAAAATAGAGGAAAAGCTGCCAGTAGAAATATGGACCTCAAAATATTTAGTTCCTATGATAGCATCCTTAACTAAATACCCTGCATAACCATTTCTGTGGTTAGAAAAAGGGATCTTAGAATTAAGTTTATTAGTGCCTAAACATTTTATTGGATAACTTTGTACTAAGGTGTTATTTTTTTTTTCATTTAGGAAACGTTAATAATGACAATAATTGTTTTTATATGAATATGTAAAATTTATCCTTGGAAATAATGGTTTTGCCAGTCTTTAAAGATCCCTTAGAGCTTCTTTGTAAAGCTATCACTACCATTTCGTTGAAAACTGTCAAAAAGAATTTATTTATAGACTATTTCCTAAAAATAATGAGAAGCTTTTTTTCATTGACTAAAGAGTTCTCTTGGCTTCTAATCGTCTAAAAATGAAAACACTGACACTCTGTCCTAAACTCTGGATTAAAATTAAGGTAATTAAGGGCTTGGGTCTTCAATGTACTCAGGTAGTAAATAGTAGCCTGAGATCAACTAAAACCAAAATATAGTGTGTGTGTGTAGGGCTGGGACATGATTCCTGAAATAGAGCAGGTGCAGTAGTCCTGTGTTATAAGGACTTTAAGAGACTGTTTTAAAACAAATTTACCAAACAACCAACTCAGTTTTCAGAAGTGAAAAGTGAATTCTCAAGTTTTAGAAAGTACAAGAGCTTTGTGAAGTGTGTGTTTGTCATTATGGTTAATTTGCACAACCTCATTGAAGAAAAGGCCAGGGGAGCAAGGCTGAGAACACAGCTGTACAGGGAGCACAACTAATTGCCTCTGCATCCTCAACCTCATTTATCTTAATTTCTTCCCAATTATACCAAATTATCAATAGTCTCTGTTGCATCAGAGTCTTAATCCCCTTTATTCAGGCAGCATTGGATAGTGGCAGATGAATTCTTGGAGGGAGTTAGGGTAAACAGCCATGAAATGCCACCTCTGGCAGATGGCATTACTCACAAGAAGTGAGATAAAGTATTTGGAATTTGTAACTGGGCACTGGAATGAGGAGGCAAGTTGTTAATATTTTTTTAATAGATAATGAAGATGGTACATGATAAACAATATAACCCATATTTTAAGGAGAAAATACAAAGGTGCAGGTTTTCACATTTCAGATGATTAATACATTTTTAGATGTTATATTCCTACTGATCACTGTAGCCATGAATCCTTTCAGGCTATGATATTTTATGATAATAAGTGACCTATTTTCATTTGAAGGAAAATACACACATTCTTTATTCAAAGACAAACTATTATTTAATTTTCTTTACAATCAGATAACAGAATGTGAAATATTTATTGTTTATGTTGCCAAACTGAAAATATGCTTCAAAATTGGAAAATGAACTTAATATCAAAAAGAAAACATATTAGTGAGAAAACAGTGTTTCAAAACATTACATTTTTTTACTTCGTAAAAATGAGACAGAATAAGAAACAATGTTTCATATTTACAAAATATCAGTAGCAGAAATTTAAATAACTTCATTTCATCAACACATTTGTTGACTGGTAGCAATAATTGCTGGAGAAGGCTATGGCAACCTACTCCAGTATTCTTGCCTAGAAAATCCCATGGGCAGAGGAGCATGGTAGGCTGCAGTCCATGGAGTCGCTAACAGTTGGACACGAATGAGTGACTTCACTTTCACTTTTCACTTTCATACATTGGAGAAGGTAATGGCAACACACTCCAATGTTCTTGCCTGGAGAATACCAGGGACGGGGGAGCCTAGTGGGCTGCCATCTATGGGGTCACACAGAGTTGGACACGACTGAAGCAACTTAGCAGCAGCAGCAGCAGCAATAATTGCATAACGAGTACATTTTATAAATTTAACATTCAGATACATCCAACCAGTCCATTCTGAAGGAGATTAGCCCTGGGATTTCTTTGGAGGGAATGATGCTCAAGCTGAAACTCCAGTACTTTGGCTACCTCATGCGAAGAGTTGACTCATTGGAAAAGACTCTGATGCTGGGAGGGATTGGGGGCGGGAGGAGAAGGGGACGACTGAGGATGAGATGGCTGGATGGCATCACCGACTCGATGGACGTGAGTGAACCCTGGGAGTTGTGATGGACAGGGAGGCCTGGCGTGCTGCAATTCATGGGGTCGCAAAGAGTCGGACACGACCGAGTGACTGAACTGAACTGAATGGTGAAACAAATAAGAGTAACCTTTAGAATATAAAATAGTAAATTAGACCATTTAAGTGTGTTTTATTAAGTTGAAAACATATGTACAAGAGCTAGTTCCAAACCAATACAATATTGTAAAGTAATTAACCTCCAATTAAAATAAATAAATTTATATCAAGAAAAGAAAAAGAAAAAAAGAGCTATTGGATTTACCTTTGAACTTTTCTGACCTCCTTAAGGAGTAGGTGTCTCTTTCATCTTTGTCACCTGCATACTAGATGCTAAATTTAACTGAATGATTGCAAATTAGATCCCTTTGGTCAGTGAAAAAGAAGAGGGAATAAGGACAAATATATGGAGCTACCTGCTCCCTTGGTATCAAAGGTTTCTGATCTCTATGTTCTTTTCTTAGATTACTCTTGAGTATCAATCTTACATCATCATCCATCTCTTACAGTCTTATGCAAGTTACACCCCAGGTTGTTCCTTCTGATCTCACTTTCTACAGTAATTTAAAATTTTCAGGCTTTCTTTATAAATTGTGTCTGAACTATCTAGACTGCATGAAGTAAACAGATATGAATTGAGCTGTTAATAAAGCTTGGGAAATAATAAATTCTAGCCTTTTAAAAAACACATGTTCTTGTGGCTCCTTAATTTGAAACCCATTTTTAAAAGCTACTTTGTAATGTTCAGTGTTAGGTTGGGAGTACTAAGGAAATTTGTGTGAATACACAGGGATAAGTTGCCCTCCCACAGATCTAACAAGAGCTCATTCCACTCTTTATTTGGAGATCCTATCTGTGCTGTTTTCTGTTCTAAAATCTGGGGAAAATATATATTACTTCTATTCACAACTTAATGCAAAATTTTAGGCAAATTCAAACTTAAAAAAGTAATTAATTTATTTTAATTGGAGAACAATTACTTTACAATATTGTGATGGTTTTTGCCATATATCAACATGAATCTGCCATAGGTATAGATGCCTATAAGTTGATGTTATTAGTTTGAAGCTACTATTATTTTATAAAACTTCAAAGAGTTAGTTTTCAAATTTAACATATGGACATTGCTTACAGTGCCAGGCATCAGTGATATATTGTTTTCTTCCAAATGTATTCATCACATCAGATTGTCAGCCTTGGAAATGAAAGTCTGTAAATAGGCCAAAAGTACCAGGCATTCTTTAGCTATAAGCCTTTACTACCTTCGCTGCTTTCAGTTCAGTTCAATCGCTCAGTCGTGTCTGACTCTTTGTGACCCCATGAACTGCAGCACGCCAGGCCTCCCTGTCCATCATTAACTCCTGGAGTCCACCCAAACCCTGTCCATTGTGTCAGTGATGCCATCCAACCATCTTATCCTCCATCACCTCCTCTTTCTCCTGCCCTCAATCTTTCCCAGCATCAGGGTCTGTTCAAATGAGTCAGCTCTTCACATAGGTGGCCAAAGTATTGGAGTTTCAGCTTCAACATCAGTCCTACTAATGAACACCCAGGACTGATCTCCTTTAAGATGAACTTGTTGGATCTCCTTGTATTCCAGGGGACCCTCAAGAGTCTTCTCCAAGGCCACAGTTCAAAATCATCAATTCTTCGGTGCTCAGTTTCTTAATAGTCCAACTCTCACATCCATACATGAACACTGAAAAACCCATAGCCTTAACTAGATGGACCTTTGTTGACAAAGTAATGTCTCTGCATTTTAACATGCTCTCTAGGTTGGTCATAACTTTCCTTCCAAGGAGTAAGCGTCTTTTAATTTCATGGCTGCAATCACCACCTGCTGTGTTTTTGGAGCCCAGAAAAATAAAGTCAGCCACTGTTTCTACTGTTTCCCCATCCATTTGCCATGAAGTGATGGGACTGGATGCCATGATCTTCGTTTTCTGAATGTTGAGCTTTAAGCCAACTTTTTCACTCTCCTCTTTCACTTTCATCAAGAGGCTATTTAGTTCTTCACTTTCTGCCATAAGACTGGTGTCATCTGCGTATCTGAAGTTATTGATATTTCTCCTGGGAATCTTAATTCCATCTTGTGCTTCCTCCAGCCCAGCATTTCTCATGATGTACACTGCATATAAGTTAAATAAGCAAGGTGACAATATACAGCCTTGACATATTCCTTTTTCTATTTGGAAGCAGTCTGTTGTTCCATGTCCAGTTCTAACTGTTGCTGCCTGACCTACATACAGATTTCTCAAGAGGCAGGTCAGGTGGTCTGGTATTCCCATCTCTTTCAGAATTTTCCACAGTTTATTGTGACCCACACATTCAAAGGCTTTGGCATAGTCAATAAAGCAGAAATAGATGTTTTTTTCTGGAATTCTCTTGCTTTTTCAATGATCCAGCAGATGTTGGCAATTTGATCTCTGGTTCCTCTGCCTTTTCTAAAATCAGCTTGTACATCTGGAAGTTCACGGTTCACGTGTTGTTGAAGCCTGGCTGGGAGAATTTTAAGCATTATTGTACTCGTGTGTGAGATGAGTGCAATTGTGCAGTAGTTTCAGCATTCTTTGGCATTGGAATGAAAACTGACCATTTCCACGCCTGTGGCCACTACTGAGTTTTCCAAATTTGCTGACATATTGAGTGCAGCACTTTCACAGAATCATCTTTGATGATTTAAAATAGCTTAACTAGAATTCCATCACTTCCACTAGTTTGTTCACAGTAATGATTTCTAAATCGCACCTGACTTCACATTCCAGGATGTCCAGTTCTAGGTGAGTGTGAGTGATCACACCTTCATGATTATCTGGGTCATGAAGATCTTTTTTGTACAGTTCTTCTGTGTATTCCTGCCACCTCTTCTTAATATCTTCTGCTTCTCTTAGGTCCATACTATTTCTATCCTTTATTGAGCCCATCTTTGCATGAAATTTCCCCTTGGTATCTCTAATTTTCTTGAAGAGATCTCTAGTCTTTCCCATTCTGTTGTTTTCCTCTATTTCTTTGCATTGATCACTGAGGAAGTCTTTCTTATCTCTCCTTGAAATTCTTTGGAACATTACATTCAAAGGCGTATATCTTTCCTTTTCTCCTTTGCCTTTCACCTCTATTGTTTTTAGAGCTATTTGTAAGGCCTTCTTAGACAGCCATTTTGCTTTTTTTGCATTTCTTTTTTTTGGGGGAATGGTCTTGCTCCCTGTCTCCTGTACAATGTCATGAACCTCCATCCATAGTTCATCAGGCCCTCTGTCTATCAGATCTAGTCCCTTAAATCCATTTCTCACTTCCACTGTATAGTCATGAGGGATTTGATTTAGGTCATAGCTGAATGGTCTATTGGTTTTCCCCACTTTCTTCAATTTAAGTCTGAATTTGGCAATAAGGAGTTCATGGTCTGAGCCACAGTCAGCTCCCAGTCTTGTTTTTGCTGACTTTATAGAGTTTCTCCATCTTTGGATGTAAAGGACATAACCAATATGATTTCAGTGTTGACCACCTGGTAATGTCCATGTGTAGAGTCTTCTCTTGTGTTGTTGGAAGAGGGTGTTTTCTATGACCAGTGCATTCTCTTGGCAGAACTCTGTTAGCCTTTGCCCTGCTTCATTCCATACTCCAAGGCCAAATTTGCCTGTTACTCCAGGTGTTTCTTGCCTTCCTACTTTTGCCTTCCAGTCCCCTATAATGAAAAGGATATCTTTTGGGTGTATTAGTTCTAGAAGGTCTTGTGGGTCTTCATAGAACTTTTCAACTTCAGCTTCTTCAGCATTACTGGTTGGGGCACAGACTTGGATTACCATGATATTGAATGGTTTGCCTTGGAAACGAACAGAGATCATTCTGTCATTTTTGAGATTGCATCCAAGTACTGCATTTCAAACTCTTGTTGATTATGATAGCTACTCCACTTCCTCTAAGGGATTCCTGCCCACAGTAGTAGATATAATGGTCATCTGAGTTAAATTCACCCATTCCAGTCCATCTTAGTTTGCTGATTCCTAGAATGTTGATGTTCATTCTTGCCATTGCCTGTTTGACCGCTTCCAATTTGCTTTGATTCGTGGACCTAACATTCCAGGTTCCTATGCAATATTGCTCTTTACAGCATTAACCTTGCTTCTATTACCAGTCTTGTCCACAACTGGGTGTTGTTTTTGCTTTGGCTCCATCGCTTCATTCTTTCTGGAGTTGTTTCTCCACTGATCTCCAGTAGCATATTGGGCATCTAATGACCTGGGGAGTTCATGTTTCAGTATCCTATGTTTTTGCCTTTTCATACTGTTCATGGGGTTCTCAAGGCAAGAATGCTGAAGTGGTTTGCTATTCCCTTCTCCAGTGGACCACATTCTGTCATACCTCTCCACCATAACATGTTCATCTTGGATGGCCCCACATGGCATCACTGAGTTTCACTGAGTTAGACAAGGATGTCGTCCATGTGATCAGATTGGCTAGATGTCTGTGATTGTGGTTTCAGTCTGTCTGCCCTCTGATGCCCTCTCTCAGCACCTACCATGTTACTTGGGTTTCTCTTACCTTGGACATTGGGTATCTCTTCATGGCTACTCCGCAAAGTGCAGCCACTGCTCCTTACCTTGGACATGTGGTAGCTCCTCTCAGCTGCTGCCCCTAACCTTGAAATTAGGTAGCTCCTCTCAGCTGCTACCCCTGACCTTGGATGTGGGGTAGCTCCTCTCAGCCACTGCCCCTGACCTTGAACGTGGGGTAGTTCCTCTCAGCCGTGCTCCTGTGCTGTTGCAGCTGCTGTGCTCCTGCACCACTGCAGCCACCGTGCTGCTTTGCCAGCCCTAATAAGCTGAACCTCTGTGGTGTGCTGGTGCATATTGAACCTTTCATTTTTACAGGAACGAGTCTGAACTTAATAGTGGTATGTATTTGGGATTTAGTAGCCTGTGCACAATAAATAGAAAATATCATACTGAATTATATTATGTAACTGGATAAGGCCTTGCATGTGAAAAAATATATGGTCTACTAATAATTCACAAGTTAAAATATATATGTTTTATGCAAAATAAATGCATTAGTTTTAATTCTACTGTCTTTTCTGAACATACCTTACATATATGAAGAGATCAAGTCAAAGAACTTAATGATGGTGAATACTAAATTTTTAATTGAAAAATTCCAAATATACTAAATTGCATTATTTTTATTTTGAGATCAATTTCACCCTTCCAAATCTTGCTGAATTTTGAAAATGAGCATTGAAACATAACTGAAAGCTTCTAAAACTTTTTAATTATTGTACTGCTCCTGTGTAACTAAAATGTGTTAAAGTTAACTAAGGACCATCCAGCCATTAATATAAAACATATAATCATATTTTTGAAACATCTACCTATTACATTTATGTATGTGTAGTAAACAACTATGCTAAACTATTAACATATTAAATATTTTTATGTAATGCTTTATTTCTTTCTTTTAAAAATGTATTCAAAGGATTATTCTAGAATCAGAACAAACTATCAGATACTTGTTTTTGCTGTCAGGAAGATCCTCTGGAGAAGGGAATGGCAACTCCCAGTATTCTTGCCTGAGAAATCCCATGGACAGAGGAAACTGGTGGACCATGGGGTTGTCCATGGGTCCATGGGGTTGCAAAGAGTCAGACACAACTTAGGAACTGATCATGCACACATGCCTATGGTCCAGTGAATGGACATTTGGAGAGCAAATGTCCATTCTCCTAATGGCTTGAAAATGTAGTGAATATCTTGACTACACTCATCATTATTTTCTTTAAAAAAATTTTAGCGACTTTAAAGCCAGTAAATGACTCATTTCCCCTTAATTTTAAAACAGGACATTTATTTATCTAGGACTCAGTTTGCAGGGAATTGATGCAATATATTTCAAACTCATAAATCCATATGTATGTCTGACTCCATTCTGTCATGCTTCATATGATTTTCTTGAATTTATTTCTTTATGATATGCTTAGATATATTGAAAGAATACAGCTACTAAAAGGATGTATTCTCTTGTTTATTTCTAATATCTGTCTTGTATACTTCTTGAAAAATAATTCCTGTTGGTTAAATAGAGGTTGGGAATTAAGGTTAAAAAACAAAACTATCAAAATATTCTCTCTACTTATGGCATTTTTATTGTATTTTGAATTTGGTATATTTTCATTACTTTAAACCCATGGATTTTATCATTTTTCCTGAAAATTAAATAAGTGTTGACAATCATATTGAATGTAATAATGCTGCCTTTTCCACTTGAATTATATTTTTCAGTTGTGGTATTAGATCTTATATGTTCTGTCCTCTTTTCAATGATTGACTTCCAAGAAATGCTATTATTTTTCCACTCTTTTGTTTCCTCTTTAGGCATCAAGATGGCCTTTTTATTCTTGATGCTGTGTAGTCTCCCTTGTTTTCAAAAGACAGGGAAAATACTATCCAGAGTCAGCCCATATGATTTGTATTTTTAAAGATTTGCTTTTAAAAGAGAAACCTGAATACACATGCAGCTTTCCTGCTTACTTGCAATTGAGAGGTTTTCTGTAAAGTTTTCGTACTTCATGACTCATGGGTCTGCTCACTACAGATCTTGGCCTAGTCTAGTAAGTGTGTCTCTCTTTTTAAAATTTTATTGGAATATAGTTCATTTACAGTGTTGTGTTAATTTCAGGTCTACAGCATAGTGATTTAGTTATATATATATGTTCATTCTTTTTCAGCTTCTTTTCCAAAATAGATTGTTACATAACATTGAGCAGAGTTTCCTGTGCTATGCATAGGTTCTTATTGGTTATCTGTTTTATATATAGCAGTACATATATGTTAATCCCAAGCTCCTAATTATTCCTCCCCTCACCCAAGTTTCCCCTTTGGTAACCATATGTTTGTTTTCAAAGTCTGTGCACTTGTTTCTGTTGTGTAAATAGGTTCATTTGTATAATTTTAAATTAGATTCCACATGAGTAAGCCTGTCTTTGAAACCCCTACTTTCTCAGTTCTCTTCACCAAGTGCCTCATTTTGTTACTCAGAGTTGAAACAGCGTGCACATGTAAAAATAGTTTCAGTTAAAAGTATTTACATCAATATGCCTTATATTAACAACAGTTGATGGTGGTTTGGTGTGTGCATTCTGGAGCCCATTTTGGTTCAATTCCTTCTTGGATGTGTAAGCTTGGGAAAATCACAAAATTTTTTAAGCCCAAGTTTTCTCTATAAAATGTGACTGATTATAGTACTAACCTACAGAGGTGTCCTGAGTACTAGATGAGTAGTTTCTGGCACATATCAAGTACTCAATATTCCTTGAACATTTTTCTTGTGCATAATAAGCATTTAATAAATGTGATTCCCACAGATATTAGATATGCGTTATATTTATTCTAAGTAGTGGCCCATAACTGTTAATTATAGTTTCAACTTTTAACATAATAATAAAGTACATTTGTGAACTTATTTGGTACCATCAGCAATAACTCACAAATCCCCTCATAATAAAAGTGAAAGACTAATGCCATGTATTTGTAAGAATTAAGACCTCAGACCTAGTAAATGTCTCCTGTCAAATTCATAATTGTTATGTACTGTTATGTTACTTTGATTATATTATATTCATTTCTTTTCTCCTATTCTAGTTCCTTCTCCTTTCTATTTTTCCCTTTTAAAAAGCTGTGTTCTATCATCTCTTTTTTCCATCTAAAATAGAGTTTTGTGTATTCACTCTAATGTCTCCATAACAAAATGTTTTTCCCTTCGTATTTGTTATCCTAGATTCTGCCTTGTATTTCAATTTATTATATTTTGCCCAATTTTATAGATTTCTATGAAGTTTGATCTGTGAAGCTAAAGGCCCTAAATGTGTTACCTCATTTCTCTAGTGTAGACTTTGTCTTTATTTAAGTAAAATTATGGTTTTATTCCTGGTGAAATTCTCCTTTCCTCTAGATCTTGTAGTTTTACATTGTTTGCTGATTCTTTCCTCTCTTATCTTTAATTATACTTTGCATTCCTTTAGCGTGACATGAAAAAACTTTAAAAGGTTATAATCCACTTTTTCTACCAAGATTATTTTCATATTAGTGCTTATTTCATCTTATTAACTATGTAAGTATGTTGCTATTTCTTATGATTTTTCTTTCAGGAAATTCCAGGGTTAGTATCAACTTTCTGCCAACAAAACTTAGTCTCCTGTGTACAGAGAGAGAAAAACAAACAATTTGCTTCTGCTTTCCCAGTTCAGTTCAATTCAGTCGCTCAGTCATGTCTGATTATTTGTGACCCCATGGATCACAGCACGCCAGGCCTCCCTGTCCATCACCAACTCCTGGAGTTCACTCAAACTCACATCCATCAAGTGGGTGATGCCATCCAGCCATCTCATCCTCTGTCGTCCCCTTTTCCTCCTGCCCCCAATCCCTCCCAACATCAGAGTCTTTTCCATGAGTCAACTCTTCGCATGAGGTGACCAAAGTACTGGAGTTTCAGCTTTAGCATCATTCCTTCCAAAGAAATCCCAGGGCTGATCTCCTTTAGAATGGACTGGTTGGATCTCCTTGCAGTCCAAGGGACTCTCAAGAGTCTTCTCCAACACCACAGTTCAAAACCATCAATTCTTCGGCACTCAGCTTTCTTTACAGTCCAACTCTCATATCCATACACGACCACTGGAAAAACCATAGCCTTGACTAAACGGACCTTTGTTAGCAAAGTAATGCTTTCCCAGGAGGATACAAAATACAAGTGGTTGTTTAGATATTATTCAACTTCAGCACATTCAGTTGTATTGTGAATAACTTTCTGAATTGCTCACTATTTTCAGTATCTCTTTTTGTACCTGCTCCTGAGACAAAGATTGATTTTGCTAATGGGATTTTTTAAAGAAAAAGTTTATTGTTTGTTTGACAGACAACTAATCTCAAAAATATACAAGCAACTTATGCAGCTCAATTCCAGAAAAATAAATGACCCAATCAAAAATGGGCCAAAGAACTAAATAGACATTTCTCCAAAGAAGACATACAGATGGCTAACAAACACATGAAAAGATGCTCAACATCACTCATTATCAGAGAAATGCAAATCAAAACCACAATGTGGTACCATCTCACACAAGTCAGAATGGCTGTGATCCAAAAGTCTACAAGCAATAAATGCTGGAGAGGGTGTGGAGAAAAGAGAACCCTCTTACACTGTTGGTTGGAATGCAAACTAGTACAGCCACTGTGGAGAACAGTGTGGAGATTCCTTAAAAAATTGCAAATAGAACTGCCTTATGACCCAGCAATCCCACTGCTGGGCATATACACCAAGGAAACCAAAATTGAAAGAGACACGTGTACCCCAATGTTCATCGCAGCATTGTTTATAATAGACAGGACATGGAAACAACCTAGATGTCCATCAGCAGATGAATGGATAAGAAAGCTGTGGTGCATATACACAATGGAGTATTCCTCAGCCATTAAAAAGAATACATTTGAATCAGTTCTAATGAGGTGGATGAAACTGGAGCCTATTATACAGAGTGATGTAAGCCAGAAAGAAAAACACCAATACAGTATACTAACACATATATATGGAATTTAGAAAGATGGTAATGATAACCCTGTATGAGAGACAGCAAAAGAGACACAGATGTATAGAATGGACTTTTAGACTCTGTGGGAGAGGGAGAGGGTGGGATGATTAAAAAAAAAAAAAGTTTGGAGTATATATTTAAATATTCAAAAGGATTTTATTGTATAATAATCAATAGATTCCTTCACCTACATGGTGACAGGCATATTTTTAAAGTATGACTGGCTGATGAACAGAGTCGGAATTGCTAATTAATGGGCACATTTCAAAACCTTGGCAAGGTTTGGTGGTAATTACGTCTGTTGAACCACTTGATATGTTGTTGGAAGTAGCCCAGTAAAATCCTATCTGGAGTTTTTGGTTTTCAGTGCTTTAACATACCTGATTATACAGATCATTTTAAGGACAATATATTAAAATGCATATGGCCATGCAAATAAACGTTCTACCTGCAAAAATAATGAAATTTTACCTTTATAGATTATTTATTCAGTCTTTGGGGTCACTGGTGCTCTTCATCATATTGGTATTATTGTTAAAAATATATTTACCCTATAGATAATTTAATGATATTAATAAGTAAAATAATATTTTATTTTTATTTTATATTCTAAAATAATTGAAATGGTAATTGCTTACACTTAATTTAGTGCTTATTATGTCCAGATAGTGTGCTGTTTTACATGTATGAGTGAGTGTGTGTGTGTGTGTGTGTATGTGTGTTTGAGCTCAATTGTGTCTGACACTTTACAACCAAATGGACTGTAGCCTACCAGGCTTCTCTGTCCATGGGATTCTCCAGGCAAGAATACTGGGGTGGATTGCCATTTGCTTCTCCAGGGGATCTTCCAGACTCGGGAATCGAACCTGTGTGTCTTCTGTTATATCCCATTTCATCCTTACACCAACCGTTAAATAGGTAGATATAATGATCGTCATACTAGATATAATGGTGAAAGCAGTGGCACCCCACTCCAGTACTCTTGCCTGGAAAATCTCATGGATGGAGGAACCTGCTAGGCTGCAGTCCATGGGGTCGCTAAGAGTCGGACACGACTGAGCGACTTCACTTTCACTTTTCACTTTCATGCATTGGAGAAGGAAATGGCAACCCACTCCAGTGTTCTTGCCTGAAGAATCCCAGGGATGGGGGAGCCTGGTGGGCTTCCGTCTATGAGGTCACACAGAGTCGGACACGACTGAAGTGACTTAGCACAAACTAGATATAAAAACAACATAGCTATTAAATGGAGGAGCCAAGATTCAACCTTAAGTCTGCTTGATGCTGTTTTTAGTGTGCTATTCTAGTTTGGGGAGGATACAGTTCTTCATTCTCTATTTAATGTCTGTCTCTATCAGCCACTACTTTTTTTAAACACTCACTAGTTTTCAACTGCCAGTCAAGTAAGATCACTATAATCTCACATGCAAAGGCATAAAAGTCCCAACAAGAAAAGTAATTGTGTGAGTAATAATTAACTCTCCTTATTATCTCCAAATAGTCATAATGGCTTCACTTCAGTTTCCTGGGATAAATTAATTCTATTATCTAGAAACCACTTTATGGTTCTCCCAAATTAATTATTGACAATTGTAAGGATTATTCTGACAGAAAAATAGTATTACTTGTAGAGATAATATTAATACATATATATTATACATACTGGGCCCCCTCAGGTGGCACTAGTGGTAAAGAACCCACCTACAAATGCAGGAGATACAAGAGACATAAGATCCCCTGGAGTAGGAAATGGCAACCCACTCCAATATTCTTGCTTGGAGAATCCCGTGCACAGAGGAGCCTGGCTGGCTATAGTCTATAGGGTCATAAAGAGTAGGACATGACTGGAGTGACTTAGCATGTATTCATTACACATATTAATCATATATATACATATGATAATTATGTATAATATATCACCATTCAGGAGGGGTAAAAACCAGAAAAGGTGAATTCTCCTGCCTTAATCCACGTGGCCAGTCTTGTCTTATGCTTTTAGATGTAGCTCATTGTCTTCAAAAGAGTGGCTCATTTGATTAAATTAATAGTGTAATAGAAACAGTACTTAAATTATGTAAATGGAAGGCTTGTAGATCATAGTTCTATTGTATAAAAAATTGAAAAATGAAATTAGTAAAACTGAGGATCCTTAATGTATCTTTTGAGAGGATTTCTGATAGACTGTGAAAAGAAATTTAAGTTTCCGCTTCCTTTTAATTTTTTTTCAATTTAAGGCAATTTTCTGAAATCTTTTGCTCATATACCCTGTCAGATAAATAGTAAGCATTCTATTTTCATAGTATACATTGAATTATAAGCTATATATATATAAATGTATATATACAAGGCAGAAATTAGATATTTAGACTAAGATTTTAAAAGATTCTAACCAATGCATTTATCAATGATATAAAAAATTTAAAATATATTATTGATAGCAGTAAGAACAATACAACTAATATGTCTTATCTTGTAACCCTGAAAATAAAGTTGACAAAGAGTTCCTACTAAAAGAAGACATATCAGCTCGGCTATTTTATTGTTTTACCCCTGTGCTTCCATTATGTTAAGTCTGTGGTTGTGTTATCCATTAAATAATATGGCTTGGTTAAAAATAAATAAGGTAGCCCATTTATCCACCCAGTGGGGCATATGTAGATCACATTACAATGAGGTAAGCATAAGACTGGAGTAGCTAATTGCCAACCAATTGCTCTGCTTCAAACTCCCACTTTTCCTTTGAGATACTTCTAGTACTTGACTGATGAGGGCATTGGTGGTTATCCATATCTCAAAAACTAGTGAAATGTAATGTTGTACTTTCTTTTTATTTAGAAAATAAAAGCTGCATATCTTGCTTTATCTTCATCTTTTGTATTTCCTGGGATATGCACGCCTCACTTTAGGGATCTCCAATTTAAAATATATTTCACAAAAAATATGTCATAATTTAGGAATTCTAGTACCCATATCTTTAAAGTAAACTTTTAGAATTTATTCTCAACAGTAGATATTCAGTATTTTCATATTTCTTGAAATATGACAGAAAAGGGATAAGATGTATACTGGTATTATATGATTATTTATTAAAAAGTGACAATAATAAGGTTGTCATTTAGACAGACCACATGCCTTTAGGGTGACAGAGAAAACTCAAATTCAGATAAGAAAGTACTGTCAGTGGCTTAAAATTATATTAATTTTTGAGGATCTTTCTACTTGTACTACTTACACTAGCAAGAGATGAATCCAAATTTCAAAAAGACTGTTATTGTGTATACCTGTGGCGAATTCATGTTGATGTATGGAAAAACCAATACAATATTGTAAAGTAATTAGCCTCCAATTAAAATAAATAAATTTATATTACAAAAAAAAAAACTGTTATTGTTGTCCTTCAGTCACTAAGTCATGTCAGACTCTTTGTGACCCCATGGGCTGCAGCACACCAGGCTTCCCTGTCCTTCACCATCTCCTGGAGTTTGCTCAGACTCATGTCCATTGAGTCAGTGATGGCCATCCAGCCATCTCATCCTCTGTCATCCCCTTTTCCTCCTGCCCTCAATCTTTGCCAGAATCAGGGTCTTTTCCAATGAGTCAGCTTTTTATATCAGGTGGCCAGAGTATTGGAGTTTGAACCTCAGAGTCAGTCCTTCCAATGAATATTCAGGATTGATTTCCTTTAGGATTGACTGGTTTGATCTCCTTGCAGTCCAAGGTCACATCACAGACAAAAATGTTCTGTACTAGCCATAGCATACTTTTTTTTTTTTTTATGAAATTGCAGGATTCTTTTAAAAATTTGGCTCCAGGAAATGCAAAGTTACACCAGGAAAGATTTCCTGGAGAAGAGAATGGCTACCCAATCCAGTATTCTTACCTGGAGAATTTCATGAACAGAAGAGCCTGATGGGCTGTAGTCCATAACGTCACAAAGAGGTGGACTGAGCAACTAGCATTTCCCCTTTTCACTTTCATAACTAAAGATGAACTAAAGATGCTGTGGATACCTCTGTGTATTTGTTTTACACAAACTGCTGACTCCTTATACTCTAGAATAGTGCTATCTAATATAAATTTCTGCAGCAAAGGGAATAATATCTGCACCTTCCAATATGGTAGTCACTAGGCACATATAGCTTTTGAACATTTGAAATGTGACTTAGTGCAACTAAGAAGCTGAATTTTTTTTATTTTATTACATTTAAATTTATTAAAATTAAAATTTAAATAGCCACATGTGAATACTGGCTACTATATTTGAGACTACAGCCCTAGAAATCTGAACCACCATTTTTACCTCCGAGGAAACTTGAAACTCCTAGCCTATATCCCCAGGACGTAGTTGTTCCTATAGACATTTCAAATCATATAGAAGACAAGCTGATTTAGAGACCTCTTCAACATTTTTGAATAGTTACTTGTTATACTCTATAAATATCAGTTGGAAGTCCAGAAACAGTACATATTTTGCATTACCAATCTAGACCAATCTAGAAAATTGCTAAATGTTCACTTTTGTAAAGCATGTAAGAATACCAGATAAAAGCATAATAACAAAATATGTATATTATAGCAGGTCTGCACACATACTCCTAACTTTCCATTCATATATTGGTACTTTTTAATTTTTTTTAATTTTTGTTTTTTTTTGACCTTAAACTCCTTTTATTTTATTTTATTTTAATTTTTATTTTTACTTTATTTTACTTTACAATACTGTATTGGTTTCGCCATACATTGACATGAATCCACCACAGGTGTACATGCGATCCCAAACATGAACCCCCCTCCCACCTCCCTCCCCACAACATCCCTCTGGGTCATCCCCGTGCACCAGCCCCAAGCATGCTGTATCCTGCATCGGACATAGACTGGCAATTCGATTCTTACATGATAGTATACATGTTTCAATGCCATTCTCCCAAATCATCTCACCCTCTCCCTCTCCCTCTGAGTCCAAAAGTCCGCTGTACACATCTGTGTCTTTTTTGCTGTCTTGCATACAGGGTCATCATTGCCATCTTTCTAGGACTGTTTATAATAGCCAGGACATGGTCCTTTTTTAAATTGAGGAATAATTGATGTATATCAATATATTAGTTTCAGGTGTACACATTCATAATTTGATATTTGCATGCACTGCAGAATGTTCACCACAATAAGTCTAGATACCATTCATCGCCATTCAAAGCTATAAATTTTTTTGAGAACTTTTACTCTGTTAGCAACTTTCAAATATGCAATAAATTATTATTGACTATAGTCAATAATAGTCACCATGCAGTCCATTACATTCCCATGACTTATTTATTTTATAACTGGAAGTTTGCACCTCTTGAACCCTTTCAACATGCTTCCTAAGCCCTCCTGTCTAGCAGCCACTAACCTATTCTCTGTATATATAACTTTTGTTTTGTTTTTCTGTTTTCATTTGTTTTGTTTTGTAGTTTCCATATATAAGTGAAATTATATTGTATTTATCTCTTTCTGCATGACATAATACCCTTTAGATCCATCCGTGTTGTTGTAAATGGTAAGATTTCGTTTTTTCTGGCTAGCATTCCATTGTATACCAATCTTTTTTATCCATGAATCTACAAATGGACATGAAGGTTGTTTTCTATCTTGTCTATTGTAAGTAATGCTGCAATGAACAAGAGTCTATGTATCTTTTCAAATTAATGTTTTTGTTGTCTTCAGATAAATATCATAAATGGAATTTCTGAATCATGTGGTAGTTCTATGTTTAATTTTTTGAGGAACATCTATACTGTTATCCATACTGGCTACACCAGTTTACATTACTACCAATTTACCATTCCTACCAATTCATGACAGTTGGCTTTTCTTAACATCCTTACCAACACTTGTTATTTGATATCATTTTGAAAATAACATTTCTGACTGGTGGGATGATATCTCATTGTGGTTGTGATTTGCATTTCCCTGATGAATAGTGAAGTTGAACATCTTTTCATGCATATATTGGCCATCTGTATATTTTCTCTGGAAAAAAATATCTATTTAGGTTCTCTGGCCATTTTTAATCCAGTGTTGTTATTGTTGTTGTTGTTGTTGTTGTTGTTGTTTTGAGGCTTAGTTTTATCAGTTCTTTGTATACTTTGGATATTAAACACTTATCAGATATATGATTTCCGTTTTTCCATTCAATAAGTTGCCATTTTATTCTATATATATATATATTTCTTTTTTCTTTGCTGCACAGAAGCTTTTTAGCTTGATATAGTCCCACCCATTTGTCTTTGTTTTTGTTGCCTTTACTTTTGGAGTTAAATCCAAAACATCGTCACCAAGACAAATGTCAAAGTGTTACTGTCCATGCTTCCTCCTAGGAGTTTTATAGTTTCAGGTATCACAGTTCACTTTAGTCCCTCAGTCGTGTTTGACTCTTTGTGACCCCATGGACTGCTGCACACCAGGCTTCCCTGTCCATCACTGACTCCTGGAGCTTGCTCAGACTCATGTCCACCAAGTTGATGATGCCATCCAACCATCTCATCCTCTGTCATCCCCTTCTCATCTCAGGTATCACATTCATGTCTTTAACCCATCTTGAGTTAATTTTTGTGTAAGCTGTAAGATAATAGTCTAATTTTATTCTTTTGAATGTGGCTGTCTAGTTTTTTCAGCACTATTTATAGGAGAGACTGTTCTTTCCCCATTGTGTGTTCATGCCTCCTTTGGCATAAATTAATTGACCACATATGCATGGGATAATTTCTATACTCTTGATTCTGTTCCATTCATCTATGTATCTGCTTTTATGCCAATATCAATTTTTTATTATTATTGTAGCTTTGCAATATAGTTTGAAATCAGGGTGCATGATACCTCCAACTTTGTTCTTCCTTTTCAAGATTGCTTCAGCTATTCAGGGTCTTTTGTGTTTCCATAGAAATTTTAGGATATTTCGGTTATATTTCTGTTTTTAAAAATTCATTGATTTTGATAGGGAATGTATTGAATCTCTAGATTTCTTTGAGTAATATAGATATTTTAACAGTATGAATTCTTCCAGCCCATGAGCACATAATTTATTTGTGTCTTCTTCAATTTCTTTTATCAGTGTATTAGTTTTCAGTGTACCGATCTTGGTTTAATTTACTTCCAGCTATATTATTCTTTTTCATGCATATGTAAATGAAATTGTTTTCTTACTTTCTCTTTCTCATAGTTATTTGTTACTTATAGAAATGAAAAAAAAAATCAATGTTTATATATTGATTTTGTGTCCTAAAACTTTACTGATTCTTTTATTAATTCTTGCAGTTTTTCTGTAGAGTCTTCAGAATTTTCTATATATAAAATCATGTCATCTGCAGACATTGGTAATTTCACTTTGTCCTTTCTAACTTTGATGTCTTTTATGTCTTTTTCTTGACTATTTGCTCTGGCTGACTTTTACTACTATGTTTAGTTAAACTATCTTGGTTCTAATTTTAGAGGAAAACCTCTGAGTTTTCAAAATTGGGTGTGATGTTAGTTGTGTGCTTGACTTATATGACCTTTATTATGTTGAAGTACGTTCCCTCTATATGCATTTTGTTAAGAGTTTTTAATCATAAAAGGGTGTTGAATTTTGTCTAATGTTTTTCCTGCATCTATTGAGATGATCATATGATTTTTATTCTTCAATTCATCAATGTGGTTTATCACAAGGATTGATTTGTGAATACTGAAACACCTTTGGAACTCTGTGATAAAACCCACTTAATTGTATTTTATGAGCCTTTTAATGTATTCTTGAATTTAATTTGTTATTATCTTGTTGAGGATTTTTCATTTATGCTTCTCATCATTAATGGCTTGTGGCTTTGTGTGTGTGTGTGTGTGTGTGTGTCTGTGTGTGTGTGTGTGTGTGTGTGTGTGGTGTCCTTGTCTGGCTTTGGTATCAGGGTAATGTTGACCTAGTAAAATGAGTATGGAAGCATTTCCTCTTCTTTAGTTTTTTAAAATAATATAAGAAGGATAGGTATTAAATTTCTGAACATTTGGTAGAATTCACTAGCAAAGCTGTATGGTCCTGGACTTTTGTTTGTTGAAAAATACTTGATTACTGATTCAACCTCTTAACTAGTAATCACTCTATTCATATTTTCTATTTTGTCCTGATTCAGTCTTAGATGACTATATGTTTCTAAAAATTTGTTAATTTCTTTAGCTGGTTCAATTTGTTGGCATATAATTTTTCAAAGCAGTACTTTATGTTAATTCACATTTCTCTGGGGCCAATTAAAAATTCTTCTTTTTTCTTTTTTTCTTTTTCATTTATTTATTTATTTTATTTTACTTTATTTTACTTTACAATACTGTATTGGTTTTGCCATACATCAACATGAATCCACCACGGGTTTTAATTTCTGATTTTATTTAAGTTCTCACTGTCTTTATTAAATAGTGAGTCTAGCTAAATTTTTCATATTTTCTTTTTGCTGTTCCACTGCCCTGTCTTCCAGATCAATGATTATTTCTTCTGCTTCATCTAATCTTCTGTAGAACTATTCTTGTGTATTTTTTTTCAGTTTATTTATTGTATTCTTTAGTTATGTAACTTCTGTTTTGTGCTTTCTTTTATTTTCTGTCTTTGTTGAAGTTTTCACTGTGTTCATGCATTCTTTTCCTGAGTTTGGTGAGCATCTTTATGATCATTACTTTGAACTCTTATCATGTAATTTATGGCTGTTTCTTTAGGATTTTTTCCTGATGTTTTATCTTTTCCTTTTATTGTTGCATATTCCTGTTCCCTCATTTTGCTAGAATCTCTGTTTTTGTGTATTAGGTGAAACAGCTACATCTCCCAATTTTGAAGGAGTGTACTTGTATAGTATATGAACCTATGAACCTTGATGTTCAACCTTGCTCTAGCTCTTGGTTGTCTTCTGAAATCTTGTGATTGTCTAAGCAGCTTGTTTTATTCTTGATGGGTCTTGGTTATTGAGTGTGTGCCAATACTTGTCAGTGTTGCAAAGAGAGGAATCTCAGTCAGAACCTAGATTCAGGTTGAGTGGAAGTGATTCTCAGGCTGCAACTTTTAAACTATGCAAATATGTAAATTCCTGTGAGTCCCAGTTGTAAATCCTGCTTGCCTCCTCACTAGGTTATCTGGAGGTGTTTCCTGAGTGTCAGTTTCAAAAATTGAGGTGAATTGTTCCAGGTGAAAACTTGTGCACTCCTTTCTGAGAGCTGCCAAGCTGTAGTGAGGCCAAGGAAAAAATGAAAAGATGGCATTTCCTAGCCTGTTTCCTGAGAGCTCCTCTCTAGCCTCCAGAAATGTGGCAAACCAGAAGCCCGCCACTTAGGTTAGTAAATAGATCTTTTCACAGGAAAACTGGGGATGTGTCAGTCTGCTCTGAAGTGTTCTGTAGGTGGTACCCCCACCAAGAACTGTCTCTCTAATTGTTTAAATCATGTCTATCTCAGCAACACAAATCCCCTTGGCCAAAAGAGCCAGGTGAGCAAGGAGCATCCCCTGTGTGGACTCTGTGTGCCTGCTGGCTTTACCAAGACATAGAGAGAGTGCAGGGCTTGGGCATGTCTGCTGGCTTTAGCTTTAGTGAGGCAGCAGAAAAGCACAGAGTCAGGGTGCACCTGCTGGCTTTAGCAAGGCATCCAGAGTGTGCAGGGCTGGAGCTTAATAAGCAAGGGCTGGCACCTGTTTTAATAAGCAACTGGGAGAGCACAGAGGCAGGGCATGCCCACAGGCTTAAGTGGGACATTGGAAGAGTGCTGTGACTCAGAATCCCAGTTGGTGCTACCATGGAAGAGGAACAGTGCAAAAATGGTGCCTGCCAGTGTCAGTACTAGCCAGGTAAGAATGCAAAAATGGTACCCTCCAGTGTCTCTGCTTCTCAAGAGAGTCCCAACAGACCCTTACTCTTTCACCATATGTTTTAAATTAGCAACTGAATCTCCTTCACATATAGCTTAGGCTCTATTCAAACTGCTGCTTTTGTGCTGCATTCCGAGGTAAGTCAGACTGTGAGTGAGTGCTTTAAGAGTAGACTCTCAGTTCCCAACTTCCCTTTGGTTATTCTGCATGTAAACTTCATTGGATTTTAGAGGTAAACATGTTGAGGGCGCATCTCTTCAGTGTAATTCTCAATGTTTGGGATGCTGATGTTGAGTACAAACTCCTTACTGCTCAGGAAAAACTCCATATTTTTTAGATCACTTCCAATTTACTGGTTTAATTATGACTTTTATTTTTTTAATTCTAAAGGCTACATGCTATTTAGATTCATTAAGCAATGTACATTCATTTAAGACTCTAGCTAAACAAAATATCCTATGAATAAGAAAACAAGCTCGACTTACATCATATGCTACATAGATTTTTCTTCCTATTTGACTGCTTGCTTTGTGCCTTACATATACAAGATTACTGGAAATGTGATTAATTTAGGTCCGTATTGCAAATAATCAGAGTTACATGTTTTGTTGTAGCTATGAAACTCTGAAAGTATGGGTAGCTTGTCATAAATGTTTACATTTTTTGATACCTGGTGTGCTGCTATCCATGGGGTCACAGAGTCGGACACATCTGAACAACTGAATAGCAAGAGCAAACTGTTACAATTAATAATTAATTTATATTTTCTAAAAAGTAGCTTTTATATTTTTGCTTTCCAATTTATAATATAAACTCCTACTATATTATTCCTTTAAACTTAAAGATACATTCAATGTTAGTCAGAAGACGGAGATCCTTTTTAAGTATAAATTCCTTATAGATATCTCACTTAAATCTAGTAGTCTTGAAAACTCAAACCCACAGTAGTAGTTTATGCATTTATAGAGAATTACTCACTCTAAGGGGGAAAATGATCACTGATTACTAAATTATTCTGAGACTCTTCACTGTGATTTCTGTCAATGTTTTATTAGCTCTTTTCATTCTTAAGAGCAAAGCACATTAAGTGAAGACCAGTAGTCTGGTAAAACGAGAGTGTTAAGGTTAAGAATGATATTTTGTAACAGTCTTTAGGGCCTTACTGCTGGATTTCTTTTATACTTATTTAAAATAAGTTGGGGGTTTTGGCTTGTAGGCCTATGTTGATTTGTTTGTAATATACACTAATTTCCATTACTTTTTATGAACCTGACCACAGAAAGCATTCAGTTATTAAGTGTATCAAAAGAACAGGGTTGAAAGAATACGTTAGGCAAAATTTTGGTGAATTAAAATACTTCCTTGGGCCCTACTCATAGTCATTCCCCTTGTCAAATTTATTATTTTTAAGTAAATGGATATAAAAATCTGTCTATCTCTGAAATGTTATGTATCTATCACAAAGTCTGCATGATCCAGAAGTTTCCTTCTTCTGGCCACTTTTCCCACAAAGAAAACGCAGCAAAAATAAACAGTCCTCTGGGAACCCTAACATTTTGCAATGGGTCTGTAAGGAAAAAATAAATCGCAATTTAAGAGTTTTTAACTGTGGCAATGAAAGTTTGTCAAATGGTTTGTCAAAATAATATTCCCTCATTGTTCATCACTTAATTATTCTTACATTGATTCGAATTAATAATAACTTTCTACTTAGTGGAACCTTATAAAAATGTAGTTCTCTGTTTCTCATTGGAAAGATTGTGACTGTATTAATTAGTTAAGTATAGTATTAATGTAGCAACAGTCCCTGTCCTTCTTATTTCCTAGTTTTAGTTTTTCTAAACATCGAGCTAAAGTAGTGATAATTAGATTATATGGAAAAGCTTGTCCTTTATTCATTTCTTAAGAATTTTCTGTGTTTTATACATTATCTTTCTCTACTTAGGACTGTGTTATATTAGTTTTATACCTAATATGAAGTTCCTTGAAGTAAAGGTGAAACCTTTGATGAGCCTTCTTTGTTTGCCTTAACCTACTGTGTACTTTGTTTCTTAGACTTGCCTTGTTGAATTATTATCCAGTTTTTCTTCTCTTTATTAGAGGGATTCCTTCATAAAGCTAATATCTGAGTCAGTAAACGGTACATGCTCTAGGGTTATTGCTTGAATTGTATGCATCCAAAATTCATATATTGAAGGCACCCAGTGCTTCAGAATGTGCCCATATATGGAAATAACATCTTTAAAATGGTGATTATGTTAAAATGAAGCTCTTAGAGTGTCCCCTTATCCAATCTGAATGGTATCCTTATAAGAAGATGAAATTTGAACACACAGAAGAAAGACCATGTAAGGACACAGGGAGAAGAGAAGCTTCAGGAGAAATCAAATCTACTGACATCTTGATTTTGGATCTCTAGCCTCTAGAACTCTAATAAAAATAATTTTGGTTGTTGGTTGTTTAATCTATGCACTCTATGGTATCTTAGTCCATTTGGTCTGCTATAACAGAAATGCCACAGAGTTGGTGATTTACAAACAAGAGGAATTTATTTCTTACTATTCTGGAGGCTGGAAGACCAAGATCAATATCATGGCCCTTTTAGTATCTGATGAGGACCCAGTTCCTAGTTCACGGAGAACCATATTCTTGCTGTGTCCTCACATCGTATAAGGAGGCTCAGAAATTCTTTGAGATTTCCTTTATAAAGACACTTATCCCATTCAAGACCTCATCACCTCCTAAAGGACCCATCGTGAAATACCATCACATCAGGAATATGTATTTAATATATGAATTTTGAGGGGTCACAAACATTCAGTCTATAGTATATATTTTCTTTTGGCAGCCTTAGCAAACATATATATATATATATATATATATATATATATATATATATATATATATATATGATAGTTAGAAAAAAGAAGATGAATATCCAAGCCCGTCACATAGTAGTAACAAAAAAGGTTTACTCTAGATTAGATTGGTAGAAAGATTTTGTTAACTTTAAATTCAGTGGATGTTATTACAGATTGGCACAAAGGCCTAGATAAATATAAAGTTTCAGGCTACCAAAGCCTCAATACTGACTCATAAGTCAATTTGTATAGACTTTAAAATGGTAAGTGTTTTAGGTCAAAAGACAAAAATGTGTCCAGAGCTTCTTATGCAAGCATCAAGGATGTCCCATACTCTGGTTTCACTTGCTTTATATATAGTTACCTTAAGAATGCAAGATAATTTCATATATTTATACTTGGCAAAGATGGACATACCTGGTAACCAGCCTCCTTGTATTATTTTTAACACAGTAGTTAAAAAGTTGAGAGTTGTTAGGAAAAGTTCATCTAAAGCTCTCATCAAAGCAGACACTATAACACCTGGAATCTTTCAATGCAGTTTAAAAATCATTTATATTCAAGTTATTTGGAATATATAATATATAAAATACTAAACCAATACCTAATGTACATTTGTTATTGAAAATTGACTAAAGGATTTTCACTTTATAAAATAAATATTGAGTCTCAGCACTAGTATTGCTATATGCTGTTGCTGTTGTGATGGTACAATATCATGTTAATATCAAAGGTATAATATTAGTATCTTCAAAATGTATCTCTCTTTGTCAATGTATTGTTCGTCATTTTACAAATTACAGTTCTGTAATGGTGAGGTAATTCATATTTTGGACATAGTACTAAAATGATGAAGTGGTTCTGTTTTTTGCTCAGCAATTGATCTTTCAAAATTTTGCATTTTCTGGTATTAATCATGTTTGTTGGCCCAATGTTACTATAAAGAATCTCAGTGTTGCAGTGTGGTTACTTTCATCATTTATTAAGATACTGTCCTCATTCCCCTCCACCATTTCTGTTCATTACAGCATAACAATATCATATTGATTTTAATTGGAATTTCAAATTTGTGAATGCTAAATTATCTCAATGCACCAACCATGAAATATCTCACTGCTATATTAATGCATATATATAGAATTTAGGAAGATGGTAACAATGACCCTATATGTGAGACAGCACAAGAGACACAGATGTAAAGAACAGACTTTTGGACTCTGTGGGAGAAGATGAGAGTGGGATGATTTGAGAAAATAGCATTGAAACATGTATATTACCATATGTGAAATAGATCGCCAGTCCAGGTTCGATGCTTGAGACAGGGTGCTCAGGGTTGGTGCACTGGGAGGACCCTGAGGGATGGGATGGGGAGGGAGCAGGAAGGGGGGTTCAGGATGGGTAACACATGTACACACATAAATCAGAAACTGAACGATTAGCTACTTATATCTTCCCCATTTGATTGGAATAACTTTGTCTTTATAATCATGGCCAGGTACCCCTCAGCCTTTACATATGCTGATGGAGAATCTGGTATTTCCTTCTCTGGAACTTACCTAGTTGGAGGTTAGCCAAGACTCCCACTTTTGGATTAAAATTTGACTCTGGACTCAAGAGGGCTTGAAAGAGTCCTGCAAAAGCAATTGAATCCCAGATCTGGGGAAAGAGTAGATGGATAGGTAGAATAGTTGAAAAAACAAAACAAAAGCAAACGAACAAAAACCTCTCAGAGATTTAGCAGTTTGCTTAAATAAATTTAGAATTTTCAGGGGGAACTCCAATTTGCCTTGAAAACATTTCCCTAAAAAGTTTGCAATACTAAAAGCTGATTTTTACAAATGTGATGCTAGAAAGCAGAAGTATAAAATAAATAAATACTTTATAAATAAAAAAATATTCATTTCCTTTGACCCAGAAATCCCACTCTAAGGAGTTGTTTGAGTCTAAGAAAATATTCAAACGAATGCTCTTATTATAATAGTGACAAATTTAAAAGAAAACCCAATTTTTAATAAATTATATTACATTAACTCAGTAGACTACTATATAGCCATTATACTTTTTAAATATAATACCTGAAGCGAAATGGCGGAGATGTTTGAGGGAACTCAAAGAAGTGAAAAAGTTGCAATGTTTAATGTTAGGGATGTGAGCACCTTAATTTCTTTTTAATTTTTTTCTTAGACCAGTAGGTGTAAGATTTTCAGACCTAACTTTTTCCACACAACAGGATATATGTTTTGGGCAGAGATGGGACAGAGTCAGTCAAGTAGAGATCCTAATGTCACAATCCCAGTATGGGAATAGGGACAGAAGCACGGATCTCTCAAGTAATGAAACACATCAACTGAATCAATAGGGCTGCCTATTGTTTTCTAAAGCCAGACTGTCTGCTACTGCTACTGTAATTCAATCCCTGACCAGTCTGTTTAAAGTATTACTCTTAAAAGGACACCCTGGAAATAATTTTTTTTTGTTTGTTTCTTATATGCTTTTAAGCAATGATTCTGTCCCATAATATGCTAAGTGCCAGATGTAATAGCTATGCCACTATAATTTATTATGATAATATAATAGTCTGCATTGATGCATATTTTACTTCACTCTATAGTGTGGATGATCAAAGTAAAGCACAATTTCAAGTTGAGAGCCATGGTTTTATGTTTTATCCAGTTTATTTTGCATAAAAGCCTGCTGTGTATAAAGAGATTAGCTTTTTGAGGGCTATATCTCAGAACAAAATAACTGACCATTTTGTTTCTTACCATATATTTTTGCATGTCATCATGCTTTTCTAAATGTGTTCTTTTTGAGTGAATAGCAACTGCTTGTCATTAAGATATAGTGCATGTATTTTAGAGGGTTGCAGGAGGAGGCAGTAGTGTTCAGTTAATGGTCTTCAACATATACATGCTTTCTAAAGTTATTCATTATGTTTCCAGACTTGTTTAGACTATCTGTAGGCAAATGAGCCTATATTATTAGTGAGAGTTGTTTAGTCTTCCCAGAGTCAGCTTAAATCCAAGGCTATTGAAAGTTTTGAAACCATGATAAAAATGAGTCACTTTATTTAGTAATAATTTTCTATTAATAATTACAACCTTACAAAGGAGTTTATAAATCCTTCTCTTAGAAAGTTGTCAACTTGCAATCTGTTTATATGAATGTTTTTCAGGTGGAAGTGAATCCTCCTGGGATAAGGATAAGATGCAGTCTCCTCTTGTTGCTCCTGGACCCCAACATGGAATTGCTCATGCATCCCTGGCTAGCCAGCCAGGCCTTGGGGGTACTCCTACCCTCAATCCACTGCAGCAGAACCACCTGCTGACCAATAGTATGTATACTGTCCTCCCAGAATTTGGTAAGAAAAATACCACCCAAGATCCACTGGACTACTTGGGATATCAGGGATAATTTATTTCTCTTCAATAAGATTTAACAATTTGAAGTTAGGAGGTATATAGAGAGGGATTCATTTGACAGGGTAAGGTTTTTAGAGCAGAAATAGATTGAGTGGCCATGTAGCAGAGTAGAGGTACATAGGAGGATATGTAACATGGTAATTAAGAATTCTGGCTATAGTCACATAAACTTGGATTTGAATTCTACCTCTTTTGAATCCTGTATCACTGGTTTGGAGAAGTCAGATAACTTTTTCAAGTTTCGGTTTCCACAACTGTAAAATAGGAATACAAATATACCCAATCATTAAGGCTACTGAGAGGGCTAAAAATAATAAACGAAAAACTGTTTAGCAGTGACTTGCATATAGTAAGTACTTATTATTCAGTAGTCAAACTACAGCTGAATTATAGAAATTCACGTTTAGAGATGTTTTTAGAAACTTCAAAGACTCAGAAATCTTTCTATAGGAAAGCAGGCCTTATATACATTACTTGGACAAACTCTTACTTTTCCTACAGACAAGAAATATAACAGAAAAGTTTCATTATTCCTCTCTCTAAGACTTTCCGTCTCTCACTAGAATGAAGAAAACAGGAATTCTGAGAAACTTTAACATAATCTAAATTGTAATGAAATTCATCAATTATTAATGATATAAAATAAGTTATAGTGTCATGCTTTAAGGATATTACAATCTAAACAGTTAAATATCTCATAAAAATGTAATGTTAAGCAAAAGCAAATAAAATAAATGCCCGAAAAGTTGTAAATTTTATGTTACGAGAAGTAAAAAACAGCTGATTTAGAGGTAGCCATGTCATAACCAAAGGAACCTAGAAGACTTCTGAATTCTTGTTTGACATGTAAAGAGATTATAAAATATCATTTTTGTTCACACAACAAGAAAAAAATGTGAAAAAATCTGAAAGTCAACAACTCTTTTAAATTCATCAAAGGTTGAGTACGTAGGACACAGCTATCTCCCAAACTAAATAGATAGACAGATACAGAGAATCACAGCTTATTGGGAAACTAAGCCATAGCTGGAGACTGATAGAAGCACTTAAAGAGTAATTGAGTTATTTCTGAAGATTCAGTGTGGATCTAGCTTGAGAAATAAAATTTCCTAGGAGGCCATTCTTAAAGGATCCTCTACATTTTCATGAATTTTACTTCCAGAAGCCCCATGAGGTTCTCAGATATAAATTTGAGAAAACTGTCCTCATGTTCTGGAAAAGGGAAAGAAAAGTAACCATTTCAAAATATGTCCAGAATATTCTATTCTCCTTAACAGAGAGGCCCATCCTCAAAGGAAACTATTTTCCCAGAGCTTAAGCTATTTGGTTTTACCACAGCATGACCTGGAGGAAGGGATACACTAAACTCCAGTATCCTGTAGCTGTTAATATGAGGGAACAGGGTTATAAAATTCCAGCCCCTTTAGTTCTTACGTGGAGAATTAGAAATAGGGGAGTTCATGATGGGGAACACGTGTACACCTATGGCGGATTCATGTCAATGTATGGCAAAACCACTACAATATTGTAAAGTAATTAGCCTCCAATTAAAATAAATAAATTCATATTAAAAAAAGAGAAATAGTCACCTATAGTCCCATCTAGCCTTCTTGGCTAATCTAAGAGGAGGGGGAAGCTGAAAAGCACTTGTGAAAGTCATAACCCAAGGACACTCAGTCTCAATAGGAGACTGAGACTTAATCATAAAATTATAGACTGCTGCATCTCTCTTCACATTGTACTAATATCACACTGGGGCTCTACATAATACCAGGAGGTAACTATTGAAGGAACAGAAAGCCTCAGACTCTATTTAATATGGAATCTCAAGGAAAAAAACAAAGACAACAAGGAAGATAGGAAAATACAGTTACTAATATGACAGCTACACCAAACATCCTAACTCATTGCCAGAAAACATAAAATTTCCCACTAAATGATTATGTCACTTCCTAATACACACAATATACATTTTCTAGCTTTAAACAAGATGTGCAAGACATAAATGGGGGGAAAAACATAGTATAAAGATATAAAGCAAACAACAGAACCAGAATTAGATATAGTCGATATTTTGAATTATCAGATTAGGAATTTTATATAATTATGACTAATATGGCTTTCCCAGGGAGCACTAGTGGTAAAGAACCTGCCTGCCAATGCAGGAGACATGAGACATGGATTCAATCTCTGAATCGGGAAGATGCCCTGGAAAAGGGTATAGCAACTCACTCCAGTATTCTTGCCTGGAGAATCTCATGGGTAGAGGACCCTGGCAGGCTACAGTCCATAGGTTTGCAAAGAGTTGTACACGACTGAAGTGACTTAGCACAGTATACTAAGAGAATAGAAAAAGTGGAAATCAAAATTATTCATGGAAATTTTAATCAGAGAAAGGGAGAATCCAACAATTAAAAGGAAATACTGAAAATCAAAAGCACGCCAACAAAATGAAGAATGCTTCAGATGGGCATAGGTAGACTGGCCAGGGTCAAAGCAAGGATTAGGAAACTTGGAGATATGTCAACAGAAATTTTTCTAACTGAAAAAGAAAAACAGAAATGAATGCAAAAACAATACAACAGAATAGCCAAGAACTGTGTGGCAATTACAAAAGGTGTAGTACATATGTAATGGAGATACAAGAAGGATAAGACTGGAATGGAACAAAAGAAATGTTTGAAATAACAATGATTGGAGAGACAGTCCTAAGATGGCGGAGGAATAGGACAGGGAGACCACTTTCTCCTCCACAAATTCATCAAAAGAATATTTGAACGCTGAGTAAATTCCACAAAGCAACTTCTGAATGCTGGCAGAAAACATCAGGCACCTGGAAAAGCAGCCCATTGTCTTTGAAAGAAGATGCTTTATCAATGGTGCTGTATAGATGAAGAAGTCTTGAGGCTACTGTAAAAACAAGACTGAAAACCAGAAGTAGGAGGCTTAAGTCAAAATCCTGAGAACACCAGAGAACTCCTGACTCCAGGGAACATTAGTCAACAGGAGCTCATCAAACGCCTCCATACCTACGCTGGAACTAAGCACCACCCAAGGGCCAACAAGTTCCAGAGCAAGACATACCATGTAAATTCTCCAGCAACACGGAAACACAGTGCTGAGCTTCAATATACAGGCTGCCCAAAGTCACTCCACACCCACTGACATCTCATAACTCATTACTGGACACTTCATTGCACTCCAGAGAGAAGAAATCCAGCTCCACCCACCAGAACACTGACACAAGCTTCCCTAACCAGGAAACCTTGGCAAGCCACTGGTACAAACCCACCCACAGTGAGGAAACACCACAATAAAGAGAACTCCACAAACTGCCAGAATACAGAAAGGTCACCACAAACACAGCAATATAACCAAGATGAAGAGACAGAGGAATACCCAGCAGGTAAAAGAACAGGAGAAATGCCCAACAAACCAAACAAAAGAGGAAGAAATAGGGAATCTACCTGAGAAAGAATTCCAAATAATGATAGTGAAAAGGATCTAAAATCTTGAAAACAAAATGGAATCACAGATAAATAGCCTGGAGACAAGAAGATGCAAAAAAGGTTTAACAAGGACCTAGAAGAAATAAAAAAGAGTCAATATATAATGAATAATGCAATAAGTGATATCCAAAACACTCTGGAGGGGAAAAAATAGTAGAATAATGGAGGCAGAAGATAGGATTAGTGGGGTAGAAGGTAGAATGGTAGAAACAAATGAATCAGAGAGGAAAAAAGAAAAACGAATTAAAGTAAATGAGGACAATCTCAGAGACCTCTGGGACAATGTGAAACGCCCCAGCATGCAAATCATAGGAGTCCCAGAAGAAGACAGAAAGACCATGAGAAAATACTTGAGGAGATAATAGTTGAAAACTTCCCTAAAATGGTGAAGGAAATAATCACCCAAGTCCAAGAAACCCAGAGTGTCCCAAACAGGATAAACCCAGGGCAAAACACCCCAAGACATGTTAATCAAATTAACAAATATCAAACACACACAAAAAATCAAATATTAAAAGCTGCAAGGGAAAAACAACAAATAACACACAAGGGGATTCCCATAAGGATAACAGCTGATCTTTCAATAGAAACTCTTCAGGCCAGCAGGGAATGGCCGAACATACTTAAAGTGATGAAAGAAAATAAACTACAGCCCAGATTACTGTACCCAGCAAGGATCTCATTCAAATACAAAGGAGAAATCAAAAGCTTTACAGACAAGAAAAGTTGATAGAATTCAGCACCACCAAACAAGCTCTCCAACAAATGCTAAAGGATGTTCCTTAGACAGGAAACACAAAAAGGGAGTATAAACTCGAACCCAAAACAATGAAGTAAATGGCAATGGGATCATGCTTATCAATAATTACCTTAAATGTAAAGTGGTTGAATGCCCCAACCAAAAGACAAAGACTGGCTGAATGGATACAAAAACAAGACTGCTCTATATGTTGTCTACAAGAGACCCACCTCAAAACAAGGGGCACATTCAGACTGAAAGTGAAGGGCTGGAAAAAGATATTCTATGCAAATAGAGACCAAAAGAAAGCAGGAGTAGCAACACTCATATCAGATGAAATCGACCTTAAAATAAAGCCTGTGAAAAGAGACAAAGAAGGACAGTACATAATGATCAAAGGATCAATCAAAGAAAAAGATATAACAATTATAAATATATATGCACCCAACATAGGAGCACCATAATATGTAAGACAAATGCTAACAAGTATGAAAGGGGAAATTAACAATAACACAATAAGTGGGAGACTTTAATACGCCACTCACACCTATGGAGAGATCAACTAAACATAAAATTAACAAGGAAACACAAACTTTATATGATACAATAGACCAATTAGACCTAATTGATATCTATAGGACATTTCACCCCATAATAATGAATTTTACCTTTGTCTCAAGTGCACACAGAACATTCGCCAGGATAGATCACATCCTGGGCTATAACTCTAGCCTTGGTAAATTCAAAAAAATTGAAATCATTCCAAGCATCTTTTCTGACCACAATGCAGTAAGATTAGATCTCAATTAGAGGAGAGAAACTATTTAAAATTCCAACATATGGAGGCCGAACAACACGCTGCTGAGTAACCAACAAATCACAGAAGAAATCAGAAAATAAATCAAAATATGCATAGAAATGAATGAAAATAAAAACACATCAACCCAAAATCTGTGGGACACTGTAAAAGCAGTGTTAAGGGGAAAGTTCATAGCAATACAGGAATACCTCAAGAAAAAAGTCAAATAAATAACCTAACTCTACACCTAAAGCAACTAGAATAGGGAGAAATGAAGAACCCCAGGGTTAGTAGAAAGAAAAATATCTTAAAAATTACAGCAGAAATAAATGCAAAAGAAACAAAAGAGACCACAGAAAAATCAACAAAGCCAAAAGCTGGTTCTTTGAGAAGATAAATAAAATTGACAAACCATTAGCCAGACTCATCAAGAAACAAAGGGAGAAGAATCAAATCAATAAAATTAGAAATGCAAATGGAGAGATCACAACAGACAACACAGAAATACAAAGGATCATAAGAGACTACTATCAGCAACTATATGCCGTTAAAATGCAATGCAATCCCTATCAAGCTACCAGCGGTATTTTTCACAGAGCTAGAACAAATAATTTAACAATTTGTATGGAAATAAAAACTTCAAATAGCCAAAGCAATCTTGAGAAAGAAGGATGGAACTGGAGGAATCAACCTGCCCGACTTCAGGCTCTACTACAAAGCCACAGGCATCAAGACAGTATGGTACAGGCACAAAGATAGAAATATAGATCAATGGAACAAAATAGAAAGGCCAGAGATAAATCAATGCACCTATGGACACCTTATCTTTGACAAAGGAGGCAAGAATGTACAGTGAAGAAGAGATAATCTCTTTAACAAGTGGTGCTGGGAAAACTGATCAACCACTTTTAAAAGAATGAATCTAGAACACTTTCTAACACCATTCACAAAAATAAACTCAAAATCGATTAAAGATCTAAACATAAGACCAGAAACTATACACTCGTAGAGGAGAACATAGGCAAAACACTCTCTGACATAAATCACAGTAGGATCCTCTATGACCCACCTCCCAGAATATTGGAAAGAAAAGCAAAAATAATCAAATGGGACCTAATTAAAATTAAAAGCTTCTGCACAACAAAGGAAACTATAAGCAGGTGAAAAGACAACCTTCAGAATGGGAGAAAGTTATAGCAAATGAAGCAACTGACAGAGAACTAACCTCAAAAATATACAAGCAACTCCTGCAGCTCAATTCCAGAAAAAATAAAAGATGCAATCACAAAATTGGCCAAAGAACTAAACGGACATTTCTCCAAAGAAGACATACAGATGGCTAACAAACACATGAAAAGATGCTCAACATCATTCATTATCAGAGAAATACAAATCAAAACCACAATGAGGTACCATTTCACTCCAGTCAGAGTGGCTGCTATCCAAAAGCCTACAAGCAATAAATGCTGGAGAGGGTGTGGAGAAAAGGGAACCCTCTTACACTGTTGGTGGGAATGCAAACTAGTACAGCCACTATGGAGAACAGTGTGGAGATTCCTTAGAAAACTGTAAATAGAACTGCCATATAACCCAGCAATCCCACTGCTGGGCATACACACTGAGGAAACCAGAATTTAAAGAGACACTTGTACCCCAATGTTCATTGCAGCACTGTTTATAATAGCCAGGACATGGAAACAACCTAGATGTCCATCAGCAGATGAATGGATTAAAAAAAGCTGTGGTACATATACACAATGTAGTATTTCTCAGCCTTAAAAAAAAAAAATACATTTGAATCAGTTCTAATGAGGTGGATGAAACTGGAGCCTATTATACAGAGTGAAATAAGCCAGAAAGAAAAACACCAATACAGTATACTAATGCACATATATGGAATTTAGAAAGATGGTAACGATAACACTGTATGCAAGACAGCCAAAGAGACACAGATATATAGAACAGTCTTTTGGACTCTGTGGGAAAGGGCGAGGGTGGGATGATTTGGGAGAATGGCATTGAAACATGTATAATATCATATGTGAAACAAATCACCAGTCCAGGTTCAATGCATGATACAGGATGCTCAGGGCTGGTGTACTGGGATGACCCAGAGAGATGGTATGAGGTGGGAGGTGGGAGGGGGCTTCAGGATGGGGAACACGTGTACACCCGTGGTGGATTCATGTTGATGTATTGCAAAACCAATACAATATTGTAAAGTAAATAGCCTCCAATTAAAATAAATAAATATTAAAAAAGAAAGAAATAACAATGATTGAAAAGTTTTGTAAATTAATGAGAGATACCAAACTACAAATTAAGAAAGCTCACAAAGCACTATGAAGGAGAAATATTTTAAATCTACAGGTATGAACATTATATTCAAAATGGAAAATTAAGAATAAAAAATCTTGAAGGAACATGAAGGGGAAAAACTCTATTTATGCATACGGGAATGAACAGAAGAATTACTTATTTTATACCAGGTTGGATGAAGCACAAACTGGGATCCAGATTACCAGGAGAAATATTAACAACCTCAGATATGAAGATGATACCACTCTAATGGTAGAAGGCAAAGAAGAACTAAAGAGCCTCTTAATGAGTGTAAAAAAGGAGCGAAAAAGCTGGCTTAAAACCCAACATTCAGAAAACTCAGATCATGCATCTGGTTCCATCAATCCATGGCAAATTGATAGGGAAAAAGTGGAAACAGTGACAGATTTTATTTTCTTGGGCTGCAAAATCACTGCAGACTGTGACTGCAGCCATGAAATTAAAATATGCTTCTCTTTGGAATAAAAGCTATGACACACCTAGACAACATATTGAAAAGCAGAGACATCACTTCACTGACAAAAGTCTGTCTAGTCAAAGCTATGCTTTCTCCAGTAGTCATGTAGAGATGTGAGTTAGACCATAAAAAAGCTGAGCACAGAATATTGATGCTTTTGAACTGTAGTGCTAGAGAGGACACTTGAGAGTTCCTTGGACAGCAAGAAGATCAAACTAGTCAATCCTAAAGGAAATCAACCCTGCATATTCATCAGAAGGACTGATACTGAAGCTGAAGCTCCCAATACTTTGTCCACCTGATGAGAAAAGCTGACTCATTGATAAAGACTCCTTCTATGTCTGTTATGTTCACACCATTTCTGTCCTTTATTGTGCCATCTTTACATGAAATATTCCCTTGGTATCTCTAATTTTCTTGAAGAGATCTCTAGTCTTTCCCATTCTATTTTATCCTCTATTTCTTTGCATTGATCACTGAGGAAGGCTTTCTTATGTCTCTTTGATATTCATTGGAACTCTGCATTCAGATGTCTATAGAAAGTGAAAGTGAAGTAGCTCAGTCGTATCTGACTCTTTGCGACCCCATGAACTGCAGCAGGAATACACAGAAGAAATATACAAAAAACATATTCACGATCCAGATAACCATGATGGTGTGATCATTCACCTATAGTCAGACATCCTGGAGTGTGAAATCAAGTGGGCCTTAGGAAGCATCACTAGAATCAAAACTAGTGGAGGTGATGGAATTCCGCCTGAGCTATTTAAAATCCTAAAAGATCATGCTGTTAAAGTGCCATACTCAACATGCCAGCAAATATGGAAAATGCAACAGTGGCCACAGGACTGGCAAAGGTCAGTTTACATTCCAATACCAAAGAAAGGCAATGCCAAAGAATCTTCAAACTACCACACAATTGCACTCAATTTACACGCTAGCAAAGTAATGCTCAAAATTATCCAAGCCAGGCTTCAACAGTCCGTGAACTAAGAACTCGCAGATGTTCAAGCTGGATTTAAAAAAGGCAGAGGAACCAAAGATCAAATTGCCAGCATCCATTGGATACTAGATAAAGCAAAAGAATTCCAGAAAAAAAAACATCTACTTCTGCTTCATTGACAATGCTAAAGCCTTTGACTGCATGAATCACAACAAACTGGGAAATTATTATTAAAGAAATGTGAAAAACATACCACCTTTCCTGCCTAATTAGAAACCTGTATGCAGGTCAAGAAGAAACAGTTAGAATTGGACATGGAACAATGAACTGGTTCCAAATTGGGAAAGGAATATGTCAAGGTTGTATATTGTCACCCTGTTTATAACTTATATGCAGAGTACATCATGCGAAATGCTGGATTGGATGAAGCACAGGGTGGAATCAAGATTGCCAGGAGAAATATCAATAACCTCAGATATGCTCATGACACAACCCTTATGGCAGAAAGCAAAGAGGAAGTAAAGAGACTCTTGTTGAAGTTGGAAAAGGAGAGTGAAAAATGGCTTAAAACTGAACATTTAAAAAGGAATCCATGGCATCTGGTTCCATCACTTCATGGCAAATAGTTGCAGAAACAATGAAAAAAAGTGACAGACTTTTTTTTTTCCCTTGGTCTCCAATATCACTGCAGATGGTGACTGAGCCATGAAATTAAAAGATGCTTGCTCCTTGGAAGAAAAGTTATACAAAAGTAGGTAATGTTTTAAAAAACATTGATATTACTTTGCTGAGAAATGTCTGCCTAGTCAAAGCTATTGTTTTTCCAGTAGTCATGTATGGATGTGAGAGCTGGACCATAAATAAGGCTGAGCAGTGAAGAATTGATGCTTTTGAACTGTGGTGTTGGAGAAGACTCTTGAGAGTCCCTTGGACTGCAAGGAGATCCAACCAGTCAATCCTAAAGCAATCAGTCCTGAATAGTCATTAGAAAGACTAATGCTGAAGCTGAAACTCCGTTGTTTGGCCACCTGATGTGAAGAGCAGACTCATTAGAATAGACTCTGATCCTGGGAAAGATCGAAGGCAGGAGAAGACAGGGATGGCATCACCGACTCAATGGACATGAGTTTGAGCAAGCTCTGGGAGATGGTGACGGGCAGGCAAGCCTGGTGTGCTTCAGTCCATGGGGTCACAAAGAATCAGACATGACAGTGCCTGAACAGCAATATATATGTCAATTTCAATCTTCCAATTCATCCCACCACCCCCACTTCTCTCTTGGCATCCATACGTTTGCTCTTTGCATCTCTATTTCTGCTTTGAAAATAAGATCATCTATACCATTTCTCTAGATCCCACATATGTGCCTGAATATAAAATAGTGTTTTTTCTCTTTCTGACTTACTTCACTCTGTCGGATGGTCTCTAGGTCCGTTCATGCCTCTGCAAATTACACAGTTTAATTACTTTTGATGCTGAGTAATAGCTTTTGATGGTGTGGATCACAATAAACTGTGGAAAATTCTGAAAGAGATGGGAATACCAGACCACTTGACCTGCCTCTTGAGAAACCTATATGCAGGTCAGGAAGCAACAGATAGAATTGGACATGGAACAACAGACTGGTTGCAAAGTTATGACCAACTTAGATAGCATATTCAAAAGCAGAGACATTATTTTGCCAACAAAGGTCTGTCTAGTCAAGACTATTGTTTTTCCGGTAGTCACGTATGGATGTGAGAGTTGGACTACGAAGAAAGCTGAGCACCGAAGAATTGATGCTTTTGAACTGTGGTGTTGGAGAAGACTCTTGAGAGTCCCTTGGACTGTAAGGAGATCCAACCAATCCATTCTAAAGGAGATCAGTCCTGGGTGTTCTTTGAAAGGAATGATGCCAAAGCTGAAACTCCAATACTTTGGCCACCTGATACGAAGAGTTGACTCATTGGAAAAGACTCGGATGCTGGGAGGGATTGGGGGCAGGAGGAGAAGGGGACAACAGAGGATGAGATGGCTGGATGGCATCACTGACTCGATGGATGTGAGACTGAGTGAACTCCGGGAGTTGGAGATGGACAGGGAGGCCTGGAGTGCTGCGATTCATGGGGTCGGAAATAGTTGGACATGACTGAGCAACTGAACTGAACTGAAATGAAGTGAATATTCCACTGCATATATGTACCATATTTTTTTTAAATCTATTCCTTTGTTGATGTAAATTTAGGTTGCTTCAATGTCCTGGCTATTGTAAATATTGCTGTAATGAACATTGCGGCACATGTATCTTTTTGAATTGTCATTTCCTCTGGGTATATGCTCAGGAGTGGTGTTGCTGGGTAGTATAGTAGTTTTATTTTTAGGTTTTAAAGGACCTTCCATACAGTTATTCATAGTGACTGTCTGAATTTGCATTCACACCAACTGTACAAGAGGGCTCCCTTTTCTCCACATCCTCTCGAGGACTTATTATTTGTAGATTTTTTGGTGATGACCATTCTGGTGGGTCTGTGGTAATACCTCATTTTTTCTTTTAGGTTTGTTGTTGTTGTTGGCCATGCTGTGTGGCATGTGGGATCTTAATTCCGTGATTAGAGATTGAGTCCATGACCCTGTAGTTGAATTAAAGTGTCTTAACCACAGGACCACCCTCATTGTGGTTTTGATTTGTATTTCTTTCTCTAATAATTATGTTCAGCGTCTTTTCATGTGTTTGTTGGCCATCTGTATGTCTTCTTTGGAAAAATATCTTTCTAGGTCTTCTGCCTAGTTTTTGATTGGGTTGTTTGTTTTCTTAATATTGAGTTATATAAGCTGATTTTATATATTGGAGATTAATCCCTTGTGAGTTGCTTCATTTGCAAATATTTTCTCCATTTGATGGTTTATTTTCACCTTGTTTATGGCTTCCTTCTCTGTGCAAAAGCTTTTAAGTTCAATAAGGTTCCATATGTTTAGTTTTGTTTTTATTTTCATTATTCTAGGAGATGGGTCAAAAAAGATGTTTCTGTGATTTATGTGAAAGTCTGTTCTGCTTATGTTTTCCTCTATGAGTTTTACAGAGTCTTGACTTATATTTAGATTTTAATCCATTTTGAGTTTATTTCTTGTGTATAGTGTCAGTGAGTGTTCTAATTTCATGTTTTTACATACAGCTCTTCAGTTTTCCACAATAAGCACCACTTATTGAAGAGATTGTCTTTTCTTCATTGTATGTTCTTGACTTCTTTGTCATAGATTGGGTGACCATAGGTAGTGTGGGTTAATCTGTGGGCTTTCTATCCTGTTCCATTGATTTATATTTTTTTATTCTTGTGTCACTGCCAGACTGTCTTGATGACTGTACTTTGTAGTGCAGCGTGAAGACAGGGAGCCTGATTCCTCTAATTCCATTTTTCTTTCTCAAGATTACTTTAGCTATTTGGGCTTTTTGTGTTTCCATACAAATTGTATAATTTTGTTTCTAATTTTGTAAGAAATGCCATTGGTAATTTGAAAAAGATTGCATTGAATATGTAGATTGCTTTGGGTTGTACAGTCATTTTCACAATAATGATTCTTCCAATCCAAGAACATGGTGTATTTCTCCATCTGCTTGCATCATCTGTTATTTTTTTCATCTGTATACTACTGTTTTCTGAGTGTAGGTCTTTTGCCTTCTTAGGTAGGTTTACTCCTAGGTATTTTATTCTTTTTGTTGCAGTGGTGAATGGGATTGTTTCCTTAATTTCTCTTTCTGATCATTCATTGTTAGTGCATAGAAATGCAAGATATTTCATTGTATTAATTTTGTATCCTGAAACCTTTGTAAATTCATTAATTATCTCTAGGAGTTTTCTGGTGACATCTTTAGGATTGTCTATGTATTGTTATCATTTCATCTGCAAAAAGTAACAGTTTTACCTCTTTTCTAATTTAGATTACTTTCATTTCTTTTTCTTCTGTTATTGGCATGGCTAGGACTTACAAAACTATGTTGAATAATCATGGTGAGAGTCATTAAATTTGTCTTTTTTTCTGATCTTAGAGGAAATGCTTTCAGTTTTTCACCATTGAGATTAGTGTTTTCTCTGGGTTGGTCATATATGGCCTTTATTATTGAGGTAGGTTCCCTCTCTGTCCATGCTCTGGAGAATTGTTATCATTGTTATCATAAATGGGTGCTGAAATCTGTCAATAGCTTTTTCTGCATCTATTTAAATGATATGGTTTTTATTCTTCAATTTGTCACTATCATTAGACAGGGTGTGTCACATCAATTGATTTGTACATGTTGAAGAATTTTGCATCCCTGGGATAAATCCAATTTGATCATAATTTAGGATCATTTTAATATGTTGTTGAATTTGGTTTGCTAATATTTTGTTGAGGATTTTTGCATCTATGTTCATCAGTGACAAAGGCTTGTGATTTTCTTTTAATGTGATATCTTTCTTTAGTCTTGATATCAGATGATGGTGGCCTCATAGAAATAACTTTGGAGTGTTCCTTCCTCTTACATTTTCGGGAAGAGTTTGAGAATGATGTGTGTAAATTCTTCTCAAAATATATGCTAATATTCGTGTCTGAAACCCTCTTGTCCTGGTTGTGGAATTTTGTTTGTTGAGTCTTTTATACTTATAGTTTTAAATTTATTACTTTTGATTGGTCTGTTCATAGTTTCTATTTCTTCCTGGTTCAGTCTTGGAGGTTGCAATTTTCTAAGATTTGTCCATTTTTCCCATGTTTTCCATCTTACTGGCATATAGTCACTTGTAGTTGTATCTTTTCTAAAAAAAAAAAATGCTTATTAATTTTTGGCTGTACTGGCTCTTTGTACACTGCTCAGGCTTTCCCTAGTTGCAGCAAGTTGGAGCTACTCTCAAGTTGTGGTGCTCGGGCTTTTCATTGCAGGCGCTTCTCATGTTGTGGAGCACAGGCTCTAGGACATGTGAGCTTCAGCAGTTGTCTCTCTTGGACTCAGCAGTTGAGGATTTTGGTTCCTAGAGCTTGGCCTCGGTAGTTGTGGTGCACTGGCCTAGCTGCCCCGATGCATGTGCAATCTTCCCAAAGCAGATATTGAACCTGTGGCCCCTGCATTGGCAGGCAGATTTTTAACCACTGGACTACCAGGGAAGTCCTAGTTGCTTGTAGTAGTCTCTTATGATCATTTGTGTATCTGTGATGTCAGTTGTAATTTCTCTTTTTTCATTTCTAATTTTGATTTGAGTCCTTTTCTCTTTTTTCTCGATGAGTTTTACTAAAGGTTTATGAATTGTGTTTATCTTCTCAAAGAACTACCTTTTAGTTTCATTGATCTTTGCTTTTGTTTTCTTCATCTCTATTTCACTTATCTCTGCTCTGATTTTTATGATTTCTTTCCTTAAACCAATTTTTTTTTTGTTCTTCTTTCTCTAGTTGCTTTCAATTCAGTTCAGTCATTCAGTCATGATTGACTCTTTGCAACCCCATGGACTGCAGCATGTCAGGCCTCCCTGTCCATCACAAACTTCCAGAGCATGCTCAAATTCATGTCCAACAAGTCAGTGATGCCATCTGACAATCTAGTCCTCTGTCATCCCCTTTTCCTCCTGCCTTCAATCTTTCCCAGAATCAGGATCTTTTCCAGTGAGTCAGTACTTCACATCAGGTAGCCAAAGTATTGGAGCTTCAGCTTCAGCATCAGTTCAGTTCAGTTCAGTCACTCAGTCATGTCCAACTCTTTGCGACCCCATGAATCACAGCATCCAGGCCTCCCTGTCCATCACCAACTCCCAGAGTTCACTCAGACTCATGTCCATCGAGTCTGTGATGCCATCCAGCCATCTCACCCTCTGTCGTCCCCTTCTCCTCCTGCCCCTAATCCCTCCCAGCATCAGAGTCTTTTCCAATGAGTCAACTCTTCGCATGAGGTGGCCAAAGTATTGGAGTTTCAGCTTTAGTATCAGTCCTTCCAAAGAAATCCCAGGGCTGATCTCCTTTAGAATGGATTGGTTGGATCTCCTTGCAGTCCAAGGGACTCTCAAGAGTCTTCTCCGACACCACAGTTCAAAAGCATCAATTCTTCGGTGCTCACCCTTCTTCACAGTCCAGCTCTCACATCCATACACTAAGTCCATCCAATTAATGTTCAGGATTGATTTCCTTTAGTATGGACTGGTTTGATCTCCTTGTACCCCAAGGGACTCTCAAGAGTCTTCTTCAACACTACAGTTCAAAAGTATCAATTCTTCACCACTCAGGTTTCTTTATGGTACAACTCCCACATCCATACATGACTGCTGGAAAAACCATAGCTTTGACTAGATGGACTTTGTCAGCAAAGTAATCTCTCTGCTTTTTAATATGCTGTCTATGTTGGTCATAGCTTTTCTCCCAAGGAGCAAGTGTCTTTTAATTTCATGGCTGCCGTCACCATCTGCAGTGATTTTGGAGCTCAAAAAAATAAAATCCATCACTGTTTCCATTGTTTCCCAACTATTTGCCATGAACTGATGGGACTGCATGCCATGATCTTGGTTTTTTTATTTTTATTTTTTATCTTTTTTGATATCATATGATACTGTTTATTTTTGCTTTTGTAATTATGCTATTGTTGTCATATTTTTATTTTTATTTTTATTTTAGGCCAGCTGTTCCACCCTCCTCATTCACTTTTATCTAGAGGCTCTTTAGTTCCTCTGTGCTTTCTGCCATAAGGGTGGTATAATCTGCATATCTGAGATTATTGTTATTTCCCCAGCAATCTTGATTCAAGCTTGTGCTTCATTCAGCCCAGCATTTTGCATGATGTACTCTACATATAAGTTAAATAAGCAGGGTGACAATATACAACCTTGATGTACTCCTTTCCCAAGTTGAAACCAGTCTGTTGTTCCATGTCCAGTTATAACTGCTAGTTCTTGGTCTGCATACAGATTTCTCTGGAGGGAGGTAAGGTCGTCTGGTATTCCCACCTCTTTAAGAGTTTTCCACAGTTTCTTGTGATCCACACAGTCAAAGGCTTCAGCATAGTCAATAAAGCAGAAATAGATGTTTTCCTGGAACTCTCTTGCCTTTTCTATGATCCAACAGATGTTGGCAATGTGAACTCTGGTTCCTCTGCCTTTTCTAAAACCAGCTTGAACATCTGGAAGTTCTTGGTTCACATACTGTTGAAGCCTTGTTTGGAAAATTTTGAGCATTACTTTGCTAGCATGTGAGATGAGTGCAATTGTGTGGTAGTTTGAACATTATTTGACATTGCCTTTCTTAGAGATTGGAACGAAAACTGACATTTTCCAGTCCTGCAGCCACTGCTGAGTTTTCCAAATTTGCTGGCATATTGAGTGCAGCACTTTAGCAGCATCATATTTTAGGACATGAAATAGTTCAGCTGGAATTCCATCACCTCCACTAGCTTTTTCACAGTGATGCTTCCTAAGACCCACTTGACTTCGGACTCCAGGATGTCTGGCTCTAGCTGCTTTAGGTGTAAGCTAAGGTTGTTTATTTGAGGGTTTTCTAGTTTCTTGAGGTAGGATTATACTGTTATAAACTTCCCTCTTAGAACTACTTTTGCTGTGTCCCATGGCTTTTTAATTATTGTGTTTTCGTTGTCATTTATTTCTAGGTATTTTTTACTGTCTCTTTAATTTCTTCAGTGATCTCTTGGTCATTAGTAGCATATTGTTTAGCCTTCCTGTGTTCATATTTTCTGCAGTTTTTTTTTTTTTTTCCTGCCATTGATTTCTAATTTCATAGCTTTGTTGTCAGAAAAGATGCTTGATACAATTTCAATGTTTTTAAATTTACCAAGGCTTTATTTGTGACCCAAGATGTAATCTGTTAGATAAAATGTTTTGGGTGAACTTGAGAAGTGTATTCTGCTGCTTTGGGGTGGAATGTGCTACAAATATCAATTAATTCTATCTAGTCTAATGTGTCATTGAAGACTTGTCTTTCCTCATTAATTTTCTGTCTGTATGTTCTGCCCATTGGAAACTGCCATGCAAAATCTCCCACTATTTTTGTGTTGTGGTGAATTTCCCCTTTTATGACTATTGTGTTCAATTCAGTTCAGTTCAGTCACTCAGTCGTGTCCAACTCTTTGTGACCCCATGGACCACAACATGCTAGGCTTCATGGCTACTAACATTTGCTTTATGTATTGAGGTGCTTTTATATTGGGAAGCATAAATATTTACAGTTGCTGTATCTTCTTAGATTGATCCTTTGATCATTATTTAGTGTCATTTCTTGTCTCTTATAACTGTCTTTATTTTAAAATCTATTTTATTTTCTGATATGGGTATTGCTACTCCTCCTTTATTTTAATTTTCATTTGCATGGAATATCTTTTCATCCCTTCATTTTCAGTCTGTATGTGTCCTTAGATCTGATGTGGGTTTCTTGTAGCAAACATATTTATGGATCTTGTTTTCGTATCCATCCAGCCAGTCTGTGTCTTGGTTGGGGTATTCAGTCTATTTTCATTTAAGTTAATTATCAGTATATATTTTCCTATTACCATTTTCTTAATTGTATTTTGTTTGTTTTGTAGGTATTTTTCTTCTCTTCTGTTTCCTGCCTAGAGAAGTTCCTTTAGCATTTGTTGTATTGCTGGTTTGGCGGTGCTCCATTCTCTTAGCTTTTGTTTGTTTGTCTGTAAAGCTTTTAATTCTCTGTCAAATCTGATTGAGATCCTTGCTTGTTAGAATCATCTTGGTTGTTGGTTTTTCCCTTTCATCACTTAAGTATATCCTGTGACTCCCTTCTGGCCTGCAGAGTTGCTGAAAAATCAGCTGATAACCTTATGCAGGTTACCTTCAATGTTTTTGTTGCATTTTTCTTTGCTACTTTTAATATTTTTCTTTGCATTTAATTTTTATTATTTTGATTAATATGTATCTAGGTGTGCTTCTCCTTGGGTTTATCCTGTATGGGACCTTCTGTGCTTCCTGGACTTGTATAACTGTTTCCTTTCCCATATTATGGACGTTTTTGTCTATAATCTCTTCAAGTATTTTTTCAGGTGCTTTCTCTTTGTCTTTTGGGAGACGTATAATTCGAATGTTTCTGTGTTTATTGTTGTTACAAAGGTCTCTGCTGCCCTCCTCATTTATTTTTCTCTGTTTTTTCTTTACTTGTTCCCCAAAGGTTATTTCCACCAATCTATCTTGCATCTCATTTATCTGTTCTTCTACCTCAGTTATTCTGTGGTTGATTCCTCCTAGGGTGTTTTTCATTTTAGTTATTGTATTGTTTATCACTGATTGTTCTTTGGTTCCTGTAGAGCCTTGTTAATCATTTCTTGTATCTTCTTGATCCATGCCTCCATTCTATTTCGAAGATCTTGGATCTTCTTTACTATCATTACTCTGAATTCTGTTTTAGATAGATACCTTATTTCCTCTTCACTTTTTGGTTTTGTGGGTTTTTACCTTGCTCTTTCTTCTGCAACATATTTCTCTGTCATTTCATTTTGTCTTACTTTTTATGTAATCTCTTTTCCAAAACCCTCAGGGTCATAGTTCCACTTGTTCCTGATGTCTGTCCCCTGGTGAGTGAGGTTGATCCAGGGTTATGTAGGTTTCCTGGTGGGCAGGTCTGGTGTCTGAACTCTGGTGGGTGAAGCTTACTGTTTTCCTTCTGATGGGCAAGGCCATATCAGTTTGTGTGTTCAGGGGTATCTGTGAGCTTAGTACAACTTTGGGCAGCCATCTGCTGATCACGGGGCTGTGTCCCTGTCTTGCTGGCTGTTTGTGTGAAGTGTCCAGCACTGGACCCTCTAGATAGGTTTCTGGACCCACTGTGGGCACTGTTGGGGTAGCTCAGATTCTGATTTGTGCCGACTCCCACGTGTATTTCCCCACAAAGTACACTGCTGCTAACACTCTGTCTATTAATACATTCCAAAGAAACAGAATTTACCATGCCAATCATAGGGATTTAATCTGCAGCTTGTGAAGCTTCAGAGAGATTTCCATTCCTCTTCTTTAGTTGCACTACTTATGGGGCTCAGCTTTGTTTTTGGGCTCATCTCTTTGTGTGTGCCACCCTCATATGTCTGTTTCTTGCTGAGTTGAGAGGGAGAGAAAGCAGTGACTGATTGGGGCACACTTTATTCATTTAGGCTAGGGAGGGGTATGAGAAGAATTACTTTAGTATTACCTTCAGAAACCAGGCACTAAAGAATAGAGTGGTATGAAATACTCAATAATGAAAGAAACAAACCCACCAACCTAGAATTTTCAATTTACTGAAATTTTCCTTTTGAAGTGAGAAAACAGTTTCTCAGAAAAACAAAATTTAAAGGAATTTGTGCCCATACCATCAGTGCTGCCTTGCAAAAATGTTAAAAGAAAGTCTTCATAGAGAAGAAAAATGATATAGGTCAGAAATTTGGATCTACATAAAGAAAAGGAGAGAGTGAGAGAAGCAATAAATTAAAATATCTATGTCTCTATTCTTAGTCTAGCAAATACACCGTTCCAAATAATAACAGCAATGATAATATGGATGATTATACTTCATGGATAAGTGTTAAAAGATGAGAGTGATGTTATAAAACACAAAAGTGAGCTATGGAGATAATCTGCTCTAAGTTAACTTTCACTACCCATTAAGTTGGTGTTCAGTTGTTAGGTCATGTCTGACTCTTTTGTGAACCCCATGGACTGCAGCACTCAAGGCTCTTCTGTCTTCCACTGTCTCCAGGAGTTTGCTCAGTTTCATGTCCATTGAGTTAGTAGTGCTATATATCCATCTCATTCTCTTCTACTCCTTCTCTTTTGCCTTCAATCTAGTCTTTTCCAGTGAGTTGGCTCCTCACATAAGGTGGCCAAAGCATGAGGGCTTCAGCACCAGCCTTTCCAATGACTATTTTGGGTTGATTTCCCTTAGAATTGACTGGTCTAATCTCCTTGCAGTCCAGGAGACTCTCAAGAGTCTTCTCTATTCAGCTCAGTTCAGTCACTCAGCCATGTCTGACTCTTTGTGACCCCATGAATTCCAGCATGCCAGGCCTCTCTGTCCATCACCAACTCCTGGAGTTTACTCAAACTCATGCCCATTAAGTCAGTGATGACATCCAGTCATCTCATCCTCTATTGGCCCCTTCTCCTCCTGCCCCCAACTCCTCCAAGCATCAGGGTCTTTTCCAATCAATCAACTCCTCACATGAGGTGGCCAAAGTATTGGAGTTAGAGTTTTAGCATCATTCCTTCCAAAGAACACCCAGGACTGATCTCTTGTAAGATAGACTGGTTGGATCTCCTTGCAGTCCAAGGGACTCTCAACAGTCTTCTCCAACACCACGGTTCAAAAGTATCAATTGTTCGACAGCTTTCTTCACAGTCCAACACTCACATCCATACATAACCACTGGAAAAATCATAGCCTTGAATAGACAGACCTTTGTTGGCAAAGAAATGTCTCTGCTTTTGAATATGCTATCTAGGTTGGTCATAACTTTCCTTCCAAGGAGTCTTTTAATTTCATGGCTGCAATCACCATCTGCAGTGATTTTGGAGCCCCCAAAAATAAAGTTTGACACTGTTTCCCCATCTATTTCCCATGAAGTGATGGGACCAGATGCCATGATCTTAGTTTTCTAAGAGAAGTGAAAAGCAAAGGAGAAAAGGAAAGCTATAAGCATCTGAATGCACAGTTCCAAAGAATAGCAAGGCGAGATAAGAAAGCCTTCCTCAGCAATTAATGCAAAGAAATAGAGGAAAGCAAGAAAATGGAATAGAGATCTGTTCAAGAAAATTAGAGGTACCAAGGGAACATTTCATGCAAAGATGGGCTCGATAAATGACAGACATGGTATGTACCTAACAGAAGCAGAAGATATTAAGAAGAGGTGGCAAGAATACACAGAAGAACTGTACAGAAAAGAGCTTCACGTCCCAGATAATCACGATGGTGTGATCACTCACCTAGAGCCAGACATCTTGGAATGTGAAGTCAAGTGGGCCTTAGAAAGTATCACTATGAGCAAAACTAGTGGAGGTGATGGAATTCCAGGTGAGCTGTTTCAAATCTTGAAAGATGATACTGTGAATGTGCTGCACTCAATATGCCAGCAAATTTGGAAAACTCAGCAGTGGCCACAGGACTGGAAAAGGTCAGTTTTCATTCCAATCCCAAAGAAAGGCAATGCCAAAGAATGCATTTGACTATGCCAAAGCCTTTGACTGTGTTGATCACAATAAACTGTGGAAAATTCTGAAAGAGATGGGAATACCAGACCACCTGACCTGCCTCTTGAGAAACCTTTATGCAGGTCAGGAAGCAACAGTTAGAACTGGACATGAAACAACAGACTGGTTCCAAATAAAAAAAGGAGTACGTCAAGGCTGTATATTGTCTTCTCTATTAACACAATTCAAAAGCATCAATTATTCGGTGCTCAGCCTTCTTTGTAGTCCAACTCTCACATTTGTAAAGAACTACTAGACAAACAACTTTGGCTATATGGACATTTGTCAGCAAAATTATTTCTTGCTTTTTAATATGGTGTCTATTTGTCAAAGTTTTTCTTCCAAGGAGCTAGCATCTTTTAATATAATAGCTGTAGTCACCATCCGAAATGTTTTTGGAGCCCAGGAAAATAAAATATGCATTTCCAATTTTTCCCTATTTGCCATGAAATGATGAGCCTAGATGCCATAATCTTATTTGAATGTTGAGTTTCAACCAATTTTTTCATTCTCCTTTTTCATCCTGGTCAAGAAACTCTTTACTTCCTCTTTACTTTCTGCCATTAGAGTGGTATCTTCTGCATATTTGAGGTGGTTAGTATTTCTCCCAGTAATTGTGATTCCAGCTTGTAATTCAACCAGCCTGTCATTGCACATGATGTAGTCTGCATATGAGTTAAATAAGAAGGGTGACAATAAATAGACTTTTCGTACTCCTTTCCCAATTTAGAACCAGTCAGGTTTTCCATGTTCGATTCTAACTATTGCCTCTTGACCCACATACAAGTTTCTCAAATGACAAGTAGGATGTCTGGCAATTCTATCTCTTTAATAATTTTTCAGTTTTTTGTGATCCAAACATTAAAGGCCCTGGAGTAGTCAGTGAAGCAGAAATATGTTTTTCTGTAATTCCCTTGCTTTCTCCATGAACCAATTATTGTTGGCAATTTTTTCTCTGATTCCTCTGCCTTTCAGAAACCCAGCTTGTCCATCTGAAAGTTCTCAGTTCATGTACTGCTGAAGTCTAGCTTCAAGGATTTTGAGCATAGCCTTGCTATCATATGAGATGAGCAAAACTGTATGGTAGTTTGAACATTCTTTGGCATTGCCCTTCTTTGGGATTGGAATGAAAACGGACCTTTCCTAGTCCTGAGGCCATTGCTGAGTTTTCCAAAGTTTCTGGCATGTTGAGTGTAGCACTTTATAAGCATCATCTTTTAGGATTTAAAATAGCTCAACTGGAATTCTGTCATCGCCACTAATTTTGTTCATAATAATGCTTCCTAAGGCTCACATGAGTTAATGTTTCAGGATGTCTGGCTCTAAGTGAGTGAGCATACCACCATTGTTATCCAGATCATTAAGACATTTTTTGTACAGTTCTTCGGTGTACTTTTGACATCTCTTTTTAATTTCTTCTGCTTCTGTTAGATCTTTACTGTTTCTATCCTTTATCATGCCCATCCTTGCTTGAAATGTTTCCTAGATGTCTTCAAGTCTGTTGAAGAGATTTCTAGTCTTTTCTATTCTACTGTTTTCCTCTATTCATTTGCATTGTTAATTTAAGAATGCCTTCATATTTCTCCTTGCTTTATCTAGAACTCTGCATTCACTTAGCAATATCTTTCCCTATCTCCCTTGACTTTCACTTCTCTTCTTTCCACAGCTATTGGTAAAAACTTCACAGACAATCACTTTCCCTTGTTGCATTTGTTTTTTGGGGGATGGTTTTAATGACTGTCTTCTGTATAATGTTATATACTTTTTTTTTTCTATTTTACATGTTTATTTTTACTTTATTTTGCATTACAATACTGTATTGGTTTTGCCATACATTGACATGAATCCACCATGGGTGTACATAAGTTCCCAATCCTGAACCCCCCTCCCACCTCCCACCACATATCATCTCTCTGGATCTTCCCCATGCTCCAGCACCAAGCATCCTGTATCCTGCATTGAACATGGACTGGCGATTCGTTTCTTACATGATAGTATACATGTTTCAATGCCATTCTCCCAAATCATCCCACCCTCTCCCTCTCCCACAGAGTCCAAAAGTCTGTTCTATACATCTGTGTCTCTTTTGCTGTCTCACATACAGGGTTACATTACCATCTTTCTAAATTCCATATATACGTGTTAGTATACTGTATTGGTGTTTTTCTTTCTGGCATACTTCACTCTGTATAATAGGCTCCAGTTTCATCCACCTCATTAGAACTGATTCAAATATATTATGTTTTAATGGCTGAGTAATACTCCATTGTGTATATGTACCACAGCTTTCTTATCCACTGATCTGCTGATGAACATCTAGGTGGCTTCCATGTCTTGCTATTATAAACAGTGCTGCATTGAACATTGGGGTACAAGTGTCTCTTTCAATTCTGGTTTCCTCAGTGTGTATGCCCAGCAGTGAGATTGCTGGGTGATATGGCAGTTCTATTTGCAATTTTTTAAGGAATCTCCACACTGTTCTCCATAGTGGCTGTACTAGTTTGCATTCCCACCAACAGTGTAAGAGGGTTCCCTTTTCTCCACAGCCTCTCCAGCATTTATTGCTTGTAGATTTTTGGATCGCAGCCATTCTGACTGGTGTGAAGTGGTACCTCATTGTGGTTTTGATTTGCATTTTTCTGATAATGAATGATGTTGAGCATCTTTTCATGTGTTTGTTAGCCATCTGTATGCCTTCTTTGGAGAAATGTCTACTTAGATCTTTGGCCCATTTTTTAATTGGGTCATTTATTTTTCTGGAATTGAGCTGCATAAGTTGCTTGTATATTTTTGAGATTAGTTGTTTGTCAGTTGCTTCATTTGCTATTATTTTCTCACATTCAAAAGGCTGTCTTTTCACCTTATTATAGTTTCCTTTGTTGTGCAGAAGCTTTTAATTTTAATTAGATCTCATTTGTTTATTTTTGCTTTTATTTCCAGTATTCCGGGAGGTGGATCATACAGGATCCTGCTGTGATTTATGTCGGCGAGTGTTTTGCCTATATTCTCCTCTTGGAGTTTTATAGTTTCTGGTCTTACATTTAGATCTTTAATCCATTTTGAGTTTATTTTTGTGTATGGTGTTAGAAAGTGATCTAGTTTCATTCTTTTATAAGTAGTTGACCAGTTTTCCCAGCACCACTTGTTAAAGAGATTGTCTTTAATCCATTGTGTATTCTCGCCTCCTTTGTCAAAGATAAGGTGTCCATAGGTGTGTGGATTTATCTCTGGGCTTTCTATTTTGTTCCATTGATCTATATTTCTGTCTTTGTGCCAGTACCATACTGTCTTAATGACTGTGGTTTTGTAGTAGAACCTGAAGTCAGGCAGGTTGATTCCTCCAGTTCCATTCTTCTTTCTCAATATTGCTTTGGCTATTCGAGGTTTTTTATATTTCCAATCAAATTGTGAAATTATTTGTTCTAGCTCTGTGAAAAATACCGCTGGTAGCTTGATAGGGATTGCATGGAATCTGTAGATTGCTTTGGGTAGTATATTCATTTTCACTATATTGATTCTTCCGATACATGAACATGGTATATTTCTCCATCTATAAGTGTCCTCTTTGATTTCTTTCATCAGTGTTTTATAGTTTTCTATATATAGGTCTTTAGTTTCTTTAGGTAGATATATTCCTAAGTATTTTATTCTTTTCATTGCAATGCTGAATGGAATTGTTTCCTTAATTTCTTTTTCTGCTTTCTCATTATTAGTGTATAGGATTGCAAGGGATTCCTGTGTGTTGATTTTATACCCTGCAACTTTACTATATTCATTTATTAGCTCTAGTAATTTTCTTGTGGAGTCTTTAGGGTTTTCTATGTAGAGGATCATGTCATCTGCAAACAGTGAGAGTTTTACTTCTTCTTTTCCAATTTGGATTCCTTTTATTTCTTTTTCTGCTCTGATTGCTGTGGCCAAAACTTCCAGAACTATGTTGAATAGTAGCGGTGAAAGTGGGCACCCTTGTCTTATTCCTGACTTTAGAGGAAATGCTTTCAATTTTTCACCATTGAGGATAATGTATGCTGTGGGTTTGTCATGTATAGCTTTTATTATGTTGAGGTATATTCCTTCTATCCCTGCTTTCTGGAGAGTTTTTATCATAAATGGATGTTGAATTTTGTAAAGGCCTTATATGCATCTACTGAGATAATCATATGGCTTTTGTTTTTCAATTTGTTAATGTGCTGAATTACATTGATTGATTTGCAGATATTGAAGAATCCTTGCATCCCTGGGATAAAGCCCACTTGGTCATGATGTATGAGCTTTTTATTGTGTTGTTGGATTCTGATTGCTAGAATTTTGTTAAGGATTTTTGCATCTATGTTCAACAGTGATATTGGCCTGTAGTTTTCTTGTTTTGTGGCATCTTTGTCAAGTTTTGGTATTAGGGTGATGGTGGCCTCATAGAATGAGTTTGAAAGTTTACCCTCCTCTGCAATTTTCTGGAAGAGTTTGAGTAGGATAGGTGTTAGCTCTTCTCGAAATTTTTGGTAGAATTCAGCTTTGAAGCCATCTGGACCTGGGCTTTTGTTTGCTGGAAGTTTTCTGATTACAGTTTCAATTTCCGTGCTTGTGATGGGTCTGTTAAGATTTTCTATTTTTCCTGGCTCGGTTTTGGAAAGTGGTACTTTTCTAAGAATTTGTCCATTTCTTCCACATTGTCCATTTTATTGGCATAAAATTGCTGATATTAGTCTCTAATGATCCTTTGTATTTCTGTGTTGTCTGTTGTGATCTCTCCATTTTCATTTCTAATTTTATTGATTTGATTTTTCTCCCTTTGTTTCTTGATGAGTCTGGCTAATGGTTTGTCAATTTTATCTATCCTATTGAAGAACCAGCTTTTTTTTTATTTTTATTTTTATTTTTGCTATGGTTTCTTTTGTTTCTTTTGCATTTATTTCTGCCCTAATTTTTAAGATTTCTTTGCTTCTACTGACCCTGTGGTTCTCCATTTCTGCCTTTTCTAGTTGCTTTAGGTGTAGAGTTAGGTTATTTATTTCACTTTTTTCTTGTTTCTTGAGGTATGCCTGTATTGCTATGAATCTTCCTCTTAGCACTGCTTTTATAATGTCCCGCAGGTTTTGGGTTGTTTTCATTTTAATTCATTTGTATGCATATTTTGATTTCTTTTTTGATTTCTTCTGTGATTTGTTGGTTATTCAGCAACATGTTGATCAGCCTCCATATGTTGGAATTTTTAATAGTTTTTCTTCTGTAATTGAGATCTAATCTTAATGCATTATGGTCAGAAAAGATGCTAGGAATGATTTCGATTTTTTTGAATTTATCAAGGTTAGATTTATGGCCCAGGATGTGATCTATCCTGGAGAAGGTTCCGTGAGCACTTGAGAAAAGGTGAAATTCATTATTTTGGGGTGAAATGTCCTATAGATATAAATTAGGTCTAACTGGTCTATTGTATCATTTAAAGTTTGCATTTCTTTGTTAATTTTCTGTTTAGTTGATCTGTCCATAGGTGTGAGTGGGGTATTAAGTCCCCCACTATTATTGTGTTATTGTTAATTTCCCCTTTCATACTTGTTAGCATTTGTCTTACATATTGCGGTGCTCTTATGTTAGATGCATATATATTTATAATTGTTATAGCTTCTTCTTGGATTGATCCTTTTGTCACATGAGTGTATGTTCCTTGGTTCTTTGTCTCGTCACAACAAAGATTTGGAGTGATGGACATTAAAGCCCTCGGCGTGTCACAGCTCTCAGGTCTTGTACAAACTGTGTTATAGCTCTCAGGCAAACCAGTGTTACAACTCTATTTTATTTAGAAGATAGCAGGAGAATACATCCTTGAAGCGTGAGGGCATGCCAACCCACAAACTTGAAGAGAAGAGAGTGGAGGAGCACATGGGAAAGACAGAGAGAGGAAGAGAGAGAGAGAGAAAGAGCACATGCAATCCATCCTCGAAGCGTGAGGGCATGCCAACCCAAAGATTTGAAGGGAAGAGAGTGGAGGAGTGCGTGGGAGAGGGGGAGAGAGAGAGAGAGAGAGAGAGAGAGAGAGAGAGAGAGAGAGAGAGAGCGCATGCATGCAGGAGAGGGAGAGAGAGAGAGAGAGCGCTTTGACTCATCCTTTTATATGTTTTCCTCCACCTGGGCCTGCCCTATGCAAATTGGGCTTAGCGAGGAGTGCTGTTTCTTTTGCCTGAAGTCTTCACTCTGGTCCTCGGACCTTCTTTTGACCTTGTATTTTTAGCCACCACCATTTTGGACTCCTTTTCCCTATTCTACCTCGCTAACATTCCCCCCTCAAGAGATGGGAGGCCCAATTCTTTGGGAATAGGGGCATCGAGGTCTTTCTGGCTACTTCCTGCTGAACTGGGGTGGGGAGGGGTATTGGGCCTCCCCCTCTTGCTAGTCTTAAGCCTCAGAGTCCTTATAGCAGTGTCCATCTAAGGGTATGATATTTTTCATGGTCGGCTGGAGTTTTATATCTTTGTTGAACTGGCACTGCATGTTGTAGCTTGTTGACCTGGGCAGAGACAAAACAGGTTAGACAACTGACAGTAGATGGAATAATCATAAGCATCACAAGGTCTAGTAGGGGCATTAGTCAATTTTAAATTCACATCTCCAGGATGGCTCAAGTCCCTCCTTGTTCAGGGATCAGATCTATCTCCTGTCTGTCTTGGAGTACAATCTCTGTCAAGCTATGTTGGCTGTGTAGAGCTATCCTGAGAAATCTTATCCCCAGAAACCAGATTTTGGGGTTGTTCATAAAATGGCACTCATTGGTAGTCCGGAATAAGTATCTGAGATCTTCCAGGGGCTCACAGGTATATTGAGTGTCCTCTTCTGTCTTCTTCCATGGCTTGACTCATGAGTAGTGAATCCAGGAGTCATGTCCTGGTAACTTGACTGCTGTTGTGGTAGAAAGTATTACAGGGTAGGGGCCCTTCCATGTGGGCTGGAGTTGAGCATTTGGGGACCCATCTTTCCAGACTTTAATTAGGACTTGAGTCCCTGGAGCATATAGTGGTGACTCGTTAGAATCTTTTGGGTCCTGGTTTATACCCTACAAGCATATATCCTGTTGGAATTGCCCAATGGCCATGGTATGACTGGAGGGTCTGAACCTCTGGATCTAGGAAGAGGTCATTGACATAAACAAAAGGTCTCCCATATAGCATCTCATAAGGACTAAGACCAAGCTGTTCCTTAGGGGCAATGCGGGTGCAGAGGAGAGCTATTGGTAAAGCCTCCTTCCATCCCAGGGAGGTCTCCTGGGTTATCTTTTTTATAGCTGATTTTAATAATTGATTGGCTCTTTCTACTTTCCCTGAAGATTGAGGCCTCCAGGCACAATGGAGATAATAAGTAATGCCCAATGCTTTTGAGACCCCTTGGGTGACCTTGGAAGTAAATGATGTCCCATTGTCACTTTGTAATGACCAGGACAGACCAAATCTTGGAATCATTTCATGGAGCAGTTTTTTTACCACCTCCTCAGCCTTCTCAGTCCAGGTGGGAAAGCCATCAATCCATCCTGTAAATGTATCTATCACGACTAATAGGTATTTATACCCTTGAGAAACTGGCATCTGGGTGAAGTCCATCTGCCAGTCCTCTCCTGGGTAGGTCCCACGTCGTTGGATGGGCTGGGCCAGCTGGGGTCTTCGAGCTCCATGGGGGTTGTTTAATTGGCAAGTGGGACAAGAGGAGACCACCTGTCTTATAGTTGTTTGGAAGCCTGTTCCTCTGAAGGACCTTTCTAGTAATCTTTGGAGGGCCTTTTCTCCTAAATGAGTGGTGGCATGTAAGGAGTTAACCAACTTCCATTAGAGGTTCCCAGGCAGAAAAAGGAGTCCCTTCTTTTGGAACCACCCCATGTAATCTTCTTGAAAGCCCTCGTTCTTAGCTTTAAGAGTCTCACCTTCAGTATATGAAGGAGTTTTTGGCAAATTAGTTTGTGGAACTAAGGTGGCAATCCCTATTAGGTCATGGTTCTGTAATGCTGCTCTCCTAGCTGCCTGATCAGTTCCCTCGTGCCACTTCTGTGCTCCCTTTTTGGTGTCTTTTACAGTGGGAGACTGAAACCTCAGTGGACAGATGGACTGCCTCCAAGAGTTGAAGAATCTGATCATCATATTTGATTGGGGACCCTCGGGTGGTCAAGTGGCCCCTTTCTTTCCAAGTAGCAGCATGTGCATGTAGCATCAGAAAGGCATATTTAGAATCAGTGTAAATGGCTATTCTTTTTCCTTTTCCCAGCTCTAAAGCTTGAGTCAGGGCTATGAGCTCAGCTAATTGGGCTGAAGTACCTGGTGGCAGAGGCTTAGCCTCTATGGTCTCGAAATTGGAGACTACTGCATACTCGGCTCTTCTTTTTCCATCCAAGACAAAGCTGCTTCCATCAGTGTACCAGATTTCCTCAGGATTGATCAGAGGATCTTCTGACAATCCCTCTCGGGGTTTTGTCCAGTGGTCCAAGGATTCTAGACAAGAGTGAAAGGGGAGAGAGCCCTCAGGGGTAGGCAGGAGGGTGGCTGGGTTAAGAACCTCATAAGGGGATATAGTGAGGCCTGGATTTTCCATCAGCACTACTGAGGATTCTTTGATCAGACATCCATAAATGGCCTCTCCCATTTAGGAGTTGTTTTACTTGGTGGCTGGTAAAAATAGTTGGTTTGCCAACAAAGGAGAGTTTTAAAGCATCTTCTATCATGATTGCAATAGCTGCAAGATTTCAAAGGCAGGGGAGCCAGCTTCGGGTAGTTGGATCGAGCTTTTTGGATAAGTAAGCTACAGGCTGGGGCTCAGATCCCAACCTTTGAGTTAATGCTCCCAAAGCTATTCCCTCTCTTTCATGGAAATAAAGTTGGAATGCTTTTTCTGGGTCTGGCAACCTCAAGGCAGGTGCTCGAGTTAAAGCCTGTTTTAGTGTAGCCTCTGCCTTCTTTTGAGGAGTTCCCCACATCAGATCTATGTATTGTAATATTTTTCCATTAAGTCCCATGTCCAGATCTAGGAGATCCCGGCTAAGGGCCTGTCCAAACATGTGGGGGCTATCTCTGAACCCCTGAGGTAATACTGTCCAAGTCATCTGTTGGCATTTTTCTCCTGGGGCCTCCCACTCAAAGGCAAAAAGATATTGGGATCCTTTAGCTAGTGGTATGCAAAAAAATGCATCTTTGAGATCCAAGACTGTAAACCACTTGGCACTGGGTGGGATTTCTCCCAAGATTACATAGGGATTGGGTACTGTGGGATGGAGGGGGACTACAGCTTCATTTATGACCCGGAGATCTTGAACCATTCGCCAGGTTCCGTCTTTTTTCTTTACTGAGAGGATTGGGGTGTTACATGGCGAACTGGTGGGGACCAATAGCCCACACGCAAGGAATTTATTTATTAACGGCTGTAGTCCCTCCCAAGCCTCTCTTTTGAGAGGGTATTGTTTCTGGCTAGGAAACCCAGTGGGATCTTGGAGGACAATGATGACCGGTTCAGCTTGGTAGGCTCGTCCAGGAATCCCCTGGTCCCACACCTGGGGGTTAATTTTGTCTTCCCATGGTTTTTGGTCCCTCTCTATTGAAGGTATAATGGGTTGCTCAGTAGTAACCAGGAGCTTTAGAGCTCTAGGGGCTGAAAAACTTCCCATCACAAGGGTGGTCCCCAGTTTAGTGAGTATATCTCTTCCCAATAAGGGAGTAGGACACTCAGGGACCACCAGAAACTGGTGGGAAAATATTTGTCCATCCCAGCAACAAAGAAGTGCTCCGGTGAATCTTTTAGTAGTTGCTTTTCCTGTAGCACCCAAAATGGTACAGGTTTGGGAGGAGAAGGCTCCAGAGTAGGAGATCAAGACAGAGTAGGTAGCCCCTGTGTCAACCAAGAAATTCTCGGACCTACCTGCCACATCCAGTTGCACCCTTGGCTCCAGTCCAGTGATGGTTATCTGTCACAGGCGGGCTGGCTGGAGTGGGCCGCTTCAGTCCTCTTGAACCATCATGAGGGTAGGCTTGGCACTTGACCTTGAGGCGCTTGGGTCCCGAGGGCAGAGTGCCACCCAATGTCCCAGTTGATGGCATTTGTGGCAAGCCGTTCTAGGAGACTTGTCACGGTTAGGACACTCTTTGGCCCAATGCTCCACCTGTCTACAGATCAGGCATTTGTCTCGTCCCTTGTCCTTCAAGGACTTGGGATTTGCCTTAGGGCTTCTCTGGAGGGCGGCCAGCATCTGGGCATGCCTTGTCTCTTTCTTTCTCTCCTTCTCCTGGGCCTTGGCCTCCTTCTGTTCTCTGTTATAAAACGTATTCGTGGCTGTCTGGACCATCTCATCTAAAGAGGCAGTGGGGTCCTGCTGTTGTAGCTGTTGTAACTTAATTCTGATATCTGATGCACATTGGGACAGGAATTTGTCCTTTAAAATCACCTGTCCCTCGTAAGAGTCTAAGTCCAGATTGGTAAACTTTTGGAGGGCCTCTTTCAGCCTTTCCACAAAGGCAATGGGGTTCTCATTGGGCTCCTGAGTTATTGCTGAGATTGGGCACACAGTCCCACAAGTAATAGGCTTCCTTCTGTTTCCATGGGTGGACTTCCTTAGGGGTGAGTCTTTCTGAAGCTTATCCTACCCAGAACTATTGCAACCTGAGAGCCACCCGTCTCCGGGTCAGGGTGCAGATCCCCAGGCAGGCTGAGGCGTGACAGCCTCCCTCAGATCGAATCCCCGGGCAGGTCGAGGCATGACGGCCTCCCGAGAATTGGGTCCCTGGGCAGGTCGAGGCGTGACGACCTCCTGGGACCCCTGGGACTAGCAGATCTCTGAGCAGGTTGAGGCATGACAACCTTTCGAGGACCAGATCCCTAGGCAGGTCAAGGCGTGATGACCTCCTGGGACCCCCGGGACTAGCAGATCCCCGAGCAGTTTGAGGCGTGACAACCTTTCGAGGACCAGATCCCTAGGCAGGCCAAGATTTGATGACCTCCTGGGACCCCCGGACTGGAGTTTGGGCGTCCCCAAGGTCTCCAGTGTAACCAGTACTGGGCAGGATTAAGGGGTTGGATATTATAGAGTATTTCCCTCCCAAGGCCAGCTATTTTCTGGTTGTCTCTCCAGAAGATAGTAGAGGCAACCTTGTGGGTCTGGATGGGGCTCAGGCAAAGAGCATGAAACAGGAGGGAAGGGGGAAGAGCACAACCTTTGAAAGAATGACATAGCACAAAGGGATGATGTAAACCAATTAAAACCAACTGGGTCCAAGATGAAAAGTAAAATTCAAGTACTTAATCCCCAATCTATAAGCCAACAGACACACCCAGAGGTGGCAGGACAGCTCCAAGGCAAAAGAGGGAGGAGTGGGTGGTTCCCCAATGGTAGGGATGATCCTCCCACTCATTAGCATATGAATCCCACCCCCTCACTAAACCTAACCACCCCTTGCCCTTGGCAATGGTTCACACCCTGAAGAGTGTCTTCTCTCTGGATCCTAACAAATCCACCTCTTATTGCTTTGTCTCTCAATGAATTTTTGCAATGAGACATCAGGGCCTGAGTTTCATTAGTTTTGGCCGAGCTTGAGTCCCAGGAGAGAGCCGAAGGACAGGAGGAAAAAAACAGTGGGAAAAACATGCCAAGGAATCCCCTTCATAGCCCGCTGGAAAATTTGCTAAATATCTGACTGGTGCTCACAATTTCATTGGTCTGATCCTTGGCACAGAGAAGAGAAAGGACAGAAGAACCCCCAGCAGCTTGTGTAACAGCTACTGGGGCTCAGCAGATAGCGCTTTTGGGACATGCTGAGGAGTAGCCTCTCCAGAGTCCCTCAGTTGTGCCCCCTGCCGCCCGCCTGTTTGCAGGAGGTGCAAGGAAACAAGAAATGAGAGATTGTAAAGGAATTAAGATTTCGTTAGGCATGTCCCTCCAGCGAGGACCTCTTACCTTAACCGGAGGTCTTCTGGGATCTGAGACTGGGCCGTGTGACCTTTCTGCTGAGTTTGTTTTTCACTGTCCTGGTTTCCAGCATGATGGGCCTTCCCCTGTGATGGATTTTCTTCACATTCCACCTCTACCGCAGGAGCTTCACTGAGTTGGGCTCCTGCTGTGCTTGGCCTCTTCCACGTGGAGGTTGTTTCAGCCAGGTTACATCCGAGTGACGGCACCATAGATGTCACGCGAGTGTATGTTCCTTGGTTCTTTGTCTCGTCACAACAAAGATTTGGAGCGACGGACATTAAAGCACTTGGCACATCACAGCTCTCGGGTCTTGGACAAACCGTGTTATGGCTCTCAGGCAAATCAGTGTCACAGCTCTATTTTATTTAGAAGATAGCAGAAGAATACATCCTCAAAGCATGAGGGCATGCCAACCCAAAGACTTGAAGAGAAGAGAGTGGAGGAGCGCGTGGGCGGGGGGGGGGGGGGGGAGAAAGAAAGAGTGCATGCATGCAGGAGAGGGAGAGAGAGAGAGAGAGTGCTTTGACTCATCCTTTTATATGTTTTCCTCCACCTGGGCCTGCCCTATGCAAATTGGGCTTAGCCAGGAGTGCTGTTTCTTCTACCCGAAGTCTTCACTCTGGTCCTCGGACCTTCTTTTGACCTTCCTTGTATTTTTAGCAACCACCATTTTGGACTCCTTTTCCCTATTCTACCTACCTAACACTTTGATCATTATGTAGTGTCTTTCTTTCTCTCTTTTCACAGCCTTTGTTTTAAAGTCTATTTTATCTTCTATGAGTATTGCTACTCCTGCTTTCTTTTGGTCTCTATTTGCGTGGAATATCTTTTTCCATCCCTTCATTTTCAGTCTGTATGTGTCCCTTGTTTTGAGGTGGGTCTCTTGTAGGCAGCATATATAGGGGTCTTGTTTTTGTATCCATTCAGCCAGTCTTTGCCTTTTGGTTGGGTCATTCAACCCATTTACATTTAAGGTAATTATTGATAAGTATGATCCCATTGCCATTTACTTTATTGTTTTGGATTCGGGTTTATATGCCTTTTTTGTGTTTCCTGTCTAGAGAATATCCTTTAGCATTTGTTGGAGAGTTGGTTTGGTGGTGCTGAATTCTCTCAGCTTTTGCTTGTCTGGGAAGCTTTTGATTTCTCCTTTGTATTTGAATGAGATCCTTGCTGGGTACAGTAATCTGGGCTGCAGGGTATTTTCTTTCATCACTTTAAGTATGTCTTGCCATTCCCTCCTGGCCTGAAGCATTTCTATTGAAAGGTCAGCTGTTATCCTTATGGGAATCCCCTTGTGTGTTATTTGTTGTTTTTCCCTTGCTGCTTTTAATATTTGTTCTTCGTTTTTGATCTTTATTAATTTGATTAATATGTGTCTTGGGGTGTTTCACCTTGGGTTTATCCTGTTTGGAACTTTCTGGGTTTCTTGGACTTGGGTGATTATTTCCTTCCCCATTTTAGGGAAGTTTTCAACTATTATCTCCTCAAGGATTTTCTCATGGTCTTTCTTTTTGTCTTCTTCTTCTCGGACTTCTATAATTCGAATGTTGGAGCATTTCATATTGTCCTGGAGGTCTCTGAGATTGCCCTCATTTCTTTTAATTCGTTTTTCTTTTTTCCTCTCTAATTCATTTATTTCTACCATTCTATCTTCTATTTCACTAATCCTATCTTCTGCCTCCTTCTACTATTTGTTGCCTCCAGAGTGGTTCTGATCTCATTTATTGCATTATTCATTATATATTGACTCTTTTTATTTCTTCTAGGTCCTTGTTAAACCTTTCTTGCATCTTCTCAATCCTTGTCTCCAGGCTATTTATCTGTGATTCCATTTTGATTTCAAGATTTTGGATCATTTTCACTATCAATATTTGGAATTCTTTCTCAGGTAGATTCCCTATGTCTTCTTCTTTGGTTTGGTTTGGTGGGCATTTCTCCTGTTCCTTTACCTGCTGGGTATTCCTCTGTCTCTTCATCTTGGTTATATTGCTGCATTTGGGGTGGCCTTTCTGTATTCTGGGAATTTGTGGAGTTCTCTTTATTATGGAGTTTCCTCGCTGTGGGTGGGGTTGTATCAGTGGCTTGTCAAGGTTTCTTGGTTGGGGAAGCTTGTGTCGAAGTTCTGGTGGGTAGAGCTGGATTTCTTCTCTCTGGAGTGCAATGAAGTGTCCAGTAATGAGTTATGAGACATCAATAGTTTTGGAGTAACTTGAGCTGCCTGTATATTGAAGCTCAGGGGTGTGTTCCTGTGTTGCTGGAGAATTTGTGTGGTATGTCTTGCTCTGGGACTTGTTGGCCCATGGGTGGTGCTTGGTTTCAGTGTAGGAATGGAGGCGTTTGATGAGCTCCTATTGATTAATGTTCCCTGAATTCAGGAGTTCTCTGATGTTCTCAGGATTTGGACTTTATCCTCCTGCTTCTGGTTTTCAGTTTTATTTTTACAGTAGCCTCAAGACTTCTCCATCTATACAGCACCGATGATAAAACATCTAGGTTAAAGATGATAAGTTTCTCCACATTGAGGGACACCCCAAGAGCTTCACTGAGTTACATGGAGAAGAGAAGAGGGAAGGGGTAGTTAGAGGTGGCTGGAATGAGATGAGGTGGTATCAAAAGAAGAGAGAGCAAGCTAGCCAGTAATCACTACCTTATGTGCACTTCTCAGTCTGGACCGCTCAGAGATGTTCATGGATTTATACAGGGAAGAGTAGAGGGAGGAAGTAGACAGAGGTGGCCAGGAGGATAAAAGAGGGAAATGAAAAGGAGAGAGACAGATCCAGCCAGTAACCAGTTCCCTAAGTGTTCTCCATCGTCTGGAACACACAGAGATTCACAGAGTTGGGTAGAGAAGAGAAGGGGGAGGGAGGAGACAGAGACAACCTGGTGGAGAAAAAGGAGAGTCCAAAGGAAGAGAGAGTGGTCAAGCCAGTAATGTTGCTCTCAGGTAAAATTGGGTACTGAAGATTGGGTTTATAAATGTACAAAATTGACAACAAATACAAAAAGCAAAGATTAAAAATCTAGAGTAGAATTTGTATTTTCAAAAATACAATACTAAAGAAAAGAAGAACAACAACAAGAAGAAAAAAAAACAAAGTCACGAGAATTTTTAAAAAAACAACATATATATTAAAAATATGTAACAAAAATGTATATATATACAGCATTTGCTTTAAAAATAGGGTCTTCTTTTTTGAAAAGTGATAGTAGGTTATAAAAATTAAAATTAAAGGAGAAATAGAGGACTTAAAAATTTTAAAAAATTTAGAAAAGGAGAAGAAAAAGAAAAGAAGAAAAAACAATCAAACAACAACATCAACAAAAAAAAAAAGAGAGAGAGAGAGAATGGTCGTAAAAATAGTACAGATATTTCTGGGACTTTCTCTTGTGTTGTGGACAGTGTGGGGTCACTTCCAAGGTGGTTCCCTCTGTTTAGCTTCTTCTGTTTGCTGGTCTCTTTAGTGTCCGATTTCCACCCTGACACAAGGGGGGCTGTGGTGGACACTTTGGTTTTTTTTAGGCTCACTTGTTCAGTTGCACTGTGGGGAGGGAGGGATGCTGCAAACAAATAACACTGGCGTGTGCTCGCAGTGCCTCAGCCATGCTGGGCATGCCCCTGCACACAGCGCACATTGCTCAGGCTCTACGTTGCTCCGCAGGGAACCGTCTGAGGCTGGCCCTAGGCTGCATGCACCTCCCCGGTCTAAGCTGCTCAGTCTTGGCTCTCAGGTAGCCCTCAGAGGTGCAGATTCAGTTGGGCCTGCATTCTGTGCCCTTCCCAGGACCGAGTAGCTCAGGTGTTTGGCGAGCACGGTCGCTGCAACTTATCGCCTTTCCCTGCTGCTCAGTTTTCTGGGTGTACCGCTGGCGCCCCTTGTCAGGCAGATGGTGACTGTTGAGAACCCCAAGAAGTCTTAGTTAGCAAAGAAGCCTGCTTGCAGTTTGGTAGGTAAAATATCTCCCGGGCTGCGATTGCCCACTTCTAGCCCTTACGGCTCTGGCTGCCTGTCACCAGATGGGGATGGTCTGCAGCTGGCTTTGTTCTGTGCATGGTCCTGGTGGTGTCTTATGTTAGAGCTTTTCACATGGTAGCTATCCCATAGTCTGGTATGTTAGCCCAAGTTAGTTCACTCTGGTTACATTTGGGGCATTCTGGCCTGATTCTTAAAAAGCACTGCAGCCCGTGCCTCCCTGCCCAGCCCCCACTTGCTAGTGGCAGATGCAGGCATCTGCACTGCTTCTCCGCTGGGGGAGTTACCGTTGGGCTCATAATCTGTTGGTTTTAATTATTTATTTATTTTTCCTCCCTGTTATGTTGCCCTCTGTGCTTCCGAGGCTCACCACAGACTTGGCAGTAAGAGTGTTTCCTGGTGTTTGGAAATTTATCTCTTTTTAAGACTCCCTTCCCGGGATGGGACTCCCTTCCTGGGACGGAGCTCCCTCCCTACCTCCTTTGTCTCTTTTTTTCATCTTTTATATTTTTCCTAACTGTTTTTGAAGACAATGATCTGCTTTTCTGGGTGCCTGACGTCCTCTGCCAGCATTCAGAAGTTGTTTTGTAGAATTTACTCAGCATTGAAATGTTCTTTTGATGAATTTGTGGGGGAGAAAGTGGCCTCCCCATCCTATTCCTCCGCTATCTTAGCTAACCTCCTCCAGTCCAAGTTTTATGCATGAAATAGGGCACTTAAAGCTGGTGCACTGGGACAACCCTGAGGGATGGGATGGGGAGGGAGGTGGGAGAGGGGTTCACAATGGGGAACACATGTACACCCATGGCTGATTCATGTTACTGTATGGCAAAAACCACTACAACATTGTAAAATAATTAGCTTCCAATTAAAATAAATAAATTAATATAATAATGAGAAAAGAAACAAAAAAGTGAAAGCTAAGATGAATTAAAATTGTGGAGAACTGCAGCTGGCCCAGAGGGGATATAGTAGAGCATACATAGAAGAATATAGTGAGATATCAAAGCTAGCAAGTTAAATTCATATGAAATCAGAGAGCTTCTGTTTTATTCTGGAGATAATGAGTAGCCACTGAAAGTCTTAAATATTGAAGTGGAAAGGCAAATTCAATGGTACTGGAAAACCAACCAGGAAGACAGTTTACCATCTAGGCATGAAAGGATTGGTGCCTGACTGTAGAATACAAGATATTACATATCACAATGACTTGGAAACCAAATGTCAGTGTAATTTTAGAGGAAAGATCAGAGTATTATGAAATTTGTAGCCTTTATTCCTGAAAGGAGGTGGTGCCATGCACTTACATAAAAGTTAAAGGAGTTGCCACAATCCCAAGATTCATTAGAAAGAGTGCTTATAATAGTACACCTGATGTCCTTGTGATTGAGAAGAAAGAAAAAAATAACATTTTGGTGATTTTTGAAAAGAGTTTGTCTTCATTACCATTCTATTAAAAGTCTCTGTACATTTCTGATATGTAACTCAATGAGCCAGATTGCTGGGATTTTATATACTATTGATGGCTCTTAATTTAATATTTTCAGCTTTTGGAAAAGTTTGACTTGCATAACTCAGTATTTGCATATGCTTTGCATGTCCATCTCAAGTGGGGTCACTGTTAAACTCACGTGTGATATAAATATTAGCTTAAATTCCAGGATATTATAGTCAAATGATGGTTGTTTATTGTAGGTCATGATCTGAAGTTGTGGCCTTTAAGTCCTTCATGGTTATTTGAAATGTTTGAATGAATTATATTTTAAAACTGTCAATGGGCTCTTACATTCTGCTTGTGGTTTGCATGTTGTTTGCATGTCAATTGGGCTTTAAGTAGGCATATGACTTGATATGGCCAAATGGTATCTGGATAATGCTGGAAACCTTTCAAGGATGAGGAAAGATTATTATACTGTTAACAGAAGTGTAAATTCAATAAAAGTTAAAGCATTTGAGTGATAAATGGAGGGACTGATGGCTACTTTTCATCTATAGTTTGATCAATTTTCTATTAAAATACTAACTATACAAAGAAAAATTGGAAGTCCACAATTATCTTGGGTTTGTGGTAAATGTTAACCTTATATAAATGGGTTATTGATAGTTGCTATTATGTTGAACATAAGGTGAAGGTTATTGATGGTTGCTATTATGTTGAACATGAGGTGAAGATTTTAGGGAGAGATAAATAGTGATTAATTTATGTTATGGAATATCCCATCATTACAGCAAAGCTGCATGATGGGTAAAGCATAAAATACGTATACATCTACATAATTTTGTAAAGTTAACTGAAAATAAACTAATTTAAAAGGTGGCATAGAAATCCATTTTTAGTTCAGTGTTTGCACTATATTGAGACTTTAAATTAGTAATCACAGGAAAAAGGTTTCAAAACTGCAAAATCTGTTTTAATAGATTGCTCCTAAAAGTGATTCAGAGGGTGAGCCATAAATGAAGTGATGGGGAAAAGTTTAAAATACTTTATTAATACTCCTTGGGGATTTGGAGTCATAGGAAGTGTAGAATATGTTTCCCTTCTTGGATTCCACACAAAATTTGTTCCCAGCTTTCTTATCCTTGAATAATTCTGATAACAGTATATTTTGTGTCTGTCTTTATCAGAAAAATTGATGACTGTTGCATTCTTTATTTAGGAATTTCTTTAATAGAGTGATCATTTTAATGTGTGAGACCTGTCATATCTAGGAGTTTGTTTCATTGTGCTACTTTTGAATACTTTGTTAATGACTAACTCAGCCATCTTTGTTGAGCTCAGGAAATTTATTTATAGCATTCTTCCTTTTAACCCTGTTTGTGTCCTAAAATTATGTTTTGAGTCTTTGTATTGCCATTATCGTCGTTTTGAGGAATGAGATTTAAGAGGCCTCTGAATATATTTCCTACAGATTCATTGTACACTTGCTGTTGTGATATTGGAAACAAGAAAAAAATGATGAGATGCAAAGAGGGGAAAGGGATATTATTAACATTTGATAATTGTGTGTAAGATGAACATGAACATTGCCCATAGTAGAATTTCAATAGCCTATAATAATTTAGGAAAATTACAGGGAGCACATTTTAGAACATCTGTTAAATATTACTTGTTTCTGGGATCATGTCCAAAAAAGGCAAGATTACTGTCAAAGCAATAGTTTAAAATACATTATAAAGTGCATACCTGTGGCAGATTCATGTTGATGTATGACAAAACCAATACAATATTGTAAAGTAATTAACCTCTAATTAAAATAAACAAATTTATATTAATAAATAAATTAAAATTAAAATAAAAAAATTGCTATGGTTTACTTATTCTAATCATGTTAATATCTGTAATGTTAGGTCAACTTTCCCTAGCCTCTACTCAAAGGTGTTTCCTCACAAATACCAAACTTATAAAGGATAAGCAGACAACTATTTCACTTTCCATAGCCTCTACTCAAAGGTGTTTCCTGACAAATACCAAATTTATGAAGGATGAGCAGACAACTATTTCAATTTGTTACTTTTTTTTTTCATAATGACATATCTGTGGCTACCACAAGAGTTATATGCATAATACTTGAAAGATATTCTTTCAGAAATCAAAAAATATATATATTTCACTTTGCATATGTCCTCTATCAAAATATCAACCTGTTTTCCAGTTTTAATAACAAATATCCACATATTTGAGTGAGATGAAGGTGAGGTGAAGTCGCTCAGTGGTGTCCGACTCTTTGCGACCCCGTGGACTGTAACCTACTAGGCTTCTCCGTCCATGGGATTCTCCAGGCAAGAATACTGGAGTGGGTTGCCATTTCCTTCTCCAGGGGATCTTCCCGACCCAGGGACCAAACCCGGGTCTCCCGCACTGGAGGCGGATGCTTTAACCTCTGAGACACCAGGGAAGCTCACATATTTGAGTAGTCTCAAGAATTCTATTTGTTTTATTTGTTTATTCTATTTGTTTAACAAATCCCTGGAGAAGGAAAGATCCCCTGGAGAAGGAAATGGCAACTCACTCCAGTATTCTTGCCTGGAGAATCCCATGGACGGAGAAGCCTAGTAGGTTACAGTCCACAGGGTGGCAAAGAGTCGGACACGACTGAGCGACTTCATCTCAACTTCACCTCACTCAAATATGCGGATATTTGTTATTAAAACTGGAAAACAGGTTGATATTTTGATAGAGGACATATTCCTTATGGACAAAGTCTTCAAATTAGAACTATAAGCATTCATTTTAGAGATTTATACCTAAAAGTCTAGGACATATTCCCAGTCTTATTTTCTTCAATAATTCTGAAGCCTAAAGAATCTACATCTTATCATACCAGTACCACTATTCAGTTCAGTTCAGTTCAGTTGCTCAGTCTTGTCTGACTCTTTGCAACCCCATGAATTGCAGCACACCAGGCCTCCCTGTCCATCACCACTGCCCGGAGTTCACTCAAACTCATATCCATTGCATCAGTGATGCCATCCAGCCATCTCATCCTCTGTCGTCCCCTTCTCCTCCTACCCCCAATCCCTCCCAGCATCAGAGTCTTTTCCAATGAGTCAACTCTTCGCATGAGGTGGCCAAAGTACTGGAGTTTCAGCTTTAGCATCATTCCTTCCAAAGAACACTCAGGGCTGATCTCCTTCAGAATGGACTGGTTGGATCTCCTTGCAGTCCATGGGAGTCTCAGGAGTCTTCTCCAACACCACAGTTCAAAACCATCAATTCTTCGGCACTCAGCTTTCTTCACAGTCCAACTCTCACATCCATACATGACTACTGGAAAAACCATAGCCTTGACTAGACGGAACTTTGTTGGCAAAGTAATGTCTCTGCTTTTGAATATGCTATCTAGGTTGGTCATAACTTTTTTTCCAAGGAGTAAGCGTCTTTTAATTTCATGGCTGCAATCACCATCTGTAGTGATTTTGGAGCCCCCAAAATTAAAGTCTGACTCTATTTCCACTGTTTCTCCATCTATTTCCCATGAACTGATGGGACCAAATGCCATGATCTTCGTTTTCTGAATGTTGAGCTTTAACCCAGCTTTTTCACTCTCCTCTTTCACTTTCATCAAGAGGCTTTTTCGTTCCTCTTCACATTCTGCCATAAAGGTAGTGTCATCTGCATATCTGAGGTTATTGATATTTCTCCCGGCAATCTTGATTCCAGCTTGTGCTTCTTCCAGCCCAGCGTTTCTCATGATGTACTCTGCATATAATTTAAATAAGCAGAGTGACAATATAGAGCCTTGATGTACTCCTTTTCCTATTTGGAACCAGTCTGTTGTTCCATGTCCAGTTCTAACTGTTGCTTCCTGACCTGCATATAGGTTTCTCAAGAGGCAGGTCAGGGGGTCTGGTATTCCCATCTCTTTCAGAATTCTCCACAGTTTATTGTGATCCACACAGTCAAAGGCTTTGGCATAGTCAATAAAGCAGAAATAGATGTTTCTCTGGAACTCTCTTGCTTTTTTGATGATCCAGCAGATGTTGGCAATTTGATCTCTGGTTCCTCTGCCTTTTCTAAAACCATCTTGAACATCAGGGAGTTCCCGGTTGACATATTGCTGAAGCCTGGCTTGGAGAATTTTGAGCATGACTTTATTAGCATGTGAGATGAGTGCAATTGTGCAGTAGTTTGAGCATTCTTTGGCATTGCCTTTCTTTGGGATTGGAATGAAAACTGACGTTTTCCAGTCCTGTGGCCACTGCTGAGTTTTCCAAATTTGCTCGCATATTGAGTCCAGCACTTTTACAGCATTGTCTTTCAGGATTTGAAATAGCTCAACTGGAATACCATCACCTCCACTCGCTTTGCTCCTAAAGAAAGAGTTAAGCTAGAACCTATAAACATATCATTACATTATACTGTTTAAAAGGAAAGTTGCTTCTTTACATTAAACACACTGATGTTCAACTTAAAGATTCTTGTTTATTTTTATGAGTAAAAAATTGAACATTATAAATAAATATTTTGGAAGTGAGAGCAAGAACAAGGAATATTGTTAAATAAAAGTCTGAATATAGGTGCATTTTAAAATTATAAAACCATGTTAAATTCCATAGATACTATTAATTGCTCAAGGAGATACTAAGATATGATAAAATCACTTTAAATTCAACAAGAGTGAAGACTTTTTTTCTTAACTATTTAATAGCATCAATTTTGATGTGATTTCCCTTTGTCCAAATAATGTAACAAATATAATAATTTAACATGCACTTTCTCTTTTAGGACTGGATCTGCCATTTATGATGATGCCTCATCCTCTACTTCCAGTCAGCTTACCTCCTGCATCAGTTGCCATGGCAATGAATCAGATGAACCATCTTAATACTATTGCCAACATGGCTGCTGCCGCCCAGATTCACAGTCCACTCTCCAGAGCAGGGGCTTCAGTTATAAAGGTAAGGATCATAATTTAGAAGAGGATAAAGTTGTTAATAACATGTAAATTTTGATAAAATAATAATTTCATGAAATCTTAAGTATAAACACATAGCTCATTGACTCAGTTGCTTAGCATAAAGTATTGATGAGTTTGATTTCTGACTAGGCCTGCTATGGTGTTTTTGTTATTGTCATTTGTTTTCATTCAATGACCACAGACACTACCTTTAATTCTAGCATCCTGTCTTGTATTCATGAGCACAGTGTGTGGGACGCTAAAGAGAGAGCCGAAGATTGTGCAAAATCCATTCCTATTGTTGGGGTGAAACAAAGTAAACACTGCATCTTCTTGGTGTTTGTAAGGCAGTTGTGGAATAGTATATATCATAAAAGATTTATAGTTAAAAACACCTGCATTTCAGTTCTGATTCTGCTACTTAATATCTGAATGACCTTGGATATAGCAATTAACCCTCCTCAACTTTTTCAAATTCATAATCTATCCCACCTATTTCATTGGCCATCTGGAGGTAATATGAGTAAAATACAGTTTAAAATTGTGAAACATTAAACAAATCCTTATGATAATTTACAGTATTCAGTTCAGTTCAGTCAGTCATGTCGGACTATCTGCGACACCATGGACTGCAGCACGCCAGGCTTCCCTGTCCATCACCAACTCCCAGAGCTTACTCAAACTCATGTCCATAGAGTCGGTGATGCCATCCAACCATCTCATCTTCTGTCATCCCCTTCTCCACCCGCTTTCAACCTCCCCCAGCATCAGGGTCTTTCCCAATGAGTCAGTTCTTTGCACGAGGTGGCCAAAGTATTGGAATTTCATCATTATCATATTCTAGAATAATTTTTTTCAAAATTTCAGGACCATTGTGTAATGAAGCACAAATATTTTATAATCTTCCTTATGTCTCCTATTAGTTTGTCACATGGTCCCTTTGCCCTCCAAGTATAACATGAACTAAGTTTTGTAATACATTTTTCCTTTTGTGGAGATGATAATATAAGGGTGTAGAAAATCAAATAGTATAGTTAATCAGGGAAACCCTTGATTTGTTCCTTTATTCCTCCATTTATTCAACAAACATTATACTCAATATGTAGACATCACATAGGGCAATATGGGAAATAATTAGGATGTAGTTCCTGACTTCCAGGACCCGCAACCTAAATTCTAGATGAATAACAGATGAACATTTAACTTGCATAACAACACAGACTGTGATGCACAGCAATCCTTCAAGCATTACGTGAATTTAGAGGAGGGAGAGAGCAAATCTAGGTTAGAGAAGAGAGGGAACAGGAGTTACAAATGGCATTACAGTTGATGAATTTGAGCTGGGCTTTGCAATATTGATATTATTGTAATAGGTGAACATGGGAGAAAAAGAACTGAAGGCAGAAGAAATGTGAGATTCTAGACATATTTGTTCAATTTTAAATTAGCTTCTAGTTTGGTGAACTTCTAAAGGAATGAAGAAAATTTAAAACATAACCTTTATCAGAAAGGGAAATAACTGATAAATTTTTATTAAACTCCATTTATATTTTCATGGCCAAGTAGCAGTATGCTTTCTATAAGGACTGTGGCCCTCAGTGAATTAGTCTGTTTTGACTAAAAGTGATGAGAGTGTGGACATCTTTATCTTGTTACTAATCTTAGAGGAAATGCTTTCAGCTTTTTACAGTTGAGTATATTAGCTGACAGTTCAGTTCAGTTCAGTCACTCAGTCATGTCCGACTCTTTGCGACCCCATGAATCATAGCACGCCAGGCCTCCCTGTCCATCACCAACTCCCGGAGTTCACTCAGACTCACATCCATCGAGTCAGCGAGGCAATCCAGCCATCTCATCCTCTGTCATCCCCTTCTCCTCTTAGCTGTAGTATTGTCATATATGGCCTTTATTATGCTGAAATACATTCCTTATATGCTCACTTTCTGGAGAATCAGAATAAGACACTGATATCTGGTTTAAAAACATTGTGGGTCCATCTGTATTTTTTGTCATCTATTGATTGAGTCCCTATTATGTATCATGTGATTTTTAAGGCTTGTGACCTAATAGGGAGAGACAAAAAATAAAGTTTTTGATTTAAAATGTAAACAGATAAAATGAACTAATTTGTACTATTTTGAAAACATGCTTTTGCTGATTTTGTTTTATACCATCTGAAGCCAGGATTCCTGAGTCATGTGAAAACTACATATATTGTTTTAAATTTTCCTATATTCTATGTGCTTAAAATTTTTATAGTAAATATTATCAATGTGTTATGTTTGTCTTTTTTTTTCAGGTTCTTTAAATTAAAAGGACCAATATAAAATGCATACAACCATGATTGCATGTTTATATAATATGTATTTTTATAATGTGACAGTATACTTTTGTTTGTTTGAATGCTCATAGACTCAAATGAATGCACCACTTAGTGTACTTATTCATAATATCATTTGACTAGTCTGATAATATTGCATATTAGAATGAAATAAAAACCTTCAGATTCCTGTAACAGGCTTAAAAGTCCAGTGTTTTAGAGTTTGTATTTGGGCCAACATCCAGTGGTATGCCTATAGATCAGGAAAAAAAAAAAGAAAAGAAAGTGAAAACCTCTGATTTATAACATTTGACAGTTTCTGTGGTATAAGTAATTCCCACCATAGCTGATTTCATACTAACAGCAGCTTAACACCTGACTCACAGAATTACTGTGTATTTAATAATTAGCTCTAATTTGAACAAGATAATACTCTCCTTTAAAACCTTATATGAAATATGAAATGTTTATCAAATCAACTTTTCTGCACCAATATTCCCCCATATCCAGTAAATCAAACAAAATATTTTCAAAGTAGTTTACCTCTTATATTTATTCAGAAAAGCATAACATGTAACTCAAGGTTTGAGATCCTTATGAAAATGAGTAAACTTTTGTTGTTGTTGTTGTTATTGAAATTATGCCACTTTAACATAAAATAAAATCACATTGGAAAGAGCATAATTGCATTTATGCCTTCTTCTTCTACCAGTGTGTAAATATTTACATCCCAATGTGAAAAAAAAAAAAAAAAAAACGGTGAATAGAGGTGCTGACTTCTACAAATGCTCTTAAATAGTGAAAAATAACACAAGGGAGACTAGACCTGGTTTCATCTTTTGAATTTCCTTCTCACAGGTAGAAAAGAAAACCACAGCTTTTTAGAGATTTGAGAAGTGATGTGACTTTTAGAATCTTAGACATCTAAAGAAAATATGTATTTACTTAGGTTTTAATAAATTTCCCACCTTCATGGTGGTAAACAATCAATAAATAATCTTAGATGTATAGCACATACCTACTACAGCAATACTATTTAATATAGTAGCCATTAGCCACATGTGGCTATTTCAATTAAAATTAATTAAAATAAAATTAACATTTCAGTTCCTCAGTGGCTACTAGTTACATTTCAACTTCTAATTAGATAGTACAGATAGGGAACATTTGCCTATTTACAGAAAATTTTATCAGACAGCACTGTTTCTAAGACGTTAGATAGGATGGTTGCAAAATTCAAAACATTCATAATCTTTGGGGAAAAGAGATAATACACTTTGAAAAATCAGCAACTGTATTGCAATTGTTATGCCCAAGGTCCCAATCCCCAGGACTGAGAGAACAAGATATCCACAGCAATGCAAACACAAAAAGGGAATTTTATTGCTAGCTCGAGACAGGACCCAAGTTTCATCCAATGCAATGGAGTGGAACAAGGGCCCCGAGTCCTGAATTACAGCAGTATTTATAAGGTTAAGACAAAGACAGGGAGTTGGCAGGGGCAGATTGGTTGCAAGGGCTCCTTAACATCTGCTAATTGGCTAGATTTTCGTGCACGTGGTCTTTCTCGGGGGGGTTTCGTCCTTGTCCTGATAAGCTTGAACCAGGCTACAGGGAGTATACTGATTGGTCAAGTCCTGGCGCCTGCAGAGGATGATCTCAGCTCCTCCTTGGCAATAACTCAGCCCCTCTGTAAAGGAGACTTAGGCCTACCTTGGCCCCCTGAAGCCTGTCATGGCACCTGTTTGGTCCTAACACAATTAGCCTTGAATTTGGCCAGAAAGGATAGTTGTTGCTTAGTGTTGCCTTATTGTTGTTCAGTTGCCCGGTTGTGTCCGACTCTTTGCTATCCCATGGACTGCAGCACACCCAGGCCTCTCTGTCCCTCACCATCATGTCTATTACATTGTTGGTGTCATCCAGCTGTCTCATCCTCTGATTCCCTCTTCTCCTTCTGCCCTCAATCTTTCCCAGCATCAGGGACTTTTCCAATGAGTCAGCTGTTCACATCAGATGACCAAAATATTGGAATTTCAGCTTCAGTATCAGTCTTTCCAATGAGTATTCAGGGGTGACTTTGAAAGATTGTTATTAAACCGTGAAAAGACGCTGGAATTCTTGGCCTCCAGAGGAGAAGAATTCAATCTGGAGCCAGAGATGAGGCTTGATTGCTCAGAGTTTTTGTGTAATAAAGTTTTATTAAAGTATAAAGGAGATAGAGAAAGCTTCTGACATAGGCATCAGAAGAGGGCAGAAAGAGAACCCCCCTTCTAGTCTTCAGCTGGATGTTATACAGTCACTAGCAGTCTGTTAATGAGAGAAAGGAATGTCTTAAAACTCAGAATGGCACCAGGCCCCTCATCCATGAGATGTATTTTGGGATAATCTTGGCACCAGATGACTCATCCCGGGCCATAAAAACAATTGATTTGAATCTTGTAGAAGGGCAGATTACCATACAAACAGTTTCATTTACATAGATTAGGGGAACAATGTCTGAGTGTAACATAGTGGTTTGTCAAGTAGGTTCTGAGCCATTAGGCGGAACCAACTTGAAGACAAGAGTTTGGGGTAAATGCATAGTACATTAACATAGCTTAAGACAAACATTTCTATAAGAAAACTGCATTGGTTAACTCAAGGTTTGAGAATAGTTAACTTCAGGTGAGAGCAGGTGTCATTATTGCAACACAGTATTTTAAGAGAAACCTTCTTTTAAATTTGTATAGAGAAGGAAAAGAATATCGCTAGTTTATTTCCTCCTGCCGCTTAAAAGAGATAAAAATGTCTGACACTTGCAGCCTATTTCCTCCGTTTGGAGACCCCTGGCCTTCCTGCCTGTTACCCTCTCAATTCCCTTAAGATTGACTGGTTTGATCTCCTTGCTGTCCAAGGGACTCTCAGGAGTCTTCTCCAGCATGATAGTTCGAAAGCATCAATTCTTCAGTACTCTACCTTCTTTATGGTCCTGCTCTCACAATCATATGTGACCATTGGGAAGACCATAGCCTTGACTATATGGACATTTGTCAGCAGATTATTGTCTCTTCAACACACTGTCTAGGTTTGTCATAACTTTCTTACCAAGAAGCAAATGTCTTCTGATTTCATGGCTACAGTCCCCATCCGCAGTGATTGTAGAGCTCAAGAAGAGGAAATCTGTCACTACTTCCATCTTTTCCCCCTCTATTTACCATGAAGTAATGGGGCTAGATGCCATAATCTTAATTTTTTAAATTTAGTTTTAATAATTTAGTTTTAAGCTGGCTCTTTCACTCTCTTACTTCACTTTCACCCCCTTCACCCTCATCGAGAGGCTTACTCCATTATTATTATCATCATTTTCTATTAGAAAACAGAGAGCAAGAACAGAATTAACTGATTTAGCATAGGTCCAGTATGTGCAAATAATCATGTTACATTGCTTTATCAAACAAAAAAAAAAAAAAAAAGAAGAAGAAGAAGAAAGAAACAGATACCCCATCCCCAAAAGAGTTTATAGAATTATATACTGTTTCTCTCTAGAGATATCATAATTTGTTAATTAAGTAAGATGTATTAAGAAGAAGATTTCAGTGGAGGAATATGGCATGATGGGTAAGAGCATGAGCTCTGAAGTCAGATTGTATGCCTGTATTTGAATTCTGACTGCACCATTTCTTGTTATGTGAATTCAGGAAAATGAATTAACCTGTCCATACTTGCCTAACAGTTTGCCTTCTTTTGCAGTGAAGTGGGGAAAATAATTGTGTCTACCTCATAACATGGGGTGTTAAAATAGACTTAAATGAGACAAACTTGTTAACACACTTAGTGCATTTATGCTTAGTAAATACTCAGTGTAAACTAATTGTATTTTATTATGTTTTATACTCAAGAGTTCATATAGAAATAGTAATAAGTAGAAACCAAGATCATGGCAGAGAGCTAGACTGAGAAAGTAATAGCTTTTCCTATATACATTTGTCTGTGCAAATTCTTATCAGTAATAGGACTAAGGGGTACCCACCATTAGATGCATATACAGGTATTGGACTCTCCCTCTGCAGAGAATCTGTTAACTTTTAGTACTTTGATCTTGATGTCACAAAAGGAAGGTTAGGGATCTGGTGGGAACTGGAGAGAGATGCCCATTTTAATATCAAAATTTATCTGATTTTTATTCTATTTTAAATTACGTTTGAATGTTTCAGTTCAGTCAGTTTAGTCACTCAGTAGTGTCTGACTCTTTGCAAACTCATGGACTGCAGCACACAAGGTTTCCCTGTCCATCCAGTTGGTGATGCCATCGAACCATCTCATCCTCTACCATGACCTTCTCCTCAAATTCATGTCCATCTAGTCGGTGTTGCCATCCAACCATCTCATCCTCTGTCATCCACTTCTCCTCTTGCCTCAATCTTTCCCAGCATCAGGATCTTTTCAAATGAGTTAGCTCTTCGCATCAAGTAGCCAAAGTATTGGAGTTTCAGCTTTAGCATCAATCTTTCCAATGAACACTGAGGACTAATCTCCTTTAGGATGAACTGGTTGGCTCTCCTTGCAGTCCAAGGGACTCTCAAGAGTCTTCTCCAACACCACAGTTCAAAAGCTTCAATTATTCAGTGCTCAGCTTACTTTATAGTCCAATTGTCACATCCACACATGACTACTGGAAAAATAATAGCTTTGATTAGACGGACCTTTGTTGGCAAAGTAATGTCTCTGCTTTTTAATATGGTGTCTAGGTTGGTCATAGGGCTGCACTCACCATCTGCAGTGATTTTGGAGCTCCCCAAAATAAAGTCTCTCACTATTTCCGTTGTTTCCCCTTCTGTTTGCCGCATCTATTTGAATGTTTTTATGTGGATTATTTAGTCTGTAGTCTGAACTATGCATATATACACACCATATGAAGACACCTGTAGGATTTTCTGTCATTTTCAATGGGTACATTACTGCTGCTGCTGCTGCTAAGTCGCTTCAGTCGTGTCCGACTCTGTGCGACCCCATAGACGCCAGTCCGTCAGGCTACCCCATCCCTGGGATTCTCCAGGCAAGAACACTGGAGTGGGTTGCCATTTCCTTCTCCAATACACAAAAGTAAGAAGTGAAAGTGAAGTCGCTCAGTAGTGTCCGACTCTTCACGACCCCATGGACTGCAGCCTTCCAGGCTTCTCTGTCCATGGGATTTTCCAGGCAAGAGTACTGGAGTGGGGTGCCATTGCCTTCTCCGAATGGGTACATTACACACTCCATAAATGTTTGTTGCATAAATGAGTAAAAACTAATGATTCATTGGATGTTAAACACTGGGGAGTGTTTTTAACATGATGATCATTAATGATATAGATGTTAATTCCAAAACTGACAAAAAAAAGTTGTAAGTTGTAAAAGATTTTTTTTTTTTCTAGTTTTGTTGTTATTTCTGTTTTTTGGTCAAAAATAGTTTGAGAATATCATTGTGCCTGGGCACAAAGTCCTTAGGTCTGACTCAGATCTCTTAACTGTTGGCTCAGCTATTAGCATTTGTAGCTAATAATTAATAGAGCTATAACATTAATTAGAAATTGTATTATGATCATTAGATTTTTAAGACTTATCTTTCTGTTATATTATACAATGTGGCAAAATCCTGAGAGCAGAATAGGTAAAATACCTGACTGATATGAACACATATTTTCTTACATTAAAGTATCTCATAGTACATTTTTTTTCTATATTTGTGGGAAAATTCATCATAGTTTTCTCTGTAATAAATTTAAGAAATTTAAGTAGGAAGCTATTATTTGGCTGTTTACCAATACCATCTGATTAGTTGCGTTTTTTGTTTGCCTGAGCAGCTGGCGATTAATGAATTGATTGGAAATGGTCACAGGGCAATGGCATTAGCATGTGAACATCTGGCATTAAAATTACTCAACACAGAGAGCACTTTTTGTGATAATTCAAATTCACTGAAAAAAGTCACTAGTTGAATCTTATTCTAAGTGTTCTGTGGAAAGGAAAAGCTATTAATATTTTAGAACATGAGATGAAGATGCATTGTGTGAGAATTGAGGGCTGTTTGTTGTGTATGTGTGTATGTGTTTGGGTGGGTGGCAGAGGCCCAAGCCTACAACCTAATTTGCAAGCCATACATATTTCCACTGAACTATCCATTCTCCCACTTGAGGGCATTTACATGCTATGAACAGATATTATAGCTGATTCCCTTTAAGCTGTCAGCCTCTTCCAGAACAAGTTGATCACATTGAAGAGGTGAGGGCATTTTGGCCACCTAACACATAGGTCACAGATAGGGCATGCTTATGATTTTGGACTCTCTCGTATGAAAATTCATGAAAACTTGCCATATCCATCTGTGTTAACCTAAATGCAATTGTAAATTGATGATTGTGGAACATATATTAATTCTTAAACTGATTCATAAAAATTCATAAAGTGTCATGCATCCAAAAATATTCAAAGACAAAACAGAGCATGTAATTCTTTCTCAGTACTAGTGGTAAGCCAAGTTAACAAAATCAATTAACAAACTTATAGTCTTGTTCCTGATTTTATTATTTAAATTTGTCAAGTTATAATCAAGACTGTTTCTTTAGAGCTATGGTGACAGTACAGAAGGAACACATCAGTTATACAAAATTTCATGAAAAATGCGTGAATAAAATATCTAGTATCAGTTAAACTTTCAAAATCCACTCCTCAGCAATGAAACGGCATTAAATCCTTTAGGAACTTATTAAGAGATTAACATTTGGAAGATTAATTACAGTGAGAATTGAATTGCAATTAAATAAAAAAGACAAATTATATATTACATAACCCCACCAATGCTTGAGAAGAATCAATATAAGAGAATATCATAGCTACAACACTGAGATAGGAGTTCTTAAAAGGCAACTATACACAGTTCAGTTCAGTTCAGTCGCTCAGTCGTGTCCGACTCTTTGCAACCCCATGAATCGCAGCACGCCAGGCCTCCCTGTCCATTACGAATTTCCGGAGTTCACTCAGACTCACGTGCATCGAGTCAGTGATGCCATCCAACTATCTCATCCTCTGTCGTCCGCTTCTCCTCCTGCCCCCAATCCCTACCAGCATCAAAGTCTTTTCCAATGAGTAAACACTTCGCATGAGGTGGCCAAAGTACTGGAGTTTCAGCTTTAGCATCATTCCTTCCAACGAAATCCCAGGGTTGATCTCCTTCAGAATGGGCTGGTTGGATCTCCTTGCAGTCCAAGGGACTCTCAAGAGTCTTCTCCAGCACCACAATTCAAAAGCATAAATTCTTCGGCGCTTAGCCTTCTTCACAATCCAACTCTCACATTCATACATGACCACGGGAAAAACCATAGTCTTGACTAGATGGACCTTAGTCAGCAAAGTAATGTCTCTGCTTTTGAATATGCTATCTACGTTGGTCATAACTTTTCTTCCAAAGAGTAGGCGTCTTTTAATTTCATGGCAGCAGTCACCATCTGCAGTGATTTTGGAGCCCAAAAATATAAAGTCTGACACTGTTTCCACTGTTTCTCCATCTATTTCCCACGAAGTGATGGGACCGAATGCCATGATCTTCATTTTCGAATGTTGAGCTTTCAGCCAACTTTTTCACTCTCCACTTTCACTTTCATCAAGAGGCTTTTTAGTTCCTCTTCACTTTCTGCCATAAGGCTGGTGTCATCTGCATATCTGAGGTTATTGATATTTCTCCCAGCACTCTTGATTCCAGCTTGTGTTTCTTCCAGTCCAGCGTTTCTCATGATGTACTCTGCATAGAAGTTAAGCAAGCAGGGTGACAATATACAGGCTTGACGTACTCCTTTTCCTATTTGGAACCAGTCTGTTGTTCCATGTCCAGTTCTAACTGTTGCTTCCTGGCCTGCATACAGATTTCTCAAGAGGCAGGTCAGGTGGTCTGGTATTCCCATCTCTCTCAGAATTTTCCACAGTTTATTGTGATCCACACAGTCAAAAGGCTTTGACATAGTCAATAAAGCAGAAATAGATGTTTTTCTGGAACCGTCTTGCTTTTTTGATGATCCAGCAGATGTTGGCAATTTGATCTCTGGTTCCTCTGCCTTTTCTAAAACCAGCTTGAACATCAGGAAGTTCATGATTCACGTATTGCTGAAGCCTGGCTTGGAGAATTTGAGCATGAATTTACTAGCATGTGAGATGAGTGCAATTGTGCGGTAGTTTGACCATTCTTTGGAATTGCCTTTCTTTGGGATTGGAATGATAACTGATCTTTTCCAATCCTGTGGCTACTGCTGAGTTTTCCAAATATCCTGGCATATTGAGTGCACCACTTTCACAGCATCATCTTTCAGGATTTGAAAGAGCTCAACTGGAATTCCATCACCTCCACTAGCTTTGTTCATAGTGATGCTTTCTAAGTCCCACTTGACTTCACATCCAGGATGTCTGGCTCTAGATGAGTGATCACACAATCGTTATTATCCGGGTCATGAAGATCTTTTTTGTACAGTTCTTCTGTGTATTCTTGCCACCTCTTCTTAATATCTTCTGCTTCTGTTAGGTCTGTACCATTTCTGTCCTTTATTGAGCACATCTTTGCATGAGATGTTCCCTTGGTATCTCTAATTTTCTTGAAGAGATCTCTAGTCTTTCCCATTCTGTTGTTTTCCTCTATTTCTTTGCATTGATTGCTGAAGAAGGCTTTCTTATCTCTTCTTGCTATTCTTTGGAACTCTGCATTCAGATGCTTATATCTTTCCTTTTCTCCTTTGCTTTTTGCCCCTCTTCTTTTCACAGCTATTTGTAAGGCCTCCCCAGACAGCCATTTTGCTCTTTTGCATTTCTTTTCCATAGGGATGGTCTTGATCCCTGTCTCCTCTACAATGTCATGACCTCATTCCATGGTTCATCAGGCACTCTATCTATCAGATCTAGGCCTTTAAATCTATTTCTCACTTCCACTGTATAATCATAAGGGATTTGATTTAGGTCATACCTGAATGGTCTAGCAGTTTTCCCTACTTTCTTCAATATAAGTCTGAATATGGTAATAAGGAGTTCATGATCTGAACCACAGTCAGCTCCTGGTCTTGTTTTTGCTGACTGTATAGAGCTTCTTTATCTTTGGCTGCAAAGAATATAATCAATCTGATTTCGGTGTTGACCATCTGGTGATGTCCATGTGTAGAGTCTTGTGTTGTTGGAAGAGGGTGTTTGCTATGACCAGTGCATTCTCTTGGCAAAGCTCTATTAGTCTTTGCCCTGCTTCATTCTGCATTCCAAGGCCAAATTTGTCTGTTACTCCAGGTGATTCCTGACTTCCTACTTTTGCATTCCAGTCCTCTATAATGAAAAGGACATCTTTTTTGGGTGTTAGTTCTAAAATGTCTTGTAGGTCTTCATAGAACCATCCAACTTTAGCTTCTTCAGCGTTACTGGTTGGGGCATAGACATGGATTACTGTGATATTGAATGGTTTGCCTTGGAGACGAACAGAGATCATGCTGTCATTTTTGAGGTTGCATCCAAGTACTGCATTTCGGACTCTTTTGTTGACCATGATGGCTACTCCATTTCTTCTGAGGGATTCCTGCCCGCAGTAGTAGATATAATGGTCATCTGAGTTAAATTCACCCGTTCCAGTCCATTTTAATTCGCTGATTCCTAGAATGTCAACGTTCACTCTTGTTTAACCACTTCCAATTTGCCTTGATTCATGGACCTGACATTCCAGGATCCTATGCAATATTGCTCTTTACAGCAGTGGACCTTGCTTCTTTCACCAGTCACATCCACAACTGGATATTGTTTTTGCTTTGGCTCCATCCCTTCATTCTTTCTGGAGTTATTTCTCCACTGATCTCCAGTAGCATATTGGGCACCTACTGACCTGGGGAGTTCCTCTTTCAGTATCCTATCATTTTGCCTTTTCATACTGTTCATGGGGTTCTCAAGGCAAGAATACTGAAGTGGCTTACCATTCTCTTCTCCAGTGGACCACATTCTGTCAGACCTCTCCACCATGACCCACCCGTCTTGTGTTTCCCCGCAGGCATGGCTTAGTTTCATTGAGTTCGACAAGGCTGTGGTCCTAGCGTGATTAGATTGACTAGTTTTCTGTGAGTATGATTTCAGTGTGTCTGCCCTCTGATGCCCTCTTGCAACACCTAGCATCTTACTTGGGTTTCTCTTACCTTGGGCGTGAGGTATCTCTTCACAGCTGTTCCAGCAAAGCGCAGCTGCTGCTTCTTAGCTTGAATGAGGGGTATCTTCTCACCACTGCCCTCCCTGACCTTCAATTTGGGATGGCTCCTCTAGGCCCTGCTGTGCCCGTGCAGCCACTGCTCCTTGGACGTGGGGTTGCTCCTCCCAGCTGCTGCCCCTGGCCTCAGGTGTGGGGTGGCTCCTCCCGGCCGCTGCCCCTGACCTCGGACGTGGGGTAGCTCCTCTTGGTTGCCACCCTTCTGGCATGGGGTCCTCCCAGCTTCTGCTCCTGACCTTGAACGTGGTTCAAGGTCCTCTCTGTCGCAGGTAGTGCACCGGGCTCAGCCGCCTGCACATAGTGGGCTGGGCGCATGTATACATAAATGTGAACACGTATAATATGCATGCATTAGTACTTTACAAGTTTTGTGTTTTGCCATATCTAGGGATGTAAAGAAATACATTGAGATGAAATAAAAGATCTCCATTAACAAGGGTGGAGTTGATACCTTAGTGCCAATAAAATAAATTCTATACTCTCTTCACCGTGTTCAACCATATAAAGCTAATTTTCCTTAGCTTTGACCCTGCTCTTTATTCCAGGTTCAAATGTACTCTTAAATGATTTAATATGAGGTATATGTCCTTTGACCATATGTACCTGACAAAAATGAAAATAGTATGATAGAAGAGGGAGTAATAACATGTACTAATTAGAAATATTTTCTATAATGTCTCTTTCTTCTTGGGCATAAGTCTTGAACTATGTAAATATATGCTAGAATTTGAGTTATTATTGAAGATAATTTTACTAATTGCAAGGGAAAGTGGGGGTTTCATTGGGTAAGTATGTATCAGTTTTGGAAATCTCCCTCCTCTGCTACAGTGACTGAATCTGGGGATTTCTCCAGTGATTTAGAAGAGCTACAGCTGTTTTTGAAGGGGCTTGAATGAAATATATGAAAAGTAACAGGATTTTAAGTCATAAATGCCAAATAAAATTAAGTCATGAATGAGTACAATGATTTGGGTTTTAGATTTTCAATTTTCCATTTTAATGCCCTTACTGATTTGTTGCAAATACTGTTAACCCTGTATTTGGCAAGTGGTGAAGACATTATCCTTGTCTTCTCATTTGTAATAAAACAGATTAACTTGCTGTGAAATTTTAACTAGGCTGAGACACAACAGTAGTCACCTAATGACCCGAAGCACATTGCAGTTAAGTAGCTAAATAGATGCATACTGATTACAGGGCTGAAAAATGGATCTGTTTACTAGCAAAGTAGAAATTGCTTATATAACTATTCATTATTTTAGAATAAAGTAACGTTTCCAGTTCCATATAAATATTTTAAAAATCCACCTAATTCTTAATCAGTGTAAGGCATTGGATTCATCTAATGTTTACATGGTTAAAAAAATGTGACCTCTGTGATGCCTTAGGAAACAATAACAATGAATTGAATCTTGATTGAATTTGGTAAGTGCTGGCTACAAATCTTAAATATGAACTATAGTTTTATGCAAAATGTTATTGTAACACTAAATCATGTTTTCAAAGTTATTTGAAATAATATCCACCTGATGTGCTGTTGAAAATGGCAAAGGATGAATTTAAAAATAAATTATTTGAGTTCATAGTATTTGATCATATGTACTTTTAAAACATTTTGGATGATTCCTCTTTATAGCACTGTAAATTTTCCTCATTATTTATAGCATTTTCTATTTGTGTAGATATTCTTTCAATTTTAAAAAAAAATTCAGAATGACCATTCATTTTTTAAGCAGAGTGGGCCAGGTCAAGTCACTTGAATTCTCTTTTTCTCTAAACCATCAACTTTATAATTCACTCCCAAATTTTCCATTTTTATTATGGCAGGATATATTGCTATGTATGATTCTTGTTTACCACTACACAGTGATTTTGTTTGTTCAGTTTTATTTTTTGCTCTATAACTGCTGTGCTTTGTTCCTATCCATTCACTTACCGGTCCATTAAAGATAAAAGCAGTTCATTAAGTTACATATTTTTTCAGCAAATAGCCAATGTTAGAAATGACAGACTGTTCCACAATTTATATACATATTTTAGCATAGAATCATTGAGACTACACAACAGTGAAAAGTAAGAAAATAATTTTGACCTCATATATGAAATTCTTTTCATTGGTGTGTGTGTACATATGCTATTTATGGATTACACTTTTAATCACTGCACTTTAGGTTGAATTTCACAACTGATGAACTTTTCAAAAAATTTAAAAATGTATTATAAAAGCTATATATAATTTGCTATCCATGCCCATACTATTCCTCTAAACAACAAATACAATTATTTAGAAAAAATGGTTCTCTTCTGCTTTGTTTATATGTATCTTTTTATTTTTTCCTGTATATAGAGTATTGCAACTCTATATTTAACTGAATACTAAATATAACTGCATGTATATTTCCCTGTCATAAAGTATTGTGTTTGAAGCATAACAAAATTATAAAGCCTTTCAGATGTAGTATATTTACAATTAATAGTATTTAATAACTATATGATACTGCAGCTAATATACGCAAAGTCCACTATTCATTTCATTAAAATTATCAGATATTTACTGAATACTAAATAATATTATACATCATTTAAAAATGAACATACTACAGTGATGACTGTATTAGTTCTTTATTACTTCAGGAACAAGGTATGATACATTTAATAGCCTAAAATGGTGCAAGTTTATTAGCTTACAGTTCTGTAGGTCAGATGTCTGACATGGGTATCACTGAGCTAAAATCAAAGGACTGCGTTTCTTTCTGTAAACTTCCAGGAAAGTATCAGTTTCCTTGCCTTTTCCAGCTTATCCATCTGATCATTCAATAATCATATCTTCCTCTGACTTTCCTTTCTACCCTCAAGTTAATCCATATAATAGCTCTATCTCCAGGTTCTCAATCAGATCTGAAAAGTCCATTTTGCCATATAAGATAACATATGTGCAGATTCAACTATTAAGATGTGGACTAAACATTTTTGGCTGAGCTGATGAGATTATTCTGTCTGCCATAATGATAAAGTTTGGAAAATCTTAACATCTACTAAAGAAATAATAGACTTTAACTCTCATATTATTAATTTTGCATTAAGCAAACAGTTTTTCTTTAAAGAATTTATCAGTTTGGGCTTCTTATGCAAAATCAATGTGAAAGTATATAAAAACATATTTGACAAACTAATTTTTAATGGTATGGTGATTAGAATACTGATGTTGTAATTGCATATAAATATATAGAACTTTAATTTAAGAAATTCGTTATGAATGAGTTATATAATAAAACAAATATTCCCTGTCCCAGAATGTCTATTATTCGGTCACTTTTATTGCATATGTGGATAAACAATAATGTGTTTTTAATTGATCAAATTAACTAAATGTCAGATTTATTCGTCAGTTTGTGATTCATAAACATAGTGAATAATTTCAGAGTTTTATAACAATATTAATTATGACAAAAATCCTGAGAACCATGACAGTTACTGTAAAGCTATATAAAATAAATATTTTATTTTATTTTTATCAATAATTTTACAGCCGCAGGACTGGAAAAGGTCAGTTTTCATTCCAAACTCAAAGAAAGGAAATACCAAAGAATATTCAAACCACTGCACATTTGCACTATTCTCACAGGCTAGCAAAGTAATGCTCAACATTCTCCCAGCTAGGCTTCAAAAGTATGTGAACTGAGACCTTCAGGATGTTCAAGCTGGATTTAGAAAAGACAGAGGAACCAGAGATCAAATTACTAACATCCATTGGATCATAGAAAAAGCAAGATAATTACAGAAAGAAAGAAAAAAAAAAAAGCCATCTACTTCTATTTCATTGACTATGCTAAAGTCTTTGACTGTGTTGATCACAACAAACTGGCAAATTCTTAAAGGATGGAAATACCAGACCACCTTACCTGCCTCCTGAGAAATCTGTATGCAGGTCAAGAAGCAACAGTTAGAACAGGACATAGAAAACTGGACTGGTTTCAAGTTGAGAAAAGAGTACATCAAGGCTGTATATTGTCACCTTGCTTATTTAACTTATATGCAGAATACATCATGCAAAATTCTGGGCTGGATGAAAAATAAGTTGCAATCAAGAGCGCCTGGAGAAATATCAGTAACCTCAAATATGGAGATAACAGCACCCTTATGGCTGAAAGCAAAATGGAACTAAAGAGCCTCTTGATGAAAGTGAAAGAGGAGAGTGAAAAAGCAGGCTTAAAACTAAACCAGTTTAGCATTGTAGTGTTAGTGTTTGAATAAGGCAAATAAATGATACAGTAAGTGCTTTAGGAATGCAAAAAAAGAAAAAAAAAATTCTTAGAAAGTTAAGATCATGGCATCCAGTCCCATCTCTTCATAGTAAATAGTTGGGGAAACAATGGAAACAGTGACAGACTTTATTTTCTTGGGCTAGACTGCAGACGGTGACTGAGACCATGAAATTAAAATACACTTGCTCCTTGGAAGTTCATGGTTCATGTATTGTTGACGCCTGGCTTGGAGAATTTTGAGCATTACTTTACTAGAGTGTGAGACGAGTGCAATTGTGCAGTAGTTTGAATATTCTTTGGCATTGCCTTTCTTAGGGATTGGAATGAAAACTGACCTTTTCCAGTCCTGTGGCCACTGCTGATTTCTCCAAAATCGCTACCAGATGTTCAAGCTGGGTTTAGAAAAGGCAGAGGAACCAGAGATCAAATTGCCAACATCTGCTGGGTCATCAGAATAACAAGAGAGTTCCAGAAAAACATTTATTTCTGCTTTATAGACTATGCAAAAGCCTTTGACTGTGTGGATCACAATAAACTGTGGAAAATTCTGAAAGAGACAGGGTTACCAGACCACCTGACCTGCCTCTTGAGAAATCTGTATGCAGGTCAGGAAGCAACAGTTAGAACTAGACATGGAACAACAGACTGATTACAAATAGGAAAAGGAGTACATCAAGGCTGTATACTGTCACTGTGCTTATTTAACTTATATGCAGAGTACATCATGAGAAACCCTGGGGTGGAAAAAGAACAAGCTGTAATCAAGATTGCTGGGAGAAATATCAATAACCTCAGATATGCAGATGATACCACCCTTATGGCAGAAAGTGAAGAGAAACTAAAGAACTTCTTGATGAAAGTGAAAAAGGAGAATTAAAAAGTTGGCTTAAAGCTCAACATTCATAAAACAAAGATCATGGCATCCAGTCCCATCACTTCATAGCAAATAGATGGAGAAACAGTGGAAAGAGTGTCAGACTTTATTTGTTTATTTATTTATTGGCTCCAGTATCACTGCAGCCATGAAGTAAAAAGACACTTACTCCTTGGAATACAAATTATGACCAACCTAGACAACATATTAAAAAGCAGAGATATTACTTTGCCAACAAAGATACATCTAGTCAAGGCTATGGTTTTTTCCAGAAGTCATGTATAGATGTGAGAGTTGGACTATAAAGAAAGTTGAGTGCCGAAGAATTGATGTTTTTGAACTGTGGTGTTGGAGAAGACTGTTGAGAGTCCCTTGGATTGCAAGGAGATCCAACCAGTCCATCCTAAAAGAAATCAGTCCTGGGTGTTCATTGGAAAGACTGATGTTGAAGCTGAAACTCCAATACTTTGGCCTTCTGATGCAAAGAGCTGACTCATTTGAAAAGACCCTGATGCTGGGAAAGATTGAGACAAGAGGAGAAGGGGATAACAGAGGATGAGATGGTTGGATAGCATCACTGACTCAATGGATATGAGTTTGAGTAAACTCCTGGAGTTGGTGATGGACAGGGAGGCCTGGCATGCTGCAGTCCATGGGGTCACAAAGAGTCGGACAAGACTGAATGACTGAATTGAACACAACTAGTCCTTGGAAGAAAAACTATGAGAAACCTAGACAGCATATTAAAAACCAGAGAGATTACTTTGTTGACAATGGTCCATCTAGTCAAGCCTTTTTTTTTTTTTCCAGTAGTCATGTATGGATATGAGAGTTGGACCATCAAGAACGCTGAGCACTGAAGAACTGATGCTTTTGAGCTGTGGTGTTGGAGCAGACTCTTGAGAGTCCCTCAAATTGCAAGGAGATCAAACCAGCCAATCTTAAAGGAAATCAGTCCTGAATATTCATTGGAAGGACTGATGTTGAAGCTGAAGCTCAAATATTTTGGCCACCTGATGCAAAGACCTGACTCATTAGAAAAGACTCTGATGCTGGGAAAGATTGAAGGCAAGAGGATAGGAAGCCTGGCGTACTGCAGTCCATGAACTTGCAAGGAGTCATACATGAGGGAGTGACTGAACTGAACTGATTTTTATCAAATTTGTAATTTTAAACTATAAAAATTTAAACAATATTAACGAACATCCTTTTAGTATTGTTTAATTTCTATAGTTTTAAATTATAAATTTGATGGAAATCAGTTCAGTTCCAAAATCACTGTAGATGGTGATTGCAGCCATGAAATTAAAAGACACTAGCTCCTTGGAAGAAAAGCTATGACCAACCTAGACAGCATATTAAAAAAGTAGAGACATTCATTACTTTGCCAACAAAGGTCCATCTAGTCAAAACTATGATTTTTCCAGTAGTCATGTATGGGGTTAAGAGCTGAACTATAAAGAAAGCTGAGCACTGAAGAATTGATGCTTTTGAACTATGGTGCTGGAGAAGATTCTTGAGAGTCACTTGAACTGCAAGGAGATAAAACCAGTCCATCCTGAAGGAAATCAGTCCTATATATTCATTGGAAAGATTGAAGCTAAAGGTGAAACTTCAATACTTTGGCTACTTGCTGTGAAGAACTGACTTATTGGAAAAAACTCTGATGCTGGGAAAGATTGAAAGTAGGAGGAGAAGGGGACGACAGAGGATAAGATGGTTGGATGGCATCACCCACTATATGGACATGAGTTTGAGTAAGCCCGGGGAGTTGGTGATGGACATGGAAGCCTGGTGGGCTGCAGTCTATGGGGTCGCAAAGAGTCAGACATGACTGAGTGACTGTACTGGACAAATTGATCGTAGGTCTTAGTGTTAGTTTCAAACACCCATCATTGTGTCTTATGACCATCAAACTTGTTTTGTTACCAACATTAAAAATGAATTCCTAAGATGTGATAGATTACAAATATATTATTGCCATAATGATTTCAGTGCAGAAAGACACAACATGTACCAGGTCCTCCTACTGTTTCTGAGTTTTGTTCCAAGGTTCCAAGTGTTTACCTTTGGGAGATCTTCTTACCCAGATAGTAGGCTCACCCTCCAAGTTATGGCTTGAACATTATATCAGTGTAGAAGCTTATAATAACAAACCTTCACTATTAATAATCACTTCACTTCATAAATTCACTTGGTGGATTTCCTAGGAAAGGAAGTGCAAGCTAACCTTTCTTGAGCTCTGCCATGTATCTGGCATAGCACTGAGGCCTTTCACTTTCTTATTTTATTTAAACCTCACAATATCTCATTAACTTCCCAAGATCAAAAACTATGGTTTTGTTTAAAGATACATGTTTATGATCAGGTATTGTAAAATCAGGTATGTACTCGGTTTAAAGATGAGAGGTCAGCATTTCGAATGTTATGGACTCCACCGACATGAAAAACTCAGTGCAAGCTGACATTTCCTTTTTTATTTCCTTTTATGTAAGGAACGGATTCCACAGAGTCCTTCTCCTGCTCTCTCTCTGGAAGAGAGTCATTGCCCTGGGAGCCAGACCTCCTCCCACCCCAGCAGCAGCATGTCCAGCTCTCCCTCTCAGATGGATCACCATTCAGAGAGAATAGGTAAGTATCTCACCTGAAGCAAGGAACTGAAAGATAATCTTTAAGGAAATTCTTCATTAGGCAACAGTGAGGGGAAAAAATCTGGGGGAGCTGATGCCTCCTTGATTTAAATGTTTTTTTTTTAATTGTGAATTTTTATTGGGGAAGTCATATGAACAACAACAAAAAAATGTTAGTAGTTTGTTCTCTCGAAGAGTCTTAACTTAATGTGTCACTGGATCTGATGGGAACAATTTGATGGGAGTTTTACAGAATATAGGTTAATTCAATATGTTGGTATATAGCAGCTAGTGTGACACAAATCACTTGCTATATTCACAGCACCCTTTGAATAATGGATGATAAAATATATTTTGTGCAGATGATTAAGAGTAATTAAAAAGTGAATGAATATATGATTTGCAATAATATCAACAATTTAAATGTTAACAGAGGATGAGATGGTTGGATGGCATCACTGACTCAATGGACATGAGTTTGAGCAAACTTCAGGAGATAGTGAAGGACCAGGAAACTGGTGTTCTGCAGTCCATGGGGTCACAAAGAGTCAGACATGACTTAGTGACTGAACAGTAATAACAATAATTTTGATAAAAAATATTTGATCTAATATTTGGCATGATTTTTTACACATTTTTTTTATTGTTTCAGAAGTCTTACACTTACGACATTGTTCCATAAATAGTATAATATTATTTTCAGTGATCTGGCATACTGGAGACTCTAATCTAGCCACAGTCTGGCACTAACTAGCTATGAGATCTTGGGTATGTCACTTAACCATGAGTATCTTTACCTAATATATGAATATGATTGGGCTTCTTGGTGGCACTAGTGGTAAAGAACCTGCCTGACAATTCAAGAGACATAGAGATGTGTGTTTGATCCCTGGGTCAGGAAGATCCCCTGGAGAAGGGCATAGCAACCAGCTCCAGTATTCTTGCCTGGAGAATCCCATGGACAGAGGAGCCTGGCAGGCTAGAGTCCAAGATGTTGCAGAGTCAGACACGACTGAAGTGACCTGGAACCCACACACATGCATAGATATGATTATTGCTCTGCCTATTGCACTGGAGTTTTGTGAGGTCAAATGAAATAATATGTGGGAAAACACTTCAGAAATTTAAAGCACTAAGGAAATGTGAGGGTCAAGCATTATTTTTTTCTGTGTGGCTTTACCTTGATTGCTTATCAACTGCTGTCTGATCCTACTCAGGTATACAGATATTACCCAGTGCATTCAGCTATAACAAATTATCATATAATATATGATAATTATGAGTCAGGTGAGCTAAGTAAAATCTTTGTTAATCTTCTATACCTACACAAGTCCAATTTTGTAGGTATCCATTTCCTCTAGGGAAAATAATTTCTGCTCTTCTTTTAATCTTATTATAGGGACATTTTTTTCATGTAAACTCTAAATTTTTACACTTTATGATAATGATCATCTCAAGTCTCTCCAAAATAATGTTTTTATGGGGGAAGAAAGGAATTTGAGGTATTAGGGAAGGTTTTACATTCTGGATTTGTTCTGGAAAAGGACAAAGATGATTTCACTCTTGTGGAAATTCATCCAAGTCTCATTTAGCTTGTCAATATTACATATTCTTTGTAGCTCTTTAGCTTCATAGTGAGCTCAGTGAGTCACAAATCTGTCTCCTCATTATAATCACCTATGAAGAGTTTACAAATATGGATGCCCAGGCCACATGCTTAGTCTCATGTACCTGGTCTAGTATAGAGCCTAACAGCAGTGTTCTCTTTTGCTTTTCAATATATCCTCAGAAGATTCTAATGTGCAGCCAGAGTGAAGAACCACTGAATTAGAACTTCTAGCTAATATCCATACTGGAGTAAATTTAATTCCTGGAAGGATTGACAGAGTTTTTCTAGCTTTACTCTGTTCTGTGGATACAGCCTAATTTACTTGTTACAATATTGTGTGCAATTGATTCAAGGGAGTCTTAGGATATAGCCAGATGACCATTAAGCAATCAAGAAACACATACTCTTCTATTAGAATAATCTTTGTATTGATGAGGGAGGGGTGGAGAGGAAAAGGAGAGAGAGAATTATTTAGACTACTGGTTATAAGCAGAGCACATAGGGAAATATTGGTACTCTGTGATACACATATTTTAAAGGATGTCTTATGCTTAGAAATAAAATATATCAAAGCAATACAGTATTATAAAAAAAACTTGACAACATAAAGCATTTCTAATTCCACTGACAGTAATTATACTCTTTATGTACATTCAACAATTGTCGAAGCATGATAATGCGATTGTCTATAACTGAATAAAAAGTTTTGATGATTTTTGTTTTAAAGTGACCATATTTATTGATGGTGCTATATAATATTTTAATAAAGTATAAATAAAGAAAATTAATTGATAAACTGAAATTAGCATGATTTTCCTCTTTTAATATATATGTTTTGTGAAGTAATTACAACAATGAACAGAAATTTATATCATATCTATTAATTTTGCTATATATTTGCAAAAATTCTGTAAGGTAAATTAGAATCATAATCATTTTAAACTCATAAGATTAAATGCAAAATTCATTTCAGAAGTATTTTTGAAATTATTGATTATAGAGGTAAATAGCTAATTTGCACATGAATTTTAAAAGAGAAAATATTTTAAATGATTTAAAGAAATATGTTAGAAATTATATATGGACTATGCATTAATTATACTTTAAAAATCATGTGATTGAGCAGCTTATTGATTTTTAAATTGCATGATCATCATACCAACAAAAATCTTTTCAGTGGTTCAGAAGTAAAAGTGTATAAAATTCATGTTAGTTATTTAATGGAGTAAAATAACTATTTATGCAATGCTTTTCTGCTTTTCTTTTGGGTGTTTTGCAAGAAAATTACTCAGTTAAATCTTTTAATTATAGTTATGATGTCCAGCAATAGAGAGGACCTTATTGTTGACCAGGATACTGGACCAACTAGCAAAAAATTCCAAAGGGAAAATAAAGGTAAAATAATTTTTGCTTATTTAATGTACATATAAAGATTGGACACTAACTCACTTAACACCCTATTGCTGTATATTGTATACACATTTCCCTCAAATCAGAATAGATCTATACTGACTTTGGATAAATTCTTTTAGTAGTAAAAATTAATATTTACCTGAATTTTATTTGATACTATAAATAACATATTAACCCAAAGTTTCTTGGTGCCTGTGGTTGGAAGTTTTACCCTAAGCTCTTTATATTATGCCTGATTAGAGACATCTGATTTTCTTTTTATTATGTTTGTACTTTGTTGACTATATTTAAATTAATCACCATTTTATGCTTATGTTTGAAAAACTTGAGTTGCTGTCATTCAGGAGAGATGTTCCCCTCAACATGCAAAAGTGATTTTAAAAGTATATGCTGATTTGGACATTTCAAATGAAATTTTAGTAAGCTACTCCAATCAGGTATTTACCTAGAATGATGATAGATATGACATCAGTCTGGCTTGTGATCAACTGACAATTTCTGCACAGCATCCAACTTTTTCTTAGGATATCAGTTTGAAGAAAGTAGGGAGAGTAAGAATTTCAGTCACACTTCCTTGATATGAAAACTGAGTACAACTTTATTTAAAAGACTTAAGGTAAGAGTAAAGGAAAATATATCAGCATATGTTATAGGCTATGCACTATGATTGTCATCATGAATTTATTAACTCTAAGCTAAACAACATAAGCTAATAGGTAATTTGTCAGATCACCAGATGGTCTGATTGTACTTCACTATTAAGATGCATTTTTTCTGTCTTTAATAAAGATGTTCATAATATGTAGAAAAAAAAATACTCTCCATGAACAGCTGAGGAGTTGATGGAGAATTTTCTTTTACTTTTTCCCTAGACTTAACTTGCTTTCTAATTACCTAGACGAGCATTTTAGTTAAATTCGAAACAGTCTAGGATTTTAATTTCATTGAACCATGTTTGGTTTCCTTGCCACATATTTTGTCTTTTCTTATTCAAAGACTATACTCTCTGAGGCCCAAGTTGTAAATGCTTGCTTTCAGAAAAGTTGTCAGAGGGGAAGAAGTCAAGTTTTGTATATTAAACCACCCAAATACTTACAGAGGTAATAGAACTGTAGTTAAAGTTGAAATTTCATTCATAACTCAGCAACAATTTGTTACTGAAACCTCTTCCCCAGCAAGTCATGACAGTTTGAAGGACAGCTTGGTAGTAAAGCAGATTTTCTAGGAAAATCTCAAGCTGTACATGATACACATGATTCCATCAGAACTGCAAACCCAATAAGTCACAGTGGCATTTAGGACTGGCTTGGGTGCTGCAATGCTCAAGGACACACTGCTATGCCTTATGAAAAATCAGCTGGAGTGCTAGTACAGATGTATAGTAACTGAATTTCATAAAAACACACAGTGGTATGCACTGGCATTTCTGAGTCTCTTGCTGTGGAATGGCACAGTTATACTCATTTGAAATAGGTTGGTCATACATCCTGAAGAAGATATTAATAGACAGGAGTGACATATTAAACTGCATTTCTTCAGTTATAATGGAAACCTTATCTTTTTTTCTGATTTATTCATTCCTTGATTTATTTGGTTTAGGGTCATTGTTTTATTTTTTGTTTCTTAAATTTTTATTTCTCTATTTTTTAAATTAATTTATTTATCTTAATTGAAGATTAATTAATTTACAATATTGTAGTGGCTTTTGCTATAAAGTGACATGAATTAGCCATGGGTGTACATCATGTGTTACCCATCCTGAACCCAACCCCCCACCTTCTTCCCTATTCTTTCCCTCGGGGTCGTCCCAGTACACTGGCCCTGAACACACTGTCTCATGCATCGAACCTGAACTGGCAATCTATTTCACATATGGGAGTCTGAGTGAACTCCGGGATTTGGTGATGGACAGGGAGGCCTGACGTGCTGCGATTCATAGGGTGGCAAAGAGTTGGACACGACTGAGCAACAGAACAGAACTGAATTGAATATACATGTTTCAAAGCTATTCTCTCAAATCATCCCATCCTTGCCTTCTCCCACAGAGTCCAAAAGTCTGTTCTTTACATCTGTGTCTCTTTTGCTTTCTCACATATAGGGTTATCATTACCATCTTTCTATATTCCGTATATATACATTAATATACTGTATTGGTGTTTTTCTTTCTGATTTACTTCACTCTATATAACAGGTTCCAGTTTCATCCACCTAATTAGAACTGATTCAAATGCATTCTTTTTAAGAGCTAAATAATATGCCATTGTATATATGTATCACAACCTTCTTATACACTTGTTTGCCGATGGACATCTAGGTTGCTTCCATGTTCTAGTTATTGTAAACAGTGCTGTGATGAACATTGGGGTACAGATGGTTTGCTTGGTGTGTATGCCCAGCAATGGGATTTCTGGGTCGTATAGCAGTTCTATTTCCATGTTTTTAAGGAATCTCCAAACTGTTCTCCATAATGGCTGTACTAGTTTGCATTCTAGCCGATGGTATAAGAGGGTTCCCTTTTCTCCACACCCTTTCCAGCATCTATGGTTTGTAGACATTTTGATAGCAGCCATTCTGACTGGTGTGAGATGGTACTTCGTTGTGGTTTTGATTTGCATTTATCTGATAATGAGTGACGTTGAGCATCTAGTCATGTGTTTGTTAACCATCTGTAGGTCTTCTTTGGGGAAATGTCTGTTGAATTTTTTGGCCCATTTCTTCATTAGGTCATTTATTTTTCTGGAATTGAGTTGCATGAGCTGCTTGTATATATTTGAGATTGTCAGTTGCTTCGTTTGCTATTATTTTATCCCATTCTAAAGGCTGTCTTTTCACCTTGCTTATAGTTTCCTTCGTTTTGCAAAAGCTTTTAAGTTTAATTGGGTCTCACTTGTTTATTTTTGCTTTTATTTCCATTACTCTGGGAGATGGGTCATAGAGGATCCTGCTGTGATTTATGTCAGAGAGTGTTTTGCCTATGTTTTCCTCTAGGGGTATTATAGTTTCTGGTCTTACATTTAGATCTTTAATCCACTTTGAATTTATTTTTGTGTATGTTAGAACGTGTTATAATTTCATTCTTTTACAAGTTGTTGACCACTTTTCCCAGAACCACTTGTTAAAGAGATTGTCTTTTCTCCATTGTATATTTTTGCCTTCTTTGCCAAAGATAAGGTGTCCATAGGTGTGTGGATTTATTTTTGGGCTTTCTGTCTTGTTCCATTGATCCATATTTCTCTCTTTGTGCCAGTACCATACCATCCTGATGACTGTAGATTTGTAGTATAGTATGAAGTCAGATACATTGATTCCTTCAGTTTCATTCTTGTTTCTCAAGATTGCTTTGGCTATTCAAAGATTTTTGTATTTCTATACAAATTGTGAAATTATTTGTTTTAGTTCTCTGAAAAATACATTGGTATCTTGATAGGGATTACATTGAATCTATAGATTGCTATGGGTAGTATACTCATTTTCACTATATTGTTTCTTCCAATCTGTGAACATGGTATATTTCTCCATCTTTTTGTGTCATCTGTGATTTCTTTCATCACTGTTTTATAGTTTTCTGTATATAGGTCTTTTGTTTCTTTGGGTAGATTTATTCTTAAGTATTTTATTTTCTTTTTGTTGCAATGGTGAATGGAATTGTTTCCTTAATTTCTCTTTGCATTGTTAGTGCATTGCTAGTATACAGGAATGTTAGTGTACAGGAATGCAAGGCATTCCTGTGTGTTAATTTTATATCCTGCAACTTTACTATATTCATTGATCAGCTGTAGTAATTTTCTGGTGGAGTCTTTAGGGTTTTCTATGTAGAGGATCTTGTCATCTGCAAACAGTGAGAGTTTTGCTTCTTCTTTTCCAATCTGAATTCCTTTTATTTCTATTTATTCTCTGATTTATGTGGGTAAAACTTCCAAAACTATGTTGAATAGTAGTGGTGAAAATGGCACCCTTGTCCTGTTCCTTACTTTAGGGGAAATGCTTTCAGTTTTTCACCATTGAGGATAATGTTTGCTGTGGGTTTACCATATAAGCCTTTTATTATGTTGAGGTATGTTCCTTCCATGCATGCTTTCTGGAGTTTTTTTTTTTTTTTTTAATCCTAAAAGGATATTGAATTTTGTCAAAGGATTTCTCTGCATCTATTGAGATGATCATATGGTTTTTATCTTTCAATTTGTTAATGTAGTGCATTGCATTGATTGACTTGCAAATATTGAAGAATCCTTGCATCTCTGGGATAAAGCCCCGTTAGTCATGATGTAAGATGTTTTTAATATGTTGTTGGATTCTGTTTTCTAGAATTTTGTTAAGGATTTTTACATCTATGTTCATCCGTGATACTGGCCTGTAGTTTTCTTTTTTGTGGCATCTTTGTCAGGTTTTGTTATTAGGGTAATGGTGGCCTCATAGAATGAGTTTGGAAGTTTACCTTCCTTTGCAATTTTTTGGAAGAATTTGAGTAGGATAGGTGTTAGCTCTTCTCTAAATTTTTGGTAGAATTCCCCTGTGAAGCCCTCTGATCCTGGGATTTTGTTTATTGGATGATTTCTGATTACAGTTTCGATTTCTGTTCTTGTGATGTGTCTGTGAATATTTTCTATTTCTTCCTGGTTCAGGTTTTAAAGGTTATACTTTTCTTTTTTTAATATAAATTTATTTATTTTAATTGGAGGCTAATTACTTTATAATATTGTATTGGTTTTGCCATTCTAAAAATTTGTCTATTTCTTCCAAGTTGTCCATTTTATTGACATATAATTGCTGATAGTAGTTTCTTATGATCCTTTGTATTTCTGTGTTGTCTGTTGTGATTTCTTCATTTTAATTTCAAATTTTGTTGATTTGATTCTTCTCCCTTTTTCTCTTGATGAGTCTGGATAATGGTTTTTCTATTTTATTTATCTTCTCATAGAATCAGCTTTTAGCTTTGTTGATTTTTGCTGTGGTCTCCTTTGTTTTGGATTTATCTCTGCCCTAATTTTTATGATTTCTTTCCTTCTAATAACCTTGGGGTTCTTCAATTCTTCCTTTTCTAGCTGCTTCATGTGTAGAGTTAGGTTCCTTTTTGATTTTTCTCTTGTTTCTTGAGGTAAGCTTTTAATGTTATGAACCTTCCCCTTAGCACTGCTTTTACTGAATCCCATAGGTTTGGGTTGTCATGTTCTCATTTTCATTTATTTCTATACATATTTTGATTTCTTTTTGGATTTATTCTATTTGTTTTTTATTCAGAATAATGTTGTTTAGCCTCCATATGTTTGTATTTTTAATAGTATTTTTTTTTCCTGTAGTTGACTTCTAATCTTACTGCACTGTGATCAGAAAAGAGGCTTGAAAATATTTCAATTCTTTGAATTTACCAAGGCTAGATTTATGGCCCGGGATGTGATCTATCTTGAAGAAGGTTCCGTATGCACTTGAGAAAAAGGTGAAATTCATTTTCGGGGGGTGAAATATCCTATAGATATCAATTAGGTCTAACTGATCCATTGTATCAGTTAAAGTTTGTGTTTCCATGCTAATTTTCTGTTTAGTTGATCTATCCATAGTTGTGAGTGGGGTCTTAAAGTCTCCCACTATTATTGTGTTACTGTTAATTTCCCCTTTCATACTTGTTAGCATTTGCCTTACATAGTGCAGTGCTCTTATGTTGGGTGCATATATATTTATAATTGTTATATTTTCTTCTTGGATTGATCCTTTGATCATTATGTAGTGTCCTTCTTTGTCTCTTTTCACGGCCTTTATTTCAAAGTCTATTTTATCTGATATGAGTATTGCTACTCCTGCGTTCTTTTGGTCTCCATTTGCGTGAAGTATCTTTTTCCAGCCCTTCACTTTCAGTCTGTATGTGTCCCTTGTTTTGAGGTGGGTCTCTTGTAGACAGCATATATAGGAGTCTTGTTTTCGTATTCATTCAGCCAGTCCTTGTCTTTTGTTTGGGGCATTCAACCCATTTAATTTAAGGTAATTATTGATAAGTGTGATACCATTGCCATTTACTTTGTTGTTTTGGGTTCGAGTTTATAAACCTTTCCTGTGTTTGTTGTCCAGAGAAGATCCTTTAGCATTTGTTGAAGAGCTGGATTTGTGGTCCTGAATTCTATCAGCCTTTGTTTGTCTGTAGAGCTTTTGCTTTCTCCTTCATCTTTGAATGAGATCTTTTTGGGTACAGTAATCTGGGCTGTAGGTTTGTCTCTTTCATCACTTTCAGTATGTCCTTCCATTCCCTTCTGGCCTGATGAATTTCTATTGATAGGTCAGCTGTTATCATTATGGGAATCCCCTTGTGTGTTATTTGTTGCTTTTCTCTTGCTGCATTTTATATTTGCTCTTTGTGTTTGATCTTCTTTAATTTGATTAATATGTGTCTTGAGGTGTTTCACCTTTGGTTTATCCTGTTTGGGGCTCTCTTGTTTTTTCGACTTGGGTGGCTATTTCCTTCCCTTTCCGTCCCTTCATTTTAGGGATGTTTTCAACTATTATCTCATCAAGTATTTTCTCATGGCATGTCTTTTTGTTTTCTTCTTCTGGGACTCCTATGATACAAATGTTGCATTTACCATTGTCCCAGAGGTCTCTGAGGTTGTCCTCATTTCTTTTAATTCTTTTCTCTTTTTTCCTCTCTGCTTCATTTATTTCCACCATTCTATCTTCCACCTCACTCATCCTCTTCTGCCTTAGTTATTCTACTGTTGGTTCCCTCCAAAGTGTCTTTATCTCAGTTATTGCATTATTCATTATTGATTTTTTAAAAATATTTCTTCTAGGTCCTTGTTAAACATTTCTTGCATCTTCTCAATCCTTGTGTCTAGTCTCTTTATCTGTACCTCCATTTTGTTTTCAAGATTTTGGATCATCACTACTATCATTATTCTGAATTATTTTTATGGTAGACTCCGTATGTCCTCCTGTTTTGTTTGGTTTGGTGGGCACTTATCATGTTCCTTTACCTGCTGAATATTTCTCTGCCTTTTCATTTTGTTTAGGTTGATGTATTTGGGGTGACCTTTCTGTGTGCTGGAATTTTGTGGTTCTTCTTATTGTGGAGGTTCCTCCATATGTGTGGCACTGGATGAGTGGCTTGTCAAGGTTTCCTGGTTAGGGAAGCTTGCATCAGTGTTATGATAGGTTGAGCTGGATCTCTTCTCTCTGGAGTGCAATGAAGTGTCCAGTAGTGAGTTTTGAGCTGTCTGTGGGTTTGGTGTGACTTTTGGCCACCTGTATTTTAATGCTCAGGGTTATGTTCCTGTGTTTTTGGGGAAATAGTTTGGTATGTCTTGCTCTGAAACTTGTTGGCACTTAGGTGGAGCTTTGTTTCAGTATAGGTATGGAGGCTTTTGGATGAGCTCTTGTCAATTAATGGTCCCTGGAATCAGGAGTTTTCTGGTGTTCTCAATTTTTGGATTTAAGCCTCCTGCCTCTAGCTTTCAGTCTTATTCTTAACAGTAGCCTCAAGACTTCTCCATCCATACTGCACTGATGATAAGACATATAGGTTAATGGTGAAAATATTCTTGACAGTGGAAGACACCCAGAGAGGTTCACAGAGTTACATAGGGAAGAGAAGAGGGAGGAAGGCGATAGAGTTGGCCAGGAGGAGAAGAAGGGGAGTCAAAAGGAGAGAGACAGATCTAGCCAGTAGTTCCCTAAGTGTTCTCCACAGCCTGGGACACCCAAAGATATTCACAGAGTTAGGTACAGAAGAGGAGTGGGAGTGAAGAGATAGAGGTGACCTGGGGGAGAAAAAGGAGAGTCAAAAGGGGAGAGAGCAGTCAAGCCAGTAATCAAACCTCTAAGTAGAAATGGATATTGAAGATTAGATTCTTAAAGGTACAAAGTTGATAAGAAATACTAAAAAGCAAAGACTAAAAATCTAGAGTTTAGACTCTCAAACATACAATATTTAAAAAGTCACAAAAATTATAAAAAAATATATACATATGAAATTTGGTTTAAAAATAGGGTCTTTTTTTGCAAGGTAATAGTAAGTTGTAAAAATGAAAATTAAAAGAGTAATAAATAATTTAAAAATTTAGATATTAAAAAGTGATAATAGTAAAATATATCTAGGAATTTCTCTGGAGCTGTTGAGGGCAATGTGAGGTTAGTTCAGTTTCAGATAGTTCCTTGTTCCAGCTTATACTTCTTCTAAAGGTCTATTGGCCCCTTCTAATGTAGTCAGTGCTAACTACAAGGTTTTAACCTATTGCACCTTTCACTTCCAAAGCAGTTCCCTCTTTGTGTATTTCAGCTTCCTCTGTTTGCAAGTTTCTTCAGTGTCTAATTTCTGTCCTGACACAAGGGGGAAAAGGTGGTCACTTATTTAGGCTCACTTGTTCAGTTGTGCTTTGGGGAGGGAGGAACACTGCAAACAAATATCACTGGCCTGTGTGGGGAGTGCTCACAGTGCCTGGGCCACACTGGGTTTGACCCCACTCACGGCATGTGTGCTTTCCTGGGTTTATACTGCTCAGACTCCCGGTTGCTCCCCAGGGGAACTGTCCAAAGCAGGCTCAGGTTTGCGTGCACTTCCCAGGTCTAAGCCACTCAGGTTCAGGTTGTCGGGTACTCCACAAAGGCACTGATTCATTTGGGCCTTTGTTTTGTGCCCTTCCCAGGTCCAAGCAGCTCAGATGACCAGGTGCTTGGTGAGCACACTGTCCCAGGTATACGGTGTGTCTTATCACCTCCCTGGTCCCAGCTGCTTGGTTTCCTGGTTGCACCATGAGAGTGCTGTCTCAGGTGTGCCATGTGTCTCCTCTGGAGAGCTGATCTTGGGCTGTGAACCTTTTGGCAGATATCCACCATGCAGAAGGCCAGGAAGACTTAGTTAGCAACTCAGAGCCTGCTCACAATTTGGTGGAGGATGCCGTCTCTGGGGCCAAGATTGCCCCTTGCCTTCTGGTTCTGGCTGTTGCACGCCTGCCTCACTTCTTCTGGTGGGGAGATGGGCCAGTCTACAGCTGGCTAGCTCTCCTCTGGTATTCACTCAATCCTTTGTTCTGTGAGCAGACCAGGCTGTGCCTTAGGTTAGAGCTCTTTCAGGGAAGTTCTCTCCCTCTCTCTCTTTTTGTCTCTCTGGCTATCCCACGGTTTGGGTTGCTATCTCATGTTAGCTTCCTCAGATTGTCCTCAGGATATTCAGACTCCATCCTTACCCTAAGCATTCATCCATACCTCTGCGTTCAGCCCCTGCTCTCTGCTGGTGGCCACGAGCATCTGGGCTACTTCTCCACTGGGAGTTGTGATTAGATGTGTATTCTGTGTTTTTTTTCTTTCCTCCTAGTTAGCCCTCTGAGATTCCAGAACTCAACACAGACCCACTGGTGAGAAGGCTTCCTGGTGTTTGGAAACTTCTCCTCCTTCATGACTCCCTCCCCGCATCCAGGTCTCCATCCCTAACTCTTTTGTCTTTTATATTTTGTCCTACCTCCTTTCAAAGAGAATGGGCTGCTTTCTGGGTGCTTGGTGTCCTCTGCCAGTGTTCAGAAGTTGTTTTGTGGAATTTTCTCAGCGTTCAAATGGTCTTTTGATGAATTTGTGGGGAAGAAAGAGTTCTCCCCGTCCTATTCCTCAGTCATCTTATGACCCCCCTCAGGGTCATTCAAAAGGTTTCTTTTAAATGAGATTTTCTATGTCAAGTTCTACCAGCTGCATTTGTGGTATTAAGATAAAATATATTTTCCTGAAATAGATTTTAGTTATTAAAGGGAATGCAGTTTAAATTAGAAGTCTCAACATTCATTAAGTTTGACAAGTAGGCAGTTAATACAACTGTGGCAAACATATGTTTTCACATCTGTTTTGAGTAATGTCATTATGATTTTATTGAGTAATATCATCCATGGCTCTGGAAATTAGAAAATGACAGCTTTGCTGTTATGTCTAAATTTTCAGAAAATGAAGAAATACCATTAGAATATGCTTTATGTAGCCTGCTTCCTGCTCTATTTTGTAAAATTAGGTGACAGCCAGTTTGATATATATCTCAAATGATAATCTACATTTTGCCTTGAGTTTCCATATGCAGACATTTCATAGTCTATGAACTAGGCTTTCCTGGCAGTGATGTCCCTTTATATTGTATCCAATATGAATTATAAAAATTCATATTTTAGTTTTGACTCAAGTATTAATATTTTGACTAAACTGACTGGTCAGTTAAAGACTTTGATTTTATCTTCCACATATATTCAAACAAACTGATCAAATCAATTGCATGTTATGACATTGTGTTGCACAGTTTTTTAGCAATCAGTTTTGGGATTCGATTGCTAAAAACTGTGTAACACAATGTCATAACATGCAATTGATTTGGTCAGTTTGTTTGAATATAGCAACCCACTCCAGTACTCTTGCCTGGAAAATCCCATTGACAGAGGAGCCTGGAAGGCTACAGTCCATGGGGTCGCTGAGAGTCAGACATGACTGAGCGACTCACTTTCACTTTTCACTTTTCACTTTCATGCATTGGAGAAGGAAATGGCAACCCACTCCAGTGTTCTTGCCTGGAGAATCCCAGGGACAGGGGAGCCTGGTGGGCTGCTTTCTATGGGGTTGCATAGAGTCAGACACGACTGAAGTGACTTAGCAGCAGCAGCAGCAGAGTAGAGACTTTGGGACTATCCACTCTACTTTACCCATGTGGAAGCAAAGGCACAAAGGCCCTCTGGCCTTGGCAGCCACTGGCCTCTGAAACTGCCAGCAGGAATATAGGGGCTTTTTTATATTTTATATTTAACATTGATTGTATCTATTGAAAACTTTATATGTAAAATAAGTGCCAATGATCAAACTTTGGAATGCTATCTAAATATTGGAACAATAAATTTATCATCAACCCCAATACTTGAGTCCACTAAAACATTACATTTTATGTCAGTCCACAGGCTACAGATGAAAAGATAATGGTTTTAACATCCTTAAGGATCTTAAGAACATAAAGTATATTTAATCTAAGATAAAGATGAAAATGAAAGTGTTAGTCGCTCAGTCATTTCCAACTCTTTGCAACCCCATGGACAGTATCCCACAAGGCTCCTCGGTCCATGGAATTCTCTAGGCAAGAATCCTGGAGTAGGTAGCAATTCCCTTTTCCAGGAGATCTTCCTGAACCAGGGATCGAACCCAGGTCTCCTGTATTGCAGGCAGATTCTTTACCATTGAGCCACCAGGGAAGCCTAAAACAAAGATCTTATCATATCAAGCCCAAAATAAATATACTATCATAGCATCAATACATGTCCTAAACCCTCTGCTAAACTGAAATTAGCCTTTCTGTGAAAAAAAAAAAGAAAATAAAGGTACTATCATTTATTTTTTTTTACAAATAGGCTAATTTCAGTTTGGGGTTTCTCTGGTGGCTCAGATGGTAAGGATCTACCTGCAATGTGGGAAAACTGGGTTCAGTTCCTGTGTTGGGAAGATCCCCTGGAGAAGGAAATGACTATCCATTCAGGAATGTTTGGACTATGTATGTATGTATGTGTGTGTATATATATATATGTTCAGTCACCAAGTGGTGTCAGACTCTTCGTGGTTCTATGGATTGTAGCCCACCAAGCTCCTCTGTCCATGTGGATTCTCCAGGAAACAATATTCGAGTGGGTTGTCATGCCCTCTTCCAAGGTATCTACCCATCCCATGGATTGAACTTGTGATCTTCTTCATTGCAAGCGAATTCTTTACCCTGAGCCTCAGGGAAATCTTTGGGGTATATACTGACAGTATAATGTAAATATTTTCTACTCAAACAGGTGCTTCGTTATCTTAATCTTTTCCTGAGATAATCACAGATGCTACCTAAATCTTTTTAAAGTTAACTTATTTATTTTAATTGGAGGCTAATTACTTTACAATATTGTGGTGGTTTTTTACATACATTGACATGAATCAGCCATGGGCGTACATGTGTTCCCCATCCTGAAACCCCCTCCCACTTGCCACCCCATCCTATCCATCTGGGTCATCCCAGTGCACCAGCCCTGAGCACGCTCTCTCGTGCATCAAACCTGGACTGGTGATCTAATTCACATATGATAATATAAATGTTCCAGTGCTATTCTCTCAAATCATCTCACCCTCGCCTTCTCCCACAGAGTCCAAAAGTCTGTTCTTTACATTGGTGTCTCTTTTGCTGTCTCACATACAGGGTCATTGTTACCATCTTTCTAAATTCCATATAAATGCATTAATATACTGTACTGGTGTTTTTCTTTCTGGCTTATTTCACTCTGTATAATAGGCTCCAGTTTTATCCACCTCATTAGAACTGATTCAAATGCATTCTTTTTAATAGCTGAGTAAGATTCCATTGTGTATATGTACCACAGCTTTCTTATCCATTCATCTGCCGATGGACATCTAGGTTGCTTCCATGACCTCGCTATTGTAAACAGTGCTGAAATTAACATTGGGGAACACGTGTCTCCTTCAATTCTGGTTTCCTTGGTGTGTATGCCCAGCAATGTGATTGCTAAGGTCGTATGGCAGTTCTATCTGCAGTTATTTAAGGAATCTCCACAGTATTCTATATAGTGGCTGCACTAGTTTGCATTCCCACCAACCGTGTAAGAGGGTTCCCATTTCTGCACACCCTCTTCAGCATTTATTGTTTGTAGATATTTTGATAGCAACCATTCGGACTGGCATGAGATGGTGCCTCACTATGGTTTTTATTTGCATTTCTCTGATAATGAGTGAAGTTGGACATCTTTTAATGTGTTTGCTAGCCATCTGTATGTCTTCTTTGGAGAAATGACTTGAGTTCTTTAGCCCATTTTTTTATTGGATCGTTTATTTTTCTGGAATTGAGCTGTAGGAGCTGCTTGTATATTTTTGAGAATACTTCTTTATCAGTTGCTTCGTTTGCTATTACTTTCTCCCATTCTGAAGGCTGTCTTTTCACCTTGCTTATAGTTTCCTTCATTGTGCAAATGCTTTAAAGTTTAATTAGGTCCCATTTGTTTATTTTTGCTTTTATTTCCATTACTCTGGGTGGTGGGTCATAGAGGATCCTGCTGTGATTTACATCAGAGAGTGTTTTGCCTATGTTCTCCTCTAGGAGTTTTATAGTTTCTGGTCTTACATTTGGATCTTTAATCCATTTTGATTTTATTTTTGTGTATGGTGTTAGAAAGTGTTCTAGTTCATTCTTTTACAAGTACTTGACCAGTTTTCCTAGCACCACTTTTTAAAGAGATTGTCTTTTCTCAATTGTATATTCTTGTTTCCATTGTCAAAGATAAGGTGTCCATAGGTGTGTAGATTTATCTCTGGGCTTTCTATTTTGTTCCATTAATCTGTTTTTGTCTTTGTGCCAGTACCATACTGTCTTGATGACTGTAGCTTTGTAGTAGAGCCTGAAGTGAGGCAGGTTGATTCCTCCAGTTCCAGTTTTCTTTCTCAATATTGCTTTGGCTATTTGAGGTTTTTTGTATTTCTATACAAATTGTGAAATTGTTTGTTCTAGTTCTAGGAAAAATACTGTTGGTAGCTTGATCAGGACTGCATTGAATCTACAGATTGCTTTGGGTAATATACTACTTTTCACTATATCAATTCTTTGGATCCATGCACATGGTATATTTCTCCATCTATTTGTGTCATCTTTGATTTCTTTCATCAGTGTTTTGTAGTTTTCTGTGTATATAAGTCTTTTGTTTCCTTAGGATTTCTGAAGGTTTTTTTTTTTTTTAATTATAAATGGATGTTGAATTTTGTCAAATCCTTTCTCTGCATCTTTTGACATAATCATATGGTTTTATCTTTCAATTTGTTAATATGGTGCATCATATTGATTGATTACCAAATCTTGAACAATCCTTGCTTCCCTGGGATAGAGCCCACTTGGTTATGATGTATGATGTTTTTAATATGTTGTTGGATTCTGTTTGCTAGAATTATTGCATCTATGTTCATCAATGATACTGTCTTGTAGATTTGTGTGTGTGTGTGTGTGTGTGTGTGTGTGGCATCTTTGTCTGGTTTTGGTATTAGGGTGATGATGGCCTCATAGAATGAGTTTGGAAGTTTACTTTCCTCTGCAATTTTCTGGAAGAATTTGAGTAGGATAGCTGTTAGCTCTTTTCTAAATTTTGGGTAGAATTCTCCTGTGAAGCCATCTGGTCCTGGGATTTTGTTTGTTGGAAGATTTCTGATTACAGTTTCGATTTGTGTGCTTGTGATAGATCTGTTAAGATTTTCTATTTCTTTCTGGTTCAGTTTTGGAAGGTTATACTTTGCCAAGAATTTGTCCATTTCTTCCAAGTTGTCCATTTTATTGACATATAATTGCTGATAGTAGTCTCTTATGATCCTTTGTATTTCTGTGTTGTCTGTTGTAATTTCTCCATTTTTATTTCTAATTTTGTTGATTTGATTCTTCTCCCTTTTTCTCTTGAAGAATCTGGCTAATGGTTTTTCTAATTTATTTATCTTCTCAAAGAATCAGCTTTTAGCTTTGTTGATTTTTGCTATTTTCTCCTTGTTTTGGATTTATTTCTGCCCTAATTTTTATGATTTCTTTCTTTTTAATAACCCTCAGTTTCTTCATTTCTTCTTTTTCTAGTTGCTTCATATATAGAGTTATGTTCTTTATTTGATTTTTCTCTCTTTTTTTTTTTTTTTAGGGCAGCTTGTATTGCTATGTACCTACCCTTTAGCACTGCTGTTACTGAATCCCAGAGATTTTTTGGTAGTCGTGTTTGAATTTTCATTTGTTTATATGCATATTTTAATTTCCTTTTTTATTTCTTCTGTGGTTTATTGGTTATTCAGAAGCATGTTGTTTACCTTCCATATGTTGGTACTTTTAATAGTTTTTTTTTTTTCTGTAGTTAACATCTAATCTTACCACACTTTGATCAGAAAAGAGGCTTGATATGATTTCATTTCTTTTTTTAATTTACCAAGGCTAGATTTATGGCCCAGGATGTGATCTATCTTGGAGAAGGTTTTCTGTGCAGTTGAGAAAAAGGTGACATTCACTGTGGAGTGAAATATCCTATAGATATCAATTAGGTCTAACTGGTCCATTGAATCATTTAAAGTTTGTGTTTCTTTGCTAATTTTCTGTTTAGTTGGTCTATCCATAGTTGTGAGTGGGGTCTTAAAGTCTCCCACTATTATTGTGTTACTGTTAATTTCCCCTTTCATACTTGTTAGCATTTGCCTTACATAGTGCAGTGCTCCTATGTTGGGTGCATATATATTTATAATTATTATATTTTCTTCTTGGATTGATCCTTTGATCATTATGTAGTGTCCTTCTTTGTCTCTTTTCACGGCCTTTATTTCAAAGTCTATTTTATCTGATATGAGTATTGCTACTCCTGCGTTCTTTTGGTCTCCATTTGCATGAAATATCTTTTTCCAGCCCTTCACTTTCAGTCTGTATGTGTCCCTTGTTTTGAGGAGGGTATCTTCTCAATAACATATATAGGAGTCCAGTTTTTGTATTCCATTCAGCCAGTCGTTGTCTTTTGGTTGGGGCATTCAACCCGTTTACATTTGAGGTAATTATTGAGAAGTATGATACCATTGCCATTTACTTTGTAGTTTGGGGTTCGAGTTTATAAACCTTTTCTGTGTTTGCTGTCTAGAGAAAATCCTTTAGCATTTGTTGAAGAGCAGGTTTGATGGTGTTGAATTCTCTCAGCTTTTGCTTGTCTGTAAAGCTTTTGCTTTCTCCTTTATCTTTGAATGAGATCCTTGCTGAGTATAGTAATCTGGGTTGTATGTTTTTCTCTTTCATCACTTTAAGTATGTATTGCCATTCTGTTCAAGTCTGAAGATTTTTTATTGACAGATCAGCTATTATCTTTGTGGGAATCCCCTTGTGTGTTATTTGTTGCTTTTCTCTTGCTGCTTTTAATATTTGCTCTTTGTGTTTGATCTTTGTTAATTTGATTATATGTGTTCATGGTGTTTCACCTTGGATTTATCTTGTTTGGGGACTCTCTGAGTTTCTTGGAGTTGGGTGAGTATTTCCTTCCCCATTTTAGGGAAGTTTTCAACTATTATCTCCTCAAGTATTTTCTCAGGGCCTTTCTTTTTGTCTTTTTCTTCTGGGACTCCTATGATTCAAATTTTGGTGCATTTAACATTGTCCCAGAGGTCTCTGAGTTTGTCATCATTTCTTTTAATTCTTTTTTTTTCTTTTTTCCTCTCTGCTTCATTTATTTTCACCACTCTATCTTCCACCTCACTTATCCTCTCTTTTGCCTCAGTTATTCTACTGTTGGTTCCCTCCAGAGTCCTTTTGATCTCAGTTATCACATTATTCATTATTGATTGACCTTTTTTATTTCTTCTAAGTCCTTACTAAATATTTGTTTTATCTTCTCAATCCTTGTCTCCAGACGTTTTATCTGTACCTCCATTTTGTTTTCAAGATTTTGGATAATTTTTACCATCATTTCTATTTCAGGTAGACTCCCTATGTCTCCCTCTTTTGTTTGGTTTGGTGGGCATTTATCATGTTCCTTTTCTGGCTGAATATTTCTCTGCCCTTTGTGTTTGGCGTGGCCTTTCTGTATGCTGGAAGTTTCTGGTTCATCCAATTATGGAGGTTCCTCCATATGGGTAGGTTTGGATGAGTGGCTTGTCAAGGTTTCCTGGTTATGGAAGCTTACATCAGTGTTCTGGTGGGTTCAGCTGGATCTCTTCTCTCTGGAGTGCAATGAAGTGTCCAATAATGAGTTTTGAGGTGTCTGTGGGTTTGGTGTGACTTTTGGCCCCCTGTAGTTTAATGCTCAGGGTTATGTTCCTGCATTTTTGGAGAATTAGCTTGGTATGTCTTGCTCTGAAACTTGTTGGCTCTTAGGTGGAACTTGGTTTCAGTGTAGGTATGGAGGGTTTTGGATGTGCTCCTGTTGATTAATGGTCCCTGAAGTCAGGAGTTTTCTGAAGTTCTCAATTTTTGGTTTTAAGCTTCCTGCCTCTGGCTTTCAGTCTTATTTTTACAGTAGCCTCAAGACTTCTCCATCCATACAGCACTGATGATAAAACATATAGATTAATAGGGGAAAGATTCTAGACAGTGAGGGATACCCATAGAGTTTTATAGAGTTACATGGAGAAGAGAAGAGTGAGGAGAGAGAGAGAGGTAACCAGGAGGAAAAAAGGGGGAATCAAAATAGTAGAGAACAATTTAGCCAGAAATCAATTCTTTATGTGCTCTCCACAGTCTGGAACACACAGATTCCCTCAAGGAATTACATAGTGAAGAGAAGAAGGAGAAAGGTGATAGAGGTTACCAGGAGGAGAAGAGTGGGAGTCAAAAGGAGAGAGCGAGATCTACCCAGTAGTCAGTTCCCTAAGTGTACTCCACAGCCCAGAACATTCAAAGAAGTTCACATAGCTGGGTAGAGAAGAGAAGGGGGAGGGAGAAGATAGAGGTGAGCTGGAGAAGAAAAGGAGAGTCAAAAGGGGAGAGACCAATCAAGCCAGTAAGCTCACTCCAAAGTAAAAATGGATACTGAAGACTGGATTTTTAAAGGTACAAAATTGATAACAAATACCAAAAAGCAAAGATTAAAAATCTAGAGTAGAGGTTAGACTCTCAAAAATACTATTAAAAAAATCACAAGAATTATAAAAAATAGATATATGAAATGCACTTTGAAAATTGGGTCTTTTGTGCAAGGTAACAGTAGGTTACAAAAATGAAAATTAAAGGAGTAGTAAAGAACTTAAAAATTAAAAAAAAATAAAATAAATAAAAATGATAATAGTAAAATATATCTAGGAATTTATCTGGGGCTGTTGAGGACTTTGAGGGGTCAGTTCAGTTTCATATAATTCCTTTTTCTAGCATATCCTTCTTTCCAAGGTTTATAAGCTCCTTCCAATATAGTCAGTGGTAACTACAGGGTTTTAATCTGTTGCACCTGTCACTTCCAAAGTGGTTCCCTCTTCTTTGCTTATTTTGGCCTCCTCTGCAAGTCTCTTCAGTGTCTAATTTCCACCCTGAAACAAGGGGGTGAAAATGGTCATTTATTTAGGCTCACTTGTTTAGTTGTGCTGTGGGAAGGGAGGAACACTGCAAACAAATATCACTGGCATGTGTGGGGAGTGCTTGCAGTGTCTAGGCCACAGTGGGTTTGACCGTGCTCTCAGCGTGTGTGCTTTCCGGGTCTACACACTGCTCATGCTCCAGGTTGCTCTGCAGGGGAATTGTCTAATGCAGGCCCTGGGTTGCATGCACTTCCCAAGTCTAAGCCACTCAGCTTCAGGTTCTCTAGTACTTCACAAAGGCACAGACTCATCTGGGTCTTTGTTTTGTGCCCTTCCCAGGTCCGAGCAGCTCAGGCAATCATGTGCTTGGTGAGTGCACTGTCCCAGGTGTGCGGTGCCTCTTATCACCTCCCTGGTCCCAGCCCCTTGGTTTCCTGGTTGCGCCACCAGAGCACCATCTCACGTGTGCTGTGTGTCTCCTCTGGGGAGCTGATCTTTGACTGCAACCCTCCTGGTGGATGTCAACCATCCAGAATCCCAGGAAGACTTGGATAGCAACTTCGAGTCTGCTCACAATTTGGTGGAAGATGCCATCTCTGGGGTCAAGATTGCCCCTCGCCTTCTGGCTCTGGCTGCGCCCCCCCCCCAACCTGCCTCTCTTCCTCCAGCGGGGGGAAGGGCCAGCTCGCAGCAGGCTAGCTCTCCTCTGGTTTTCACTCATTCCTTTGTTCTGTGAGCAGGCTTGGCAGTGCCTTAGGTTAGAGCTTTTCATGGGAAAGTTTTTTCTCTCTCTTTTTTTGGTTTCTCTCTCTCTCTGGATGTCCCACACTTTGTATTGCTAGATCATGTTAGCTCCCTTAGGTTGTCCTCAGGGCATTCAGGCCCTGTCCTTACCGTAAGCATGCAGCCCACGCCTCCCTGTTCAGCCCCTGATCACTGCAGGTGAACGTGAGCATCTAGGCTACTTCTTCACTGGGAGTTGCCATTAGGCCTGTATCTGTGGGTTTTGTCTTTTTTTTTTTTTTTTCCTCCTGGTTATGTTGCCCTCTGATTTTCCAAAACTCCCCACAGACCTGCCAGTGAGAGGGTTTCCTGGTGTTTGGAAACTTCTCTTCCTTCATGACTCCTTCCCTGAGATGGGTCTCCATCCCTAACTTTTTTTCTCTCTTTTTATCTTCTATAGTTTGTCCTACCTCCTTTTGAAGAGAATGGTTTGCATTTCTGGGTGCCTGGTGTCCTCCACCAGCATTCAGAAATTGTTTTGTGGAATTTGCTCAGTGTTCAGATGATCTTTTGATGAATTTGTGGGGACAAAGGTGATCTTCCCATCCTATTCCTCCACTATCTTAGCAGAAATCCTGTCTCTTTTTGAAAGTGTTTGGAAATGACTGTGACCCTGGCTAAATAGGATAATATATCTGATGGATATTATATTTTTTGAATAAGAGAGACTACTATATTTGACAAAAAAATACAAACATCATTACAAATAAACTTTACAGTGGCATTAAGATACATAAAGAAAGTGGATAATATAATTTTGTGCATTTTATCCTCAGTTCAGTTCAGTCACTCAGTTGTGTCTGACTCTTTGAAACCCCATGGACTACAGCGTGCCAGGCTTCCCTGTCCATCACCAACTCCCAGAGCTTGCTCAAACTCATGTCCATCAAGTCAGTGATGCCATCCAACCATTTCATCTTCTGTCTCCCCTTCTCCTCCTGCCTTCAATCTTTCCCAGCATCAGAATCTTTTCCAGTGAATCAGTTCTTCACATCAGGTGGCCAAAGTATTGGTGCTTTAGCTTCAGCATCAGTACTTCCAATGAATATTCAGGATGAATTTCCTTTAGGATTGACTGGTTTGATCTCCTTGTGGTCCAAGGGACTCGCAAGAGTCTTCCCCAACACCACAGTTCAAAAGCACCAATACTTCTGCACTCAGCTTTCTTTATAGTTCAACTCTCACATCCATACATTACTACTGGAAGGGACATATCTTACTGGAACTTCTCTCTGAATTACTTTCATTCTTAAGCTTTTTATTTAGAAATAATTGTAGACAGAGGGGCTTGCCAGGCTACAGTCCATGAGATTGCAAAGCCTCAACACAACTGAGTATGCACGTGTTAATATAGACTCAAAATAAGTTGTGAAAAGAGTACATACAGATTTTTTGTACCCTTCAACCAGTTTCCCCTGATGTCTTAATCTTGCATAATTATAACCTAATGTGGAAATCAGAAATTTTACATAGGTGTGTCCACGACTTTAATAAAAATTTCACCAATATTACATGAATTCCTTGATGTGTATGTCTGCATGTATCCTTTTTTTTTTTTTTTTTCCAAATGGTACAAATGGCCTTTATTGTTTTCAATGGGATGTGGAAGAGGGGATACTGCAGGTGCATCTCCTGGGGTGGCTCCACTGAATCAGTTGTCACCCTCCAAAAGCTCTCCTGCTATTATTTTATTGTCTCCCTCCCCATTCTATTATCCCTAACCCCTTAAAACCATTGTTTTCCATGTGTATAATTCCATCATCATAAGAATGTTCTAAAACTGGAATGATACAGTATATGACATTTTGAGAATGACATTTTTTTCACTTAGCAAAATTTCCTTGATACTAATTCAGATTATTGGATGTATCAGTAGTTTTTCCTGTTTTGTTTTGTTTTGTTTATTACTGTGTAGTACCCCATGGTATGCATGTACCAGAATTGTTAGCATTTACCTATTTTACAATATCTTGCTGTTTCTAGTTGTCTGTTATTAGCATATATATGGAATTTAGAAAGATGGTAATGATAACCCTGTATGCAAGACAGCAAAAGAGACACAGATGTATAGAACAGTCTTTTGGACTCTGTGGGAGAGGGAGAGGGTGGGATGATTTGGGAGAATGTCATTGAAACATGTATAATATCATATATGAAACGAATCACCAGTCCAGATTCGATGCATGATACTGGATGCTTGGGGCTGGTGCACTGGGATGACCCAGAGGGATGGTGTGGGGAGGGAGGAGGGAGGGAGGTTCAGAATGGGGAACACATGTATGCCTGTGGCAGATTCATGTAGATGTATGGCAAAACCAATACAATATTGTAAAGTAATTAAACTCCAATTACAATAAATAAATTTATATTAAAAAATAAAGCTTATAGGAACTTATGTACAGGTTTATATGTATATAACTTTATTTCTCTGGGACAAATGCTCAAAAGCTGGGTCATGTGGTAAGTGTATGAATAGTTTTATAACAAAATGCCAAACTATCTCCCAGAGTGGCCAGATCATTTTTTTTAAGTGTTTCTTCTTTTTTAATTCAACATCAGCTTTATTATAAAAGTTTTGTAATTTAATTACTTGACATATTCAAATTTTGTAAATTTGACATGTTAGTTTCCATTTCAATTGGTAAAAAAACGCAACTTCTTTGGATGAAATTATTACTTTTTTTAAAAAAAATATTACTTTTATATAGGTCCAAGTTCTCCACATCTTCATCAGCGTTGTGTGTTGTCTTTTTGTAAAAAACAAATTAGCTCTGCTCAGAGGTGTGTGTAGCAATATCTCCTTGCATTTTTTGCTCTTATATTGGTATTATTCATTTTTATTGGAGTATAGTGTTATTTTTTGCTGTACAGAATAGTGAATCAACCACATATATACATCTATCGCCACTTCCTTGTGTTTCCTTCTGATTTAGATCACCACAGAGTATTAAGTAGAGTTCCCTGTGCTATACAGTTTATTCTCATTAATTATCTACTTATACATAGTAATGTATATTTGTCATCCCAACCTCCCAATCCATCCCACACCCTTTCCTACTTTGGTAGCCAAATGTTTGTTCTCTATTTCTGTGTCTCTATTTCTGCTTTGCAAATAAGATCATCTTTATCATTTTTCTAGATTATATGCATTAATATAAAACATTTTTTTTTTTACTTACTTTTCTCTGGATGACCATCTCTAGGTTTCTCCACATCTCAGCAAAGGGCACAATTTTGTTGCTCTACTGTTGAGTAATATTCCATTGTATATATGTACCACATCTTTATCCATTCCTCTGTTGATGGACATTTAGGTTGCTTCCAAGTCCTGGCTATTGTAGAATGCTGCAATGAACATTGAGGTAAATGTATCTTTTTGAATTATAATTTCCGTGGAAATATGCCTGGGAATGGGACTGCTGGGTCATTTGGTTAGTTTCTTAAGGAACCCCCTATTGTTCTCCATAGTGGCTGAATGAATATATGTTACCAAAAACAGTGTAAGAGAGTTTCTTTTTCTCCACACTCTCTCTGTCATTTATCGTTTGTAGATAGTTTGATGATGACCATTCTGAGCAGTGTGAGCTGATACTTCACTGTAGCTTTGATTTGCGTTTCTCTAATAGTTAGTGATGTTTAACATCTTTTCATGTGTTTGTTGGCAAACTCTGTGTCTTATTTGGGAAAATGTCTGTTTAGGTCTTCTGTCTATTTTTTGATTGGGTTGTTTGTTTTCTTAATATTTACCTGCATGAGCTGTTTGTATATTTTGGAGATTAATTCATTGTCTGTTGCTTCATTTGCAAATATTTTCTCATATTCTGATGGTTGTCTTTTCATCTTGTTTATGGTTTCTTTTGCTGTGCAAAATCTTTTAAGTTTAATCAGGTTCCATTTGTTTATTTTTGTTTATATTTTCATTACTCTAGCAGGTGGGGAAAAAAAAGACCTTGCTGCAATTTATATCAAAGAGTCTTCTGTGTATGTTTTTCTCTAAGAGTTTTATAGTGTCTAGCCTTCCATCTCGGTCTTTAATCCATTTTGAGTTTATTTTTGTATATGGTGTTATGGAGTGTTCTAAATTTATTATTTTACATGTAACTGTCCAGTTTTCCAGCAACATTTGTAGAAAAAAACTGTTTTCTCCATTGTATATTCTTGCCTCCTTTGTCATAGATTGGGTAACCATAGGTACATGGGTACTCTGGGCTTTCTACCTTTTTCCATTGATCTATACTTCTGTTTTTGTTCCAGTGCCATACTTTCTTGATTACTAAAGCTTTGTAGTATAGTCTGAAGTTAAGGAGCATGATCCCTTTCACTCGATTTTTCTTTCCCAAGATTGCTTTGGCTATTTGGGGTCATTTGTGTTTCCAAATAAATTTTAGGATTTTTTTTGTTCTTGTTCTGTGAAAAATGTCATTTGTAATATAAAAGAGATTGCATTGAATCTGTACGTTGCTTTACATAGTATAGTTGTTTTGACAATATTGATTCTTGAAATCCAACAGTGTGGCATATCTCTCCATCTGTTTGTGTCATCTTTGATTTCTTTCATCAGTATCTTATAGGTTTTCAAGTAGAAGTCTTTTACCTCTTTAAGTAGACTTATTCTGAGATGTTTAATCATTTTTTTTGAAGGGTAAATGGGATTGTTTCCTTAATTTCTCTTTCTGATATTTCGTTGTTAATGTATAGGAATGCAAGTAACTTCTGTGTGTTAATTTTGTATCCTGTCATTCTTCCAAATTCATTGATTAGCTCTAGTAATTTTCTGGGGGCATCCTACAAATTTTTTATGTATAGTATTATGTCATCTTCAAAAGTGAGAGTTTTCCTTTCTCTTTTCCAGGTTAAATTCCTTTTATTTCTTTTTCATCTCTCTTTACTCTTTACTCTTGTTACACTTCCAAAACAATGATGAACATAGTGATGAGAGTGGATATCCTTGTTTTGTTCCTGATCTTAGAGGAAGTGTTTTAAGTTTTTCACCATTGAGAATGTTGTTTGCTGTGAGTTTGTCATATATGGCCTTTATTATTTCAGGTAGGTTCCCTGTACGCATACTTTCTGGAGAGTTTTTATCATAAATGTGTTGAATTTTGTTAAAAGCTTTATCTGCATCTATTGAGATGATCATATGGTTTTTATTCTTCAATTTGTTAATATGTTATATCACATTGATTGGTTTGCATATACTGAAGAAATCTTGCATTATTGGGATAAATCCAACTTGATCATGGTGTATGATCCTTTCAATGTGTTGCTGGATTCTGTTTGCTAATATCTTGTTGAGTATTTTTGCATCTATGTTCGTCAGTGATATTGGTCTGTAGTTTTCTTATTTTGGTGATATATCAGTCTGACTTTTTTATCACAATGATGTTGGCCTTGTAGAATGAGCTTTGGATTATTCCTCCCTCTGAAACTTTTAGGAAGAGTTTGAGGATAGGCATTAACTCTTCTTTAGATGTTTGATAGAAGTCAACTGAAGCCATCTGTTCCTGGGCTTTTGTTTGTTGGAAGATTTTTAATCCCAGTCTCAATTTCATTACTTGACATTGATTTGTTCATACTTTCTATTTCTTCCTGGTTCAGTCTTGAATGATCATGTCTTTCTAAGAACTTGTTCATTTCTTCCAGGTTGTCCATGTTATTGGCATATACTTGCTTGTTGGAGTCTCTTATGACCCTTTGTATTTCTCTGGTGTCAGTTGTAACTTCTCCTTTTTCATTTCAAATTTTATAGATTTGAGTCCTCTCCCTTTTTTATTGATGAGTTTATGAATTGTGTTTATTTTCTCAAAGAACCAGCTTTTAGTTTCATTGATCTTTGATACTGTTTTCTTCATCTCTATTTCATTTTTTCTCCTCCAATATTTATGATTTCTTTCCTTCTAGTAAGTTTGAGTTTTTTATGTTATTCTCTATCTAGTTGTTTTAGGTGTAATATTAGGCTGTTTATCTGAGATATTTTAAAAGAAATACTATATTGCTGGAAACTTCTTTTTTACACTGCTTTTACTTCATCCCGTAGGTTTTGGGTCATGTATTTTTTGTTTTCATTTGTGTCTAGGCATTTTTGAATTACTCTTTGATTCCTTCAGTAATATCTTGGTTATTTAGTATCAAACTCCATTTGTGTTTGTGTTTCTTACAGTTTTGTTTTCCTGAAATTGATTTCTAATCTTGTAGTATTTTGAGCACAAAGGATGTTTAATATGATTTCAATTTTCTTAAATTTTCTGAGGCTTGATTTGTAACCCAAAATGTGATCTATTTTGGAGAATGTTCTGTGTGCACTTGAGAAGAAACTGCATTCTGCTACTTTGGGATAGACTGTCCTATAAATATCAATTAAATCTATCTAATTTGTCAGTGAAGGCTTGTGTTTCTTCCCTAATTTTCTGTCTGGATGATCTTTCCATTGATATATGGACACTACACTATGGACACTATAATATGTGGGATATTATAGTCCCCACTATTATTGTGTTACTGTTGATTTCCCTTTCTACGGCTGTTAGCATTTGCTTTGTTTTGAGGAGCTTCAGTATTGGGTGAATAAATAATTGTGATTGTTATATCTTATTTTGGGATTGATTCCTTGATCATTATGTAGTGTTCTTCCTTATCTCTTCTAACAGCCTTTATTTTAAATTCTATTTTGTCTGATATGAGTATTGCTACTCCAGCTTTATATTGATTTCCATTTGCATGGAATACCTTTTTCCATCCCCTCACTTTCAGTCTATGTGTGCCCTTAGTTCTGAAACAAGTCTCTTGTAGATAACATGTATATGGGTCTTATTTTTGTATCCATTAAGCCAGTCTGTGTTTTTAGGTCAGAACATTTAGTCCATGTACATTTAAGGTAATTATGGATATGTTATCCTATTGCCATTTTCTTCATTGTTTTGGTTTTTGTTGTTGTTGTTGGTGGTGGTGGTCTTATCTCTTGGTTTCTCACCTAAAGAATTTTATTTAGCATTTTTTCTAAAGCTGGTTTGGGGCTGCTGAGTTCTGTTAGCTTATGCTTATCTGTAAAACTTTTGAATTCTCTGTCAAACAGATTTGAGAGAGACCTTTACTGGTTAGAGTAATCCTGGCTGTAGATTTTTCCCTTTCATCACTGTAAACATATCCTGCCACTCCCTTCTGGCCTTCAGAGTTTCTGCTGAAAAAATCAGGAGGGGATTCCTTTGTATGGTATTTGTTTCTTTTGATACTTTAAATAGTTTTGTCTCTTTTTTAAAAAAAATTTTTATTAATATGTGTGTCTGGGCATGATTCTCCAGGTGTTTCTCCTGGATGGGACTCTCTGCTTCCTGAGTTTGTGTGGCTATTTCCTTTTCCATATAATGGAAGTTTTCAACTCCAATCTCTTCAAATATTTTCTCAGATCTTTTCTCTTTTTCCTATTTTTCTTTTTCCATTTTAATGTTGGTATACTTACTGTTGTTCCAGAGGTCTCTAAACCTGTCCTCATTTCTTTTCACTCTTTTCTTTTTTATTCTGCTCATTGGCAGTTATTTCCACCATTCTATCATGTAGCTCACATCCATTCTTCTGTCTCATTGCAGTTTTAATTTTCATTTCTGTAGTGACTAGTTATTTTGAACCTCTTGTTTGTAATATATCAATTTTGATGAAATATCTGTCTGCATGTCTTTTCCTTATTTTAGAAATGATTTGTTTGTTTTCATATTGTTGAATTTTAAGAGCTCTTTATATATTTTACATACAAGTCCTTTGTCAAATATATTATTTGCAAATATTTTCCCACTCTGTATCTTATTTATATGACCTGTTAAAAGAGGCACATGCAGAACAAATGATTTTAATTTTGATAAAGTTCAATTTCTGATTTTTTTCTTTCATGGTAATTTTCCTGTTAAGTGTAAAATCACTTCACCTTGCCTAGGTCCTGAAGATTTTCTCCAGTGTTTTCTATTCTATGTTTTATGGTTTTACCTTTTACATTTATGAATATGTTCTCAAGTCAAAGTTTTTTCTGTTTTTCTACTCCAGTACCATTTGTTGAAAAGGCTATTCTTCTGTATTGAATTGTTTTTGTTGTTGTTGTTTAGTCACCCAGTCATGTCCAACTCTCTGTGACTCCATGGACTACACTATGCCAGGCCTCCCTGTCTCTCACCATCTTGGAGTTTGCCCAAGTTCATGTCAATTGCATTTGTGATGCCATCCACCCATCTCATCCTCTGATGCCCTTTTCTCTTTCTGCCCTCAATCTTTCCCAGCATCAGGGACTTTTCCAATGAGTCAGCTGTTTGAATCAGGTGACCAAAATACTGGAGCTTCAGCATCAGTCCTTCCAACGAGTGTTCAGAGTTGATTTCCCTTAAGATTGACCGATTTGATCTCTTTGCTGTCCAAGGGACTCTCAAGAGTCTTCTCCAGCATGATAATTCAAAGGCATCAATTCTTTCATACTCTGCCCTCTTTATGGACCAACAGTTAAAACCATACGTGACCACTGGGAGACCATAGCCTTGACCATACAAACCTTTGTCAACAGAGTAATGTTTCTGCTTTTCAACACACTGTGTAGGTTTTTCATAGCTTTCCTGACAAGAAGTAATCATCTTCTGATTTCATGGTTGCAGTCATCATCTTCAGTGATTTTTGAGCCCAAGAAGAGAAAATCTGCCATTGCTTCCACATTTCCCCCTTCTGTTTGCCTTGAAATAATGGGACCAGATGCCATGATCTTAGTGTTTTTTTTTTTTTTTTTTTTTTTTTTATATTTATTTTAAAGCCAGCTTTTTCACTCTACTCTTTCACCCTCACCAAGGGGTTCTTTAGTTCCTCTTCACTTTCTGTTGTTAGAGTGGTATCATCATCTGGATATCTGAAGTCGTTGGTATTTCACCTGCCTATCTTGATTCCAACTTGTAACTCATCCAGCCTAGCATTTCTCATGATTTGCTCAGCCTATAAGTTAAATCAACACAGTGACAACATACAGCCCTGTCCTACTCCTTTCTCAATACCCGAACCAATCAGTTGTTCCATACAAGGTACTAACTGTTGCTTCTTGACCCGAATACAGATTTCTCAGGAGACAGGTAAGATGGTCTGGTATTCCCATCTCTTTAGAGCTTTCCACAGTTCGTTATGATCCACACAGCCAAGAGCTTTAAAACCGAGGTAGTTTTTTTTTTTTTTTATATGCATTTCCTTTGCTTTCTCTATGATTCAGTGAATGTTGGCAATTTGATCTCTGTTTTCTCTGCCTTTTACAAACCCAGCTTGGACATCTGAAAATTCTTGGTTTGAGTAATGCTGAAGCCCAGCATGCAAGATTTTAAGCATGACCTTACTAGCATGGGAGATGAGTGTAATCGTCCAGTGGTTTGAGGATTCTTTAGTACTGACCTTCTTGGGAATTGGGATAAGAATTGATCTTTTCCAATACTGTGGCCACTGCTGGGCCTTCCAGATTTGCTAACATAGTGAATGAAACACTTTGATAGCTTCGTCTTTTGGGGTTTTGAATAGCTCTACTGGGATTTCATCACATCCACTAGCTTTATTAACAGCAATGCTTCCTAAGGCCCACTTGACTTCACAATCCAGAATGTCTGGCTCTGGGTGACTGACCACAGCATCATGGTTAGCCAGTTGATTAAGATTTTTTTTGTACAATTCTTCTGTGTATTCTTTCCATCTCATCTTCACCACTTCTGCTTCTACTAGGTCTCTATCATTTCTGTCCTTTATTGTACACATCTTTGGGTGAAATGTTATTTTGATATTTCCAATTTCATTGAAGAGATCTCTAGTTTTTCCCTGCTGTTGTTTTCCTCCTTTTTTATGCATTGTTCATTGAAGAAGGCCTTCTTGTCTCTCCTTGCTATTCTATGGAACTCTGCATTTATTTGAATGTACCTTTCCCTTTCTCCCTTGTTTTTTGCTACGTTTATTTCTTCAGCTATTTGTAATGCCTCCTCAGATAACCACTTTGCCTTCTTGCTTTTTTTTTTCCTTTGGGATGGCTTTGTTCACTGCCTCCTGTATAATATTACAGACCTCTGTCCATAGTTATTCAGGCACACTGTTTACTAGATCTAATCCCTTGCATCTATTCATCACCTCAACTGCATATTCATAGGGGATTTGATTGAGGTCATACCTGACTGGTCTAGTAGTTTTCCCCACTTTCTTTAGTTTAAGCCTAAATTTTGCCATGAGAAGCTGATGATCTGAGCCACAGTTAGCTCCAGGTCTTGTTTCTGCTGACTGTGTACAGCTTCTCCATCTTCGGCTACAAAGAATGTAATCAATTTGATTTTGGTATTGACCATTTGGTGATGTCAATGTGTAAAGTCATCACTTGTGTTGTTGGAAAGGGTGTTTGCTATGACCAGTGCGTTCTCTTGGAAGAATTCAGTTAGCCTTTGCCCTGCTTCCTTTTCTACTCCAAGGCCAAACTTGTCTGCTACTTCAGGTATCTCTTGACTTCCTATTCTTTCTTTCCAATCCCCAATAACAAGTATAACATCTTTGTTTTGTTTTTTTTTTTAATGTTAGTTCTGGGAGGTTTTCTAGGTCTTCATAGAACTGTTCAACTTCGGCTTCTTAGGCATTGGTTATAGGGACATAGACTTGAATTACTGTGATGTTGAATGGCTTGCCTTGAATACAAACTGAGATCATTCTGTCGCTTTTGAAGTTGCATCCGAGTACTGCATTTCAGATCTCTTTTGTTTATTATAAGGTCTACTCTAATTCTTCTATGGGATTCTTGCCCACAGTAATTGAAAAAATGGTCATCTGAACTAAATTCATGTATTCTGGTCCATTTTAGTTCACTGATTACCAAGATGTTGATGTTTATTCTTACCATCTCCCACTCGATCATGTCCAATTTATCTTGATTCATGGACCTAACATTCCAGGTTCCTATGCAATACTGTTCTTTGCAGCATTGGATTTTACTTTCATCACCAGACACATCCACAACTGAGTGTCGTTTCTGCTTTGGCCCTGCTGCTTCAGTCTTCTGGGGGCTATTGGTAGTTGTCCTCTGCTTTTCCCCAGTTGCATATTGGACACCTTCCCACCTGGGGAACTCATCTTTCAGTGTCATATCTTTTTGTCTTTTTATACAGCTCATGGGGTTCTCACAGCAAGTATACTGGGATGATTTGCCATTCCCTCCTCTAGTGGATCACATTTTGTCAGAACTCTCCACTATGACCCATCCATCTTGGGTGGTCCTACATGGCATGACTCATAACTTCACTGAGTTATGCAAGCCCTTTCACCACAATAAGGCAGTGATCTGTGAAGGATCTGTGAAGGATTGTTTTTATTACTTTTTATAAAAAATCAGTAATCTTTCTTATTCAGGACTTTTTGTCTCTTCAGTTTTATTTATCTATGTATCTGTCCTTCTGCCAGTACCACACTCTTGATTATTGAAGCTCCATAGTAAGTTTTAAAAACTTACAGAAATACTCTTTCTACTTTAATCTTTTATTTTTTTTTAAAGATTTGCATGGCTGTCCTAGAGACTGTGCCTTTTCCATGTATCTTATAAAATATAACATGTATCTGTACAAATAATTGCTGGGGTTTTGATAGGAATTACATTAAAACTACAGATTACTTTGGTAAAGGTACATCTTTACTATTTTGAGTCTTCCAATACATGAGTACAGTATGCCTTTCCATTTATTTAGGTTTTCTTTGATTTCTTTCTTCAGCTAATTTAGCTTTTAGCATACAAGTTGTGTACAAGATTTGTTAAATTTCTACTTATTTCATTATTTTTATAGTTACAAATTGTTCATTTGACTATAAGTGGTTTTGTATTCTCAAACAGCTTTCACACTACAACTTTCTTAATATGTCTAAATACTGCTGATTTTTACATACTGGCCTTGCATACTGCCACCTTACTTAACCTCACTTATTATCTCTAAAAGGTTTTTGGCTGGTTTTAATCCTTGAGATTTTCTACATATGCAATCACGCTATGCCATCTGCAAATGAAAACAACTTATTTCTGCCTTTTTGATTTATGAAAATTTTATTTCTTTTTCTTGCCTTATTGTATTGGCCAGGACTTTTATTACTACACTGAATAATAGTGATGAATGTGGACATCCTTCATTTCTTCCTGATTATGGTAGGAAAATATTCAGTTTTTCAACATCATGTATGATATTATCTGTTGATTTCTTTGTAGATACCCTTTATCTAGTTGAGGTAATTTAGCTCTATTGTTAACTAGTTGAGTTTGTTTCATGCATGGGTACTGTATTTTGTCAAATGTATTTTCTGCATATGTTTATAGGATGCTATGCTTTTTTAAAAAAAATTTAGTCTATTGATGAAGTAAAATAGATTGATTATTTTTCCAATGTTATACCAACCTTGTGTACCTGGAATAAAGCACACTTGGTGTATTGTTTTTCATTCTGCTTACAGTGCCACTTGTTTTGCTGTTCACACTATGCACACCATTCATTGAACCCAGGGCAGGAAAGGTGTGAGCCAGGAGGCTGGAAGAAGCTAACAAGAGGAAGAGCCATAGGAACTGCAGACACATTTATTTTCTCCTGGCTGGCACAACAGCCATAGCAGCATTCTCTCCTAGCTGACGCAGCAGCCCTACAACAATTCTCTCCTCTCGTGGATGACACCACTGACACTGTCATGACATAGCAGTAATTCCACTGCATTCTACGTGGAGCTCATAAATCCCTATGGCACACAACCCATGAGCAAGTGAATACATCATGACCCACATGCACAGTGCTATAAATGATCTCAGCTGTTACATAATCATTACTTACAAAACATGGGGCAAGAGCTAGAGGCCGTGGGGTGAGAGAACACGAACATACCATCTTGGCTAATTTGTTCTTTCCCTATAGTTGATTATAGTATATAATTATTTGTATATATTGTTAAATTTGATTAGCTAATATTTTACTTGCAGTTTTGCATCTATATTCTTGAGGGATTGGCCTGTAGTCTATTCTGGGCAATGTTTTTATAATTAGAGTCATAATAACACTTGTCTCATGAAATGAATTGGAAAGAATTTTTTTTTTCTATTTCTTGGAAAAAATTTTGTAGAGTTGGTGCCAATTCTTTTTTAAATGCTTTGTAGAATTATTCAATGAAACGATTTGAATGCAAAAATTTTATTTTAGAGATATTTAAAAATTCAGGTTTCAATTTCTTTAACAGTTATGGCAATACTTAGGTTAGTTTTCTATTATACAAGTTATGGCTATCTGTGCCTTTTAAAGAATTTGCATATTTAATCTAACTTGATGAATTTATGTGTATAGTATTTTTTGTAGTATTCATTTTTATCCTTTTGATATTTCTGAAATACAGATAATGGTAATTTGTGACTTCTCTTCTATACCTGTCATTCCCGCTAGAGGTTTCCAAAATTTATTTCTCTTTTAAAAAATCTGCTTTTCTTTGCTTTTTTAAAAAAATTGATCCTTCACTTACAATTTCATTTATTTCTGCTCTTACTTTTATTAGTGCCTTTTATGCTTTGTTTGTTTTTATTTTACTCCACCTTTTTCTAGTTTCTTAAAGTGAGAGCTTAGATGATTTATTTTATACACTTTCTCTTTTCTAATATAAACATTTAATGTTATAAAATTTCTTTCCATATTACTTTAGCTATGTTCTACTAATTTTGATGTCTTGTAATTTTATTTTCACTCAACTCAAAGTGTTTCATAAATATTTACTCATTTTTGCTCTTCCCAATGTTATTTTTTATTTCTTTTTGATGTTCAAGATTTCATTCTCTTATTCACTTTCTGTTTAGACAGTTTTATTAAGCCATTCATTTATTGTTAAGTTGGGCTTCTCATGTAGCTCACCTGGTAAAGAATCTGCCTGCAATGCAGGAGACCTGGATTTGATCCCTGGGTTGGGAATATTCCCTGGAGAACGGAAGAGCTACCCATTCTAGTATTCTGGCCTGGAGAATTCCGTGGACTGTATAGTCCATGCGGTCACAAAGAGATGGACACGACTGAGCAACTTTAACTTCGCTTCACTTCACTTAATGTTAAGTTGGCTAATAACAAATTTTCCTTGTTTTATTTCATCAGAAAATATTTTCATTTCCCCTTCATTCCTGAAGGATATTTTCACATATTTCAGAGTTGATGATTATTAATATTTTTCAGCACTTGAAAAATATTATTTTATTTCCTTCTGGCTGCCATGATTTCTGATGGGAAATCCATTGCTGTTTGAATTGCTTTTCTTTGATACATAATGGTTGACTACTTTCATGATTTTTTCTGTCTTTAGTTTTAGAAGTTTGACTATGTTGTATCTTGGAAGATTTCTTTGAATATATTCTCTTTGGGATTTGTTCAGCTTCTTGAATCTGTACATGCATGTCTTTCAATATTTGAGAAGATTTTGGACTTATTTCTTTGAGTAGTTTTTTCTTTTTTTTTTGAGTTGGAAAAGCAGTTTTCTTTTTTTTATGTTTTTTTTTTCTTTTTTTTTTTAAATTTTATTTTTACTATATTTTACTTTACAATACTGTATTGGTTTTGCCATACATTGACATGAATCCACCACGGGTGTACATGCAATCCCAAACATGAACCCCCTCCCACCTCCCTCCCCACAACATCCCTCTGGGTCATCCCCGTGCACCAGCCCCAAGCATGCTGTATCCTGCATCGGACATAGACTGGTGATTCGATTCTTACATGATAGTATACATGTTTCAATGCCATTCTCCCAAATCATCCCACCCTCTCCCTCTCCCTCTGAGTCCAAAAGTCCGCTATACACATCTGTGTCTTTTTTGCTGTCTTGCATACAGGGTCATCATTGCCATCTTTCTAAATTCCATATATATGCGTTAGTATACTGTATTGGTGTTTTTCTTTCTGGCTTACTTCACTCTGTATAATCGTCTCCAGTTTCATCCATCTCATCAGAACTGATTCAAATGTATTCTTTTTAACGGCTGAGTAATACTCCATTGTGTATATGTACCACAGCTTTCTTATCCATTCATCTGCTGATGGACATCTAGGTTGTTTCCATGTCCTGGCTATTATAAACAGTGCTGTGATGAACATTGGGGTACATGTGTCTCTTTTAATTCTGGTTTCCTTGGCGTGTATGCCCAGCAATGGGATTGCTGGGTCATATGGCAGTTCTATTTGCAATTTATTAAGGAATCTCCACACTGTTCTCCATAGTGGCTGTACTAGTTTGCATTCCCACCAACAGTGTAGGAGGGTTCCCTTTTCTCCACACCCTCTCCAGCATTTATTGCTTGCAGATTTTTGGATCACAGCCATTCTGACTGGTGTGAAGTGGTACCTCATTGTGGTTTTGATTTGCATTTCTCTAATAATGAGTGATGTTGAGCATCTTTTCATGTGTTTGTTAGCCATCGTACGTCTTCTTTGGAGAAATGTCTATTTAGTTCTTTGGCCCATTTTTTGATTGGGTCGTTTATTTTTCTGGAATTGAGTTGCATAAGTTGCTTGTATATTTTTGAGATTAGTTGTTTGTCAGTTGTTTCATTTGCTATTATTTTCTCCCATTCAGAAGGCTGTCTTTTCACCTTACTTATATTTTCCTTTGTTGTGCAGAAGCTTTTAATTTTAATTAGATCCCATTTGTTTATTTTTGCTTTTATTTCCAGAATTTTGGGAGGTGGATCATAGAGGATCCTACTGTGATTTATGTCGTCGAGTGTTTTGCCTATGTTCTCCTCTAGGAGTTTTATAGTTTCTGGTCTTACATTTAGATCTTTAATCCACAAAGGAGGCAAGAATATACAATGGAGTAAAGACAATCTCTTTAACAAGTGGTGCTGGGAAAACTGGTCAACCACTTGTAAAAGAATGAACCTAGATCACTTTGAGTAGTTTTTTAACCTTACTTTTTTTCTCCTCTCCTTCTGAGACACCAGTTATACAAATGTCGAACCTTTTATCATAGTTCCACAAACCTCTGTAGTTTCTGTCTCTGTTTATTCAAAGTGTGTTTTCTCCCTCTTGTTCAGATTCATTTCAGTCTCTCAATCTTGTCCGACTTCTTGTTATCCCATGGACTGCAGTATGCCAGGCTTCCCTGTCCATCACCAACTCCTGGAGCTTGGCAACTCATGTCCATCGAGGCAGTGATGCCATCGAACCATCTCATCCTCTGTCATCCCCTTCTCTTCCTGATTTCAATCTTTCTAAGCATCAGGGTCTTTTACAATGAGTCTGTTCTTTGCATCAGGTGGCCAAACAATGGAGTTTCAGCTTCAGCATCAGTCTGTCCAATGTAGATTCAGGACTGATTTCTCTTAGGATTGACAGGTTTGATCTCTTTGCAGTCCAAGGGGCTCTCAAGAGTCCCAGTATTTTTGATATCTCTATATTATTAATATCTGTATATTATTGATGAAAAAATTTTTTAATTTTGAAGAAGTTCAATTTATCTATTTTTCTTTTGTCACATAACCTTTTCTTGTCATATCTAAGAATTATTTGCTAAAACCAAAGGATAATTTTTGAAAATATACTCCTGTCATTTGATCCTTGAAGGTTGAACTATACTACTTAAATATATATGCCTATTATTTGATCTAAGAATGTTATAATTTTAGCTCTCACACTTGAACCTATGATCTCTGTTAACTTTGTATTTGGTATTAGTTAGGGAATCACTTTTATTCTTTTGCAGGTGGGTATCAAAACGTCCCAGCACAATTTATTGAAAAAACTATTGTTTCCCCTGTTGAGTTGGCACCCTTGTCAAAAAAACACATGACCATGAAAGTTAAAGGCTTATTTCTGGACTTTCAATTCTGTTCCATGACTATTATCATGCCAGTATTATAATATCTTGCTTACTGTAAACTTAGGGTAAGTTTGAAATGTGTGAATATGAGTCTTCTAATTTTTTTACCCTTTATTTTTTGAGATTATTTTGTAAATTATAGGTCCCTTATATTTCCATAAGAACTTCATGATAAATTTCTATTAAAAAGTCAACAGGAATTTCTATAGGGAGTATGATGAATCCATAGACCAGCATGAGGTGTATTGTCATCATAAAAATATTAATATTTTAATTCAGTTCAGTTCAGTCACTCAGTTTTGTCCGACTCTTTGCAACCCCGTTGACTGCAGAACGCCAGGCCTCCCTGTCCATCACCAACTCCCAGAGTTTACTCAAACTCATGTCCGTTGAGTCGGTGATGGAATCCAACCATCTCATCCTCCGTCATCCCCTTCTCTTCCCACCTTCAATCTTTCCCAGCATCAGGGTCTTTTCAAATGAGTCAGTTCTTCACATCAAGTGGCCAAATTATTGGAGTTTCAGCTTCAGCCTCAATCCTTCCAGTGAATAGTCGGAACTGATTTCCTTTAGGATGGACTTGTTGGATCGCCTTGCTGTCCAAGGAGCTCTCAAGAGTCTCCTTCTATTTATTATAAGTTCTCTTTAATTTCTTCAGTAACGTTTTGTAGTTTTCAGAGCATAGTTTTATACTTCTTTTGCTTAGTTTATTCCTATTTACTTTTAATGTTTTAAATTCAGTTGTAAATAAAATCATTTTAATTTCAATTTTGAATTGTTCACCGCTACTGTATAGAAATACATTTTGTTTTTCAATATTTAATTTGTATTTGTCAACCTTGTTAAACTTGACTATTAGCTGTATGGTTTTTCTGTAGATGCTTTAAGATTTTCTATGTATAAAATCATGATATCTGAAAATAGATAGTTTTATTGCTTTGTTTTCCAAGCTACATGCCTCTTCTTTTTCTTACCTAATTCCCTTGCATAGAACAACCAATGAAATGTTGAGTAGAAGTGGTGAGAATGGAAACTCCTGTCATTCTTTCCAGAATTAGGGAGGAGGCATTCAGTCTTTCATCACTGAGTATAATTTTATCAATGTTTTTTTTTTCTTTTTTAAAAACTTATTTTTTTCTTGAAGCATAATTGCTTTACAGAATTCTGTTGTTTTCTGTCAAACCTTAGCACGAATCAGCTATAGGTATAAATATATCCCCTCCTTTATGAACCTCTTTCCCATCTCCCTCCCCATAGTTTGTGGCTACCTATTTTACATATGGTGAAAGAGGTGGGAATACCAGACCACCTGACTTGCCTCTTGAGAAGTCTGTATGCAGGTCAGGAAGCAACAGTTAGAACTGGACATGGAACAACAGACTGGTTTCAAATAGGAAAAGGAGTATGTCAAGGCTGTATATTGTCACCCTGCTTATTTAACTTATATGCAGAGTACATCGTGAGAAACGCTGGGCTGGAAGAAGCACAAGCTGGAATCAAGATTGCCAGGAGAAATATCAATAACCTCAGATATGCAGATGGCACCACCCTTATGGCAGAAAGTGAAGAGGAACTAAAAAATCTCTTGATGAAGGTGAAAGTGGAGAATGCAAAAGTTGGCTTAAAGCTCAACTTTCAGAAAACGAAGATCATGGCATCCGGTCCCATCACTTCATGGGAAATAGATGGGGAAACAGTGAAAACAGAGTCAGACTTTATTTTTTTGGGCTCCATAATCACTGCAGATGGTGATTACAGCCATGAAATTAAAAGACGCTTACTCCTTGGAAGAAAAGTTATGACCAACCTAGATAGCATATTTACAAGCAGAGACATTACTTTGCCCACTAAGGTCCGTCTAGTCAAGGCTATGGTTTTCCCAGTAGTCATGTATGGATGTGAGAATTGAACTGTCAGGAAGGCTGAGCGCCAAAGAATTGATGCTTTTGAACTGTGGTATTGGAGAAGACACTTGAGAGTCCCTTGGACTGCAAGGAGATCCAACCAATCCATTCTGAAGGAGATCAACCCTAGGATTTCTTTGGAAGGAATGATGCTAAAGCTGAAACTCCAGTACTTTGGCCACCTCATGCAAAGAGTTGACTCATTGGAAAAGACTCTGATGCTGGGAGGGATTGGGGGCAGGAGGAGAAGGGGACGACAGAGGATGAGATGGCTGGATGACATCACTGACTCAATGGACAGGAGTCTGAGTGAACTCCGGGGGTTGGTAATAGACAGGGAGGCCTGGCGTGCTGCGATTCATGGGGTCAGAAAGAGTCGGACACGACTGAGCAACTGAACTGAACTGAGCTGAACTGAATGTAAGTTTCATGTTACTCTTTCCATACATCTCATCCTCTCCTCCCCTCTCCCCGTGTCCATAAGTCTGTTTTCTATGTCTGTTTTTCTACTGCAGCCCTGTAAATAAGTTCTTCAGTGCCATTCTCCTAGATTCCATATATATATATATATGTGTGTGTGTGTGTGTGTGTGTGTGTGTGTGTGTATGTGCTAGAATACGATATTTTTCTTTCTCTTTCTGACTCACTTCACTCTGTATAATACGTTCTAGGTTCATCCACTTCATCAGAACTGAATCAAATATTTTCCATTTTATGGCTGAGTAATATTCCACTGTGTATATGTACCACAGCTTCTTGATCCATTCATCTGTTGAAGGGCATCTATGTTTCTTATATGTTCTAGCTATTGTAAATAGTGCTGCAATGAGCAAATGGGGTACATGTGTCTTTTTCAATTTTGTTTTTTTCAGGGTATATTCCTAGGGGTGGAAATTTTGGGTCCTATGGTGGTTTTATTCCTACTTTTTTTTTTTTAAGGTGTCTCCATACTATCTTCCATAGTGTCTGTATCAATTTACATTCCCACCAACAGTGCAAGAGCATTCCCATTTCTTCACAATTTTTCCAGCATTTATTGTTTGTAGTCTTTTTGATGATGGCTATTCTGATGAGTGTGAGATGATATCTCATTGTAGTTCTGATTTGTGTTTCTCTAATAATGAGTGATGGTTAGTATCTCTTCATGTGTTTGTTAGCCATCTGTATGTCTTCTTTGGAGAAATGCCTGTTTAGGTCTTTCCCCAATTTTTGACTGGATTATTTGACTTTCTGGCATTGAGTTCCTTGTATATTTTTAAAATTAATCCTTTGCCAGCTGTTTCATTTGCTATTATTTTCTCCCATTCTGAGGGTTGTCTTTTCACCTTGTTTATAGTTTCCTTTGCTGTGCAAAAAGATTTAAGTTTAATCATGTCCCTCTTGTTTACTTTTGTTTTTATTTCCATTACTCTAGGAGGTGAGTCATAGAGGATCTTCCTTTGATTTATGTCATTGAGTGTTATGCCTATGTTTTCCTCTAAGAGTTTTATAGTTTCTGGTCTTTCATTTATGTCTTTAATCCATTTTGAGTTTATCTTTTGTGTATGGTTTTAGGTGCCATTACTTCATGGCAAATAGATGGGGAAACGGTGGAAATAGTGGCTGAATTTATTTTTCTGGGCTCCAAAATCCCTACGGATGATGATTTCAGCCATGAAATTAAAAGATGCTTGCTCCTTGGAAGGAAAGTTATGACCAACCTAGACAGCATATTAAAAAGCAGAGCCATTACTTTGCCAACAAAGGTCCGTTTAGTCAAGGCTATGGTTTTTCCAGTATTCATGTATGGATGTGAGAGTTGGACTATAAAAAAGCTGAGCACCTAAGAATTGATGCTTTTGAACTGTGGTGTTGGAGAAGACTCTTGAGAGTCCCCTGGACTGTAAGGAGATTCAACCAGTCCATCCTAAAGAAAATCAGTCTTGGGTGTTCATTGGAGGGACTGATGTTGAAGCTGAAATTCCAATACTTAGGCCACCTGATGCGAAGAGCTGACTCATTTGAAAAGACCCTGATGCTGGGAATGATTGAGGCCAGCAGAAGTGTACAAAAGAAGATGAGATGGTTGGATGGCATCACTGACACAATGGACATGGGTTTGGTTGGAGTCCAGCAGTTGGTGATGGACAGGGAGGCCTGGCGTGCTGTGGTTCATGGGATCACAAAGAGTTTAACAGGATTGAGACACTGAACTGAACTGAACAGTGTTAGGAAGTGTTCTAATTTCTTTCTTTTACATGTAGCTGTCCAGTTTTCCCAGCACCATTTATTGAAGAGGTTGTCTTTTCCCCGTTGTATATTTTTTCCTCCTTTGTCAAACATAACTTACCCAAATGTGCATGAGTTTATTTCTGGGCTTTCTATCTTGTTCCATTGGTCTATATTTCTGTTTTTGTGCTAGTACCATACTGTCTTGGTGGCTGTAGCCATTATTTCTACTGAGGAACATGGAATATCACTCTTCTGTTTATGTCATGTTTGTTTTTTTCATTACTGTCTTATAATTTTCTGAGTATAGTTCTTTTGTCTCCTTAGGTAAGTTTATTCCTAGATATTTATTTTTGTTACAGTGGTGAATGGGATTGATTCTTTAATTTCACTTTCTGATTTTTCATTGTTACTATATAGAAATCCAAGTGACTTCTGTGTCTTGATTTTGTATCCTGTAACTTTTCTAAATTCCCTGATTAGCTCTAGTAATTTTGTGATAATATTTTTAGGGTTTTCTATTAACAGTATCATGTCATCTGCAAACAATGAGAGCTTAAATTCTTTTCCAATCTGGATTTCTTTATTTCGTTTTCTTCTCTGATTGCTGTAGCTAGGATTTCCAGACTACATTGAATAATAGTGGTGAAAGTGGACACCCTAGTCTTGTTCCTGATATAAGGGAGAATGGTTTCACTTTTTCACCATGGAGAATAATGTTTGCTTAAGTTTATCATATATGACCTGTACTATGTTGAAGTAAGTTTCTTCTATGCCCATTTTTGAAGTTTTAGTCATAAATGGGTGCTGAATTTTGTCAAAGGCTTTTTCTGTATCTATTGAGATTATCATATGGTTTTTATCTTTTAATTTGTTAATATGGTGTATCATATTGTTTGGTTTGTCTATATTGAAGAATCCTTGAATTCCTGGAATAAACTCAACTTGATTATGGTGTATGAGCTTTTTTATGTGTTGCTGAATAGTGTTTACTAAAATTGTGTGCAGGATTTTTTTCATCTATGTTCATCAGTGATATTGGCCTGTAGTTTTCTTTTTTTGTGTGGTCTTTGATTTTGGTATCAGGGTGATGGTGGCCTCATAGAATGAGTTTTGAAGTGTTCCTTCTTCTGCCATTTTTTTTGAAAGAGTTTTAGAAGGATAGGCATTAGCTCTTCTCTAAATGTTTGGTATAATTCTCCTCTGAAGCCATCTGGTCCTTGGCTTTTGTTTTTTGGGAGATTTTTTTTTTTTAATCACAGCTTCAATTTCCTTTCTTGTAACTGGGTTGTTCATAATTTCTATTTCTTCCTGGTTCAGTCTTGGGAGATTGAACGTTTCTAAGAAGCTGTGAATTTCTTCCAGGTTATCCATTGTAATTCCATATAGTTGTTCATAATAGTCTCTTATAATCCTTTGTATTTCTCCATTATCAGTTGTAACCTCTCCTTTTTCATTTCCAGTTTTGTTTATTTGTGTCTTTTGTATTTTTTCTTGATGCATCTGGCTAAAGGTTTGTCAATTTTCGTTTATCTTCTCAAAGAACCAGCTTTCAGTTTTAGTAATCTTTAGTATTGCTTCTTTCATTTCTTTTTCATTTATTTCCGCTCGGATTTTATGATTTCTTTCCTTCTATTAATTTTGGGTATCTTTTGTTATTCTTTTTCCAGTTGTTTTAGGTGTAAAGTTAGGTTATGTATTCGATGTTTTTCTTGTTTCTTGAGGTAAGATTGTATTGCTATAAACTTCCCTCTTAAAATTGCTTTTGCTGCATCCCATAGGTTTTGAGTTGTCACATTTTCATTGTCATTTGTTTCTAGAAATTTTTTGATTTCCTATTTGATTTCTTCAGTAACCTACTGGTTATTTAGAAACATGTTGTTTAATCTCCATGTGTTTGTGTTTCTTATATTTTCTCTTGTAATTGATATCTAGTCTCATTGCATTGTGGTTGGAGAAGATGTTTGATATGACTTCAATTTTCTTAAATATACTGAGGTTTGATTTGTGACCCAAGATGTTGTCTATCCTGGAGAATGTTCCATGTGCACTTGAGATGAAGGTGTATTCTTCCACATTTGGATCGAATGTCCTGAAGATATCAATGAGATCCATCTCATCTAATAAATTATTTAAGACTTGTTTCATTATTAATTTTCTGTTTTGATGAGCTGTCTATTGGTGTAAGTGGGGTGTTAAATCTCCTACTATTATTGTGTGACTGTCAATTTCTCCTTTTACGTCTGTTAGTGTTTGTCTTATGTATTGAGGTGCTCTTGCATTGGGTGCATAGATATTCACAATTGTTATGTCTGCCACTTGGATTGCTCCCTTAATCATTATGTAATGTCCTTACTTATGTCTTGTAATCTTCTTTATTTTAAGGTCTATTTTGTCTGATATGAGGATTGCTACTCCAGCTTTCTTTTGCTTCCCATTTGCATGGAATATATTTTTCCATCCTCTAACTTTCAGTCTATATGTGTCTTTAGGTATGAAGTGGGTTTCTTGTAGACAGCATATATATGGGTCTTCTTTTTGTATCCATTCAGCCCCTGTGTGTCTTTTGTTTGGAGCATTTAATCCATTTACATTTAAAGTAATTATATATACATATAGATACATACATACATATATATATATACATATATATATGTATGTATATATATATATATACACACACACACACACATATATTCCTATTGCCATTTTCTTAATTGTTTGGAGTTGATTTTGTAGATCTTTTATCTTCTCTTGTATTTCTTGACTATATTAGTCCCTTTAACATTTGTTATAAAGCTGATTTGGTGGTACTTAATTCTCTTAACTTTTCCTTGTCTGAAAAGCTTTTGATTTCTCCAAACAATTTTGAATGAAATCCTTGCTGAGTAGACTCATCTTGGTTGTAGTTTTTTCCCTTTCAGTACTTTAAATATATCCTGCCATTCCCTTCTGGCCTGTAGAGTTTCTGCTGAAAGATTAGCTGTTAAGCATACAGGGTTTCCCTTGACTGTTACTTATTCCTTCTCCCTTGCTGCTTTTAATATTCTTTCTTTGTGTTTAGTCTTTGTTAGTTTGATTATTATTTGTCTTGGCATGTTTCTCCTTTGGTTTATCCTGTATGGGACTCTTTGTGTATCTTGGACTGGATTGACTATTTCACTTTCCATGTTGGGGAAATTTTCTACTATAATCTCTTCAAAATTTTTCTTATACCCTTTCTTTTTCTATTCTTCTTCTGGGACCCGATAATTAGAATGTTGGTGTGTTTGATATTGTCCCTGAGGTCTCTGGGGCTTCCCTTGTGTCTCAGCTAGTAAAGAAACTGCCTGCAATGTGGAAGACCTGGGTTCGAACTCTGGGTTAGGAAGAACCCCTGGAGAAGGGAAAGGCTACCCACTCCAGTATTTTGGCCTGGAGAATTCCGTGGACTGTATAGTTCATGGGGTTGCAAAGAGTCAGACACAACTGAGAAACTTTCACTTTCTGAGGTCTCTGAGACTATCATCAGTTCTTTTCATTCTTTTAACTATATTTTTCTCTTCAGAAGTTATTTCTACCATTTTATATTCCATTTCACTGATTTGTTCTTCTGCTTCACATATTCAGGTATTGATTCCTTCTAGAGTATTTTTAATTTCAGTAATTGTGTTGTTTGTCACTGTATGTTTATTCTTTAAATTGTCTATATCTTTGTTACTTGATTCTTGCATTTTCTCCATTCTGTTTTCAAGGTTTTTGATCATTTTTACTAACATTGTTCTGAATTCTTTTTCAGGTAGTTTGCCTATTTCCTCTTCATTTATTTGGACTTCTGTGTTTCTGGTTTGTTCCTTCATTTGTGTAGTATTTCTTTGCCTTTTCATTATTTTTTTTTAAATTATTTTATTTGAGGTCTCCTTTTCTCAGGCTTCAAGGTTTAATTATTTCTTCCATTTGGTTTCTATCCTCCTAAGTTTGGTCCAATGGTTTGTGTAAGCTTCCTATAGGGTGAGATTTGTGCTGAGTTATTTTGTTGTTGTTGTTTGTTTTTGCTCTGATGGGCAAAGCTGAGTGAAGTGTTAATCATGTCTGCTGATTATTAGGTTTGTGTTTTTGTTTGTTTGTTGTTTAGATGAGGTGTCTGGCACAGGTTGCTACTGGTGGTTGGACAATGCTGGGTCTTGTATTCAAGTGGTTTCCTTTGTGTGAGTTCTCACTATTTGATAATCCCTAGGGTTATTTCTCTGTTAGTCTAGGGTCTTGGAGTCAGTGCTCTCACTCCAAAGGCTCAGGGCTTAATCTCCTGTCAGGAACAAAGATTCCACAAGTGGTTTATTATGAGAATAAGTGAAATTAAAAAAAAATAATCATTTGAAAATGAGAAACCAGAGATGAACCCCAGACAAATGGCCATTACAAAATCAAGCAAATAATAATTAAATATGAATATACACATGTACATATACACCCATGAGCAAAGTCAAAACAGTTCAACAAAAATAAGGTACAGTAGATTGACCCAGTGAACAAAGAAAGAAAAAAAAATTATATTCACCAATTAAGAGCAAAACTAATTAAAGAACAAACTGGAAAACAAAGCTAAAGCAAGGTGCCATGTGGGGAATAAAGCAATGAGAATAAAAGTAACAAATATATTAAGAGAAAAGGAAATAAAGAAAAGAAAGAAAGAATGGATATGCAAAGTTAAATAGAGGTAGATAAAGAAGATTTATATACATTAAAGATTAGCTGCAAGGGGAAAATAACATTAAGAAAGGCAAACACAGGAATACATGTAGAAAAATATAATAGGTTTTAAAAAATTAAAATTAAAATTATAAAAAAGAGAAAAGAAAAAAAAGGAAGAAGAAAGAAAAAAGGGGAAAAAAGGAAAACTCCACAGAACTGCAAAAGCCCAATGTAGAAGCAGAGGCTTATAACACCAATAAGTGTAACTGAATATACACATATACATATACACCCATAATCAAAATCAAAACCGTCCAACAAAAATAAAGTACAATAGACTGACCTGGTGAACAAGGGGAACCAAAAATTATATCTACCAGAACAAAATTAACTAAAGCACAAACTGGGAAACAAAACTAAAGCAAGGTGCCAATTGAGGAATAAAGCAATTAAAATAAAACTAACAAACATGTTAAGAGGAAAGGAAGAAAAGAAGAGAATGAAAGAAGAGATATGTGAAGTTAAATAGAGGTAGGTAAAGGAGATTTATATACATTAAAGATTAATTGCAAGGGGAAAAGAAGAGTAGGAAAAGCAAACAAATGAATAAGTGTAGAAAAAATAGTAAAAGGTTTAAAAAGTTAAAATTTAAAAAAGAAAAAAAGAAGAAAAAAAGGAAAACTCCACAGAACTGCAAAAGCCAAATGTAGAGGCACATGTTTATAACAATAAAAAATGTGACTGAGGAAAAACAAAAAAGCTAATAAGCTTAATCAGATTTCATAGCATCAATAAAACTGACAACTACAACAGAGGTTCAAAAAAAACAAAAGAATCCAAAAGAAGAAGAAAAAAGTCCAAAAGAATTTGTAGAACAAGTCAAAACCTAAGAATAATGAATGTTTTTCTTGAGTCACTGCTGTCAGAGTCCTTTCCCTCACTGAGAGTCACAGTCCACCTCACCTCCCTAGGATGCCCTCCAACACTGTGCTGATCTCTGGACCTGCTCTGAGGGCAGTTCAGATTCTAATCTGGTCCTACTCCTGTGTTTTCTTGCCTCCAGTGTCCACAGATATCAGAACTAGTGCGTTTTCTTTTGTAGGAGCTCTTAACGACCTTTTATATATTCCATAGTCACAGAGTCTGCCTAGTTGATCCTGTGGATTTAATCTGCAACTTGTACAGCTGATGGGAAGGTTTTGTATCTTTTTCCTTAGCCACACTGCCCCTGGCTTTCAATTGTGGTTTTATTTCCCCCTCTGCATGTGGGTTGTCCACTGGGATTTGCTCCTGAGGCTGCACTGGTGGACTCGGGTTTGCCCCTGTGAGGGCCAGGTGTGGAGGTGGTATAGCTGCTTGGGTTGCAGGGTTTCTGGCAGCATCAGGTACTCAGGGGAGTTGGCGGCTAGGGCAGCAAAAAATATAGCACTCTAGAAGGGTATGACAAACAGTATTGCCCATACGCTCCAGTATTCTTGCCTAGAGAGATCCCCTCGCTGACAGAGAAGCCTGGCAGTCCACAGCCTACAGGGTTGCAAAGAGTCAGAAATGACTGAAGCAACCCTCTGTGCATAGACACAAGACTTTTTTTTGCCTGTGTCAGCTCTGCCCCAAGGAGAGTTGAGCGTGAAAGTGGCACGGCTGCTTGGCTTGTGGGGACACTGGTGCCGCCAAATGTGCAGGGACATGGACTGCCTCGGCTACAGGAATTATGGCCCTATCAGAGTATTTTTTTTGAGCCTCTTGTAGCTGGCAATCAGATGGCCTCTTTGGCCAGTCTTTTTCTGTAGCTCCGCCTGTTCAGGCACTTAGAGGGCTTCCTTGCTTGGGGTCTTTCTCTGTTGTTTGGTGCATCAGGCACATAGAGGGCCCCCTCCTGGCTGGCACGTGAGGCACTTAAAGGGTCACCCTTGGTGGGGTCCTACTCTAGTTCAGTGCATCAGGCATTTGATGGGGCAGCCTCTACTGTTCAGCTGCCAATGCTGGCATGTGGGGAAAGAGAGGCTATTGTGATGGCTCCACCTCCTACATGTGACTCAGCAGTATCACCTTGCTTTCATGGCAGCCTGGCCTTCTTCTTCAGACATTTCACACAATAATTTCCTCCCTCACATCCCCTTGATCCATCTCTCCTCATCAACAGCAGCTCTTGCCCTCGGATTGCTCCACAATCCCTAAACTCCAGCTCCCAGCTGCCGTGCCTTCCAGGGTCCCTGTGTCCCTGTCCAGGATATGTATGTCTGTGGCAAGGACTGTCTGATTCTCATTCCATTTAGGTTGCCACAGATCACCTGTTTCACTTTCAGCCTTAAATGTTTCTCCTCTGACTCAGACAATTTATCTGATGTGGGGATCAGACTGCTGCTTCAGTTCCCCTACCAGCTGTGAGCAGGTCCAGTCCTACTAACACTCCAGTTTTTCCCCCTAGTTCCTTCCTCCTACCGAGTATTACATGATTCTATATATTCTTTTCCCTTGGTCAGGTACTCCTATCCATTCTCAGCTCGTGTTCTGCATGCACTTCTGTCAGAGGGTTTTTCATAGATGTTTTTATCAGGTTAAGGGAGTTTCTTTTTTAGGTCTTATTCATTGTACATGCACATTTATCATGAATATGTGTTAAATATTGTCATATTATTTTTCTGTTTCAATTGAGATGATCATGTGTTTTTATACTTTATTCTACTAACAAAATGCTTTACATTGATTGTTTTCATTTCTTAATTTATTTATTTTTTAAATATAAATTTATTTAATTGGAGGTTAATTACTTTACAATATTGTATTGGTTTTGCCATACATCAACATGAATCTGCCACAGGTATACACGTGTTCCCCATCCTGAAACCCCTGCCTCCTTCTTCCCCTCACCATCCCTCTGGGTCGTCCCAGAAAACCTTATCTAAAATAATAATAATTATAATTGTTTTATTGTGATAAGAACATTAAATGTGAAATCTATATTCTTAACAAAATGTTAAGTGCACAGAACACTATCTTTAATTGTAGGCACACTGTTTATAGCATATCTTTGAAATTTATTCATCTTGCATAACTGAAACTTTGTGTCTAATGAACAACAGGTTTCCACTCATCTGTCTCTAGCTCCTAACAAACCACAAATCTCCTCCCCGTTTCTATTGGCTTAACTATTTTAGATACCTCATATTGTGAAGTCATAAAATATTTTTGTTTCTGTGACTGACTTATTTCACTTAGCATGATGTCTTCCAGTTACATTCAGGTCATTGCATAAGGCAGAATTTTCTTATTTATGACTAAATAGTTCATTATGTATACATACCACATTTTCTTTATTGATGAGAATTTGTGTTGTTTCAATATCTCGGTTGTTGTAAATAATGATGCAATGAATTTGGGACTTCAGATATCTCTTCAAGTTCCTGATTTCAATTCTTTTCAGTATATACCAAGAATCCATCACTTGGAACTTATTAAAATAAAATTTTTTAAGACCTTCCATACTATTTTCCATAGCGGCTGCCAAATTTTATATTCTCACTCAACAATGTACAAGTGTTTCAATTTCTCTATATTCTCACAAACAATTCTCATCTTTTAAAAATAACTATCTCATAATGTTGTATTGGATTCTGCCATACAACAACGTGAATAAGCTGTAGGTATACATATAGCCCCTCCTTCGAGTCTCCCTCCAATCTCCCCATCTCACCCCTCTAGATTGTCACAGGGCACCATGTTAATGTCCCTGTGTAATACAACAACATTCCACTTGATATATATTTTACATATGGCAATGTATATGTTTTAATGTTACTGTTTCATTGTAAAGCAATTATCCTCCAATTAAAAATTAATTAAAAATAAAGAAACCAATTCAAAAATGGATAAAGGACTTGCACTAACATTTCTATAAAGATATATGATGGCCAAAAAGCATGATAAAGTCACTCAACATTACTAATGATTCAGTTCAACTCAGTTCAATTCAGTTGCTCAGTCATGTCTGACTCCTTGCAACCCCATGAATCGCAGCACGCCAGGCCTCCCTGTCCATTACCAACTCCTGGAGTTCACTCAAACTCACTTCCATCGAGTCAGTGATGCCATCCTCTATCTCATCTTCTGTCGTCCCCATTTCCTCCTGATCCCAATCCCTCCCAGCATCAAAGTCTTTTCCAATGAGTCAACTCTTCACATGAGGTGGCCAAAGTACTGGAGTTTCAGCTTTAGCATCATTCCTTCCAAAGAAATCCCAGGGTTGATCTCCTTCAGAATGGACTGGTTGGATCTCCTTGCAGTCCAAGGGACTCTCAAGAGTCTTCTCCAACACCACAGTTCAAAAGCATCAATTCTTCGGCACTCAGCTTTCTTCACAGTCCAAATCTCACATCCATACACGACCACTGGAAAAACCATAGCCTTGACTAGACAGACCTTTGTTGGCAAAGTAATGTCTCTGCTTTTCAATATGCTATCTAGGTTGGTCATAACTTTTCTTCCAAGGAGTAAACATCTTTTAATTTAATGGCTGCAGTCACCATCTGCAGTGATTTTGGAGCCCCAAGAAATAAAGTCTGACACTGTTTCCACTGTTTCCCCATCTATTTCCCATGAAGTAATGGGACCAGATGCATTATCTTCGTTTTCTGAATGTTGAGTTTTAAGCCAATTTTTTCACTCTCCTCTTTCAGTTTCATCAAGAGGCTTTTTAGTTCCTCTTAACTTTCTGCCATAAGGGTGGTGTCATCTGCAAATCTGAGGTTATTGATATTTCTCCTGGCAATCTTGATTCCAGCTTGTGCTTCTTCTAGCCCAGCATTTCTCATAGGGAAATGCTAAGCAAAACTACAATGAGATACCATCTCATACCCATTAGGATGACAATTATTAAAAAATAAACAGAAAACAAAATAATTGGCAAAGATGTCAAAAAATTGAAATCTTTGTACACTGTTGGTAGGAATATAAAATTGTGTAGCTTCTAAGGAAAACACTATGGAGGTGTCTCAAAAAATTTAAAGTAGAGTTGACATATGACTCTGAATTCCAGATATATACTCAAAAGAATTGAATCAGTGTCTTAAAGAAATATTTGTTTACCCATATTCATAGCAAAATTTTAGACTTGCTAAAGTATGGAAACATCCCATCTCCACTGAAAGATGAATGGATAAGCAAAACAGGATTTATGCATATCTTGGTAGCTGTATATAGTAAGCAAAAAAAAAAAAAAAAAGACCTGAAGCTGACTGTAGCTCAGATCATGAGCTTCTTATTAAAAAATTCAGACTTAAATTGAAGAAATTAGGGAAAACCACTAGACCATTCAGGTAGGACCTAAATCAAATAACTTAGGATTATACAGTGAAAGTGACAAATAGATTCAAAGGATTAGATCTGACAGATAGAGTCCCTGAAGAACTATGGACAGAGGTTCATAGCATTCTACAGGAGGTAGTGATCAACACCATCCCAAAGAAGAAATGCAAGAAGGTAAAATGGTTGTCTAAGGAGACCTTAAAAATAGCTGAGAAAAGAGAACTTAAAGACAAAGGAGAAAAGGAAAGATATACCCACCTGAATACAAAGTTCCAAAGAATAGCAAGGAGAGCTAAGAAAGTTTTCTTAAGTGAATAATGCAAACAAATAAAGGAATACAATAAAATTGGAAAGACTAGAGATCTCTTCAAGAAAATTAGAGATACCAAGGGAACATTCCATGCAAAATTGGGTACAATAAAGGACAGAAACAGCAAGGACCAAAGGGAAGCAGAAGAGATTAAGAAGAGATGGGAAGAATCCATAGAAGAACTATGAATAAAAAATCTTCACGACCCAGATAATCATGATGGTGTGATCACTCACTTAGAGCCAGACATCCTGGAGTGTAAAATTCAAGTAGGTCTTAAGAAGCATTAAAGGGCTTCCATGATATCTCAGTTGGTAAAGTATCCGTCTGAATTCAGGAGACCTGGGTTTGATCCCTGGGTTGGGAAGATCACCTGGAGAAGGGAAAGGTTACCCACTCCTGTATTCTGGCCTAGAGAATTCCATAGGGTTGCAAAGAATCAGACACAACTGAGAGATTTTCACTAGGAAGCATTACTATTAACAAAGCTAGCAGAAGTGATGGAATTCTAGCTGAACTATTTCAAATCCTAAAAGAGGATGCTGTGAAAGTACTGCACTCAATATGCCAGCAAATTTGGAAAACTCAGCAGTGGCCACAGGACTAGAAAAGGTCAGTTTTCATTCCAATCCCAAAGAAAGGTAATGCCAAAGAATGTTCAAATTACTGTACAATTGCACTCATGTCACATGGCATCAAGGTAATGCTCAAAATCCTTGAAGCTAGACTTCAGCAGTACATGAACTGAGAACTTTCAGACGGACAGGCTGGGTTTAGAAAAAGAGAGGAACCAGAGATCACATTTCCAACATCCTTTGGATCAAAGAAGAAGCAATAGAATTCAAACAAAACAAAAACACACTTCTGCTTCATTGTGCTAAAGACTTTGACTGTGTGGATCACAACAAATTGTGGAAAATTCTTAAAGAGATGGGAGTACCAGACCACCTTACCTACCTCCTGAAACCACATGCAGGTCAAGAAGCAACAGTTAGAACTGGGCATGGAACCACAGACTGGTTAAAAATTGGGAGAGGAGTACGTCAAGGCTGTATATTATCACCCTGCTTATTTAAGTTATATGCAGAATACATAATGCAAATACTAGGCTGGATGAATCACAAGCTAGAATCAAGATTGCCTGGAGAAATATCAACAACCTCCATTTAAAAGGTGATACCACCCGAATGGCAGAATGATAAAAGGAACCAAAGAGCTTCTTGATGAAGTTGTAAGACGAGAGTGCAAAAGCCTTGCTTAAAACTCAACATTTGAAAAACTAAGATCATGGCATCCGGTCCCATCACTTCATGGCAAATAGATGGGGAAAAATGGAGACAGTGACAGACTTTATTTTGGGGGCTCCAAAATCATTGCAGGTGGTGACTCCAGCCACAAAATTAAAAGACACTTGCTTCTTGGAAGAAAAGCTATGACCAACCTAGACAGCATATTACAGAGCAGAGACATCACTTTGCTGATAAAGGTCCATATAGTCAAAGCTATGGTTTTTCAAGTAGTCATGTATAGATGTAAGAGTTGGACCTTTAAGAAGGCTGAGCATTGAAGAATCCATTCTTTCGAATTGTGGTGCTGAAGAAGACTTTTGTGAGTCCCTTGGTCAGCAGGGAGATCAAACCAGTCAATTCTAAAGGAAATCAACACTGAATATTCACTGGAAGGGCTGATGCTGAATCTACAATACTTTGGCTATGTGATGCCAAGAGCTGAGTCATTGGAAAGGACCCTGATGCTGGGAAAGAGTGAGGGCAGAAGGAGAAAAGAGGCGACAGAGAATAAGATGGTTGCATGGTGTCACTGACTCAATGGGCATAAGTGTGAGCAAATTCTGGGAGGTAGTGAAGGACAGAGAAGCCTGGCGTGTCCATGAGGTCACAAGAGTCAGATATGACTTAGTGACTGAACAACAACAAAAAGGAAGGAAATTCTGGCGTATACTACAACATGTATAAAGCTTGAGGACATGCCCAGTGAAATAATCCAGTAAAAATGGGCAAATATTGTACAGTTCCACTTCTGCAAAGTAATTAAAATATTTAAAGTCTTAGAGACAGATATCTAATTATGGTTACCAAGAGCTACAGAAAGGATAAATGTGGTGTGCTCTGTGCTTAGTCACTCGGTCATATCTGACTCTTTGTGACCCTTTGGAATGTAGCCTGTCAGGCTACTCTGTCCATGGGATTTTTCAGTCAAAATACTGGAGTGGGTTGACATTTCTTCTTCCAGAGGATCTTTCTGACTCAAGGATTGAACCCACCTCTCCTGTGTTTACTGCATTGCTGGTGGATTCTTTACCCTCTTTGCCATCAGGGAGTTATTATTTAATGGATAGAGTTTCAGTTTTCAAGATGAAAATAATTATGGAGATGGATGGTGGTGATAGTTGCACAACAATGTGAGTGCATTTAATATACTGAAGTGTACACTTAAAATTGTTAAGATGGTAAATTTGATGATATGTTATTTCCTAAATTAAAAAAAAAAAACTATCTTAACAGATGTAAGGTTATATCTCACTTTGGTTTTGAATTTCCCTGGTAATTATATTAACACCTTACCACATAATCTAGTTGGTAAATATTTTCTCCAATTCTATAGGTTGCCTTTTGATTACATTTATTTTTCCCTTGCTATATAGATGCTTTCTCTTATGATGCATAACTACTTACCATTTTTACTTTTATTGCTTACACTTTTGGTGGCATATAAAAGTAATTATTCCCCAGACCAATGTCATGAATATCTCCCTCTTTGCTTTAAATTAGGAGTTTTACAATCTCAGGTCTTTAATCCAGTTTGAGTCAGTTTTTGTATATGTTGTAAGAAAACTTTATTATTTTTCATATGAATATCCAGTTTTCCCAGCACCGTTTTGTTGAAGACACTATTTCTCATTGTGTATTCTTCTCACCTTTGTCAAAGATCAGTTTACCATATATGCATGAGTTTATTTCTGTGTTCCTTTGGTCCATATGTTTATTTTTAATCTAGGACCATGCTATTGATTACTACAGCTTTGGGATGGGGTTAGTGTTAGAGTTGGAGTTAGAGTTAATTTTAAATCAGGACGTATGATGCCTCCATCTTTGTTCTTCTTTCTTTTGCAATATGGGGTCATTTGAACTTCTGTTTTATGTTTTTTTCTTATTTATATAAAAATACTATTAATATTTTACTGGTAATTGCATTAAATTTCTAGATAATTTTAAGTAGTATGGACATAATAATAATATTAAGTCTTTTGACTCCTGAACATGATATTATTTTTCTATTTATGCTTTTTATTTCTTTCTTCAATATTTTTTAGTTTTCAGTGTTCAAGTCTTTCACCTTCTTGGTTCAATTAATGCTAAGTAATTCTTCTTAATGCAGCTGTACTTGGAATTGATTTCTTAATTCTTCTTTGTTATTGTTTTTTATTAGTGTATAGAACTAATAAACAGCTGATTTTTGTATGCTGATTCTGAATTCTGCAACTTTAGTAAATTTGTTTACTAGTTCTGACAAGCTTTCTGTGGAGTATTGAGCATTTTTTACATGACATATCATGTCATCACAAAAAGAGATATTTTTACTGTGTTTTTTTTTTTTTAAGTTGAACTAAACTTTTGTTCATAAAGTCTTCTTGGTCATAGCATATACTTATTTTTCTGTTTTTGAGTTTCACTTTCTTATATATTTTATTGAATACTTTTTGCACTTATATTCATAATTTATATTGTTTCATATTTTTTTTTCTTTCTAGTAATGTCTTTGTCTACTTTTAGCATCTTTGTCTACTTTTTAGCAGGGAATTACTGCTTCATAGGATAAATTGGGAAACTGGCTTTATAGAATTGTTTGGGAAGTATTCTGTTACTTCATTTTAATCTAACATATTCTATTAGTGGAAAAATATATTGTACACTTGGAGATACTCCTTTGACAAAAGAGAATTAATTTTTTAAAAGTGATGAAAGGATGGGAAAAATAACGGGTGCACAAGACCTGAAACAGCAATAGGCAAAAGTGATATAAGGATTAAGTCTCCAGAAGTTTTCTAACAGTTAACCTGACAGCATACAGATGAAGTGAACAAAGCACAAACAGTGAGCTGAGAAACCAAGGTACACATTAAATCCAAAGATTTTTAAAAGCAATGTTATTTTATAAAACCTGTGTATTGTTGGACCTATTACTAGTTTGGATCAGTCATGACCTGTGAGCTAGACTTTTTTCACACCATTTTAAGGTAAATCATTCAAGGCATGATTTTACATGCATCATCAGTGAAGTTTTTGCTGGCAAATATATATATATTAATATATAATATTATTATTAATATATATTAATATATATTAATATATAATATATTAATATTATATATATTAATATCTATCCAAGTTGAAGATCAGCCATTCATTTCCCCCATTTTGTAATATCATGACAAAATAAATCTTTAATAACACTAATTTAGCATTCAAGATTAAAGTGACATAGTTTGTAATAAACTATGTTTTAATAAACTAGTTTTTAAACTAGTTTTATCTCAATTTCTATTGCCCATATCTGAAAATCATGTTAGAGCAGAGTCTGATTCTGCTTATAAGGATGTAATACCTATTATAGTATTTCTGGGAATAATTTGACAAATCTCAAATCAGACAGATCAAACTAGTAGTTTATATCTTTTAGAAACTCCTCTTTTTTTTGGTTCTTTATTCCTTCTTATCAAAATTTGTCAAGATAAGCTACAACACTTTTGACATTGTCTGAGCTGTTTTGATCTTTGTGACTGGGTTTCCCTTTCTATAAATTATTTGAACCTGATGTAGAGATGTGTTATAGTTCTAAAATGTTCCTATTTAGACCAACAGTTTAAAAGCCAAAAATAACACATAAAAAAACTGGATGTAATGAAAATGTACTTCTGTTATTTTTAACCAAGAGCTTTTCTTAAATAATGAATAAAGCATGGTGTGTGTTTGTGTGTGTGTCTGTGTGCAAACTCACCTTTTTAAGGGAGCTAAATTCTAAAAGAAGTATTTGAGATTGTATTGAATTTAAATGTGAGAGCTCAAATAATAGAAACTTGCTTGATATTACAAGTTCTACATTAATAGTCTCATAGTCATATTCATGAAGCTCTGGTCTAAGAAACTTTCTAGTATGCTATTAGAGTAGCATTATTAGTCTACAGAATCTACATTCATGTTTAACCTAAATGAAAATATAGTTATTTGAATACAAATATAAAGGAGAGTTTGGTTTGCTTGATTCTTATCTATTGTAACACAGCACTTTAAAAATACACTGGGATGACCCAGAGGGATGGTACAGGGAGGGAGGAGGGAGGGGGGTTCAGGATGGGGAACACGTGTATACCTGTGGCAGATTCATGTTGATGTATGGCAAAACCAATACAATAATGTAAGGTAATTAACCTCCAATTAAAATAAATAAATTTATATTAAAAATACAGGTAATTGGAGTGTTCCCAAGATGGTAGAGGAATAGAATGGGGAGAACACTTCCTCCCCCACAAATTCATCAAAAGATCATTTGAATGTTGAGGGACTTCCACAAAACAGTTTCTGAATTGTGGCAGAGGACACCAGTCACCCAAAAAGGCAGCCCATTCTCTTTGAAAAGAGTGTGATTACTGGATTGAATGTTATTTCCCCTTTTGATTCTCCCTTTTCTCCCCCAGGCCACTTCTATATTCTTCCTCCCCCTTCTCTTCTCTACTTTACTCTGGGAACTCTCTGGGTGTTCTGGGCTGTGGAGAGCACTTAGCGAACTGATTACTGGCCAGATTGTTCTCTCCCCTTTTGACCCCAACCCTTCTCATCCTGGTCAACTCTATCTCCCTCCTCCCCCTTCTCTGCTCTGTGTAACTCTGTGACTCTCTCTGGGCTTCCCTTGCTGTGGACAACTGTTTCACCATTAACCTAGATGTTTTATCATCTATGTTGTATGGATAGAGAAGTCTTAAGGCTACTGTGAGAGAAGGACTGAAAGAAAGAGGCAGGAAGCTTATCTCCAACACTTGAGAACATCAGAGAACTCCTGATTTCAGGAAATATTAAAAGACAAAAGGTCACCCAAAAGCCTCTATACCTACATTGAAACCAAGAGCTAAAAATTTGCCATACAAGACATACTAGGATAATACTCCAGCAAAGCAGGAACACGACACTGAGCATTAAAAGACAAGGTGCCCAAAGTCGTGCCAAACCTGTAAACAACCCAAACTCACTATTGGACACTTCACTGCACTCCAGAGAGAAGAGATCCAGCTCCACGCACCAAAATACAGATGTAAGCTCCCACAACCAGGACCTTGACAAACCACTAGGCCAAACCAACCGACAAAGATCAGGTTCCACAATAAAGAGGAACAAACACCTTCCAGCTTACACAAAGGGCACCAAAAACACAGAAATCTAAACAAAATGAAAAGGCAGAGAAATATTCAGCAGAACTCACAACTAGACACTTCATTGTACTCCAGAGAGAAGAGAACCAGCTCAATGCACCAGAACACTGATGCAAGCTTCCCTAACTAGAATATCTTAACAAACCACTAGTCCAACCCCACACATTTGGAGGAACCTCCACAATAAGAAGAACCACAAAATTCCAGCACACAGAAAGGCCACCCCAAACACACCAATCTAAACAAAATGAAAAGGCAAAGAAATATTCATCAGGTAAAGGAACATGATAACATGATAAATGCCCACCCAACCAAACAAAAGGGGAAGACATAGGGAGTCTACCTTAAAAATAATTCATAATAATGAAAAAAATCATAATAATGATAGTAGTTCAGTTCAGTTCAGTTGCTTAGTCATGTCTGACTCTTTACGACCCCATGAACTGCAGCACACCAGGCCTTCCTGTCCATCACCAACTCCCAGAGTCTACCCAAACCCATGTCTATTGAGTCGGTGATGCCATCCAACCATCTCATCCTCTGTCATCCCCTTTTCCTCCTACCCTCAATCTTTCCCAGCATCAGGGTCTTTTTAAATGAGTCAGCTCTTCACATGAGGTGGCCAAAGTATTGGAGTTTCAGCTTCAGCATCATTCCTTCCAATGAATATTCAGAACTGTTTTCCTTTAGGATTGATTGGTTTGATCTCCTTGGAGTCCAAGGGACCCTCAAAAGTCTTTTCCAACACCACAGTTCAAAAGCATCAATTCTTCTGTGCTCAGCTTTCTTTACAGTCCAACTCTCACATCCATATATGACTACTGGAAAAACCATAGCCTTGACTAGATGTACCTTTGTTGGCAAAGTAATGTCTCTGCATTTTAATATGCTGTCTAGGTTGGTCATAACTTTCCTTCCAAGGAGTAAGCATATTTTAATTTCATGGCTGAAATCACCATCTGTAGTGATTTTGGAGTAGAGATAATCCAAAATCTTGAAAACATAGTGGAGGTACAGATTAAGAGACTAGACACCATGATTGAGAAGATGCAAGAAATGTTTAACAAGGACCTAGGAGAAATAAAGAGTCAATCATTAATGAACAATGCAATAACTGGGATCAAAACCACTCTAGAGAGAGCCAAAAGTAGAATAACTGAGGCAGAAGATAGGATAATTGAGGTGGAAGATAGAATGGTGGAAATAAATGAAGCAGAGAGAGAAAAAAAAAAGTAAAAATAATTAAAAGAAATGAAGACAACCACAGAGATAACAGGAACCATGTTAAACACCTCAACATTCGAATCATAGGACTCCCATAAGAATAAGATGAAAAGAAAGGCCATGAGAAAATATTTGAGGAGATAATAATTGAAAACTTTGCTAAAATGTAGAAGGAAGTAACCACCCAGGTCCAAGAAACCGAGAGAGTCCAAAACAGGATAAACCCAAGGTGAAACACCCCAAGACACATATTAATCAAATTAATGAAGATCAAACACAAAGTGCAAATATTAAATGCAGCAAGGGAAAAGCAACAAATAACACACAAGGGGATCCCCATAAGGATAACAACTGATCTTTCACTAGAAACTCTGCAGGCCAGAAAGGAATGGCAAGACATACTTAAAGAGATGAAAGAGAAAAACCTACAGCCCAGATTACTATACCCAGCAAGGATTTCATTCAAATATGAAGGAGAAATCAAAAGCTTTACAGGCAATCAAAAGCTGAGAGAATTCAGCACCCTCAAACCAGCCCTTCAACAAATGCTAAAGGATCTTCTCTAGACAAGAAGCACAGGAAAGGTTTACAAACTGGAATCCAAAACAAAACAAAACCCCAACCAAAGTAAATGGCAAAGGGATCATACTTAGCAATAATTACCTTAAATGTAAATGGGTTAAATGCCCCAACTAAAAAATGAAGACTGGCTGAGTAGATGCAAAAACAAGACCCCTGCATATGCTGTCTACAAGAGACCCACTTCAAACCAAGGGACACATACAGACTGAAAGTAAAGGACTGGAAAATGATATTTCATGCAAATGGAGACCAAAACAAAGCAGGAATAGCAATACTCATATCAGATAAATAGACTTTGAAATAAAGGCCATAAAAAGAGACAAGGAAGGACACTACATGATGATCAAAGCATCAATCCAAGAAGAAGATATAACAATTATAAATATATATGCACCCAACATAGAAGCATCTCAATACATAAGGCAGATGCTAACAAGTATGAAAGGGGAAATTACCAGTAACATGATAATACTGGGAGTAACAAAATAATACCCACTCACACCTATGGATAGATAAACTAAACAGAAAATTAGCAAGGAAACACAAGCTTTAAATGATAAAATGGACCAGTTAGACCTACAGGACATTTCACCCAAAACAATGAATTTCACCTTTTTCTCAATTGTGCATGGAACATTCTCCAGGGTAGATGACATCCTGGGCCAAAAATCTAGCCTTGGTAAATTCAGAAAAAAAGTATAATCACATCAAGCATCTTTTCTGATCTCAATGAGGTAAGATTAGTTGTCAACTACAGGAAAAAAAAAACTATTAAAAATACAAACATATGGAGGCTAAACAACATGCTTCTGAATAATCAACAAATCAGAGAAGAAATAAAAAAGGAAATCAAAATATGCATAAAAACAAATGAAAACACAACCTAAAACCAATGTGATTCAATAAATGTAGTGCTAAGAGAAATGTTCTTAGTGATACAAATTTACCTAAAGAAACAAGAGGAAAATCAAATAAATAACCTAACTTTACACATAAAACAATTAGACAAAGAAGAAATGTACAACCTCAGAGTTAGTAGAAGGAATGAAATCATAAAAATCAGAGCAGAAATAAATGAAAAAGAAAGAGGCCATAGCAAAAATCAACAAAACTTTGAATCAGTTCTAATGAGATGGATGAAACTGGAGCCGATTATACAGAGTGAAGTAAGCCAGAAAGAAAAACACCAGTACAGTATATTAACACGTATATATGGAATTTAGAAAGGTGGCAATTATAACCCTGTATGCGAGACAGCAAAAGAGACACAGATATATAGAATGGACTTTTGGACTCTGAGGGAGAGGGAGAGGGTGGGATGATTTGGGAGAATGGCACTGAAACATGTATACTATCATGTAAGAAATGAATCGCCAGTCTATGTTTGATACGTGATACAGGATGCTTGGGGCTGGTGCACGGGGATGATCCAGAGAGATGATATAGGGTGGGAGGTGGGAGGGGGTTTCAGGATTGGGAACTCATGTACACCTGTGCCAGATTCATGTTAATGTATGGCAAAACCAATACAGTATTTTAAAGTAAAATAAAGTAAAAATAAGAATTAAAAAAAAATCAACAAAACTGAAAGTTAGTTCTTTGAGAAGATAAATCAAATAGACAAACCGTTAGCCAGACTCATGAAGAAAATAAGGGAGAAGAATCAAATCAACAAAATTAGAAGTGAAAATGGAGAAATCACAACAGACAACACAGAAATACAAAGGCTCATAAGAGACTACTATCAGCAACTATATACCAATTAAATGGACAACTTAAGAGAAATGGACAAATTCTGAGAAAAGTATAACCTTCCAAAACTGAACCAGGAAGAAATAGAAAATCTTAACATACCCATCACAAGCACAGAAATCAAAACTGTAATCAAAAATTTGCCAGCAAAACAAAGCTCAGATCAGATGGCTTCACAGGTGAATTCTACCAAAAATTTAGAGAAGAGCTAACACCTATTGTACTCAAACTCTTACCAGAAAATTGCAGAGGGGGGTAAACTCCCAAATTCATTCAATGAGTTCACCATCACCCTAATAGAAAAACTAGACAAAATACCACAAAAAAAGAAAATTACATGCTAATATCACATGAATATAGGTGCAAAAACCCTTAGCAATATTCTACCAAACAGAATCCAACAACATATTAAAAAAACCATACATCAGGACCAAGTGGGCTTTATCCCACAGATGCAAGGATTCTTCAGTATTCACCAATCAATTGATCTGATATTTCACATTAGCAAATTGAAAGATAAAAACTATATGAGTATCTCAATAGATGCAGAGAATGCCTTTGACAAAATTCAACACCCATTTATGATTAAACCTCTCCAGAAAGCAGGCATAGAAAGAACATACCTCAACACAATAAAAGGCATATAGGATAATCCCACAGCAAACATTATCCCAATGGCAAAAAATTGAAAGCATTTCCCTAAAATCAGGAACAGGACAAGGATGCCCACTCTCATCACTACTGTTTGCCATAGTTTTGGAAGTTTTAGCCACATAAGTCAGAAAAGAAAAAGAAATAAAAGTAATCCAGATTGGAAAAGAAGAAATAAAACTCTCACTCTTTGCAGATTACATGATCCTCTACATAGGAAAACCCAAAGACACCACCAGGAAATTGCTAGAATATAGTAAAGTCACAGGATATAAAATTAAAACACAGAAATCCCTTGCTTTCTGATACACTAACAATAAGAAAACAAATAAATTAATGAAACAATCTCATTCACCATTGCAATGAAAATAATAAAATACTTAGGAATAAATCTACCTAAAGAAACAAAAGATCTATAATAGAAAAATATAAAACACTGACAAAAGAAATCAAAGATGATACAAATAGATGGAGAAATATACCATGTTCATGGATTGAAAGAATCAATATATTGAAAAGGAGTATGCTACCCAAAGCAATCTATAGATTCAATGCAATCCATATCAAATTACAAATGGTATTTTTCACAGAACTAGAACACATAATTTCACAATTTGTATAGAAACACAGATACCCTCAAATAGCCAAAGCAATCTTGAGAAAGAAGACTGGAACTGGAGGAAGCATCCTGCCTACTTTAGACTATACTACAAAGCTACAGTCATCAAGAGAGTATGATACTGGCACAAAGACAGAAATATAGATCAATGGAAAAAAATAGAAAGCCCAAACATAAATCCACATACCTATGGACACCTTATCTACAGTGGAAGAAAGACAATCTCTTTAATAAGTGATGCTGTGGAAACTGGTCAATGACCTGCAAAAGAATGAAACTAGAACACTTTCTAACACTATACGTAAAAATAAACTCAAAATTGATTACCAGTCTAAATGTAAGACCAGAAACTATAAAACTCCTAGAGGAAAACATGGGCAGAGCACTCTGACATACATCACAGCAAGACCCTCTATGACCCACCTCCCAGAGTAATGGAAACAAAAGCAAAAATAAACAAATGGGACCTAATTAAGCTTAAAAGTTGTTGCACAATGAAGGAAACTATAAGCAAGGTGAAAAGACAACCTTCAGAGTGGGAGAAAATAATAGCAAATGAAACAACTGACAAAGAATTAACCTCCAAAATATATAAGCAGCTCATGCAGCTCAGTACCAGAAAAATAAGTGACCCAATCAAAAAAATGAGCTAAAGAACCAAACAGATATTTCTCCAAAGACATACAGATGGCTAACAAACACGTGAAAAGATGCTCAACATCACTTGTTATCAGAGAAACACAAATTAAACCCACAATGAAGCACCATCTCACACTGGTCAGAATGGCTACTATGAAAATGTCTACAAACAATAAATGCTGGAGAGGGTGTGGCAAAAAGGGAACCCTCTTACACTGTTGGTGGGAATGCAAACTAGTACAGCCACTATGGAAAACAGTGTGGAGATTCCTTAAAAACCTGGAAATAAAACTGCCATACAACCCAGCAATCCCAGTGCTTGGCATACACACCAGGGAAACCAGAATCAAAAGAGACACATGTACCCCAATGTTCATCGCAGCACTACAATAGCTAGGACATGGAAGCAACCTAGATGTCCATTGGCAGATGAATGGATGAGGAAATTGTGGTACATATACACAATGGAATATTACTCAGCTCTTAAAAGAACACGTTTGAGTCAGTTCTAATGAGTTGGATGAAACTGGAGCTTATTATACAGAGTGAAGTAAGTCAGAAAGAGAAACACGAATACAGTATATTAATGCATATATATATGGAATTTAGAAAGATGTTAATGATGACCCTATATGCAAGACAGCAAAAAAGGCACAGATATTCAAAACAGACTTTTGGACTCTTTTGGAAAAGGCGAGGGTGGGATGATTTGAAAGAATTGAATTGAAACATGCATGTTACCATATGTGAAATAGCTGACCAGTGCAAGTTTGATGCGTGAAACAGGGTACTCAAATCCGGTGCACTGGGACAACTCAGAGGGATGGGTTGGGGAGGGAGGTAGGAGGTAAGTTCGGGATGGGATGGACACATGTGCACACATAGTTGATTCATCTCAATGTATGGCAAAATCTACCACAATATTGTAAAGTAATTAGTCTTCAATTAAAATAAATAAATAAATTTAAAAATATATGGAGAGAATATGAGCCTCTCCAAGTTGTAAAAAAACAGTACACTTCATCTCTTTTTCTTTTTCCCCAAATTCTATACTGATCCAGCCTCAAAATTTAGGTTTAATCTAATAATAAATAGATCTGTCAAGGTTTTATTTATTCTGGATGCATTTTTTTTTGATAACTGTATTATACAAGTCCATAGGTAAAATTAAGAAAAAAGTATTTTAAAATTATTTATTATGAATGAAAGTATAGTTATATATATTTATTTACTTTGTAGATTTCCATTAAGGGGAATCTTGATGATCTCCATGGTTATAATAGATCAGAGCTAATCTTGTTAAAGTACTATAGTAGGGAACACTATAAAAATCAAATTAATATTTGATGTAGCAGTGATAGAATAACAAAAAGAGTTCACACGTGCATAATTTTCTCGGGGCCATGATTTGGGCCCTTAATATGATTTGAATTAATTACTTTTGTCAATAATGTTTTCTGTGCCCCACATTATTTTTCACGTGCTAGGAATATAATGATGACAGGATCTTTTCGTGTCCTCTAATAGCACACAAATAATGCCATAATTCTATTGAAATAAATTGTGATGTATTCTTTAAATAGAGATAGTTTTCTGTGAGTTCAGTATTTTGCATAAAAATCTATACAATTACACGAATGTTTCTAATATATTAGTATATTTAATAGTGTTTATTATTAGAGTATTTGTTTCCCCAGCATTTTGATATTTATATTCTAAAGTAATAGTTGCATAAATGTGCTATAATGTACAGTGAGCTCAGATACACAGTGATGCATGTTTATTCATTCATCGTAAATATGTATTGAGAATTCTGCTTTCAGCAATGTCAAATTAGTTACCCTGAAAGGCTCTCCTGCTACAGTTACATCTTCATTAAAGGAATATGTATTTTAATATATTGTAGGATTCACAAGAGATAAATCCCAGTGGACCAAATAGAGAGACAGACAGACAGGAAGGAAAAGGAGAGGGATGAAGGAAGGGGAAGAAAGAATGAACAAATAAAGGAAAATTTATATAGAATTGAAAACCAAGAATTCAAAATTGTGGCTGTACACAGTAAGTAATAATAGGAAAAGTGGGTTGCCATAGGAATAAATATCCATTCTGAGGTGATATCAAGAGACAAAGCTTTGAGCTAAAAGCAAGATGAAGAGGCTGAACTTAAACTCCTGCATTTTGCTAGGACCCTTATATCATTAGCACTTCCTGGCTCCTAGTCTAAGCCAATACATATTTTTCACTAAAGAAATGCATCTCCCTTTTAGGTCCTCTGGATTTTTATAATTAAATTTAACCAAATGTGATCTCACAAGAGAGAGAGAAAAAAAGAACTGTTCAAACATCTAAGCAATCAACCCACTGTAAAAGAGAATCACAGAAACAAACAAACAAACAAAAACAAAACAGAAACCCCCATAGATTTAGACACCTACAGAACCCAGATGTATAGTCATTTGACACTTTATATGAACTCCCTAAAGAAACAAAAAATGAGATTAAATTGATATTTTTCAGTACAATATATTTTAAAGTACAAAATAGAGTTGTTAAAAATAAATATAATATTTAAAATTAAAAGCTTGATGAATAGATTAAACAACAGAGTAGACAAACCTAAAGAGAGAAATAGTGGACTGGGAGATATATTTGAAGAAATCATGCACTATGCAATATAGACAGACAAGGAGATGGAAAATATGAGAGTTTAAAATAAATGAGGGTAAGGCAGGAAATTCCTACACATATTTAGGTGACTTCTCTGAAGAAGGGAATAGAGAACAAAGAAGAAAGGAATTACTCAAAGAGAAAATGGCTAAGAAATTTTCAAGAACTTATCTCTGGAACCATAATTAATATAATTAAATATCTGTGTTGTGTTGCAATTGGAAACAGCATGTTCAATTACCTTTCAGAGTTCAACAGTCATGGGAAGGGATGAGTGAATAGTGGCATTAGGGTAACAGACTTCAAGAGTGCTTTCTGTAAAACATGGAAAATTTTTTGATTGAGGGTTAGAAGCCATTATGAAAATTTCATATGTCACATCACTAAGGTAATGAAACTGTGTCCAATAAAGATTTGTATAACCAAAATTCCTGGGTAGAAAAGAAATCCCATGCTTTGTTAATAACCTAATTGGATAGGCTATATTAAGTGAGGTTACAATATCTTTTCATCTGTGCATTAATTATCCTCTATATTTAGAACTTTTATCTTGTTGAATTCAGTAACTTCTACATGGCTAGTGGTATACTTCTATGAATACAGAATACATTTAAGATATCTCTTGGATTTATGCACTGAAATCTTTACAAAATAGACAATACAGAGAGAAATGAAAAATAGAAAATATATGAAAAGCTAACATTTATGGTTCTGAAAAAGATGTAGAAATTGAGAGAGCCACTGAAGTGAGAAGCTAAAATGCCAATTAGTGTTTCAACTACTTTAATTTCTAACATACTTCTTTCACTAAATTTGTACCCAGCATGCCACTTTGAAAGCACTATCTAATTTGTTTGCTTCTCTTGCTGTTTTAGTCCATACAGGACTTTAACACCAATTTCCTGTTTGACAGAGTGCATTTCTTCTCATGGAAAGCAATTAATAGTTTAATAAAAGGTAATAAAGCAAGAACAGCATTAAACATGGGTTCTATTAAGCTACTTTATTTGAAGATAAAGGATATTATGAGAAAAGAATGTTTATATAGATATATTTTGGTACATACTTATTATAAATCTGTGTTAAGCCTGATATCACTATATATATATATATATATATGTATGTATACATACATACATGTATATACACATACATATGTACATGTATATACATATACATATATATCCATATAGCTAATATCCTGCCTTCCAAGCAAAAGAAAGGGAGTATGTATTTAAAGATAAATGCAAGATATATATACATACATACATACATACATATATACATACATGTATATACACATACATATATACATGTATACACACATACACATATACACACATACATATATACATGTATATACACACACACATGTATCCATATAGCTAATATCCTGCCTTCCAAGCAAAAGAAAGGGAGTATGTATTTAAAGATAATTGCAAGATAAATGGCTTATATCTCTAAATTAGAATCTACAAGCAGTTAATCTCAAATAAAGAGTGTTTTTTTAAAAATAAATCTCTGTAAATCTTGTACTACTCAGTAAGTGTGGAAATGAGATAAAGGTGAGATTATTTCCCACCCTTTCATATTTTCTTTTCTTTTAGAGTGTTCTATTGGTAAGGTGCTTTGCTAATTTCTGGAATCAGGAAGCCAATTCCTAATAATGGGGAAATTGAATACTTTTTATTCTCTATAATATGTAGAAAGAGTAGAGCTCTATCTGAATGCTGCTAATTCAGATTAAGGAATTCACATTTTTTCTTAACATGTCAACCTCCCACTTAAAAAAAAAATAATCACAAGCAAAGTAGTAGAATGAGAAGCATGTTTGGAATTAAAAGCTGTAAGTCCTTTGTCCTTTTCCAACATTCTAGCTAATGTATCTTGTAGATAATTGACCTTTGATAATATAAATGAATTAAGTAATTAATCAATGACAAATTAGATAAATTAAGCACTCTGAGTCTTAGTTTCCTTATCTGTAAGATGGAAATAATATCTAAGCTCTCAGTGTTGTTCTGAAGCCTGTTGTATTAATGGATATGAAACTACTTTTTACATTGTCAATTTAGAATTATTTATATGTACGGTAATTTTGTTGTTTGTTTTAAAAATGAAAGTGTTAAAGATAGAATTTCTCTATAAATATTTTTTGATTCTTTCATAATTATTAGTAAAACAATTAAAATCAAATTTTTGAGCCCTAAAGAAACCAATGGAAACAGATTCATGTCTGTTAAGATCTCCTTTCCATCTGTCATATGCCTTCACTTCAGTTCAGTCACTCAGTCGTGTCCAACTCTTTGCAATCCCATGGACTGCAACACGCCAGGCCTCCCTATCCATAACCAACTCCTGGAATTTACCCAAACTCATCTCCATTGAGTTGGTGATGCCATCCAACTATCTCATCCTCTGTCATCCCTTTCTCCTCCCACTTTCAATCTTTTGCAGCATCCGAGTCTTTTCCAATGAGTCAGCCCTTTGCACCAGGTGGCCAAAGTATTGGAGTTTCAGCTTCAACATCAGTCCCTCCAATGAAAACTCAGGACTGATTTCCTTTAGGATGGACTGGTTGGATCTCCTTGCAGTCCAAGTGACTCTCAAGTCTTCTCCAACACCACAGTTCAAAAGCATCAATTCTTCAGCAGTCAGCTTTCTTTGTAGTTCAACTCTCGCATCCATATGTGACTACTGGAAAAATGATAGCCTTGACTAAATGCACCTTTGTTGACAAAGTAATGTCTCTGCTTTTTAATATGCCATCTAGGTTGGTCATAACTTTCCTTCCAAGGAGCAAGTGTCCTTTAATTTCATGGCTGAAGTCACCATCTGCAGTGATTTTGGAGCCCCCCAAAATAAAGTCTGCCACTGTTTCCACTGTTTCCCCATTTATTTGCCATGGAGTGATGGGACCAGATTCCATGATGTGCCTTACATCAGTACAATTAAATATCCCCAATTTCTAGTCAGTGTAGTTGTTTCTGTTTCAAAATACTTAACTAAGATTATCTTTCCAGATATGTAATCTGAATTTGAATTTCAGAAAATTGGAAAATCTTAAAATTTAGGCCTATGGATTAGATTCTTACTTGATACAAAATATCTGTTGCTTCATACATTTCAATTGACCTAACTCAGATAATTATATGTTTTATTTTCCTTAGTGAACCAGATAACAAATACGAATGGCTGCGATTTTTATAGTCACATATAACAGGTGATCCTTATGGGGTCCCATTTTTATTTATTTTATTCATATTTTCAAGAAAAATTAAAATCTGTAGAAACTTCTGTATAAAAGAATTTATTATAAAAAGTATTAGTTTTCTCTTGCTACAAGATTACCTCAAACTTAGTGGTTTAAAACAATATAAATTTATTATCTTATATCTCAGTAGGTCATGGAAGTCTGATATGGGCCTTAGTAGACCAAAAATCGAAGTATTGGCAGTAGGTTTTCCTTTCTGGAGACTCTAGTGGAGGAGAATCTGTATTCTGGCCTTTTGGTTTGTTGGCAGAATTCAGTTCCTTGTGATTGTAGGACTAAGGTCCATGTGTTATCACTGGCTGTTCCTTGAATGCTATTCCCAATGTCTAGAGGCCATCTCAACCCGTTCCAGTGTTCTTGCCTGGAGAATCCCAGTGACAGAAGAGCCTGGTAGACTGCTGTCTCTGGGGTCACACAGAGTCAGACATGACTGAAGTGACTTAGCAGCGGCAGCAGCAGAGGCTATCTACATTCCTTAGTTCACATCCCCCTTCATCCATCTTCAAAGTCAGTAATGGCGGGTTTGGATCTTCTTATGTTGTATCTCTCTGACCCACTCTTCTCCCTTCCTTTTTAGTTATTCATGCAGTTACTCTAGGTATATCCTAATAACCAAGAATATCTCCTGATCTCATGTTCTTAAGCTTTATCACATCTACAAATTCCCTTTTGCCTTGTAAGGTAATGTGTTCACAAGTTTTAGGAATTAGGATCTGGGCATCTGTGGAGTAGGGTCATTATTCTGCCTCTCACAGAGAGAGAAAAAATGATTTTTATTTTGAAGACATGATAAAAATGGACAACCATACCCTAACATTAAATTAGACATCTAAAAAACAAAGACAAATAATACCACAGTGTGAGGGTATCTATAAAATATAGGAATAGAAAATGAAAAAAAAATGAAGTAGCTGTTGTTTTTTCAATTTTTTGAGTCCATTTTTATTATATGCAAAACTAAGTAGTAAAAAGTGATGGTAACAATCAATGTTTCCTTTTTTTTTTTTTAAAGAAAATCCACTATGAGGAAATCATTAGAAACAGTGTATAATGATTTCTGAAAAGTATATTAACAGTGCTTGAGCTTTGAAATGAAAACTTGACAAATGTGTAAATCTGATGCAAACCTGCATTTGAAAAGGGGAGAGATTGCCATTCTTTTTGTTGTGTGCCAAGATTTGTGCATTTCCACTGTTAATATTTGGTCTGATTTCAAAACTGATGAATAATACTTGCTATGGAAACAAATTTGCTAAAATAATTTTGAAAGGCTATCTTTTGTGTTTCTTATAAGGGTCATATTTAATTTATTGAAAATGTATTATGTGCCTATAAAAAAAAACCTTTGCTTGCATCTGTAAAACATATTTTAAAACATTTTAAAGTATTGATGTTCACAGAAACTCCTTATTTTGTTTGAAATTTTATTCCTTGTTATTGCTTCTGAATGTAATTTGGACTATCACGACATCTGTTATAGTTATTTCAAAAACTTCTGAACACTATATTTTAGATGGTGGCACTTTATAAGGGGGGTATTTACATTTAGTTAAAGGCAGAATGTACTATGATGAGCACAATCACTGATTTATCTTTGAAACTTACTGTTTCACCTTACATGGAACAGTTTTAGTAAATTCCAGCCTTTACTTATCAGAGTGCCATCAATCCAGAAAGATCCCAGCCCCACATAAAAAAACACAGTTAACTGTTGAATATTAGTAAGTGGCTCCTGCTTTATACAATGCTGTGATCTAAGTACATGTTCCATTATCTGCAGTTTTACTTTTCATGTTTCAGTAAACTGAAGTCAATCACAGTCTGAAAATATTAAATTAATAACCCCAGAAATAAACAATTGATAAGTTTTAAATTGCATGCCACTTTGAGTGTCATGATGAAAACTTGTGCCACCCTACTCCATCATGTTCAGGATTCCCAACCATCAACATTTTCTGCTCCTGATATTTAGCCATCCACATTGTCATGACTGGATGGCCCAAGATCAATCAAAGCAGATGATCCCCCTGATATATTATAAGAAGGTCAATAGTAGTCTAATACTATGTCACAATGCTTATGTCATTCACCTCATTTCATTTCATCGTCTAGGCATTTTGTCATCTCACATAATTACAAGAATTGTGAGTACAGTACAATAAGATATTTTGAGAGACGGAGACCATATTCACATAACATTTATTATACTGTATTATAATTGTTCTATTTTATTATTAATTGTTGTTATTAATCCATTCCTGTACCTAATTTGCAAGTTACACTTTATCATAGGTATGTATGTATAGGAAAAAATATAATATATGGGGTTTGGTCCTATCTCTGGTTTCAGGCATCCACTGGGAGTGTTGAAATGTATTGCCCACAGATAAGGGAGCTACTGTATCTAGCATTTATGTATCTAGCATTTATGACCAACTTATTGCCATATATTGTTATAAGTGCTTTGAAAGTATTATCTCATTAAATATTCACATTAGATTTCTCATTTACACTTGAGAAAATTGAGACACAGAGAAGTAAAATTTCTTGCCAAAGTCATATGCAAGAACAACTAGGTTTCATATCTAAGTCATTGAACACAGTTTTATTCACTATGTCTTAGTCATTCCTTGTATATCAAGACACTGTACCAAATCATAAAGTTTACATGTTAATTCAGTTAAGGAGCATGACTTTGCAATTTAATAAGTACTAAGATAAAGGGAATATGTGAGTCAACTCATTGTAGGAAAAATAAATCTGGTCTTGGAATCAGAAACCCCGGGTTCTAGTCTCACATTCTTCTCCAGCACCACATCAATTCTCAGTAATGCATTATTCAAAAGCATCAATTCTTTAGCACTCAGCCTTTATGATTCAACACACATCTGTATATGACTACTGGAAAAAAACAAAGCTTTGACTATATGGACCTTTGTCAGCATATGTCTCTTCTTTTAAAAACACCGTCTAGGTTTGTCACAGATTTCCTTCCCAGGAGCAAGCGTCTTTTAATTTCACGGCTGCAGTCACTATTCACAGTGATTTTGGAGCCCAAGAAAATAAAATCTGTCACTGCTTCTGCTTTTTCTCCTCCCTAACATTCTTTCTTCAGAACTCTTCTTTCTCTAAATAATTTATCTTTTAAATACCCTATCCATCTCTGTGGCTTTAACTTTCAGATCAAAGGAAGTGACTCATAAGTTATATCATTTCTCTGGTAAAATTTCCAAGGTTTCACAGTTGTTTCCTATGATAAATATTTTCCTGACCCTGGTGTTCAAATTTTTAAGCACAGTAGCATCCTGAAAAGGGTTTGTTACCTGGCTCTTAATAAATAAATAAACAACAGCGTTGACTTGGAGACTTTGCCAAATTTTGTGATATAAATTCTTCTATTGTTGTCAGTTTCAAGCTAACAACAGGATGTCACTGAAAGCAGACGTGGAAAGAGATGCTAATATTCTCCTCTGGCAAACTAGTGTGAACCGTCTCCAATACATCACTGTCTTTACCATGTCCTCAAACTTTATGTCCAGCTTTATCTTCTCTTTCTGCACTGAATTAGCTTAAACTACTGTTTGCTGAGTGTTCACACTTTTCTACCTGCATCTTCATAAACTGCTATATTCATGTTATTGACTAAATTTGGAAAAACCTCACACTCCACCTTTACCTAACTGAATCCTAATCAGCTTTTCAAGGTCCAGTTCCTTGAAGATTTTTCTGATATCCACACTAACTTACTTTATGTTGTATTCTTTTGTGAATTGCTTTCACGAATTCCAAACCTATCTCTTTTTCATAATCAAGGTTATTTGTATCTTTTGTATGCTTTCATGATATTTTTAATATTTTGATTGTCTCTTCCTTTTACATTGCCTTTCTTTTTTAATTAATTTATTTCAATTGGAGGATAATTACTTTACAATATTGTGATGGTTTTTGACATGCATCATCTTGAGTCCAGGGATTTATTCTTCCTCCCAGAAGTACTCAGCCCAGTTTTGCTTATATCCTCAATACCTACAGTTGAAACAAATTGATAGCTGATGGACAAACCAGTCACTCACTTGCAGCTGATCAATATGGTTTGATGTATTTTAGTGATGCATTTAAACTCTCTTCTTCTGCATTTTGTAAAGTGGCAAGAATAAGTTTCCCTGAAACAGATCACCATACCAAAAAATCTAGTTGTTTAACTTTGTGTAGACTTGACTTATATCTAATTAATCATTGCAGTAAACAATTGCCTTTAATAATTAAACATTAGAGATTTAACAGACCACCGAATTTTGCTTTTGTAAGAAAATTGATACTACCAGATACCTGTGCTTTAACTACTTTTGGGCTGCAAAATATCTGAATGGGGGTAAATTCATTGGCTAGAACCTCTGAGCAATATTTATTTTCTATAATGATGATATGTATGTTACTTATAAGTGAAGATGAACTAAAGAGCCTCTTGATGAAAGTGAAAGAGGAGAGTGAAAAGCTGGCATAAAACTCAACATTAGAAAAATGAAAATCATGGCATCCAGCCCCATCACTTTGTGGGGAAAAGATGGGGAAACAATGGAAACAGTGACAGACTTTTTATTTTATTGGGCTCCAAGACTGCAGATGGTGACTGCAACCATGAAACTAAAAGACACCTGCTCTTTGGAAGGAAAACTATGACAAAACTAGATACCATATTAAAAAGCAGAGACATTGTTTTGCCAACAAAGGTCCATCTAGTCAAGCTATGGCTTTTCCAGTAGTCGTGCATGGATGTGAGAGTTGGACCATAAAGAAGACTGAGCACCAAAGAATTGATGCTTTTGAACTTTGGTGTTGGAGAAGACTCTTGAGAGTCCCTTGGACTGCAAGGAGATCAAACCTGTCAATACTAAAGGAAATCATTTTGAGTTTATTTTTGTGTATGGTGTTAGAAAGTGATCCAGTTTCATTCTTTTAAAAGTGGTTGACCAGTTTTCCCAGCACCACTTGTTAAAGAGATTATCTTTACTCCATTGTATATTCTTGCCTCCTTTGTCAAAGATAAGGTGTCCATTTGTGTGTGGATTTATCTCTGGGCTTTCTATTTTGTTCCATTGATCTATATTTCTGTCTTTGTGCCAGTACCATACTGTCTTGATGACTGTGGCTTTGTAGTAGAGCCTGAAGTCAGGCAAGTTGATTCCTCCAGTTCCATTCTGCTTTCTCAAGATTGTTTTGGCTTTTCGAGGTTTTTTGTATTTCCATACAAATTGTGAAATTATTTGTTCTAGTTCTGTGAAAAATATGGCTGGTAGCTTGATAGGGATTGCATTGAATCCGTAGATTGCTTTGGGTAGTATACTCATTTTCACTATGTTGATTCTTCCGATCCATGAACATGGTATATTTCTCCATCTATTAGTGTCCTCTTTGACTTCTTTCATCAGTGTTTTATAGTTTTCTATATACAGGTCTTTAGTTTCTTTAGGTAGATATATTCCAAAGTATTTTATTCTTTTCGTTGCAATGCTGAATGGAATTGTTTCCTTAATTTCTTTTTCTACTTTCTTATTATTAGTGTATAGGAATGCAAGGGATTTCTGCGTGTTGATTTTTTATCCTGCAACTTTACTATATTCATTGATTAGTTCTAGTAATTTTCTGGTGGAGTCTTTAGGGTTTTCCATGTAGAGGATCATGTCATCTGCAAACAGTGAGAGTTTTACTTCTTCTTTTCCAATTTGGATTCCTTTTATTTCTTTTTCTGCTCTGATTGCTGTGGCTAAAACTTCCAGAACTATGTTGAATAGTAGCGGTGAAAGTGGGCACCCTACAAAAAACTAATCTCAAAAATATACAAGCAACTTATGCAGCTCAAGTCCAGAAAAATAAACGACCCAATCAAAAAATGGGCCAAAGAACTAAATAGACATTTCTCCAAAGAAGACATACAGATGGCTAACAAACACATAAAAGATGCTCAACATCACTCATTATTAGAGAAATGCAAATCAAGACCACAATGAGGTACCACTTCACACCAGTCAGAATGGCTGCAATCCAAAAGTCTGCAAGCAAAAACAAAACAAAACAAAACAAAACAAAACAAAGTCTGCAAGCAATAAATGCTGGAGAGGGTGTGGAGAAAACGGAATCCTCTTACACTGTTGGTGAGAATGCAAACTAGTACAGCCACTATGGAGAACAGTGTGGAGATTCCTTAAAAAATTGCAAATAGACCTGCCTTATGACCCAGCAATCCCACTGCTGGGCACACACACCGAGGAAACCAGAATTGAAAGAGACACATGTACCCCAGTGTTCATCGCAGCACTGTTTATAATAGCCAGGACATGGAAACAACCTCTATGTCCATCAGCAGATGAATGGATAAGAAAGCTGTGGTACATATACACAATGGGGTATTACTCAGCCATTAAAAAGAATACATTTGAATCAGTTCTAATGAGATGGATGAAACTAGAGCCTATTATACAGAGTGAAGTAAGCCAGAAAGAAAAACACCAATACAGTATACTAACCCATATATATAGAATTTAGAAAGATGGTAATGATGACCCTGTATGTGAGACAGCAAAAGAGACACAGATGTGTAGAGCTGACTTTTGGACTCTGAAGGAGAGGGAGAGGGATGATTTTGGAGAATGGCATTGAAACATGTATACTATCATGTAAGAAACGAATCGCCAGGCCATGTTTGATGCAGGATACAGGATGCTTGGGGCTGGTGCACGGGGATGATCCAGAGAGATGATATGGGGTAGGAGGTGGGAGGGGGATTCATGTTTGGGAACTCATGTACCCCGTGGCTGATTCATGTCAATGTATGGCAAAACCAATACAGTATTGTAAAGTAAAGTAAAAATAAAAATTAAAAAAAATAAATTAATTAAAAAAAATAAAAGCCCAATTAAAAGAAAAAAAAAAATAAAGGAAATCAGTCCTGAATATTTGTTGGAAGGACTGATGCTAAAGCTGAAACTCCAATACTTTGGCTACTTGACGTGAAGAGCTGACTCATTTGAAAAGACCCTGATGCTGGAAAAGATTTAAGGCAGGAGGAGAAGGGGACAACAAAGGATAAGATGGTTGGATGGCATCACTGACCTGGTGGACATGAGTTTGAGGAAGCTGCAGGAGTTGGTAATGGACAGGGAATCCTGGCGTGCTGCAGTCCATGGGGTTGCAAAGATTTGGATACAACTGAGTGACTGAACTGAACTCAACTGAGCTTATACCTTTATTTAAACATGTATTTCTCTCCTTCCTCCATAGTTTAAGCAAAGTATCACAGAGAAAGATATGTCCTTTAAGTATTCAAATGATATTTTTTCTAGAAAGCATCAAATTGGAGGCCACCTGCCAGAAGTGTGGATGAGTAGTCACCCTGAGAATCTATGGGCATCATTAGAGTATAGGCTCTTACAAATTTCTCCTCCAGTTACTATTATCTAAATTATAACTGATGTCAACTCTTAATTTTGCCTTTTTCTGTTATTTGCCACTTTGTGAAATCTCTATCACAAATTTATATATCAGGCTAACTCAAGTGGCCTAGGCTATATTTATCTATATTTAATGAATTAAATAATCAACAAATTCAAAGTGTTTAATATATGGGCTCTACTCTAAGAACTTGGTGAGAAAATTGGGGAACAGAAAGAGTATGCAATTTGGCCACTTTGACACAGCTAGTAAGCATTACACCAAAATCTGAACACAGGTGTGCATTTTCTTTGCTGTATAACACATAGACTGACCACCTTCACAAAATATCTTCTGGACACAGTCTGCTGTTTTTTCATGTTAAAAAAGGGTTCCTCCATTAGAGACTTCTAGATGAAATGGTAGGAAAACCAGTGGGATCCAGTTGTAGATCAGGTGTTTTCAGGATAAAGTGTTAACATTTTATTTTACAGGTCTTAGAGTAGTGTGATGAAAACACTGTTTTGAAAGGTAAATCTATTGTCCTTTTGCAGGATGGATTGGAATAGGGGAAAATTAAGTCCTCTTTTGCTCAGAAAATTGAGATTTGGGAATATGTTGTAGTTTAAGCAAAGCAATTAGGAAGGAAAGTCAACTTAAAACCATATAACATATTTCATAATCAAATGAATTATCCCCTGTATTAGATTTTTCCTTTCTTTGCCATCTTCTGTTTGTATAGATAATTAAGCATTGATTCTATTTTTGCTATAATATGTCATAACAAACATTTTTCCTGTATGGTAGTATATGGAATAGTGTTTCTAGCAAACAAATCATTCACAGCTTTAAGCCAAACTTAAACATGAATTCTCATCACATTTGATATTTCTGCAATGATTAATGGATTTTGTTGAAAAGCAATAAACTATCAATATAAAAAATAAAAAGAAAGATTGAGTGTTTGACAGAGCTTCATGATTAGTAATGTCTGGGGAGATTGGTTCAAGATGGCAGAATAGGAAGACATGCACTCACCTCCTCCTGTGGGAGCACTGGAATTACAACTAACCATTGAATAACCATCGACAGGAGGACACTGGATCCCACCAAAAAAAAAAAAAAAAAAAACCGCTACAAGAAAAGTCACAATAAGATGGTAGGAGAGGCATGATAATGACAAAATAATATCCCATACCCACTGTGTGAGTAACTCACAAACTGTAGAACAATAATACCATTCTCCCGCCGTTGAAAAGGTTCTCAAACCCATGTCAGGCTTCTTAGTCTGTGGATCCAGCAAAGGGACTAAGAATACCCAGGGGATCTAACTTTGAAGGCCAGTGATATTTGATTGCAGGGCTTCCACAGGACCAGGGGAAAGAGACTCCACTCTTAGAGAGCACACACAAAATCTTGTGCACACCAGGACCCAGGGGAAAGAAGCAGTGGCCGAACAGGAGATTGAATCAGACCAACCTCCTAACATTGGAAGGTCCCCTGCAGAGGTGTGTGTCAGCAGTGGCTACTACAAAGACACTGGCAGCAGCAGTCTTAGGAAGCACCTGGTGGCATGAGCCCTCCTGGAGGTCATTACCATTAGCCCTACCATAGAGACTATAGACTCCAGGGCTGGATCACTTCAGGTCTAATAGGGAGGGAATACAGCCCCACCAATCAGCAGACAAGTGGATTAAAATTTCATAGAGTCCTGCCCACCAGTGTGTTTGTGATAAGTTGCTTCAGTTGTGTCTGACTCTTTGTGACACCATGGACTCTAGCCCACCAGGCTCTTCTGTCCATGGGATTCTCCAGACAAGAATGCTGGAGTGGATTGCCATGCCCTCCTTCAGGGGATTTTCCTGACCCAGGAATCGACCCACGTCTCATATCTCCTGCATTGGCAGGCGGGTTCTTTACCACTGGCCCACCAACAGCAAGACCTAGTTCTACCTACCACCAGTCCCTACCATCAAAAACTTGTATAAGCCTCTTAGATAGCTTCAGCCACTGGAGGGCTGATAGCAGAAGCAAGAACCACAGTCCTGCAGCTTCCAGGACAAAAATCACAATCACAGAAAGTTAATCAAAATGAAAAGGCAGAGGACTGTCTCCCAAATGAAGGAATAAGGCAAAAACCCAGAAAAACAACTAACTGAAGTGGACTCAGGCAACAAATCAGAAAAAAGTATTCAGAATAATGATAGTGAAGATAGAAAAAGATGAGACAGAAAAAAGAATGGAGGTGAAGATTGAGACTATGAAATAAGGGTTTAACAAAGACTTAGAACAACTCAAGAATCATTATTAATATCTACTTTTAAAAGTAATTATATTTCCCTTTTAACTTTGCAAGTTTTTCAAATTTGTTCTAGGTAAAGCACTGAGGTTGTGCTAGTGGTAAAGAATCTATCTGCCAATGCAGGAGACATAAGAGATGTGGGTTTGATCCCTGGGTCGAGAAGATCCCCTGGAGGAGGGCATAACAACCCACTCCAGTATTCTTGCTTGAAGAATCCCCATGAACTGAACAGTGGAGCCTGGCGAACTACAGTCCATGGAGTTGCAAAGAGTCTGACACGACTGAAGCGACTTAGTAAAACACTGAAAACTGTCAGTTGTGCTTAAATTAGCATCCGTGTCTTTTTAACTGTCCCTATGTGAAAGAAAACTTCAACAGAATCTAGAGAGTTTTCTTGCAATTATTTGAAAATAATTGATCTTGGAGAGGGTTAAGTAGCCTTATGATGAAGTTAATTTAAATGATAAATCTATATCTTTAAAAAGTTTATTTTGCATATATTCCAACTAATTTTTAGAAAAATGCCAAGACATGTTTATCACTAACTCATTTGCTATAGCTTGGAGTGTTATAACATGACTTTATGATTTTTTTTAAATCCTAAAACATATAAATGTAAGTATATAGTCATATAGAAATCAAGGACATAGACCTTCTCATATTCTTGGGAGTATCACAGTAGGTTAAGGTAAAGTCATTTCACCTTAAGGGTCACATTTAGTATTTTCATGACAGGATACTATTATGAATTCTGACACCACAAATAATACCAGAAGCTCTGTTAGATTCATCTGGTATATCAGTAGTAGAAGACCATAATTACAATGACCCTTTATGCTACCCTCATTTTATATGGGGAATATTCAGTGATGCCACCATTAATTTTGGAGTACACATACACACACGAACACATACCCATCAGTGACTATATATGAGCCACTTTTTATTCAAGCATCAATATGCCCAATATTCATGTGGATGCCTACAATTTCACAGGAAAATTATTGTGGAGTCCAAAGAATCATAAGTTCATCATGTCAAAGACTTTTCAAATGCCAGTCCCTTGGCTTCAGAAACATCTTCTGAAGAATCATGAAGAACTCTTGGCTACTTTAGACTTGAGGTAGTTGTAAGCAATCCACTTGAATTGCATCAGTTTTGCCCACATCGATTAGCTTATTTTCCCCAGACAATTGCAAACATAAAACAAAATTCTTCCTTTGCTTCCTGACCAACACTCATCACCAAATGGTACCTGGGGATAAGGGATACATTTATAAATCCATCAATTCCTTTACTCAAAAATGACTAGAGAGGTATCTCACCTGACAGTTTCTATCACTAGCTGATAATAAGGTGACAAGGTAAAACTCTCAAATGTGGCCAGATATCTTATGTTTAAAAGGAAAGTAACATGTTTTGGTTATAATAAACATAACCAAATTGTGCGATATTATTTTAGTTCTGAAATGTTCTCAGTTCAGTTCAGTCACTGAGTCGTGTCCGACTCTTTGCAACCTCATGAATAGCAGCACCCCAGGCGTCCCTGTCCATCACCATCTCCCGGAGTTCACTCAGACTCACGTCCATCGAGTCAGTGATGCCATCCGGCTATCTCATCCTCTGTCGTCCCACTCTCCTCCTGACCCCAATCCCTCCCAGCATCAGAGTCTTTTCCAGTGGGTCAACTCTTCACATGAAGTGGCTGAAGTACTGGAGTTTCAGCTTTAGCATCATTCCTTCCAAAGAAATCCCAGGGTTGATCTCCTTCAGAATGGAATGGTTGGATCTCCTTGCAGTCCAAGGGACTCTCAGGAGTCTTCTCCAACACCACAGTTCAAAAGAATCAATTCTTTGGCGCTCAGCTTTCTTCACAGTCCAACTCTCACATCCATACATGACCACAGGAAAAACCATAGCCTTGACTAGACAGACCTTTGTTGGCAAAGTAATGTCTCTGCTTGTAAATATGCTATCTAGGTTGGTCATAACTTTTCTTCCAAGGAGTAAGCGTCTTTTAATTTCATGGCTGCCGTCACCATCTGCAGTGATTTTGGAGCCCAAAAAAATAAAGTCTGACACTGTTTCCCTATCTATTTCCCATGAAGTGATGGGACCAGATGCCATGATCTTCGTTTTCTGAATGTTGAGCTTTAAGCAAACTTTTTCAGTCTCCTCTTTCACTTTCATCAAGAGGCTTTTTAGTTCCTCTTTACATTCTGCCATAAGGGTGGTGCCATCTGCGTATCTGAGTTTATTGATATTTCTCCTGGAAATCTTGATTCCAGCTTGTGCTTCCTCCAGCCCAGTGTTTCTCATGACATACTCTGCATATAAGTTAAATAAGCAGGGTGACAATATACAGCCTTGACATACTCCTTTTCCTATTTGGAACCAGTCTGTTGTTCCATGTCCAGTTCTAACTGTTGCTTCCTGACCTGCATATAGGTTTCTCAAGAGGCAGGTCAGGTGTTCTGGTTATCCCATCTCTTTCACAGTTTTCCACAGATTATTGTGATCCACACAGTCAAAGGCTTTGGCATAGTCAATAAAGCAGAAATAGATGTTTTTTTGGAACTCTCTTGCTTTTTTGATGATCCAGCAGATGTTGGCAATTTGATCTCTGGTTCCTCTGCCTTTCCTAAAACCAGCTTGAATAATAATAAGGACAACTAAAATATAAAGCATTCCTTAATACTATGTTATTTTCAGGCTTCCATAGTAGCTCAGCTGGTAAAGAATCCACCTGTAATGCAGGAGACTCCACTTCAATTCTTGGGTTAGGAAGATCCCCTCAAGAAGGGATAGGGTACTCACTCCAGTATTCTTGGGCTTCCCTGGTGGCTCAGATGGTAAAGAATCCACTTGCAATTCAGAGACCTGGGTTCAATCCCTGGATTGGGAATATCTCTTGAGGAGAGCATGGCAACTCACTTCAGTATTCTTGCCTGGGGAATTCCCATAGACAGAGGAGCCTAGCAGCTTACATTCCATGGGGTTGCAAAGAGTCAGACATGAATAAGTGACTAGGCACACACACGTTATTTTCAGCTGACATATTGGTGCCTAATACAGCATCATATTTCTAGTGGTATACAGAAAATGCTAGTTAAGTAGAGAGTTTTGTAAAGTGATCACTGAAGATGGCTAATGTTCTCAAACATTAATCCCTTAATATATGGCATCAGTACGTGTTTACATTGTATACATTAACTAGCTTATTCTTGTAGTAGATTTGGGGGTTTACAGTGACATTTACCAGGTAACACTTTTGGAAAACCAAACAAAAATATTATGGTATTTTCATTTGAGCATCATTTGAGCTTGCTTAAAACTGAGGTCTATAGTGACATAGTATCCAGGAGTTGGGCTTAGAGTTACTCACAAGTCAACTTGACGATGAGGCTGCTAATGTTGCATTTGCACTTCTTTGGTATGCTGAATTTGTTTGCTTATTAAACTGATTTTTGATGTGTTTCATTTTTTATTGATCTAAAGTGAGAATGAAAATTATTATATTCCACATTTAACTGCATTGTCTCTTACTACTAAGCAAAATGTACATAGTATTTAAAGATAAACACTGAAAAGGCTTTCTAAATTACAATTCCTTAGAAATGTAAGTTCAAGCTACTATTTCACAAATATCTGAAGTCTATCTACAAATTATGGTTTCCATGAGCAAGAGAAATACTAAAGTTTGTATCATTTTGTTTACTTTGAAAGAATACCTTGAATTTAATATTGATGCTAGAGTATGAAAGTGCTTAAGTGGGAAGATAATATTAGCTTAGCAGTATCATTTCTTTGATCTTTGTTTAAAGTCTTATAAAACCAAATTGCTATTTGATTGACAACTTTGTCAAGAGTGAATGAAGACTGACACTGTAATATTGAAAAGGCAACGTTTATAAAACTTGAAACCCAAGATTTCTCATGATACTGCTTCTTTTGTGGAAAACTAAATTTTACATTGTTTTTAAATAAGTGTGTATGTTGCTAGGTACAGCTAAACCTAATTAGGCTTCATATCGTGGCTTCTTGAATCTTATTCACCTACATAAACACATAATTTAGGCATGTTCCTATTAGCAAACATGACTGAAAATCTTTGCTGTAAGGAAAATTTAAAACCAAAGCTTCATCATCCTAACATCTATTCTTTTTCTGAGTATGACTTTTGGGGTTGGTAAAATGAATATATATTAATATATTGTTATCATAAGCCAAGCATTATGCTACATAGTTAAAAGACAACTGATGAGATCTTAGAATGTGATGTTAGTCAGAGCTTTGTTGTGTGATTTGATAAAGCATCTTTAACCTTTCAAAGCCTGTTTCCTCAACTAGTTGGGAAAACAATAGTACCAATATTATGATGTTGTTATGAGCATTAATTTAGAAAATAATTGTTAAGTGCTTAGCATAATACTCGGCACTTGTATAGCTATTACTGCTCCTATAGTGCTTTTGTTGTTCCTAATTTCAAACTTATAATAATATGCATGCTTTTCAAGTAGAATGCAAAGTACCCACTTAGTTCAGTCCCTCAGTTGTGTCTGACTCTTTGCGACCTCATGAATCGCAGCAGGCCAGGCCTCCCTGTCCATCACCAACCCCTGGGGTTCACTCAGACTCATGTACATCGAGTCAGTGATGTCATCCAGCCATCTCATCCTCTGTCGTCCCATTCTCCTCCTGCCCTCAATCCCTCCCAGCATCAGAGTCTTTTCCAATGAGTCAACTCTTTGCATGAGGTGGCCAAAGTACTGGAGTTTCAGCTTTAGCATCATTCCTTCCAAAGAAATCCCAGGGTTGATCTCCTTCAGAATGGACTGGTTGGATCTTCTTGCAGTCCAAGGGACTCTCAGGTGTCTTCTCCAACATCACAGTTCAAACGCATCAATTCGTCGGCGCTTAGCCTTCTTCACAGTCCAACTCTCACATCCATACATGACCACTGGAAAAACCATAGCCTTGACTAGACGGACCTTAGTCGGCAAAGTAATGTCTCTGCTTTTGAATATGCTATCTAGGTTGGTCATAACTTTTCTTCCAAGGAGTAAGTGTCTTTTAATTTCATGGCTGCAAACACTATCTGCTGTGATTTTGGAGCCCAAAAAAATAAATCTGACACTGTTTCCACTGTTTCCCCATCTATTGCCCATGAAATGATGGGACCAGATGCCATGATCTTCATTTCCTGAATGTTGAGCTTTAGGCCAACTTTTTCACTCTCCACTTTCACGTTCATCAAGAGGGTTATTAGTTTCTCTTCACTTTCTGCCATAAGGGTGGTGTCATCTGCATATCTGAGGTGATTGATATTTCTCCCAGCAATCTTGATTCCAGCTTGTATTTCTTCCAGTCCAGCGTTTCTCATGATGTACTCTGCATATAAGTTAAATAAGCAGGGTGACAATATACAGCCTTGACATACTCCTTTTCCTACTTGGAACCAGTCTGTTTTTCCATGTCCAGTTCTAACTGTTGCTTCCTGACCTGCATACGGATTTTTCAAGAGACAGGTGCTGGAGACGGAATGAAACACCAACACTGCAGAGTGGTTTAAATCTTTATATTTTAACACTTGCTTCTTACAGCTACTTTATTTTATATCCCTAGCACAACAAGCTACAGGGCAAGCTGCCAAGCACTATGATTCAGAGACTATACAGTGCGCAGGCTCAGGGCGAGATAACTTTTACCTTGACTTATTTACTGCAGCTAAGACTGTGTTTTGGGGAACTTCCTTATCAACTTAGAATCCGTTTTGTCCCAGGGTCTGTTCCTTTTGAGGAATCAGAGAAACATCCTTGTGTGCAAGAAATGTTCTTTTCCCACGGGAACAAACAGGATTCTTAGCTGAACATCTCGTTTGCAAGAATGTTCAGCCCTGGTTGAGAGTCTCGTTTGCAAGCACTTCTCAACCTTCCTTAAACCTAGTTCCCTACACTGGGCAGAACATCTTGTTTGCAAGAATGTTCAGCCCTGGTTGAGAGTCTCGTTTGCAAGCACTTCTCAACCTTCTTTATACCTTGTTCCCTACAACAGGTCAGGTGATCTGGTATTCCCATCACTTTCAGAATTTTCCATAGTTTATTGTGATCCACACAGTCAAAGCCTTTGGCATAGTCAATAAAGCAAAAATAGATGTTTTTCTGGAACTCTCTTGCTTTTTCCATGATCCAAGGGATGTTGGCAATTGATTCCTGGTTCTTCTGCCTTTTCTAAAACCAGCTTGAACATCAGGAAGTTCACAGTTCACGTGTTGCTGAAGCCTGTGTTGGAGAATTTTGAGCATTACTTTACTAGCATGTGAGATGAGTGCAATTGTTTGGTAGTTTGAGCATTTTTTGGCATTGCCTTTCTTTGAGATTGGAATGAAAACTGACACTTTCCAATCCTGTGGCCAATGATGAGTTTTCCAAATTTGCTGCATATTGAGTGCAGCATTTTCACAGCATCATCTTTCAAAGATTTGAAGTAGCTCCCCTGGAATTCCATCACCTCCACTAGCTTTGTTCGTAGTGATGCTTTCCAAGGCCCACTTGACTTCACATTCCAGGATGTCTGGCTCTAGATGAGTGATCATACCATCGTGATTATCTGGATCGTGAAGATCTTTTCTGTACAGTTCTTCCGTGTATTTTTGCCACTTCTTCTTAATATCTTCTGCTTCTGTTAGGTCCAAACCATTTCTGTCTTTTGTCGAGCCCATCTTCACATGAAATGTTCCCTTGGTATCTCTAATTTTCTTCAAGAAATCTCTAGTCTTTCCCATTCTGTTCTTTTCCTCTATTTCATTGCATTGATCACTGAAGGTTTTCTTAACTCTTCTTACTATTCTCTGGAATTCTGCATTCAGATGCTTATATCTTTCCTTTTCTCCTTTGCTTTTCACCTCTCTTCTTTTCACAGCTGTTTGTAAGGCCTCGCCAGACAGCCATTTTGCTTTTTTGCATTTCTTTTCCATGGGGATGGTCTTGATCCCTGTCTCCTGTACAATGTCACGAACCTCATTCCATAGTTCATCAGGTATTCCAAGGCCAAATTTGCCTGATACTCCAGGTGATTCTTGACTTTCTACTTTTGCATTCCAGTCCCCTAGAATGAAAAAAAAAAAAACATCTTTTTTAGGTGTTAGTTCTAAAAGGTCTTATAGGGCTGCATAGAACCATTCAACTTCAGCTTCTTCAGAGTTACTGGTTGGGGCATAGACTTGGATTACCGTGATATTGAATAGTTTGCCTTGGAGATGGACAGAGATCATTCTGTCGTTTTTGAGATTGTATCCAAGTACTGCATTTTGGACTCTTTTGTTGACCAAGATGGCTACTCCCTTTCTTCTGAGGGATTCCTGCCCGCAGTAGTAGATATAATGGTCATCTGAGTAAATTCACCCATTGTAGTCCATTTTAATTCGCTGATTCCTAGAATGTCGATGTTCACTCTTGCCATCTCTTGTTTGACCACTTCCAATTTGCCTTGATTCGTGGACCTGACATTCCAGGTTCCTATGCAATATTGCTCTTTACAGCATCGGACCTTACTTCTATCACCAGTCACATCCACAGCTGGGTATTGTTTTTGCTTTGGCTTCATTCTTCATTCTTCATTCTTTCTGGAGTTATTTCTCCACTGATCTCCAGTAGCATATTGGCAACCTACTGACCTGGGGAGTTCCTCTTTCAGTATCCTATCATTTTGCTTTTTCATACAGTTCATGGGGTTCTGAAGGCAAGAATACTGAAGTGGTTTGCCATTCCCTTCTCCAGTGGACTACATTCTGTCAGACCTCTCCACCACGGGCATGGCTTAGTTTCACCGAGTTAGACAAGGCTGTGGTCCTAGTGTGACTAGACTGACTAGTTTTCTGTGAGTATGGTTTCATTGTGTCTGCCTCTGATGCCCTCTTGCAACACCTACCATCTTACTTGGGTTTCTCTTACGTTGGGCCTGGGGTATCTCTTCAAGACTGCTCCAGCAAAGCGCAGCCATTGCTCATGTCCCAGAATTCAAATACAGGATGTATTTTAAGAAAGATGTACACCCAAGGCTAATTCATGTCAATGTATGCAAAATCACTACAATATTGTAATTAGCCTTCAATTAAAATAAATAAATTAATTAAAAGAAAAGAAAGATGGCATAATCAATTATGCCAAAAGCTGATATATAAGATTAGGGCTAATAATTGATCTTTGCATCAGTTCAGTTCAATTCAGCTGCTCAGTCATGTCCGACTCTTTGCAAACTCATGAATAGCAGCACACCAGGCCTCCCTGTCTATCACCAAGTCCCAGAGTTCACTCAGACTCACGTCCATTGAGTCAGTGATGCCATCCAGCCATCTCATCCTCTGTCGTCCCCTTCTCCTCCTGACCCCTATTCCTCCCAGCATCAAAGTCTTTTCCAATGAGTCAACTCTTCACATGAAGTGGCCAAAGTACTGGAGTTTCAGCTTTAGCATCAGTCCTTCCAATAAAACCCACGGCTGATCTCCTTTCAGGATGGACTGAGTTGGATCTCCTTAGAAGTCAAGGGACTCTCAAGAGTCTTCTCCAACACCACAGTTCAATCGCATCGTTCTTTGGTGCTCAGCTTTCTTCACAGTCCAACTTTCACATGCATACATGAGTACTGGGAAAAACCATAGCCTTGACTAGACTGGACCTTAGTTCGAAAAGTAATGTCTCTGCTTTTTAATATGCTATCTAGGTTGGTCATAACTTTCTTCCAAGGAGTAAGCGTCTTTTAATTTATGACTGCAGTCACCATCTGCAGTGATTTTGGAGCCAGCAAAATAAAGTCTGACACTGTTTCCACTGTTTCCCCATCTGTTTCCCATGAAGTGATGACCTAAATCTATTTCCCATTCTGGTATGACCTAAATCAAATCCCTTATGATTATACAGTGGAAGTGAGAAATAGATTTAAGGGCCTAGATCTGATAGATAGAGTGCCTGATGAACTATGGAATGAGGTTCATGACATTGTACAGGAGACAGGGATCTAGACCATCCCCATGGAAAAGAAATGCAAAAAAGCAAAATGGCTGTCTGGTGAGGCCTTACAAATAGCTGTGAAAAGAAGAGAGGTAAAAAAAAAAAAAAGGTGAACAGTAAAGATATAAGAATCTGAACGCAGAATTCCAGAGAATAGCAAGAAGCTATAAAAAAGCCTTCTTCAGTGATCAGTGCAAAGAATTAGAGGAAAAGAGTAGAATGGGAAAGACTAGAGATCTCTTCAAGAAAATTAGAGATACCAAGGGAACATTTCATGCAAAAATGGGCTCGATAAAGGACAGAAATAATATGGACCTAACAGAAGCAGAAGATATTACGAAGAGGTGGCAAGAATACACAGAAGAACTGTACAAAAAAGATCTTCATGACCCAGATAATCACGATGGTGTGATCACTCATCTAGAGCCAGACATCCTGGAATGTGAAGTCAAGTGGGCCTTAGGAGATATCACTACGAACAAAGCTAGTGGAGGTGATGGAATTCCAGGTGAGCTATTTCAATTCTTGAAAGATGATGCTGTGAAAGTGCTGCACTCAATATGCCACAAAATTGGGAAAACTCATCATTGGCCACAGGACTGGAAAGTGTCAGTTTTCATTCCAATCCCAAAGAAAGGCAATGCCAAAGAATGCTCAAACTACTGCACAATTGCACTCATCTCTCATGCTAGTAAAGTAATGCTCAAAAATCTCCAAGCCAGGTTTCTGCAATATGTGAACCGTGAACTTCCTGATGTTCAAGCTGGTTTTAGAAAAGGCAGAAGAACCAGGAATCAAATTGCCAACATCCACTGGATCATGGAAAAAGCAAGAAAATTCCAGAAAAACATCTATTTCTGCTTTATTGACTATGCCAAAGCCTTTGACTGTGTGGATCACAATAAATTATGGAAAATTCTGAAAGAGATGGAAATACCAGACCCCCCTGACCTGCCTCTTGAGAAATCTGTATGCAGGTCAGGAAGCAACAGTTAGAACGGACATGGAACTGGTTCAAATCAGAAAAGGGGTACATCAAGGCTCTATATTGTCACCCTGGTTATTTAACTTACATGCAGAGTACATCATGAGAAATGCTGGACTGGAAGAAACACAAGCTGGAATCAAGATTGCCAAGAGAAATATCAATAACCTCAGATATGCAGATGATACCATCCTTATGGTTGAAAGTGAAGAAAAACTAAAAAGCCTCTTGATGAAAGTGAAAGTGGAGAGTGAAAAATTTGGCTTAAAGCTCAACATTCAGAAAACAAAGATCTTTGCTCATTACCATGTAAATAGTTGGCCACCTCTATAAGAGTAGTTTATGGACAGGTGGGCACAAAAGTTTAAGTAAGTTGATAAGAAAGTCAGAAATGGCAAATAAGTCTTTCAATGATTTTTGCTATTAATACAAAAGGTAAGAAAATAAATGGTATGATATTTGGGGGTATGATCAATAAAAGCTTCTTTTTAAGATGAGAGAGTCTTAGAATTTCTTCATAATTTAATGGCAAATAGGCAAGAGGGAAAATTGCAAAGAGCTAGCGTTTTAAAACTTGAGAATTCCGAAGTCATTTCTCTATATATGTCATATATGCCATATATGCTTCTCCAAATTACAGTTTACAGAATCTTCTAAGTTTGAAGAAAAAGATAAACTGAGATAACTGATTCCAAAGATATTTATGTACAAGATGCAGTTATTTATATCTCAGCGATTGACAGTTACATCATGAGAAGCAAAAATTTTTAGGAGTAAACAGGAGGAACCAGGGAGAGAAGAAATTGGAACCCCCTCTTTTCTTCCTTAATCTTGGTTCCCTTTCCTCTCTCTTCAAACTTGAGAACAGAGACCAGTACCAGAAGTTCCAGGAAAGTTAAGTAGGAGAGTGGAGATGAGATGCACATGCACGAATGGACCTAAAGAGCAAGCTGCTGCCCATTAGATTTGGAATGCTTGGTATGATTTTATCACGGCTGGTATATTTGCATCCTGCAGGAACTAAGCCACAAGCAGCTAGTGCTGGTGTCATGGTCGTCATCATGATAAAGAGGTAGCCAAACCGATTACTTTAAGTAATGGATGAGGATATATATGGAAACGTCATGCCCCAAATTAGTCTGATGGAAATTCTTACTGATATTTTGATAAAATAAAAAAATACAGCATCTCAAGTGCTCACTGTACTCCTGGTTAATTGCTTACCAACCCTTATAAATACTTGTAAGTAATATTTTCCTGTTAGTACTTCCTGTGCCAATTACAACGTGGCATTGTGATTATTGCATTGGGAAACTGTTTTCATTTAATGAACAGGAGTTGTGAAAGAATTTAAGACTAACATATTAAACAATATTTTCCTCAGGAAATATTAATAATTTTCTTTCATCATCATTGCCTTTAATGAGGTACTCAAAGTAAGTCTTCAAATAACACCATTAAAATCTAGTGCCAACAAAGAAACTCTCTAGAGGCTTAAATGGAAAACAATTTTGTGTTTTGACACTTTTAAGTGAAAATTAAAAGATTCATTTTATTCTGTTTTTTACAAAAACAGATACACTGGCTATAATGTGTGACACATAACAAATGCTATTTTGCTCTCAAGCACATAGCTGTGATTGAACATATTATTTGAAACCACAGTCAATGAAATTCAGTGTATTTTTCATGTTGTATGCCTTATCACAATTGTTGAATTACAGTGATACACAAAATTTGTAATTATGCTGCTTTCTGATTTTCATTTTTTTCTGTAATTTATTCTAATTGATAATGCCCACACATTGAACAAATGAGGATTTCCCTTTTCTCTTACTGGAGAAGATTCTTAATGAAGATTCTTCTCTTCCCAATGCCTGAATTACAGAGGTGAGGAGAATAATAGCTCAGACAAAATCAGACAGTAAAAGAAAACTTAGTTGTATTTATATTACACAGACAGCACCTTTTAAATCACTGGAGATTCACTTTTAAGTTTTCCCTTTTTTTCTCCATCTTAATAACATATCTGCTTGATTAAACTTGAATCAGTTTCTAAGAATATATATAGGAGGCATTCATTTTCAACATAAGCTGTTTCTACTCCAAAAAGTTCATGTAATTATACTTTTCCTCACTGATTTGTCCTTACATATGGGGCTAACTTGCTAACTTGTGAGGATTTCAATGTCTTTTTGGAAAAAGTTCCACATATCTACATTTGAGGATTTATATTGTTCCCCTAAGTCAAATCTTTATTCTCAACCTATATAACTCTCTAGATCATTTTTATCATTCATGTAAAAATATGTGTAACCATGATTAATGATTCATGAAAGAAGAACAAAGTTGTTATTGTTATTACAAATGGTTAAATTTTAGAGGCTTCTCTGTGATTTCAGTAATGGAGGACAGTGGCTCCCATGAGGTAATTTTATCTTCCTCATGAAAGGAGAAAATCAACTTTGTCTCTGATGGATATTTTTGCATGCTTTCCAGCTTCAGGTATTTAATAGCAGGTTAGATTTTAAAGGAGTAGTCAACTACTTGGATTGTGTTTTGTTTGTGTGGCTAACAAAGGTATGTTTCCCCTAACTTTTAGGTTGTAACAACCTCTTGAAAATCATTAAAACCCAAAAGGTTACATGAGGTATCAGTTCAGTTCAGTTCAGTTCAATTCAGTTCAGTCGCTCAGTCATGTCCGACTCTTTGCGACCCCATGAATCACAGCACGCCAGGCCTCCCTGTCCATCACCAACTCCTGGAGTTCACTCAGACTCACGTCCATCAAGCCCGTGATGCCATCCAGCCATCTCATCCTCGGTCGTCCCCTTCTCCTCCTGCCCCCAATCCCTCCCAGCATCAGAGTCTTTTCCAAGGAGTCAACTCTTTGCATGAGGTGGCCAAAACCAATAGATGAAGCCTATTTCAAATGCTCCATACAATTTGGAAAACATATCTCTGCCTTTCAATTATCTTCAAACTATTGTGTTTATTCTAAAGATGTAAAAAAAAAAGTCTGATATGTATTAAGCCCTAAATAACAGAACACAACACTATCTGAGTTATTCTAAATTCATTTGAATAAGGTTTAAGATACTGCTATATGTGAAACACTGAAGGGAGACAAGAGACAAAAAACAGTCAAGTACTATACATTTATGTATAAATATTGTATTTGTACATAGAGATATTGAGGCATAGAATTAATTTTCATTTCTGCATATGAAATACAATGCCAAAGGATTTATAAAGTTACCTTTTCTAAAGATATAAGAAATAAATGTCATCTATTTCCCAAAAGATGTACAATTTGACAAAAGTGGAGGATTGGAATCAACCAAAGGAAAGCAACAATAATTCAATTTCCCAGGTGAAATTCAACTTAGAGTAACAAATCAGTGCTACAGAAATTCTATATTTTCTATATTTCTTGACTCAGTCATACATTCATATGCACGCATACAGAATTTGGTCATTAAAATTGAATTGAATAATCAATTCACGCAGAAAACATGTCAATTCTTTAAGATACTTTTTACATATGTATATAATCTCAGGTATCTTCCTAACCCCAGGGGTCGAACCTGTGTCTCCTGCCTGCAGGCAGATTCTTTACCACTGCACCATCTAGGAAGTCTGTGATTAATTATGTAATTTTTTTTATCCTTAATGACAACATACTGCTGCTGCTGCTGCTAAATCGCTTCAGTCATGTCCAACTCTGTGCGACCCCAAAGACGGCAGCCTACCAGGCTCCCCCGTCCCTGGGATTCTCCAGGCAAGAACACTGGAGTGGGTTACTATTTCCTTCTCCAATGCATGAAAGTGAAAAGTGAAAGTGAAGTCACTCAGTCGTGTCTGACTCTTAGCGACCCCATGGACTGCAGCCTACCAGGCTCCTCCATCCATGGGATTTTCCAGGCAAAAGTACTGGAGTTGGTTGTCATTTCATTCTCCAGGGGATATTCCCCCACCCAGGGATCGAACTCAAGCCTCCAGCGTTTACTGCATTAACAGGTGAGTTCTTTACCATTGAGCCACCTGGGAAGCCTAAACAACAAAATCCCAATAAATTCCTTTAGCCACTGAAATTTGTCATTTTGTGCAACCCACTCCAGTATTCTTGCCTGGAAAATTCCATGGATAGAGGAGCCTGGTGGGCTACAGTCCATGGCATCACAAAGAGTCAGACACGACTGACTAACTGAGTATGCTAAAAAGCACACATGCTTTTTATCCCAATTTACTAAATGTTTTGTACCAACTAGGTTCAACAAAGAGGATTAAAATAGTTGCATGTACAGAAACACC